>NC_090653.1:216341838-217649338 GCF_040937935.1 Hyperolius riggenbachi
CAAATTATTGATGCCAAGGGCCCGAAAGCTCACAAACTTGACTGTGTGTCAAGGTTACAAACAGTGGGCGGAGGCAAAAAAAATTTCACTGGGAAAATGTAACCTGCAGCCATTCTTACACTGTTTATGGCAGGGTTCCCAAACTTTGCCCAGATTAATATTCAGGGAAGTGGGTGGAGCCTATAATAGCCAATCAAAATTCACCTGTTGATTTTCAAGTGGAATATTGAAATTGCTGCCATTTTTACACTGGTAATAGCAGATGCCTCAAACCTGCTACAGTTGGTCATTGGGTGACTGGGGTTCAATGCAAATTATTGATACCAAAGACCGCAAAGCTCACAAACTTGGTCATTGAGTAATTGTGTGTTAGGGTTAGAAAAAGTATGCGGAGCCAACACCAGCCAAATGCATACCGGGCAACGCCGGGCAATCAGCTAGTATATATATATATATCTCTGCATTGTAACTGGTTGCATTATTCTCTCCCTGCATGCAGTCTTTGTATTAAAGGCTATGTCAGGTCTGCATTGCAGTTCACATTCATGACGCTTATGTTATGCAACTGACCACTGTGAACCTATTTGAAGACCCTGTTCAGGCTGAGTTCACATATGACATAGCGTACATTGTTCCATTGTACAATTATCCTGTTCTTTTGCTTTTCAATAAACCTTTGCTTGATGAAAAAAAACAAAAACATGACATAGCGTGAAAAAGTAGCGTTTTAGGATGGTCCATTTGCAATTTTCTATTGCTTTTTAACCGCGTTTTTGGTGCGTTTTTCATTTGCATTTTTTTTACGCAGATGCGTTTTTCTTTAAATTTATGCAAATCACTAAGAAGACAACAGGAAGCGGAAACACATCAGAGATCTTTACTTTTTAATTAAAAACACATTAAAAACGCAATGCATATGCGTTACCATAGACTTTTTTTAATGTGCGTTTTAGTAGCCAGTTATGCAGCACTAACAGCGTTTGCGAAACGCATACTGTACAAATGCAGTGAAACGCAGCTTCTTCTGCGTCCCATAGACTAACATTGCTGCATAAAACGCAGCGTTTCCCGCTACGCTAGCCTTTCTGCAATGTGTGCACCCAGCCTCACAGTGCTCAGTTGCATTGCAGAATAATTCTGCAAGTCAACTCACTGGCCACATAATTCTATGGGCCTGTTCACAGTATTGCGTTGTAACTGAGCCTGTTATTCGAACTCACTGCATACCAGCTTTGTATTAATGTCTATGTCGAGTCTCTATTTTAGCTCACAGTAATTATAACACATTATAACGTGTGTTATGCACCTGAACACGGTGATGCGATGCAACAGGACATCGCACTGAACGCACTCTAAAAGTGTAGAACCAACCTTAGACATTCTCAATAAAGTGTAAGGGCTGGAACCCACAAGAGCGTTTTTTTGAGCATTTTGGCAGCGCTGCGATACGCTAGTGTTTTGCCAAAACGCTCAGCTGATGTTAATGGATGGGGCAACTTCCACAGGAGCGTTTGCGTTTCCCAGAAACGCAAACGCAGGACATGCAGCATTTTGGGAGCGTTAGCGCTTCAATGTAAAGTATTGAAACGCTAGCAGAAACGCTCAGCAAAACCTAAACTGAGCGGTTTTGCTAGCGTTTTGCGGTTCAGCACACTGTAACAAAATTAAAAATAATTCACAGGACCAATCAGGATAAAAACGCAAAACGCAAAACGCTACACAACCACTGAGCAAAAAAATACAATGTTGCAAAACGCAACCGCAAACGCGCATGAAGCCGCTTGCAAACCGCTCAGACAAAACTCTAGCGGTAGCGTTTTGCGTTTTCTGTTTTCAGTGGGTTCCAGGCCTAAGAGAAAAATTACAGATGAACACAATCTATGGTATGGTGGGGAGGAGAAGCAGGAAGGGAATTTGTTAGATCAGTCACATCTTGCTACAAATGAAAAAATAAAATAAAATAAAATCATCTAATGCGTTTGGTATTGGTACCAAAAAATGTCTTTGGTAGCCACACTTTTTTTTAAATGTTTCAACATTGTTTTATTTCTTGCTCTTGGACAATGTAGTTTGTGAGCTCTATTGAGGGACAGTTTGTGATGTGAATTGCTGGATGTAGTCAGTGAAGTGCTGAGGACAACTGGCAGCACTAAATAAATATGTAAAAATACAAATTAAAAATACAATGCAAAGGATAATACAGTATAAAAGGTTGTGGGAGGAATGGGCTCCTTCAAATAATCATCTCCATACAGATTTTTCAGTAAATGCAGTAATTAGTAATATATATTGTAATTAAACAATTTTATTAGTGAAACATAAGGTGGACAGATGTTGTTCTCTATATAGCATCACTGTTATATGTTGACAACTGTAAATACAGAAATGAATACTTGGGGTATTGAAAGTCAAAAATGATATGTAATGGTCCGTTCCAATTACATACAGTTGTCAGCTGATTTATACACGTAAAATGCTTTAGCTCTAACAGCGGTGCTGCACGTTATCTGCACGTTGCATCGCATACACTGAAGCATGCAGTCAATAAAAAGTATGCGTTATTGTTACTGTTAAAGAGATCCTGAACACAAAATAATGAACTTTTTCTCCTGGGTTTTCTCCTACAGTCCTGGCATGCCAGTAAAGTATCCTGAGACCATTCATGTGTGGGGTTGCTTCTCATCCAAGGGAGTGGGCTCACTCACAATTTTGCCAATAAACAGATTTTCACATTTTGTTAATAAAATGCATTTTAAACCTCCAGAAAGCAAGAGAATACTCAATATAAGGGCTTGAACCCACTAGAGCACTTTTTTTGAGCGTTAAGGGCCATTTTCCACTAGCAATCGCAATCAAAACGCCAGCAATTGCGTTTTTTTTCATTAATTTTGTTATGCAATTGCGATTTTTAATTTGCATTGCATTATCCCTCTTGCTCCAGAAAGCGATTGCAATTTGAGATTTATAGTTTACAAATCGAATCACTATAGTGGAAAATACTTCTCGTGATTTCTATGATAAAGTAGCGATTTAAAAATCTCTAGCCACTTGCGATTTTGCGCTTCAGCTGTGCAGTGGAAAAAGGCCCTTATAGAGCGCTGTAAATCGCTAGCAATTTCCCTAAACTCTCTGCCAATGTAAATGTAACAAATTTCCTCAGTAGCGATTGCGATAAGCAAACTCGCAATTGCAGGACATGCAGCATTTTGGGAGCGTAGACACAGCGTACACATAGCGATTTGTGTGTGATTTTAAATTACTGCAAACTGTAATGAAATGTATACATTTGAAAGGACCAATCAGAAATAAAATCGCAAATCGCTATCACAATCACTGGCAAAAAGCTTACACTTTTTAAAATCGCTACCAAAATCGCCGAAAAATGCTCATGAAATCGCTTACAAAACGCTATTTAAAACTAACGCGAGCGATTGCGATAATTTTTCACCTACTTTTGCTACCTTTTTTTAATTGCAAAGATCTTAAAAGGGATTATAAAGAGAAGATGAAAAATTATCTCCTAGAAGAAAATTCAGGAGAAAAACTAAATTGCATATGAGCCCAAATGTGTACTTAGTTATTTGAGAGATGAGCAGTGGGATGATACATTTTAAAGAGACACTGAAGCGAAAAAAAAATTATGATATTAGGATTTTGTGTAGTACAGCTAAGAAATACATTAAGACCAGATACATCAGTCTAATTGTTTCCAGTAAAGACCAAACATTAAGACCAGATACATCAGTCCAGTACAGGAAGCGTTAAGAAACTCCAGTTATCTCTATGCAAAAAAGCCATTAAGCTCTACGACTTTCAAAGTCGTGGAGAGGGCTGTTTTCTGACTTTTATTATCTCAACTGTTATTGAACTATTTACTTTTTCTCTGCCAGAGGAGAGGTCATTAGTTCACAGACTGCTCTGAAAGAATCATTTTGAATGCTGAGTGTTGTGTAATCTGCACATATTATAGAATGATGCAATGTTAGAAAAAACACTATATACCTGAAAATAAAATATGAGAATATTTTCTTTCCTGCTAATCTTCTAGTAATTATTCATAGTACACAACCAATTCATTATATCATATTTTTTTTTCGCTTCAGTGTCTCTTTAAGTCATTATCAATTTTTTTTGTTTACAAATCTACGCATTGAATCTATGCAATCAGTGTATGTTTGCATCCCTGGAGAGTGACACTGACGAGAGGCGGCCGGTGACTTGGTTCTGCACGTGTAAAAATAGTTTTGTTGCAGCCACAATAACAGAGGCCAGGCAGTGTCATGGCCTATACATTTTACCCCAAAAATTTAAAGTTACAAAGAAAAACAATGTTTGTTGCATCCCTGGTGAGTGTCATTGACAAGAGAGGCAGTGACTTGGCTCTGCACATGTATGTGCAGGTTTACATACCTATGTAATTTGACCCCCCCCAAAAAACAACTGTGTTTGCAAATGCTGTAACATAGGCCAGACAATGTCATGGCATGACATATGGCATGACACAATTTTATTTGTTAAAAAAAGTTTTGTTGCAGCCACTGTAGTAGAGGCCAGGCAAAGCCATGGCCTATACATTTTACCTTAAAAATGTAAAAGTATTTTTAAAAGAAAATACCCACCTACTTTTACAAACACTTTAGCACAGGCCAGACAATGTCATGGCCTATACATTTTACCCCAAAATGTTAAATTAAAAAAAATTACATTTTGTTGCATCCCTGGTGAGTGACAATGACGAGAGAGGTGGTGACTTGGCCCTGCACATGTATGTGCAGGTTTACATACCTATGTAATTTGACCCCCATGCTTTTGCAAAAGCTTTAGCAAAGGCCAGACAGTGTCATAGCCTATACATTTTACCCCCAAAATTCAAACGTTTTAAAAATAAAATCAATGTATGTTTGCATCCCTCGTGAGTGACATTGACGAGAGGTGGCCGGTGACTTTGTTCTGCACATGTATGTGCAGCAGATTTACATACAAATTTTATTTGTTAACAAAAAAAGTTTTATTGCAGCCACTATAGCAGAGGCCAGGCAAAGTCATGGCCTATACATTTTACCTACAAATTTAAAGTATTTTTTTAAAGAAAAACAATGTTTGTTGCATACCTGGTGAGTGTCACGACGAGAGGCAGTTTGGCATGTAATTTGACGCAAAACCACCCCTGCTTTTACAAACGCTGTGGAACAGGCCAGACAATGTCATAGCCTTTACATTTTACCCCCCCCCCCCCCCCCCATTGTTTTTTTTCAATTAAATACATTTTTGTTGCATCCTTGGTGAGTGACACTGATGAGAGGTGGACGGTGACTTGGTTCTGCATATGAACGCATAGCATATTTACATACACATTTAATTTGTAAAAAAAAATAGTTTTGTTGCAACCATTGTAGCAGAGGCCGGGCAATATCATAACCTATACGTTTTACCAAAAAAAATATTTTTTTTTAAAGAAAAACAATGTTTGTTGCAACCCTTTTGATTGTCACTGATGATAGGTGGTGACTTGGCCCTGCACATGTATGTGCAGGTTTACATAGCAATGTAATTTGACCCCTCCAAAAATGTTTTTTGCAAACGCTGTAGCACAGGCCAGACAGTGTCATGGCATATATATATTTTACCCAAAAATGTTACATTTTTAAAAATAAAATCAATGTTTGTTGCATCCCTGGTGAGTGAAGTTGATAAAAGAGGCGTCCGGTGACTTGGTTCTGCACATGTATGTGCAGCAGGGTTAAATACAAATTTAGTTTGTTAAAAAAAGTTTTGTTGCAGGCACTGTAGCAGAGGCCAGGCAATGTCATGATGGCCTATACATTTTACCCCAAAAAGCTTAAAGTTTTTTTTTTCAAGAAAAACAATGTTTGTTGCATCCCTGGTCAGTGTCACTGACAAGAGAGGAGGTTACTTGTCCCTGCACATGTATGGTTTACACACAAATTTAATTTGTTAAAAAAAATGGTTTTGTTGCAGCCACTGTAGCAGAAGCCAGGCAATGTTACTGCCTATACAAAACCAGGAAATGTTATGGCCTATACATTTTACCCTAAAATTTGAAAGTTTTTAAAAATCAAATCAATGTTTGTTGCATCTCTAGTGAGTGACACGGACAAAAGAGGCGGCCGGTGACTTGGTTCTGAAAATGTATGTGCAGTAGGTTCACATACAAATTTAATTTGTTAAAAAAGATTTAGGGCTCGTTTCCACTATCGCGAATCCGCATGCGTCCAACGCATGCGGATTCGCACATGGTATGCAATTGAATGGGCCTGTTTCCACTGTTGCGTTGGTGGTGTGCGGTTTTTTGAGCGGTGAAAAAACGCACAAAAGAGCCAACGAATTCGCCTGAGAGTGGAATGTATGCGAATCGCATGCAATGTATTTAATAGGGAAATCGCATGCGTTTTCCCCATGTGTTTTTTGCCGCGAATTCGCATGCGAATTCGCATAGGTACCGATGTAAATTCACACAGGCAGTGACATGGTTAAAATCGCATGTACCCTCACCTATGCGAATTCGCATGCGAATTTGCGGCAAAAAACGCATGGGGAATCGTATCCGCATGCTATTTTATCAGCGGTGGAATCCAGGCGATTCCGCACCGCAATAGTTGAAACGAGCCCTCATTGCAGCCATTGTTGCAGAGGCCGAACAATGTCATGGCCTATACATTTTACCTCAAAAATTGAGTTTTTTTTTTGTTTTATAGAAAAAACAATGTTTGTTGCATCCCTGGTGAGTGTCACTGACAAGAGAGGCGGTGACTTGGCTCTGCACATGTGTGTACAGGTTTACATACAGATTTAATTTGCTAAAAAATAGTTTTGCTGCAGCCACTGAAGCAGAGGCCAGGCAATGTCATGGCCTATACATTTTACCTCAAAAATTGAGTTTTGTTTTTTTAAAGAAAACCTATGTTTGTTGCATCACTGGTGAGTGTCACTGACAAGAGAGGCGGTGACTTGGCCCTGCAGATGTATGTGCAGGTTTACATACCAATATAATTTGATCCCCAAAAAAACAACTGTTTTTGCAACTGCTGTAGCCCAGGTCAGACAATATCATGGCCCATACATTTTATCCCCAAAAATTGAAAGTTTTGATTGCATCCCTGGTGAGTGACACTGGTAAAAGAGGCGGCCAGTGACTTAGTTCTGCACATGAACGTGCAGCAAATTTACATAGAAATTTAATTTAAAAAAAAAGTTTTGTTGCAGCTACTGTAGCAGAGGATAGGCAATGTCATGGCCTATACATTTTACCCCATAAAACCATGGATGTTTGACACTGACAAGAGAGGTGGAGACTTGGCATGTAATTTGACCCCCAAAAAACCCTGCTTTTGCAAATGCTGTAGCACAGGCCAGACAATGTCATAGCCTATACAGTTTAACCCCCAATGTAATATTTTTTTAAAAATAAAATCAATGTTTGTTGCATCCCAGGTGAGTGACACTGACGAAAGGTGGACGGTGACTTTGTTCTGCATATGAACGTGCAGCAGATTTACATACAAATGTAATTTGTAAAAAAAAAAGTTTTCTTGCAGCCACTGCAGCAGAGGCCAGGCAATGTTATGACCTATACATTTTACCCCCCAAATTTGAAAGTTTTATAAAAGAAAATTTGTAAAGAAAAACAATATTTGTTGCATCCATGGTGAGTGTCACTGACAAGAGAGGTGGTGACTTGGCCCTGCAGGTTTACATACCAATGTAATTTAATCCCAAAAATCAACTGCTTTTCCAAACGCTGTAGCACAGGCCAGCCAATGTCATAGCCTATACATTTTACCCCAAATATTTAATTTAAATATTTAGAGGCGGTCGATGATGGCTCTGCACATGTATGTGCAGGTTTACATAGTGACCCACCAAAAAACTGCTTTTGCAAACTCTGTAGCACAGGCCAGACAATAGCACTGACGATAAAAAAAATATAGTATGGCTCCACTTCTAAATATACAAAATTCCAAAGTTCATCACACTCAAAAAACGGGTTTTTTTTTAGCCAAAGTTTTCCTATTTATTCTTCATATAGTATTCCTTCAAGTGGATACAACATCAGACCTTCACTTCACATCAAGAAATGCCTGACACGTGTTTCACGGCCAACAGCCGCTTCCTCAGAGGCACACCGTATACAAAACATCCGTGGGCCTACGTCAAAACTTGAACCCGCAATCTGAAGTATAGAATAGAGCTACCATCTCTACCTGCGTTGGCTGCAAGAGACCTGCAGAGAGAGAGTTTTTGAATGTGATGAACAGGCCAGACAATGTCATGGCCTGTACATTTTACCCCCAATTTGAATTTTTTTTAAAAATAAAATCAATGTTTGTTGCATCCCTGGTGAGTGGCACTGAGAGAGGTGGACAGATACTTGGTTCTGCACATGTGCAGCAGGTATACGTGGAAATGTAATTTGTAAAAAAAAAAAAGTTTTGTTGCAGTCACTGTAGTAGAGGCCAGGCAGTGTCATGGCCTATACATTTTACCCCCAAAATTGAAAGTTTTTTTTCAAAAGAAAAACAGTTTGCTGCATCCTGTTTGAGTGTCACTGACAAGAGAGGCTGTGACTTGGCTCTGCACATGTATGTGCAGGTTTACATAATGTCATTTGACCCCCCCAAAAAATTGCTTTTGTAAATGGGGCAGCACGGTGGCGTAGTGGTTAGCGCTCTTGCCTTGCAATGCTGGGACCCCGGTTCGGTATCTGCAAGGAGTTTGTATGTTCTCCCTGTGTCTGCGTGGGTTTCCTCCCACATCCCAAAAAACATACAGATATGTTAATTGACTTCCCCCTAAATTGGTCCTAGACTATGATAAATGCACTACACAATACATACACAGACATAGGACTATGGTAGGGACTAGATTGTGAGCCCCTCTGAGGGACAGTTCGTGACAAGACAATATACTCTTTACAGCACTGCATAACATGTCAGCACTATATAAATACTGAAAATAAATAAATGTAGCACAGGGCCAGACAATGTCATTGCCTATACATTTTACCCCAAAATTTTAATTAAAAAAAAAATAAAATCCATGTTTGTTGCATTCCAGTGAGTGACAGTGACAAGAGAGGCGGCCGGTTTGTTCTGCACATAAACTTCCAGCATATTTACGTAGAAATTTAATTTGTAAAAAAAAAAAATTAGTTTTGTTGCAGCCACTGCAGCAGAGGCCAGGCAATGTCATGGCCTATACATTTTTACCTCAAAAACTACATTTTTAAAAAAATAAAGTCATTGTTGCAACCCAGGTGAGTGACACTGAGTAGAGAGGTGGCCTGGTGATTTGGTTCTGCACATTAACGTGCAGCAGATTTACATACAAATGTAATTTGTTTAAAAAAAAAAAAAAAAGGTGTTGTTGCAGTCACTGTAGCAGAGGCAAGGCAATGTCCTGTTTTTTTTTTTTGTTTTTTTTTGCATACCTGGTGAGTGCCACTGACAAGAGAGGTGGTGACTTGGCCCTGCACATGTATGTGCAGGTTTACATACCAATGTAATTTGACCCCAAAAAACAACTGCTTTTTTGCAAACACTGCAGCACAGGCCAGACCATGTCATGATCTGTACATTTTATCCAAAAAATTGAGTTTTTAAAAAAATTAAAAGACATTGTTGTCAACATTGGTTGGTTGCATTCCTGGTGAGTGACACTGATAAAAGAGGCTGCCGGTGACTTGGTTCTGCACATGTATGTGCAACAGATGTACATACAAATTTATTTTTTTGTTGCAGCCACTGGTACAGCATAGGCCAGGCAATGTCATGGCCTATATACATTTTACCCCAAAAATTGAAAGTTGTTTTAAAAGAAAAAACATGTTTGTTGCATCCCTGCTGAGTATCACTGACAAGAGAGGCGGCTGGGGATTTAGTTCTGCACATTAACGTTCAGCAGATTTACACACAAATTTAATTTGTTAACCAAAAGTTATGTTGCAGCCACTGTAGCACAGGCCAGACAATGTCATGACCTATACATTTTGCCTCCAAATTTTACATTTTTTAAAAATAAAATCAATGTTTGTTGCATTCTTGGTGAGTGACTCTGACAAGAGCTGGACGGTGACTTGGTTATGCACATGAACGTGCAGTAGACTTGCACACAAATTTAATTTGTTAACGAAAAGTAATGTTGCAGCCACTGTAGCAGAGGCCAGACAATGTCATGACCTATACATTTTACCTCCAAAGAAAAACAATAATTGTTGCATCCCTGGTAAGTGTCACTAACAAGAGAGGTGGTGACTTGGCTCTTAACATGTATGTGCAGATTTACATACCAATGTAATTTGCAAAAGCAGCTGTTTTTTGGGATCAAACGCTGTAGCACAGTGTCAAATCAAATCAATGTTTGTTGCACTCTTGGTGAGTGACACAGAGGTTAATTCCAGGAATTTGGTCTTTTAAATTGTATAGGTTTGCATAAAATTTCTTAAATGTTCCTCCAATTTCTTGAGTGTTATGGCACAACTGTCCTAGGTCATTCTGGATTTTTTCTTTATTGGGTTTTTTTTTTTTTGTAATATGATTTGCCATTAATTTACCTGGTTAATTGAAGCTTTGGATTTAGTCCTTACTTAATCTTTTAACGTTTTCCCTGTGTTGTATGTCTTAGAGCACAGTTCCCCAACCCTGTCCTCAAGGCCCACCAACAGTGCATGTTTTGCAGAAAACCATAATCATGCACAGGTGGGGTAATCAGTATTGCAGCAGAGCTCATTAACTACCTCTGTGGATTTCCAAAAACATGCACTGTTGGTGGGCCTTGAGGACAGGTTTGGGGAACACTGAGTTAACTGTCACATAATTATTTTGGCTGGAGACTAGCTTATGAAAAGATTCCACCTTTTTAAGTTTGTCTGTTAGTTTGTCTAGTTTAAGGGTTTTTTGTTTTACTCGCTATGCTAATTAACTGACCCCTAATTAACTGACCCCTTATGACACATTTGAAGGAGTACCATAATTTTTTTTTCTGATATAATTGAACCCCGATTGTCAGTGACCTATCAGCGTGGCGACCTCCTCCTTTACCGCAGGAACAGGTGAGAGAGACCTATCCAGCCTCCAACGCCAATGCGATTCATTATTATCATACCATTTAAAGAGAATCTGTACTCTAAACTTCTTACAATAAAAAGCATACCATTCTATTCATTATGTTCTCCTGGGCTCCTCTGTGCTGTTTCTGCCACTCCCTGCTGCAGTCCTGGCTTGTAATTGCCAGTTTTAGGCAGTGTCTACAAACAAAAGACATGGCTGCTAACCAGCTTGTGATAGGCTGAGAGGAGCTCAGTCTGTGACTCACACAGAGCCTGCAGGGGGCATGGAGAGGGTGTGTATAACTTCTATCCTATCACAAGCAGAGCAGCACATTCCTGCCTAAGTGCCTGAGCCCGACAAAGCCGTCAGAGGAAAGAAGATTAGATTATATAACAGAGATAATACAGCCACTGTGCAACTAGGAAAGGCTGCAGTAAGACAGACCACATTAGATCAGGTATAGGAACTTATAGGATACAAGAAATAAGGCTGAATATTTTGTTACAGTTTCTTTAAGTGTGAGAATTACGGGGGTGTGATCTGAGTAGGTGATGTTACTGATTTTTATTTTGATTATATCAAGCATCTAATTTTGTGATATTTGGAAATGGTCCAATCTAGTGTAGGAGTGTAGGAGTTATGTACTACTGAATAGAATGTGTTTTCTTTTATCCCTAGGTTATGGATTCTCCAAATATCCACCATTCCATGCACTTTTAAAGCTGTTAAGAGAGATTTTATCAGGTTTTTTTTTTGGGGGGGGGGGGGGGGGGGCATGGGCGATACCTTTTGAAGAGTCCAACATAGGGTACAGGGGAAGATTAAAGCGGACCCAAACCAAACATTTTTTAATTCAAAATATTTGGTTGCACCACTCTGACACATACAAAGATAAATAAACACTCCTTCAAGCCTATGAGCATTTCAGTGCATGCTTTTCACCTTTCTCTTTTCATAACTAGGGTTATACAGGTGGCAGCCATTAGCAATTCCTCCTTTGCCGGACACCTCCTACTTCACCAGTCTGCCGGATTCTGTCCCGGCAATATGAAAGGAAGGGAGGGGTTCCTCCAATAAATGTAAAATATTTTATATTTGTCATCATGCAGCTGAAAAAAGGCTGCTATTTATTATTATTAAAATTTAGAAAATAGATTTTATTTCTGAAATCTTGTATTTTTAATTTGGGTCCACTTTAAAATCCCCTCCTATTATTGGTTTCCCTTTTTTAAATTAATTTACCTTATTTAAGGCTTCTTTTATGATGGCGCATAGGCCATGGTTAGGGGCGTAGATATTGACCAATGCTATGAATTTTTTATTTAGTTTACCAACTATAACGAGGAATCTCACATCATCGTCCTTATATGTCAGTGTTGGTTCAAACCGTAATTTAGAATAGAGTGTCGTTGCTACCCCACACGATCGTGACTGCAACTTTGAATTTGTATACCATTGGTTGTATTTTTTACAAATATTTGCCTAGCTCAAAGTTCTTTTTAAAATGTGTTTCATGGAGAAAAACCATATCGATTTTATTTTTAATTAGTTGTGATATTATTCTGCCCATTTTCGAACCCGTGTTTGCTCCTTTGACATTAATTGTTTCAATCTTAAATTAATTGATAGAAAAATTATTTTATTTAAGTAAGAGGGAGATAAAGGGGAAGCTAAATATGTAAATATATTGAAATGTATTATTCTAAGGGATCCAAAGTCTCCCCTCCTCTTAGGTGAGTATCTACCTTTTTTAATGTTAGGGAGGGAACACGCTTACAGGGGCAGTTCTCCCTTCAATTCCCAGGCTCCCTCGCAGTGCGTTCACATTTGCATTTTCTGTGAACATTTTGTTGCCTTCTTTCTGTGTTTTTTTTTTGTTTCACTTAAATTGCGAACGTGCGTCTTGCAGGAAATAGCTGCAATCTGTACGATTTAAAAATGGAAACGACATGCATTTCCTGAGTGGGGCTATTGACATCAAAAGTCTGTGCAGTCGTGTGTGTTTTACCGTCTGCAGCAAAATGCGTACAATCCCAGTAAGTGTGTTCACTTCCTTACAGTTGTCCTTTAAAGTATACCCGAGGCAAGTTAATTTGCAGAAACGGGGAGAGCAGGCATGTAGGGGCAGCAGTCCTCATGCCCACTGCTCCCCCTGTTCCCCTCTGTTACTTTTCAAAAGCCCCCCATACCTGTGACCTAGTCCATGAGGTTGCACAGTAGTGTGTATGTGCAGAGCACTCCCTGCCACAAGAGCAGGATCAAGAATGTGTGCTGCCAGCCTAGTACTTGCGCAGGGGTGCATGACCTCGCCAACCAGGTGAAAGGTATGGAGGGCTTTTGCAAAGTAATGGAGTGGGACACAGGTGACACACAATACCTAGAAGGTGGCGCTTCTTACAACTTATATTATAAACAGCTAAAACACATAAAACGTCCAATAAGAACAATCCACTTCTGCCAAGGAATCTAGTTGTTCACCGCTTATAATCTTCCTATCACCTTCACCAGCACCCTGGTGAACAGACACTCACCAAACGTTAAGACCTCCAATTAGGTCTATCAGCGCTTTGGGACACTTCGGGCCGTCCCCCACCGCACCGAACTGATGTTGCTGGCACTGGGTACCAGACACTCCTTATCCTTGCAGTATGGTTTCCAACTTACCATAAGATTTTACCTCAAAAAAGACGCCTCACATAGCGTAAAACCAGCGACAGTTATTGTAAAAAAGCATAAAATTACACTCACAGATGTTTCTTTCAGATCAGCACAGAGTAATTTGTATACGGGTTCTCCCCTGTTTCGTTGGGCCCCGGCTGGCACCTGTAGTCCCTCTGCTGCGATTGGAATGGCGTGCACCTCCACTTCCCACACAGTTCCAGATGCCGCTCGGAGATCCCCACATGTATAGCTCTGTTACTTCCGTGTCTGACCCTGCCTTACATGTTTCGTCATAAATGACTCATCAGAAGCTGGGGGACACGGGTTTGTGCAGAGCTATATGCGAACCCAATGTTCCCTCCCCCCCAATATCCTTCCCCTCCTTACGCGTGTAGCTATCCATGACGCGCTATACTGGCAACTCGTCATCCATTCGCCCATTCTGTACATGTCGGGAGGGCACTCCCAGCGTGCTTTACGCAATGTATTTTTATTGATTCATACTTATGAGGTGCACTCCCACTTCAGCATAACAGAGCACTGGAATGTGGATGATACGGGATAATGGGTGAGGAGAAGTAAAATTTTCTCCCCCCAAGGTATTGTCCTTAACCCACTCAATCGCATCGGAGAAATAGGACTGATGCATGCAGCTCAATATGCAGGTGACAAGCAGGCGGGATGAATCTCCAGCCTGGGTGGAGCCAGCAGGCCACCGTAGTGGTGGCTTAGAATGAGGGTTAGATGAAACGCATGAAAACACGCAGGCGCGGCATCGGAGATAATACTGCAGATAGAAGGGTAGGCGGCGCATAACCGGCGCATGCGTAAAGCATGCTGGGAGTGCCCGCCCGACATGTACAGAATGGGCGAACGGATGACGAGTTGCCAGTATAGCGCGTCATGGATAGCTACACGCGGAAGGAGGGGAAGGATAATGAGGGGGGAGGGAACATTGGGTTCGCGCAGAGTGTCCCCCAGCTTCTGATGAGTCATTTATGACGAAACATGTAAGGCAGGGTCAGACACAGAAGTAACAGAGCTATACACGTGGGGATCTCCGAGCGGCATCCGGAACTGTGTGGGAAGTGGAGGTGCACGCCATTCCAATCGCAGCAGAGGGACTACAGGTGCCAGCCGGGGCCCAACTAAACGGGGGAGAGCCCGTATACAAATTACTCTGTGCTGATGTGAAAGAAACAAATCTGTGAGTAATTTTATGCTTTTTTACAATAAATGTCGCTGGTTTTACGCTATGTGAGGCGTTTGTTTTGAGGTAAAATCTTATGGGAAGTTGGAAACCATACTGCAAGGATAAGGAGTGTCTGGTACCCAGTGGCAGCATCATCAGTTCGGTGCGGTGGGGGACGGCTTGAAGTGTCCCAAGGCGCTGATAGACCTAATTGGAGGTCTTAACGTTTGGTGAGTGTCTGTTCACCTGGGTGCTGGTGAAGGTGATAGGAAGATTATAAGCTGTGAACAACAAGATTCCTTGGCAGAAGTGGATTGTTCTTATTGGACGTTTTATGTGTTTTATCAGTTTATAATATAAGTTGTAAGAAGCGCCACCTTCTAGGTATTGTGACTCTGAACTGAATTAGAAGGGGCAGCTCCAACCTTAGTGGACTCTAGGGTACCACAGGCTACTTGTAGGTATAGCGCTGAGCTCCTTGTATATGTTATATGGGACACAGGTGAACCAGGGAAGTAGTGGGCATGAGCACTGCGGCCCATACATGCTTGCTCCTGTCATTCCTGCAAATTAACTCACCTCAGGTATCCTTTAAATTCACTAAAGGTACCCTTTAAGCATGTGCCCCCAAATCATAAAGCAGAGTGCCCGTCAATTTATTGGTGATAGTAGGCACTTGTAAATGGAAACAATATACTTCTAAGTGTCGTGGATGGAGGCAGCGCTTACTTCAGGCTGGGGCGGTCACCACAGGAAGGATGTGGAGTTAACATATGTGAAGGCAGAGCTTACCCACAATAGGGGTGGAGGTTCCCTTGCGTGAATACACCACTGTGAGACACTGTAACCTAGAAAGCACAGTTACACTTCTTTCACCCACAGCTCCGCTCCCTCTGCCTTGGGTATTCACAAGCAGGACCCACCGCCATCGCACACGCTTTGAGAAGCAGGAGGGCGGATAAGGGAAGGGAAGTGAGCAGATGCATAGTGGCTAAGACGAAGCCCTCATCACTCGGCATGGCAAACATTTTCTAACATTCCTCTGTTCGTCCTCTCCCTGTCTTCTTGTTCCTTAGAAGGGACGATTTATGTCCAGTCTACTTCTCATAGGCTGGACATATAACTGCACCCCTTCCCTCTGTTCTATGGAACAATAGAAAATGGTGCTGCGCTGAGTAGCAAGGGCTTAGCCTCAGCTGCTTTGCTTCCATCCATTCCCCTCCTCTTATCTGCCCTCCTGTTTGTCAACGCTTTGTGTGCGAGGGGGGCAGGTCACACATGTGAATCCCTGAGGTGGAGGGTGCGGAGTGGTGGGTGGAAAAAGTAGCTCACAGTGGTATGTGCTGCTGAGCTGTAGGCAGCGCCCTTTGACCTCATGCTACTGCTGCTATCGGTTGATCGGCCAAGTTAGAAAACCACTGTTAAGTGGATGTACTCATGCAAGGGAACCTCTGCCCCCTACTGCAGTTAAGCTCCGCCTCCTGTACTGTCCCAGCCTGAAGTAAGCTCCACCTCCATTAGGGACACTTAGGCTAGGTTCACAGTAGGACGTTGCATTGTAAAGTTGCAACGCAACATTACAACGCAACAGAACAAAAGAAATTAATGCTGCATTACCGTCGCATAAAGTAGGTACAGTAAAGCATACAGGCAATGAAAAGTATGCTTTTCTGTACCTGGTAACGTGTGCATTTAGAGGTAATGCACTGCAGCAGTGCGTTACCATAATGTTACACAGGGGCGGCGCCAGGGGGGTGCTTGGGGGTGCTCGAGCACCCCCTAGAATTGTCCAAGCACCCCCAAAGCACCCCCTGGAGTGAACTGACTTCAGGCGTCTAAAAGACGCCAAGTCAGTTCACACAGCGGCAGCACGGAGCAGCAGGCAGGGCTACGGTAAGATGGCCGCCCGGAGCCCTGTTCTGCAGACTTCGGGCGGCCATTTTCCCGTAGCCCTGCTCTCTGCATGCAGGCAGGAAGTCTCGTCGTGACGTCGGGAAGGAAGAGGATCGTGGGCGCGCGGGCGCTGCGCGCCACAATGAGGTCGGGACTCGGGACAGGAGGTCGGGAAAGAAGGTCTTCTGGCTGTAGGTGAGTAAATGGGTTTTTCTTTTCTTTTTCAGGTGATGCTGATTGTGCATATTGGGGTCATATCTGCTACGGATTGTGCATATTGGGGTCATATCTGCTACGGATTGTGCATATTGGGGTCATATCTGCTACGGATTGTGCATATTGGGGTCATATCTGCTACGGATTGTGCATATTGGGACCATATCTGCCACCGATTGTGCATATTGGGGTCATTTCTGCTACGGATTGTGCATATTGGGGTCATTTCTGCTACGGATTGTGCATATTGGGGTCATATCTGCTACGGATTGTGCATATTGGGGTCATATCTGCTACGGATTGTGCATATTGGGGTCATATCTGCTACGGATTGTGCATATTGGGGTCATTTCTGCTACGGATTGTGCATATTGGGGTCATTTCTGCTACGGATTGTGCATATTGGGGTCATTTCTGCTACCGATTGTGCATATTGGGGTAATTTCTGCTACCGATTGTGCATATTGGGGTAATTTCTGCTACCGATTGTGCATATTGGGGTAATTTCTGCTACCGATTGTGCATATTGGGGTCATTTCTGCTACCGATTGTGCATATTGGGGTCATTTCTGCTACCGATTGTGCATATTGGGGTCATTTCTGCTACCGATTGTGCATATTGGGGTCATTTCTGCTACCGATTGTGCATATTGGGGTCATATCTGCTACGGATTGTGCATATTGGAGTCATATCTGCTACCGATTGTGCATATTGGGGTCATATCTGCTACCGATTGTGCATATTGGGGTCATATCTGCTACCGATTGTGCATATTGGGGTCATATCTGCTACCGATTGTGCATATTGGGGTCATATCTGCTACCGATTGTGCATATTGGGGTCATATCTGCTACCTATTGTGCATATTGGGGCCATATCTGATAACGATTGTGCATATTGGGGCCATATCTGATAACGATTGTGCATATTGGGGCCATATCTGATAACGATTGTGCATATTGGGGCCATATCTGCCACCGATTGTGCATATTGGGGCCATATCTGCCACCGATTGTGCATATTGGGGCCATATCTGCCACCGATTGTGCATATTGGGGCCATATCTGCCACCGATTGTGCATATTGGGGCCATATCTGCCACCGATTGTGCATATTGGGGCCATATCTGCCACCGATTGTGCATATTGGGGCCATATCTGCCACCGATTGTGCATATTGGGGCCATATCTGCCACCGATTGTGCATATTGGGGCCATATCTGCCACCGATTGTGCATATTGGGGCCATATCTGCCACCGATTGTGCATATTGGGGCCATATCTGCCACCGATTGTGCATATTGGGGCCATATCTGCCACCGATTGTGCATATTGGGGCCATATCTGCCACCGATTGTGCATATTGGGGCCATATCTGCCACCGATTGTGCATATTGGGGTCATTGGACGTGTTTTTTGTTAAAATCTGCTCATATTACGTGTATTTTCTTGAGAAAACCTGCACAATTATGTGAATTTTCTGGGAAAAGGGTCACCAAAACTTGGGCCCTCTGTCTTTGCGTTGCACTTTAAGGGCCCGTTCACACTGCACGCGTTTCCAGCCGCGTTTTGGAAACGCGTGCAGGTGGCCGATACGCACGACATCAGACATTGCATAGAGTGCAATGTATGATGTTCACACTGAATGCGTTCCGGACCTGTGCGGTCCGGGAACGCATGCTGCACGCAGATTTTGCTAAAACGCGTGGCTGTCCCATTCACTTTTCAGTGATGGGATCAGCCACGCAACGCACACAATCGCGGATGGCCATGCGTTCGTACGCATTGCGTTCTGCACGCATGGCCATCCGCATTTGTGATCTGAACGGGCCCTTAAAGGGAACCCGAGGTGAGAATAATATTGAGGCTGCCATATTTATCTCCCTTTAAGCAATACCAGTTGCCTGGCTGCCGTGCTGGTCCTCTGCCTCTTATTCTTTCAACCATAGACCCTGAACAAGCATGCAGCAGGTCAGGGGTTTCTGACAATATTGTCAGAACTGACAAGATTAGCTGCATGGCTTGTTTCAGGTGTAATTCAGTTCACTACTACAGCCAAATAGATCAGCAGGGCTGCCAGGCAACTAGTATTGTTTAAAAGGAAATAAATATGGCAGCCACCATATCACTCTCACCCTGGGTTCACTTTAAATTACAGTTAGCCCCGCCCTCATCCGGTCATGACCACGCCCATTTTTTCGCCGCGGCGCGCTTCGCGCGCCGCAGGTTGTAACCGCACCCATTTTTGCCGTCAGCTCCCCCGGAAATTGGTCCAGCACCTGCATAGCACCCCCTAAAAAAATTTCCTGGAGCCGCCACTGATGTTACATGTTACAATGCAACGCTAAAGTCGCACTGTGAACGTTGCAGTGCGGTAAGCTGCTTTATAGGACTTTATATTGCAGCACAGCAATGTTTTACTGTGAACCGAGCCTCACAAGTATAGTGTTTCTATTTGCAAGTGCCCACTGAAGGGCACTCTTCTTTGTTTTGGAGGCACATGCTTTAAGGGTGCTTTCATTGAACTTAAAGGAAACCAAAATCAAATAAAAAGAGTTTTTTACTTACATGGGGCTTCTACCAGCACCCTGCAGACATCCTGTGCCCGCGCCATCCTGGAACGATGCTCCGGTCCCCAGCCGCAGCGCAGTTTCGTTTCTATAGATTGGTCAGTCGATGTATACTGCCTCTGCGCGGCCTTCTCATCGCCAGGAGCATCTTGCGCAGTACAAGATTTCTGAGTACTGTTTTGCGCAGGACGCGCACAGCCCGGGCGGCGCAGTATATATTAACTGGCCAGTCAGTGTAAAATGAAACTGAGCTGTGGCTGGGGACCGAAGCATCGTTCCATGTCGGCACGAGCACAAGACATCTGCAGGGGGCTGGTAGAAGCCCCAGGTAATTAAAACTTGATTTTTTTTTCATTTGATTTAGGTTCGCTTTAAAGGATTTAATTTGCAGAAATGGGGTAGCAGGCATGTATGGGTAGTAGTGGGTAGTAGTGCTCATACCCACTGCTCCCTCTGTTCCCTCTTTTACTTCGTTACTTTTCAAAAGCCCTCTGTACCTCTCACCTGGTCGGCAAGGTCACACACTACTGCACAAATGCTAGCCAGGCGGTGCGCATTCTTGATCACACTGCGCATGTGCACTAGGATCAAGAATGCGCACCGTGGGGCCAGCGTTTGTGCAGTAGTGTGTGACCTCACTGACTAGATAACAGGTACAGCTTTTGAAAAGTACCATGGGGGACTGAGGTGAACAAGGGAAGCATTGGCCATGAGGCCTGCTGCCCACACATGCCTGCTCCCCACGTTTCTTCAAATTTAATTTGCCTCTAGTATAAAGGACAACTATAAGGCAGTGAACACACTTTCCTGGATTGTGTGCGTTTTGCCATGGATGGTAAAACACTCAAGGTTGCACAGGCTATTGAAGTCAATAGCCACATTTGGCAAATGCATGTTGTTTCCTCTCGCGTTTTTCCACACTTTTTTTTAATCGTACAGCTTTCTGCTTTTTCACCCAAGATGCACCTTTGCAGTTACAGTGTACACTCCACTGCAAATGAAAAACTACAGAAAAAGGCAACAAAACATTCACAGAAAACACTAAAAATGAATGCTCTATGGCGGAGCCTGGGAATCGCAGGGAACAAGGCTCCTGCAAATGTGTTCCCTGCCTAACTTGACTAACTACAAAATGAAGATAGTTGCCTAAGAGGAAGGAAGGCTCTGGATCCCTTAGTTGCGGTACAAGTGTGGGCGGGTACCTTTTTCCATGCTGCTTGGGACGTTTGTTTTGGGGGACATACCAGACTACGTATGGTGTAGCGCTTGATAGGCTTTGCCCACTTTTGAGGTGTCTTAGTTGGTAGACACTTATAACTACGTCACTGGTGCTGCTGGCTGAGGGGCGACGGACCAGCACTTGATGCCACTGTAACGCGAATGCGGGGAACACTTGGAGTTAAGTCACTGGTGTTACGTATTGAGTGGGGACAGACCAGCATTAACTCTTTTTCTGTGTCTTAAAGAACCTGAAAGGTATGGATTACAATACATCACTATGGTTTGACATTCTTTGTGGTGCGGAGCTAGACAGGATGAGTGTCTTTAGCCCTTACAGAAGTTTTGAATTTGGGGCGGTCGCCCAATCTCCTTATCCCCTGATGACCCCATAGAGCAAAACTAGTTGGGAAGGAGGCGAGTAGCACTATAACCTCTTCCCTGCTGGTTTTACATGTAGAGCATTCTACCACTGGGGTTCCCTATTTGAAAGAGCCACGTATGTGTGTTTAATTTTTTTTTACTCTTTTTAGTACTTTTATTATTGGTTGTAATAAGGAAACCTGCACTTAGTTTTTTTTTTTTTGCTTTATTTTATATATCTACTATAGAGTAGAAGTATTAAAATTGGTATACCGCTGGTAAAGCGATGAATGGGATAAACTGAGAAAGTCATATGGGACCTAAGCCTAAGACAATACTCAGCCTTTTGACTCAGGCTGGTGTGGGCTGGTAAGACTTGAATTTACCTGCTAATGGTGATTGGTCACTGAAGCAATTTTGGCTTATTGGGTGTATTGAGGACAAAAAAAAAGTGTACAAAATGTCTTGGGGCTGTAGACAATACTATACTTATTAATATTAAATTACTTAACTTTTACTAAAAAAAAAAATCACACTTGACTCCAGGTTGGAAGTAGACAAGACAAGACAAGACAAATAACATTTATATTGCGCTTTTCTCCTTGCGGACTCAAAGCGCCAAGTAAAAGCCGTTGCAATTTTTTATTGGGTATAACTATTTACAGATACATATCAAATGTTAAATCAATCCTTATTAAAATCTCTACAACTTAAAAATTAAAACTGTATACAAAATACCATAACTCGTCTGACCACTACGGCCCAGATGAGAATTTACCAAAGGTCTTACACAAAAAATGCCCTTTTTAGCTACAACTAAAATTTGGTCCATGCACTTGGCATTACTAAGCAACTAAAAAATTGACCACAACAATTTTTTTTGGGGGGGGGCGGAGTTGGGTGAGTGGGAGCTTGCCCAAAACTGCTCAGGACCACAAACAGGTGAGGTGTCCCTTATACACCCCACACCTGTAACTGCCTGATACCCTGTTCACTGTGTTCACTGCTGTACCCCCAAATCTGCCTGATATCTACCCAAAAGACCAATCAACTCCAAATGACGGTTAATTGGTAACTGCCATCCTTAAATGCTATTTGCCTACATAACCCTAATAACCAGGCTGTGGCCAATAAGTTGAGGCCTTGGCCAATAAGTTGAGGCCTTGAACTGACAGAAGGAGATTTCAAATCTCCTCGTGCCTGCCACTGGCCCCAAGCAGGGCCTTGCTCTATAATGCGGCTCCATGCAGGTAGTACTATACTTATAAACACTAAATTACTTAACTGTTACTAAAAATCACACTTGACTCCAGGTCGGAAGTAAAGCCTGTTGCAATTTTTTTATTGGATATAACTAATTACAGCTTAATACCAAACTTTAAATCAATCTTTATTAAAATCTCTACAACTTAAAAACTGTATACAAAATACCATAACTCATTTTACCACTACGACCCAGATGAGAATTTACCAAAGGACTTAATACAAAAAAAAACTACGCCACACGCCAGGCTAAACATGGCCTGGTACCCCACCCACTGCTCGTTCTAAACAACACTGGAGTCCTAAATTAAAAATGTTCAGACCCATATCACTTAAATGAGTAGCTTCCTGTTCATATAATCCCATAGCTCTCCCCTCTAAATTTGTCTTTATGAAAATCCCCCAATGTTTTGCATAAATTTAGCAATTTTATGATTCAAATGCTTCCTAATCTTTCGAAATAAAGAAGCTCAAGAGTAGTCAACCAATCTAATCTGGGAACTATTTCCAAAAAAGCTACCCTAGTTTGTTTGGGAAAGAACTTAACCACTTCAGCCTCCAGTCCTTTTTAACCTTATGCATTCAAGCAATTTTCACCTCCTATTCATTCACCAATAACATTATCACTACTTATCACGATTAATTGATCTATATCTTGTTTTTTTTTCCGCCACCAATTAGGCTTTCTTTGGGTGGTACATTTTGCTAAGAATTATTTTTTTCTGAATGCATTTTAAACAAATATGAAAAAAAATCATTATTTCTCAGTTTTCGGCCATTGTAGCTTTAAAATAATACATGCTACCATAATTAAAACCTACATATTTTATTTGCCCATTTGTGACGGTTATTACACCATTTAAATTACGTCCTATGGCACCAATATTTTATTTGGAAAATATAGGTGCATTTTTTCAGTTTTGCGTCCATCACTATTTATAAGCTTACAATTGAAAAAAATATTAGTAATATACCCTCTTGACATGCATATTAAAAAAGTTTAGACCCTTAGGTAACTATTTAGGTCTTGTTTTTTTTTTTTTTTATTAGTTAAAAATGTTATTTGGGTATTTTTTGGAGCGTGGGAGGTAAAGAGTTAATTTTAAATGTAATTTATTGTGTTTATTTTAAAAAAAATGTATGTAGATGTAGTTTTACTATTTGTCCACAAGATTTAATGTCCATTCTGTAAGCGAGTGCTCATTTACAGGAAGTGTAGGGGGGGGGGACATGATTTTTTTTTTTTTTTGTTCAGAAAGATTGCAGCTTCTCATCGAAGCCGTCGGTCTTTCTAACGGGGACTTAGATCAATGAATGGGAACTACGTGATCCCATTCATTGATCTCTGGGCTAACAGACGGCGGCACAGGAGCAGGCGCCCACGCGACTGGCCACAGGAGCTCGCAGCAGCAGCAGCAGCAGCATCCTTTTGGACGTAGCAGCTACGTCCAAAAGGCTGAAATGGTTAAGAATTGTAATATCGTCTCTAATATTAAAATGTAGTTCCAGAGTCTTTAGTTTACCAATATTGTTTTCCCCCAAGTTAATTATTACAACATCAGGCAAGGGAAAAACATTGTACAACTGAAATAAAGTATCCTTTAGCTCACGCCATTTCATTCCTCTGTTGCCATTGCAATATACAGCATACTGATTACAATCCAAATGTAAATTCTCTGAATAACCTCTCCTGACCACTCTATTGTGGGCCCAATAAATGTATGAATAGCCCACGATTCAAATTACTGCTTTAGTACCTGTGAAAAAATACAAATAACTATCAACGGACATACAATGTAGAGGTGTTCAATCCCCATCTACGCAATTTTTTAGTAAGACCTTCACTTGATCCTAGGCAAGAAGCCCAATTCCCGTCACTTTTACACATTCACGAAGGAGTGAACTAAACTTAAAATTAGATAACAATACAATTCTTATGTTGTAATAAAGAACCCATTTTTTGCCCTCTTATTGACAAATACGCATTGAGATTACTAACAGGGCATAATTTGTTACCTGGCAGTACATTTAAATTATATCAAAGCTCCACTTCCCTCTTGGTCTGTTTTAGAATTCCTTTGTCTAATACTGAATTTTATTATATAAATAACCAGATCATCATATTGCAAAACTCTGTTAACTTTCTTACTTTGCGAAACTAATTTGGACACCAAAAGCCGCAACAACATAAAGCAAAGCGTACTGCGAAAAAGTAAAATCTCAAAATCAGATATACAGACTTTTTCCATTGCATCCAATAATGCCAAAATTTAAATAGTCACTGGACATCTCTTGTCCACTTTACCGTTCCCTTCTTATAGCCTTTAAGTAACTGACGAACCAGGAAACTATTCAAACATGCAGAGTGATTGTTAAAACGGAATAAAACCCAGCATTTCTTCTTTGCTCTAAAAAATTATTTACAGCATATTCTATACAACCAGCATTTTTTTTTTACTAGACCAGCAATAAAAGGGTTACACACAGGGCTACACACAGGAAATACGGACGCATCCGAAGTGTAGATTTTTATCTAGTGTTTACTTAATTGTATCAAGTGAGGAATGTGACACATTCTCTGACTGTGGAGAAGCTGCTGGACACAGACAGAGACTGTTCACAAACCAAAAAACTAAGTCAGTTCACAAACCAAAAAACTACTTTTGGGAACATATAATTTCTAACTGAATAATAGTACTTATGCACAAATGCAAATATGATAACCGTATGGCATATAAAAAGTAGGAAAACATATTTTTATTGAATATTATGTCAGGGTTTTATACCGCTTTAAGTTTTAAAAAGAAAGATATTCCAGCTAAGAGTTTTGCAATATGAGAATAAGAATACTTTTTGAATACCTTCAGCAACAAATGGTAACACCAACTTTTCTGATATCCCACTCATCAGTTCTTTTATTATGAGGTACAGACTAACCAGCAAGCTCATGGTGACCCAGAACTCATTGGAGTGTGTAAGGGGCTACAATGGTCCTAAAAGCCCCCTTACTAAAATGCTATGGAAAACAAAAGTTTGCTTTTCTTAAAGAACAAGCGACACCCATGCTAACCTACAAATAAAAAACACATATATAAGTAGATAAATACTACTTCTACTTACATAACAGATGTATTGTGCTATCCATGTAATGATTCCTGTGAATTTTATTAATGAAACTCAGAAAATCCTATGCTAGGCAGTGGCCATCTTGTCAAGCTAATGCTGACATCATATCCTCCCTGACTCTTGTTTTCCCCCCTCCCTTCTCTTGCTCATTGTGTATTCATTAGCTGCCCTCCTCCCAGAGTCTTCAGACACTCCCACTGAGGTGTATACTAACAACTGCACTGTCTTTTTTTTTATTTACACATCCAATCACTGAGTCACCTCAGCCTTGCTTGTAAACACAAGCAATAAGAGGGTGTTTCTGATAAGCAGCTAGGCAGGGAAATAAATGGAAGAGGATGAAAATATTGTAGATAAAAAGAACTCCCAGCATTCAAATCTTTGGCACTGTTTGGCACTAGGGCCAGTGCTCCTAAAGTATGTGATAACTACAAACCATAACAGCAGAAAAAGTTTTGCAAGGTTTGAATGCAGGATTAGCATCTTTATCACCTAATACAGTCAGACCAGTTGCTGTTGAAATTTGATTTTTATGGTGACAATACTAAAACAGAAAGAATTTGCGATAATTCAGGTTGGAGTGAGCTCCGAGATGTCTCCCAGTGCATCACTGCTGAATATATGCAAATTAACCATTGTTGCCCTTAAAAGCTAAACACACCTCCAGAACCGCTGGAATGCAATTATGTGTCATCTTGTTAATTTGTACAGAGGCATACTAATCCAACATGCATATAGACTTGTGTGTTGTACAGAGGCGCCAGCAGGATAAAAATTCATAAAATTTTTAAAAATTGTTTGGAGGAAGTGGTAGGCTTGCCTCCACAAACAGACAGACGTCCTGTTATTATATAAATATACACATTTATTATACGATACCCCACAAAGGAAATGCAACGCGTTTCGCAGGTCAAGCCCGCTTCATCAGGCAAACAAGGGGTTAACTGTTGGTGAAAAACAAGAATAATAACACTAAACAAAAAACTAGACAAATGAGGTTATACAGTTGCTACAGGCTGTGGAAAACTACAGACAGTATTGTTGATATGTAGTATAAGATCACATAGAATATACACATTGAGATCACTTGAAATATACACATAGTCTGTGTGCATAATGTGATGTTTAAGAAAAATGTTCCATAGGGAATATTGGTGGATAGTACAAAGAGGATGGGGGAAATGGTTAATGTAGGTGGTGGGGGGTAGAGAGTGGGAAAGTTACAGGGGTTGTGTTGGAAGTGATAGATGTAAATCTATTGGCAATAATGAAGAGTGGTTAGGTGAGAACAATAGGCTGGACATAATAATAGTGGGTGGAAATGGAAAACGCAGGACTTATAGGTGGATATAGAAAACGCAAGTGGTGGGGTGAGAGCAATAAGCTAGACGTAATAAGGAAGAAACAATAGTAGTCGGTTGATATAGAAAACGCAGGACTTACCAGGAAATCTGTAGTATCGGGAATAGCGCCTCAGTGTCATACTGTTGACACTGGTGTGCTTTTAAATGTGTAAAAAAGGAGGGAAAGATAATTAGGGGGGCGTGGGCGAATAGGGGTGGGTGGGGTTAGGTCCTGGCTAGAGGCTGGGCGTATTGGAAGCTGGTCCTATCCCCGGTAGTAATGTGAGGAGAGGGTGTGTCCCACCTCTGATATGAGTGCTTACTTGTATAAGCGAAATCTGCGCAATTGCGCTGTGAGTGGGCGTGTTGGGGAGGGAGATGTGGCGGCTTGTATACGTCGCAGACAGGTGACGTACTGCTGCGGGTGCCGGGAGCTATGAACATACTGCGCATGCGTCGAGTATGACGCAGTACGCATTTGGTGTAGAGCGCGGCGGGGGCCTATGGTGGTAATGCGCATGCGTCCAGACTGACGCAGTAAGCCTAGGGCGTGCATAACGCACATGCGTCAGGGGTCCATGCGCAGGAAGTGTAGCCATTTGTAAAGAGGGCGAGTTGCCCTCCTAACTCGTTTGTGGTAGAGAGAAAGGTTAGACAGCTGTTAAACTATAGTGAACACTAGTATTGGTAGTTTTCAGTGTACTAAGTAGAGACAATATGATTATTGTAAGTTCAAACTTATATGTAAACTAAATACAGTAGTCTGCTTAAGGATGGTATTATACTGCCATCTAATGGTGGATACTTAGTATAACTCTTATATTACTCTTTAACAGAGCATGGTATATACTGTTCTATGATAAATGGTTTTTCTTCAATGTAACCATAATGACCTATTTGGTGAAGTTGCATGAAGGCCATAGGGATATTAGTAATCATAAAAAATAAGTATACATAAAGCATAAAAATTGTATCAAACCTAAAAGCTGGATATAAACAAAATGATACAATAGGATAAAAGCTGTGTAATATTGGAAAACGTACAGATATAGATATTACAAAAATTAAATAGCTCGAAATCATCGTAATTATCAATAACAGCATGTATATAAACATAAAGAAAAAACATAAAAAGGAAGCCAAGCCCAATACAAGTCATAATAAAAACCAAAGTAACTGATAAAAAAGGTAAAAACCAAGATAAGAGAGAGCGACTGATAAAAGACAAACGGAGCGAGGGTGTGTTTAATAGATTTTTTTCTAGTACTTCATTTAGCCCCTCTGGGGTGAGGGTTTTGAGAGTTTGGATCCAAAACATTTCATATTTTTTTAAAATATCGTAAGCATTTGGTATTTTGACATCCACTGAGTCAATCAGTATGATGTTGAAGAAAGTTGGGTTGTGCTCGTGATGGGTGCTGAAGTGCCGTGAGACGCTGTGAAGGGGGAAACTGTTGATGATGTTACGTTTATGTTGTCCAATTCTACAACGTGCGAGTTGAGTGGTTCTCCCCACATACTGGATGTTGCAGGGGCATGAGATAAGATAGATTACATATTTGGATTCACAGGAGAGGTGTGTCTTAATGGGGTATTTGATGCCTGTGGTGGTCGACGTGAATGAGGCGCCTGATTGTATAAATTGGCATGCTAAACACCGGTTTTTCTTGCATGGGGAGCAGCCAGGTTCCTGTGGTAGTGAGATATTTGGGGGAGGTTGGTTGTTTATTGTGCGTAATTTACTGGGTGCTATAAGGTTGCGGAGATTTGGGGCTCTTCTAAAAGTAATTGATGGTGTTTTGGGTAGAAGGGGTCGCAAGTAGGGGTCCTGCATGAGTATGTCCCATCTATTTTTCAATATATTGCGTATGGTAGTGTGTTGAGCATTGTAACGAGTAATGAATCTTGGTGGGTCCTTCTTATTAGTCTGTGGGGGTACTTCTGGGCGTGGATGAGGGTGTACGGCTCTATGTATGGCGTCTCTGATTAGTTTCCTTGGGTACTGTCTGTCTATGAACTTTTTAGTGAGAACCTTGGATTGTAAGTTAAATTGCATGGGGTCGGTGCAATTCCTGTGGATCCTTCTGTACTGACTATAGGGGGTATTGGTGATCCAGGGGTGATGGTGGAAACTGTTGAAATGTATGTAATTGTTAGCGTCGACTGGTTTGAAGTATGTCTTGGATTTGATGCAATTAGATTCGATATATAGTGTAAGGTCTAAAAATTCTATGGACTGGGGGTGATGGGTAAACTGGAGTTCTGCTGGGTTCGAATTGAGCTAACTGACAAATTTTGGGATGAGAAGGACATCACCCTTCCAAATGAAAATGAGGTCATCTATGTAACGTTTGTAGAATATTATATTGTTGGCAAATGGGTTATGTGGAGACAATTTTAGTGATTCAAGAAGGCCCATGGTGAGGTTAGCGTAGGAGGGGGCAAATGAACTTCCCATGGCCGTACCGCTGGTCTGATGATAGATTTTGTCATTGAACATACAAATGTTATTATGAAGTATGAATTCTGCGCATTGAAGAAGGAATGTTTGTTGTGCGAGGGGCATTAGTGGATTGGTGGCTAGGGCATATTGCAGGGCTTGGAGGCCGTAAGGGTGAGGTATATTTGTATACAGAGCTGTGACGTCACATGTAAGCCATATGTAGTCGGTCTGCCAGGTGATATCATGTAAAAGGTGGATGAGCTCTTGGGAATCTTTGAGATAAGATGGAAGGGATCGTACAAGTGGTTGCAGATGTTGGTCAATGTATTTTGATAGATTGCAAGTAATGGAATTCATGCCGGAGATAATAGGTCTTCCTGGTGGTTTTTGTAGATTCTTGTGTATTTTTTGGTAAGTAGTAGAAAATGAAGGTAGTAGGTTGTGTATTGATGATAAAATTTCTTTCATTTTTTGTGACTATGTTTGACATGAATGCTGTATTAATAAAGGATTTGAGGGTATTATTGAGGTCCAAGAGACGGTCGGTGGTTAATGTCTCGTAATGTTTTGGGTTGTCGAGGAGCCTGGCCGCTTCCTCCAAATAGTCAGTACGATCAAGAATCACTATACCTCCGCCTTTATCTGCCGGTTTAATGACTACGTTGGGATTGGATTGAAGTTTTCTGAGGGCGGAGGATTCTTGATGTGTGAGGTTGGATTTGGGCGTGGGTTGGATGTCTGATATATTCTGTAAATCTTTTAAGATAAGGGAGTAAAATGTTTCTATGAAGCAGCCCTTGGAGGCTACTGGGTAGAATCTAGATCTTCCTTTTAGCTGAGTCGTGATGTATCTTTCTAGATTGAGGTCAGGCAGGGAAACAGATGTGGTGGGTATGTCGTCATTGGCTGTGATGATGAGGGAGGTAATGTCTGTGTTATCAGAGGGTTTGAGGTTTTTCATGGCGAAGTGTCTTTTCAAGGTTAGTTTGCGGATATAAGTGTTCAAATCTGTGAAGAGTTCAAAATTATTGATTTGATTGGTGGGACAAAAGGAAAGGCCTTTTTCAAGTAAAGTAGTTTCGTGGGTGGTAAGGATGTGGTTTGATAGGTTAAAAATGCATTTGGTAGTGGGTGGGGAAGGGGCCAGTGGGGTTAGAACTTGTTTCTTTTTCCTTTTCCCTTTCCCTCTACTTCCTCTTTTTCTGTATCTGATAGCTGTCGTTTGGCTTTGTTGGTGGGCTGGAGAAATACCTTTTCTGACCTGGGGCTCGGAAGTTGGGTTGCTAATATATTCTGAGATAGAGCTGAGGGAAGCTCTAAAAAAGAGGGAGACAAAGTTTGATTGGCCGAGTTAGAATCTGGGAGGGGGTGGTAGTCTGTATTGGATGGCGACTGAGTTTTGGTATTGGTTTGTGTTGTGGAACCTTGTTTGTTGTTGGTTGGGGATTCAATATTCTGGGACTGTGTCACGGGATGTAGTGTGTAGTTGAGTGTTTCTGATTCGGAGTCGCAGAGACTAATTTGGGAAAGGGAAGTAGGTGTGTTTGGGATTTCTGAAGGTGGTCTGACGGACTCTGGAGTTATATTCTCCTTGGTGTTTTGAGGTTCGGATAGAGTGGTCGGGGGGCCCTTTGGAATTAAATTGAATTTGAGAGTGGACTGGTATTTAGTAGTTGTTTTCTTGCTTGTTCCAGCATGTGGGGATGAGACCGTGGGTCTTTTTCTATCTAGTTTTGTGCGTTGGGTCTTTGGTGTTGTGGAGGAGACCTTGGTGATATCAAAGCATTTTGGGGGGGGAAGCGTGCCCTGAAAGCTTGTGGGTTTAGACGGAATGTATTTCCGTGGTGGAGGGATGGGGATAGTGGGTTGGGGTGTGGGTGTGGGTGGTGGGGAGCCTGTGTTGGACGTGTGGACTGTGGGAAGGGGGTGTTGGGCCTGGGGGGTGGGAGCCGATAGTGTTTGGGATTTGACTATTGGTGTGGGTGGGAGGGGTGGTGGTGGAAATGGCGGATATCTGAAAGGTGGTGAAGGGATATTCAGACTCATGAGTGGGACTAGTGGTGGTAGTGTGATTGGGCCGGGTGGTGGTGGTGCGTTTGGTCCTATTGGCTGAGCAAAGGGGGCGGGGCGTTGCTTACGTTCCCTCTCCCGATGCTCAGCATATGCCAAACGGTCGCGATTGAGTTTCTTCAATTTTGCTTCTGTAGTGTCTAGTTCAAAACGTTTGACCCGCGTGGTTAAATTAGCCATCAACGGTAAATATTGGTTATTGTGTATATGTAAAAGTAGGAAATCTCTACAATCTTTTATGATTGGTTGTAGTTCCCCGATCAGTGTCTTTCTTTTAGCAATTATTCTCTCCATCATGCCTGCAGTACAAATTTCTAGGTAAATGTACCAGTCTGTACTGAAGACAAGATCTTTGGGAAAGGCCGTGAGTGTTTTTATTCGAATGCCGTCGGGTAAGATCTTTTCGTCTATGTAGGTTTGTTGCATGGCAATGTCTGCTGCATGAAAGAATTCATCTTTAAGTGCGTTTTCAAGTTTCAGGAACGTGGGTTTGAGGTCCACGGGTGGAACTGGCGAGGTGGTGTCGGTGATGCTGGGATTCACATCCTCAGGAGTGTGCGGGGTTCTTTTGAACTGGGCTAACAAGTCGTCTCTGTGTATGGATCTATTTTCGATGAAATTCATGATGGGGCTGCTATCGGTATAGGTGTTCGCCTGTTCGCAGAACTGGCCAAGCTGAGCTTGTAGGAGAAACTAAAACGGGAAACCGAGAGCCCAATATAGTGTAGTATGTCAGAATGGTTTGATAAAATGATAAAGTGAGAAAGATTATACTCACAAACATGGGTTACCGTCCAGGTAACCACTATAAAGGCAGGTGAGGAGATAAAGCCTGTCCTCACTCAGGGCTAAGAAGTCGCTCTCTGTAGAGAAAAAGAGGTAGCACTCCCATCCACCAGGAGTGGACGCAATGGATTTGTGTGTTGTACAGAGGCGCCAGCAGGATAAAAATTCATAAAATTTTTAAAAATTGTTTGGAGGAAGTGGTGGGCTTGCCTCCACAAACAGACAGACGTCCTGTTATTATATAAATATACACATTTATTATACGATACCCCACAAAGGAAATGCAACGCGTTTCGCAGGTCAAGCCCACTTCATCAGGCAAACAAGGGGTTAACTGTTGGTGAAAAACAAGAATAATAACACTAAACAAAAAACTAGACAAATGAGGCTATACAGTTGCTACAGGCTGTGGAAAACTACAGACAGTATTGTTGATATGTAGTATAAGATCACATAGAATATACACATTGAGATCACTTGAAATATACACATAGTCTGTGTGCATAATGTGATGTTTAAGAAAAATGTTCCATAGGGAATATTGGTGGATAGTACAAAGAGGATGGGGGAAATGGTTAATGGAGGTGGTGGGGGGTAGAGAGTGGGAAAGTTACAGGGGTTGTGTTGGAAGTGATAGAAGTAAATCTATTGGCAATAGTGAAGAGTGGTTAGGTGAGAACAATAGGCTGGACATAATAATAGTGGGTGGAAATGGAAAACGCAGGACTTATAGGTGGATATAGAAAACGCAAGTGGTGGGGTGAGAGCAATAAGCTAGACGTAATAAGGAAGAAACAATAGTAGTCGGTTGATATAGAAAACGCAGGACTTACCAGGAAATCTGTAGTATCGGGAATAGCGCCTCAGTGTCATACTGTTGACACTGGTGTGCTTTTAAATGTGTAAAAAAGGAGGGAAAGATAATTAGGGGGGCGTGGGCGAATAGGGGTGGGTGGGGTTAGGTCCTGGCTAGAGGCTGGGCGTATTGGAAGCTGGTCCTATCCCCGGTAGTAATGTTAGGAGAGGGTGTGTCCCACCTCTGATATGAGTGCTTACGTGTATAAGGAAATCTGCGCAATTGCGCTGTGAGTGGGCGTGTTGGGGAGGGAGATGTGGCGGCTTGTGTACGTCGCCGACAGGTGACGTACTGATGCGGGCGCCGGGAGCTATGAACATACTGCGCATGCGTCGAGTATGACGCAGTACGCATTTGGTGTAGAGCGCGGCGGGGGCCTATGGTGGTAATGCGCATGCGTCCAGACTGAGCCAGTACGCCTAGGCTAAGGCGTGCATAACGCACATGCGTCAGGGGTCCATGCGCAGGAAGTGTAGCCATTTGTAAAGACCGATAGCAGCCCCATCATGAATTTCAACTGGTTAAGTGACTGGTTAAGCAGACCATGTCACCATGCACCATGGAGACAAAATGTTGTATGCCCAAACTAATTATTTCCAGATCAGATCCCACATAAAGAACAACACAAACAAAAATAGAGCTATAAATCTATGCAATATTGAATGCATAGAGCATGTAAGCAAATACATCTCCAATGGGCTGTAGAAACCACTGTTGTATATGAGAAAAGAAGCCCAGTATCAAGACCATAATAATATAAGATCATGACTCATATCTCAAAACAATGAAACTTTATTGGGGACTTATCCAATTGACACAAAATATAATTAAAACCAGTATTAAAACCCCTGTCCTAATCCTAGGGTTATAGGAAATCTCTATAGCAGCATAAAGTGACACAGTGTCTTGTATAAAAGCAGTGATATTGCGCCCAAATTATTGCATATCCGTGCATGTGATATACAAAAATACTATATAACTATCAACATCAAAAGGTACAAAAATACGTAATGAATATATAGAAAGCGATAAAAATGAACACCAATGGATTAAACTCATGTGCAAAAGAGTGCTATGCAGTGTGGACACTGCTAAAAATGTCACAGATGAAGGTTGTGCAAAAATAGTATCATAATATGAAACAGCGTATACAAACAAGGTGCTAGTGCTTACCGATAATGGTGAGATGCTGCATGTGGAGAGACCGGGGGGGGAGCGCCTTGCGCATTCGCAGCGTGCGGCTGCTTCTGGAGGCTACACTACACTGCGCCTGGAGCCCTCTTAACCCTGCTGTAGTCGCGCGATAAGACGTGGCCACGTCGGGTGGAGCGGAATGACGTCATGATGACGCCAGTCCGCTCCAACCCAGGTAGGACTTCCGTGCGTTCCACCTGGCGCACTGAAGCCAATCTATGCAGTAAAAACTACAGCAGCGAGGTATTAATTATGTAAGCACACATCATATCGAGATATTAATATTATAAAGTCACACAATACTATATGTACAAAAATAACTATAGACAAGATAATATAAAAAAGAACTGTAAACACTTCGGAAAAAGGACCAACATAGTGACATCTTGTGGTCAAAAGTAAGTTATTTCAGACAAAGTATAAATATACATGTCCATAGCAGAAGACGCCATTAATGGTATCCACTCTAGGTAACTGAATCATCCCAGAAAGGTTCATTCTTGCCAATGTTATTGGATGTCAGAAAAATCTTCAAAGAGCCTTGAGTTCACTACTCCACATTAAGGCATTTCTACAGGGCATATAGGAGAGATGAACACATAATTAAGTATCTCAAAAACCATATCCAAAAAATATTCATAGCTGTTCATTCGAAGTAAACCAGCACCCTGTGTGTTTCAATTCAACCTGCTTACCTACAGGTTACCCATCAAATGGCATATCAAACATCAGAAAAGTGCCGACCATGCCTGCTCACCTTCAGGCAGGGAAAGAAGAGCAAAGCACAGAGGAACAAAAAGAAGTGTGACATCAGACCATGAGACTACCCCCAAACACAGTCACGCCAGTGTAAAAGATGGTTAATATTACAAAGATGTGGCTGGAAGTGTCACAACTAACATGGGCCAAAAAAGACTCACCGATCTTCAGAAAGGTCATAGATCCCACATAAAATCTGTCACGTCTTCTCCAATGAGATGAGCTGTGGTAGCCAGTTGGCAAAACCTTTGCATCTGTAATTGGGATAAAGAGCCCGCAATGTCATTATTTTTACCAGGTACATGACTAGCCGTAAAAGAGTCATCAGGCAAAGGGACTTTGCTAAAACACGCATGTCTGCGTGTAACTAACCTTTTTGTCTGGTGGATCGCGGCCTCTGTTCCCCTCTCAGATGTATCCTTTAGCTGCGGTACGCTCCGGTCGAGGACCCGACCTCGAGGTCGGGCTCCCCAGCGACCTAGAACATCTTGGGAATGCAGGCGCAGTGCTGCTATCCTATCTGCGGGTTGCTAGCGCAGTGAAGTCACAATGCGTGGTGACGTACGGCTGAGCACGCGTACTAGAGCCGCCGGAGGAGGGTTTGAGCTTGCCTTCGTCACTCGCAAGCCAAACCCTCCTCTTCTGCCACCACCCACTAAACAGTCCCACTCCCTTCAGCCCAATCCCTTCAGCTATAGTATGCATGTGCAGCCGTGAACGTACGGGTGGCATTAAGGACCAACTTCCCCCTGCGTTCCACACAAAGAGCCACTGCAGTATTTAGAAAAAAAAAAATAAGCGATCCTGCACAGAACATACTGGGGAACAGCGGCAGGTAGGCCATTTACATTCAAATATGTTTGCCTGATAACTCCTTTAAGTACATGACTAGCCTTAACCCATATGAATACAGTACTAAATAACATAATAGACAAATTACTGCAGGGGATTTTGATGTTAAGTAACTAATAGCATAAACCACAGCGTTGTCAGATTGTACTAAAATACGTTGTCTTTCAAAATGATTGCCCCATAAAAACAACGCAACCACTACTGGAAAGAGCTCCAGTAAAAGTATGTTACTTAACCTCCTTTATGTCTCCATTCCTTAGGCCACTCAGCACAAAACCACTTACCATCCCCTACAGCCAGATACATCGGTTAAAAATGTTAATCACCAGAAATAAAATGATCTGTCAATCGGATCTCCCGTTATACGAATTTAAAAACTCAGCATATACCAACAGGTCAGCCCTTAACTCATAAGAAATTCTTATATGGGCAAATGGAGATTTTAAACCCTTCATTGATAGAGCTAATCTTTTTGAGAATATCTGACCCATCGGGATAATTTTAGAGCAGTGGCTGGCTCATCCATTCCCTGTGCCAGACAGATGTCCATCAAACAAATTTTTTTTTGTCAATCGAACAAATTGTCCATTATCTTCACCACAATATCTCAGTAACATCATACATTACCATACCTTATGCTATATGCTTTAAGGCCCCCAACGTGTCGCTAATATCCTCCATACAATACCAAGTGTCCCATGAGCGCATTGATTTAAGCATGCGAAAAGTGTCCAAGATATAATTTTTCCACACTTTTCCACTACATTTTTTCCACAAAAAACTTTTTGTTCTCTTCTTCAGAACCTGATAAAAATTAATTTCCAGTGTGAAGAGAGAGAACATTTCATTTTTCAACTGTCCTAAAGGTGGGTGTGGGTGATATCCAAACCTGGAAAATGACCCTATGGGCCATTGCCAACACTAGATGGAAAAGCACTAAGGGATTGTTTTTACTCTTCTCATCTTGAGCCACACGATAGTTGAACAGGCACAATATTACCTTTTTTTTTTTTTTTTTTTTTACCTCTTTACACATTTTATTCACATACATGAGAAATGTATCCCAAAAATGATCAATGACATGACAACCCCAAATATATCTTGTACAGTTAGTCATTAAAGGTATCACCTAACCAACTTTTGTTATGTCTTTGGATTCTCTCCATGACTAATACTGGACAACACACAACTGGCAACCCCAAATACAGTGCATCAGTCAGTATCGGGATAAGCAAACTTTGGGCAGGCAGTGGTATAATAAATGATGGGTTGTTCTATACTGTTCATTCGCTACATACTTTCTAAATTCCTGAAGGCCCTGAGTAATTTGTTCCTCCACCCCTCCCTCAACTGGAACATCTTTCCTCCATTTTTATAAAATTAATATGAATGTTTTTCTTCCCTTCATGACCCATGAGGACTCGAGAGAAGTCTGTCAGTGATCTCAGAGGTCTGGGAGTGCAGTATTTTTGATGTTCTCTACATGAGACCATACACACAATTGAACTTGCAGAAATAGCAGTAAATCAGCTTTGAAGACTGCATACGTGGATGTCGGGTCCCTGAAGGAATACCTTGATCCATGTACAAAAGGTGTCCCAATGTTGTTAACCCTATTTGATCCCAATTAGAGAAATTCTTCTGGGCAATGCTGGTAGGGGAATGAGGGTTGCCCCATATGGGCATGTATTTGGACACTAGGCAATGCAAACCCAGCTGCTTTCTGACAGTTCTCCATGTCAAAATTGTCATTAAAAATTACATTTCTGCCTAAGCCTCTGTGGGAGCTTACTAATTTTTTAGTGCAGGGGGCCAAGCAGGGACAAAAGTTTCCCGACTTCAGACTCAAGCATTAGATTCGAGTATATATCAGTGTTCTTGGTCCAACCTGGATGTGTCGTAACAGCGCCACAAGGTTGTAATGATGTACGTTTGACAGGTTTGCCCCTCCCAAATCTTTTGCTAAGCTTCTTTACAGCTATCCTTGGCTTTTTGCCCTTCCAAAGAAACTTGGTAAAAGCAGCTTCTAGCATCTGGATGTCCTTTAAAAAACAACTGAAGTGAGAGAGATATGGAGGCTGCCATATGTATTTCCTTTTAAACAATGCCAGTTGCCTGGCAGTCCTGCTGATCTATTTGGCTGCTGCAGTGTCTGAATAAGCCAGAAACAAGCATGCAGCTAATCTTGTCAGATCTGACAATAATGTCAGAAACACCTGATCTGCTGCATGCTTATTAAGGGCCTATGGCTAAAAGCATTAGAGGTAGAGGATCAGCAGGGCTGCCAGGCAACTAGTGTTGCTTTAAAGGAAATAAATATGGCAGCCTCCATATTCTTCTCACTTCAGTTGTCACTTAAAGGGGAGCTGAAGTGAGAGGAATATGAAAGCTGCCATATTTATTTGCTTTTAACCAATACAGTTGCCTGTCAGCCCTGTTGGTTTAATTTGGCTACAGTAGTGCCTGAATCACAATTCTGCAAAAAAGACTGAGCCGTCTCCGGATCTACCTTTAGTTTTAAAATGTAATGATTGTGTCCAGGAAATAGCAAATCACTACAGAGTATATTTCATATTTTTTGCAGAAAACAAATGCAGAAAATATTTGCAAGAAAAAAATACATTAATAAAACCTTGTGGGAAAAGGTAATTTTCAAGTCCTCAAGATGTATGTACAAGAGGCATTATTGTGGGGAAAAAAAATTACATTTGAGCAAAAAAAGTGTCCAGTCCAAAATTATTCATACCCTTCACAAATGGTCACAGTCTGTGGGAAAATTCAAAGTTCTATACCATTCCAAATAGTCCAAGCTGTTCTAAAACATCCTAACTACCCTAATTCATTCTGAAAAACTGTTTTAATCAACTCAACAGGTGAAAAACAGCAGCTCTTTGCAGTTTGTTTGTGGACTGTCATGGTTAAAGAAAGTAGCACAGTGAGGACCTGCGGCTGCGCATTGTTGCTGCTCACAAGTCAGGAAGGGGCTACAAGGCCATTTCTAAATGTTTTCAAGTTCCAGTGGCTACAGTGCAAAGTATTATTAAAAAATACAAGATGTTCCGCACTGTGGAAAATCTCATAGGACGTGGTCGGAAGCCAAAAGTGACACCTGTGCTGGCCAGGAGGATAGTGAGAGAAGTAAAAAAGAAACACCACCAAGGCCATCCTGGTGAATCTGGGCTCTGCTGGTGGCAATGGCTCAAGGCAGACAATCCAACAGACACTGCACACTGCTGGGTTCCACGGCTGCTGACCAAAGAGGACGCTGCTTCTCCAGATAAGGCACACAAAAGCTCAGTTGGCCTTTTCAAATGCTCATCTGGGTCTTTTGAGTTATGGTCAGAGGGAACAAATGAATTGTTTGGTCACAATGGTGTTTCCTTCATTTGGCGTAAAAAAAAAAAAAAAAAGAGAAGCCTTCAACCCAAAGAACACTATCCCCGCTGTCAAACATGGTGGTGGGAACCTAATGCTTTGGGGGTGTTTTTTAGCCAATGGACCAGGGAACCTAATCACAGTAAACAACACAATAAAAAAGAGCAATACATGAGGATTCTCAATGACAACATCAGGCAGTCTGCAGAAAAACTTGGCCTTGGGCACCAGTGGACATTTCAGCATGACAGTAACCCAAAATACACAGCAAAAGTGGTAAAAAAATGGTTAGCAGACAACATTAATGTTTTGGAGTGGCCCTGCCACTGTGGAGGGAGCTAAAGATCAGGGTAATGGCAAGAAGACCCTCCAACCTGGAAGATTTGGAGCTCATTGCTAAAAATGAATGGTATCGCACTTTGCTATGAAGCCTGACCATATGTACACAAAGGAAATTGTATGAATCCTGTACCTGTTTGTAGGCCTCAATGAGGGCCTCTTGTTTCACAAGCAGGGATTTGCTTATTTACAATCAATAGAACTTGTGTTTATAGTCATCAATTATTTCTAGCATCCAGCAAATACATTGGGAGTCTATTGTATACACATTAAAAGGGTCTTTGCTGACCCCCCCCCCCATACATATATCCTGAGGTGTAGCTATCTTGCAAGTGCACTTCCTATAGACAAATAAATGCCCTTAGTTGCTTTAGTAGAAGTGTAACCGACTAATGCACATCAGATAATAATTGGTACACCTAGGCACTCAAGATGGCTTGTAAAGAAACTCGTGTTGCAGCCATTCATTGGTGTCCCTTCAGGTGTATTATCCCCATAGGGGATATAGATGTGTGTTTGCCTTCAGAGAAGGTAGCTGGGTACTAGTATATAGTTCAAAGAAATGTGCATAGGTGAGACATAGATAGTGTAACAATAGGGTGCCACTCAACGATCGTTTCACCCGAATCTGGGGCGTCGTCAGGAGTATATAGTGCACAGTTATTTACAGCATTTACAACAGATAAATCCCCCCACCAAGCAGCAAACGTTTCGCCAGCAATACAGCCCAAGTCAGAGCTGAGGTGTGGCTGTTTAGGCCAGTTTAAATAGAGTAAATTGTCTCCACCTGTGCCTCCCAGTTCCGCCCCCTGTAGCTGTCATCATGCTGGTTTCCGTCCTACCTTATTGGTGAACTACACTAGGTGTAAAGCATACTGAATACTTCCATGCGGCTGCCAGCAGGGTGCTGGGATGCTTTCAATGCGCCAATGCACACCGCTAGGCATTGATCTTTGTGGTCTGCATGTGCCAGTATACGCCCCACAGCTGCCTACCCCATTCAACATCAATCCTTAGCTGCAGTAGTGGCTGAATCGCCCACTTGTTACATAGGTTTGTCAGTTTCAGGCAGATTCCTACAAACTAGGGTGTCCTTGGGGAGGAGGAACACACAGATGTGTATACCTTAAAATCAGCTGCCTACCCCATTCGACACCAATCCTTGGCTGCAGTAGTGGCTGAATCGCCCACTTGTTACATATGTTTGTCAGTTTCAGGCAGATTCCTACCAACTCGGGTGTCCCTGGGGAGAAGGAAAACACAGACCTGTATACTAGAATCAGCTGCCTACCCCATTCAACACAAATCCTTGGCTGCAGTAGTGACTGAATCGCCTACTTTTCACATATATTTGTCAGTTCCAGGCAGATTCCTACCAACTCGGGTGTCCCTGGGGAGGAGAAATAGGAGAGAGGATTTTCACAGTACAGATTCCCTTTAAAATAATACATGCTACATTAAAACCCACACATTTTATTTGCCCATTTGTCTTTGTTATTACAATGTTTAAAGTATGTCCTTAGTACAGTGTATGGTGACAATATTTTACTTGGAAATAAAGGTGTATTTTTCCATTTCATGTTTTCGGTTTTCTCATTGTACTCTATAAATGAAAAGCCCCGATTTGCAAAAATAACAATAATGTACCCACATAGCATACATATATTAAAAGCTAAGTCCCTTGAGAAACAATTCATGTATTATTGCTACTTTGGCTTTATTTTTTAGAAGTTTTTTTTATTGTAATTATTGAAGTTATAGTGGCATAAATGGGGCTATTGTGCTATTTATTTTTATGTGCATGCTGCACTAATTTATTTGGCCTCTAAATGGCGCTGTCCTGCTTAGTTCAGCTTCCTAAGGTAAAATAAAAGTGGAAGTTAGTGAGTTTTTTTTTTTTTTTTTAGACATTAAATGAATGAACTCTGCTGCTGTTTGTCATTACAGAGTTAATTCATAAACTGGAAATTTAGGTGCTTTGATTGGTATTGTGAACACATGTTCTAAGTCCCGGAAATGAGTGTACACATACCTGCACATGTGTGCCGCCCATAGTAATCAAGAGACGAGTATCTACACCCCTGGGACTTCAGAAGAAGTCTTGTGGAGCGTAGATATACTGTCCCAGAAACAACAAGTAGTTCAAATTGATTTTCTTAAAAAATAAAAGGTCTCCTTAACTTGCCTAGCAAATCTGGTTATTCTAGCATGTAGGGGGGGCTTTGATATTAACCGTTAAAGGCTGTATTGTTCATTGCAATTTCTTCCAAAATCTGTAGGTGAATTTGTGGCAATGTTAACCACAAATTTTGGGAATTTCAACTGCTCATCCATACTTGACAGGTCTATTAAATGATCCTTCCCAAGGACTGTGCAGATATTACTGCAGTAAATTTTAAATCTTCATTACTGTGACAAAAACTGAAGTGACCAATTCCACTGAAATCGCTTATCTTATATTTGTACTTTGTCTTTTTATGTGCTAATGTAGAAATAGTATGAATTCAACATTTTCTTTCCTCATCCACAATCCTCATACATTTTTGGGTTCTTCTCTCTTCAACCCTTTAGCGGCCAATTTATTTTGAGGCTTGCAAGTGCTCCAGGCGATTTTATTTTAGCACACTTTTATTATTTCTTATGTGTTACATTTCCTTGCTACTAATTAGCACTGCTGTAATGTGTATTTATGGCCACTTGTCATTAGGGGGCAGTGTGAGGCAATAGCAGAGGACTTCTGCTTTGAATTTCTATATCTATTGCTAGCAGAGAGACGTCACTGGTTTGAATTTCTATATCTATTGCTAGCAGAGAGACGTCAAAGCATTCCAAGAATTTACAGCACCTGAGGTCAAAAGCAGGGCACTATCTCAAACAAGATAATTCCTTTGAAGCTGCTAATGATTTAAAGTTTACCCTCAACAACATTTGACATGATGTGAAAACGTGTATGTACTTTGCAAAACATATTAATAACCAGGCTGCCTTTCTTTTTTCATTTGCTGCCTGAAAGAGTTAATTTTCAGGCATGTAAGCGACAACTTCTGTCTTATTGGTACTTTCTCAGGAATATAGTAAATTTCAGAAAATTACAACCGTAACATTTTTCTGACAGAATACAACTTATGAGGGTAGGGGAGGGATAAAAATAAAGTCAATATACATGTGTTTTAACTCTGGGACACTTAATAGACTGCCATTGAGCAGAGATAATAAAACATTCAATCTGCTTTGTAAATGTTTAAATACAACATCAAACCATTGGATATCTAAAATCATTTTTAGGAGGATAAATACAATTGTTTTTCTCATCAGTTTATTTTCAACTCTGGTTCACTTTAAGCCTGATGCGCGTAAGGCTGGCAAATTAATCCTGTGTATGTAACACAACAATTTTACCAGTATTATTGCAAGGGGAGCAGTATCTGTTACACGATTACCGTCACACGTGTTACTGTTATGAAGTAACAGCAATGCACACGTTACCCCTTGCCTTAGTACCGCTAAAATTGTTGTGTGCTTTTTGGTCAAATGACAAAGCAAGCTGCACATGCTGATGGATCATTCAATTTTTAATTACATATGCAATCATGTCTCAGAAGAGTCTATGTAAGAAGCATAAGATGCTTAGATTTGCTGGTGAAATGTTTGTTAATGCTGAATGAATTATGTTTGAAGGTTCCTCAACTGAGCATATAGCTTTTTGTTTCATAGTATCCCTAAAATGGGCAACTCCCAGCAAGGCAGCCTTTGGACTATGGTTATGGCTGTGTGGCTGACTCAAAATAGACAAGACTGGACATTGCTGGAAAGTGAGACCCAAGTAAGGGAGAGAGATGCACACCAAGTGTAATAGGGGCGGCAATGCCGCTGAACCAGTGAAGTAGGTGCTTACCAGAAGGAAAAGGAGAGAGGAGAGTGGGCCACCAGCATGGACACCGTCGCGATTCGCCACCGAGCGCGGAGGTCGGGGACCGGCCACATTGGAAGCTTATCATAAATTGCTGATTTAAGTCTTTCCAAACTTAGTCCACGGATTCCTAGCCAGAAAACTTGAGCTTCCTCTTTATTCATCCATAGATTTCCAGAATATGGTCTATTCCTCGCTCTCCGACGGGCCCAATAAACGAAGGAATGCCCGACAATCCATATGATGGTTTTTCCTAAAACATTAATGGATATATAAATGAGGCCTAACGTAAATACGAAATCTACCCGATTCCCAACGCCCAATGCGCCGAACCACTTCTTCAGGAAGGCCATGCCTAGCTGCCTCTGTTGCTGCCCCTATTCTAAATGAATGTGAAGAAAATTTTAACTTCTCCAGACCCAGACAAGCCAAGCACTTTTGAAAAACATAACGAAACTGAAAAGAGGACAAAGAAGAGCCATCTGCATGAACCAAAAATGATTTCACTTGAGGCTTTAAACGCATAAATTCTCTTACCGCCCCAACCGGGCAAGGGACATCCCCATTTAAAGGAGCAATCGATAACCAAGCTCCCTTCCTCATCTGATCCGTCTTAGAACCACGCACACATATGACTAATTTATCACCCACTAAACGAACATCACTATCTTCTAAAGGAGAAGTAACTGATTTATTACAAGCAACTAACTCAGATATCCTGAGTGCTCCAAAAAAAGCTAACAAAAAGGCTGTTTTAAATAAAGACGCTTCAAAACTAGAGAAACAACTGATACCAAGGAATCCACAAGCCCTTTCAAAATTCCAAAGGATACAGGTCTCCTACCATCATTGCTTCTACCTCCTCTGCTAAAGCCTTTCAATAATTGCTGCACCACTGGATAAACAGTATGACCCGGAACCCCAGCTAAACGTCTGAAGAAGGAAATACCAGCCAGGTCCTTCATAACTTTTGCTACTGAAAAGCCCTGCTGAATCAATTGACAAATAAAAACCAGAAAAAGTTCTAAAGAGTCTGCCAAAGGTGATAAAGCATACTCATCTGCATGCCGGCACCATGTTGACCAGGATTTTTCATATTCAGCCCAGTTTCTTGGTGCCACCGATCTTTTCAAAAGGTCTGAAATCAAGACCAAATAATTCTCCATAGGTGGGCCGGACACTTCACTCCTTCCTCTTCAGAACCCACCGCCAAGGAACGAAATACCTCCCAATTCTGGTGAGACAAAGAGTCAGCTATTAAATTACACTTGCCTGGCAAATACTTGGCCTTAATCCATATATTATACCTCAAACACAGCAACACTAAATGCCGTAATAATTTAACCACCATACCGGATTTAGCTTATAAACAATTTATAGCAAACATAACCCCCCTGTTATCCGTTTGCAGTAAAATCCTCTTGTTCTCAAAATACTCGCCCCAAATTGTTAATGCTACCACCACCGGAAACAGTTCCAGTAACAAAATATTCTTTGTGGCTCCGCCAGCAATCCATGACTCAGGCCAACTCTCAGCTTACCACCTGCCCTGCCAAAACACACCATAACCCACTGAACCAGCTGCGTCTGTAAAAAAAACTCCATATGTGAATCCAATACAAATTCCTCTTGCCACAAAGATCTACCATTGTACTCCATTAGCAAACTATGCCACACAAGCAAGTCTTCTTTTGCTTCCCTGCCTAATGTAACATGTAAACTGGGTGCTTTCAAACCCGCAATCAATGCTGCCAACTTCCTAGAAAAAACTCTTCCCATTGGCATAACTCGTGACGCAAATGCCAAATGACCAAGTAGCGGCTGAATTTCCTTAAAGGGAACTTCAGCCTAAACAAACATACTGTCATCAAGTTACATTAGTTATGTTAATTAGAATAGATAGGTAATATAATCTCTTACCCACCCTGTTTTAAAAGAACAGGCAAATGTTTGTGATTCATGGGGGCTGCCATCTTTTTGGTTGAAAGGAGGTAACAAGGAGCAGGAGACACAGTTCCAACTGTCCTGTGTCCTGATTACCCCTCCCAGCTGCACATGCTAGGCTTCAAATGTCAAATTCAAAATGTAAAAAAAAAAAAATTGCACCAAAACAGCAGAACGAGAACAACAAAATCAGAAATCCCATCATGCTTTGCACAGCATCAGGGGAAAAAAGCCCAGGCAGTTTTCTTCTGTGCAGCTAAAAATGAGGCTTGTATAAGAGAAACAAAGTTCTGATGCTGTGAAACTGTTAAAGAAACACAAAGCCTTTTCAGTGCTGCTGAGTCGATTTTTAGTCCGGAGGTTCACTTTAACAGTGGCTTAACCAATAAACCATTAATCAAAGATTTCAAAGCACTAATCTTTTCCCTCGGTAGCCTAAATTCCATTCGAACTGTGTCTATAGTGATGCCTAAAAATTCCAAGCAAGAACATGGATGCACAGTTTTTTCACTTGCTAAAGGAACACCAAAGTCACTCATTGTGTCACAAAATATTTGCAACAAAACCTGGCAAGTCTGGGTTCTTTCTGGACCTATAAATAAAAAGTCATCAAGGTAATGAACTAGATCGCCATCCGGCATCTTTTGCTTAATCACCCATTCAAGAAACTTTGAAAAAGACTCAAAATAGAAGCATGAAAGTGAGCAGCCCATAGGGAGGCACTTATTAAAGAAAAATTGCTCATCAAAAACAAAACCCAATGAATTAAATGCAACAGGGCAGATAGGCAGAAGGCGGAACGCTGACTGAATGTCCGCTTTCGCCAGGAGTGCATTAGTCCCAAACTTTCTAAGCACTTCCAAAGTTTTATCAAACGTAAGGTAAGACACTGATGCCAACGACTTATCAATGCTATCATTAAGCGAAAATTCTTTCGGAAATGACAAATGATGTATTAGCCTAAATTCATTTTCCACTTTAGAATTTCTCCACTAGGAGTGGTGCCTAAAAAAGTTGAGAAATGGAGGATTAACGAATGGGCCTGGTACACGACCTAACTGTACTTCCTATAAAATCTTACTAAACGCAACTTGCGGATGAGCCTGAACTGATTTTAAGTTTGGGACCACAGCACACCCCTGACCACTAAACACAGGCAATTTAAAACCTTGCTGAAAACCTTCACTGAGCAGCTGGCTGCTCGTTTTGTCTGGGTACATGCTTAGCCAAGGAGCCATTTCTTGGACCTTCACCAGCGTCCACGCTTTTGAGAAAAAGCTCCTTGGTACTATTCTGTTGCAATCCTGCTTTCTTAAAGCAACGAGCCATCGGGTGCATTCCCCCGCAAAAATTACATTCATGTCTAAAACGACAATTCTGCAAAAAAAAGAACCTTCATTAAATGCGAAGCATAAACCTTTTTTCACCTGCACACCAACTGACCCTGAAGGTTGGTTCTGCTTTACTTGGGCCCTCTGAGGCAGCATTAAACTGATCCAGAGGCCCAAATCCTTAGTGCCCCAAGATAAAGAAGGATGCACTGCCATTCTTTGACGGAATGACTCGTCATAAAGGAACCACGCGATTCCCCCAAATTGCCTGTATGCTTCACTGATAACATCTAAGTACTGAAATAAACCAGTGCAAAGCTCTGGTTTCTTCTCCCCAAGCACACTAGCGAAGATACAAAACGCCTGCAGCCAGTTACTGAAAGTACAGATAACTGGACGGCGTCTGTCCTCTTCACTATCTTTTTTTCTCTTTCGCCGTAAATTCCTTCGTAAATTGAGGCAATAAAGGCAATAAGTCAACATATTCCCCTCCAAATTTTTTCTTTAACTGACACACTAAGATGAAATCCAAGAGGGGATAAAACACAAGGCAGTGCTTCCTTATGAGTTTCCGCCACTCCTTCTCTAAATACTGGAGCAGCAGTACCTTGTACAGATAAACCAACATTAGACCAAGCCGCAACAGGAGACGACTGCGACACAGGATCTGCAGATAAGCTCACCCTAGCAGTCTGCGTCCTAGCAGCTTCAGAAATAGGTACCACACTGTCAATACTAACACCACTCTGCTGCTTCTGCACAGCTTCAACCAAATTCTGAATAATTACAGTCATGTCATTTAACCTGCAATTAATAGCATTTATGCTGCTCATAGCAGCAGACTCACCCAGAGGTCCTGGTGGATTAACTGCCTCCCCAGCTCCAACAGGTGAACCCAGACTTGGCTGATCCTGAAGCTCCACCTGATCTTCAGCAGCTGGGAGCTCTGGAAGGGCAAGATCCTTACGCCCCTTCTTAGAAATGGGCCGGCAGCTGGCCGCCCTGGACTGTCTCGCTGGAGGTGGGGAGCGCCTCTTAGCTTTCTTCCCTTTATTCCTGGCGCCTCCCCCAGCCGTGGCCATCAATTTCTGTTCTGCCTACCCGTCCCCCTCCCCTCTAGCTGAGGCCTGCTCAAAACATTGCCTCAATGACCTATGACCGATGGGCCCCGCCTCCGGTACTTCATCCAAACATCGTGGCTCCTCTCTACTGCGCAATGAGTCACTTGCGCCGCCGCCGCACACTGATGGCATTCCCAGATGCACTCCTGAAGGACCCGGCACCGCCGCCTCTTCCTCCCCGGAATTCGCCTGCAAAAAGGCAGCCAGGCACTCCGCTCCATCCTCCGCCCCAGCTCTTCTCAACACAGCGGCTACTATAGCGTCCATGATGCTGTCTGCTGCAAGCACCAACCGCCGGAATTCTTTGCTGCGCAACACCTCCAGAAGCCTCCTTATAAAGGGGGTACCGGCTCCTTCCCATTGGCTGCCTGGACAACTGCCAAACTGACGTCTTGATCTGGAAGCTTCTCTGCAGGTCTCTCCCCATTGGAGGAAAAATTGTACCTGAAATAACACAGAGGGAGAGAGAAAGACACCTGACAGGTAATTAACCCTTTCAGGGGCGGCAATCCCATGTAGGCCCCATTCTAATGCTGAGGCCTTTCCATTAGTTGCCTCCACCCGTAACCGGACAGTGTGATCGTTATGCACAACATTCAAATGTTACTGGTCAAATGAATGATCAAAATTCACAGCGTACCTGTTTCAATGGATGGAAGCCCCTGCATTGCTTGCGACAGCTGTCCATCTGCCGTCATTCTGGAAATGGCAATGGCCTAATGGTCGTGTGTCATCGTGACTGGACCATTTCTGTCATAGCCTGCTGCTGGTGGGTCCATCACTATGTTGATCCCAATGCCCAGCGAATGCTGGCCATCACCAGTGCATGTCCTGTGCGCCTCCCCTGCACGACCAATCCTCTGCTGATTAGTCACGCGGTGCGCCATGACATAAGTGTCATGTGGGCCAATCCTTGCTGCTGCTGCTCCTACCCTGAAGCATCTCCATGCAGACGCTTGGGTGTACTACGAGATGCCTGGGGAGATCTGAAGCACACCCCTTAGGGCGGTGTAATCTCATGACGTTGTGACATGCGTTCCCAGTTGCTACGGGTATGTGTATGCCTTTACATGTTATGGGGACCATGGGAGACAGAGCTCAATGTCGCCACAGTGCTCCAGACTTCACCACCTAAGATGATCCTAGTCGTTTGACCATGGATAGCACATCACTGCAGGTATACACAAGCACAATTTTTTAAAGGGAAAAGCGCATGAAAAATGCAAATTTTGTTGCAACAATATACATACAATAAATGACATCTAGAACCCGCTGCATTGAGCAATATGGAGCTACATTATTTAAAACCAAAAGTCCCAATTGCTGACCATATCAGTGAACAATAAAGGTCCACAGATAAACAAATCTATATTCCTGATCATCTGTCTTTCAAAAAGCATGATAAGACCGTATTACTGTTCAGAGTTCGCAAAAAACTTTTACTGCAAAGAGAGGCCTACTGGATATTTACTCTGAACACGGTTCCCCCACAGGTCTGAACAGTAATATTGTCTAATGGTGGCCACTAATGGTACAATTTGCCAAAGGATTGTTTATAAATGATTCTTAGCTTGAAGGAACGAAAATTATAGTTTGGGACCACTAATGGCCAAAAACCTAACCAATCCAATCAGATTGAGAGGATCGATCCAAAAATCAGCTCAATTTTATTATTTTGATTGAATTGATTGTGTCCATTAGTGGTCCCAAACCATCATTTCCGTTCATTCATAAGAAGAATCACTCATAAACGATTATTTGGAAAATGATGATGTTAGTGGCTACCTTTATCATGCTTTCTGAAAGACAGATGATCTTGCATATAGGTTGCGATTATGAATTTTTATGCTATGTTGCATAGGTTCTAATTTTATTTATGTTTTTTTCTTAAGGTCAGGATTGATTTCACATTGATGTAGCATACTGTCACCCTTGTATTGTTTTAACCACTTGCCGACCGCACGCTTATACCGTGCGTCGGCAAAGTGGCAGCTGCAGGACCAGCGACGCAGTACTGCGTCGCCAGCTGCAGGCTGATTAATCAGGAAGCAGCCGCTCGTGCGAGCGGCTGCTTCCTGTCAATTCACGGCGGGGGGCTCCGTGAATAGCCTGCGGGCCGCCGATGGCGGCTCGCAGGCTAAATGTAAACACAAGCGGAAATAATCCGCTTTGTTTACATTTGTACGGCGCTGCTGCGCAGCAGCGCCGTAAGGCAGATCGGCGATCCCCAGCCAATCAGTGGCCGGGGATCGCCGCCATGTGACAGAAGACAGCCTGTCACTGGCTGCACAGGACGGATAGCGTCCTGTGCAGCCCAGATCTCCCGGGGGAGCAGGTAGGAGAGGGAGGGGGGAGAATGTCGCCGCGGGGGGGGCTTTGAGGTGCCCCCCCCGCAACATGCCTGCAGGTAGGAGCGATCAGACCCCCCCTGCACATCATCCCCCTAGTGGGAAAAAAAGGGGGGCGATCTGATCGCTCTGTGTGGCCGCGGATCTGTGCTGGGGGCTGCAGAGCCCACCCAGCACAGATCCAAACAAACAGCGCTGGTCCTTAAGGGGGGGTAAAGGGTGGGTCCTCAAGTGGTTAAGAGTGTATCCTTATGCTTATGTGCTTAGTTGTGGACCTTTATTGTTCACTGATATGATCAGCAATCGGGACTTTCAGTTCCAAATAATGCAGCTCCACATTGCTTAATGCAGCAGGTTCTAGATGTCATCATTTATTGTATACATTTTGTTGCAACATCATTTGCATTTTTCATGCGCTTTGCCCTTAAAGCCGCATCTACACGTGTAGATGCGGCGGCGATCCGGCGGCTCGATTAGCCGCCGGATCGCCTCTTCCGCGTCCCCGCTCAGCGCCGGATTCGATACCCGCTCGTCTCCGCGCCGCTTATCTTCCGCTCGATTACCTGCCATTGTCCCCTCGCGGGGAGCGAGCAGGGAATCGACGGCAGCAAGATCCGACCTGCCGGATCTTATCAATCGAGCCGCATCAGCGGCTCGATTGATAAGGAACCTCGCCGCCGCATCTACACGCGTAGATTGAAACATTGATTCCTGTGTATGCCTGCAGCGATGTGCTGTCCATGGTCAAACGACTAGGATCAGCTTAGGTGGTGAAGTCTGGGGCATTGTGGGGACATAGGGCTTGATTCATCAAGCTGTGCTGCTAAAGCAGTGCCAATAACCTCCTGAGTGTTACACCGCTCAGGAGGTATTGCAGCCGAGAGTTCCCCAGTATAGTTTTAACTTATCCCATGGCTGTAATAGCTTCAGCTAGCACTAGGCTAGCTAGTAGAGGTTGCCGGCATCCCCCCAATTACTGATGAGCCACCCGATTGCCCGCTAAATACATTACCCCCTGGATCCAGTGATCGGCGCAGCCTCCCCGGACAGCTCCGCTCTTCTCTATGGGGAGGATCGAACATGACATCTCCAACGTCATGCGCAGATCCGATCCTCCCCATAGAGAGGACCGGAGATGTGCAGGGAGGCTGCGCAATCGCTGGATCCAGGGAGGGGGGGGGGGGGTAGCTAGCTGAAGCTATTACAGTCATGGGATAAGTTCAAATTATACTTGGGGGACTCATGGGGACAGCCGGCGGTATGCCCGACACAGTGTCGGGCATACCACTAAGGAGGTTAATGAGCAGTAGTGCACCCTATGCATGCCTTACATAGTAGCACTTGCTGCCATGTAAGGAGTGTGCCTTTCTTAGTTACGCACATTGCTTTCTTAGCAATGCGCGTAACTAACTGCAGGTGGTCCTGCTACCGCGATACTTCACTCACGGGCCGCGACTGTATTAATTTACATAAGAATGTAAATTATTCAGTAGCGGCCACTATTGAAGTATCACAGTAATGTTACGCGCATTGCTAAGGAAGCAATGCGCGTAACTAAGGAAGGCACACTCCTTACATTGTAACGAGCGCTGCTATGTAAGGTGTGCATAGGGCACACTACTGCTCATTAAGCTGCGCTGCTTTAGCGCAGTTTGATGAATCAAGCTCATTGAGCTCTGTCTCTGTCTCCCATGGTCCCTATAACATTCGATGGCACATACAGGTGGTCCCTTAGCAATGGGGAATGCGTGTCACAGCGTATTCGGATTACACTGCCCTAAGTGGCAGGTTTTGGATCCCTGCAGGCATCTCGTAGTACACCCAAGTGTCTCCATGGAGACGCTCCCAGGTAGGAGCAGCGTCAGCACTGATTGGCCCTCGTGACACTGATGTCACCGCGGACCACGTGACTGGTCAGTAGAGGATTGGCAATGTGGGAGGAGGCCCCCAGGACACGCGCTAGTGACCTATTGGCCACCATACGCTGGGTATTGGGATCACCATAGTGACGGACCCATCAGCAGCAGGCTATGTCAGGATTGGTCCAGCCACGAAGACACACCATTAGGCCACACATATTTCTGGAATGATGGCAGATGGACAGCTCGTTGCTTCCATCCACCAAGACAGGTACACAGAGCAGATTAACTGGTAACAGTTGAATGTTGGGAGCTAGTCTACTTTAGGGGACCCACCGTAAATCCCCATAGACAAATTGACCTGACTGTAAAACGCAACGAATTTCTGCATTCCCGCCACCAAAACCCCCACGTTATATATCAATAGAAAGCTAACAATCTCCTCTAACGAAATGTGTTAACATTTTCAGGCTGCGATGCATACTTACTGCATAAATGGACCCGAAATGCGGCACTCACGTTTGTAGCAGCCATTTTCTTGGATATCTGCTCTGTAACTTTTTCCTCCTGATTGGAGGAATGCTGTGCTGGGGGCATGAAGATTGTCTACTCACGCCACCTAGTGGCAGCACAGTAATAGCTAATAGCCAATACAGAACATTCATAAATGAAACTACATGACAATATAAATTATATTAAATGAATATACAAATTTGAATTACTGGCAGGGAAGGTGCATACTTACAGTCTCAAATGTCCTGAGTAGCCACAGTACTGTCTAAATTGCACATTTTCTTTGTTCTGTCCCTACTGATTTTAACAATACTCTGCAGGTGGGGGTGTAAGAGGGTCTGTGGCCCAGGAAAAAAAAATCTAATTGTCTGCTGGCAGACAATACATTTCCACACAACTAGATAATAAAAAAGTCATAATAATATATATTTTTTACCCCATTATCAAGCAATAAAGGTAGTGAAGTAAAAGTAAATATAACATTTGAAAATACAATTCATGTAAACTTCATACACCTACAAGTAGGAAAAATAGAATTTTGTCAAAATTGTTTTAGAAATGTCAATACACGGATAGTAAAAAACCCCAAAAAACAATTTGATGCCCCAGTACATCACCACAAATAGATACATGTAGGCATTTAACGTGTACTACTTCAGCTTTATTTATTTATTTATTTTTTGGAGGGGGGGGAGACGAACAATGGGATGTCGTCATCACTGTTCCCACGGGTAGAGTGCAGCAACCTGAGGCCAGAATTGGTGAAACATTTGAGACCGTTCGCTGAACTGCTGCCTCCACATTAATTCTTGAAGGTAGTCGCTCGTCATACCGGTCATTATCAGCAGTATTCAGACCGTGTGTTCTCTTTAGGCTGTGTGAATCTGCGCCACTGACTCTCAATTCTATGAGTGTGGGTACCTGATTGCGGGTCAACAAAGTTTACGGAGTGGTTTACGGTATAGTGGCGATACCCAGCAGGTAACATCGAAAACCCTCCATATGCCCCCCAGAGGTCTGAATTAATAATAGAGCCAGGCCGGACATACTGCTATATGGGCAGTAAAGTAACAGCGTTGCGGGAATCCATCATTTTCAAACAGCCAAGATTGGTTTCACGTTCAATCCCGCCGAACATCGATTGACGTTGGTGGCCTGGCAATCTCCCAACGTTGTACTTACGGTGGGAGATGCTGGTTTTGTCGATTTCAACGACGACACCAGGACCGCAAATCTGCCTAGGGTCTCAAAAAATACTCAGCAAAAATGTCCCTGAACTGTTGTGTCCGCTGTACAGATTACTGATGAGCTACGCCTACTTCATACTCCATCTGTTCCAAGATACCCATCTGATGAAGGTACAAGTAGGACAAGTGCTTTCACAACAGGGACGACGATTGCAGGTCCACCTTCGTCTGCTGCTAGCACCACCTTCCCTGTACGCCCACATGCTATTGCTGCCACACCTGGGGCAGCTTCGGCACTTGTGAAGAAGGCCTAGGTCTTTTAGCCATTCTTCAAAAACAGCATCACTTTGTTTCAGCTGATTAAACAGCTGAAACAAAGTCATTTTTCTTAAACTGTCCAAGATTCTTTGACCCACCTCCCTTCATTCATTTACATTAATGATACATTTCAACAGGACAAAACAAAACAAAACACGGACATTTCAGTCTGTAAGTATGCACCTTCCCTGCTAGTAATTCAAACTTGTATATTCATTTAATATAATTTATATTGTCATGTACTTTCTTTTATGAATTTTCTGTATTGGCTATTACTGAACTGCCACTAGGTGGCGTGAGTAGAAAATCTTTTTTTTAATTTTCTCTTCACAACACTGTGTCACGCCCCCAGCACAGCATACCTCCAATCAGGAGGAAGAAGTTACAGAGCAGAGATCCAAGAAAATGGCTGCTACAAACGCGAGTGCCACATTTTTGGTCAATTTATGCAGTAAGTATGGCGGCGGGAACGCAGAAATTCGTTGCGCTTTACAGTCAGGTCAATTTGTCTATGGGGATTTGTGGTGGATCCCCTAAAGTACACTAGCTCTGAATGTTGTGCATAACAGTCATGCCACCCGGTTGGGTTGGAGCCAACTGACTGTTATGGGGGTGCTTGTTCTTTTGATGCCTTATTTTGAAAGTATAATTTGTATAAAATTTTCATATAACAGAGAAAAACAGTTGTACCTGCCAACCGTGGCGGCACCAAAACATACAGAACAGTTAACAAGACCATTTTCCATTCCAGATTGCGTTCATAAAATACATTGCTGTTCCAACCCACAATTCCAAGAGGATCATATTATTGGAAGAGAGAGTGGTATGACTCGGGTGCACCTCCCCACAGAACTCCAGGAGAACTCTAGGCCACAAGACAGCTCCTAATTATCAAACTTAAGCTTATAGTGTAGGATCCAACAAGACCATAATTTGTTAATTTTTTGGGGGCATTTTCTTTTAAGGTAAATGGGTTTAATGATAGCTAACTCCTTGTGTACATATGAGAACCAGTCCTTTTTGGTGGGTGGTAGGGCCTGTTTCCATCTGAGGATAATCATTTTTCTAGCATATGCTACAAGGGACCTGTACGCCTGCATTTTATGGGCAGTAAGTGCATTTTCAGCCAGACATCCCAGCAAGAGCTGTTTAGGTTTTATATCGAAAGCAATTCCAAATACCTTTTGTAGTTCAGAGTGTATTTGCGACCAATAGGAGAAAATACGTGGACAGAGCCACACCATATGAAAAAAGTCTGCCACATCTTCCCGACGCAGCAGGGTCAATTTTACATAGTTTAGCTGGTGAAATATAACTTCTGTGCAAAAATGTAAGTGCGATTAGGCGGTCCCGTGCTGCTACACCTGTCGTAACAAAGTATCCTAGAATGGTGTTCCATGCTTCTAGAGTCAAGTCTGGGATATCTGTCTGCCATGCCCGAAGCAGTTTGTCCATTTTAATCTGTCCTTTGGGAGGGAATGTTTTATATATAACAGAGATAACGTGCTCCAAGTCCTTTTTGATAATTTCCCCCTCAGTGGTATGGGACTGCACCAGCAGAGTTCTATTCCCCTTCAGGAATTGCGCCCTAAAGGCGTGCTGTAGCTGCAAATACCTAAAATACATGTTACGAGATACACTATTGTCTTGCCTGAGAGAAGTGAAGGATTTAAGCTGGTGGTTATCAGTTATATCTTTTAGTTTGTAAATCCCACAATCCGCCCAGGCTTTAGGATCTGGCACCGTTAGGAATTCGCGTAGCGAGGGATTCATCCATAATGGGGTGTGGGGAGAAATCTGCCCGGGCTGTTGAGAGATTATGTTTATTTTTTCCCATATTTTATTTGTTACTAGCATATTTGGTGTAGCCCGGGGGATATGTCTGCTTCTTCTAAATGGTAGGCTGGAAAGAGCTAGGAAAGATCCCATTACCTCCGCTTCTAGGGCCGTCGCTGGATAAGGCCTGGTTCACATTAGCGGTTGTTTGCCAAACGGACCGGATGACCTGACCGGATCCGGACCGGATCCGGATCGGAACCGTACGGTTCTGATCCGGATCCGATCCGGATCCGGTCAGGTTGCATCAGGTGGTAATCAGGATGCGATCCGGATCCGTTTGGCAAAGTTAACGTAAAAAAAAAAAAAAATGTTGGGGTCTGGGAGGTCAGCAGAAGGGGGACCTGTGGAATCAGGCCCTCTGCTGTTTAGCACTCACCTCCACCTCCGACATGCTGCCAACATCCTGCCAACACCTCCAGCTCGTGCTGCTCCACTCCGAAATGCTTGCCCATGTCTCCCCAGCCAATATCGCCGCAAAAATCCGCATAGGAAGTGGGGTAGAACATCCGGATTTCTCAGCCAGTGTGTTGTGCGGCCTCCGGTTCCCATTTGTTTGTATTGGCCGGATGGTGCAGTCCGGCTCCGCCCCGGATACGGCTGCCGGAGGGGCCGGATGAAAAAATAGCGCATGTTGGAACGGAGGCCAGAGTCCGGATCCGGCCCGGATCCGGTCCGGCTCCGGTTCTGCAGAACGGACCCATGTGAACGGACGCATAGGCTTTAATTGCTATGCCGTGCGTCCGTTCCGTCCGTTCTGCAGGCGGTGCGGCTCCGGCACGGCGATTCCGGAGGGCCACCGCAAGTGTGAACCGGGCCTTAGCTGGGGATTGTTCAAACCACCAGCGGATGGTGACTGCGGCTGATGCCCAGTAGTAGTGTTCAAAGTCTGGTAGCCCAATGCCTCCACTGTTCTGGTCTCGCTGTAAAGTGGATAATGCTATGCATGGGTTCTTAGGGTACCATAACAAAGATGTAACCGCTTTATTGATATTCTGAAAATATTTAGCTGAGATGTAAACAGGGCTGTTTTTGAAGTAGTACAAAAATTTCAGAAGCATATTCATTTTAATAGCGTTGGCGCGACCCAGCAGAGATAATGGGAGCGTCTGCCATGTTTTGCATTTCTGCCGGAGTTTGTACAGGATCGGGTCTAAATTAAGATTATAATAATCATTGTTATTTTTAGTAACCTTTATTCCCAGATATATGAATTCGGTGACCCATTGGAGTGGAGTAGGGGCTGGTAATACAGGTATTTGCCCATCCAATGGCAGGATGGTAGATTTGTCCCAGTTTACCTTGAAACCCGAAAAGGCGACATATTCTTTAATAATTTCTAGAGCCTTAACTAATGAGGGGCCAGAGTCTGATAAATACAGGAGAAGATCATCGGCATATAATGAAAGTTTTTCTACCCTGGCCTCTGACCGACGTGCTAGCACGTATAAGTATAGCAAGGGGTTCCACGACCATAGCGAATAAAGTAGGTGAAAGCGGGCATCCCTGTCGTGTGCCCCTGGAGAGGGAGAAAGAAGCCGATATAGAGAGGCCTGTGCGTACTCTGGCCCTTGGCGTTGTGTAAAGGGTCCTGAGCCAGCCAACAAACTTGTCGCCGAGCCCCAAGTGGAGAAGTGTCTCCCAAAGGAAGTTCCAATCCACCACGTCGAAGGCCTTTTCCGCATCAAGCGATACTATAATACGATCACCTGTCTGATTGTGAGTGATAGCTAGATTGATCATAAGTCTCCGTAAGTTAATGTCCGTCCCCTTCCCAGGGATAAATCCTGATTGGTCGGGATGTATGAGTTTTGTAATTAGCGCATTCAATTGAGTGGATAGTATTTTTGCCAGTATTTTATAATCTAGGTTTAATAATAAGATAGGCCTGTAAGACTTGCATAGGGTAGGGTCTTTTCCTTTTTTTTTGGAAGAACAGTAATCAGGGCCTCGCACATGGACTCGGGAAGACTATTGTTCTCAAGGATATGCTTGAACTTCCTCTGTAAATATGGGACAATATCTTTGCTATATTTCTTATAGAATTCTGCCGGTAGCCCGTCAGCACCTGGGGCCTTAGCATTGGGTAGGCCTTTAATGACCCCACGTATTTCTTTTCCAGTGAAGTCCGCCTCCAGAAAATCTCTGTCCTCAGCAGACAGCCTCGGGAAGGAAATTTTCCCCAAGAAGCCCTCTAATTGAGTCTTTGTATAATTTGTGTCTGATGTGTATACATTTTTATAATATTGTAGGAATTCCTTATTGATATCCCCCGGAGTAGTTAGTAGATCACCATTGAGTTTTTGATAGCCCCAATATGATATATTTGTTTCTCTTCCCCTATTAAATAAGCTAGGAGCTTACCCGTCCTATCCCCTTGTTCGTACACTCTGATACGTCGTGCTGCCTCAACCCTCAAAGTAGCTATTAGTTGTCTATTGGATAGTTGTGCCAGCGCCACCTGCCAATTGTCGTATGTGCTTTTGGATCTATGGTTGAGAAAAGCTTTTTCCGCTGTCTCAGCCGCTTGCTCTGCATTAAATAAAATTACTCTGTCTTGGAACCTAGCCTCTGATATTATTTTAATGTAGTCTCCTCTGGTGATTGCCTTATAAGCATTCCATACCACTGAGGGGGCAGTGGAAAGCCTATTAAAGCGCCAGTATTCTTCTAGGGGTTGCTTCATGCTAAGTGTCACAAAATCATGATCAATCCAACCTGGTGATAGTTTCCAGAGGGGTCTGGGCGCATTTACGGATAATAATAAAATGATTTCCAGCGGGGCATGCTCAGAGATACCCCTAGGCAACAATTTAGTGTGACCCATCTGCATAGCCATAGAGGGAGAGGCCAGTAACAAGTCTATTCGTGATAGCGCATGATAAGACGTTGAGTAACACGTGTACCCTGTTTGATGAGGGTTGTGCGTCTTCCATATATCTAATAAATTGTAAGAGCGTACCCAATTGTGCAATAATAAGGTATCCCTGGGGTTAGGTGTCATCCTATCCGCAGAGGGGGAGAGGACCATGTTAAAATCACCGCAAAGTTGTACTTTAGCCGTGGGGAATTTAGCTACTTTGCTCATAATCTCACTAAGCATAGGTACATTTGCAGGGGGAGGGGGGGGGGGGGGTTGTACAATCCCACCAGCACAATCTCCTCTGTGTGTATATGGGCATGTATAATTATATTTTGATGCCTTATTTAACTGGGTTTTTACACTGGTGGTTGTTCATGTTTTGTGTATAGGGATAAGAATGGTGTTTGGAGATAAGAGGAATTGTGTTTGGAGATGGGAGCAATAACTCCATATACAAACGTTATAAGTTTAAAATAAATAGACTTTTTTTATCATTCACCCTAAAAGACATGTTTCTTGGGTCTAAGTGATCTTGGGTCTTCCTCAAGTGACGTAAGTGTAGGGAATTTCACCCTGTCCAGGCTTTTTCATTTTTTTTTTAAATTCCTTTCAGGTATGATCTGTTCTCTCTGTAGAGAACAGATTATTGCTAGCTGGCAGCATGCCTTTTTTTATGATCACAGTGATCACATGATCACTATGGTCATGTGACATTCAGAGCGCCGATTGGCTGCTCAGTCCCTACACTATGCCCTACACTTGTTTATTAATTTTATTCCTGCAAAAATAGAAGTGTTCTGTTCTCTCTGTAGAATTGGAAGGTGGCAGCATGCTTTTTTTTTATTGACAGAGTGATCATGTGACTTACAGAGCGCCAATTGGCCGCTCTGTCACTAAGCTCGGAACCCGGATACAGTTTACTGCCGGGTACTGTGGGATATTAGCCGCGGGTAGGGTTGACAGAAGCAATAACCGAGTGCCATTTATAAACGGCACTGCAGCTGACAAGTGACAACTGCGCGCTATTTATAAACTGCTCAGTCGCAGACTGGTTAAGGTCCTGTCGCCTGGCGCACGCACGCGTAGACCTTAATCTATGTGCAATAGAAGGACCAGGCAGAGCACCAGCATGTAACTGCGCGGCAGAGGCCGCCGGCTGATACGCGGAGATAGTCGCCATGCCGCTTGTCTCTGCGGCGGTATCTCCACTATCTATTACATTAGTGTTTTTAATTCTGATTGGTCCTTTCAATTAATATTAATTTTGTTACAGTGTGCAGTAATGTAAAAACGCTAGCAAAATTGCTCTGTGTAGGCTTTGACGAGCGATTATGCCAGCGTTTATATACTTTACATTGCAGAAACGCTAATCGCTAATGCTCAAAAATGCTGCCTGTCCTCCGTTTGCAATTTTGGTAATCCCAACCGCTCCAGTGGAATTTGGCCTATCCATTAACATTAGCTGAGCGTTTGGGGAAATCGCTAGTGGTTTGAATCGCTCGCTGAACGCTCAAAAAATCACTCTAGTGGGTTCCAGCCCTTACTCTGGCTTTTCTCAAGGTTTCTCTGACCCTGTAATGCAGGATTTTGGTAAGTAGTGGGCAAGTTGGAGCCCACGGGGGAGGCGGTCGGTCACGGGCTCTAGGCCCGTTCCACCGCAAACAGCGTGTAGACACTAGACAGCGTATCTACCCCAAAAGTTTCAGCCAGCCAGTTTTCAACAAATGTAGTAGGATCCCCTTTCTCTGATTTTTCAGGGATTCCCACATTGTTTCAGCGTTGCCGATTTTCCAAGCCGTCTGTCTTATCAGTATTTGCAGAGGCGTGGGCGATAACCCTTTTGAGATCCCTGATAGCAGACTCAACAAGTATGATCTTTCACCATCACTGCCCTTTGCATTGCCTTAGGGCTGGATCACACTGGCCGCTTTGGTAGCGTTTTGCTGATCACCGGCGATCAGCAAAAAGCTAATTTTTTTACTGTACAGGAAAGCGATTTAGGAGTGATTGCGTTTTGTGACTCTATAACACTGAAATGCAATCACTCCAAAATCGCTCCAAAAACGCTGCATGCACCATCAGCAAATTACTAATCACTGGCGATCGCTACAGTGTGAACACTACCATTGACTTGTATTAGCAGCAGCATTTTGCTTATCGCCAGTGATCAGCAAATCGCTGAAAAATCGCCCAGTGTGAACTAGCCCTTGCTGAAACAAACCAGTGCAATCCCCGGAAGACAAGACATTTTTCTTTAAAGCAGACCTGAACTCAGACTCTCTGCGCTGAAGGGTTGTTCCCATTGCGTGCGTTCCGCTCGCATGGTCGTTTGCAGTGGCTGTTTTTTGCCGCAATTTTCCTTTCTGATTGCTGGCGATTACCTGCGCGCTGTTTTTTTTTTTTTTTTTTTTTTTGTAAAAGCGATTTTTCTAAGTGCTTTTGCAGAGCGATAGCGTTTTTTCACTTCATGGCGTCAGTCAGGAAGTGAACTCTTTGATCTGGAAAAGAAAAAATACAATGTATTTATTCTTAAAAACGCGAACGCAATCGCTGCACAAAGCAGTGAGTGTTTGCGTTTTTTCTATACCTTCCATTGAGGCAAAATCACCTAAAAAATGGCCCATGCAGCGCTTTTCTGAGCGGATCGGAAACAAACTGCTCAGATGTGAACTCTCTCATAGAGATTCATGGTGTAAGCGCTTTCAGGGCGATTTTGAAAAATCACCAGCGCTTAAAAAATGACAAACGCATCTAGTGTGAACGAGCCCTGAAAGATATGCAACAGCATAATAACCTTTAAAGAAAAACATTTCTTTGTTATAGCCGATTCAAATCCTAAAATAAATCTCCTGTAATTCTACTTCCTGCTTTCATATAGTTAACATCCTGTGCTTTCAAATTAAGGCCTCTTTTCCACGAACTGTTGAGCTGTGTGTTCGGCAAGCAGATACCAGGCAGCAAAAAGCAGTTACCAGGCAGCAGTGAGCAGCTGTGAGAGTTTGAGAGGCATTTCACTGCCTGTCAAAAGTTCGTGGAAAAGAGGCCTTACTTATCTGCCGTCGCAGTTAGGTGACAAATGGGAAAGATAAAATTACAACTTGTGATTAGACATAAATGAGTTGGAATTAGACAGGCTAAAGTCTCTAAATACATACAGGGTGCATTTCTCGGTGTACAGTGCTCCCCCACCCTTACACCGTTTCCTGGTGTCTAGTGGCACCTTCTCCATACAGTTCCCTGGTGTATGGAGCCCCCCTCCCTTACACAGTTTACTGGTGTCTAGTGGCCCCTTCTCCATACAGTTCCCTGGTATCTAATGGCTCCTCTCCTTTCCCTATACAGTTCTCTCCTTCATAAAGTGATCCCTGGTGTCTAGTGCCCCCCCCCCTCAACCTTACAGTGATCCTTGGCTTCTAATGGTTCTCCCTCCCTATGCCATACAGCATTTTCTGGTGTCTAGTGGCCCCCCTCCCTGCATTATATAACTTCCCTGGTGGTTTAGTGGCTCCACTCTTCCATATTTTTCTCCTTTGTGTCTAGTGGGTTCCCCTCTTCCTCCACCATATAGCTTTCCCTGGTGTCTAGTGTTCCCCCATATAGTTTCCCTGATGTCTAATAGGATCCCCCCCCCCCCTCTCTAGCCCATGTAGCTTTCCTGGTGTCTAGTTACCACCTTTCCTGTGCTCTCCCCAGTCCCAGAGCACCAGTACAGGGGTAGCTATAATTTAAAAAAAAATTACTCCTCTAGCATGCTAGGGGAGTATTTTTTAGGGCCCGTTTCCACTTGAGCCGTACGCGTCTGCAAGACGCGCGGTGGCACTTCTGGGTCTGCGGGTACGCAGACGAATTCCATCAGCCGTGCCATGCACGCTATGGGATCCGCAGCTTCCCGCACCAATTTGGATGGAAATGCCGGCGGAATCGCTAGCACAAGCGATTCGGCCGGCGGTGCCATTGCTCCCTATGGCAGAGTTTCCCCGAACGATTTGCCTGCGGGGAAACTGCGGATTCGGCCCAGTTTTCGCACTATTGGAAAAGGGCCCTTATCAGTCATGCTGCGATGGCTGTCTTTTTTACTGTGCCGAATACTAGCAACTGCTTAGCTGATGCAGAAGAGCAGCTGACAAGGGTGAATGTAATTGCCTTCAGCCGCTTGTGCAAAGCCTCATACAAATATACAAGGACTGTCTTTCAATGCCTCAGGCGACAGTTCTCGTATCATGGAAGGGGGCAGAGAAGACATGCAGCGCACGGCAGAGTGGCTTTCAGCAGGTGGGCAACTGAGAACAATGCGCTTTAATAGGCCGCATGTACAAACGCTAGATTCTCACGTGAGGTGGCCATTATCGGCCGCATTTAACCATTTCAGCCCGCAGTGATTTTTCACCTTATGCATCAGAGCAATTTTCACCTCCCATTCATTCGCTAATAACTTTATCACTACTTATCACAATTTATTGATCTTGTTTTTTCTGCCACTAATTAGGCTTTCTTTGGGTGGTACATTTTGCTAAGAATTATTTTTTTATAAATGCATTTTAACAGGATTAATAAGAAAAAAATTGAAAAAATGCATTATTTCTCAGTTTTCGGCCATTATAGCTTTAAAATAATCCACGTTACCATAATTAAAACCTATGTATTTTATGTGCCCGTATGTCTCGGTTATGACACCATTTACATTTTGTCCCTATCACAATGTATGGCGCCAATATTTTATTTGGAAATAAAGGTGCATTTTTTTCCGTTTTGCGTACCTCACTATTTCCAAGCTTATTTTTTGTTGTTGTATACCCCCTTCAAATGCATATTTAAAAAGTTCAGACCCTTAGGTAACTATTTATGTCTTTTTTTTTTTTTTTTTTTTGTAATTTTTTTTTTCCCATTAAAAATTTTATCTGGGTAATATTTTGGTGTGGGAAATAGTTAATTTTTAATGTTATTATATGTGTAAATTGTAATGTAAAAAATATGTAGATGTAGTGTTACTATTTGGCCACAAGATGGTCACATTGAGTTTTTTTTCCCTCCTTGTGCTTCTCGCTAACCGGAAGCACAAGGGGGACGCGGAAGATTTTACGTGCAGAAAGACTGAAGCCTCTTCTAAGAGCGCTTCAGTTTTTCTGCTGGGGACACGGATCAGTGATCGGGAACCATGTTCCCGTTTACTGATCCCAGGGCTTCTGGGGGACAGCACGGGGGCACGATCGCGCCGAAGCGCGGCACCGCAGCAGAGCAGCCGCCCGGAGGTGAGCTTCACGTCCGGGCGGCAGAAAGGGTTAATCTAGCATGTTCCCACGGAGCAGTGCTTTTCACCGCTGCTAGATTTGGGCGCAGCCAGCGCCGCCATAGCCCAAGTCTACCGGCGGCACCGATTACATATGCATGCTGTTCTCATAGCTTAAGAGGGCTACTGTAGGTAAAAGAAATATGATTTTTGGAATGTTGAATTGCTTGTTTACCTCTACTGATGAATGTTATACCAACAGTTTGATAAAACTGCATGTTTTCCCCCCCTTTTTAAATATGACAGACTTTCCTGATCTTCCATAGTGAAAGCTTCTGCCACATAAATCCCTCACCACTTACAAGATCAGATCAGTTCAAAGCCCTTTATGTGCGAACTGCTGAAGTAAAGGGGGGGGGGGGGGTTGGTGGGAGGAGAGATGACTGACCACAAGCAACACTTTGTCCACATGGGTTTTATTTATTTTTAATCTTTACAATTACTGGTGATAGAATTGAAGGATGGACATCAACTAGCCATCCGTTAGGGACATTATTACTGGAGTACCTCGAGTGTATTTTTAAAGGTCAGTAATTTTGGGCCATAGGGGGGAGGGGTGGCCTTACAGGCATTACGGCTCCCAGGCAGGGTTGCTCTCCACGGAATAATCACGTGTAACCACGGTGGTTACTCGTGATTCAAATGAGCTCTAATTGCCGCAGCTGAGCGGCTAGATGCGGCGGGGTTAATTACCCAGAACGCTGCTCTCCGCTCAGCGTTTCAGAGGTGCGAGTGTCTGAATAGACGCATTGCAAACCTCGCTATGGAGCACTTCCGCATTAGGAGAGCGGCGTTCTGCATCTAGCCGCTCGGCCGCGGCAATTAGAGCTCATTTGAACACAAGTAACCACCGTGGTTACTCGTGATTATTCCGTGGAGAGCAACCCTTCTCCCAAGCCCCCGTCTGTGAGCGCTCTGCCATCTTCTCCAGGATGAGCCACAGCTGTGGCAGTATGAAGTGCCCGCTGCAGTGTCATGGCTGCCACAATGCATGACATATAGTGTACTCACATTGAAGAACTACATCTCTCAGCATGTACGTAGGTAGCTTGGAGCACACAACGCCACAGGCACTTCAAACCACTGCAGCTGTGGGTCTGCCTGGAGATGGTGGAGCGCATACAGACAGGAGCAACTCCATGAAGGTAAGTAATGCCCGTCAACCACTCCCCCCTAATGCAATGGTCCACACCATTTATGAACCTCCTTTGGTTTATTATACATACAGTACATATTTTTTTTATAGAGGTTTAGAGGAAATGGCGTTATGCATCAGAAAGGTTAGGTATAAGTGCATAAGTGTTAGTGTATCTGAGATAAAACAAAGATGAGCATTTGTACTTACCTGGGGCTTCCTCAAGCCCCCTATAGGCCATGGGCTTCCTTGCGGTCATTAGTTTAGGTTACAGACAATATTTAGGGGTGACATACAGCAAAATGACAATACCTGAATACAAGAAAGACCAGATCATGCAGCACAGTATAAGTGCAAGGTAATGCTTAGTCACTGGAGGGGAGCATGGAGATTAGGCAAGTTAGGTTCACTCAGATGCATAGCATGGGTTCACAGTAATGGAGGAGCATGATCAGGTAGGACACAAAAGGAGGAGGACCTGCCCAAAGGCTTACAATCTAGAGGGAAAGGTAAGGACAAGAAAGGTAGGGGACCAGAGTTCAGCTGTGGGTTTAGAGCACTTGTGAGGGGTAGTAGGCCAGGGTGAAAAGGTGAGTTTTGAGGGCCTTCTTGAAGATGTTGAAGGAGGGGGCTGCCCTAATGGGTGGAGGTAGGGAATTCATAGCTCCCAACTGTCATTCTTTTGGAGGGAAAGTCCCTCTTTGGGAGTCCTGTCCCTCTGTCCCTCTTTCCTCCTCATTTGTCCCTCTTTCAGGACTTTGTCCCTCTTTCTATGTAAATATATATATTTCTCTACTAAAAATGTGTTTGATTGACTCTAAACTTTATTCCCGTCCTTTAAATTGATATATTACTAATTTTAAAATGTTAATATGAAGGAAACTGAACCAGGATAGAAAGGACCAGTGTGGTTTGAAGTATAAAACAACATCTTTTTCTTATTAAATTTTAATGGCATGCATGACTAGGGGTGTGGCGGGGGCGTGATCAGGGGTGTGGCAGGGGCATGGCTTAAGTGTCCCTCTTTCTCATCTCAAAAAGTTGGGAGGTATGGGAGTTCCATAGTGTTGGAGCAGCTCTTGAGAAGTCCTGGAGGCGTGCATGGGACTGGGTGATGCGGGGGGCGGTTAGTCGAAGTTCATTGGAAGAGCGGAGTTAGCGGCTAGGTGTGTACCTCTGAGTAAGAGCGGAAATGTAGGTTGGACAGGTTTTGTGGACAGATTTGTAAGTCAGACACAGTATCTTGAATCTGATTCTGGACTGGATAGGAAGCCAGTGGAGGGATTCAAGGAGGGGATCTGCCGTGGTGGAGCGATGGGCTTTCGCATTCATGATGGACTGCAGTGGGGCTGTTCAGGTCATAGGGAGACCAGACAGAAGGGCATTGCAGTAGTCAAGGCGGGAAATTATGAGGGCATGGATGAGGAGTTTGGTGGTGGCAGAGGTCAGGAAACAAATGTTATGCTGGGAATACACGGTACGTTTTCGCGGCTCGATTCTGCCGCCCGATCGATTCCCCTGCTTGATTCCCGCGGGCGATTCTCTTATCTTCTGCTCGTTTTCCTTATCTTTTTCCATTGTCCCCCATGCGGTATCAAGAGCGGAATCGATCGGGCGGGTGATTGGACATGTCGGAAATTATCAATCGAGCCATCTAAATGGCTCAATCGAGCGACGAAAACGTTCCGTGTATTCCCAGCATAAGTTTAAAAGAAACATAATAGGTGGAGGGTAGTGGAAGATTGTGGATGGCCGGTAGTGACAGATGAAAAGTAGTGGCACAGAGTGGGTGGTGCGTAGTAGGGGGTGGTGACAGGGAATAGTAGGTGGGTGGTAGTGACAGGTAGTTTGTGGTGGCTGGGTGGCAGATATTGCAGATAGTGGCTTGTGGTTGGGTGACAGTGCAGGTGGCGGGTAGTGACAGGTAGTGGGTGGTAGATGGGTGACAGACCATGCAGTTAGCAGGTAGTGACTGTTAGAAGCTGGTGACAGAAAGTGACAGGTAGTGGCTGGGTGGCAGATAGTGCAGGTAACCAGTAGTGACTGGTAGCTGGGTGACAGTGATAGTAGCGGGGAGTGACAGGTAGTGTGTAGTAAAGTTGAAGAGAAATCGAGAGCCCAATATGGTGTAGTATGTCAAAATTGATTGGATAAATGAAACAGTGGGATGGTAATACTCACAAACACAGGTTACCACCTAGGTAACCACTCATTAGGCAGGTGAGGAGATTAGACCTGTCCTCACTCAGGATTAAGAAGTCGCTCTCTGTAGATAGGAAGAAAGGGGGTAGATCACCCCTCCACCTGGGGTGGACTCAAATATATTGGTAGGTGAACAGAGGCGCCAGAAGGATAAAAGTACATAACATTTTTTAAAAAATTGCAGCAATTCAGTTATAGCAAGCAGAGGCGCTCTGCTTGCTATAACTGAATTGCTGTTGTTTATCCCCTGCGTATTGCCTGAAGAAGTGGGCTGTGCCCGCGAAACGCGTTGCATCTTTGGGGTATTTTCAATAAATATATCTATATATATATATTTACAGTCCTTGGTGTCTGCTTTAACGGAGGCGAGTCCACCACTTCCTCCCAGCAATTATTTAAAAATGACAGTGATAGTAGCTGGGAGTAACAGGTAGTGTGTAGTGGCTGGATGACCTACAGTACAGGTAGTGGCTGGGTATAGAGTTGTTATAGGTAGAAACAGGGTGGGTGACAAGAGGAGAGATAAGATATGATGGGCAATGGTAAACCTAGGTCTATCTATTTAATCTAGCTATCGTGTGTGTGTGTGTGTATGTATGTATATATATATATATATATATATATATATATATATATATATATATATATATATATATATATATATACATGTAACAGATATCTATATCTATCTATCTATATATATATATATATATATATATATATATATATACAGATATAGCATAGGTAGAGATAGAGATATAGATCTATCTATATATATCTATCTATCTCTACCTATGCTATATATATATAGATAGATATATACATATCTCTAGATATAGATAGATAGATAGATATATATTATATTATATTCCTATATAATATATTATATTATATTCCTATGCAGTGAAGGCTAAGGTCAGCTGACAGGATTTGGGTTCTCTCATTGGTTCTGCAGCGTGTGGTTGTTGCTGCTCTGTAATTTGTCTGCATTCCCTGGGCTTCTCCTATTACTGTGCATACACTTCTGGTCCTCGGCAAGATGGCGCCCAGCCTGCTTGAACAGGAGAGGTAGCAAAGGGGGCCTCTAGTGCTGAGTGGGGAGGGCGGGCAGAGTGCGGGGGATGCTGGGAATGAGAAGCTCAGCTTACTGTGAACGTTAGAGATGGGAAGTTCGGATCTTTTCAATGATCCGGATGATTCGAATCGGATCATTGAAAAGATCCGGATCTTTGATCTCGGATCATTTTACAAGGGAAGCAATCGGGGGTGAAATGACTAGCAGGGCAGGAGAAGGAGAGGGGGGTGGACACACAGAGAAGGGGAGAAGATGGACAGAGGGCAGGGAGTGGACAGAGAAGGAAGGAAAGGACGAGCAGAGAGCAGAAATGTTTATTTGCACACAATACCCACATGCTGCAATCATATGCTTTACATGTATTTCACCTACATGTTCATCTGTATACCTTGAATGGAAACGTCGCACAGTGAAAGAAAGCATTACCCAAAGCATTCCCAGAAGATAAGTGCAGCTGTGAGTGCAGGAGGATCATATTGCACAGCCTGCAAAGTTACTGAGCTGTGCTGAGCTGAGCCAAAAGTTTCCAATGTGATCACTGTGCAGCACAACTACGGAGCAGACAGCCTATAATGAGCAGCACATTTCAGCCAGTATGTGTGCTCTACACATATCTGCCAGTGGCACCCATGTCCCCTCTACCTGTCCCTGCAAGGCTGACTCCCCTGAGTCCCCTCCAACAGAGCGATCCATCTCTGCTCTGCTTCCAGGACCCCGCTGCCCGCTGAGAGGGGGCGTGTCGCTCCTGGCCCCGCCCCTTTTGCGATCCGAATCACTCATTTTGATCCGGATCCGGATCCGAATCGTTCATGATCCGGACAACACTAGTGAACTTGTGAAGGGAAGGAGGGCGGGAGATGCTCTCTAGTAGCAGCCTGTTGTTACATAAATAGTGTGTAGGCTGTTCCTACGCACGCACGCACGCACACACACACGTGTAGGCTGTTCCTGCGTGTGTGTAAAGAGAGACACTCACACACACACAGTATATAGTGTAGGCTGTTCCTGCGTGTGTGTAAAGAGAGACACACACACACACAGTATATAGTGTAGGCTGTTCCTGCGTGTGTGTAAAGAGAGACACACACACACACAGTATATAGTGTAGGCTGTTCCTGCGTGTGTGTAAAGAGACACACACAGGAGACGCAGGGCTGTGAGGAGAGAGATGCTGAGCAGTGTAAAGGCTCATACACACATCAGACTATAGTCTTTGGAAAATGAAAGATCACAGACCAATCTTACCACCCTTCATGTAGTATAAGGGCTCGTTTCCACTAGTGCGAATCCGCATTATGGCACTGCACGCGGATTCGCATAGGCAATGTTAGTGGATGGAGCTGTTTCCACTTCTGCGGGTGCGGCTGCGTTTTTTGAAGTGGCAGAAATCTGCACGGCAGAGCCGTCAGATTTCGCGTGCAGAAGGAATGTGCACGAATCGCCGCTAATGTATCTTAATAGGGAAATCGCATGCGGGGTGACCATGCGTTTTTTGACGCGAAATCGCATGCGATTTCGCATAGGTAATAATGTTATTTTACACCAGCAGTGCCATGGTTAAATTCGCATATGCCTATGCCAGGTCAGCTGACTCCAAACGGTACTTTGGATTGGCTGAGTGACTGGGGCGGTGCTGCGGAACATCTGTGTATATATAGTACTAGTCTGTCAGTTGCTCCGTGTCTGCTGTTGCGAATGCTAACGTGTAAGCGCTCAGACCTTAGTCAGATCCCAAAGTGTGCTAGAACCAGCTGGAGATGGGGATCCACACTTAGCCAGATTCTGTTGATAGCTTAAAGTACTAGCTACATTGTATTATCTGTTATGACCTTCTGCTTCCTTTGACTATTCTCCTGCTTACTGACTCTGTACCTCTGCCCATCTGATTCCTGTTGCCGACTCTGCCTGAACTTAACACTGAATCAGTCTTCTGTCTTTGTACCTTATCTGTCCGTACGTTGCCTACTCTGCTTGTCTGACCTTTCTGTCCTCACCAGTGGGCCTAGCCACTGGTGAGAAATATGTAGCATTTCACCTGCTCCTCAGGTGTCCACTAGCTGCAGTTGGCTGATGGTGTAATGGTTAAGGGCTCTGCCTCTGACACAGGAGACCAGGGTTCAAATCTCGGCTCTGCCTGTTCAGTAAGCCAGCACTAATTCAGTAGGAGACCTTTGGCAAGTCTCCCTTACACTGCTACTGCCAATAGAGCGCGCCCTAGTGGCTGCTGCTCTGCTCTGGCGCTTTGAGTCCGCAAGGAGAAAAGCGCAATATAAATGGTATTTGTCTTGTCTTGTCTTGTCAGTATAGTCTTAATCACCTGCCCCTCAGGTGATCATCCTTGTAGCACAGTTGGTGGTACCTGCTCCTCAGGTGTCCACTGACTGCAGTAGAGCCTGTCTCACCTGCTCCTCAGGTGATCATTGGCTGCAGTATTGTTTGAATCACCCGCTCCTCGGGAGACCTCCTCTTCCTCATTACTGTTGCACCAAACACTATCTCACATTGGTAGTCCTGTGTCTGGCTATACTAGCATTATTGGTGATTCTGCAGATCACCACATAATCAGGTATAGCATCTGTATTATTGGGGATACTGCAGATCACCAATAATCAGAAAATCTGTTTAGCTGACACCAATCGTTACAGAACAGCAGACCAAAACAATATGGATGCACTGTATAGTCAGGTTGAAGTCCTGACCACCGCGGTAAACAATTTTATCGGGGTGATCAATACCCAACAGACTCAGATCAATCAACTGTCTGGGACAGTACAGGTACTTCAAACGACTATTGATACAGTGCGATCCCCTTCAGTCACGGACCTTCGCATGTCCGTACCCGAGAAGTTCTCAGGGCATAGATCTGACTTTCAGAACTTTAGGAATCGTGTGCTATCTTATTTTGGGTTTAGGCCTAACTTGTCAGGATCAGAGCACCAGAGGGTAACATTTATAAAGACCCTCTTGTCAGGAGATTCACAAACATGGTCATATAGTCTTCATTCAGAGCATGTGGCGTTATCTTCAGTTCAGGAATTTTTTAAGGCCATGGCCATTATATATGATGATCCGGATATTGCAATCACTGCTGAAAGGAAACTAAAGGCTCTCAGGCAGGGTCGCAATCCGGTGGAGGTTTATGCCGTGGAGTTTAGGAAGTGGGCTGTGTCAGCTAGATGGGGAACATATGGATTGCTAGACTGTTTTCTGTCAGGATTGTCCGATGCAGTCTCTGATTTGATGTTAGGTCATCCTGAGCCCAAATCCATAGACGAAGCAATTTCTTTGGCAGTGCGGGTTGATCACCGCCTTCGCTATCAAAAACAGACCCGCGGGGAAAACTCTGTAAGATCTGTTTCCTCTTCTCCACCCTCGTCACCTCAAGACGAACCGATGCAGACCGCTCATACAAAACGCTAGCGATTGCAATTAGCGATAGCGTTTTGTAGTGGGTTCCAGGCCTGAGGCCTCTTTTCCACGGACTGTTGACAGTCAGTGAAATTCCTCTCAAACTCTCACAACTGCTCACTGCTGCCTGCTGAGCACACAGTCCGTGGAAAAGAGACTTTATGGGAAATATTTTGTTTAAGGCCTCTTTTCCATGGACTGTTGAGCTGTGTGCTCAGCAGGCAGTTACCAGGCAGCAGCATGCAGTTACCAGGCAGTAGTAAGCAGTTGTGAGAGTTTGAGAGGCATTTCACTGCTTATCAATAGAGATGTCGAACCCCTCACCCTGTACTACTTCCGGGTCGCTATGACCCGGAGTAGTACGGCTGCGCTGGGCCAGCGGTGTGCATCCTTGATCGCGCGCCTGTTGGCGGGCACTTTCTGCGCATGTGCGTGACGTCACGCGCGCCGTCGCCCCAGTGCAGCTATACTACTACCACGGGTCATAGCGACCCGGAAGTAGTAGCGGCCCATAGAGATTCGCTGGCGAGCGGTTCACCAACATCTCTACCTATCAACAGTCCGTGGAAAAGAGGCCTAATGGTCAGAGGGTTTCACTATATCCAAGTTTTTCTAATGAAGTTCAACAACAAGCAAAAAGTGAAAAAGTGGTTACAGGCTCTTAAAGCAGACCTCCATGCTGAGTTACAAAAACCTGCAGTCTTACTGCAATAAAAAGTTATACTTACCTGAGACGTGATGTCCTGCGAAGCCGTCCCGAAGACCCAGCATCACTCCACTTCTGGCACCTGGCCCCGCCTCCCCTCTCTCCTCGGAGAAAAGGTGGAGGCAGGGCCAGACTCCTAGAGGTCTGCTTCAAGTTACAGTATGTGATGCTTTATCTGGCAAAGCTCATTGTTATATATAAAAATGAGTCTCACTTTTTTCATTCCTCAAAAGACACTATGCATTGGTTAGATGGTAATGAGCAGCACATTAAAAAGGACATTGGCCAGAATCCGCAAGACTATCAAGATGGTGATGACCGGAACAGATGAAATCACTGTAAACTTCTTTTTTTCTCCAGAAAACTGAGCTGTTTTTTTCTTTTTTTCAGCATCCTTTTTTTTACCACAAGAGGCAGACAAATTGCTTATATAGTGGAATTAATGCGTAGGTTGTTAATGTTTGAAACTTTGATGCTGAGCCTCCTGATTTCATTTTTGGTTATATTCTTAAAGGACAACTGAAGAGAGAGGGATATGGAGGCTGCCATATTTATTTCCTTGTAAGCAATACCAGTTTCCCGGCTGTCCTGCTGATCCTCTGCCTCGAATACTTTTAGCCAGCGACCCTGAACCCAGCATGCAGCAGATCAGATGTTTCTGACATTATTGTCAGATCTGACAAGACTAGCTGCATGCTGGTTTCTGGTGTTATTCAGGACACTACTACAGCCAAATAGACTAGCATTGTTGCCAGGCAACTGGTATTGTTTAAAAGGAAATATGGCAGCCTCTGTATACCTCTTACTTCAGTTCCCCTTTAAGTAACTACAGACCTCTAGCTGAGTGCAAGGGGTTGTTGAGTTCTGACTCTGGCCGGGTGCACACACGGCAGAAATGCTTGCGGAGCAGGAAACAATGCATTTTATGCAGCAATGTTAGTCTATGGAATGCAGAAGGACCAGCGTTGCACTTGCGATTTACAGTAAGCGTTCTGCAGAAGCTTGTAGTGTTGCACGATACGCAGGCCGGCTGCCAAAACACACCTAATGAAAGTCTATGGCAACGCATATGCATTGCGTTTTAATGCGTTTTTAATTAAAAGTAAAGATCTCTGCTGTGTTTGCGCTTCCTGTTGTCTTCCTAATGATTTGCATTAATAAAAAAGAAAGCATAAAAACGCATATGTGTTTTACATTACCTAACCGCAAACGCATTCAAATGCACACAAAACGCATCTGCGTAAAAAAAACCTGCAAAACGCGAACACAGCAAAAACGCAGAAAAACGCATTACCCTAACGCAAACGCACCAGCGGAAAACTCTGAATTTTCACGCTATGCCATATGTGAATCCAGCCTCCTGGAGGCTATACGCCTTGACTGTTCAATACTGTTCCGTTATCTGTTGTGTTAGTAGTGATTATAGTCCATTACATTAGAGTTCCCCAGCCCTGTCCTCAAGGCCCACCAACAGTACATGTTTTGCAGGAAATCACACACAATCCCAGGTGGGGTAATTAGTGTCTCAGCAGAGCTGATTGACTAGCTCTGTGGATTTCCACAAAACATGCACTGTTGGTGGTACTTGAGGACAGGGTTGGGGAACACTGCAACATGACCTACAATTGGCACACACTGTAGCCTCCCTGGCGTTCTATTTCCCCAGGATTTCCGTGCAAGAAGTGGTTCAATTAATTTCCAATCATTTAAAAAAAAAATTATTTTTTTTTGCAATCATTTTTTTTTATTTGGTCGGGATCCCCCTTCTGGGGGGGGGGGGGGTGTCCCTGTTCTTTTCAGGCTGTTGGTGGCCTTTGGGGACCCCCCTTCTGGGCAGGGAGGGGGGCCCTGTCCTTTGCAGGCTGTGGGGTGTCCCCATTCTATGCTGGCTGGTAGTGGCCGGTGGGGACCCCCCTTCTGGGCAGGGAGGGGGGTCCTGTCCTTTGCGGGCTGTGGGCTGTCCCCATTCTATGCTGGCTGGTAGTGGCCAGTGGGGACCCCCCTTCTGGGCGGGGGGGGGTGTCCCCGTCCTTTGCGGGCTGTGGGTGGCCTTTCCCTCCCTCTTCCCATCCCCCGTGCAAGCCCCCCTTCCCCCTGAACCCCTTCCCTCGGTGTGAGTCCTGTTCTACTCACCAGGCTGTCTCCAGCGGCGGCGGCGCAGAATCCCTTCTTCCTCCATCCCCGAAGTCTCATGCTGTGTGTAATTACCGCTACGAGGCTTGGTGACGTCACTGAGCCTCGTAGCAGTAACGTCACAGGCCGGGACTTCGGCGTTAGAGAAAGAAGGGATTCTGCTGGCGCCGCTGGAGACAGCCTGGTGAGTAGAACAGGACTCACACCGAGGGAAGGGGTTCAGGGGGAAGGGGGGGCTTGCATGGGGGATGGGAGGGGGGAGGGAAAGGCCACCCACAGCCCGCAAAGGACGGGGACACCCCCCCCCCTCCGCCCAGAAGGGGGGTCCCCGCCGGCCACCCACAGCCTGCAAAGGACCAGGACACCCTCCCGCCCAGAAGGGGGGTCCCCGCCGGCCACTACCAGCCAGCATAGAACGGGACACCCCCCCCCCCCTTGCTGCACAGAGGGGATCCCCGCCGGCCACTACCAGCCCGCATAGGGAATCCCCCTGCACAGAACGGACACCCGTCCGCACACAAAGGGGGAATCCCTGCACGCAGCACATTCTCTGCCCCGCCAGCTGCACAGGGATCCCCCAGGGTGGCTGGATGCTTGTTCTGTATGCTGTGGGTAGCAGAGATCGCTACCCACAGCGTGCAGTCAGGCATCCAGCCATCCTGGGGAATCCCTCTGATGAGGGGAAAATTGCAGCGGGCGGTGCAGAGAAACAGGAAATCTCCCTGGCGGGATTGACGAGCTCAGCTCGTCCAAAACACTTTCAGCAAGTTTTTGCTGGACGAGCTGAGCTCGTCCAGAACGCTAGGGAGGTTAAAGAAAATCTGAAATATTTTTTGTTTTGTTTTTTAAATACCAAAGGAGAGGGAAGGCTCTGGGTCCTAATGAGCCTTCCTCTCACGGTCTCCGCGTACCAACGATGGATCCCCTGTTCTCCCGCTGCGCAGGCTTCGGAAGTCTTCAGGAAACCCAAGTGCTCCCAAGGACGGGTCATTCCATACTATGCATGCGCGTGCACAGTACAGAGCGGCCCGTCAGACTGCTAACGTGGGACCCAGCTCTGGAACGCAGGCACCTTGAGATGAAAGGGAAGACCCATTAGTACCCAGAGCCTTCCCTTTTCTTATGTAAGGTCTCCTTTCCACGAACTGTTGATAGGCATTGAAATGCCTCTCAAACTCCTCAAACTGCTCACTGCTGCCTGGAAACTGCTTGTTACTACCTAGTAACTGCTCACTGCTGCTTGGTAACTGATTGCCGAGCACACAGCTCAACAGTCCGTGGAAAGGAGGCCTAAGTGTCTGTTGTTTTTTTAAAAAAAAATTACTTCAGACTCTCTTTAATTCAAATTTAATATAATAGATTTCTACAATCATTTACAGCTGCTCAACCAGTTATTTAAACTGCTAATGATGTTCTCCCTCACACCTTATGTGAGAGGTGTTAAGCCTCCTTTCCACGAACAGTTGATAGGCAGTGAAATGCCTCTCAAACTCTCTCAACTGCTCACTTCTGCCTGGTAACTGCTGTTGCTGCATGATAACTGCTTACTGCTGCCTGGTAACTGCTTGCTGAGCACACAACTGAACAGTTCGTGGAAAAGAGGCCATAGTGCAGTGATGTGCATAGACACTCACCACTCCAGTCAGAAGCCTCCCTGCTCTATGCTGCTGTTTTCGTCTGGTGCCTTTATTGACCCTACGAATGCTTTTGCGCAGGCGCAAGGCATGACATGCCTGCACAGTGCAGCCAGGCTTGTCGGTGGACAGAAGCACAAGCAAGCACACCTCTCATAAAAAAACCTTGTCAACAAAATTCCTGGGGTCCCTGTGCTGGACTGGTGGAGGCAAGGACGACAGGTAAACCCTCTGTATTATAAAGATAATTCCTTCTACATAGTATGAAAAAGAAAAGGCAAACAAAAATAAAAATTTTTTTGAATACCTGCATAAATGACAACTGAAGCTGCCATATTTATTTCCTCAAGCCACACCAGTTTCCTGGCAGCCCTGCTGGTCTATTTGGCTGCAGTAGTGTCCAAATCACACCAGAAACAAGCATGCAGCTACTCTTGTCAGATCTGACAACAATAACAGAAATCTAATGCATGCTTGTTCAGGTTCTATGGCTAAAAGTATTAGAGGCAGAGGATCAGCAGGACAGACAGGGAAATAAGTATGGCAGCTTCCATATCCCCCTCAGTTTAGTTGCCTTTAAGAAGAGATCCTATGGATCCTCCAGAGGCTTACCTGTTGCTGCCCAAGACCACTGCTGCAGCCCAGGACTCCCTGAGGCTGCTTTCACAGTGAGACGTTAAAGTCGCACGTTACAGCAGCCTGTAACGCAGCCCAACTCACAGCAATGATAAATCAATGCTCTGTTCACAGTGCACACGTTGCGTTGGAGTGTAACGCTACACGTTAAATGAAAGTGCAGCGTGCTGTGCGTTATCCTCGTATTTGGCTGCGTTAGACTGTTTACACATGCTCAGTAATGTTTGTTTGTTTTTTTTAAATGTGCCGCATGCGCCGTTTTCGTTAGATCCGTATGCGTCAAACAGTACGCATCACGTACGCATCAAGAGACGCATAACGCAGTGCAATGTAACGTCCAACTTCAAAGCTAACATGCATTGCGTTAGGGGCACGTTATACGACCTTAACGTCGCATCAAGCGCAATGTGTTAGTGTGAAAGAGCCCTAAAAGTATGCAATCACGCTTCCATTCATATATGAGTGTGTACGGTGGTGCATGTGCTATAACATAAAGCCACACATGTACATGCAGCTTCGGCTTACTATGCAGGAGTGGGCATACTTGCGCTGGTGCATTGTGTCTGTGCTTGTGTACGATGGAGAGCATGGCCGCAAAAAAACAAAAAAAAAGACATTTTGTCTTACATGTTCTGAGTTTTTATGCATGGCAACTAAAGGATAGAATAGGGAACGGCAAGCCCCTGTGGCCTATCCTGAAGAATCCCCCAAGGCCTGCGCAACCATAAAGGAAATAAGGCAATTGCCCTAGGACCACCCCAGGTCTCCCCCTGACTTTATCAATTATCCATTGCATACGAGCGTATAAATAACATACACTGAATCAGGGGCGTAGCAATAGGGGTTGCAGAGGTTGCGACCGCATCGGGGCCCTTGGGCCTCCCTAAACTAAAGTATTAGATCTCTATTGGTCCTGTGCTCATAATAATTACTTCTGTAGATACTTTGAATAGTGGTAATTATTAACAAACTGTTCCCCAACCCCTTCTTGCACCTGAGACACTGTAGTTGCCATTGGCAGGTTTTGGTGTGCCCTATCAATTGTTATGTATGGAGTGCTTGGGGGCCCCATTGTAAAACTTGCATCGAGGCCCATAGCTCCTTAGCTACGCCACTGCACTGAATCACTGAAAAAGATACACCCACAAGGATAAAGACAGGAACGCAAGGACTGGAGCAGCACAATTGGACAAGTGAGCTACTATACTGGCAAAAATAGTGCAGGGGCCACCCGGGGAGCTCAGTAAAGTGTAGGGGGTTAGAACTGTGGGAGGAGGGGGGGTGAAGCTGTCTTGAGGGGTGTTTTTTTCCCCCTTTTGAAAATACACACATCTTAATCGTGTTGCCACTATATTAGCCACATCTGGCTTTCTCATGTTTTATTCATATGTCGCACTTCTAGCTGCACTGCGCTTGCACGTCCTTGCAGGCCAACAGATCAGCGGCGAATGAGTGGAGAGAAAGAGCAGCTTATTGCGCAGCTGCTTCATCAGAAGCAGGGCAGTGGCGAACAAGTGAAGAGGGAGAGCGGCTCATAGCGCAGGCGTGTCCGCACTAGTGTTGGGCGAACACCTGGATGTTCGGGTTCGCGAACGTTCGCCGAACATGGCCGCGATGTTTGGGTGTTCGCGCCGAACTCCGAACATAATGGAAGTCAATGGGGACCCGAACTTTCGTGCTTTCTAAAGATTCCTTACATGCTACATACCCCAAATTTTCAGGGTATGTGCACCTTGGGAGTGGGTACAAGAGGAAAAAAAATATTTGAAAAAGAGCTTATAGTTTTTGAGAAAATTGATTGTAAAGTTTCAAAGGAAAAACTGTCTTTTAAATGCGGAAAATGTCATGTTTCTTTGCACAGGTAACATGCTTTTTGTCGCCATGCAGTAATAAATGTAATACAGATGAGAGGTTCAATAAACAGGGACCGGCAACGCTAACCCAGCAGCAGCACACAAGATGAAACAGGAGGAGGCGCAGGAGGAGAAGGCCACGCTTTTTGAGACACAACAACCCAGGCCTTGCATGAGGACAAAAAGCCTGCGGATATAGCAATGCTTTTTGCCGCCATGCAGTCATAAATGTAATATAGATGAGAGGTTCAATAAACAGGGACCGGCAACGTTAACCCAGCAGCAGCACACGTGATGGAACAGGAGGAGGCGCAGGAGGAGAAGGCCACGCTTTTTGAGACACAACAACCCAGGCCTTGCATGAGGACAAAAAGCGTGCGGATATAGCAATGCTTTTTGCCGCCATGCAGTCATAAATGTAATATAGACGAGAGGTTCAATAAACAGGGACTGGCAACGCTAACCCAGCAGCAGCAGCAGCACACGTGATGGAGCAGGAGGAGGCGCAGGAGGAGAAGGCCACGCTTTTTGAGACACAACAACCCAGGCCTTGCATGAGGACAAAAAGCGTGCGGATATAGCAATGCTTTTTGCCGCCATGCAGTCATAAATGTAATACAGATGAGAGGTTCAATAAACAGGGACCGGCAACGCTAACCCAGCAGCAGAGCAAGCACACGTGATGGAACAGGAGGAGGCGCAGGAGGAGAAGGCCACGCTTTGAGACACAACAACCCAGGCCTTGCATGAGGACAAAAAGCGTGCGGATAGCATGCTTTTTACCGCCATGCAGTCATAAATGTAATAAAGATAAGAGGTTCCATAAACAGGGACCGGCAACGCTAACCCAGCAGCAGCAGCACACGTGATGGAACAGGAGGAGGCGCAGGAGGAGAAGGCCACGCTTTTTGAGACACAACAACCCAGGCCTTGCATGAGGACAAAAAGCGTGCGGATATAGCAATTCTTTTTGCCACCATGCAGTCATAAATGTAATAAAGATGAGAGCAACTCTAACCCATCACAGATGGTCATTGTTCATGTTACTTGGTTAGGGTCCAGGAGTGTTGCATAGTCGTTTCCAATCCAGGATTGATTCATTTTAATTTAAGTCAGACGGTCTGCATTTTCTGTGGAGAGGCGGATATGCCGATCTGTGACGATGCCTCCGGCAGCACTGAAACAGCGTTCCGACATAACGCTGGCTGCCGGGCAAGCCAGCACCTCTATTGCGTACATTGCCAGTTCGTGCCAGGTGTCTAGCTTCGATACCCAATAGTTGAAGGGTGCAGATGGATTGTTCAACACAGCTACGCCATCTGACATGTAGTCCTTGACCGTCTTCTCCAGGCGATCGGTGTTGGAGGTGGATCTGCACGCTTGCTGTTCTGTGGGCTGCTGCTGCATGGGTGTCAGAAAATTTTCCCACTCCAAGGACACTGCCGATACCATTCCCTTTTGGGCACTAGCTGCGGCTTGTGTTGTTTGCTGACCTCCTGGTCGTCCTGGGTTTGTGGAAGTCAGTCTGTCGGCGTACAACTGGCTAGAGGAGGGGGAGGATGTCAATCTCCTCTCTAAAGTCTCCACAAGGGCCTGCTGGTATTCTTCCATTTTGACCTGTCTGACTCTTTCTTCAAGCAGTTTTGGAACATTGTGTTTGTACCGTGGATCCAGAAGTGTATAAACCCAGTAATTGGTGTTGTCCAGAATGCGCACAATGCGTGGGTCGCGTTCAATGCAGTCTAGCATGAATTGAGCCATGTGTGCCAGAGTTCTGCCAGAATCCTCATCATCCTCTTGTGAGCGTTGTGATAGTTGTTGTAATGCATCATAGTCGTCACCTTCTTCCTGGTCTGCTTCTGCTGACCATTCGCGCTGAATTGTGGAAGTCCAACGTGCACCGCTCTGGCCCTCGTCAGTGGTGGCAGGAAATTCCTGCTCCAACTCCAGCTATTCCTCCTCCTCTTCTTCGTCATAGCTGCTGGGGCCAGCGTTTCCTGAGGCGGATGGCCTGATGTTGGTACCATCACGCTGATCGTTTTCTCCTTCAGATTCCCCCAGTTGCATCATGACAGCTGTTTCCTTGATTTTCAACATTGACCTCTTCAGTAAACACAGCAGTGGTATGGTAATGCTGACTGAAGAGTTGTCACTGCTCACAAGCAACGTGGATTGCTCAAAAATTTGGAGGACTTGGCAGAGGTCCAACATGTTGGCCCAATCGGATCCACAGAAGCTTGGCAGCTGTCCGGATGCGCCTCGGTACTGCGCCGTCATGTACTGGACCACTGCACTCTTCTGCTCGCAAAAGCGGGCTAGCATGTGCAGCGTAGAATTCCAGTGCGTAGGGACATCACACAGCAAGCGATGGTGGGGGAGATTGAAGCGCTCCTGCATCTTTGCGAGTGCCCCCGAAGCAGTACTGGAATTTCTACAATGTTTGGCCACTCGTCGCACCTTCAACAGAAGATCGGCCACGCCTGGGTATGTCCTCAGGAAGCGCTGACCTACTAGGTTCATCACGTGCGCCAGGCAAGGGATGTGTGTCAGCTTAGCCAACCTTAAAGCGCGAATGAGATTACTCCCATTATCACACACAGCCATGCCCAGGTTCAGGTCCAGCGGTGCCAGCCACAAATTCGTCTGTTCCTTTATTCCCCTCCAAATTTCCTCCCCTGTGTGCTGCTTATCCCCAAGGCAGATCAGCTTCAGCAACGCTTGCTGACGCATGCCAACAGCTGTGCTGCACTGCTTCCACGATCCTACTGCTGCTGGGTTAGCGTTTCCGGATGAGGTACAGCTTTGAGATGCGTTGGAGGAGAAGGAGTCAGAGAGGTAGGTGCTGCTGTTGTTATCCAGTGGGAGGGACGGCGGCGCAGCTGTTTGCGGCGTGGGCAACACCCGCGCCGTAGCAGGTGAGGAATCGCTGCCAGGCTCCACAAGGTTCACCCAGTGCGCGGTAAGGGAGATGTATCGACCCTGGCCGAACGCACTCGTCCAGGTGTCAGTGGTGAGGTGAACCTTGCAGGTAACGGCATTCTTCAAGCTTCGGGTTATTTTGCTGACCACGTGCTCATGCAACTCAGGCACTGCAGAGCGCGCAAAGTGGTAGCGGCTGGGAACCACGTAACGTGGGATGGCCACTGACATCATGCCCTTGAAGCTGTTTGTCTCCACCACTCGATATGGCAGCATTTCGCAGGCCAGAAGCTTGGCTATGCTGGCTGTTACTGCCACGGCCCGGGGGTCATTTGCTGGAAATTTCCTCTTGCGCTCAAACATCTCCGAGACAGACAACTGAACCGTAGGGCTGCACACTGAAGGGCTGTTGGTTGTTGTGTTTGATGAACACTGGGAGACCTCAAGAGCACTAGTCCGGAAAGTGACAGTGTCAGCGTCGTCTGATGTTTGTGAATGTTGTGAACCACGCAATGGCTGGGCTACTGCTGCTGCTGAGGCGGGTCTGGTGGTGAGTCTGGTGAACCCAAGGGAGGCAGTGTTGCTGGTACCCTGTCCTGCTGCGTTTGCCCACAGAGTGGAATGTTTGGATAGCATGTGGCGGCTCATGCTGGTGGTGGAGAGGTTGTTAATACTTTTCCCCCTGCTCAGGCGGGTCTTGCACACCTTGCAAATCGCCATGGTACCATCCTCAGTGCAGTCTTCAAAGAAAGCCCAGACTTTGGAGCACCTGCCTTGCTGGCGATTTCTGTTTGCGCCTCTTTTGCGTCTCAAAGGAACTTCCACGCTTGTGGTGCCTGAAATTTCGCGCCGCCTACCTTGTGGCACAAGGCGAACTCGTGCAGCAGTGGGTTCTTCAACAGACTCATCTGTGCTGCTACGACGGCGATGTTCTCCTTCACATACAAAATCTGGGTCTCTGTCAACATTGTCCATACCCTCCTCCTCTTCCATCTCCTCAAACTCGTCATATGTGATTGTGGGCCGCCGCCGTGGAGTAGAGCTCCCCACAACAACCTCAGCGCAGCACACTCCAGCTTCGTCTTCAAGATCTTCTCGGCCGACCTCATGCAATTGAAACCCCTCCTGCCCAACTTGCTCTGGGATTTGGGTTTCAAAGTCCTCGGACTCACCTTGCATTTCAGTGCGCGGTGCATTTCCCACAGTAAATGGTTGTGAATCCGGGTACAACATTTCTGGCTGTTCCATTGACCTTTGAAAGGTGGAAGTTTGTTGGGCTGGGAATAGCTCCTGCGAATACCCCATTGTGTCCTGAGGTAATTCTTCGGACTGGTTATCTGGCAGTTGTGTGCGTGGTGTCGCTGCCGGTTGTGTCAGCTTTGTGCCCACTGGCTCCTTGTAACTGGCTGAGGACTCGGACCTCATGCGTGATGTGCTGGTGCTGCTTAACCCACTGCTGGACGCTTGAGAGGTCATCCAAGTAATTATCTGGTCCTGTTCTTTTGGATTTGTGAGGGTTGTTGTCCTGGACAACATGGGCGGTATTGAGTGGGTTTTCTTCGGTGCTCCCCTGTGGCCTGTACGTGAACAGTCAGGGGAAACACCTCTTCCCTTGCCCCTCCCTCTTTCACCAGGTTTCTTCCTCATTTCACTTATCCTTACAGTACACGCTGACTGGCAGCAGTACAGTGGCAGTACAGAAATGCTATACAGTGGTGGGTGAGCGGTGTACCACTATTCCCAGCAGCGACACAGAGCACAATGCTATACAGTGGCGGGTGAGCGGTGTACCACTATTCCCAGCAGCGGCACAGAGCACAATGCTATACAGTTGCGGGTGAGCGGTGTACTACTGTTCCCAGCAGACACAGAGTGGCAGTAAACACAATGCTATATAGTGCTGGGTGAGCGGTGTACTACTGTTCCCAGCAGCGAGTCAGAGCACAATGCTATACAGTGGTGGGTGAGCGGTGTACTACTGTTCCCAGCAGCGAGTCAGAGCACAATGCTATACAGTGGTGGGTGAGCGGTGTACCACTATTCCCAGCAGCGACACAGAGCACAATGCTATACAGTGGCGGGTGAGCGGTGTACTACTGTTCCCAGCAGCGAGTCAGAGCACAATGCCATACAGTGGTGGGTGAGCGGTGTACCACTATTCCCAGCAGCGACACAGAGTACAATGCTATACAGTGGCGGGTGAGTGGTGTACTACTGTTCCCAGCAGAGACACAGAGTGGCAGTAAACACAATGCTATATAGTGCTTGGTGAGCGGTGTACACAGAGTGGCAGTAAACACAATGCTATATAGTGCTGGGTGAGCGGTGTACTACTGTTCCCAGCAGCGAGTCAGAGCACAATGCTATACAGTGGTGGGTGAGCGGTGTACCACTATTCCCAGCAGCGACACAGAGCACAATGCTATACAGTGGCGGGTGAGCGGTGTACTACTGTTCCCAGCAGCGAGTCAGAGCACAATGCCATACAGTGGTGGGTGAGCGGTGTACCACTATTCCCAGCAGCGACACAGAGTACAATGCTATACAGTGGCGGGTGAGCGGTGTACTACTGTTCCCAGCAGAGACACAGAGTGGCAGTAAACACAATGCTATACAGTGCTGGGTGAGCGGTGTACTACTGTTCCCAGCAGCGAGTCAGAGCACAATGCTATACAGTGCTGGGTGAGCGGTGTACCACTATTCCCAGCAGCGACACAGAGCACAATGCTATACAGTGGCAGGTGAGCGGTGTACTACTGTTCCCAGCAGCGAGTCAGAGCACAATGCTATACAGTGGTGGGTGAGCGGTGTACCACTATTCCCAGCAGCGACACAGAGCACAATGCTATACAGTGGCGGGTGAGCGGTGTACTACTGTTCCCAGCAGAGACACAGAGTGGCAGTAAACACAATGCTATATAGTGCTGGGTGAGCGGTGTACTACTGTTCCCAGCAGCGAGTCAGAGCACAATGCTATACAGTGGTGGGTGAGCGGTGTACCACTATTCCCAGCAGCGACACAGAGCACAATGCTATACAGTGGCGGGTGAGCGGTGTACTACTGTTCCCAGCAGAGACACAGAGTGGCAGTAAACACAATGCTATATAGTGCTGGGTGAGCGGTGTACTACTGTTCCCAGCAGCGAGTCAGAGCACAATGCTATACAGTGGTGGGTGAGCGGTGTACCACTATTCCCAGCAGCGACACAGAGCACAATGCTATACAGTGGCGGGTGAGCGGTGTACCACTATTCCCAGCAGCGACACAGAGCACAATGCTATACAGTGGCGGGTGAGCGGTGTACTACTGTTCCCAGCAGACACAGAGTGGCAGTAAACACAATGCTATATAGTGCTGGGTGAGCGGTGTACTACTGTTCCCAGCAGCGAGTCAGAGCACAATGCTATACAGTGGTGGGTGAGCGGTGTACTACTGTTCCCAGCAGCGAGTCAGAGCACAATGCTATACAGTGGTGGGTGAGCGGTGTACCACTATTCCCAGCAGCGACACAGAGCACAATGCTATACAGTGGCGGGTGAGCGGTGTACTACTGTTCCCAGCAGCGAGTCAGAGCACAATGCTATACAGTGGTGGGTGAGCGGTGTACCACTATTCCCAGCAGCGACACAGAGCACAATGCTATACAGTGGCGGGTGAGCGGTGTACTACTGTTCCCAGCAGACACAGAGTGGCAGTAAACACAATGCTATATAGTGCTGGGTGAGCGGTGTACTACTGTTCCCAGCAGCGAGTCAGAGCACAATGCTATACAGTGGTGGGTGAGCGGTGTACCACTATTCCCAGCAGCGACACAGAGCACAATGCTATACAGTGGCGGGTGAGCGGTGTACTACTGTTCCCAGCAGAGACACAGAGTGGCAGTAAACACAATGCTATATAGTGCTTGGTGAGCGGTGTACACAGAGTGGCAGTAAACACAATGCTATATAGTGCTGGGTGAGCGGTGTACTACTGTTCCCAGCAGCGAGTCAGAGCACAATGCTATACAGTGGTGGATGAGCGGTGTACCACTATTCCCAGCAGCGACACAGAGCACAATGCTATACAGTGGCAGGTGAGCGGTGTACTACTGTTCCCAGCAGCGAGTCAGAGCACAATGCTATACAGTGGTGGGTGAGCAGTGTACCACTATTCCCAGCAGCGACACAGAGCACAATGCTATACAGTGGCGGGTGAGCGGTGTACTACTGTTCCCAGCAGAGACACAGAGTGGCAGTAAACACAATGCTATACAGTGCTGGGTGAGCGGTGTACTACTGTTCCCAGCAGCGAGTCAGAGCACAATGCTATACAGTGGTGGGTGAGCGGTGTACCACTATTCCCAGCAGCGACACAGAGCACAATGCTATACAGTGGCGGGTGAGCGGTGTACTACTGTTCCCAGCAGACACAGAGTGGCAGTAAACACAATGCTATATAGTGCTTGGTGAGCGGTGTACACAGAGTGGCAGTAAACACAATGCTATACAGTGCTGGGTGAGCGGTGTACTACTGTTCCCAGCAGCGAGTCAGAACACAATGCTATACAGTGGTGGGTGAGCGGTGTACCACTATTCCCAGCAGCGACACAGAGCACAATGCTATACAATGGCGGGTGAGCGGTGTACTACTGTTCCCAGCAGCGAGTCAGAGCACAATGCTATACAGTGGTGGGTGAGCGGTGTACCACTATTCCCAGCAGCGACACAGAGCACAATGCTATACAGTGGCGGGTGAGCGGTGTACTACTGTTCCCAGCAGAGACACAGAGTGGCAGTAAACACAATGCTATACAGTGCTGGTTGAGGGGTGTACTACTGTTCCCAGCAGCGAGTCAGAGCACAATGCTATACAGTGGTGGGTGAGCGGTGTACCGGTGTACCACTATTCCCAGCAGCGACACAGAGCACAATGCTATACAGTGGCGGGTGAGCGGTGTACTACTGTTCCCAGCAGACACAGAGTGGCAGTAAACACAATGCTATATAGTGCTTGGTGAGCGGTGTACACAGAGTGGCAGTAAACACAATGCTATACAGTGCTGGGTGAGCGGTGTACTACTGTTCCCAGCAGCGAGTCAGAACACAATGCTATACAGTGGTGGGTGAGCGGTGTACCACTATTCCCAGCAGCGACACAGAGCATAATGCTATACAGTGGCGGGTGAGGGGTGTACTACTGTTCACAGCAGAGACACAGAGTGGCAGTAAACACAATGCTATATAGTGCTGGGTGAGCGAGCGGTGTACTACTGTTCCCAGCAGCGACACAATGACTGGGGGGACCCTGGCTAGCCTGGCTGGAGAGAGAACTACCCTGCTTGCCTACCCAAAGCTAAACCCACAGACAAATGGCGGAGAAATGACGTGGTTCGGGTATTTATTTACCCGAACCACGTGACCCGTTCAGCCAATCAGAGCGCGTTCGGGTCCGAACCACGTGACCGTTCGGCCAATCACAGCGCGTTCGGGTCCGAACCACATGACCCGTTCGGCCAATCACAGCGCTAGCCGAAGATTCGGGGAACGTTCGGCCATGCGCTCTTAGTTCGGTCATGTGGCCGAACGGTTTGGCCGAACACCATCAGGTGTTCGACCGAACTCGAACATCACCCGAACAGGGTGATGTTCTGCAGAACCCGAACAGTGGCGAACACTGTTCGCCCAACACTGGTCCGCACCAACAGCTGTCTCCCTCAATGCCTGCAGGGATGAGAGTGTGCGGGGACCTTCTTATGTAACGGCGCCAGAGGAGCAGCAGTTGTGGCGCGAGTTTGTACAATATTTAGTGGCCGTTAGGGAGAGTAAAAAAAAAAATACATAAAATACATAGGACTATACCATCAACAGCATTACAGCGCCTGGCAAGGATTCCCCTATGCTGAAAATGCACAAGTCCGTCAGCCTCAGCGCAGGGGATCTGGTATACAGCACACAGGGACATATGGTAAATAAAAGGACCATGCTAGAAAATTATTATTATTATTATTATTATTTAGTATTTATATAGCGCCGACATATTACGCAGCGCTGTACAGTGTGTATATGTATATGTATATATGTATATATATATATATATATATATATATATATATATATATATATATATATTGTCACTAACTGTCCCTCAAAGGAGCTCACAATCTAATCCCTACCATTGCCATATGTCTATATTATGTAGTGTAAGTACTGTAGTCTAGGGCCAATTTTAGGGGGAGCCAATTAACTTATCCGTATGTTTTTGGAATGTGGGAGGAAACCGGAGTGCCCGGAGGAAACCCACACCGACACGGAGAGAACATACAAACTCTTTGCAGATAGTGCCCTGGCTGGGATTCGAACCAGGGACCCAGCGCTGCAAGGCGAGAGAGCTAACCACTATGCCACCGTGCTGCCCATAAAATGAAAACATTTACACAGTGAAGCTTCTGTATGATTGTTATAACTATTGTGGGGGAATAAAAAATTGAATTGTTTCACAACAGTGGTCCTTTAGGGCCCATTTCCACTGGATGCCGTGCGTCCTACGAGGTGTGCAGCGGCACTTCCTGTTGAGTGAGTATGCAGCCGAATCCTGGAAGCCGTGCCGTGTACAGCTATGGGATTCACTGCCACTCGTGCAGAAAAATGCTGCAATGTCATCTGCATCGCTATCGCAAGTGATTCGGACGGCTGCTGCATTATCCCCATGGCAGAGTTTCCCGTGTACGTACAAAAAGGGCGTCGGGAAAAAAGGGCGCGGGGTGTAAACGATAATATTGCTTTGTATTTAGTGTACAAATAATGTTTTACAAATCTATAAATCATTAAATAATGTGTATGAAATCGGCAATAGTGAAAACGTTAATCTTCTCTGTTTCAAAAGTGAAACTTAAAATAACGTTTATGAAAAAAAGATAATATATGTTTAATCGTTATAATTGTATATTATTGTGATTAACCTTCATTTATGGTTTCTTCTTATAATAAAATCTGAAAATATTGTTTATAAAGATGATATAAATATAACTATGTTCGTAATAAGTGCTGTAAAACATTAGTAAGTATTACTAAAATGTTACTAAAACTATACCTAACCCTACTCTCACACAGAACCCTCCCTGTACCTATCCCTAACCCCTAGACCCCCCTGGTGGTGCCTAAACCTAAGACCCCCCTGGTGGTGCCTAAACCTAAGACCCCCCCCCTGTGGGTGCCTAAACCTAAGACCCCCCCTGGTGGTGCCTAAACCTAAGACCACCCTGGTGGTGCCTAACCCTAACCACCCCCCTTAGTGTTCGCTTTATTATGTGGATAATAATGTTTTACAAATAGTGACTGTAAAAAATATATTTCAATTGACGTTACGTACTGATTGCTTTATTTTGTGAATAATAATGTTTTACAAACAGTAAGGGATAACATTTTAAATAATGTTTTAGTTAAATAGGATAAATATGTTTAGTATTTTTATAAACATTATTTGTCACGGGTGCATTTTCGAAACGTAAATCATGACAAGCACAGTTATAAAACATTAAAAAGCTCCGGGCGCCGTTTGACAAACGTTATTTATCTCAGGCGCCCTTTTCCTGCTCCATTAAACGTTATTTATTATGGGAGTGAATGGCTGCGCCCTTTTTGTCCACTAGCTGCCTGTGCCCTTTTTTCCCCGTTCCTGAGTTTCCCTGCGCGATTTGACCCAATTTCTGCACTAGTGGAAACAGGCCCTTAATCGCCCTGGCATTTAGTTTCTGCTGGATTTCTGTGCAAAATGTGAACAAGTTAATTTTCATAACCATTTTTCTTGGGACTTACCAAAATGTGTCAAGCAAGGATCTAGTATACATTTTGACTATAATAAAAGCTTGAGGCCTCTTTCACAGTAGTACGTTGCGTTTTGATGCAAAGTTAAAGTCGCAACGCAAATTACACCGCAACGCCCCAAAAAAGTTGCAACGCAACTTAATGCCCCGTTATCGTCACATACAGTAGAGCATACAGGCAATGAAAAGTATGTTTCCAAGTCATTACTCAACATGTGCAAACAGTCCAACGCAGCTAATAACGTGTATAACGCACAGCATGCAGCACTTTCTAATAACGCTGCACGTTACACACAAACGCAACGTGTGCACTGCGAATGTCACACAGACTTAGTATTACTGTGCGGTAGTCTGCGTTGAAACATTTTCTAACGTGAAAGAGGCCTGAAACACAAAATCTAAACTAAATTTCAAAATGACTCCAGAAAATCTCTGATCGTTTATACTTCCAAGCTGCAGCTGCTCAAACTACACTAATACAAATGTAAAGGTAGCCATACATCTAGCGATAATAGGCAACTTTGACAAAGAGACAAATCTCTCTCTGATCCAATCTGATTAGAGAACGAGATCTGTCGACTGCCCATGCAGGCCGATTCCTGATCGATTTCATCGTGAAATCAGCAGAGCTACCCGCATCTGCCGCTGCCCTCCTAGTGTATAAATGTACCCCCATGTGTGCATTTATACATTACCTGCCCTGCATTGGCCACCGCATGATGCCGATCCGTTTTCAGAATGTTGTGTTTGGTGTGCTATTTAGCCCCCAAGTATAAGTGCCTGCAATATAGATATCTAGATATAGGTGCCCCCAGTATACCGTCTTTCCCCGAAAATAAGACAGTGTCTTGTATTAATTTTTGCTCTAAAAGAGCTGCTAGGGCTTATTTTCAGGGGATGTCTTATATTTCTATTAGGAAGTGTCTCTCAGCAGAACATTTCCTGTTCCTGTGTACTGTGATGTTCATGGATTTGAAGGTCCCCACTTACTGGCTGCCTCTTCCTCCTCTTTAAATTCCGCTAGGGCTTACTTTTGGGGAGGGCTTATACTGTATATACTCGCAAGCAAGCCGAATCTTTGACCCCCCAAAAGTGGGCCAAAAGTTGGGGGGTCTGCTTGCTTGCGAGTCTCGTTAATTGTAGGCCGCCCTTCCCCCCCTGCCCCGCGTCCGCCACTGCTATTAGCTTACTGTGCGGCTTCCTCTATTCCCCTCTTCGTCTCCCGGGCATGTAAATAGTTCACAGCAGCTCGCTCCACGGCGGCTGCTGTGTGATGACAGGAAGCTGTAGGCAGAGCGGTTTCCTGCTATACTAGCTATACTTGGGCACTAAACTAGCTATACCGAGCACTATACTAGCTATACTTGGGCACTAAACTAGCTATACTTGGGCACTAAACTAGCTATACCGAGCACTATACTAGCTATACTTGGGCACTAAACTAGCTATACCGAGCACTATACTAGCTATACTGAGCACTACTAGCTATACTGAGCACTATACTAGCTATACTGGGCACTGTACTAGCTATACCTGGCACTATACTACCTATACTGAGCACTATACTGAGCGCTATATTGAGCACTATACTAGCTATACTGGGCACTATACTAGCTATACCTGGCACTATACTACCTATACTGAGCACTATACTAGCTATACTGAGCACTATACTAGCTATACTTGGGCACTATACTAGCTACACCGAGCACTATACTACCCATACTGTGCCCTATACTAGCTATACTGGGCACTTTACTAGCTGTACTGGGCACTATACTGGGCACTATACTAGCTATACTGGGCACTTCACTAGCTATACTGGGCACTACCTACCCATACTGGGCACTATACTATCTATACTGGGACACACTGGGGGGATCACGCGGCCAGCATTTCCTACCCCCGGCTTATATGAGGGTCAATCATTTTTTCCTGGTTTTTCAGGAAAAAGTTGGGGGGTCGGCTTATATGCGGGTCGGCTTGCTTGCGAGTATATACGGTATTTCAAGCATGCTTAAAATTCCAGCTAGGGCTTATTTTCAGGGTAGGTCTTATTTTCAGGGAAAGAGGGTAGGTAGCCAGGTATAGGTGTTTAGGGATGCGCAGCCTTTCCCCCCACCTTTTCTTAGCCAGGTTTAGGTGCCCGCTGCATAGAGAGCCAGGTATAATCCGCAGTATAGGTAGCCAGGTATAGGTTCCCACAGTATAGATAGCCAGATATAGCTGCCCCAGTACAGGTGCCCCATTCCCCCAGCGCTGTGTCACTCACCGTGCATCTAGCCACCGCCAATCGCATCACCTTTGGTCCGGTCACCACCCAAGCACAGCTCCTGTCTTGTATGTCAGGAGCATTGGGGATTCAGTCATGACGTCACCGACGTTGCAACATCATCAACTTCAAGTCACCAAGTCCTAATGCTTCCGACATACAAGACCAGAGCTGTGCGTTGGAGGTGATACAATCTGCGTTGGCTAGAGGCACGGTAAGTAACTGACACAGTGTCGGGGATTGCAGGGGGGTCGGAGCAATTGTACTGGGGCAGCGATAGCTATTTTACCTGTCCTGGGGGAGGAATGCAGCAGAAAACCTCCTGAGTGGCATGACCGACACTGTATCAGGCATATCGCTTTCAGCAAAAATGTCTTGTCCCAAGACATTGGGACAAAAATGTCTTGTCCCAATGTCTTGTATAACCTGTACTGCGTGCAACAACCAACACCAGCTGTACAAGACATGGCAAGCTTCATATTTCACAGTACCAAATTAAAAAAAAGTAATAAGTAGGGATGGTATTTGAAAGCAAATAATCCTGAACTGATGCAGATTTTTGCAAATTTCTGTTACTTGAAAATGGACCAATCAAATACAGTACCACTATTTCTAATTATCTACTCTGGATGAATGCACAGCTTTTAACTTACTGTCAAGTGGAGTATTGTGGGGGTTACTTGTTTATGTAATGGTAAATACTTGCAAATACCTTGGGTAAAATTGTGAATTCTGTAAGGTTAGTGAAATAGTGGTTATGCAATTGCAGTCATATATGCACCAGCCATGGTAACATTTAGTAGGAAATCTGGGCTAACAAATTTACGGACAAGTTTACAGTGGGAGCTACATTGTCTGTAAAAACAGGAACGCAATTGAGGGGGAAAAGTTGCATTGCACTTTATGTGAGCATTGCGTCACATACAGTGAAGCATACAGTCAGTGAAAAGTATGCTCCACCCCAACTGTTAATATGTGTGTTATGTGATAACTTACTGCATGCAGTGGGCTGTGATACTGTAGTCTGTTGGACCGAATCATACTAAATGGACTCTGAATGTCGCACAGACTTAGAATTGCAAAGCGATGTTTGTTAAAATACCTCCATTACATCACACCACAGCACTGTCACTATGAACTTAGCCTAACAGAAAATAATTTCACTGCAGATTGATTCAGGTGACTGCGATTGCAGAACTGATTTCCAATCATTTAGCAGTACTTTCGGTAATCTTCCTAGTGGCTCCTTAAGAAGAAATCATAAATCATATAACATGTACAGCTCTGTCACCCTATTGGCATGCTATTCTGGTCACCATCCTTGCAACAACTGGTAACTGAACTATGCTGGGCGTGATGTTTTTTATTGTGTTCACATTCTTGCGCATGTGTCTTCACCTATTGTATATATTTTCTGAAAACTGACACAAGCATCATTTGATTTGAATAAATAGGACTAAATGCACTAGCAGTTTGTCAGATATTAATTTTATTAAAGCAAACCTGAACTGAAAATTAAAAGTCAAAGTAAACATACACACGTCATACTTACCTCTCGTGTAGTCTGTTCATCAATCTCTTTCTCCTCTCCTGCGTCCTGTTTGTCCATCAATGGAATTCTCGGTCCTCCATGTTAAAAATGGTCGTTACCCCATAACAGCTTCCTGGTCAGCACACTGTTAAACTGTAATATCACCCACTTGAGCCATAAGGAAATAAAGACATTACCTTACTCATCAGTTGTCCTTTCAGTTATAACTGACAGCAAGTGATTTATAACTGATAGCAACTGAAATATTTCAATTCTGACAAAATCTTGTCAGAACTGGAAAGAATCGTTGTAAGAAGAAAATTGTGAGCTTCTGAGAGAAACTGACAGTGAGGTAAGTATGCAATATTCATTTGCAAGTGCATCATATGTTTACTTTAAATAATTTTACTTGGTTCAGGCTCACTATAAAGGACCACTACAGCAAAAAGTAAGTAGTTTACTTGTTTTAAAATGTCTAACTGCCAAAATAGTGTGCAAGTGAGTAAGGGGGCTGGCTGGTATCACACTTTATTGGCAATTATTGACTGCCATTCAGGAAATGCCTTTGGAAAACCTGAGAAATCCCCTATGAGTAAATGGCCCACTTTTTTATTTTTTGACCGCAATCACCCAGTGAGTAACTGAGCCAAGTTTGGGACACCTGGCATTTAAACTGTGATAATAGCAGCAGTTTATCATTTTTCATTAAGGTCAATGGCTGAAATCTGATTGGCTGTTGTTACCCCGCCCCCTTTTTTACTAATTGCGAATCACAGTCACTCAGTCACTAACACTCCAAAGTTTGTGAATGCTGGCATTTAACTTGTAAAAATGGCAGCAGTTTTATTGTTTTCTATTGAAAATCAATGAATGACATTTGATTGGTTGCTGGTGGCTCCACCCACTTTTTCAAAATTTGAAGTGTAAATCCCCAGGGACCACATTTGCGATATTCGAAGTCCCTGACATCAATATTGTGAGAATGGCAGCCTTTTTAATTTTTCCCATTTAAATCAATTAACGAAATCTGATTGGTCGGTTTTGGCTCTGCCCACTTTTATGAATTTTAATCCCATTCCCCCAGTGACCAACTGTGCCAAGTGTCAGGACCCTACCATTAACCGTCTAAGAGCAGCAGCAATTTTTATTTTTCCCATTTAAACTAATGGCTGAAATTTGATTGGCTGTGGTAGACTCCATCCACTTTTTATACATTTTAAACCCAGTCACCCAGTGACCCACTATGCCAAGTCTGGGCACTCTGGCTTTAATACTTTGAGAATTACAGCTGTTTACATTTTCTCATTGCAGTCAATAGGGAAAATCTGATTGTTTGTGGCTCCATACACTTTTTTGGGTCCCCAAAATGTGACAGAATGTTTCAGCTTCACTCCCTGACCAAGTGACCCAAGTTTGGTGAGTGTAACTTCAAAGCTGTACGAGTGGCAAAAGTTTCAAAATTTCCAATGAAAGTCTATGGGAAAAATGGGGTCTTTGGGGGTCCGCCACAGGGGCCCGGAGGGTGAAATTGCTTTAAAAAGCACAAGCAACCTATTTGGGTATGAGCCGAACAAGTGTGCAAAGTTTCAGAATTCTACTCCTTAAACTCTGGGAGGAGTAGCGTATAGAAATTTGCTAAATTTTCATTGGCCGCTGGTAGCTCCGCCTAATTTGGGGTGAGCCCCCAAAATACATCTTTTTATTTGGGGTGACACCAACCATATGTGGTCCGAGTTTGGGGAGTGTAGCTTCAAAATTGTACAAGTGGCAGTGATTTTAAATTTTTCCCTGTCAAAGTCAATACGAAAAAAGGGGTCTTCCGGGGTCCGATGCAGGGGCCCGGAGGGTGCGATCGCTTAATAAAGCACAAGCAACGTACTTCGCTTGTTTGGCGCTTCTACCCCTAAAACTGTAGGAGGAGTAGCGTATAGAAAATGGGGGGGGGGGCGCCTATAATAATAATAATAAGAAGAACTAGATGGTGTCGTTTCTGAAGAAACCACAGGATGTTGGCTATGTGTCTGATTGGCTGTATGTGGCTCTGCCCACCTTGCCAAATTTTAACCCCAGTGACCCAGTGTGCCAAGTCTGGGAACTCTGGCTTTAATACAGTGAGAATTACAGCTGTTTACATTTTCCCATTGAAGTCAATAGGGAAAATCTGATTGGCTATTTTTGGCCCCAACCACTTTTCAAATTTTAATCCCAGTCCCCCTGTGACTGACTGTGCCAAGTTTGAAGTCCCTGCCAGTAACAGTAAAAGAATGACAGCAACTTATATATTGACATTGAATAGCAATAGGTAACATTTGATTGGCTGTTTTAAGCTCCGCCCATTTTTCTAAATTTTAAAATTAACCACCATGTCATGGTCTGTGCCAAGTTTTGGACCTCTGGCTTTAAAACTGTGAGAGTGGCAATATTTGAAAGTTTTACATTGAAGTGCATAGGTGAAATTTGATTGGATGTTAGTGGCTCCACCCACTTTTCCTGTTTTTGACCACAGTCACCCAGTGAATAACTGAGCCAAGTTTGGGACACCTAGCATTTAAACTGTGATTTTAGCAGTGGTTTATCATTTTTCATTAAGGTCAATGGCTGAAATCTGATTGGCTGTTGTTGCCCCGCCCCCTTTTTTCCTACTTGTGAACCACAGTCACCCAGTGACTAACACTCCAAAGTTTGTGAATGCTGGCATTTAACGTGTAAAAATGGCAGCAGTTTTATATGTTTCCATTGAAAATCAATGAATGAAATTTGATTGGTTGCTGGTGGCTACGCCCACTTTTTCAGAACTTGAAGTGGAAACCCCCAGGGACCACATTTGCGATATTCGAGGTCCCTGACATCAATATTGTGAGAATGGCAGCCTTTTTAATTGTTCCCATTTAAATCAAGCAAAGAAATCTGATTGGTCGGTTCTGGCTCTGCCCACTTTTATGTATTTTGAGTGTTGACGTATAACATAAAATCTGATGGAAAGTGCCGGAAAGTCCTATCTGCTTCCACCGAGCCCCTCTTGTGATGTCATAATAGCCCCATGTTTACCTCTGGTGATGTCAGGGAAGTGATGTCATAATAGCCGTGTGTGTATATAAGCAGAGGTTGAGCATTGAGAGGCTCACTTTTGTCTCCACTTGCACAAGTGAAGACGATTGATTTTGCTCTCGAGCAATTTACTCATTAGTGAGATTCTCATTGGTGAACTATGTTGCGCTGCTGTAAAAGGCACCGCAAAATGAACCTCAGGCTTGAGGTTCAGCAGCCCTCTGTACAGCCAGCTGCCAATGCTGACCCAGAGACACAACCACCAGCTAGGGGAAGAGCCCAGGCAGCTGTGCGTTCTATCAGGGCTTTCTTGGGCAGACTGTTCTACTGCTGTAGACCTGCCCCATCTACCGGGCGTTCTGCATTAGCACTGGAATATGTGGTATCGGATGATTCCGGTCATGTGGTGGAGGGAGTAGCTGGGTACCCAGCACCGGGATATCAGATATCGGTTATTTCACCTTATGTGGAGGAAGCAGAAGAGGCTGATGATTCTGGTCATGTGGTGGAGGAAGTAGCTGGGGAACCAGCGCCAGGATATCAGCTTTCTGATGTTTTGCCTTATGTGGATGTGGAGGAGAAGAAAGAAGCTGATGATTCCGGTCATGTGGTGGAGGAAGTAGCTGGGAAACCAGCGCCGGGATATCAGTTATCGGATATCTCCCCCTTGGATGTTGACGAAGCAGAAGAAGCTGATGATTCCGGTCATGTGGAGGAGGAAGTAGCTGGGGAACCAGCGCCGGGATATCAGTTGTCGGATGTTTCACCTTTTGTGGATGTGGACTTAGGAGCTGATGATTCTGGTCATGTGGTGGAGGAAGTAGCTGGGGAACCAGCGCCGGGATATCAGCTTTCTGATGTTTCACCTCGTGTGGATGTGAAGGAGAAGGAAGAGGCTGATGATTCCGGTCATGTGGTGGAGGAAGTAGCTGGGAAACCAACGCCGGGATATCAGTTATCGGATATCTCCCCCTTGGATGTTGACGAAGCAGAAGAAGCTGATGATTCCGGTCATGTGGTGGAGGAAGTAGCTGGGGAACCAGCGCCGGGATATCAGTTGTCGGATGCTTCAGCTTTTGTTGATGTGGACTTAGGAGTTGATGATTCTGGTCATGTGGTGGAGGAAGTAGCTGGGGAACCAGCGCCAGGATATCAGCTTTCTGATGTTTCACCTCGTGTGGATGTGGAGGAGAAGGAAGAGGCTGATGATTCCGGTCATGTGGTGGAGGAAGTAGCTGGGGAACCAGCGCCGGGATATCAGTTATCGGATGTCTCCCTCTTGGATGTTGACGAAGCGGAAGAAGCTGATGATTCCGGTTATGTGGTGGAGGAAGTAGCTGGGGAACCAGCGCCGGGACATCAGTTGTCGGATGATTCAGCTTTTGTTGATGTGGACTTAGGAGCTGATGATTCTGGTCATGTGGTGGAGGAAGTAGCTGTGGAACCAGCGCCAGGATATCAGCTTTCTGATGTTTCACCTCGTGTGGATGTGAAGGAGAAGGAAGAAGCTGATGATTCCGGTCATGTGGTGGAGGAAGTAGCTGGGGAACCAGCGTCGGGATATCAGTTGTCGGATATCTCCCTCTTGGATGTTGACGAAGCAGAAGAAGCTGATGATTTCGGTCATGTGGTGGAGGAAGTAGCTGGGGAACCAGCGCCGGGATATCAGTTGTCGGATGTTTCACCTTTTGTGGATGTGGACTTAGGAGCTGATGATTCTGGTCATGTGGTGGAGGAAGTAGCTGGGGAACCAGCGCCAGGATATCAGCTTTCTGATGTTTCACCTCGTGTGGATGTGGAGGAGAAGGAAGAGGCTGATGATTCCGGTCATGTGGTGGAGGAAGCAGCTGGGGAACCAGCGCCGGGATATCAGTTGTCGGATGCTTCAGCTTTTGTCGATGTGGACTTAGGAGCTGATGATTCCGGTCATGTGGAGGAGGAAGTAGCTGGGGAACCAGCGCCGGGATATCAGCTTTCTGATGTTTCACCTCGTGTGGCGAAGGAGGAAGAAGCTGGCCCGAGTGGAATCCAGACCATCAGGAAGCCACTGACTTTGGGCAGCTTCAACTTCCATAAACTTCTTGGAGAGGGGTCATTTGGCAAGGTTTACCTTGCTTCCCACCGAGCCAGAGACCAACAGCTGGCCATTAAAATGGTCAAGAAAAGGCCATTTATAAAGTATAATGACCCTGAGGAAATATTCATGGAGTGTCAGGTATTGAAGACCCTTGGGAAGGGTCCCTTTATCACTCAGCTCTACGGTACATTCCAGTCAAAGAATTACCTCTGCTTTGCCATGGAGTACCTGAGCGGGGGAGATCTGATGACACTTCTAGATGATGCTGACAAGCCATTTGACATTACGACCCTGAGACTGTTTGCTGCGCAGATGGTTATCGGCCTGGAGTACATCCACTCCAAGGGTGTCATCCACAGAGACATCAAGCCGGAAAACATCCTCCTGGACGGAGTCGGGAACATAAAGTTTGCTGACTTCGGCCTGGCAGTGCAAGATGTCTTTGGGGATGACATGGTTGAAGGATGTAACGGGAGCTTGCACTATATGGCCCCGGAGGTGTTCCTAGAGATGGACTACGAACACTCAGTAGACTTCTTCTCTACGGGAATCATGCTTTTTTTGATGGCATGCCTCAAACACCCATTCATGGACAAGTGGGAGAAGGATGAGGCTGTCATCAAAAACTCCATTTATTACAATTATCCAGACTACCCGCCGGAGATGGACCCCACACTGAAAGACTTCCTGGAGAAGCTACTGTGTAAAAACCAGGAAGCGCGTAAAGATCAGATGAAAAACCTGAGGGAAGAGCCGTTCTTCATTTCCATAGACTGGAAGGCTGTGGAGTCCGGAGGGGTGCGGCCCCCATTCCGTGTGGAACCACCATAGGAAGAGCCGAGAGAGACCCCTACTCACTTGGACAACAACAACACTAGTACTATAATAGTTACATAGCTATAATAAAATGTGTAAAAATGACAGCAGTTTTATTGTTTTCTATTAAAAATCAATGAATGAAATTTGATTGGTTGCGGGTGGCTCCGCCCACTTTTTCTAAACTTGGAGTGGAAACCCCCAGCGACCACATTTGCGATATTCGAGGGCCCTGACATCAATATTGTGAGAATGGCAGCCTTGTTAATTTTTCCCATTTAAATCAATCAAAGAAATCTGATTGGTCGGTTTTGGCTCCGCCCATTTTTATGAATTTTAATCCCAGTCCCCCAGTGACCAACTGTGCCAAGTGTCAGGACCCTGCCACTAACCGTCTAAGAGCAGCAGCAATTTTTTTTATTTTTCCCTTTTAAACTAATGGCTGAAATTTGATTGGCTGTGGTAGACTCCGCCCACTTTTTATAAATTTTAAACCCAGTCGCCCAGTGACCCACTGTGCCAAGTCTGGGAACTCTGGCTTTAATACTGTGAGAATTGCAGCGGTTTACATTTTCCCATTGAAGTCAATAGGGTAAATCTGATTGGTTGTGTGTGGCTCCGCCCACTTTTTTGGGTCCCCAAAATGTGACAGAATGTTTCAGCTTCACCCCATAACCAAGTGACCCAAGTTTGGTGAGGCGGTTGTCAGTCTGAACTGGATCACTGAGGGGAGAGCATTGACTGTTGGAGCTCTGCTCAAAGGACCTATCCGTGGTGTGCCTGTCCGACCATCAGTGCAGGAGGAGCGGAGATAGTCCGAACTTTAAGGCCCTGCTTAGGCCTTTCGTCGGCAGGAGCCTACCTTGCAGGCCGGCTGTCTCAGGATGGAGCAGGCGGCTCCAAAGCACCCTGATCCCACTGGCTTGGGAAGGGGAGGAACCTTGACTGTGAAGGACACTGTAGCTTGGGTGCACGCAGTTGATGGATGCTGTTTCTTGATAAAAACTTTGAAGTTCCAGCTAAAGAATGCAATCTTTCGCTACAGAGTGAAATGGCAATCGAGCTTTCTGAATATGGACCCTGAACTGGTAAGCCTGAGACAGAGGATCCGTGAGCAGCAGGCTGTGCTTGAGGGCCTGAAAGCTTACGGGGGACCTATGAGTGAGGCCCTGGTGTGTCGTCAGAGGTTCCAAGCCATGTTAGCAAACAGTGATGATGAATATCTGAACGGAGGTGAGGGAGATTGCGTGGTTATGGAGAAAGGCAGTACGCCTGAGGAGCCTTCTGGTCAGGCGTCTCTCTTACCTGCCATGCATCAACCTACTGAGCAAATTACAGCTGTGCATGTTAAACCTGAAGTTGATGAAGATACGATCTTGGAGGTGATTGTCGGGAGGGAATCTTCCAAGACAGAGGTGGATAATGTATGTAAAGATGATAAAGCTTCCCTAACAGTCAAAGATGGTGGCAAATACGTTAAAACTTTACCTGTGGGGGTGTTGCCGTTGTCAGGGGCTGTGCAGATACATGATGGTTTGGGAGGCGTTATACAAACCTCCCTGGATCCTGACCCTGAGCAGTCAGCATCTGGAGATGATGGTGTGAGACAAGAGTCCAAAGGACTCATGCAGGTAGAAGGCATATTGCAAAAATGGTAAAATCCCCCATAGGCTTTCATTAGGCCCCTATTTCACTTTCCAAAATCTCAAATCTTTTCAAAGGGCAATGGCTCAGCAGTGGCAAATTTTCTAGCATTGTAGGAACTGTTAGGGGGATCATAACTGGTGAGTTTCGGGTCCCTAGGCCAAAGAGGTCATAGCCTAGGGTCACAAAAACCTGTTTATTTGGGCTATTTCAATGGTAGTGATGCTGACGTACATAAATCGCAGCCATGGCCGTTAGCAACGTCTGAATTTCACGAAATGTCTCATGCAGGTAGAAGACATATTGTTAGACTTGGATTCCAAAGATGGGGTCCCTACATTTCTGCAAACCAGTTACAGGGGTCCAAAATTGGTAAAATCCCCCATAGGCTTTCATTGCCTCCCTATTTCACTTTCCAAAATCTCACATCTTTTCAAAGGGCAATTGCTCAGCAGTGGCAAATTTTCTAGCATTGTAGGGACCCTTAGGGGGAACATGACTGGTGAGTTTCGGGCCCCTAGGCCAAAGAGGTCATAGCCTAGGGTCACAAAAACCTGTTTATTTGGGCTATTTCAATGGTAGTGATGCTGACGTACATAAATCGCAGCCATGGCCGTTAGCAACGTCTGAATTTCACGAAATGTCTCATGCAGGTAGAAGACATATTGTTAGACTTGGATTCCAAAGATGGGGTCCCTACATCTCTGCAAACCAGCGTTACAGGGGTCCGAAATTGGCAAAATCCCCCATAGGCTTTCATTGCCTCCCTATTTCACTTTCCAAAATCTCACATCTTTTCAAAGGGCAATTGCTCAGCAGTGGCAAATTTTCTAGCATTGTAGGGACCCTTAGGGGGAACATGACGGGTGAGTTTCGGGCCCCTAGGCCAAAGAGGTCATAGCCTAGGGTCACAAAAACCTGTTTATTTGGGCTATTTCAATGGTAGTGATGCTGACGTACATAAATCGCAGCCATGGCCGTTAGCAACGTCTGAATTTCACGAAATGTCTCATGCAGGTAGAAGACATATTGTTAGACTTGGATTCCAAAGATGGGGTCCCTACATCTCTGCAAACCAGAGTTACAGGGGTCCAAATTTGGCAAAATCCCCCATAGGCTTTCATTGCCTCCCTATTTCACTTTCCAAAATCTCACATCTTTTCAAAGGGCAATTGCTCAGCAGTGGCAAATTTTCTAGCATTGTAGGGACCCTTAGGGGGAACATGACTGGTGAGTTTCGGGCCCCTAGGCCAAAGAGGTCATAGCCTAGGGTCACAAAAACCTGTTTATTTGGGCTATTTCAATGGTAGTGATGCTGACGTACATAAATCACAGCCATGGCCGTTAGCAACATCTGAATTTCACGAAATGTCTCATGCAGGTAGAAGACATATTGTTAGACTTGGATTCCAAAGATGGGGTCCCTACATCTCTGCAAACCAGAGTTACAGGGGTCCAAAATTGGTAAAATGTTTTGGGAACTGTATCCTTAGCCAAAGGGAACTGTGATTTGCTTATGCAGAGTGATGGGAAGGGAAGGGAGGTGGAAGTAAAGCTTACTAGAGTCAAATGTGATACCGTGTTTGGCAATATTGAGATAATGCAAAATGAGAATGGTAGTGTGAATTTGTTAATTGAAGATGAAGTGATTGAAAATGTTTCTTTAAATGAAAATGTGGATGTGGAAAAAAAAGAAAGTTGTGTAGAAAATGACATAAAAAGTAAAGAGAATAAACAGGAGGAGAAAGGGGCAGATGGGCAGGCTGCTGTTGATACATCTGTGGGTGCTTCAGGAGAAGGAGTGGTTGGGACCACAGAAAGTATGGAGGAGGTTGCGTTAGCTCTTGGTGCACTTGAAGATGTAGATGAAGTGCTGGGTGACTTCTATTCTGAAACTAAAAGGTATATTGTAACTGAACTTAAGCTTCTCATTCTTGATGTCCCCCAGCACCACATTTGCGATATTCGAGGTCCATGACATCAATAATGTGAGAATGGCAGCCTTTTTATTTTTCCCATACAAATCAATGAAAGAAATCTGGTTGGTTTTGGCCCCACCCACTTTTCTGAATTTTAATCCCAGTCCCCTGGTGACCAACTGTACCAAGTTTGAGGACTCTGCTATTAACTGTCTAAAAGCGGCAGCAGTTTTACATTTTCCCATTTAAATGAATGGCTGAAATTTGGCTGTGGTAGACTCTGCCCACTTTTTCTAAATTTTAAACCCAGTCACCCAGCGACCCAGTGGGCCAAGTTTGGGAACTCTGGCTTTTATACTGTGAGAATTACAGCTGTTTACATATTCTCATTGAAGTCAATAGGGAAAATCTGATTGGTTGTTTGTGGCTCCACCCACTTTTTGGGGTCCCCAAAATGTGACAGAATGTTTTAGCATCACCCCATGACTAAGTGACCCAAGTTTGGTGAGAGTAACTTCAAAGCTGTACGAGTGGCGAAAGTTTCAAGTTTTCCAACGAAAGTCTATGGGAAAAATAAGGTCTTCGGGGGTCCACCACAGGGGCACGGAGGGTGGGATTGCTTAAAAAAGCACAAGCAATCTATTCGGGTATGAGCCAAACAAGTGTGCAAAGTTTCATAATTGTACTCCTGAAACTCTGGGAGGAGTAGCGTATAGAAAATTGCTAAATGTTCATTGGCTGGTGGTAGCTCTGCCCACTTTGGGTGCCCCCAAAATACTTATTTTAATTTGGGGTGACACCAACAATATGTGGTCCGAGTTTGGGGAGTGTAGCTTCAAAATTGTACGAGTAACAGCGATTTTAAATTTTTCCCTGTCAAAGTCAATACGAAAAATGGGGGCTTCTGGGGTCTGCCGCAGGGGCGTGGAGGGTGGGATCGCTTAATAAAGCACAAGCAGCGTACTTCACTATAAGACGAATAAGTGTGGAAAGTGTGGCGCTTGAACCCCTAAAACTGTAGGAGGCGTAGCGTACAGAAAATGGGGGGCGCTAATAATAATAACTAGATGGTGTCGTTTCTGAAGAAACCACAGGATGTTGGCTATGTGTCTGATTGGCTGCATGTGGCTCCGCCCACCTTGCCAAATTTTAACCCCAGTCACCCAGTGACCCAGTGTGCCAAGTCTGGGAACTCTGGCTTTAATAATGTGAGAATTACAGCTGTTTACATTTTACCATTGAAGTCAATAGGGAAAATCTGATTGGCTGTTTTTGGCCCCGCCCACTTTCAAAATTTTAATCCCAGTCCCCCTGTGACCGACTGTGCCAAGTTTGAAGTCCCTGCCATTAACAGTAAAAGAATGACAGCAACTTATATATTGACATTGATTAGCAATAGGTAACATTTGATTGGCTGTTTTAAGCTCCGCCCATTTTTCTAAATTTTAACATTAACCACCATGTCATGGTCTGTGCCAAGTTTTGGACCTCTGGCTTTAAAACTGTGAGAGTGGCAGTATTTGAAAGCTTTACATTGAAGTGCATTGGTTAAATTTGATTGGATGCTAGTGGCTCCGCCCACTTTTTTTTTATTTTTTGACCGCAATCACCCAGTGAGTAACTGAGCCAAGTTTGGGACACCTGGCATTTAAACTGTGATAATAGCAACAGTTTATCATTTTTTATTAAGGTCAATGGCTGAAATCTGATTGGCTGTTGTTACCCCGCCCCCTTTTTTTACTAATTGCGAATCACAGTCACTCAGTCACTAACACTCCAAAGTTTATGAATGCTGGCATTTAACGTGTAAAAATGGCAGCAGTTTTATTGTTTTCTATTGAAAATCAATGAATGACATTTGATTGGTTGCTGGTGGCTCCACCCACTTTTTCAAAATTTGAAGTGTAAATCCCCAGGGACCACATTTGCGATATTCGAAGTCCCTGACATCAATATTGTGAGAATGGCAGCCTTTTTAATTTTTCCCATTTAAATCAATTAACGAAATCTGATTGGTCGGTTTTGGCTCTGCCCACTTTTATGAATTTTAATCCCAGTCCCCCAGTGACCAACTGTGCCAAGTGTCAGGACCCTACCATTAACCGTCTAAGAGCAGCAGCAATTTTTATTTTTCCCATTTAAACTAATGGCTGAAATTTGATTGGCTGTGGTAGACTCCATCCACTTTTAATACATTTTAAACCCAGTCACCCAGTGACCCACTATGCCAAGTCTGGGAACTCTGGCTTTAATACTTTGAGAATTACAGCTGTTTACATTTTCTCATTGCAGTCAATAGGGAAAATCTGATTGGTTGTTTGTGGCTCCACCCACTTTTTTGGGTCCCCAAAATGTGACAGAATGTTTCAGCTTCACTCCCTGACCAAGTGACCCAAGTTTGGTGAGTGTAACTTCAAAGCTGTAGGAGTGGCAAAAGTTTCAAAATTTCCAATGAAAGTCTATGGGAAAAATGGGGTCTTTGGGGGTCCGCCACAGGGGCCCGGAGGGTGAAATTGCTTAAAAGAGCACAAGCAACCTATTCGGGTATGAGCCGAACAAGTGTGCAAAGTTTCAGAATTCTACTCCTTAAACTCTGGGAGGAGTAGCGTATAGAAATTTGCTAAATTTTCATTGGCCGCTGGTAGCTCCGCCTAATTTAGGGTGAGCCCCCAAAATACATCTTTTTATCTGGGGTGACACCAACCATATGTGGTCCGAGTTTGGGGAGTGTAGCTTCAAAATTGTACGAGTGGCAGTGATTTTAAATTTTTCCCTGTCAAAGTCAATACGAAAAAAGGGGTCTTCCGGGGTCCGCCGCAGGGGCCCGGAGGGTGCGATCGCTTAATAAAGCACAAGCAACGTACTTCGCTTGTTTGGCGCTTCTACCCCTAAAACTGTAGGAGGAGTAGCGTATAGAAAATGGGGGGGGCGCCTATAATAATAAGAAGAACTAGATGGTGTCGTTTCTGAAGAAACCACAGGATGTTGGCTATGTGTCTGATTGGCTGTATGTGGCTCCGCCCACCTTGTCAAATTTTAACCCCAGTGACCCAGTGTGCCAAGTCTGGGAACTCTGGCTTTAATACAGTGAGAATTACAGCTGTTTACATTTTCCCATTGAAGTCAATAGGGAAAATCTGATTGGCTATTTTTGGCCCCACCCACTTTTCAAATTTTAATCCCAGTCCCCCTGTGACTGACTGTGCCAAGTTTGAAGTCCCTGCCAGTAACAGTAAAAGAATGACAGCAACTTATATATTGACATTGAATAGCAATAGGTAACATTTGATTGGCTGTTTTAAGCTCCGCCCATTTTTCTAAATTTTAAAATTAACCACCATGTCATGGTCTGTGCCAAGTTTTGGACCTCTGGCTTTAAAACTGTGAGAGTGGCAGTATTTGAAAGTTTTACATTGAAGTGCATAGGTGAAATTTGATTGGATGTTAGTGGCTCCACCCACTTTTCCTGTTTTTGACCGCAGTCACCCAGTGAATAACTGAGCCAAGTTTGGGACACCTAGCATTTAAACTGTGATTTTAGCAGTGGTTTATCATTTTTCATTAAGGTCAATGGCTGAAATCTGATTGGCTGTTGTTGCCCCGCCCCCTTTTTTCCTACTTGTGAACCACAGTCACCCAGTGACTAACACTCCAAAGTTTGTGAATGCTGGCATTTAACGTGTAAAAATGGCAGCAGTTTTATATTTTTCCATTGAAAATCAATGAATGAAATTTGATTGGTTGCTAGTGGCTACGCCCACTTTTTCAGAACTTGAAGTGGAAACCCCCAGGGACCACATTTGCGATATTCGAGGTCCCTGACATCAATATTGTGAGAATGGCAGCCTTTTTAATTGTTCCCATTTAAATCAAGCAAAGAAATCTGATTGGTCGGTTCTGGCTCTGCCCACTTTTATGTATTTTGAGTGTTGACGTATAACATAAAATCTGATGGAAAGTGCCGGAAAGTCCTATCTGCTTCCACCGAGCCCCTCTTGTGATGTCATAATAGCCCCATGTTTACCTCTGGTGATGTCAGGGAAGTGATGTCATAATAGCCGTGTGTGTATATAAGCAGAGGTTGAGCATTGAGAGGCTCACTTTTGTCTCCACTTGCACAAGTGAAGACGATTGATTTTGCTCTCGAGCAATTTACTCATTAGTGAGATTCTCATTGGTGAACTATGTTGCGCTGCTGTAAAAGGCACCGCAAAATGAACCTCAGGCTTGAGGTTCAGCAGCCCTCTGTACAGCCAGCTGCCAATGCTGACCCAGAGCCACAACCACCAGCTAGGGGAAGAGCCCAGGCAGCTGTGCGTTCTATCAGGGCTTTCTTGGGCAGACTGTTCTACTGCTGTAGACCTGCCCCATCTACCGGGCGTTCTGCATTAGCACTGGAATATGTGGTATCGGATGATTCCGGTCATGTGGTGGAGGGAGTAGCTGGGTACCCAGCACCGGGATATCAGATATCGGTTATTTCACCTTATGTGGAGGAAGCAGAAGAGGCTGATGATTCTGGTCATGTGGTGGAGGAAGTAGCTGGGGAACCAGCGCCAGGATATCAGCTTTCTGATGTTTTGCCTTATGTGGATGTGGAGGAGAAGAAAGAAGCTGATGATTCCGGTCATGTGGTGGAGGAAGTAGCTGGGGAACCAGCGCCGGGATATCAGTTATCGGATGTCTCCCCCTTGGATGTTGAAGAAGCAGAAGAAGCTGATGATTCCGGTCATGTGGAGGAGGTAGTAGCTGGGGAACCAGCGCCGGGATATCAGTTGTCGGATGTTTCACCTTTTGTGGATGTGGACTTAGGAGCTGATGATTCTGGTCATGTGGTGGAGGAAGTAGCTGGGGAACCAGCGCCAGGGTATCAGCTTTCTGATGTTTCACCTCGTGTGGATGTGAAGGAGAAGGAAGAGGCTGATGATTCCGGTCATGTCGTGGAGGAAGTAGCTGGGAAACCAGCGCCGGGATATCAGTTATCGGATATCTCCCCCTTGGATGTTGACGAAGCAGAAGAAGCTGATGATTCCGGTCATGTGGAGGAGGAAGTAGCTGGGGAACCAGCGCCGGGATATCAGTTGTCGGATGTTTCACCTTTTGTGGATGTGGACTTAGGAGCTGATGATTCTGGTCATGTGGTGGAGGAAGTAGCTGGGGAACCAGCGCCAGGATATCAGCTTTCTGATGTTTCACCTCGTGTGGATGTGAAGGAGAAGGAAGAGGCTGATGATTCCGGTCATGTGGTGGAGGATGTAGCTGGGAAACCAACGCCGGGATATCAGTTATCGGATATCTCCCCCTTGGATGTTGACGAAGCAGAAGAAGCTGATGATTCCGGTCATGTGGTGGAGGAAGTAGCTGGGGAACCAGCGCCGGGATATCAGTTGTCGGATGCTTCAGCTTTTGTTGATGTGGACTTAGGAGTTGATAATTCTGGTCATGTGGTGGAGGAAGTAGCTGGGGAACCAGCGCCAGGATATCAGCTTTCTGATGTTTCACCTCGTGTGGATGTGGAGGAGAAGGAAAAGGCTGATGATTCCGGTCATGTGGTGCAGGAAGTAGCTGGGGAACCAGCGCCGGGATATCAGTTATCAGATGTCTCCCTCTTGGATGTTGATGAAGCGGAAGAAGCTGATGATTCCGGTTATGTGGTGGAGGAAGTAGCTGGGGAACCAGCGCCGGGATATCAGTTGTCGGATGCTTCAGCTTTTGTTGATGTGGACTTAGGAGCTGATGATTCCGGTCATGTGGTGGAGGAAGTAGCTGGGGAACCAGCGCCGGGATATCAGCTTTCTGATGTTTCACCTCATGTGGATGTGAAGGAGAAGGAAGAGGCTGATGATTCCGGTCATGAGGTGGAGGAAGTAGCTGGGGAACCAGCGCCGGGATATCAGTTGTCGGATGCTTCAGCTTTTGTTGATGTGGACTTAGGAGCTGATGATTCTGGTCATGTGGTGGAGGAAGTAGCTGGGGAACCAGCGCCAGGATATCAGCTTTCTGATGTTTCACCTCGTGTGGATGTGAAGGAGAAGGAAGAAGCTGATGATTCCGGTCATGTGGTGGAGGAAGTAGCTGGGGAACCAGCGTCGGGATATCAGTTGTCGGATATCTCCCTCTTGGATGTTGACGAAGCAGAAGAAGCTGATGATTTCGGTCATGTGGTGGAGGAAGTAGCTGGGGAACCAGCGCCGGGATATCAGTTGTCGGATGTTTCACCTTTTGTGCATGTGGACTTAGGAGCTGATGATTCTGGTCATGTGGTGGAGGAAGTAGCTGGGGAACCAGCGCCAGGATATCAGCTTTCTGATGTTTCACCTCGTGTGGATGTGGAGGAGAAGGAAGAGGCTGATGATTCCGGTCATGTGGTGGAGGAAGTAGCTGGGGAACCAGCGCTGGGATATCAGTTATCGGATGTCTCCCCCTTGGATGTTGGCGAAGTGGAAGAAGCTGATGATTCCGGTCATGTGGTGGAGGAAGTAGCTGGGGAACCAGCGCCGGGATATCAGTTGTCGGATGTTTCACCTTTTGTCGATGTGGACTTAGGAGCTGATGATTCCGGTCATGTGGAGGAGGAAGTAGCTGGGAAACCAGCGCCGGGATATCAGCTTTCTGATGTTTCACCTCGTGTGGCGAAGGAGGAAGAAGCTGGCCCGAGTGGAATCCAGACCATCAGGAAGCCACTGACTTTGGGCAGCTTCAACTTCCATAAACTTCTTGGAGAGGGGTCATTTGGCAAGATTTACCTTGCTTCCCACCGAGCCAGAGACCAACAGCTGGCCATTAAAATGGTCAAGAAAAGGCCATTTATAAAGTATAATGACCCTGAGGAAATATTCATGGAGTGTCAGGTATTGAAGACCCTTGGGAAGGGTCCCTTTATCACTCAGCTCTACGGTACATTCCAGTCAAAGAATTACCTCTGCTTTGCCATGGAGTACCTGAGCGGGGGAGATCTGATGACACTTCTAGATGATGCTGACAAGCCATTTGACATTACGACCCTGAGACTGTTTGCTGCGCAGATGGTTATCGGCCTGGAGTACATCCACTCCAAGGGTGTCATCCACAGAGACATCAAGCCGGAAAACATCCTCCTGGACGGAGTCGGGAACATAAAGATTGCTGACTTCGGCCTGGCAGTGCAAGATGTCTTTGGGGATGACATGGTTGAAGGATGTAACGGGAGCTTGCACTATATGGCCCCGGAGGTGTTCCTAGAGATGGACTACGAACACTCAGTAGACTTCTTCTCTACGGGAATCATGCTTTTTTTGATGGCATGCCTCAAACACCCATTCATGGACAAGTGGGAGAAGGATGAGGCTGTCATCAAAAACTCCATTTATTACAATTATCCAGACTACCCGCCGGAGATGGACCCCACACTGAAAGACTTCCTGGAGAAGCTACTGTGTAAAAACCAGGAAGCGCGTAAAGATCAGATGAAAAACCTGAGGGAAGAGCCGTTCTTCATTTCCATAGACTGGAAGGCTGTGGAGTCCGGAGGGGTGCGGCCCCCATTCCGTGTGGAACCACCATAGGAAGAGCCGAGAGAGACCCCTACTCACTTGGACAACAACAACACTAGTACTATAATAGTTACATAGCTATAATAAAATGTGTAAAAATGACAGCAGTTTTATTGTTTTCTATTAAAAATCAATGAATGAAATTTGATTGGTTGCGGGTGGCTCCGCCCACTTTTTCTAAACTTGGAGTGGAAACCCCCAGCGACCACATTTGTGATATTCGAGGGCCCTGACATCAATATTGTGAGAATGGCAGCCTTGTTAATTTTTCCCATTTAAATCAATCAAAGAAATCTGATTGGTCGGTTTTGGCTCCGCCCACTTTTATGAATTTTAATCCCAGTCCCCCAGTGACCAACTGTGCCAAGTGTCAGGACCCTGCCACTAACCGTCTAAGAGCAGCAGCAATTTTTTTTATTTTTCCCTTTTTAAACTAATGGCTGAAATTTGATTGGCTGTGGTAGACTCCGCCCACTTTTTTTATAAATTTTAAACCCAGTCACCCAGTGACCCACTGTGCCAAGTCTGGGAACTCTGGCTTTAATACTGTGAGAATTGCAGCGGTTTACATTTTCCTAGTGAAGTCAATAGGGTAAATCTGATTGGTTGTGTGTGGCTCCGCCCACTTCTTTGGGTCCCCAAAATGTGACAGAATGTTTCAGCTTCACCCCATAACCAAGTGACCCAAGTTTGGTGAGGCGGTTGTCAGTCTGAACTGGATCACTGAGGGGAGAGCATTGACTGTTGGAGCTCTGCTCAAAGGACCTATCCGTGGTGTGCCTGTCCGACCATCAGTGCAGGAGGAGCGGAGATAGTCCGAACTTTAAGGCCCTGCTTAGGCCTTTCGTCGGCAGGAGCCTACCTTGCAGGCCGGCTGTCTCAGGATGGAGCAGGCGGCTCCAAAGCACCCTGATCCCACTGGCTTGGGAAGGGGAGGAACGGTGACTGTGAAGGACACTGTAGCTTGGGTGCACGCAGTTGATGGATGCTGTTTCTTGATAAAAACTTTGAAGTTCCAGCTAAAGAATGCAATCTTTCGCTACGGAGTGAAATGGCAATCGAGCTTTCTGAATATGGACCCTGAACTGGTAAGCCTGAGACAGAGGATCCGTGAGCAGCAGGCTGTGCTTGAGGGCCTGAAAGCTTACGGGGGACCTATGAGTGAGGCCCTGGTGTGTCGTCAGAGGTTCCAAGCCATGTTAGCAAACAGTGATGATGAATATCTGAACGGAGGTGAGGGAGATTGCGTGGTTATGGAGAAAGGCAGTACGCCTGAGGAGCCTTCTGGTCAGGCGTCTCTCTTACCTGCCATGCATCAACCTACTGAGCAAATTACAGCTGTGCATGTTAAACCTGAAGTTGATGAAGATACGATCTTGGAGGTGATTGTCGGGAGGGAATCTTCCAAGACAGAGGTGGATAATGTATGTAAAGATGATAAAGCTTCCCTAACAGTCAAAGATGGTGGCAAATACGTTAAAACTTTACCTGTGGGGGTGTTGCCGTTGTCAGGGGCTGTGCAGATACATGATGGTTTGGGAGGCGTTATACAAACCTCCCTGGATCCTGACCCTGAGCAGTCAGCATCTGGAGATGATGGTGTGAGCCAAGAGTCCAAAGGACTCATGCAGGTAGAAGGCATATTGCAAAAATGGTAAAATCCCCCATAGGCTTTCATTAGGCCCCTATTTCACTTTCCAAAATCTCAAATCTTTTCAAAGGGCAATGGCTCAGCAGTGGCAAATTTTCTAGCATTGTAGGAACTGTTAGGGGGATCATAACTGGTGAGTTTCGGGTCCCTAGGCCGAAGAGGTCATAGCCTAGGGTTACAAAAACCTGTTTATTTGGGCTATTTCAATGGTAGTGATGCTGACGTACATAAATCGCAGCCATGGCCGTTAGCAACGTCTGAATTTCACGAAATGTCTCATGCAGGTAGAAGACATATTGTTAGACTTGGATTCCAAAGATGGGGTCCCTACATTTCTGCAAACCAGAGTTACAGGGGTCCAAAATTGGTAAAATCCCCCATAGGCTTTCATTGCCTCCCTATTTCACTTTCCAAAATCTCACATCTTTTCAAAGGGCAATTGCTCAGCAGTGGCAAATTTTCTAGCATTGTAGGGACCCTTAGGGGGAACATGACTGGTGAGTTTCGGGCCCCTAGGCCAAAGAGGTCATAGCCTAGGGTCACAAAAACCTGTTTATTTGGGCTATTTCAATGGTAGTGATGCTGACGTACATAAATCGCAGCCATGGCCGTTAGCAACGTCTGAATTTCACGAAATGTCTCATGCAGGTAGAAGACATATTGTTAGACTTGGATTCCAAAGATGGGGTCCCTACATCTCTGCAAACCAGAGTTACAGGGGTCCAAAATTGGTAAAATGTTTTGGGAACTGTATCCTTAGCCAAAGGGAACTGTGATTTGCTTATGCAGAGTGATGGGAAGGGAAGGGAGGTGGAAGTAAAGCTTACTAGAGTCAAATGTGATACCGTGTTTGGCAATATTGAGATAATGCAAAATGAGAATGGTAGTGTGAATTTGTTAATTGAAGATGAAGTGATTGAAAATGTTTCTTTAAATGAAAATCTGGATGTGGAAAAAAAAGAAAGTTGTGTAGAAAATGACATAAAAAGTAAAGAGAATAAACAGGAGGAGAAAGGGGCAGATGGGCAGGCTGCTGTTGATACATCTGTGGGTGCTTCAGGAGAAGGAGTGGTTGGGACCACAGAAAGTATGGAGGAGGTTGCGTTAGCTCTTGGTGCACTTGCAGATGTAGATGAAGTGCTGGGTGACTTCTATTCTGAAACTAAAAGGTATATTGTAACTGAACTTAAGCTTCTCATTCTTGATGTCCCCCAGCACCACATTTGCGATATTCGAGGTCCATGACATCAATAATGTGAGAATGGCAGCCTTTTTATTTTTCCCATACAAATCAATGAAAGAAATCTGGTTGGTTTTGGCCCCACCCACTTTTCTGAATTTTAATCCCAGTCCCCTGGTGACCAACTGTACCAAGTTTGAGGACCCTGCTATTAACTGTCTAAAAGCGGCAGCAGTTTTACATTTTCCCATTTAAATGAATGGCTGAAATTTGTCTGTGGTAGACTCTGCCCACTTTTTCTAAATTTTAAACCCAGTCACCCAGCGACCCAGTGGGCCAAGTTTGGGAACTCTTGCTTTTATACTGTGAGAATTACAGCTGTTTACATATTCTCATTGAAGTCAATAGGGAAAATCTGATTGGTTGTTTGTGGCTCCGCCCACTTTTTGGGGTCCCCAAAATGTGACAGAATGTTTTAGCATCACCCCATGACTAAGTGACCCAAGTTTGGTGAGAGTAACTTTAAAGCTGTACGAGTGGCGAAAGTTTCAAGTTTTCCAACGAAAGTCTATGGGAAAAATAAGGTCTTCGGGGGTCCACCACAGGGGCACGGAGGGTGGGATTGCTTAAAAAAGCACAAGCAATCTATTCGGGTATGAGCCAAACAAGTGTGCAAAGTTTCATAATTGTACTCCTGAAACTCTGGGAGGAGTAGCGTATAGAAAATTGCTAAATGTTCATTGGCTGGTGGTAGCTCCGCCCACTTTGGGTGCCCCCCAAAATACTTATTTTAATTTGGGGTGACACCAACAATATGTGGTCCGAGTTTGGGGAGTGTAGCTTCAAAATTGTACGAGTAACAGCGATTTTAAATTTTTCCCTGTCAAAGTCAATACGAAAAATGGGGGCTTCTGGGGTCTGCCGCAGGGGCGCGGAGGGTGGGATCGCTTAATAAAGCACAAGCAGCGTACTTCACTATAAGACGAATAAGTGTGGAAAGTGTGGCGCTTGAACCCCTAAAACTGTAGGAGGCGTAGCGTACAGAAAATGGGGGGCGCTAATAATAATAACTAGATGGTGTCGTTTCTGAAGAAACCACAGGATGTTGGCTATGTGTCTGATTGGCTGCATGTGGCTCCGCCCACCTTGCCAAATTTTAACCCCAGTCACCCAGTGACCCAGTGTGCCAAGTCTGGGAACTCTGGCTTTAATAATGTGAGAATTACAGCTGTTTACATTTTCCCATTGAAGTCAATAGGGAAAATCTGATTGGCTGTTTTTGGCCCCGCCCACTTTCAAAATTTTAATCCCAGTCCCCCTGTGACCGACTGTGCCAAGTTTGAAGTCCCTGCCATTAACAGTAAAAGAATGACAGCAACTTATATATTGACATTGATTAGCAATAGGTAACATTTGATTGGCTGTTTTAAGCTCCGCCCATTTTTCTAAATTTTAACATTAACCACCATGTCATGGTCTGTGCCAAGTTTTGGACCTCTGGCTTTAAAACTGTGAGAGTGGCAGTATTTGAAAGCTTTACATTGAAGTGCATTGGTTAAATTTGATTGGATGCTAGTGGCTCCACCCACTTTTTTTTATTTTTTGACCGCAATCACCCAGTGAGTAACTGAGCCAAGTTTGGGACACCTGGCATTTAAACTGTGATAATAGCAGCAGTTTATCATTTTTCATTAAGGTCAATGGCTGAAATCTGATTGGCTGTTGTTACCCCGCCCCCTTTTTTTTACTAATTGCGAATCACAGTCACTCAGTCACTAACACTCCAAAGTTTGTGAATACTGGCATTTAACGTGTAAAAATGGCAGCAGTTTTATTGTTTTCTATTGAAAATCAATGAATGACATTTGATTGGTTGCTGGTGGCTCCACCCACTTTTTCAAAATTTGAAGTGTAAGTCCCCAGGGACCACATTTGCGATATTCGAAGTCCCTGACATCAATATTGTGAGAATGGCAGCCTTTTTAATTTTTCCCATTTAAATCAATTAACGAAATCTGATTGGTCGGTTTTGGCTCTGCCCACTTTTATGAATTTTAATCCCAGTCCCCCAGTGACCAACTGTGCCAAGTGTCAGGACCCTACCATTAACCGTCTAAGAGCAGCAGCAATTTTTATTTTTCCCATTTAAACTAATGGCTGAAATTTGATTGGCTGTGGTAGACTCCATCCACTTTTTATACATTTTAAACCCAGTCACCCAGTGACCCACTATGCCAAGTCTGGGAACTCTGGCTTTAATACTTTGAGAATTACAGCTGTTTACATTTTCTCATTGCAGTCAATAGGGAAAATCTGATTGGTTGTTTGTGGCTCCACCCACTTTTTTGGGTCCCCAAAATGTGACAGAATGTTTCAGCTTCACTCCCTGACCAAGTGACCCAAGTTTGGTGAGTGTAACTCAGTTTGTGGTTGGACTCCCAAGAGTGAACACTGGTCTGTGGAGCTCTGCTCCCAAGGACTCTTTCTGCAAACCTTACCTGACCGGCAGAGCAGGTAGAGCGGGGAGATTTCTAACTAGAGGCCCCTGCCTGGGCCTTGGCCGGCAGAGGTCTCCCCTCTGCAAGCCGGTTGTTTCATGATGGAACAGCCGGCTCCAAAACCCCCTGACCCTACTGGAGTAGGCAGGGATGAAACTTTAACCGTGGAGGACACTGTGGCGTGGGTACACGCAGTGGACGAATGTTGTCATCTGATTAAAGAACTTAAACTACAACTGAAAACTGCCATCTTCCGCTACGGAATTAAATGGCAGCCAAAACTTTTGAAGACGGATCCTGTGCTGGTGGACCTGAAAGAAAAGCTGAGCGAACAGAGGGCTTTACTTGAGAAGCTGAAAGCATGTGGTGGACCCATGAGCGAGGTACTTACCTGTCGTCAGCGGTTTCAAGCTGCATTGGACATCAGCAAGGAGGAAATCTGCAGTGAAGGTGAGGAGGATTGCATGGTAGTAGAGGAGGGCAGTACACCTATGGAGCCAATTAGTCAGGTTCCTGTTAAGGTGGAAGAAAGCTTTCCCTCATCTGATAACTGTGAATCCACCCCTTCATGTGAGCAATCGACAAGTGTATGTGAAGTTGCAGATAGCAATATCGTGCAAGTTATAGTAGGCATGGAACCCCCTAATCCCAATACAGAGGCTGAAAATATTTCTGTACATGCTGGAAAAAGTACAAAGTATGTTAAAATTATACCTGTGGGGATGATGCCGCTTCAAAGTGCTGTCCAGGTGCATGATGGTGTGGTAGAGGCAGAGAAGGCTTCCCTAGATCCTGAGCCTGGTCAACATGAAAAAGAATCCCATGGATCCAGTGATGGGGGCACTAAAGATTCTCTGCTTCCCAATGGTGATGCTGAGAGAAGTCCAAAGGTCGCTGTTACAGTACCTGTAGGTGTGGCTCAGGCTTCCCAAGATGGTGAGATGATGTTGGAGGAAGGAGGCAATGTTGCTACCTTGTTGCCGGAACATAGTAAAGAAATGAAAGTCCCCGAGACTCAGGACGCGGTGGGAGCCGCAGCCTCTGCTTCCGGCGGTGACGTAGAGACCACTTCCGGTCCCGTGAGAGCTACTTCCGGTTTCGTAGGAGGCACTTCCGGTCCGGTGAAAGTCACTCCCAGTGTCACAGCAAGCCCGCGCGAGCAAGGGGAGGCATCAGCCACGCTGAAGGTTGCTCCCAATCAACCTGCTGGCAATGCCAGAGAAAGGAGAGCAGCAGCACGCAGGGCCAGTGCGGCCATTAGTGGCCGGGGCAAGGAGACAGAGGAAGTTCAAGCCAATCCTGAGATTCTTAGCCGTAAGGCAAAGAGACAGGGAAAGAAAAATACCCAAGTGATTTTGCAAAAGAACATTAACACAAAAAAGACTGGGACTAAAAAAGAAGCAATCAAGCGCCAGGATGTGGGTGAAGTATCATTATTTAATAAGCCCGCCGTGGCTTCTAACATTGAACCAGTGGTTGTTATTGAAACTCTCCCTGTTGAAAAAGAGTTGCATGTTTTACCCAGGAAGAGTGAAACCGAAGTTGGTAGAGAATCGGTTGAGGAATTATGTGTTGCTGATGTAATGGAGCAAGGAAATATTGGTAGTTTAGGAAAAATAGAGGAAGTTGGAAATTTTCAGTGTAGCAACAGTATAATGTCTGAGGAAAAAGCGAATGAGTTAGAAACATATGAAACTATTTATGGTGATAAATTTGTCAAATCTGTGCATGCTGAAAAGGAGGTGAAAAATGATGTTAGTGTGGAAAGTAAGCAGGTGATGATGAAAAATAACAATATTTCTTCAGTGGGGGGAGGAGCAGAGGGTCCGGCCGCCATTGATATATCTGTCGGTGCAGCTATTGAAGTTGTGCAAACGCAAAGTGTTTCAGAAGCAGGAAATGTTGAAAAAGTTGCTCTAGCCCTGGCTGCACTGGCAGATATGGAGGGAGTGATGGGTGACTTCTACTCCAAAACTAGGAGATATGTAATTACTGAATTTAAAATGTCTATATTTGATATTAAAACTGGAGAAGAGCTAGAATCAGGTTCAATTAAATGCAATCCGAATTTAGACAAGATTTCATCTGTTGGCTTGGGAACTGTTAAAGATCGGCAAGCTCATTTTATGGTGGGCAGTGACACGTTTATTCTTTTTTCTGATTGTTTACACAGATACAACATTGATGGTAATGAAATACATAGGGACAGCATTATAGGTATAGGTGGAAGTCACCCGTCAGTCTGTCCGCGGCCGACCCCTGTGCTCCCAGTTTCGGGTAAAGCCTCATCTGAAAAGGCGGGGCCCATACAAATAATTGAAAATCCTGCTCAGGCAGGTGGAAGCAGGGATAAAATCCCAGTAGATGAGAAATCTAAGCCATCCAATGCTAAACCAGGGACATCTTATGCTCAGGCGGCCAGAAGTCAGTCGTTCAGCCTGTAGGGGGAAAGAGAGTTCCTGCTTCCCTGGAGCCGGGAGCTGGTGGGTCTGGGTTTGGGAGGAGGAATGCAGTTAGGTTAAAATGGGCTGGAGAAAATACAATCCCTAACAAAAAAGACTTTGTACGCCTTCTTCTAGACCTGGGTGTTAAGGCCCAAGATATTTATGCGATCCTGGCTTCAGGGGACCCCCCCAGTTACTATGATGTGAGCTTTGTGTCGGTTGGGGGTTTGGAACATTTCCTTGAAGTCCGAAGTAAAGCGATCAATCCTATATGGAAAGATTTTTTGGCAACGCCATTATCTAGACAATCATTGACCAAGAAAGCTCACATCATAGTGACAAACGAGTCCATCCCGGTGAGGGACCTTCTCCTCTGGATTGGCCATTTTGCGGAAGTGGTGTCCCCTATCCACAAGGTCCTTGGTGACCTGGATATCTGGTGGGGGGGATATGAGGTGACAGTTAAAATCCGTCAGAAAGATGGTGTGGTCACCCATATCCCCCGTTCAGCTCTCATTGGGAGAGACATAATCAGAGTTTTTTATCCAGGTCAGCCAAGGATATGTAACAAATGTGGTAGTAGGGGACACCTCAGTTACAGCTGTCAGACCCCTCGGTGTCACCTGTGTCAGGAGAGTGGACATCTTGCGAGGGAATGCAATAAAATAAAATGTAATCTTTGCTTTAAATTTGGACATCCCTACAGCGAATGTCCACTCTCCGACGCAGGTGTGCCGCAGGAAGTGGAGGAGGACATGAGACAACCTATGCATGAGGATGACCTGGTGTTTAACCCTTTCCCCCTGTTGTTTCTAGTCAGTCTGTCCTTCCTGATGTATCTATTCCTGAGTCTGTCCAAAATGTCATTCCTTCCTCTGTGTCCCTTTCCACTGGCCTATCCTCATGTAAGTCCTCCAAGGAAGCTAAACCAAAGTCTGACAAATCCAGGGGAGAATATTCCACTCGGGATGCGGCGGGGGGTGCAGGCCTCTCTTTGGGGGTTCCTGGGCCGTCTGAGCATAGGAGGGAGGGTGGGAGAAGAGGACCTCCCAGGTCTGTCTCTCAGAGTCCTCCTGCCAAAAATCTTAAAACTTCTTCTTCTTCTTCATCCCCTTCTTTATTCCCGTCTGACATTCCTTCTTATACCCTTTCCCAACCCATTCCCCAATCTCAGGTCGACGCAGACCCATCCCCTCAACCTCTTTCCTCCCTTACTTCCCAGCCCTCTCATTTACCCTCTTCAATGACCGAGTCCTCTGGAGGTTCTTCAAAGATCCAGGGTAGTATTAAATCTCCCTTGGAGAATGGGGAATCTTCGGAGGGAAAGTGGGAAAGCGTTAAGAAAAAAACAAAAAGATCAAACGCTAAAGAAAAAAGAATGAGAGAAAAGATGGAGGAGATTGGCCAGAAAAGGCAAGATCTCCTTATCTCATATAGATATGGTACGTTGCAGGAAGTAGATTCCTCAGCTGAGGATATGGAGGTGTCAGCCTCTGGTCAAGGGGATGCCTAGTAGCTTTGTTTACTTGTATATTGTCAATGTTTGTGTTATTTATTTATTTTTTCAGTCTCTGTGTACAGTTAACTGAAAGAAAAACTTCAAATATTCTAATGGCGGTTCCCCCTCCACTTAGACTGGCAACAATCAATGTTGCCAGCATAAAAACAACCAGAGCTCGTGAATTGGCTTTTGATTATCTCAGTCGTTTCGACGCTGATGTGTTGTTTTTGCAAGAGACCAGGCTCACGTCTTTGGCTGATATTCATCTGGCCAAACGAGATTGGAGACCTGGGCCCAGTTACTGGTCTCTTGCAGCCGAGCCTGGGAGTGGAGTGGCAGTTCTTTTTAGAACTGGTATGGTAACCTGCCGGCGAATAGTTGAAGTAGAGATGGGAAGATGCCTGGTCTTAGACGTCATTCTGAAGGGACAAAACCTCAGGCTAATCAACATCTATGGCCCACACTCCATTTGGGGGAGGAAGAATCTTTTTAGAATGATCAAGCCTTTCCTTTTTACTGCTCAGCCTATAGTCTTCGGTGGTGACTTTAACACCGTAGTTAGGCTTATGGACAGGACAGGTACCGTGACTCGGCTGAGCAGCGATAGTAATTTTCTAGTTAGCGCAGTTAATGATGCTGGTTTGGTAGATGTGCACGTTCGACACTCTCCAAACCTCACTGGGTTCACTTTTTATAGTGGTAGTCATAGGAGCAGAATAGATAGGTTTTTTGTTAAGGAGAATTGTGTCACTTCAACCCCACGGTTGCAGGCGGTAGAATTCTCCGATCACTGTATTCTGTCGGTAGATTTGAATGTCTCTGATGCTCCTCCCAGGGGTAGGGGAATTTGGAGGTTAAATTCGTCCCTACTGTTGGAAGAAACAATAAGACAATCTGTTGAGGAGTTTTTTCAGGCACAGGTTACCATCCTGGACTGTTTTAGCAACAAGTCTGAGTGGTGGGAAGTGGTCAAAAAGCGTTTGGTTGGACTTTTCAAGAGTCTAGCAAGAAAGAAACAAATTAGTAAACATGTTGCTTACCAGCGACTGAGAAAGAGGCTTGAAGTCCTTGTTTCGGAAGGCGGAAATCAGGGGGAGATTTCCGAGGTCAAATCTCAGCTTAAGCAGCAGCAATATGACCGGTTGTCTTCTTTGGTTCTGGAAAGGGATCATGGGAAATACCACTCGCCTGACCCTTATCAGAATTGCAAACAAAGCGCAACGCTTAAGACGGTCAGTGGTTTCAGAGATGCCTCGGGGTCTGTGGCAAAGTCCAGGTTGCAGATCCTGAGCATTGCTAGAAGTTTTTACGCTGACCTGCTTGGGAAGAGGCCACTTGATCAAACAAGGATGGAAAGTTTCTTGGCTTCTGTACCAGGTTTGGAAAATGAAAGTGTTTCTGGTATAGATTTGACAAGTGATATTACTGCTGATGAAGTAGCAAATGCCATTGATGGCATGGCACCTAAAAAGACCCCTGGCCCAGATGGTTTGACGGCTGAATTTTATAAGGCGTTTAAATCATTTTTGGCGCCACAATTGGCAGATGTTTTCAATAGTTGTCTTGCTGAGGGTAAATTACCACCTTCCATGAGACAGTCGGCAGTGATTCTTTTGTCAAAAGGTAAGGACCCAGAGATGATTGAGAATTGGCGTCCCATCAGCCTTCTCAATATCGACAGGAAGATTCTGGCTAAGATTTTATTCTGGCGTTTATCCCAGGTAACATGTCTGCTTTCTCGCCATCAGCACTGCTCTGTCCAGAGCAAAGGCACATTCTCAGCAGTGTTAGCTGTTCGGGAGGTCCTGGAGCGGTGCAGGGCTGAGGGTTGGGGAAAGTATTTACTGGCGCTGGATCAGTCAAAAGCTTTTGATCGAGTCGATCATGAGTACCTGTGGCGGTTACTCACTGTATATGGTCTACAGGATGGTTTCATCAATTGGCTCCGTGTATTATACAGAGGGGCTGAAAGTTTCATGCTTGTCAATGGTTGGGTAGGTCAGCCTTTTGAGGTGAGCTCGGGGGTCCGGCAGGGTTGCCCCTTAAGCTCATTGTTGTACGTGTTTGCGATCGACCCCTTCGTGAGAAGGCTAGATGGCAGTTCACTCAGTGGTGTTCCTGTGGGCATCCCTGGTGTCTCATCCTTGAAAGTGGTGGCCTATGCCGATGATGTTACTGTTGTAGTCTCTGGGCCAGAAGAGGCGGAGGTAGTGGTTACAGAGATTGCGGAGTACTCATTGGCATCCAATTCCAAAGTCAATCATGACAAAAGTGAAATTTTCTGGATGGGAAATAATGGAGAGAGCTTTGTACTTCCCGACTCCTTTCCTGTGCCCCAGGACAAAATCAAAGTACTCGGCATCACATTTGGCCCAGGCGATTATGGCCTGCAAAATTGGGAATGTAGACTTGAAGATGTCAGCACGAAGGTAACTCGCTGGAAGGGTTGGAATTTAACCCTGAGGGAGAGGATAGACTTGATCAAAACTTATCTGATTCCGGCAATGTTATATGTCAGTTATGTTGCAATCTTGCCAGAGTCTCTGTATACGAAGATCCTCTCTTTGTTCTTTCAGATGCTCTGGAAGAATAAATTGAACCCTGTGCGCAGAAACATAACTTACAAAATCAGGCAGGAGGGTGGCTTAGGAATGGTCAACCCGGTTGTTTTCTTCACTCTGATTTTTATTAAATATAATATTGGTAGTATGCTTTCAGAGAACCCGCCTGATTGGGTAAACCTTTTCCGTATCTGGTATGAACCTTTTCTCATGAGATGGGAGAGCGGTGGCTCAGTGAAAAGTCGGGCAATTCGCAGTGGCTATCTTCCGGCTTACGTTGCTCCGTGTCTGAAGAAACTAAGGCAGTGGGGATTGAATGTGGAGGATATCAGGTCGGTTGAGAGGCGAGTCCTTGAAGACCTATGAAAGTCTATGGGAAAAATGGGGTCTTTGGGGGTCCGCCACAGGGGCCCGGAGGGTGAAATTGCTTAAAAAAGCACAAGCAACCTATTCGGGTATGAGCCGAACAAGTGTGCAAAGTTTCAGAATTCTACTCCTTAAACTCTGGGAGGAGTAGCGTATAGAAATTTGCTAAATTTTCATTGGCCGCTGGTAGCTCCGCCTAATTTGGGGTGAGCCCCCAAAATACATCTTTTTATTTGGGGTGACACCAACCATATGTGGTCCGAGTTTGGGGAGTGTAGCTTCAAAATTGTACGAGTGGCAGTGATTTTAAATTTTTCCCTGTCAAAGTCAATACGAAAAAAGGGGTCTTCCGGGGTCCGCCGCAGGGGCCCGGAGGGTGCGATCGCTTAATAAAGCACAAGCAACGTACTTCGCTTGTTTGGCGCTTCTACCCCTAAAACTGTAGGAGGAGTAGCGTATAGAAAATGGGGGGGCGCCTATAATAATAATAAGAAGAAGAACTAGATGGTGTCGTTTCTGAAGAAACCACAGGATGTTGGCTATGTGTCTGATTGGCTGTATGTGGCTCCGCCCACCTTGCCAAATTTTAACCCCAGTGACCCAGTGTGCCAAGTCTGGGAACTCTGGCTTTAATACAGTGAGAATTACAGCTGTTTACATTTTCCCATTGAAGTCAATAGGGAAAATCTGATTGGCTATTTTTGGCCCCACCCACTTTTCAAATTTTAATCCCAGTCCCCCTGTGACTGACTGTGCCAAGTTTGAAGTCCCTGCCAGTGACAGTAAAAGAATGACAGCAACTTATATATTGACATTGAATAGCAATAGGTAACATTTGATTGGCTGTTTTAAGCTCCGCCCATTTTTCTAAATTTTAAAATTAACCACCATGTCATGGTCTGTGCCAAGTTTTGGACCTCTGGCTTTAAAACTGTGAGAGTGCCAGTATTTGAAAGTTTTACATTGAAGTGCATAGGTGAAATTTGATTGGATGTTAGTGGCTCCACCCACTTTTCCTGTTTTTGACCGCAGTCACCCAGTGAATAACTGAGCCAAGTTTGGGACACCTAGCATTTAAACTGTGATTTTAGCAGTGGTTTATCATTTTTCATTAAGGTCAATGGCTGAAATCTGATTGGCTGTTGTTGCCCCGCCCCCTTTTTTCCTACTTGTGAACCACAGTCACCCAGTGACTAACACTCCAAAGTTTGTGAATGCTGGCATTTAACGTGTAAAAATGGCAGCAGTTTTATATTTTTCCATTGAAAATCAATGAATGAAATTTGATTGGTTGCTGGTGGCTACGCCCACTTTTTCAGAACTTGAAGTGGAAACCCCCAGGGACCACATTTGCGATATTCGAGGTCCCTGACATCAATATTGTGAGAATGGCAGCCTTTTTAATTGTTCCCATTTAAATCAAGCAAAGAAATCTGATTGGTCGGTTCTGGCTCTGCCCACTTTTATGTATTTTGAGTGCTGACGTATAACATAAAATATGATGGAAAGTGCCAGAAAGTCCTATCTGCTTCCACCGAGCCCCTCTTGTGATGTCATAATAGCCCCATGTTTACCTCTGGTGATGTCATGGAAGTGATGTCATAATAGCCGTGTGTGTATATAAGCAGAGGTTGAGCATTGAGAGGCTCACTTTTGTCTCCACTTGCACAAGTGAAGACGATTGATTTTGCTCTCGAGCAATTTACTCATTAGTGAGATTCTCATTGGTGAACTATGTTGCGCTGCTGTAAAAGGCACCGCAAAATGAACCTCAGGCTTGAGGTTCAGCAGCCCTCTGTACAGCCAGCTGCCAATGCTGACCCAGAGCCACAACCACCAGCTAGGGGAAGAGCCCAGGCAGCTGTGCGTTCTATCAGGGCTTTCTTGAGCAGACTGTTCTACTGCTGTAGACCTGCCCCATCTACCGGGCGTTCTGCATTAGCACTGGAATATGTGGTATCGGATGATTCTGGTCATGTGGTGGAGGGAGTAGCTGGGGACCCAGCACCGGGATATCAGATATCGGTTATTTCACCTTATGTGGAGGAAGCAGAAGAGGCTGATGATTCTGGTCATGTGGTGGAGGAAGTAGCTGGGGAACCAGCGCCAGGATATCAGCTTTCTGATGTTTCACCTCGTGTGGATGTGAAGGAGAAGGAAGAGGCTGATGATTACGGTCATGTGGTGGAGGAAGTAGCTGGGGAACCAGCGCCGGGATATCAGTTATCGGATATCTCCCCCTTGGATGTTGACGAAGCAGAAGAAGCTGATGATTCCGGTCATGTGGAGGAGGAAGTAGCTGGGGAACCAGCGCCGGGATATCAGTTGTCGGATGTTTCACCTTTTGTGGATGTGGACTTAGGAGCTGATGATTCTGGTCATGTGGTGGAGGAAGTAGCTGGGGAACCAGCGCCGGGATATCAGCTTTCTGATGTTTCACCTCGTGTGGATGTGAAGGAGAAGGAAGAGGCTGATGATTCCGGTCATGTGGTGGAGGAAGTAGCTGGGAAACCAACGCCGGGATATCAGTTATCGGATATCTCCCCCTTGGATGTTGACGAAGCAGAAGAAGCTGATGATTCCGGTCATGTGGTGGAGGAAGTAGCTGGGGAACCAGCGCCGGGATATCAGTTGTCGGATGCTTCAGCTTTTGTTGATGTGGACTTAGGAGTTGATGATTCTGGTCATGTGGTGGAGGAAGTAGCTGGGGAACCAGCGCCAGGATATCAGCTTTCTGATGTTTCACCTCGTGTGGATGTGGAGGAGAAGGAAGAGTCTGATAATTCCGGTCATGTGGTGGAGGAAGTAGCTGGGGAACCAGCGCCGGGATATCAGTTATCGGATGTCTCCCTCTTGGATGTTGACGAAGCGGAAGAAGCTGATGATTCCGGTTATGTGGTGGAGGAAGTAGCTGGGGAACCAGCGCCGGGATATCAGTTGTCGGATGCTTCAGCTTTTGTTGATGTGGACTTAGGAGCTGATGATTCCGGTCATGTGGTGGAGGAAGTAGCTGGGGAACCAGCGCCGGGATATCAGCTTTCTGATGTTTCACCTCATGTGGATGTGAAGGAGAAGGAAGAGGCTGATGATTCTGGTCATGAGGTGGAGGAAGTAGCTGGGGAACCAGCACCGGGATATCAGTTGTCGGATGCTTCAGCTTTTGTTGATGTGGACTTAGGAGCTGATGATTCTGGTCATGTGGTGGAGGAAGAAGCTGGGGAACCAGCGCCAGGATATCAGCTTTCTGATGTTTCACCTCGTGTGGATGTGAAGGAGAAGGAAGAAGCTGATGATTCCGGTCATGTGGTGGAGGAAGTAGCTGGGGAACCAGCGTCGGGATATCAGTTGTCGGATATCTCCCTCTTGGATGTTGACGAAGCAGAAGAAGCTGATGATTTCGGTCATGTGGTGGAGGAAGTAGCTGGGGAACCAGCGCCGGGATATCAGTTGTCAGATGTTTCACCTTTTGTGGATGTGGACTTAGGAGCTGATGATTCTGGTCATGTGGTGGAGGAAGTAGCTGGGGAACCAGCGCCAGGATATCAGCTTTCTGATGTTTCACCTCGTGTGGATGTGGAGGAGAAGGAAGAGGCTGATGATTCCGGTCATGTGGTGGAGGAAGTAGCTGGGGAACCAGCGCTGGGATATCAGTTATCGGATGTCTCCCCCTTGGATGTTGGCGAAGTGGAAGAAGCTGATGATTCCGGTCATGTGGTGGAGGAAGCAGCTGGGGAACCAGCGCCGGGATATCAGTTGTCGGATGCTTCAGCTTTTGTCGATGTGGACTTAGGAGCTGATGATTCCGGTCATGTGGAGGAGGAAGTAGCTGGGGAACCAGCGCCGGGATATCGTGTGGCGAAGGAGGAAGAAGCTGGCCCGAGTGGAATCCAGACCATCAGGAAGCCACTGACTTTGGGCAGCTTCAACTTCCATAAACTTCTTGGAGAGGGTTCATTTGGCAAGGTTTACCTTGCTTCCCACCGAGCCAGAGACCAACAGCTGGCCATTAAAATGGTCAAGAAAAGGCCATTTATAAAGTATAATGACCCTGAGGAAATATTCATGGAGTGTCAGGTATTGAAGACCCTTGGGAAGGGTCCCTTTATCACTCAGCTCTACGGTACATTCCAGTCAAAGAATTACCTCTGCTTTGCCATGGAGTACCTGAGCGGGGGAGATCTGATGACACTTCTTGATGATGCTGACAAGCCATTTGACATTACGACCCTGAGACTGTTTGCTGCGCAGATGGTTATCGGCCTGGAGTACATCCACTCCAAGGGTGTCATCCACAGAGACATCAAGCCGGAAAACATCCTCCTGGACGGAGTCGGGAACATAAAGATTGCTGACTTCGGCCTGGCAGTGCAAGATGTCTTTGGGGATGACATGGTTGAAGGATGTAACGGGAGCTTGCACTATATGGCCCCGGAGGTGTTCCTAGAGATGGACTACGAACACTCAGTAGACTTCTTCTCTACGGGAATCATGCTTTTTTTGATGGCATGCCTCAAACACCCATTCATGGACAAGTGGGAGAAGGATGAGGCTGTCATCAAAAACTCCATTTATTACAATTATCCAGACTACCCGCCGGAGATGGACCCCACACTGAAAGACTTCCTGGAGAAGCTACTGTGTAAAAACCAGGAAGCGCGTAAAGATCAGATGAAAAACCTGAGGGAAGAGCCGTTCTTCATTTCCATAGACTGGAAGGCTGTGGAGTCCGGAGGGGTGCGGCCCCCATTCCGTGTGGAACCACCATAGGAAGAGCCGAGAGAGACCCCTACTCACTTGGACAACAACAACACTAGTACTATAATAGTTACATAGCTATAATAAAATGTGTAAAAATGACAGCAGTTTTATTGTTTTCTATTAAAAATCAATGAATGAAATTTGATTGGTTGCGGGTGGCTCCGCCCACTTTTTCTAAACTTGGAGTGGAAACCCCCAGCGACCACATTTGCGATATTCAAGGGCCCTGACATCAATATTGTGAGAATGGCAGCCTTGTTAATTTTTCCCATTTAAATCAATCAAAGAAATCTGATTGGTCGGTTTTGGCTCCGCCCACTTTTATGAATTTTAATCCCAGTCCCCCAGTGACCAACTGTGCCAAGTGTCAGGACCCTGCCACTAACCGTCTAAGAGCAGCAGCAATTTTTTTTATTTTTCCCTTTTAAACTAATGGCTGAAATTTGATTGGCTGTGGTAGACTCCGCCCACTTTTTATAAATTTTAAACCCAGTCACCCAGTGACCCACTGTGCCAAGTCTGGGAACTCTGGCTTTAATACTGTGAGAATTGCAGCGGTTTACATTTTCCCATTGAAGTCAATAGGGTAAATCTGATTGGTTGTGTGTGGCTCCGACCACTTTTTTGGGTCCCCAAAATGTGACAGAATGTTTCAGCTTCACCCCATGACCAAGTGACCCAAGTTTGGTGAGGCGGTTGTCAGTCTGAACTGGATCACTGAGGGGAGAGCTTTGACTGTTGGAGCTCTGCTCAAAGGACCTATCCGTGGTGTGCCTGTCCGACCATCAGTGCAGGAGGAGCGGAGATAGTCCGAACTTTAAGGCCCTGCTTAGGCCTTTCGTCGGCAGGAGCCTACCTTGCAGGCCGGCTGTCTCAGGATGGAGCAGGCGGCTCCAAAGCACCCTGATCCCACTGGCTTGGGAAGGGGAGGAACATTGACTGTGAAGGACACTGTAGCTTGGGTGCACGCAGTTGATGGATGCTGTTTCTTGATAAAAACTTTGAAGTTCCAGCTAAAGAATGCAATCTTTCGCTACGGAGTGAAATGGCAATCGAGCTTTCTGAATATGGACCCTGAACTGGTAAGCCTGAGACAGAGGATCCGTGAGCAGCAGGCTGTGCTTGAGGGCCTGAAAGCTTACGGGGGACCTATGAGTGAGGCCCTGGTGTGTCGTCAGAGGTTCCAAGCCATGTTAGCAAACAGTGATGATGAATATCTGAACGGAGGTGAGGGAGATTGCGTGGTTATGGAGAAAGGCAGTACGCCTGAGGAGCCTTCTGGTCAGGCGTCTCTCTTACCTGCCATGCATCAACCTACTGAGCAAATTACAGCTGTGCATGTTAAACCTGAAGTTGATGAAGATACGATCTTGGAGGTGATTGTCGGGAGGGAATCTTCCAAGACAGAGGTGGATAATGTATGTAAAGATGATAAAGCTTCCCTAACAGTCAAAGATGGTGGCAAATACGTTAAAACTTTACCTGTGGGGGTGTTGCCGTTGTCAGGGGCTGTGCAGATACATGATGGTTTGGGAGGCGTTATACAAACCTCCCTGGATCCTGACCCTGAGCAGTCAGCATCTGGAGATGATGGTGTGAGCCAAGAGTCCAAAGGACTCATGCAGGTAGAAGGCATATTGCAAAAATGGTAAAATCCCCCATAGGCTTTCATTAGGCCCCTATTTCACTTTCCAAAATCTCAAATCTTTTCAAAGGGCAATGGCTCAGCAGTGGCAAATTTTCTAGCATTGTAGGAACTGTTAGGGGGATCATAACTGGTGAGTTTCGGGTCCCTAGGCCAAAGAGGTCATAGCCTAGGGTCACAAAAACCTGTTTATGTGGGCTATTTCAATGGTAGTGATGCTGACGTACATAAATCGCAGCCATGGCCGTTAGCAACGTCTGAATTTCACGAAATGTCTCATGCAGGTAGAAGACATATTGTTAGACTTGGATTCCAAAGATGGGGTCCCTACATTTCTGCAAACCAGAGTTACAGGGGTCCAAAATTGGTAAAATCCCCCATAGGCTTTCATTGCCTCCCTATTTCACTTTCCAAAATCTCACATCTTTTCAAAGGGCAATTGCTCAGCAGTGGCAAATTTTCTAGCATTGTAGGGACCCTTAGGGGGAACATGACTGGTGAGTTTCGGGCCCCTAGGCCAAAGAGGTCATAGCCTAGGGTCACAAAAACCTGTTTATTTGGGCTATTTCAATGGTAGTGATGCTGACGTACATAAATCGCAGCCATGGCCGTTAGCAACGTCTGAATTTCACGAAATGTCTCATGCAGGTAGAAGACATATTGTTAGACTTGGATTCCAAAGATGGGGTCCCTACATCTCTGCAAACCAGAGTTACAGGGGTCCAAAATTGGTAAAATCCCCCATAGGCTTTCATTGCCTCCCTATTTCACTTTCCAAAATCTCACATCTTTTCAAAGGGCAATTGCTCAGCAGTGGCAAATTTTCTAGCATTGTAGGGACCCTTAGGGGGAACATGACTGGTGAGTTTTGGGCCCCTAGGCCAAAGAGGTCATAGCCTAGGGTCACAAAAACCTGTTTATTTGGGCTATTTCAATGGTAGTGATGCTGACGTACATAAATCGCAGCCATGGCTGTTAGCAACGTCTGAATTTCACGAAATGTCTCATGCAGGTAGAAGACATATTGTTAGACTTGGATTCCAAAGATGGGGTCCCTACATCTCTGCAAACCAGCGTTACAGGGGTCCGAAATTGGCAAAATCCCCCATAGGCTTTCATTGCCTCCCTATTTCACTTTCCAAAATCTCACATCTTTTCAAAGGGCAATTGCTCAGCAGTGGCAAATTTTCTAGCATTGTAGGGACCCTTAGGGGGAACATGACTGGTGAGTTTCGGCCCCTAGGCCAAAGAGGTCATAGCCTAGGGTCACAAAAACCTGTTTATTTGGGCTATTTCTATGGTAGTGATGCTGACGTACATAAATCGCAGCCATGGCCGTTAGCAACGTCTGAATTTCACGAAATGTCTCATGCAGGTAGAAGACATATTGTTAGACTTGGATTCCAAAGATGGGGTCCCTACATCTCTGCAAACCAGAGTTACAGGGGTCCAAAATTGGCAAAATCCCCCATAGGCTTTTATTGCCTCCCTATTTCACTTTCCAAAATCTCACATCTTTTCAAAGGGCAATTGCTCAGCAGTGGCAAATTTTCTAGCATTGTAGGGACCCTTAGGGGAAACATGACTGGTGAGTTTTGGGCCCCTAGGCCAAAGAGGTCATAGCCTAGGGTCACAAAAACCTGTTTATTTGGGCTATTTCAATGGTAGTGATGCTGACGTACATAAATCGCAGCCATGGCCGTTAGCAACATCTGAATTTCACGAAATGTCTCATGCAGGTAGAAGACATATTGTTAGACTTGGATTCCAAAGATGGGGTCCCTACATCTCTGTAAACCAGAGTTACAGGGGTCCAAAATTGGTAAAATCCCCCATAGGCTTTCATTGCCTCCCTATTTCACTTTCCAAAATCTCACATCTTTTCAAAGGGCAATTGCTCAGCAGTGGCAAATTTTCTAGCATTGTAGGGACCCTTAGGGGGAACATGACTGGTGAGTTTCGGGCCCCTAGGCCAAAGAGGTCATAGCCTAGGGTCACAAAAACCTGTTTATTTGGGCTATTTCAATGGTAGTGATGCTGATGTACATAAATCACAGCCATGGCCATTAGCAACGTCTGAATTTCACGAAATGTCTCATGCAGGTAGAAGACATATTGTTAGACTTGGATTCCAAAGATGGGGTCTCTACATCTCTGCAAACCAGAGTTACAGGGGTCCAAAATTGGTAAAATGTTTTGGGAACTGTATCCTTAGCCAAAGGGAACTGTGATTTGCTTATGCAGAGTGATGGGAAGGGAAGGGAGGTGGAAGTAAAGCTTACTAGAGTCAAATGTGATACCGTGTTTGGCAATATTGAGATAATGCAAAATGAGAATGGTAGTGTGAATTTGTTAATTGAAGATGAAGTGATTGAAAATGTTTCTTTAAATGAAAATGTGGATGTGGAAAAAAAAGAAAGTTGTGTAGAAAATGACATAAAAAGTAAAGAGAATAAACAGGAGCAGAAAGGGGCAGATGGGCAGGCTGCTGTTGATACATCTGTGGGTGCTGCAGGAGAAGGAGTGGTTGGGACCACAGAAAGTATGGAGGAGGTTGCGTTAGCTCTTGGTGCACTTGCAGATGTAGATGAAGTGCTGGGTGACTTCTATTCTGAAACTAAAAGGTATATTGTAACTGAACTTAAGCTTCTCATTCTTGATGTCCCCCAGCACCACATTTGCGATATTCGAGGTCCATGACATCAATAATGTGAGAATGGCAGCCTTTTTATTTTTCCCATACAAATCAATGAAAGAAATCTGGTTGGTTTTGGCCCCACCCACTTTTCTGAATTTTAATCCCAGTCCCCTGGTGACCAACTGTACCAAGTTTGAGGACCCTGCTATTAACTGTCTAAAAGCGGCAGCAGTTTTACATTTTCCCATTTAAATGAATGGCTGAAATTTGGCTGTGGTAGACTCTGCCCACTTTTTCTAAATTTTAAACCCAGTTACCCAGCGACCCAGTGGGCAAAGTTTGGGAACTCTGGCTTTTATACTGTGAGAATTACAGCTGTTTACATATTCTCATTGAAGTCAATAGGGAAAATCTGATTGGTTGTTTGTGGCTCCGCCCACTTTTTGGGGTCCCCAAAATGTGACAGAATGTTTTAGCATCACCCCATGACTAAGTGACCCAAGTTTGGTGAGAGTAACTTCAAAGCTGTACGAGTGGCGAAAGTTTCAAGTTTTCCAACGAAAGTCTATGGGAAAAATAAGGTCTTCGGGGGTCCACCACAGTGGCACGGAGGGTGGGATTGCTTAAAAAAGCACAAGCAATCTATTCGGGTATGAGCCAAACAAGTGTGCAAAGTTTCATAATTGTACTCCTGAAACTCTGGGAGGAGTAGCGTATAGAAAATTGCTAAATGTTCATTGGCTGGTGGTAGCTCCGCCCACTTTGGGTGCCCCCCAAAATACTTATTTTAATTTGGGGTGACACCAACAATATGTGGTCCGAGTTTGGGGAGTGTAGCTTCAAAATTGTACGAGTGACAGCGATTTTAAATTTTTCCCTGTCAAAGTCAATACGAAAAATGGGGGCTTCTGGGGTCTGCCGCAGGGGCGCGGAGGGTGGGATCGCTTAATAAAGCACAAGCAGCGTACTTCACTATAAGACGAATAAGTGTGGAAAGTGTGGCGCTTGAACCCCTAAAACTGTAGGAGGCGTAGCGTACAGAAAATGGGGGGCGCTAATAATAATAACTAGATGGTGTCGTTTCTGAAGAAACCACAGGATGTTGGCTATGTGTCTGATTGGCTGCATGTGGCTCCGCCCACCTTGCCAAATTTTAACCCCAGTCACCCAGTGACCCAGTGTGCCAAGTCTGGGAACTCTGGCTTTAATAATGTGAGAATTACAGCTGTTTACATTTTCCCATTGAAGTCAATAGGGAAAATCTGATTGGCTGTTTTTGGCCCCGCCCACTTTCAAAATTTTAATCCCAGTCCCCCTGTGACCGACTGTGCCAAGTTTGAAGTCCCTGCCATTAACAGTAAAAGAATGACAGCAACTTATATATTGACATTGATTAGCAATAGGTAACATTTGATTGGCTGTTTTAAGCTCCGCCCATTTTTCTAAATTTTAACATTAACCACCATGTCATGGTCTGTGCCAAGTTTTGGACCTCTGGCTTTAAAACTGTGAGAGTGGCAGTATTTGAAAGCTTTACATTGAAGTGCATTGGTTAAATTTGATTGGATGCTAGTGGCTCCGCCCACTTTTTTATTTTTTGACCGCAATCACCCAGTGAGTAACTGAGCCAAGTTTGGGACACCTGGCATTTAAACTGTGATAATAGCAGCAGTTTATCATTTTTCATTAAGGTCAATGGCTGAAATCTGATTGGCTGTTGTTACCCCGCCCCCTTTTTTTTTACTAATTGCGAATCACAGTCACTCAGTCACTAACACTCCAAAGTTTGTGAATGCTGGCATTTAACGTGTAAAAATGGCAGCAGTTTTATTGTTTTCTATTGAAAATCAATGAATGACATTTGATTGGTTGCTGGTGGCTCCACCCACTTTTTCAAAATTTGAAGTGTAAATCCCCAGGGACCACATTTGCGATATTCGAAGTCCCTGACATCAATATTGTGAGAATGGCAGCCTTTTTAATTTTTCCCATTTAAATCAATTAACGAAATCTGATTGGTCGGTTTTAGCTCTGCCCACTTTTATGAATTTTAATCCCAGTCCCCCAGTGACCAACTGTGCCAAGTGTCAGGACCCTACCATTAACCGTCTAAGAGCAGCAGCAATTTTTATTTTTCCCATTTAAACTAATGGCTGAAATTTGATTGGCTGTGGTAGACTCCATCCACTTTTTTATACATTTTAAACCCAGTCACCCAGTGACCCACTATGCCAAGTCTGGGCACTCTGGCTTTAATACTTTGAGAATTACAGCTGTTTACATTTTCTCATTGCAGTCAATAGGGAAAATCTGATTGGTTGTTTGTGGCTCCACCCACTTTTTTGGGTCCCCAAAATGTGACAGAATGTTTCAGCTTCACTCCCTGACCAAGTGACCCAAGTTTGGTGAGTGTAACTCATTCTGAGGTTGGACTCCCAGGAGTGAACACTGGTCTCTGGAGCTCTGCTCCCAAAGGTCTCTTCTGTGGTGTGCCTGGCTGAACATCTATCCAGGAGGAGCGGAGGAGATCTGAACTTTAAGGCCCTGCTTAGGCCTTCTGCCGGCAGGAGCCTGCTTTGCAGGCCAGCTGTCTCAAGATGGAGCAGCCGGCCCCGAAACCCCCTGATCCTGCTTGCCAAGGAGGGGAAGGCACTACAGCCATGATGGACACTGTGATATGGGTGCACGAAGTGGCTGAGTGCTATGAGTCCATAAAAAGTCTCAAGCTCCAGTTGAAATCTACCATTTTTCGCTATGGGGTGAAGTGGCAGGTGAACTTCCTTAAAATGGATCCTGAACTGGTCGACCTAAGGAGGAGAATCAAGCAGCAAAAGGCTGTGCTGCAAGGCCTAAAAGACTGTGGAGGACTTATGTGTGAAGCCCCGGTGAGTCGACGCATATTTCAAACTATGCTGTCTGATGATGATGATGATGTGTCGTGGGGAGAGAGTGAGGAGGATTGCATGGTAGTGGAGGAGGGCAGTACACCTTTAAGGCAGGTCAATCAGCCTTCAAGTGGGGTGGAAGAAAGCTTTCCTTCCTCTACATGCCAGCAGTCAGCCCCTCAATTGATGTCCATCAAATCAGAAGATGAGAGTGATGCAATTGTGGAGGCAAATGAGAGCACGCAGCCATCTAAGGTTGTTACTGAAGAGGGAATTGCTTGCAAACATAGAAAAGTCTTACCTGTTGGAGTACTGCCGAGAGAGGAGGCTGTCCAAGTGCATAATGGTGTGGGAGGTGCTGCAATGGCCTCCCTAGATCCTGAGCCTGTATGGTCGGAAGATGATGGTAGCCAAATGCCTGGAGAAGGTGATGGAGGAGCTGAGGAGAGGAGGAGGTCGACTGCTGCTGCTGCTGTCCCCGATGTCTGGGATACTAAAAAGAGTGAAGCGGCAAGGAATGACGTGGGCAATGATGCGGCGCCCGCGACCGGAAGTGACGTTGCGAGCACTTCCGGTTTCGCCGCGCGCACTTCCGGTTCGGCGGAAGAGGACAACATCCAAAGCGGCAGACGCAGGAGAGTGCCAAGGAGGTCAAAGCTGCCATTAACGAAGGTAGGGAGGAAGGCAGCTTGGAAGAGGCGCAACCTCAAGCGCCTAAACCCTAAAGTGGAAGGGATTATTTCTGATCATGACTCTGAGCGTGATGTACAGGGAGCTCAGGAAGTTACAGTGCCCAATGACATGGTGAATGAATCTGTGTCCCTCTCAGGAGTGGATACTAACTTTGGAAATGTGCCCACAGATTGCAATGAAGAAATGGATTGTAGTCCCACACCTATGGATCCTAACTCTGAACCAGGAAATGGTAATGTAATGAAACTTACTAGTGAAAATAACTGTAGTACAATTAGTTCAGATATTTTCCCAGCTACAGGTGACATTAGTAATATACATCCTATTGATACTAAAAATGTGTGTCCTGATAAATTGCCTAGTAAAAATGAGCCAACTGGTATTTTGCAGCATACAGTTGACAGTGTATCCTCAGAGGTGTGTGAAATTAAGGATTGTGTTGTTATCCTGCAAGATGTAGAAAAAGATATGAATACTAAAAACAAGGATGTGGTTGTTACCAAATGTGAAACTATTTATGGCGATGTAAAGGTTATGCAAGGTGCCGTTGGTAGATTTGATTTAATTATTGAGGAAAACATATCTGACAATAAATTAAAAACGAATGAGGAATTAGATAGTTTGTCCACAGTAAGAGGGAAAAAAGAGCGGGCATTAAATGGAGCAGAGGGGTCGGCTGTGCTTGATGTATTGGCAGGTGCATCGGGGGAACCCAAGGTGACTCCTGATGCGCCGGTTGATATAGACGGAGTGCTGGGTGACTTCTACTCAGAAACAAAGAGATATATAATCACTGCTAATGATCTGTTCATTTTCGATGTTAAAACAGCCAAAGGGCTAGAATCAGGGTCCATAAAATGTAACCCAAACTTGAATAAGATTTTCTCTGTTGGTTTAAAAACTGAGAAAGGTGTACAAGCAGAATTCAAGGTCGGAGACAATAGATTTAGAATCATTGAAGATCACCTCCTCAGATATAATTCTAGTGGTAAAGAGATCTTCAGGGATAAGATGTTAGGTGTGGGTGGAAGTCACACATCACTCTGTTCGGGGCCGCCCCCTTTGCCCCCAACATACATTCCGCCAGCTACAGCGAAAGTGGGTGAAGTACCGCAGTCAGTCGGGGTGGTGGAAGGAGGGAGGGTGGTACCTGCGGCCAGAACAAGTTCACGTCCCGAGGTGTCTTATGCCCAGGTGACTGGGAGACAGTCAGTGAGAGGCCAACCGGTGGGTGGGAAGAGAGTACCTGCTCTCCTGGAGTCTAATGCTGAGGTGCCCACTTCTGGGAGGAGAAATGCGGTTAGACTGAAGTGGGTTGGGGAAGGTGGAATTCCCAGCAGAAAAGATTTTTTGGGTCTCCTCCTAGGTATGGGCATCAAGGCACAGGACATTTTTGCCATCTTAGCTCCAGGAGACCCCCCAAGTTACTACGATGTGAGCTTTGTAACATCTAGTGGTATGGACTTCTTTTTGGAAGAAAGGAGCAGGCTGTGTGATTCAACCTGGAAAAATTTTATAGCTACGCCAATGTCAAAACAGTCATTAACCAAAAAAGCTCACATCGTGGTAACGAATGAGTCCATCCCGGTGAAAGATATTCTCCTTTGGATCAATCATTTCGCTGAAGTGGTGTCCCCGATTCACAAAGTCCTTGGCGACCTAGATATTTGGTGGGGGGGATATGAGGTGACTATTAAAATCCGCCAAAAAAATGGCGTGGCTACTCATGTCCCCCGATCAGCCCTTATTGGGAGGGATAAGATCACAGTCTTTTATCCAGGTCAGCCAAGGGTTTGTAATCGTTGTAACAGCAGGGGACATCTAAGTTACAGCTGTCAGACCCCGCGGTGTCATTTGTGTCAGGAGATTGGGCATCTTGCAAAAGACTGTAGTAAAATCAAGTGTAACTTATGCTTTCAGTTCGGTCATCCATATATCAAGTGCCCACTCTCCGACCTAAATGTACCGCGGGAGGTGGAGGAGGACATGAGGCAACCCATGCATGAGGAGGATCTGGTGTTTGATCCCAACCCCCCCAGTGTTTCTAGTCAGTCTGTCCCTCCTAATGTGTCTATCCTTGATTCTGTACAGAATGTTGTTCCTCCATCTGTGTCCCCTTCCAATGATCCCTCCTCATGTAGGTCCTCCAAGGAAACCAAGCAGAAGTCTGGCAGATCCAAGGGAGAATACTCCACCCGGGATGCAGCGGGGGGTGCAGGTCTCTCTTCAGGGGGTCCTGAGCCGCCTGAACATGGGAAGGACAGTGAGAGGAGAGGGTCCTCTGGATCCGCTTCTCAGGGCTGTCCTGTGGGAGACTCAAAAGTCTCCTCTTCATCTCTTTCTCTTTTTTCTTCAAGCATTCCTTCCTATACCCCTTCCCAATCCGTTCCTCAAACTCCGATTCACACAAATCCTTCCCCTCGACCCCCTTCTACCTCTTCTTCCCAGCTTTCACAACTGTCCTCTTCTAAGTTAGAACCTTCTGGGGGTTGTCCAGAAATTCAGGGAGGCCTAGCGCCTTCTTTGGAGGATGGAGGACCTTTAGAGGGCAAATGGGAAAGTGTGAAAAAAAGGACAAAGAGACCTTCATTTAAAGAAAAAAAAATCAAAGAAAGATTGGAGGAAAAAGATCAAAAAAGGCAGGATGTCCTCCTTTCTTATAGGTATGCTGCCTTAGAGGAGGAAAATTCTCCTGGAGAGGAAATGGAGGTTTCAACACCTGACCAGGGAGATGCCGCATAGATTGTCTATACGTATATTGTCAATGTTCGTGTTTTTCCTTTTAGTTTTATGTCCTAGTGTACAGTTAACTGTAGGAAAAACTTCAAATATTCTGATGGCGGTTCCCCCTCCACTCAGGCTGGCAACAATCAATGTTGCCAGTATAAAATCATCCAGAGCTCGAGAATTGGCTTTTGATTCTCTTAGTCGTTTTGACGCCGATGTGATATTTTTGCAAGAGACCAGGCTCACGTCCTTGGCTGATATTCATCTGGCCAAGCGGGATTGGAGACCTGGGCCCAGTTACTGGTCTCTTGCAGCCGAGCCTGGTAGTGGAGTTGCGGTTCTTTTCAGGACCGGTATGGTAACCTGCCGGCGAATAGTTGAAGTAGAGATGGGAAGATGTCTGGTCTTAGACGTCATTCTGAAGGGACAAAACCTCAGGCTAATCAACATCTATGGCCCACACTCCATTTGGGGGAGGAAGAATCTCTTTAGAATGGTCAAGCCCTTCCTTTTTACTGCTCAGCCTGTAGTCTTCGGTGGTGACTTTAACACCGTGGTTAGGCTTATGGACAGGACAGGTACCGTGACTCGGCTGAGCAGCGATAGTAATTTTTTAGTTAGTGCAGTTAATGATGCTGGTTTGGTAGATGTGCACGTTCGACACTCTCCAAACCTCACTGGGTTCACCTTTTATAGTGGTAGTCATAGGAGTAGAATAGATAGGTTTTTTGTTAAGGGGAGTTCTGTCACTTCAACCCCGCGGTTGCAGGCGGTAGAATTCTCCGATCACTGTATTCTGTCGGTAGATCTGAATGTTTCCGATGCTCCTCCCAGGGGTAAGGGAATTTGGAGATTAAATTCGTCCTTACTGTCGGAAGAAACGATAAGACAATCTGTCGAGGAGTTTTTTCAGGCACAGGTTACCATCCTGGACTGCTTTAGCAACAAGTCTGAGTGGTGGGAAGTGGTCAAAAAGCGTGTGGTTGGACTCTTCAAGAGCCTAGCAAGAAAGAAACAAATTAGTAAACATGTTGCTTACCAGCGACTGAGAAAGAGGCTTGAAATTCTTGTTTCGGAAGGCGGAAGTCAGGGGGAGATTTCTGAGGTCAAATCTCAACTTAAGCAGCAGCAGTATGACCGGTTGTCTTCTTTGGTTCTGGAAAGGGATCATGGGAAATACCACTCGCCTGACCCTTATCAGAATTGCAAACAAAGTGCAACGCTTAAGACGGTCAGTGCATTCAGGGATGCCTCGGGATCCGTGGCAAAGTCCAGGTCGCGGATCCTGGGTATCGCTAGAGATTTTTACGCTGATCTGCTCAGGAAGAGGCCACTTGACCAAGCAGGGATGGAAAGCTTCTTGGCTTCCATACCAGGTTTGGAAGATGTAGATATTTCTGATACAGATTTGACGGGAGACATCACTGCTGATGAGGTAGCAACTGCTATTGATAGCATTGCAACTAAAAAGACCCCTGGCCCAGATGGTTTGACGGCTGAATTTTATAAGGCTTTTAAGTCATTCTTGGCGCCACAATTGGCAGACGTGTTTAACGTTTGTCTTGCTGAGGGAGAGCTGTCACCCTCCATGAGACAGTCAGCAGTGATTTTGTTGTCAAAGGGTAAAGATCCTGAGATGATTGAGAATTGGCGTCCCATCAGCCTTCTCAACATCGACAGAAAGATTCTGGCTAAGATTTTATTCTGGCGTTTATCCCAGGTAACGTGCGTACTTTCTCGCCATCAGCACTGCTCTGTTCAGGGTAAAGGCACATTTTCAGCGGTGTTAGCTGTTCGGGAAGTCCTGGAGCGGTGCAGGGCTGAGGGTTGGGGAAAGTATTTACTGGCGCTGGATCAGTCAAAAGCTTTTGATCGAGTCGATCATGAGTACCTGTGGCGGTTACTCAGTGTGTATGGTCTACAGGATGGTTTTATCAATTGGCTCCGTGTATTATACAAAGGGGCTGAAAGTTTCATGCTTGTTAATGGTTGGGTTGGTCAGCCTTTTGAGGTGAGCTCGGGGGTCCGACAGGGTTGCCCCTTAAGCTCATTGCTGTATGTGTTCGCAATTGACCCCTTCGTGAGAAGGTTAGATGGCAGTTCACTCAGTGGTGTTCCGGTGGGCATCCCTGGTGTCTCATCCTTGAAAGTGATGGCCTATGCTGATGATGTTACTGTTGTGGTCTCTGAACCAGAAGAGGCGGAGGTAGTGGTTGCAGAGATTGCAAGGTACTCGTTGGCATCCAATTCCAAGGTCAATCATGACAAAAGTGAAATTTTCTGGATGGGGAAAAATGGAGAAAGCTTTGTACTTCCTGACTCCTTTCCTGTGCCCCAAGACAAAATCAAAGTTCTTGGCATCACATTTGGCCCAGGTGATTATGGCCTGCAAAATTGGGAATGTAGACTTGATGATGTCAGCACGAAAGTAGCCCACTGGAAGGGTTGGAACTTAACCCTAAGGGAAAGGATAGACTTGATCAAAACTTATCTGATTCCAGCAATGTTATATGTCAGTTACGTTGCAATCTTGCCAGAGTCTCTGTATGCGAGGATCCTCTCTTTGTTCTTTCAAATGCTCTGGAAGAACAAATTGAACCCTGTACGCAGAAATGTAACTTACAAAATCAGGCAGGAGGGTGGCTTAGGAATGGTCAACCCGGTTGTTTTCTTCACTCTGATTTTCATTAAGTATAATTTTGGTAACATGCTTTCAGAGGACCCGCCTGATTGGGTAAGCCTCTTCCGTATCTGGTATGAACCTTTTCTCACGAGGTGGGAGAGCGGTGGCTCAGTGAAGAGTCGGGCAGTTCGCAGTGGCTATCTTCCGGCTTATGTTGCTCCGTGTTTGAAGAAACTAAGGCAGTGGGGATTGAGTGTGGAGGATGTCAGGTCGGTTGAGAGGCGAGTCCTCACAGACCGGGTGATTGATTCCTATTTTCATGACTCACTGTCCTTGAGAGATTGCCCAAGCACAATGATGGAGGAGGGTTTGCGTTTGATTAACTCACCGCGTATTCCAAACAAATTGAGGGACATTGCTTGGCTTTCTTTCCACGGCAAACTCTATGTTAGAGGGAACATGAAGTTCATGAGAGTGGCAGATCGTGTGTGTCCTCGGGAGGAGTGTAATGGCGTTGAGGAGACCATGGACCACTTTCTGATGGAGTGTCCCTTTAACCTAGATGTGTACAAAGAGGTGGGCAGGGCTCTGAAAATCCCTTTCCTGAGGCGTCTGAGTTATGCCGAGTGGGCATATGGAGCATTCACATCACGCCGGGGTTTTGATTTGTGCACTTTATATATAGTTAGCTTAGTGGTTAGACAGCACACTTGGCTTGCACGGTGCGACGTAGCAATTAGGCAGAAAATCCTACCTGTCCGATTGGTAGCACAAGATATTCTGGGTGAGGTTGGGAAAATTCGGTACTTGGAGAGGAAGAAACTGGGGAGAGGACCTTGGGTTCTAGCGTGGCAGAACATCAAGCCTCCTTAAACCAGGGAAAGCCTCTTCGTTGGGTGAGCTTGCTATTCCTCAACTTTCACTATTAGATTTTGATATTTTCATCATAATTTTTGAAGATCGGCTGCAGACATAATAGGCGTTTCCTACAGTTAATGTTTTGTGTTGGGTATTTTTTTTTTTTTTCTTTTTTTTTTTTTCCTGGTCCTGTTAGTTTTTTGATAAGTTTGTACTGTGGAGTTTTGTATTAAATGTTTGTTCATTGTTTAGGGTTTGTATGGATGTGGTATAGATGTTATTGTCGTGTTTTTTTTTTTTTTTTTTGGGCCTTATGTATGTATGTTGTACTGTAGGTGTTGTTTTGCACATTGTCTTGGTGATAGTTTATGTTGTCATGTCTTGTTTTTATGAATGGTAGTATGATTGGATATCTCCCTGGGTTTTTTTTCGACCTCAGATGCAATGGTTAAATTTGTGAAACCTCTTGATATAAGTTTATGTATTATACTTTTGTTATTGTGGAAAGGCGTTTAGCCTTATGTTTTCTGTTGAGTATGGTATATTATGTGACAAGAACATGCATACTTTTATTTATTTATTATGTTCTATGTATGTATGTTTAAGATAAGAAAACTTTTACAATAAAAATCAAAAGTTTCAAAATTTCCAATGAAAGTCTATGGGAAAAATGGGGTCTGTGGGGGTCCGCCACAGGGGCCCGGAGGGTGAAATTGCTTTAAAAAGCACAAGCAACCTATTTGGGTATGAGCCGAACAAGTGTGCAAAGTTTCAGAATTCTACTCCTTAAACTCTGGGAGGAGTAGCGTATAGAAATTTGCTTAATTTTCATTGGCCGCTGGTAGCTCCGCCTAATTTGGGGTGAGCCCCCAAAATACATCTTTTTATTTGGGGTGACACCAACCATATGTGGTCCGAGTTTGGGGAGTGTAGCTTCAAAATTGTACGAGTGGCAGTGATTTTAAATTTTTCCCTGTCAAAGTCAATACGAAAAAAGGGGTCTTCCGGGGTCCGACGCAGGGGCCCGGAGGGTGCGATCGCTTAATAAAGCACAAGCAACGTACTTCGCTTGTTTGGCGCTTCTACCCCTAAAACTGTAGGAGGAGTAGCGTATAGAAAATGGGGGGGGGGGGGCGCCTATAATAATAAGAAGAAGAAGAACTAGATGGTGTCGTTTCTGAAGAAACCACAGGATGTTGGCTATGTGTCTGATTGGCTGTATGTGGCTCCGCCCACCTTGCCAAATTTTAACCCCAGTGACCCAGTGTGCCAAGTCTGGGAACTCTGGCTTTAATACAGTGAGAATTACAGCTGTTTACATTTTCCCATTGAAGTCAATAGGGAAAATCTGATTGGCTATTTTTGGCCCCACCCACTTTTCACATTTTAATCCCAGTCCCCCTGTGACTGACTGTGCCAAGTTTGAAGTCCCTGCCAGTAACAGTAAAAGAATGACAGCAACTTATATATTGACATTGAATAGCAATAGGTAACATTTGATTGGCTGTTTTAAGCTCCGCCCATTTTTCTAAATTTTAAAATTAACCACCATGTCATGGTCTGTGCCAAGTTTTGGACCTCTGGCTTTAAAACTGTGAGAGTGGCAGTATTTGAAAGTTTTACATTGAAGTGCATAGGTGAAATTTGATTGGATGTTAGTGGCTCCACCCACTTTTCCTGTTTTTGACCGCAGTCACCCAGTGAATAACTGAGCCAAGTTTGGGACACCTAGCATTTAAACTGTGATTTTAGCAGTGGTTTATCATTTTTCATTAAGGTCAATGGCTGAAATCTGATTGGCTGTTGTTGCCCCGCCCCCTTTTTTCCTACTTGTGAACCACAGTCACCCAGTGACTAACACTCCAAAGTTTGTGAATGCTGGCATTTAACGTGTAAAAATGGCAGCAGTTTTATATTTTTCCATTGAAAATCAATGAATGAAATTTGATTGGTTGCTGGTGGCTACGCCCACTTTTTCAGAACTTGAAGTGGAAACCCCCAGGGACCACATTTGCGATATTCGAGGTCCCTGACATCAATATTGTGAGAATGGCAGCCTTTTTAATTGTTCCCATTTAAATCAAGCAAAGAAATCTGATTGGTCGGTTCTGGCTCTGCCCACTTTTATGTATTTTGAGTGTTGACGTATAACATAAAATCTGATGGAAAGTGCCGGAAAGTCCTATCTGCTTCCACCGAGCCCCTCTTGTGATGTCATAATAGCCCCATGTTTACCTCTGGTGATGTCAGGGAAGTGATGTCATAATAGCCGTGTGTGTATATAAGCAGAGGTTGAGCATTGAGAGGCTCACTTTTGTCTCCACTTGCACAAGTGAAGACGATTGATTTTGCTCTCGAGCAATTTACTCATTAGTGAGATTCTCATTGGTGAACTATGTTGCGCTGCTGTAAAAGGCACCGCAAAATGAACCTCAGGCTTGAGGTTCAGCAGCCCTCTGTACAGCCAGCTGCCAATGCTGACCCAGAGCCACAACCACCAGCTAGGGGAAGAGCCCAGGCAGCTGTGCGTTCTATCAGGGCTTTCTTGGGCAGACTGTTCTACTGCTGTAGACCTGCCCCATCTACCGGGCGTTCTGCATTAGCACTGGAATATGTGGTATCGGATGATTCCGGTCATGTGGTGGAGGGAGTAGCTGGGTGCCCAGCACCGGGATATCAGATATCGGTTATTTCACCTTATGTGGAGGAAGCAGAAGAGGCTGATGATTCTGGTCATGTGGTGGAGGAAGTAGCTGGGGAACCAGCGCCAGGATATCAGCTTTCTGATGTTTTGCCTTATGTGGATGTGGAGGAGAAGAAAGAAGCTGATGATTCCGGTCATGTGGTGGAGGAAGTAGCTGGGGAACCAGCGCCGGGATATCAGTTATCGGATGTCTCCCCCTTGGATGTTGACGAAGCAGAAGAAGCTGATGATTCCGGTCATGTGGAGGAGGTAGTAGCTGGGGAACCAGCGCCGGGATATCAGTTGTCGGATGTTTCACCTTTTGTGGATGTGGACTTAGGAGCTGATGATTCTGGTCATGTGGTGGAGGAAGTAGCTGGGGAACCAGCGCCAGGGTATCAGCTTTCTGATGTTTCACCTCGTGTGGATGTGAAGGAGAAGGAAGAGGCTGATGATTCCGGTCATGTGGTGGAGGAAGTAGCTGGGAAACCAGCGCCGGGATATCTGTTATCGGATATCTCCCCCTTGGATGTTGACGAAGCAGAAGAAGCTGATGATTCCGGTCATGTGGAGGAGGAAGTAGCTGGGGAACCAGCGCCGGGATATCAGTTGTCGGATGTTTCACCTTTTGTGGATGTGGACTTAGGAGCTGATGATTCTGGTCATGTGGTGGAGGAAGTAGCTGGGGAACCAGCGCCGGGATATCAGCTTTCTGATGTTTCACCTCGTGTGGATGTGAAGGAGAAGGAAGAGGCTGATGATTCCGGTCATGTGGTGGAGGAAGTAGCTGGGAAACCAACGCCGGGATATCAGTTATCGGATATCTCCCCCTTGGATGTTGACGAAGCAGAAGAAGCTGATGATTCCGGTCATGTGGTGGAGGAAGTAGCTGGGGAACCAGCGCCGGGATATCAGTTGTCGGATGCTTCAGCTTTTGTTGATGTGGACTTAGGAGCTGATGATTCTGGTCATGTGGTGGAGGAAGTAGCTGGGGAACCAGCGCCAGGATATCAGCTTTCTGATGTTTCACCTCGTGTGGATGTGGAGGAGAAGGAAGAGGCTGATGATTCCGGTCATGTGGTGGAGGAAGTAACTGGGGAACCAGCGCCGGGATATCAGTTATCGGATGTCTCCCTCTTGGATGTTGACGAAGCGGAAGAAGCTGATGATTCCGGTTATGTGGTGGAGGAAGTAGCTGGGGAACCAGCGCCGGGATATCAGTTGTCGGATGCTTCAGCTTTTGTTGATGTGGACTTAGGAGCTGATGATTCCGGTCATGTGGTGGAGGAAGTAGCTGGGGAACCAGCGCCGGGATATCAGCTTTCTGATGTTTCACCTCATGTGGATGTGAAGGAGAAGGAAGAGGCTGATGATTCCAGTCATGAGGTGGAGGAAGTAGCTGGGGAACCAGCGCCGGGATATCAGTTGTCGGATGCTTCAGCTTTTGTTGATGTGGACTTAGGAGCTGATGATTCTGGTCATGTGGTGGAGGAAGTAGCTGGGGAACCAGCGCCAGGATATCAGCTTTCTGATGTTTCACCTCGTGTGGATGTGAAGGAGAAGGAAGAAGCTGATGATTCCGGTCATGTGGTGGAGGAAGTAGCTGGGGAACCAGCGTCGGGATATCAGTTGTCGGATATCTCCCTCTTGGATGTTGACGAAGCAGAAGAAGCTGATGATTTCGGTCATGTGGTGGAGGAAGTAGCTGGGGAACCAGCGCCGGGATATCAGTTGTCGGATGTTTCACCTTTTGTGGATGTGGACTTAGGAGCTGATGATTCTGGTCATGTGGTGGAGGAAGTAGCTGGGGAACCAGCGCCTGGATATCAGCTTTCTGATGTTTTACCTCGTGTGGATGTGGAGGAGAAGGAAGAGGCTGATGATTCCGGTCATGTGGTGGAGGAAGTAGCTGGGGAACCAGCGCTGGGATATCAGTTATCGGATGTCTCCCCCTTGGATGTTGACGAAGTGGAAGAAGCTGATGATTCCGGTCATGTGGTGGAGGAAGCAGCTGGGGAACCAGCGCCGGGATATCAGTTGTCGGATGCTTCAGCTTTTGTCGATGTGGACTTAGGAGCTGATGATTCCGGTCATGTGGAGGAGGAAGTAGCTGGGAAACCAGCGCCGGGATATCAGCTTTCTGATGTTTCACCTCGTGTGGCGAAGGAGGAAGAAGCTGGCCCGAGTGGAATCCAGACCATCAGGAAGCCACTGACTTTGGGCAGCTTCAACTTCCATAAACTTCTTGGAGAGGGGTCATTTGGCAAGGTTTACCTTGCTTCCCACCGAGCCAGAGACCAACAGCTGGCCATTAAAATGGTCAAGAAAAGGCCATTTATAAAGTATAATGACCCTGAGGAAATATTCATGGAGTGTCAGGTATTGAAGACCCTTGGGAAGGGTCCCTTTATCACTCAGCTCTACGGTACATTCCAGTCAAAGAATTACCTCTGCTTTGCCATGGAGTACCTGAGCGGGGGAGATCTGATGACACTTCTAGATGATGCTGACAAGCCATTTGACATTACGACCCTGAGACTGTTTGCTGCGCAGATGGTTATCGGCCTGGAGTACATCCACTCCAAGGGTGTCATCCACAGAGACATCAAGCCGGAAAACATCCTCCTGGACGGAGTCGGGAACATAAAGATTGCTGACTTCGGCCTGGCAGTGCAAGATGTCTTTGGGGATGACATGGTTGAAGGATGTAACGGGAGCTTGCACTATATGGCCCCGGAGGTGTTCCTAGAGATGGACTACGAACACTCAGTAGACTTCTTCTCTACGGGAATCATGCTTTTTTTGATGGCATGCCTCAAACACCCATTCATGGACAAGTGGGAGAAGGATGAGGCTGTCATCAAAAACTCCATTTATTACAATTATCCAGACTACCCGCCGGAGATGGACCCCACACTGAAAGACTTCCTGGAGAAGCTACTGTGTAAAAACCAGGAAGCGCGTAAAGATCAGATGAAAAACCTGAGGGAAGAGCCGTTCTTCATTTCCATAGACTGGAAGGCTGTGGAGTCCGGAGGGGTGCGGCCCCCATTCCGTGTGGAACCACCATAGGAAGAGCCGAGAGAGACCCCTACTCACTTGGACAACAACAACACTAGTACTATAATAGTTACATAGCTATAATAAAATGTGTAAAAATGACAGCAGTTTTATTGTTTTCTATTAAAAATCAATGAATGAAATTTGATTGGTTGCGGGTGGCTCCGCCCACTTTTTCTAAACTTGGAGTGGAAACCCCCAGCGACCACATTTGCGATATTCGAGGGCCCTGACATCAATATTGTGAGAATGGCAGCCTTGTTAATTTTTCCCATTTAAATCAATCAAAGAAATCTGATTGGTCGGTTTTGGCTCCGCCCACTTTTATGAATTTTAATCCCAGTCCCCCAGTGACCAACTGTGCCAAGTGTCAGGACCCTGCCACTAACCGTCTAAGAGCAGCAGCAATTTTTTTTATTTTTCCCTTTTAAACTAATGGCTGAAATTTGATTGGCTGTGGTAGACTCCGCCCACTTTTTATAAATTTTAAACCCAGTCACCCAGTGACCCACTGTGCCAAGTCTGGGAACTCTGGCTTTAATACTGTGAGAATTGCAGCGGTTTACATTTTCCCATTGAAGTCAATAGGGTAAATCTGATTGGTTGTGTGTGGCTCCGCCCACTTTTTTGGGTCCCCAAAATGTGACAGAATGTTTCAGCTTCACCCCATAACCAAGTGACCCAAGTTTGGTGAGGCGGTTGTCAGTCTGAACTGGATCACTGAGGGGAGAGCATTGACTGTTGGAGCTCTGCTCAAAGGACCTATCCGTGGTGTGCCTGTCCGACCATCAGTGCAGGAGGAGCGGAGATAGTCCGAACTTTAAGGCCCTGCTTAGGCCTTTCGTCGGCAGGAGCCTACTTTGCAGGCCGGCTGTCTCAGGATGGAGCAGGCGGCTCCAAAGCACCCTGATCCCACTGGCTTGGGAAGGGGAGGAACATTGACTGTGAAGGACACTGTAGCTTGGGTGCACGCAGTTGATGAATGCTGTTTCTTGATAAAAACTTTGAAGTTCCAGCTAAAGAATGCAATCTTTCGCTACGGAGTGAAATGGCAATCGAGCTTTCTGAATATGGACCCTGAACTGGTAAGCCTGAGACAGAGGATCCGTGAGCAGCAGGCTGTGCTTGAGGGCCTGAAAGCTTACGGGGGACCTATGAGTGAGGCCCTGGTGTGTCGTCAGAGGTTCCAAGCCATGTTAGCAAACAGTGATGATGAATATCTGAACGGAGGTGAGGGAGATTGCATGGTTATGGAGAAAGACAGTACGCCTGAGGAGCCTTCTGGTCAGGCGTCTCTCTTACCTGCCATGCATCAACCTACTGAGCAAATTACAGCTGTGCATGTTAAACCTGAAGTTGATGAAGATACGATCTTGGAGGTGATTGTCGGGAGGGAATCTTCCAAGACAGAGGTGGATAATGTATGTAAAGATGATAAAGCTTCCCTAACAGTCAAAGATGGTGGCAAATACGTTAAAACTTTACCTGTGGGGGTGTTGCCGTTGTAAGGGGCTGTGCAGATACATGATGGTTTGGGAGGCGTTATACAAACCTCCCTGGATCCTGACCCTGAGCAGTCAGCATCTGGAGATGATGGTGTGAGCCAAGAGTCCAAAGGACTCATGCAGGTAGAAGGCATATTGCAAAAATGGTAAAATCCCCCATAGGCTTTCATTAGGCCCCTATTTCACTTTCCAAAATCTCAAATCTTTTCAAAGGGCAATGGCTCAGCAGTGGCAAATTTTCTAGCATTGTAGGAACTGTTAGGGGGATCATAACTGGTGAGTTTCGGGTCCCTAGGCCAAAGAGGTCATAGCCTAGGGTCACAAAAACCTGTTTATTTGGGCTATTTCAATGGTAGTGATGCTGACGTACATAAATCGCAGCCATGGCCGTTAGCAACGTCTGAATTTCACGAAATGTCTCATGCAGGTAGAAGACATATTGTTAGACTTGGATTCCAAAGATGGGGTCCCTACATTTCTGCAAACCAGAGTTACAGGGGTCCAAAATTGGTAAAATCCCCCATAGGCTTTCATTGCCTCCCTATTTCACTTTCCAAAATCTCACATCTTTTCAAAGGGCAATTGCTCAGCAGGTGTGCCTGTCCGACCATCAGTGCAGGAGGAGCGGAGATAGTCCGAACTTTAAGGCCCTGCTTAGGCCTTTCGTCGGCAGGAGCCTACTTTGCAGGCCGGCTGTCTCAGGATGGAGCAGGCGGCTCCAAAGCACCCTGATCCCACTGGCTTGGGAAGGGGAGGAACATTGACTGTGAAGGACACTGTAGCTTGGGTGCACGCAGTTGATGAATGCTGTTTCTTGATAAAACCTTTGAAGTTCCAGCTAAAGAATGCAATCTTTCGCTACGGAGTGAAATGGCAATCGAGCTTTCTGAATATGGACCCTGAACTGGTAAGCCTGAGACAGAGGATCCGTGAGCAGCAGGCTGTGCTTGAGGGCCTGAAAGCTTACGGGGGACCTATGAGTGAGGCCCTGGTGTGTCGTCAGAGGTTCCAAGCCATGTTAGCAAACAGTGATGATGAATATCTGAACGGAGGTGAGGGAGATTGCATGGTTATGGAGAAAGACAGTACGCCTGAGGAGCCTTCTGGTCAGGCGTCTCTCTTACCTGCCATGCATCAACCTACTGAGCAAATTACAGCTGTGCATGTTAAACCTGAAGTTGATGAAGATACGATCTTGGAGGTGATTGTCGGGAGGGAATCTTCCAAGACAGAGGTGGATAATGTATGTAAAGATGATAAAGCTTCCCTAACAGTCAAAGATGGTGGCAAATACGTTAAAACTTTACCTGTGGGGGTGTTGCCGTTGTAAGGGGCTGTGCAGATACATGATGGTTTGGGAGGCGTTATACAAACCTCCCTGGATCCTGACCCTGAGCAGTCAGCATCTGGAGATGATGGTGTGAGCCAAGAGTCCAAAGGACTCATGCAGGTAGAAGGCATATTGCAAAAATGGTAAAATCCCCCATAGGCTTTCATTAGGCCCCTATTTCACTTTCCAAAATCTCAAATCTTTTCAAAGGGCAATGGCTCAGCAGTGGCAAATTTTCTAGCATTGTAGGAACTGTTAGGGGGATCATAACTGGTGAGTTTCGGGTCCCTAGGCCAAAGAGGTCATAGCCTAGGGTCACAAAAACCTGTTTATTTGGGCTATTTCAATGGTAGTGATGCTGACGTACATAAATCGCAGCCATGGCCGTTAGCAACGTCTGAATTTCACGAAATGTCTCATGCAGGTAGAAGACATATTGTTAGACTTGGATTCCAAAGATGGGGTCCCTACATTTCTGCAAACCAGAGTTACAGGGGTCCAAAATTGGTAAAATCCCCCATAGGCTTTCATTGCCTCCCTATTTCACTTTCCAAAATCTCACATCTTTTCAAAGGGCAATTGCTCAGCAGTGGCAAATTTTCTAGCATTGTAGGGACCCTTAGGGGGAACATGACTGGTGAGTTTCGGGCCCCTAGGCCAAAGAGGTCATAGCCTAGGGTCACAAAAACCTGTTTATTTGGGCTATTTCAATGGTAGTGATGCTGACGTACATAAATCGCAGCCATGGCCGTTAGCAACGTCTGAATTTCACGAAATGTCTCATGCAGGTAGAAGACATATTGTTAGACTTGGATTCCAAAGATGGGGTCCCTACATCTCTGCAAACCAGAGTTACAGGGGTCCAAAATTGGTAAAATCCCCCATAGGCTTTCATTGCCTCCCTATTTTACTTTCCAAAATCTCACATCTTTTCAAAGGGCAATTGCTCAGCAGTGGCAAATTTTCTAGCATTGTAGGGACCCTTAGGGGGAACATGACTGGTGAGTTTCGGGCCCCTAGGCCAAAGAGGTCATAGCCTAGGGTCACAAAAACCTGTTTATTTGGGCTATTTCAATGGTAGTGATGCTGACGTACATAAATCGCAGCCATGGCCGTTAGCAACGTCTGAATTTCACGAAATGTCTCATGCAGGTAGAAGAAATATTGTTAGACTTGGATTCCAAAGATGGGGTCCCTACATCTCTGCAAACCAGCGTTACAGGGGTCCGAAATTGGAAAAATCCCCCATAGGCTTTCATTGCCTCCCTATTTCACTTTTCAAAATCTCACATCTTTTCAAAGGGCAATTGCTCAGCAGTGGCAAATTTTCTAGCATTGTAGGGACCCTTAGGGGGAACATGACTGGTGAGTTTCGGGCCCCTAGGCCAAAGAGGTCATAGCCTAGGGTCACAAAAACCTGTTTATTTGGGCTATTTCTATGGTAGTGATGCTGACGTACATAAATCACAGCCATGGCCGTTAGCAACGTCTGAATTTCACGAAATGTCTCATGCAGGTAGAAGACATATTGTTAGACTTGGATTCCAAATGATGGGGTCCCTACATTTCTGCAAACCAGAGTTACAGGGGTCCAAAATTGGCAAAATCCCCCATAGGCTTTTATTGCCTCCCTATTTCACTTTCCAAAATCTCACATCTTTTCAAAGGGCAATTGCTCAGCAGTGGCAAATTTTCTAGCATTGTAGGGACCCTTAGGGGGAACATGACTGGTGAGTTTTGGGCCCCTAGGCCAAAGAGGTCATAGCCTAGGGTCACAAAAACCTGTTTATTTGGGCTATTTCAATGGTAGTGATGCTGACGTACATAAATCACAGCCATGGCCGTTAGCAACATCTGAATTTCACGAAATGTCTCATGCAGGTAGAAGACATATTGTTAGACTTGGATTCCAAAGATGGGGTCCCTACATCTCTGCAAACCAGAGTTACAGGGGTCCAAAATTGGTAAAATGTTTTGGGAACTGTATCCTTAGCCAAAGGGAACTGTGATTTGCTTATGCAGAGTGATGGGAAGGGAAGGGAGGTGGAAGTAAAGCTTACTAGAGTCAAATGTGATACCGTGTTTGGCAATATTGAGATAATGCAAAATGAGAATGGTAGTGTGAATTTGTTAATTGAAGATGAAGTGATTGAAAATGTTTCTTTAAATGAAAATGTGGATGTGGAAAAAAAAGAAAGTTGTGTAGAAAATGACATAAAAAGTAAAGAGAATAAACAGGAGGAGAAAGGGGCAGATGGGCAGGCTGCTGTTGATACATCTGTGGGTGCTTCAGGAGAAGGAGTGGTTGGGACCACAGAAAGTATGGAGGAGGTTGCGTTAGCTCTTGGTGCACTTGCAGATGTAGATGAAGTGCTGGGTGACTTCTATTCTGAAACTAAAAGGTATATTGTAACTGAACTTAAGCTTCTCATTCTTGATGTCCCCCAGCACCACATTTGCGATATTCGAGGTCCATGACATCAATAATGTGAGAATGGCAGCCTTTTTATTTTTCCCATACAAATCAATGAAAGAAATCTGGTTGGTTTTGGCCCCACCCACTTTTCTGAATTTTAATCCCAGTCCCCTGGTGACCAACTGTACCAAGTTTGAGGACCCTGCTATTAACTGTCTAAAAGCGGCAGCAGTTTTACATTTTCCCATTTAAATGAATGGCTGAAATTTGTCTGTGGTAGACTCTGCCCACTTTTTCTAAATTTTAAACCCAGTCACCCAGCGACCCAGTGGGCCAAGTTTGGGAACTCTGGCTTTTATACTGTGAGAATTACAGCTGTTTACATATTCTCATTGAAGTCAATAGGGAAAATCTGATTGGTTGTTTGTGGCTCCACCCACTTTTTGGGGTCCCCAAAATGTGACAGAATGTTTTAGCATCACCCCATGACTAAGTGACCCAAGTTTGGTGAGAGTAACTTCAAAGCTGTACGAGTGGCGAAAGTTTCAAGTTTTCCAACGAAAGTCTATGGGAAAAATAAGGTCTTCGGGGGTCCACCACAGGGGCACGGAGGGTGGGATTGCTTAAAAAAGCACAAGCAATCTATTCGGGTATGAGCCAAACAAGTGTGCAAAGTTTCATAATTGTACTCCTGAAACTCTGGGAGGAGTAGCGTATAGAAAATTGCTAAATGTTCATTGGCTGGTGGTAGCTCCGCCCACTTTGGGTGCCCCCCAAAATACTTATTTTAATTTGGGGTGACACCAACAATATGTGGTCCGAGTTTGGGGAGTGTAGCTTCAAAATTGTACGAGTAACAGCGATTTTAAATTTTTCCCTGTCAAAGTCAATACGAAAAATGGGGGCTTCTGGGGTCTGCCGCAGGGGCGCGGAGGGTGGGATCGCTTAATAAAGCACAAGCAGCGTACTTCACTATAAGACGAATAAGTGTGGAAAGTGTGGCGCTTGAACCCCTAAAACTGTAGGAGGCGTAGCGTACAGAAAATGGGGGGCGCTAATAATAATAACTAGATGGTGTCGTTTCTGAAGAAACCACAGGATGTTGGCTATGTGTCTGATTGGCTGCATGTGGCTCCGCCCACCTTGCCAAATTTTAACCCCAGTCACCCAGTGACCCAGTGTGCCAAGTCTGGGAACTCTGGCTTTAATAATGTGAGAATTACAGCTGTTTACATTTTACCATTGAAGTCAATAGGGAAAATCTGATTGGCTGTTTTTGGCCCCGCCCACTTTCAAAATTTTAATCCCAGTCCCCCTGTGACCGACTGTGCCAAGTTTGAAGTCCCTGCCATTAACAGTAAAAGAATGACAGCAACTTATATATTGACATTGAATAGCAATAGGTAACATTTGATTGGCTGTTTTAAGCTCCGCCCATCTAAATTTTAACATTAACCACCATGTCATGGTCTGTGCCAAGTTTTGGACCTCTGGCTTTAAAACTGTGAGAGTGGCAGTATTTGAAAGCTTTACATTGAAGTACATTGGTTAAATTTGATTGGATGCTAGTGGCTCCGCCCACTTTTTTTATTTTTTGACCGCAATCACCCAGTGAGTAACTGAGCCAAGTTTGGGACACCTGGCATTTAAACTGTGATAATAGCAGCAGTTTATCATTTTTCATTAAGGTCAATGGCTGAAATCTGATTGGCTGTTGTTACCCCGCCCCCTTTTTTTACTAATTGCGAATCACAGTCACTCAGTCACTAACACTCCAAAGTTTATGAATGCTGGCATTTAACGTGTAAAAATGGCAGCAGTTTTATTGTTTTCTATTGAAAATCAATGAATGACATTTGATTGGTTGCTGGTGGCTCCACCCACTTTTTCAAAATTTGAAGTGTAAATCCCCAGGGACCACATTTGCGATATTCGAAGTCCCTGACATCAATATTGTGAGAATGGCAGCCTTTTTAATTTTTCCCATTTAAATCAATTAACGAAATCTGATTGGTCGGTTTTGGCTCTGCCCACTTTTATGAATTTTAATCCCAGTCCCCCAGTGACCAACTGTGCCAAGTGTCAGGACCCTACCATTAACCGTCTAAGAGCAGCAGCAATTTTTATTTTTCCCATTTAAACTAATGGCTGAAATTTGATTGGCTGTGGTAGACTCCATCCACTTTTAATACATTTTAAACCCAGTCACCCAGTGACCCACTATGCCAAGTCTGGGAACTCTGGCTTTAATACTTTGAGAATTACAGCTGTTTACATTTTCTCATTGCAGTCAATAGGGAAAATCTGATTGGTTGTTTGTGGCTCCACCCACTTTTTTGGGTCCCCAAAATGTGACAGAATGTTTCAGCTTCACTCCCTGACCAAGTGACCCAAGTTTGGTGAGTGTAACTTCAAAGCTGTACGAGTGGCAAAAGTTTCAAAATTTCCAATGAAAGTCTATGGGAAAAATGGGGTCTTTGGGGGTCCGCCACAGGGGCCCGGAGGGTGAAATTGCTTAAAAAAGCACAAGCAACCTATTCGGGTATGAGCCGAACAAGTGTGCAAAGTTTCAGAATTCTACTCCTTAAACTCTGGGAGGAGTAGCGTATAGAAATTTGCTAAATTTTCATTGGCCGCTGGTAGCTCCGCCTAATTTGGGGTGAGCCCCCAAAATACATCTTTTTATTTGGGGTGACACCAACCATATGTGGTCCGAGTTTGGGGAGTGTAGCTTCAAAATTGTACGAGTGGCAGTGATTTTAAATTTTTCCCTGTCAAAGTCAATACGAAAAAAGGGGTCTTCCGGGGTCCGCCGCAGGGGCCCGGAGGGTGCGATCGCTTAATAAAGCACAAGCAACGTACTTCGCTTGTTTGGCGCTTCTACCCCTAAAACTGTAGGAGGAGTAGCGTATAGAAAATGGGGGGGGGGCGCCTATAATAATAAGAAGAACTAGATGGTGTCGTTTCTGAAGAAACCACAGGATGTTGGCTATGTGTCTGATTGGCTGTATGTGGCTCCGCCCACCTTGTCAAATTTTAACCCCAGTGACCCAGTGTGCCAAGTCTGGGAACTCTGGCTTTAATACAGTGAGAATTACTGCTGTTTACATTTTCCCATTGAAGTCAATAGGGAAAATCTGATTGGCTATTTTTGGCCCCACCCACTTTTCAAATTTTAATCCCAGTCCCCCTGTGACTGACTGTGCCAAGTTTGAAGTCCCTGCCAGTAACAGTAAAAGAATGACAGCAACTTATATATTGACATTGAATAGCAATAGGTAACATTTGATTGGCTGTTTTAAGCTCCGCCCATTTTTCTAAATTTTAAAATTAACCACCATGTCATGGTCTGTGCCAAGTTTTGGACCTCTGGCTTTAAAACTGTGAGAGTGGCAGTATTTGAAAGTTTTACATTGAAGTGCATAGGTGAAATTTGATTGGATGTTAGTGGCTCCACCCACTTTTCCTGTTTTTGACCGCAGTCACCCAGTGAATAACTGAGCCAAGTTTGGGACACCTAGCATTTAAACTGTGATTTTAGCAGTGGTTTATCATTTTTCATTAAGGTCAATGGCTGAAATCTGATTGGCTGTTGTTGCCCCGCCCCCTTTTTTCCTACTTGTGAACCACAGTCACCCAGTGACTAACACTCCAAAGTTTGTGAATGCTGGCATTTAACGTGTAAGAATGGCAGCAGTTTTATATTTTTCCATTGAAAATCAATGAATGAAATTTGATTGGTTGCTGGTGGCTACGCCCACTTTTTCAGAACTTGAAGTGGAAACCCCCAGGGACCACATTTGCGATATTCGAGGTCCCTGACATCAATATTGTGAGAATGGCAGCCTTTTTAATTGTTCCCATTTAAATCAAGCAAAGAAATCTGATTGGTCGGTTCTGGCTCTGCCCACTTTTATGTATTTTGAGTGTTGACGTATAACATAAAATCTGATGGAAAGTGCCGGAAAGTCCTATCTGCTTCCACCGAGCCCCTCTTGTGATGTCATAATAGCCCCATGTTTACCTCTGGTGATGTCAGGGAAGTGATGTCATAATAGCCGTGTGTGTATATAAGCAGAGGTTGAGCATTGAGAGGCTCACTTTTGTCTCCACGTGCACAAGTGAAGACGATTGATTTTGCTCTCGAGCAATTTACTCATTAGTGAGATTCTCATTGGTGAACTATGTTGCGCTGCTGTAAAAGGCACCGCAAAATGAACCTCAGGCTTGAGGTTCAGCAGCCCTCTGTACAGCCAGCTGCCAATGCTGACCCAGAGCCACAACCACCAGCTAGGGGAAGAGCCCAGGCAGCTGTGCGTTCTATCAGGGCTTTCTTGGGCAGACTGTTCTACTGCTGTAGACCTGCCCCATCTACCGGGCGTTCTGCATTAGCACTGGAATATGTGGTATCGGATGATTCCGGTCATGTGGTGGAGGGAGTAGCTGGGTACCCAGCACCGGGATATCAGATATCGGTTATTTCACCTTATGTGGAGGAAGCAGAAGAGGCTGATGATTCTGGTCATGTGGAGGAGGTAGTAGCTGGGGAACCAGCGCCGGGATATCAGTTGTCGGATGTTTCACCTTTTGTGGATGTGGACTTAGGAGCTGATGATTCTGGTCATGTGGTGGAGGAAGTAGCTGGGGAACCAGCGCCAGGGTATCAGCTTTCTGATGTTTCACCTCGTGTGGATGTGAAGGAGAAGGAAGAGGCTGATGATTCCGGTCATGTGGTGGAGGAAGTAGCTGGGAAAACAGCGCCGGGATATCAGTTATCGGATATCTCCCCCTTGGATGTTGACGAAGCAGAAGAAGCTGATGATTCCGGTCATGTGGAGGAGGAAGTAGCTGGGGAACCAGCGCCGGGATATCAGTTGTCGGATGTTTCACCTTTTGTGGATGTGGACTTAGGAGCTGATGATTCTGGTCATGTGGTGGAGGAAGTAGCTGGGGAACCAGCGCCGGGATATCAGCTTTCTGATGTTTCACCTCGTGTGGATGTGAAGGAGAAGGAAGAGGCTGATGATTCCGGTCATGTGGTGGAGGAAGTAGCTGGGAAACCAACGCCGGGATATCAGTTATCGGATATCTCCCCCTTGGATGTTGACGAAGCAGAAGAAGCTGATGATTCCGGTCATGTGGTGGAGGAAGTAGCTGGGGAACCAGCGCCGGGATATCAGTTGTCGGATGCTTCAGCTTTTGTTGATGTGGAGGAGAAGGAAGAGGCTGATGATTCCGGTCATGTGGTGGAGGAAGTAACTGGGGAACCAGCGCCGGGATATCAGTTATCGGATGTCTCCCTCTTGGATGTTGACGAAGCGGAAGAAGCTGATGATTCCGGTTATGTGGTGGAGGAAGTAGCTGGGGAACCAGCGCCGGGATATCAGTTGTCGGATGCTTCAGCTTTTGTTGATGTGGACTTAGGAGCTGATGATTCCGGTCATGTGGTGGAGGAAGTAGCTGGGGAACCAGCGCCGGGATATCAGCTTTCTGATGTTTCACCTCATGTGGATGTGAAGGAGAAGGAAGAGGCTGATGATTCCGGTCATGAGGTGGAGGAAGTAGCTGGGGAACCAGCGCGGGGATATCAGTTGTCGGATGCTTCAGCTTTTGTTGATGTGGACTTAGGAGCTGATGATTCTGGTCATGTGGTGGAGGAAGTAGCTGGGGAACCAGCGCCAGGATATCAGCTTTCTGATGTTTCACCTCGTGTGGATGTGAAGGAGAAGGAAGAAGCTGATGATTCCGGTCATGTGGTGGAGGAAGTAGCTGGGGAACCAGCGTCGGGATATCAGTTGTCGGATATCTCCCTCTTGGATGTTGACGAAGCAGAAGAAGCTGATGATTTCGGTCATGTGGTGGAGGAAGTAGCTGGGGAACCAGCGCCGGGATATCAGTTGTCGGATGTTTCACCTTTTGTGGATGTGGACTTAGGAGCTGATGATTCTGGTCATGTGGTGGAGGAAGTAGCTGGGGAACCAGCGCCAGGATATCAGCTTTCTGATGTTTCACCTCGTGTGGATGTGGAGGAGAAGGAAGAGGCTGATGATTCCGGTCATGTGGTGGAGGAAGTAGCTGGGGAACCAGCGCTGGGATATCAGTTATCGGATGTCTCCCCCTTGGATGTTGGCGAAGTGGAAGAAGCTGATGATTCCGGTCATGTGGTGGAGGAAGCAGCTGGGGAACCAGCGCCGGGATATCAGTTGTCGGATGCTTCAGCTTTTGTCGATGTGGACTTAGGAGCTGATGATTCCGGTCATGTGGAGGAGGAAGTAGCTGGGAAACCAGCGCCGGGATATCAGCTTTCTGATGTTTCACCTCGTGTGGCGAAGGAGGAAGAAGCTGGCCCGAGTGGAATCCAGACCATCAGGAAGCCACTGACTTTGGGCAGCTTCAACTTCCATAAACTTCTTGGAGAGGGGTCATTTGGCAAGGTTTACCTTGCTTCCCACCGAGCCAGAGACCAACAGCTGGCCATTAAAATGGTCAAGAAAAGGCCATTTATAAAGTATAATGACCCTGAGGAAATATTCATGGAGTGTCAGGTATTGAAGACCCTTGGGAAGGGTCCCTTTATCACTCAGCTCTACGGTACATTCCAGTCAAAGAATTACCTCTGCTTTGCCATGGAGTACCTGAGCGGGGGAGATCTGATGACACTTCTAGATGATGCTGACAAGCCATTTGACATTACGACCCTGAGACTGTTTGCTGCGCAGATGGTTATCGGCCTGGAGTACATCCACTCCAAGGGTGTCATCCACAGAGACATCAAGCCGGAAAACATCCTCCTGGACGGAGTCGGGAACATAAAGATTGCTGACTTCGGCCTGGCAGTGCAAGATGTCTTTGGGGATGACATGGTTGAAGGATGTAACGGGAGCTTGCACTATATGGCCCCGGAGGTGTTCCTAGAGATGGACTACGAACACTCAGTAGACTTCTTCTCTACGGGAATCATGCTTTTTTTGATGGCATGCCTCAAACACCCATTCATGGACAAGTGGGAGAAGGATGAGGCTGTCATCAAAAACTCCATTTATTACAATTATCCAGACTACCCGCCGGAGATGGACCCCACACTGAAAGACTTCCTGGAGAAGCTACTGTGTAAAAACCAGGAAGCGCGTAAAGATCAGATGAAAAACCTGAGGGAAGAGCCGTTCTTCATTTCCATAGACTGGAAGGCTGTGGAGTCCGGAGGGGTGCGGCCCCCATTCCGTGTGGAACCACCATAGGAAGAGCCGAGAGAGACCCCTACTCACTTGGACAACAACAACACTAGTACTATAATAGTTACATAGCTATAATAAAATGTGTAAAAATGACAGCAGTTTTATTGTTTTCTATTAAAAATCAATGAATGAAATTTGATTGGTTGCGAGTGGCTCCGCCCACTTTTTCTAAACTTGGAGTGGAAACCCCCAGCGACCACATTTGCGATATTCGAGGGCCCTGACATCAATATTGTGAGAATGGCAGCCTTGTTAATTTTTCCCATTTAAATCAATCAAAGAAATCTGATTGGTCGGTTTTGGCTCCGCCCACTTTTATGAATTTTAATCCCAGTCCCCCAGTGACCAACTGTGCCAAGTGTCAGGACCCTGCCACTAACCGTCTAAGAGCAGCAGCAATTTTTTTTATTTTTCCCTTTTAAACTAATGGCTGAAATTTGATTGGCTGTGGTAGACTCCGCCCACTTTTTATAAATTTTAAACCCAGTCACCCAGTGACCCACTGTGCCAAGTCTGGGAACTCTGGCTTTAATACTGTGAGAATTGCAGCGGTTTACATTTTCCCATTGAAGTCAATAGGGTAAATCTGATTGGTTGTGTGTGGCTCCGCCCACTTTTTTGGGTCCCCAAAATGTGACAGAATGTTTCAGCTTCACCCCATAACCAAGTGACCCAAGTTTGGTGAGGCGGTTGTCAGTCTGAACTGGATCACTGAGGGGAGAGCATTGACTGTTGGAGCTCTGCTCAAAGGACCTATCCGTGGTGTGCCTGTCCGACCATCAGTGCAGGAGGAGCGGAGATAGTCCGAACTTTAAGGCCCTGCTTAGGCCTTTCGTCGGCAGGAGCCTACTTTGCAGGCCGGCTGTCTCAGGATGGAGCAGGCGGCTCCAAAGCACCCTGATCCCACTGGCTTGGGAAGGGGAGGAACATTGACTGTGAAGGACACTGTAGCTTGGGTGCACGCAGTTGATGGATGCTGTTTCTTGATAAAAACTTTGAAGTTCCAGCTAAAGAATGCAATCTTTCGCTACGGAGTGAAATGGCAATCGAGCTTTCTGAATATGGACCCTGAACTGGTAAGCCTGAGACAGAGGATCCGTGAGCAGCAGGCTGTGCTTGAGGGCCTGAAAGCTTACGGGGGACCTATGAGTGAGGCCCTGGTGTGTCGTCAGAGGTTCCAAGCCATGTTAGCAAACAGTGATGATGAATATCTGAACGGAGGTGAGGGAGATTGCATGGTTATGGAGAAAGACAGTACGCCTGAGGAGCCTTCTGGTCAGGCGTCTCTCTTACCTGCCATGCATCAACCTACTGAGCAAATTACAGCTGTGCATGTTAAACCTGAAGTTGATGAAGATACGATCTTGGAGGTGATTGTCGGGAGGGAATCTTCCAAGACAGAGGTGGATAATGTATGTAAAGATGATAAAGCTTCCCTAACAGTCAAAGATGGTGGCAAATACGTTAAAACTTTACCTGTGGGGGTGTTGCCGTTGTCAGGGGCTGTGCAGATACATGATGGTTTGGGAGGCGTTATACAAACCTCCCTGGATCCTGACCCTGAGCAGTCAGCATCTGGAGATGATGGTGTAAGCCAAGAGTCCAAAGGACTCATGCAGGTAGAAGGCATATTGCAAAAATGGTAAAATCCCCCATAGGCTTTCATTAGGCCCCTATTTCACTTTCCAAAATCTCAAATCTTTTCAAAGGGCAATGGCTCAGCAGTGGCCAATTTTCTAGCATTGTAGGAACTGTTAGGGGGATCATAACTGGTGAGTTTCGGGTCCCTAGGCCAAAGAGGTCATAGCCTAGGGTCACAAAAACCTGTTTATTTGGGCTATTTCAATGGTAGTGATGCTGACGTACATAAATCGCAGCCATGGCCGTTAGCAACGTCTGAATTTCACGAAATGTCTCATGCAGGTAGAAGACATATTGTTAGACTTGGATTCCAAAGATGGGGTCCCTACATTTCTGCAAACCAGAGTTACAGGGGTCCAAAATTGGTAAAATCCCCCATAGGCTTTCATTGCCTCCCTATTTCACTTTCCAAAATCTCACATCTTTTCAAAGGGCAATTGCTCAGCAGTGGCAAATTTTCTAGCATTGTAGGGACCCTTAGGGGGAACATGACTGGTGAGTTTCGGGCCCCTAGGCCAAAGAGGTCATAGCCTAGGGTCACAAAAACCTGTTTATTTGGGCTATTTCAATGGTAGTGATGCTGACGTACATAAATCGCAGCCATGGCCGTTAGCAACGTCTGAATTTCACGAAATGTCTCATGCAGGTAGAAGACATATTGTTAGACTTGGATTCCAAAGATGGGGTCCCTACATCTCTGCAAACCAGAGTTACAGGGGTCCAAAAGTGGTAAAATCCCCCATAGGCTTTCATTGCCTCCCTATTTCACTTTCCAAAATCTCACATCTTTTCAAAGGGCAATTGCTCAGCAGTGGCAAATTTTCTAGCATTGTAGGGACCCTTAGGGGGAACATGACTGGTGAGTTTCGGGCCCCTAGGCCAAAGAGGTCATAGCCTAGGGTCACAAAAACCTGTTTATTTGGGCTATTTCAATGGTAGTGATGCTGACGTACATAAATCGCAGCCATGGCCGTTAGCAACGTCTGAATTTCACGAAATGTCTCATGCAGGTAGAAGACATATTGCTAGACTTGGATTCCAAAGATGGGGTCCCTACATCTCTGCAAACCAGCGTTACAGGGGTCCGAAATTGGCAAAATTCCCCATAGGCTTTCATTGCCTCCCTATTTCACTTTCCAAAATCTCACATCTTTTCAAAGGGCAATTGCTCAGCAGTGGCAAATTTTCTAGCATTGTAGGGACCCTTAGGGGGGACATGACTGGTGAGTTTCGGGCCCCTAGGCCAAAGAGGTCATAGCCTAGGGTCACAAAATCCTGTTTATTTGGGCTATTTCTATGGTAGTGATGCTGACGTACATAAATCGCAGCCATGGCCGTTAGCAACGTCTGAATTTCACGAAATGTCTTATGCAGGTAGAAGACATATTGTTAGACTTGGATTCCAAAGATGGGGTCCCTACATCTCTGCAAACCAGAGTTACAGGGGTCCAAAATTGGTAAAATGTTTTGGGAACTGTATCCTTAGCCAAAGGGAACTGTGATTTGCTTATGCAGAGTGATGGGAAGGGAAGGGAGGTGGAAGTAAAGCTTACTAGAGTCAAATGTGATACCGTGTTTGGCAATATTGAGATAATGCAAAATGAGAATGGTAGTGTGAATTTGTTAATTGAAGATGAAGTGATTGAAAATGTTTCTTTAAATGAAAATGTGGATGTGGAAAAAAAAGAAAGTTGTGTAGAAAATGACATAAAAGTAAAGAGAATAAACAGGAGGAGAAAGGGGCAGATGGGCAGGCTGCTGTTGATACATCTGTGGGTGCTTCAGGAGAAGGAGTGGTTGGGACCACAGAAAGTATGGAGGAGGTTGCGTTAGCTCTTGGTGCACTTGCAGATGTAGATGAAGTGCTGGGTGACTTCTATTCTGAAACTAAAAGGTATATTGTAACTGAACTTAAGCTTCTCATTCTTGATGTCCCCTAGCACCACATTTGCGATATTCGAGGTCCATGACATCAATAATGTGAGAATGGCAGCCTTTTTATTTTTCCCATACAAATCAATGAAAGAAATCTGGTTGGTTTTGGCCCCACCCACTTTTCTGAATTTTAATCCCAGTCCCCTGGTGACCAACTGTACCAAGTTTGAGGACCCTGCTATTAACTGTCTAAAAGCGGCAGCAGTTTTACATTTTCCCATTTAAATGAATGGCTGAAATTTGGCTGTGGTAGACTCTGCCCACTTTTTCTAAATTTTAAACCCAGTTACCCAGCGACCCAGTGGGCCAAGTTTGGGAACTCTGGCTTTTATACTGTGAGAATTACAGCTGTTTACATATTCTCATTGAAGTCAATAGGGAAAATCTGATTGGTTGTTTGTGGCTCCGCCCACTTTTTGGGGTCCCCAAAATGTGACAGAATGTTTTAGCATCACCCCATGACTAAGTGACCCAAGTTTGGTGAGAGTAACTTCAAAGCTGTACGAGTGGCGAAAGTTTCAAGTTTTCCAACGAAAGTCTATGGGAAAAATAAGGTCTTCGGGGGTCCACCACAGGGGCACGGAGGGTGGGATTGCTTAAAAAAGCACAAGCAATCTATTCGGGTATGAGCCAAACAAGTGTGCAAAGTTTCATAATTGTACTCCTGAAACTCTGGGAGGAGTAGCGTATAGAAAATTGCTAAATGTTCATTGGCTGGTGGTAGCTCCGCCCACTTTGGGTGCCCCCCCAAAATACTTATTTTAATTTGGGGTGACACCAACAATATGTGGTCCGAGTTTGGGGAGTGTAGCTTCAAAATTGTACGAGTGACAGCGATTTTAAATTTTTCCCTGTCAAAGTCAATACGAAAAATGGGGGCTTCTGGGGTCTGCCGCAGGGGCGCGGAGGGTGGGATCGCTTAATAAAGCACAAGCAGCGTACTTCACTATAAGACGAATAAGTGTGGAAAGTGTGGCGCTTGAACCCCTAAAACTGTAGGAGGCGTAGCGTACAGAAAATGGGGGGCGCTAATAATAATAACTAGATGGTGTCGTTTCTGAAGAAACCACAGGATGTTGGCTATGTGTCTGGCTGCATGTGGCTCCGCCCACCTTGCCAAATTTTAACCCCAGTCACCCAGTGACCCAGTGTGCCAAGTCTGGGAACTCTGGCTTTAATAATGTGAGAATTACAGCTGTTTACATTTTCCCATTGAAGTCAATAGGGAAAATCTGATTGGCTGTTTTTGGCCCCGCCCACTTTCAAAATTTTAATCCCAGTCCCCCTGTGACCGACTGTGCCAAGTTTGAAGTCCCTGCCATTAACAGTAAAAGAATGACAGCAACTTATATATTGACATTGATTAGCAATAGGTAACATTTGATTGGCTGTTTTAAGCTCCGCCCATTTTTCTAAATTTTAACATTAACCACCATGTCATGGTCTGTGCCAAGTTTTGGACCTCTGGCTTTAAAACTGTGAGAGTGGCAGTATTTGAAAGCTTTACATTGAAGTGCATTGGTTAAATTTGATTGGATGCTAGTGGCTCCGCCCACTTTTTTATTTTTTGACCGCAATCACCCAGTGAGTAACTGAGCCAAGTTTGGGACACCTGGCATTTAAACTGTGATAATAGCAGCAGTTTATCATTTTTCATTAAGGTCAATGGCTGAAATCTGATTGGCTGTTGTTACCCCGCCCCCTTTTTTTTACTAATTGCGAATCACAGTCACTCAGTCACTAACACTCCAAAGTTTGTGAATGCTGGCATTTAACGTGTAAAAATGGCAGCAGTTTTATTGTTTTCTATTGAAAATCAATGAATGACATTTGATTGGTTGCTGGTGGCTCCACCCACTTTTTCAAAATTTGAAGTGTAAATCCCCAGGGACCACATTTGCGATATTCGAAGTCCCTGACATCAATATTGTGAGAATGGCAGCCTTTTTAATTTTTCCCATTTAAATCAATTAACGAAATCTGATTGGTCGGTTTTAGCTCTGCCCACTTTTATGAATTTTAATCCCAGTCCCCCAGTGACCAACTGTGCCAAGTGTCAGGACCCTACCATTAACCGTCTAAGAGCAGCAGCAATTTTTATTTTTCCCATTTAAACTAATGGCTGAAATTTGATTGGCTGTGGTAGACTCCATCCACTTTTTTATACATTTTAAACCCAGTCACCCAGTGACCCACTATGCCAAGTCTGGGCACTCTGGCTTTAATACTTTGAGAATTACAGCTGTTTACATTTTCTCATTGCAGTCAATAGGGAAAATCTGATTGGTTGTTTGTGGCTCCACCCACTTTTTTGGGTCCCCAAAATGTGACAGAATGTTTCAGCTTCACTCCCTGACCAAGTGACCCAAGTTTGGTGAGTGTAACTCATTCTGAGGTTGGACTCCCAGGAGTGAACACTGGTCTCTGGAGCTCTGCTCCCAAAGGTCTCTTCTGTGGTGTGCCTGGCTGAACATCTATCCAGGAGGAGCGGAGGAGATCTGAACTTTAAGGCCCTGCTTAGGCCTTCTGCCGGCAGGAGCCTGCTTTGCAGGCCAGCTGTCTCAAGATGGAGCAGCCGGCCCCGAAACCCCCTGATCCTGCTTGCCAAGGAGGGGAAGGCACTACAGCCATGATGGACACTGTGATATGGGTGCACGAAGTGGCTGAGTGCTATGAGTCCATAAAAAGTCTCAAGCTCCAGTTGAAATCTACCATTTTTCGCTATGGGGTGAAGTGGCAGGTGAACTTCCTTAAAATGGATCCTGAACTGGTCGACCTAAGGAGGAGAATCAAGCAGCAAAAGGCTGTGCTGCAAGGCCTAAAAGACTGTGGAGGACTTATGTGTGAAGCCCCGGTGAGTCGACGCATATTTCAAACTATGCTGTCTGATGATGATGATGATGTGTCGTGGGGAGAGAGTGAGGAGGATTGCATGGTAGTGGAGGAGGGCAGTACACCTTTAAGGCAGGTCAATCAGCCTTCAAGTGGGGTGGAAGAAAGCTTTCCTTCCTCTACATGCCAGCAGTCAGCCCCTCAATTGATGTCCATCAAATCAGAAGATGAGAGTGATGCAATTGTGGAGGCAAATGAGAGCACGCAGCCATCTAAGGTTGTTACTGAAGAGGGAATTGCTTGCAAACATAGAAAAGTCTTACCTGTTGGAGTACTGCCGAGAGAGGAGGCTGTCCAAGTGCATAATGGTGTGGGAGGTGCTGCAATGGCCTCCCTAGATCCTGAGCCTGTATGGTCGGAAGATGATGGTAGCCAAATGCCTGGAGAAGGTGATGGAGGAGCTGAGGAGAGGAGGAGGTCGACTGCTGCTGCTGCTGTCCCCGATGTCTGGGATACTAAAAAGAGTGAAGCGGCAAGGAATGACGTGGGCAATGATGCGGCGCCCGCGACCGGAAGTGACGTTGCGAGCACTTCCGGTTTCGCCGCGCGCACTTCCGGTTCGGCGGAAGAGGACAACATCCAAAGCGGCAGACGCAGGAGAGTGCCAAGGAGGTCAAAGCTGCCATTAACGAAGGTAGGGAGGAAGGCAGCTTGGAAGAGGCGCAACCTCAAGCGCCTAAACCCTAAAGTGGAAGGGATTATTTCTGATCATGACTCTGAGCGTGATGTACAGGGAGCTCAGGAAGTTACAGTGCCCAATGACATGGTGAATGAATCTGTGTCCCTCTCAGGAGTGGATACTAACTTTGGAAATGTGCCCACAGATTGCAATGAAGAAATGGATTGTAGTCCCACACCTATGGATCCTAACTCTGAACCAGGAAATGGTAATGTAATGAAACTTACTAGTGAAAATAACTGTAGTACAATTAGTTCAGATATTTTCCCAGCTACAGGTGACATTAGTAATATACATCCTATTGATACTAAAAATGTGTGTCCTGATAAATTGCCTAGTAAAAATGAGCCAACTGGTATTTTGCAGCATACAGTTGACAGTGTATCCTCAGAGGTGTGTGAAATTAAGGATTGTGTTGTTATCCTGCAAGATGTAGAAAAAGATATGAATACTAAAAACAAGGATGTGGTTGTTACCAAATGTGAAACTATTTATGGCGATGTAAAGGTTATGCAAGGTGCCGTTGGTAGATTTGATTTAATTATTGAGGAAAACATATCTGACAATAAATTAAAAACGAATGAGGAATTAGATAGTTTGTCCACAGTAAGAGGGAAAAAAGAGCGGGCATTAAATGGAGCAGAGGGGTCGGCTGTGCTTGATGTATTGGCAGGTGCATCGGGGGAACCCAAGGTGACTCCTGATGCGCCGGTTGATATAGACGGAGTGCTGGGTGACTTCTACTCAGAAACAAAGAGATATATAATCACTGCTAATGATCTGTTCATTTTCGATGTTAAAACAGCCAAAGGGCTAGAATCAGGGTCCATAAAATGTAACCCAAACTTGAATAAGATTTTCTCTGTTGGTTTAAAAACTGAGAAAGGTGTACAAGCAGAATTCAAGGTCGGAGACAATAGATTTAGAATCATTGAAGATCACCTCCTCAGATATAATTCTAGTGGTAAAGAGATCTTCAGGGATAAGATGTTAGGTGTGGGTGGAAGTCACACATCACTCTGTTCGGGGCCGCCCCCTTTGCCCCCAACATACATTCCGCCAGCTACAGCGAAAGTGGGTGAAGTACCGCAGTCAGTCGGGGTGGTGGAAGAAGGGAGGGTGGTACCTGCGGCCAGAACAAGTTCACGTCCCGAGGTGTCTTATGCCCAGGTGACTGGGAGACAGTCAGTGAGAGGCCAACCGGTGGGTGGGAAGAGAGTACCTGCTCTCCTGGAGTCTAATGCTGAGGTGCCCACTTCTGGGAGGAGAAATGCGGTTAGACTGAAGTGGGTTGGGGAAGGTGGAATTCCCAGCAGAAAAGATTTTTTGGGTCTCCTCCTAGGTATGGGCATCAAGGCACAGGACATTTTTGCCATCTTAGCTCCAGGAGACCCCCCAAGTTACTACGATGTGAGCTTTGTAACATCTAGTGGTATGGACTTCTTTTTGGAAGAAAGGAGCAGGCTGTGTGATTCAACCTGGAAAAATTGTATAGCTACGCCAATGTCAAAACAGTCATTAACCAAAAAAGCTCACATCGTGGTAACGAATGAGTCCATCCCGGTGAAAGATATTCTCCTTTGGATCAATCATTTCGCTGAAGTGGTGTCCCCGATTCACAAAGTCCTTGGCGACCTGGATATTTGGTGGGGGGGATATGAGGTGACTATTAAAATCCGCCAAAAAAATGGCGTGGCTACTCATGTCCCCCGATCAGCCCTTATTGGGAGGGATAAGATCACAGTCTTTTATCCAGGTCAGCCAAGGGTTTGTAATCGTTGTAACAGCAGGGGACATCTAAGTTACAGCTGTCAGACCCCGCGGTGTCATTTGTGTCAGGAGATTGGGCATCTTGCAAAAGACTGTAGTAAAATCAAGTGTAACTTATGCTTTCAGTTCGGTCATCCATATATCAAGTGCCCACTCTCCGACCTAAATGTACCGCGGGAGGTGGAGGAGGACATGAGGCAACCCATGCATGAGGAGGATCTGGTGTTTGATCCCAACCCCCCCAGTGTTTCTAGTCAGTCTGTCCCTCCTAATGTGTCTATCCTTGATTCTGTACAGAATGTTGTTCCTCCATCTGTGTCCCCTTCCAATGATCCCTCCTCATGTAGGTCCTCCAAGGAAACCAAGCAGAAGTCTGGCAGATCCAAGGGAGAATACTCCACCCGGGATGCAGCGGGGGGTGCAGGTCTCTCTTCAGGGGGTCCTGAGCCGCCTGAACATGGGAAGGACAGTGAGAGGAGAGGGTCCTCTGGATCCGCTTCTCAGGGCTGTCCTGTGGGAGACTCAAAAGTCTCCTCTTCATCTCTTTCTCTTTTTTCTTCAAGCATTCCTTCCTATACCCCTTCCCAATCCGTTCCTCAAACTCCGATTCACACAAATCCTTCCCCTCGACCCCCTTCTACCTCTTCTTCCCAGCTTTCACAACTGTCCTCTTCTAAGTTAGAACCTTCTGGGGGTTGTCCAGAAATTCAGGGAGGCCTAGCGCCTTCTTTGGAGGATGGAGGACCTTTAGAGGGCAAATGGGAAAGTGTGAAAAAAAGGACAAAGAGACCTTCATTTAAAGAAAAAAAAATCAAAGAAAGATTGGAGGAAAAAGATCAAAAAAGGCAGGATGTCCTCCTTTCTTATAGGTATGCTGCCTTAGAGGAGGAAAATTCTCCTGAAGAGGAAATGGAGGTTTCAACACCTGACCAGGGAGATGCCGCATAGATTGTCTATACGTATATTGTCAATGTTCGTGTTTTTCCTTTTAGTTTTATGTCCTAGTGTACAGTTAACTGTAGGAAAAACTTCAAATATTCTGATGGCGGTTCCCCCTCCACTCAGGCTGGCAACAATCAATGTTGCCAGTATAAAATCATCCAGAGCTCGAGAATTGGCTTTTGATTCTCTTAGTCGTTTTGACGCCGATGTGATATTTTTGCAAGAGACCAGGCTCACGTCCTTGGCTGATATTCATCTGGCCAAGCGGGATTGGAGACCTGGGCCCAGTTACTGGTCTCTTGCAGCCGAGCCTGGTAGTGGAGTTGCGGTTCTTTTCAGGACCGGTATGGTAACCTGCCGGCGAATAGTTGAAGTAGAGATGGGAAGATGTCTGGTCTTAGACGTCATTCTGAAGGGACAAAACCTCAGGCTAATCAACATCTATGGCCCACACTCCATTTGGGGGAGGAAGAATCTCTTTAGAATGGTCAAGCCCTTCCTTTTTACTGCTCAGCCTGTAGTCTTCGGTGGTGACTTTAACACCGTGGTTAGGCTTATGGACAGGACAGGTACCGTGACTCGGCTGAGCAGCGATAGTAATTTTTTAGTTAGTGCAGTTAATGATGCTGGTTTGGTAGATGTGCACGTTCGACACTCTCCAAACCTCACTGGGTTCACCTTTTATAGTGGTAGTCATAGGAGTAGAATAGATAGGTTTTTTGTTAAGGGGAGTTCTGTCACTTCAACCCCGCGGTTGCAGGCGGTAGAATTCTCCGATCACTGTATTCTGTCGGTAGATCTGAATGTTTCCGATGCTCCTCCCAGGGGTAAGGGAATTTGGAGATTAAATTCGTCCTTACTGTCGGAAGAAACGATAAGACAATCTGTCGAGGAGTTTTTTCAGGCACAGGTTACCATCCTGGACTGCTTTAGCAACAAGTCTGAGTGGTGGGAAGTGGTCAAAAAGCGTGTGGTTGGACTCTTCAAGAGCCTAGCAAGAAAGAAACAAATTAGTAAACATGTTGCTTACCAGCGACTGAGAAAGAGGCTTGAAATTCTTGTTTCGGAAGGCGGAAGTCAGGGGGAGATTTCTGAGGTCAAATCTCAACTTAAGCAGCAGCAGTATGACCGGTTGTCTTCTTTGGTTCTGGAAAGGGATCATGGGAAATACCACTCGCCTGACCCTTATCAGAATTGCAAACAAAGTGCAACGCTTAAGACGGTCAGTGCATTCAGGGATGCCTCGGGATCCGTGGCAAAGTCCAGGTCGCGGATCCTGGGTATCGCTAGAGATTTTTACGCTGATCTGCTCAGGAAGAGGCCACTTGACCAAGCAGGGATGGAAAGCTTCTTGGCTTCCATACCAGGTTTGGAAGATGTAGATATTTCTGATACAGATTTGACGGGAGACATCACTGCTGATGAGGTAGCAACTGCTATTGATAGCATTGCAACTAAAAAGACCCCTGGCCCAGATGGTTTGACGGCTGAATTTTATAAGGCTTTTAAGTCATTCTTGGCGCCACAATTGGCAGACGTGTTTAACGTTTGTCTTGCTGAGGGAGAGCTGTCACCCTCCATGAGACAGTCAGCAGTGATTTTGTTGTCAAAGGGTAAAGATCCTGAGATGATTGAGAATTGGCGTCCCATCAGCCTTCTCAACATCGACAGAAAGATTCTGGCTAAGATTTTATTCTGGCGTTTATCCCAGGTAACGTGCGTACTTTCTCGCCATCAGCACTGCTCTGTTCAGGGTAAAGGCACATTTTCAGCGGTGTTAGCTGTTCGGTAAGTCCTGGAGCGGTGCAGGGCTGAGGGTTGGGGAAAGTATTTACTGGCGCTGGATCAGTCAAAAGCTTTTGATCGAGTCGATCATGAGTACCTGTGGCGGTTACTCAGTGTGTATGGTCTACAGGATGGTTTTATCAATTGGCTCCGTGTATTATACAAAGGGGCTGAAAGTTTCATGCTTGTTAATGGTTGGGTTGGTCAGCCTTTTGAGGTGAGCTCGGGGGTCCGACAGGGTTGCCCCTTAAGCTCATTGCTGTATGTGTTCGCAATTGACCCCTTCGTGAGAAGGTTAGATGGCAGTTCACTCAGTGGTGTTCCGGTGGGCATCCCTGGTGTCTCATCCTTGAAAGTGATGGCCTATGCTGATGATGTTACTGTTGTGGTCTCTGAACCAGAAGAGGCGGAGGTAGTGGTTGCAGAGATTGCAAGGTACTCGTTGGCATCCAATTCCAAGGTCAATCATGACAAAAGTGAAATTTTCTGGATGGGGAAAAATGGAGAAAGCTTTGTACTTCCTGACTCCTTTCCTGTGCCCCAAGACAAAATCAAAGTTCTTGGCATCACATTTGGCCCAGGTGATTATGGCCTGCAAAATTGGGAATGTAGACTTGATGATGTCAGCACGAAAGTAGCCCACTGGAAGGGTTGGAACTTAACCCTAAGGGAAAGGATAGACTTGATCAAAACTTATCTGATTCCAGCAATGTTATATGTCAGTTACGTTGCAATCTTGCCAGAGTCTCTGTATGCGAGGATCCTCTCTTTGTTCTTTCAAATGCTCTGGAAGAACAAATTGAACCCTGTACGCAGAAATGTAACTTACAAAATCAGGCAGGAGGGTGGCTTAGGAATGGTCAACCCGGTTGTTTTCTTCACTCTGATTTTCATTAAGTATAATTTTGGTAACATGCTTTCAGAGGACCCGCCTGATTGGGTAAGCCTCTTCCGTATCTGGTATGAACCTTTTCTCACGAGGTGGGAGAGCGGTGGCTCAGTGAAGAGTCGGGCAGTTCGCAGTGGCTATCTTCCGGCTTATGTTGCTCCGTGTTTGAAGAAACTAAGGCAGTGGGGATTGAGTGTGGAGGATGTCAGGTCGGTTGAGAGGCGAGTCCTCACAGACCGGGTGATTGATTCCTATTTTCATGACTCACTGTCCTTGAGAGATTGCCCAAGCACAATGATGGAGGAGGGTTTGCGTTTGATTAACTCACCGCGTATTCCAAACAAATTGAGGGACATTGCTTGGCTTTCTTTCCACGGCAAACTCTATGTTAGAGGGAACATGAAGTTCATGAGAGTGGCAGATCGTGTGTGTCCTCGGGAGGAGTGTAATGGCGTTGAGGAGACCATGGACCACTTTCTGATGGAGTGTCCCTTTAACCTAGATGTGTACAAAGAGGTGGGCAGGGCTCTGAAAATCCCTTTCCTGAGGCGTCTGAGTTATGCCGAGTGGGCATATGGAGCATTCACATCACGCCGGGGTTTTGATTTGTGCACTTTATATATAGTTAGCTTAGTGGTTAGACAGCACACTTGGCTTGCACGGTGCGACGTAGCAATTAGGCAGAAAATCCTACCTGTCCGATTGGTAGCACAAGATATTCTGGGTGAGGTTGGGAAAATTCGGTACTTGGAGAGGAAGAAACTGGGGAGAGGACCTTGGGTTCTAGCGTGGCAGAACATCAAGCCTCCTTAAACCAGGGAAAGCCTCTTCGTTGGGTGAGCTTGCTATTCCTCAACTTTCACTATTAGATTTTGATATTTTCATCATAATTTTTGAAGATCGGCTGCAGACATAATAGGCGTTTCCTACAGTTAATGTTTTGTGTTTTTTATTTTTTTTTTTTTTTTTTTTTTATTTCCTGGTCCTGTTAGTTTTTTGATAAGTTTGTACTGTGGAGTTTTGTATTAAATGTTTGTTCATTGTTTAGGGTTTGTATGGATGTGGTATAGATGTTATTGTCGTGTTTTTTTTTTTTTTTTTTTGGGCCTTATGTATGTATGTTGTACTGTAGGTGTTGTTTTGCACATTGTCTTGGTGATAGTTTATGTTGTCATGTCTTGTTTTTATGAATGGTAGTATGATTGGATATCTCCCTGGGTTTTTTTTCGACCTCAGATGCAATGGTTAAATTTGTGAAACCTCTTGATATAAGTTTATGTATTATACTTTTGTTATTGTGGAAAGGCGTTTAGCCTTATGTTTTCTGTTGAGTATGGTATATTATGTGACAAGAACATGCATACTTTTATTTATTTATTATGTTCTATGTATGTATGTTTAAGATAAGAAAACTTTTACAATAAAAATCAAAAGTTTCAAAATTTCCAATGAAAGTCTATGGGAAAAATGGGGTCTGTGGGGGTCCGCCACAGGGGCCCGGAGGGTGAAATTGCTTTAAAAAGCACAAGCAACCTATTTGGGTATGAGCCGAACAAGTGTGCAAAGTTTCAGAATTCTACTCCTTAAACTCTGGGAGGAGTAGCGTATAGAAATTTGCTAAATTTTCATTGGCCGCTGGTAGCTCCGCCTAATTTGGGGTGAGCCCCCAAAATACATCTTTTTATTTGGGGTGACACCAACCATATGTGGTCCGAGTTTGGGGAGTGTAGCTTCAAAATTGTACGAGTGGCAGTGATTTTAAATTTTTCCCTGTCAAAGTCAATACGAAAAAAGGGGTCTTCCGGGGTCCGACGCAGGGGCCCGGAGGGTGCGATCGCTTAATAAAGCACAAGCAACGTACTTCGCTTGTTTGGCGCTTCTACCCCTAAAACTGTAGGAGGAGTAGCGTATAGAAAATGGGGGGGGGGGGGGGGGGCGCCTATAATAATAATAAGAAGAAGAACTAGATGGTGTCGTTTCTGAAGAAACCACAGGATGTTGGCTATGTGTCTGATTGGCTGTATGTGGCTCCGCCCACCTTGCCAAATTTTAACCCCAGTGACCCAGTGTGCCAAGTCTGGGAACTCTGGCTTTAATACAGTGAGAATTACAGCTGTTTACATTTTCCCATTGAAGTCAATAGGGAAAATCTGATTGGCTATTTTTGGCCCCACCCACTTTTCAAATTTTAATCCCAGTCCCCCTGTGACTGACTGTGCCAAGTTTGAAGTCCCTGCCAGTAACAGTAAAAGAATGACAGCAACTTATATATTGACATTGAATAGCAATAGGTAACATTTGATTGGCTGTTTTAAGCTCCGCCCATTTTTCTAAATTTTAAAATTAACCACCATGTCATGGTCTGTGCCAAGTTTTGGACCTCTGGCTTTAAAACTGTGAGAGTGGCAGTATTTGAAAGTTTTACATTGAAGTGCATAGGTGAAATTTGATTGGATGTTAGTGGCTCCACCCACTTTTCCTGTTTTTGACCGCAGTCACCCAGTGAATAACTGAGCCAAGTTTGGGACACCTAGCATTTAAACTGTGATTTTAGCAGTGGTTTATCATTTTTCATTAAGGTCAATGGCTGAAATCTGATTGGCTGTTGTTGCCCCGCCCCCTTTTTTCCTACTTGTGAACCACAGTCACCCAGTGACTAACACTCCAAAGTTTGTGAATGCTGGCATTTAACGTGTAAAAATGGCAGCAGTTTTATATTTTTCCATTGAAAATCAATGAATGAAATTTGATTGGTTGCTGGTGGCTACGCCCACTTTTTCAGAACTTGAAGTGGAAACCCCCAGGGACCACATTTGCGATATTCGAGGTCCCTGACATCAATATTGTGAGAATGGCAGCCTTTTTAATTGTTCCCATTTAAATCAAGCAAAGAAATCTGATTGGTCGGTTCTGGCTCTGCCCACTTTTATGTATTTTGAGTGTTGACGTATAACATAAAATCTGATGGAAAGTGCCGGAAAGTCCTATCTGCTTCCACCGAGCCCCTCTTGTGATGTCATAATAGCCCCATGTTTACCTCTGGTGATGTCAGGGAAGTGATGTCATAATAGCCGTGTGTGTATATAAGCAGAGGTTGAGCATTGAGAGGCTCACTTTTGTCTCCACTTGCACAAGTGAAGACGATTGATTTTGCTCTCGAGCAATTTACTCATTAGTGAGATTCTCATTGGTGAACTATGTTGCGCTGCTGTAAAAGGCACCGCAAAATGAACCTCAGGCTTGAGGTTCAGCAGCCCTCTGTACAGCCAGCTGCCAATGCTGACCCAGAGCCACAACCACCAGCTAGGGGAAGAGCCCAGGCAGCTGTGCGTTCTATCAGGGCTTTCTTGGGCAGACTGTTCTACTGCTGTAGACCTGCCCCATCTACCGGGCGTTCTGCATTAGCACTGGAATATGTGGTATCGGATGATTCCGGTCATGTGGTGGAGGGAGTAGCTGGGTGCCCAGCACCGGGATATCAGATATCGGTTATTTCACCTTATGTGGAGGAAGCAGAAGAGGCTGATGATTCTGGTCATGTGGTGGAGGAAGTAGCTGGGGAACCAGCGCCAGGATATCAGCTTTCTGATGTTTTGCCTTATGTGGATGTGGAGGAGAAGAAAGAAGCTGATGATTCCGGTCATGTGGTGGAGGAAGTAGCTGGGGAACCAGCGCCGGGATATCAGTTATCGGATGTCTCCCCCTTGGATGTTGACGAAGCAGAAGAAGCTGATGATTCCGGTCATGTGGAGGAGGTAGTAGCTGGGGAACCAGCGCCGGGATATCAGTTGTCGGATGTTTCACCTTTTGTGGATGTGGACTTAGGAGCTGATGATTCTGGTCATGTGGTGGAGGAAGTAGCTGGGGAACCAGCGCCAGGGTATCAGCTTTCTGATGTTTCACCTCGTGTGGATGTGAAGGAGAAGGAAGAGGCTGATGATTCCGGTCATGTGGTGGAGGAAGTAGCTGGGAAACCAGCGCCGGGATATCAGTTATCGGATATCTCCCCCTTGGATGTTGACGAAGCAGAAGAAGCTGATGATTCCGGTCATGTGGAGGAGGAAGTAGCTGGGGAACCAGCGCCGGGATATCAGTTGTCGGATGTTTCACCTTTTGTGGATGTGGACTTAGGAGCTGATGATTCTGGTCATGTGGTGGAGGAAGTAGCTGGGGAACCAGCGCCGGGATATCAGCTTTCTGATGTTTCACCTCGTGTGGATGTGAAGGAGAAGGAAGAGGCTGATGATTCCGGTCATGTGGTGGAGGAAGTAGCTGGGAAACCAACGCCGGGATATCAGTTATCGGATATCTCCCCCTTGGATGTTGACGAAGCAGAAGAAGCTGATGATTCCGGTCATGTGGTGGAGGAAGTAGCTGGGGAACCAGCGCCGGGATATCAGTTGTCGGATGCTTCAGCTTTTGTTGATGTGGACTTAGGAGTTGATGATTCTGGTCATGTGGTGGAGGAAGTAGCTGGGGAACCAGCGCCAGGATATCAGCTTTCTGATGTTTCACCTCGTGTGGATGTGGAGGAGAAGGAAGAGGCTGATGATTCCGGTCATGTGGTGGAGGAAGTAACTGGGGAACCAGCGCCGGGATATCAGTTATCGGATGTCTCCCTCTTGGATGTTGACGAAGCGGAAGAAGCTGATGATTCCGGTTATGTGGTGGAGGAAGTAGCTGGGGAACCAGCGCCGGGATATCAGTTGTCGGATGCTTCAGCTTTTGTTGATGTGGACTTAGGAGCTGATGATTCCGGTCATGTGGTGGAGGAAGTAGCTGGGGAACCAGCGCCGGGATATCAGCTTTCTGATGTTTCACCTCATGTGGATGTGAAGGAGAAGGAAGAGGCTGATGATTCCAGTCATGAGGTGGAGGAAGTAGCTGGGGAACCAGCGCCGGGATATCAGTTGTCGGATGCTTCAGCTTTTGTTGATGTGGACTTAGGAGCTGATGATTCTGGTCATGTGGTGGAGGAAGTAGCTGGGGAACCAGCGCCAGGATATCAGCTTTCTGATGTTTCACCTCGTGTGGATGTGAAGGAGAAGGAAGAAGCTGATGATTCCGGTCATGTGGTGGAGGAAGTAGCTGGGGAACCAGCGTCGGGATATCAGTTGTCGGATATCTCCCTCTTGGATGTTGACGAAGCAGAAGAAGCTGATGATTTCGGTCATGTGGTGGAGGAAGTAGCTGGGGAACCAGCGCCGGGATATCAGTTGTCGGATGTTTCACCTTTTGTGGATGTGGACTTAGGAGCTGATGATTCTGGTCATGTGGTGGAGGAAGTAGCTGGGGAACCAGCGCCTGGATATCAGCTTTCTGATGTTTTACCTCGTGTGGATGTGGAGGAGAAGGAAGAGGCTGATGATTCCGGTCATGTGGTGGAGGAAGTAGCTGGGGAACCAGCGCTGGGATATCAGTTATCGGATGTCTCCCCCTTGGATGTTGACGAAGTGGAAGAAGCTGATGATTCCGGTCATGTGGTGGAGGAAGCAGCTGGGGAACCAGCGCCGGGATATCAGTTGTCGGATGCTTCAGCTTTTGTCGATGTGGACTTAGGAGCTGATGATTCCGGTCATGTGGAGGAGGAAGTAGCTGGGAAACCAGCGCCGGGATATCAGCTTTCTGATGTTTCACCTCGTGTGGCGAAGGAGGAAGAAGCTGGCCCGAGTGGAATCCAGACCATCAGGAAGCCACTGACTTTGGGCAGCTTCAACTTCCATAAACTTCTTGGAGAGGGGTCATTTGGCAAGGTTTACCTTGCTTCCCACCGAGCCAGAGACCAACAGCTGGCCATTAAAATGGTCAAGAAAAGGCCATTTATAAAGTATAATGACCCTGAGGAAATATTCATGGAGTGTCAGGTATTGAAGACCCTTGGGAAGGGTCCCTTTATCACTCAGCTCTACGGTACATTCCAGTCAAAGAATTACCTCTGCTTTGCCATGGAGTACCTGAGCGGGGGAGATCTGATGACACTTCTAGATGATGCTGACAAGCCATTTGACATTACGACCCTGAGACTGTTTGCTGCGCAGATGGTTATCGGCCTGGAGTACATCCACTCCAAGGGTGTCATCCACAGAGACATCAAGCCGGAAAACATCCTCCTGGACGCAGTCGGGAACATAAAGATTGCTGACTTCGGCCTGGCAGTGCAAGATGTCTTTGGGGATGACATGGTTGAAGGATGTAACGGGAGCTTGCACTATATGGCCCCGGAGGTGTTCCTAGAGATGGACTACGAACACTCAGTAGACTTCTTCTCTACGGGAATCATGCTTTTTTTGATGGCATGCCTCAAACACCCATTCATGGACAAGTGGGAGAAGGATGAGGCTGTCATCAAAAACTCCATTTATTACAATTATCCAGACTACCCGCCGGAGATGGACCCCACACTGAAAGACTTCCTGGAGAAGCTACTGTGTAAAAACCAGGAAGCGCGTAAAGATCAGATGAAAAACCTGAGGGAAGAGCCGTTCTTCATTTCCATAGACTGGAAGGCTGTGGAGTCCGGAGGGGTGCGGCCCCCATTCCGTGTGGAACCACCATAGGAAGAGCCGAGAGAGACCCCTACTCACTTGGACAACAACAACACTAGTACTATAATAGTTACATAGCTATAATAAAATGTGTAAAAATGACAGCAGTTTTATTGTTTTCTATTAAAAATCAATGAATGAAATTTGATTGGTTGCGGGTGGCTCCGCCCACTTTTTCTAAACTTGGAGTGGAAACCCCCAGCGACCACATTTGCGATATTCGAGGGCCCTGACATCAATATTGTGAGAATGGCAGCCTTGTTAATTTTTCCCATTTAAATCAATCAAAGAAATCTGATTGGTCGGTTTTGGCTCCGCCCACTTTTATGAATTTTAATCCCAGTCCCCCAGTGACCAACTGTGCCAAGTGTCAGGACCCTGCCACTAACCGTCTAAGAGCAGCAGCAATTTTTTTTTATTTTTCCCTTTTAAACTAATGGCTGAAATTTGATTGGCTGTGGTAGACTCCGCCCACTTTTTATAAATTTTAAACCCAGTCACCCAGTGACCCACTGTGCCAAGTCTGGGAACTCTGGCTTTAATACTGTGAGAATTGCAGCGGTTTACATTTTCCCATTGAAGTCAATAGGGTAAATCTGATTGGTTGTGTGTGGCTCCGCCCACTTTTTTGGGTCCCCAAAATGTGACAGAATGTTTCAGTTTCACCCCATAACCAAGTGACCCAAGTTTGGTGAGGCGGTTGTCAGTCTGAACTGGATCACTGAGGGGAGAGCATTGACTGTTGGAGCTCTGCTCAAAGGACCTATCCGTGGTGTGCCTGTCCGACCATCAGTGCAGGAGGAGCGGAGATAGTCCGAACTTTAAGGCCCTGCTTAGGCCTTTCGTCGGCAGGAGCCTACTTTGCAGGCCGGCTGTCTCAGGATGGAGCAGGCGGCTCCAAAGCACCCTGATCCCACTGGCTTGGGAAGGGGAGGAACATTGACTGTGAAGGACACTGTAGCTTGGGTGCACGCAGTTGATGAATGCTGTTTCTTGATAAAAACTTTGAAGTTCCAGCTAAAGAATGCAATCTTTCGCTACGGAGTGAAATGGCAATCGAGCTTTCTGAATATGGACCCTGAACTGGTAAGCCTGAGACAGAGGATCCGTGAGCAGCAGGCTGTGCTTGAGGGCCTGAAAGCTTACGGGGGACCTATGAGTGAGGCCCTGGTGTGTCGTCAGAGGTTCCAAGCCATGTTAGCAAACAGTGATGATGAATATCTGAACGGAGGTGAGGGAGATTGCATGGTTATGGAGAAAGACAGTACGCCTGAGGAGCCTTCTGGTCAGGCGTCTCTCTTACCTGCCATGCATCAACCTACTGAGCAAATTACAGCTGTGCATGTTAAACCTGAAGTTGATGAAGATACGATCTTGGAGGTGATTGTCGGGAGGGAATCTTCCAAGACAGAGGTGGATAATGTATGTAAAGATGATAAAGCTTCCCTAACAGTCAAAGATGGTGGCAAATACGTTAAAACTTTACCTGTGGGGGTGTTGCCGTTGTAAGGGGCTGTGCAGATACATGATGGTTTGGGAGGCGTTATACAAACCTCCCTGGATCCTGACCCTGAGCAGTCAGCATCTGGAGATGATGGTGTGAGCCAAGAGTCCAAAGGACTCATGCAGGTAGAAGGCATATTGCAAAAATGGTAAAATCCCCCATAGGCTTTCATTAGGCCCCTATTTCACTTTCCAAAATCTCAAATCTTTTCAAAGGGCAATGGCTCAGCAGTGGCAAATTTTCTAGCATTGTAGGAACTGTTAGGGGGATCATAACTGGTGAGTTTCGGGTCCCTAGGCCAAAGAGGTCATAGCCTAGGGTCACAAAAACCTGTTTATTTGGGCTATTTCAATGGTAGTGATGCTGACGTACATAAATCGCAGCCATGGCCGTTAGCAACGTCTGAATTTCACGAAATGTCTCATGCAGGTAGAAGACATATTGTTAGACTTGGATTCCAAAGATGGGGTCCCTACATTTCTGCAAACCAGAGTTACAGGGGTCCAAAATTGGTAAAATCCCCCATAGGCTTTCATTGCCTCCCTATTTCACTTTCCAAAATCTCACATCTTTTCAAAGGGCAATTGCTCAGCAGTGGCAAATTTTCTAGCATTGTAGGGACCCTTAGGGGGAACATGACTGGTGAGTTTCGGGCCCCTAGGCCAAAGAGGTCATAGCCTAGGGTCACAAAAACCTGTTTATTTGGGCTATTTCAATAGTAGTGATGCTGACGTACATAAATCGCAGCCATGGCCGTTAGCAACGTCTGAATTTCACGAAATGTCTCATGCAGGTAGAAGACATATTGTTAGACTTGGATTCCAAAGATGGGGTCCCTACATCTCTGCAAACCAGAGTTACAGGGGTCCAAAATTGGTAAAATCCCCTATAGGCTTTCATTGCCTCCCTATTTCACTTTCCAAAATCTCACATCTTTTCAAAGGGCAATTGCTCAGCAGTGGCAAATTTTCTAGCATTGTAGGGACCCTTAGGGGGAACATGACTGGTGAGTTTCGGGCCCCTAGGCCAAAGAGGTCATAGCCTAGGGTCACAAAAACCTGTTTATTTGGGCTATTTCAATGGTAGTGATGCTGACGTACATAAATCGCAGCCATGGCCGTTAGCAACGTCTGAATTTCACGAAATGTCTCATGCAGGTAGAAGAAATATTGTTAGACTTGGATTCCAAAGATGGGGTCCCTACATCTCTGCAAACCAGCGTTACAGGGGTCCGAAATTGGCAAAATCCCCCATAGGCTTTCATTGCCTCCCTATTTCACTTTTCAAAATCTCACATCTTTTCAAAGGGCAATTGCTCAGCAGTGGCAAATTTTCTAGCATTGTAGGGACCCTTAGGGGGAACATGACTGGTGAGTTTCGGGCCCCTAGGCCAAAGAGGTCATAGCCTAGGGTCACAAAAACCTGTTTATTTGGGCTATTTCTATGGTAGTGATGCTGACGTACATAAATCACAGCCATGGCCGTTAGCAACGTCTGAATTTCACGAAATGTCTCATGCAGGTAGAAGACATATTGTTAGACTTGGATTCCAAATGATGGGGTCCCTACATTTCTGCAAACCAGAGTTACAGGGGTCCAAAATTGGCAAAATCCCCCATAGGCTTTTATTGCCTCCCTATTTCACTTTCCAAAATCTCACATCTTTTCAAAGGGCAATTGCTCAGCAGTGGCAAATTTTCTAGCATTGTAGGGACCCTTAGGGGGAACATGACTGGTGAGTTTTGGGCCCCTAGGCCAAAGAGGTCATAGCCTAGGGTCACAAAAACCTGTTTATTTGGGCTATTTCAATGGTAGTGATGCTGACGTACATAAATCACAGCCATGGCCGTTAGCAACATCTGAATTTCACGAAATGTCTCATGCAGGTAGAAGACATATTGTTAGACTTGGATTCCAAAGATGGGGTCCCTACATCTCTGCAAACCAGAGTTACAGGGGTCCAAAATTGGTAAAATGTTTTGGGAACTGTATCCTTAGCCAAAGGGAACTGTGATTTGCTTATGCAGAGTGATGGGAAGGGAAGGGAGGTGGAAGTAAAGCTTACTAGAGTCAAATGTGATACCGTGTTTGGCAATATTGAGATAATGCAAAATGAGAATGGTAGTGTGAATTTGTTAATTGAAGATGAAGTGATTGAAAATGTTTCTTTAAATGAAAATGTGGATGTGGAAAAAAAAGAAAGTTGTGTAGAAAATGACATAAAAAGTAAAGAGAATAAACAGGAGGAGAAAGGGGCAGATGGGCAGGCTGCTGTTGATACATCTGTGGGTGCTTCAGGAGAAGGAGTGGTTGGGACCACAGAAAGTATGGAGGAGGTTGCGTTAGCTCTTGGTGCACTTGCAGATGTAGATGAAGTGCTGGGTGACTTCTATTCTGAAACTAAAAGGTATATTGTAACTGAACTTAAGCTTCTCATTCTTGATGTCCCCCAGCACCACATTTGCGATATTCGAGGTCCATGACATCAATAATGTGAGAATGGCAGCCTTTTTATTTTTCCCATACAAATCAATGAAAGAAATCTGGTTGGTTTTGGCCCCACCCACTTTTCTGAATTTTAATCCCAGTCCCCTGGTGACCAACTGTACCAAGTTTGAGGACCCTGCTATTAACTGTCTAAAAGCGGCAGCAGTTTTACATTTTCCCATTTAAATGAATGGCTGAAATTTGTCTGTGGTAGACTCTGCCCACTTTTTCTAAATTTTAAACCCAGTCACCCAGCGACCCAGTGGGCCAAGTTTGGGAACTCTGGCTTTTATACTGTGAGAATTACAGCTGTTTACATATTCTCATTGAAGTCAATAGGGAAAATCTGATTGGTTGTTTGTGGCTCCACCCACTTTTTGGGGTCCCCAAAATGTGACAGAATGTTTTAGCATCACCCCATGACTAAGTGACCCAAGTTTGGTGAGAGTAACTTCAAAGCTGTACGAGTGGCGAAAGTTTCAAGTTTTCCAACGAAAGTCTATGGGAAAAATAAGGTCTTCGGGGGTCCACCACAGGGGCACGGAGGGTGGGATTGCTTAAAAAAGCACAAGCAATCTATTCGGGTATGAGCCAAACAAGTGTGCAAAGTTTCATAATTGTACTCCTGAAACTCTGGGAGGAGTAGCGTATAGAAAATTGCTAAATGTTCATTGGCTGGTGGTAGCTCCGCCCACTTTGGGTGCCCCCCAAAATACTTATTTTAATTTGGGGTGACACCAACAATATGTGGTCCGAGTTTGGGGAGTGTAGCTTCAAAATTGTACGAGTAACAGCGATTTTAAATTTTTCCCTGTCAAAGTCAATACGAAAAATGGGGGCTTCTGGGGTCTGCCGCAGGGGCGCGGAGGGTGGGATCGCTTAATAAAGCACAAGCAGCGTACTTCACTATAAGACGAATAAGTGTGGAAAGTGTGGCGCTTGAACCCCTAAAACTGTAGGAGGCGTAGCGTACAGAAAATGGGGGGCGCTAATAATAATAACTAGATGGTGTCGTTTCTGAAGAAACCACAGGATGTTGGCTATGTGTCTGATTGGCTGCATGTGGCTCCGCCCACCTTGCCAAATTTTAACCCCAGTCACCCAGTGACCCAGTGTGCCAAGTCTGGGAACTCTGGCTTTAATAATGTGAGAATTACAGCTGTTTACATTTTACCATTGAAGTCAATAGGGAAAATCTGATTGGCTGTTTTTGGCCCCGCCCACTTTCAAAATTTTAATCCCAGTCCCCCTGTGACCGACTGTGCCAAGTTTGAAGTCCCTGCCATTAACAGTAAAAGAATGACAGCAACTTATATATTGACATTGATTAGCAATAGGTAACATTTGATTGGCTGTTTTAAGCTCCGCCCATCTAAATTTTAACATTAACCACCATGTCATGGTCTGTGCCAAGTTTTGGACCTCTGGCTTTAAAACTGTGAGAGTGGCAGTATTTGAAAGCTTTACATTGAAGTGCATTGGTTAAATTTGATTGGATGCTAGTGGCTCCGCCCACTTTTTTTATTTTTTGACCGCAATCACCCAGTGAGTAACTGAGCCAAGTTTGGGACACCTGGCATTTAAACTGTGATAATAGCAGCAGTTTATCATTTTTCATTAAGGTCAATGGCTGAAATCTGATTGGCTGTTGTTACCCCGCCCCCTTTTTTTACTAATTGCGAATCACAGTCACTCAGTCACTAACACTCCAAAGTTTATGAATGCTGGCATTTAACGTGTAAAAATGGCAGCAGTTTTATTGTTTTCTATTGAAAATCAATGAATGACATTTGATTGGTTGCTGGTGGCTCCACCCACTTTTTCAAAATTTGAAGTGTAAATCCCCAGGGACCACATTTGCGATATTCGAAGTCCCTGACATCAATATTGTGAGAATGGCAGCCTTTTTAATTTTTCCCATTTAAATCAATTAACGAAATCTGATTGGTCGGTTTTGGCTCTGCCCACTTTTATGAATTTTAATCCCAGTCCCCCAGTGACCAACTGTGCCAAGTGTCAGGACCCTACCATTAACCGTCTAAGAGCAGCAGCAATTTTTATTTTTCCCATTTAAACTAATGGCTGAAATTTGATTGGCTGTGGTAGACTCCATCTACTTTTAATACATTTTAAACCCAGTCACCCAGTGACCCACTATGCCAAGTCTGGGAACTCTGGCTTTAATACTTTGAGAATTACAGCTGTTTACATTTTCTCATTGCAGTCAATAGGGAAAATCTGATTGGTTGTTTGTGGCTCCACCCACTTTTTTGGGTCCCCAAAATGTGACAGAATGTTTCAGCTTCACTCCCTGACCAAGTGACCCAAGTTTGGTGAGTGTAACTTCAAAGCTGTACGAGTGGCAAAAGTTTCAAAATTTCCAATGAAAGTCTATGGGAAAAATGGGGTCTTTGGGGGTCCGCCACAGGGGCCCGGAGGGTGAAATTGCTTAAAAAAGCACAAGCAACCTATTCGGGTATGAGCCGAACAAGTGTGCAAAGTTTCAGAATTCTACTCCTTAAACTCTGGGAGGAGTAGCGTATAGAAATTTGCTAAATTTTCATTGGCCGCTGGTAGCTCCGCCTAATTTGGGGTGAGCCCCCAAAATACATCTTTTTATTTGGGGTGACACCAACCATATGTGGTCCGAGTTTGGGGAGTGTAGCTTCAAAATTGTACGAGTGGCAGTGATTTTAAATTTTTCCCTGTCAAAGTCAATACGAAAAAAGGGGTCTTCCGGGGTCCGCCGCAGGGGCCCGGAGGGTGCGATCGCTTAATAAAGCACAAGCAACGTACTTCGCTTGTTTGGCGCTTCTACCCCTAAAACTGTAGGAGGAGTAGCGTATAGAAAATGGGGGGGGGGGGGGGGCGCCTATAATAATAAGAAGAAGAACTAGATGGTGTCGTTTCTGAAGAAACCACAGGATGTTGGCTATGTGTCTGATTGGCTGTATGTGGCTCCGCCCACCTTGTCAAATTTTAACCCCAGTGACCCAGTGTGCCAAGTCTGGGAACTCTGGCTTTAATACAGTGAGAATTACTGCTGTTTACATTTTCCCATTGAAGTCAATAGGGAAAATCTGATTGGCTATTTTTGGCCCCACCCACTTTTCAAATTTTAATCCCAGTCCCCCTGTGACTGACTGTGCCAAGTTTGAAGTCCCTGCCAGTAACAGTAAAAGAATGACAGCAACTTATATATTGACATTGAATAGCAATAGGTAACATTTGATTGGCTGTTTTAAGCTCCGCCCATTTTTCTAAATTTTAAAATTAACCACCATGTCATGGTCTGTGCCAAGTTTTGGACCTCTGGCTTTAAAACTGTGAGAGTGGCAGTATTTGAAAGTTTTACATTGAAGTGCATAGGTGAAATTTGATTGGATGTTAGTGGCTCCACCCACTTTTCCTGTTTTTGACCGCAGTCACCCAGTGAATAACTGAGCCAAGTTTGGGACACCTAGCATTTAAACTGTGATTTTAGCAGTGGTTTATCATTTTTCATTAAGGTCAATGGCTGAAATCTGATTGGCTGTTGTTGCCCCGCCCCCTTTTTTCCTACTTGTGAACCACAGTCACCCAGTGACTAACACTCCAAAGTTTGTGAATGCTGGCATTTAACGTGTAAGAATGGCAGCAGTTTTATATTTTTCCATTGAAAATCAATGAATGAAATTTGATTGGTTGCTGGTGGCTACGCCCACTTTTTCAGAACTTGAAGTGGAAACCCCCAGGGACCACATTTGCGATATTCGAGGTCCCTGACATCAATATTGTGAGAATGGCAGCCTTTTTAATTGTTCCCATTTAAATCAAGCAAAGAAATCTGATTGGTCGGTTCTGGCTCTGCCCACTTTTATGTATTTTGAGTGTTGACGTATAACATAAAATCTGATGGAAAGTGCCGGAAAGTCCTATCTGCTTCCACCGAGCCCCTCTTGTGATGTCATAATAGCCCCATGTTTACCTCTGGTGATGTCAGGGAAGTGATGTCATAATAGCCGTGTGTGTATATAAGCAGAGGTTGAGCATTGAGAGGCTCACTTTTGTCTCCACTTGCACAAGTGAAGACGATTGATTTTGCTCTCGAGCAATTTACTCATTAGTGAGATTCTCATTGGTGAACTATGTTGCGCTGCTGTAAAAGGCACCGCAAAATGAACCTCAGGCTTGAGGTTCAGCAGCCCTCTGTACAGCCAGCTGCCAATGCTGACCCAGAGCCACAACCACCAGCTAGGGGAAGAGCCCAGGCAGCTGTGCGTTCTATCAGGGCTTTCTTGGGCAGACTGTTCTACTGCTGTAGACCTGCCCCATCTACCGGGCGTTCTGCATTAGCACTGGAATATGTGGTATCGGATGATTCCGGTCATGTGGTGGAGGGAGTAGCTGGGTACCCAGCACCGGGATATCAGATATCGGTTATTTCACCTTATGTGGAGGAAGCAGAAGAGGCTGATGATTCTGGTCATGTGGAGGAGGTAGTAGCTGGGGAACCAGCGCCGGGATATCAGTTGTCGGATGTTTCACCTTTTGTGGATGTGGACTTAGGAGCTGATGATTCTGGTCATGTGGTGGAGGAAGTAGCTGGGGAACCAGCGCCAGGGTATCAGCTTTCTGATGTTTCACCTCGTGTGGATGTGAAGGAGAAGGAAGAGGCTGATGATTCCGGTCATGTGGTGGAGGAAGTAGCTGGGAAAACAGCGCCGGGATATCAGTTATCGGATATCTCCCCCTTGGATGTTGACGAAGCAGAAGAAGCTGATGATTCCGGTCATGTGGAGGAGGAAGTAGCTGGGGAACCAGCGCCGGGATATCAGTTGTCGGATGTTTCACCTTTTGTGGATGTGGACTTAGGAGCTGATGATTCTGGTCATGTGGTGGAGGAAGTAGCTGGGGAACCAGCGCCAGGATATCAGCTTTCTGATGTTTCACCTCGTGTGGATGTGAAGGAGAAGGAAGAGGCTGATGATTCCGGTCATGTGGTGGAGGAAGTAGCTGGGAAACCAACGCCGGGATATCAGTTATCGGATATCTCCCCCTTGGATGTTGAGGAAGCAGAAGAAGCTGATGATTCCGGTCATGTGGTGGAGGAAGTAGCTGGGGAACCAGCGCCGGGATATCAGTTGTCGGATGCTTCAGCTTTTGTTGATGTGGACTTAGGAGTTGATGATTCTGGTCATGTGGTGGAGGAAGTAGCTGGGGAACCAGCGCCAGGATATCAGCTTTCTGATGTTTCACCTCGTGTGGATGTGGAGGAGAAGGAAGAGGCTGATGATTCCGGTCATGTGGTGGAGGAAGTAACTGGGGAACCAGCGCCGGGATATCAGTTATCGGATGTCTCCCTCTTGGATGTTGACGAAGCGGAAGAAGCTGATGATTCCGGTTATGTGGTGGAGGAAGTAGCTGGGGAACCAGCGCCGGGATATCAGTTGTCGGATGCTTCAGCTTTTGTTGATGTGGACTTAGGAGCTGATGATTCCGGTCATGTGGTGGAGGAAGTAGCTGGGGAACCAGCGCCGGGATATCAGCTTTCTGATGTTTCACCTCATGTGGATGTGAAGGAGAAGGAAGAGGCTGATGATTCCGGTCATGAGGTGGAGGAAGTAGCTGGGGAACCAGCGCGGGGATATCAGTTGTCGGATGCTTCAGCTTTTGTTGATGTGGACTTAGGAGCTGATGATTCTGGTCATGTGGTGGAGGAAGTAGCTGGGGAACCAGCGCCAGGATATCAGCTTTCTGATGTTTCACCTCGTGTGGATGTGAAGGAGAAGGAAGAAGCTGATGATTCCGGTCATGTGGTGGAGGAAGTAGCTGGGGAACCAGCGTCGGGATATCAGTTGTCGGATATCTCCCTCTTGGATGTTGACGAAGCAGAAGAAGCTGATGATTTCGGTCATGTGGTGGAGGAAGTAGCTGGGGAACCAGCGCCAGGATATCAGCTTTCTGATGTTTCACCTCGTGTGGATGTGGAGGAGAAGGAAGAGGCTGATGATTCCGGTCATGTGGTGGAGGAAGTAGCTGGGGAACCAGCGCTGGGATATCAGTTATCGGATGTCTCCCCCTTGGATGTTGGCGAAGTGGAAGAAGCTGATGATTCCGGTCATGTGGTGGAGGAAGCAGCTGGGGAACCAGCGCCGGGATATCAGTTGTCGGATGCTTCAGCTTTTGTCGATGTGGACTTAGGAGCTGATGATTCCGGTCATGTGGAGGAGGAAGTAGCTGGGAAACCAGCGCCGGGATATCAGCTTTCTGATGTTTCACCTCGTGTGGCGAAGGAGGAAGAAGCTGGCCCGAGTGGAATCCAGACCATCAGGAAGCCACTGACTTTGGGCAGCTTCAACTTCCATAAACTTCTTGGAGAGGGGTCATTTGGCAAGGTTTACCTTGCTTCCCACCGAGCCAGAGACCAACAGCTGGCCATTAAAATGGTCAAGAAAAGGCCATTTATAAAGTATAATGACCCTGAGGAAATATTCATGGAGTGTCAGGTATTGAAGACCCTTGGGAAGGGTCCCTTTATCACTCAGCTCTACGGTACATTCCAGTCAAAGAATTACCTCTGCTTTGCCATGGAGTACCTGAGCGGGGGAGATCTGATGACACTTCTAGATGATGCTGACAAGCCATTTGACATTACGACCCTGAGACTGTTTGCTGCGCAGATGGTTATCGGCCTGGAGTACATCCACTCCAAGGGTGTCATCCACAGAGACATCAAGCCGGAAAACATCCTCCTGGACGGAGTCGGGAACATAAAGATTGCTGACTTCGGCCTGGCAGTGCAAGATGTCTTTGGGGATGACATGGTTGAAGGATGTAACGGGAGCTTGCACTATATGGCCCCGGAGGTGTTCCTAGAGATGGACTACGAACACTCAGTAGACTTCTTCTCTACGGGAATCATGCTTTTTTTGATGGCATGCCTCAAACACCCATTCATGGACAAGTGGGAGAAGGATGAGGCTGTCATCAAAAACTCCATTTATTACAATTATCCAGACTACCCGCCGGAGATGGACCCCACACTGAAAGACTTCCTGGAGAAGCTACTGTGTAAAAACCAGGAAGCGCGTAAAGATCAGATGAAAAACCTGAGGGAAGAGCCGTTCTTCATTTCCATAGACTGGAAGGCTGTGGAGTCCGGAGGGGTGCGGCCCCCATTCCGTGTGGAACCACCATAGGAAGAGCCGAGAGAGACCCCTACTCACTTGGACAACAACAACACTAGTACTATAATAGTTACATAGCTATAATAAAATGTGTAAAAATGACAGCAGTTTTATTGTTTTCTATTAAAAATCAATGAATGAAATTTGATTGGTTGCGGGTGGCTCCGCCCACTTTTTCTAAACTTGGAGTGGAAACCCCCAGCGACCACATTTGCGATATTCGAGGGCCCTGACATCAATATTGTGAGAATGGCAGCCTTGTTAATTTTTCCCATTTAAATCAATCAAAGAAATCTGATTGGTCGGTTTTGGCTCCGCCCACTTTTATGAATTTTAATCCCAGTCCCCCAGTGACCAACTGTGCCAAGTGTCAGGACCCTGCCACTAACCGTCTAAGAGCAGCAGCAATTTTTTTTATTTTTCCCTTTTAAACTAATGGCTGAAATTTGATTGGCTGTGGTAGACTCCGCCCACTTTTTATAAATTTTAAACCCAGTCACCCAGTGACCCACTGTGCCAAGTCTGGGAACTCTGGCTTTAATACTGTGAGAATTGCAGCGGTTTACATTTTCCCATTGAAGTCAATAGGGTAAATCTGATTGGTTGTGTGTGGCTCCGCCCACTTTTTTGGGTCCCCAAAATGTGACAGAATGTTTCAGCTTCACCCCATAACCAAGTGACCCAAGTTTGGTGAGGCGGTTGTCAGTCTGAACTGGATCACTGAGGGGAGAGCATTGACTGTTGGAGCTCTGCTCAAAGGACCTATCCGTGGTGTGCCTGTCCGACCATCAGTGCAGGAGGAGCGGAGATAGTCCGAACTTTAAGGCCCTGCTTAGGCCTTTCGTCGGCAGGAGCCTACTTTGCAGGCCGGCTGTCTCAGGATGGAGCAGGCGGCTCCAAAGCACCCTGATCCCACTGGCTTGGGAAGGGGAGGAACATTGACTGTGAAGGACACTGTAGCTTGGGTGCACGCAGTTGATGGATGCTGTTTCTTGATAAAAACTTTGAAGTTCCAGCTAAAGAATGCAATCTTTCGCTACGGAGTGAAATGGCAATCGAGCTTTCTGAATATGGACCCTGAACTGGTAAGCCTGAGACAGAGGATCCGTGAGCAGCAGGCTGTGCTTGAGGGCCTGAAAGCTTACGGGGGACCTATGAGTGAGGCCCTGGTGTGTCGTCAGAGGTTCCAAGCCATGTTAGCAAACAGTGATGATGAATATCTGAACGGAGGTGAGGGAGATTGCATGGTTATGGAGAAAGACAGTACGCCTGAGGAGCCTTCTGGTCAGGCGTCTCTCTTACCTGCCATGCATCAACCTACTGAGCAAATTACAGCTGTGCATGTTAAACCTGAAGTTGATGAAGATACGATCTTGGAGGTGATTGTCGGGAGGGAATCTTCCAAGACAGAGGTGGATAATGTATGTAAAGATGATAAAGCTTCCCTAACAGTCAAAGATGGTGGCAAATACGTTAAAACTTTACCTGTGGGGGTGTTGCCGTTGTCAGGGGCTGTGCAGATACATGATGGTTTGGGAGGCGTTATACAAACCTCCCTGGATCCTGACCCTGAGCAGTCAGCATCTGGAGATGATGGTGTGAGCCAAGAGTCCAAAGGACTCATGCAGGTAGAAGGCATATTGCAAAAATGGTAAAATCCCCCATAGGCTTTCATTAGGCCCCTATTTCACTTTCCAAAATCTCAAATCTTTTCAAAGGGCAATGGCTCAGCAGTGGCCAATTTTCTAGCATTGTAGGAACTGTTAGGGGGATCATAACTGGTGAGTTTCGGGTCCCTAGGCCAAAGAGGTCATAGCCTAGGGTCACAAAAACCTGTTTATTTGGGCTATTTCAATGGTAGTGATGCTGACGTACATAAATCGCAGCCATGGCCGTTAGCAACGTCTGAATTTCACGAAATGTCTCATGCAGGTAGAAGACATATTGTTAGACTTGGATTCCAAAGATGGGGTCCCTACATTTCTGCAAACCAGAGTTACAGGGGTCCAAAATTGGTAAAATCCCCCATAGGCTTTCATTGCCTCCCTATTTCACTTTCCAAAATCTCACATCTTTTCAAAGGGCAATTGCTCAGCAGTGGCAAATTTTCTAGCATTGTAGGGACCCTTAGGGGGAACATGACTGGTGAGTTTCGGGCCCCTAGGCCAAAGAGGTCATAGCCTAGGGTCACAAAAACCTGTTTATTTGGGCTATTTCAATGGTAGTGATGCTGACGTACATAAATCGCAGCCATGGCCGTTAGCAACGTCTGAATTTCACGAAATGTCTCATGCAGGTAGAAGACATATTGTTAGACTTGGATTCCAAAGATGGGGTCCCTACATCTCTGCAAACCAGAGTTACAGGGGTCCAAAAGTGGTAAAATCCCCCATAGGCTTTCATTGCCTCCCTATTTCACTTTCCAAAATCTCACATCTTTTCAAAGGGCAATTGCTCAGCAGTGGCAAATTTTCTAGCATTGTAGGGACCCTTAGGGGGAACATGACTGGTGAGTTTCGGGCCCCTAGGCCAAAGAGGTCATAGCCTAGGGTCACAAAAACCTGTTTATTTGGGCTATTTCAATGGTAGTGATGCTGACGTACATAAATCGCAGCCATGGCCGTTAGCAACGTCTGAATTTCACGAAATGTCTCATGCAGGTAGAAGACATATTGCTAGACTTGGATTCCAAAGATGGGGTCCCTACATCTCTGCAAGCCAGCGTTACAGGGGTCCGAAATTGGCAAAATTCCCCATAGGCTTTCATTGCCTCCCTATTTCACTTTCCAAAATCTCACATCTTTTCAAAGGGCAATTGCTCAGCAGTGGCAAATTTTCTAGCATTGTAGGGACCCTTAGGGGGGACATGACTGGTGAGTTTCGGGCCCCTAGGCCAAAGAGGTCATAGCCTAGGGTCACAAAAACCTGTTTATTTGGGCTATTTCTATGGTAGTGATGCTGACGTACATAAATCGCAGCCATGGCCGTTAGCAACGTCTGAATTTCACGAAATGTCTCATGCAGGTAGAAGACATATTGTTAGACTTGGATTCCAAAGATGGGGTCCCTACATCTCTGCAAACCAGAGTTACAGGGGTCCAAAATTGGTAAAATGTTTTGGGAACTGTATCCTTAGCCAAAGGGAACTGTGATTTGCTTATGCAGAGTGATGGGAAGGGAAGGGAGGTGGAAGTAAAGCTTACTAGAGTCAAATGTGATACCGTGTTTGGCAATATTGAGATAATGCAAAATGAGAATGGTAGTGTGAATTTGTTAATTGAAGATGAAGTGATTGAAAATGTTTCTTTAAATGAAAATGTGGATGTGGAAAAAAAAGAAAGTTGTGTAGAAAATGACATAAAAGTAAAGAGAATAAACAGGAGGAGAAAGGGGCAGATGGGCAGGCTGCTGTTGATACATCTGTGGGTGCTTCAGGAGAAGGAGTGGTTGGGACCACAGAAAGTATGGAGGAGGTTGCGTTAGCTCTTGGTGCACTTGCAGATGTAGATGAAGTGCTGGGTGACTTCTATTCTGAAACTAAAAGGTATATTGTAACTGAACTTAAGCTTCTCATTCTTGATGTCCCCTAGCACCACATTTGCGATATTCGAGGTCCATGACATCAATAATGTGAGAATGGCAGCCTTTTTATTTTTCCCATACAAATCAATGAAAGAAATCTGGTTGGTTTTGGCCCCACCCACTTTTCTGAATTTTAATCCCAGTCCCCTGGTGACCAACTGTACCAAGTTTGAGGACCCTGCTATTAACTGTCTAAAAGCGGCAGCAGTTTTACATTTTCCCATTTAAATGAATGGCTGAAATTTGTCTGTGGTAGACTCTGCCCACTTTTTCTAAATTTTAAACCCAGTCACCCAGCGACCCAGTGGGCCAAGTTTGGGAACTCTGGCTTTTATACTGTGAGAATTACAGCTGTTTACATATTCTCATTGAAGTCAATAGGGAAAATCTGATTGGTTGTTTGTGGCTCCACCCACTTTTTGGGGTCCCCAAAATGTGACAGAATGTTTTAGCATCACCCCATGACTAAGTGACCCAAGTTTGGTGAGAGTAACTTCAAAGCTGTACGAGTGGCGAAAGTTTCAAGTTTTCCAACGAAAGTCTATGGGAAAAATAAGGTCTTCGGGGGTCCACCACAGGGGCACGGAGGGTGGGATTGCTTAAAAAAGCACAAGCAATCTATTCGGGTATGAGCCAAACAAGTGTGCAAAGTTTCATAATTGTACTCCTGAAACTCTGGGAGGAGTAGCGTATAGAAAATTGCTAAATGTTCATTGGCTGGTGGTAGCTCCGCCCACTTTGGGTGCCCCCCAAAATACTTATTTTAATTTGGGGTGACACCAACAATATGTGGTCCGAGTTTGGGGAGTGTAGCTTCAAAATTGTACGAGTAACAGCGATTTTAAATTTTTCCCTGTCAAAGTCAATACGAAAAATGGGGGCTTCTGGGGTCTGCCGCAGGGGCGCGGAGGGTGGGATCGCTTAATAAAGCACAAGCAGCGTACTTCACTATAAGACGAATAAGTGTGGAAAGTGTGGCGCTTGAACCCCTAAAACTGTAGGAGGCGTAGCGTACAGAAAATGGGGGGCGCTAATAATAATAACTAGATGGTGTCGTTTCTGAAGAAACCACAGGATGTTGGCTATGTGTCTGATTGGCTGCATGTGGCTCCGCCCACCTTGCCAAATTTTAACCCCAGTCACCCAGTGACCCAGTGTGCCAAGTCTGGGAACTCTGGCTTTAATAATGTGAGAATTACAGCTGTTTACATTTTACCATTGAAGTCAATAGGGAAAATCTGATTGGCTGTTTTTGGCCCCGCCCACTTTCAAAATTTTAATCCCAGTCCCCCTGTGACCGACTGTGCCAAGTTTGAAGTCCCTGCCATTAACAGTAAAAGAATGACAGCAACTTATATATTGACATTGATTAGCAATAGGTAACATTTGATTGGCTGTTTTAAGCTCCGCCCATTTTTCTAAATTTTAACATTAACCACCATGTCATGGTCTGTGCCAAGTTTTGGACCTCTGGCTTTAAAACTGTGAGAGTGGCAGTATTTGAAAGCTTTACATTGAAGTGCATTGGTTAAATTTGATTGGATGCTAGTGGCTCCGCCCACTTTTTTTATTTTTTGACCGCAATCACCCAGTGAGTAACTGAGCCAAGTTTGGGACACCTGGCATTTAAACTGTGATAATAGCAGCAGTTTATCATTTTTCATTAAGGTCAATGGCTGAAATCTGATTGGCTGTTGTTACCCCGCCCCCTTTTTTTACTAATTGCGAATCACAGTCACTCAGTCACTAACACTCCAAAGTTTATGAATGCTGGCATTTAACGTGTAAAAATGGCAGCAGTTTTATTGTTTTCTATTGAAAATCAATGAATGACATTTGATTGGTTGCTGGTGGCTCCACCCACTTTTTCAAAATTTGAAGTGTAAATCCCCAGGGACCACATTTGCGATATTCGAAGTCCCTGACATCAATATTGTGAGAATGGCAGCCTTTTTAATTTTTCCCATTTAAATCAATTAACGAAATCTGATTGGTCGGTTTTGGCTCTGCCCACTTTTATGAATTTTAATCCCAGTCCCCCAGTGACCAACTGTGCCAAGTGTCAGGACCCTACCATTAACCGTCTAAGAGCAGCAGCAATTTTTATTTTTCCCATTTAAACTAATGGCTGAAATTTGATTGGCTGTGGTAGACTCCATCCACTTTTAATACATTTTAAACCCAGTCACCCAGTGACCCACTATGCCAAGTCTGGGAACTCTGGCTTTAATACTTTGAGAATTACAGCTGTTTACATTTTCTCATTGCAGTCAATAGGGAAAATCTGATTGGTTGTTTGTGGCTCCACCCACTTTTTTGGGTCCCCAAAATGTGACAGAATGTTTCAGCTTCACTCCCTGACCAAGTGACCCAAGTTTGGTGAGTGTAACTTCAAAGCTGTACGAGTGGCAAAAGTTTCAAAATTTCCAATGAAAGTCTATGGGAAAAATGGGGTCTTTGGGGGTCCGCCACAGGGGCCCGGAGGGTGAAATTGCTTAAAAAAGCACAAGCAACCTATTCGGGTATGAGCCGAACAAGTGTGCAAAGTTTCAGAATTCTACTCCTTAAACTCTGGGAGGAGTAGCGTATAGAAATTTGCTAAATTTTCATTGGCCGCTGGTAGCTCCGCCTAATTTGGGGTGAGCCCCCAAAATACATCTTTTTATTTGGGGTGACACCAACCATATGTGGTCCGAGTTTGGGGAGTGTAGCTTCAAAATTGTACGAGTGGCAGTGATTTTAAATTTTTCCCTGTCAAAGTCAATACGAAAAAAGGGGTCTTCCGGGGTCCGCCGCAGGGGCCCGGAGGGTGCGATCGCTTAATAAAGCACAAGCAACGTACTTCGCTTGTTTGGCGCTTCTACCCCTAAAACTGTAGGAGGAGTAGCGTATAGAAAATGGGGGGGGGGGGGGGTGGGGGGGGGGGGGGGGGGGGCGCCTATAATAATAAGAAGAACTAGATGGTGTCGTTTCTGAAGAAACCACAGGATGTTGGCTATGTGTCTGATTGGCTGTATGTGGCTCCGCCCACCTTGTCAAATTTTAACCCCAGTGACCCAGTGTGCCAAGTCTGGGAACTCTGGCTTTAATACAGTGAGAATTACTGCTGTTTACATTTTCCCATTGAAGTCAATAGGGAAAATCTGATTGGCTATTTTTGGCCCCACCCACTTTTCAAATTTTAATCCCAGTCCCCCTGTGACTGACTGTGCCAAGTTTGAAGTCCCTGCCAGTAACAGTAAAAGAATGACAGCAACTTATATATTGACATTGAATAGCAATAGGTAACATTTGATTGGCTGTTTTAAGCTCCGCCCATTTTTCTAAATTTTAAAATTAACCACCATGTCATGGTCTGTGCCAAGTTTTGGACCTCTGGCTTTAAAACTGTGAGAGTGGCAGTATTTGAAAGTTTTACATTGAAGTGCATAGGTGAAATTTGATTGGATGTTAGTGGCTCCACCCACTTTTCCTGTTTTTGACCGCAGTCACCCAGTGAATAACTGAGCCAAGTTTGGGACACCTAGCATTTAAACTGTGATTTTAGCAGTGGTTTATCATTTTTCATTAAGGTCAATGGCTGAAATCTGATTGGCTGTTGTTGCCCCGCCCCCTTTTTTCCTACTTGTGAACCACAGTCACCCAGTGACTAACACTCCAAAGTTTGTGAATGCTGGCATTTAACGTGTAAGAATGGCAGCAGTTTTATATTTTTCCATTGAAAATCAATGAATGAAATTTGATTGGTTGCTGGTGGCTACGCCCACTTTTTCAGAACTTGAAGTGGAAACCCCCAGGGACCACATTTGCGATATTCGAGGTCCCTGACATCAATATTGTGAGAATGGCAGCCTTTTTAATTGTTCCCATTTAAATCAAGCAAAGAAATCTGATTGGTCGGTTCTGGCTCTGCCCACTTTTATGTATTTTGAGTGTTGACGTATAACATAAAATCTGATGGAAAGTGCCGGAAAGTCCTATCTGCTTCCACCGAGCCCCTCTTGTGATGTCATAATAGCCCCATGTTTACCTCTGGTGATGTCAGGGAAGTGATGTCATAATAGCCGTGTGTGTATATAAGCAGAGGTTGAGCATTGAGAGGCTCACTTTTGTCTCCACTTGCACAAGTGAAGACGATTGATTTTGCTCTCGAGCAATTTACTCATTAGTGAGATTCTCATTGGTGAACTATGTTGCGCTGCTGTAAAAGGCACCGCAAAATGAACCTCAGGCTTGAGGTTCAGCAGCCCTCTGTACAGCCAGCTGCCAATGCTGACCCAGAGCCACAACCACCAGCTAGGGGAAGAGCCCAGGCAGCTGTGCGTTCTATCAGGGCTTTCTTGGGCAGACTGTTCTACTGCTGTAGACCTGCCCCATCTACCGGGCGTTCTGCATTAGCACTGGAATATGTGGTATCGGATGATTCCGGTCATGTGGTGGAGGGAGTAGCTGGGTACCCAGCACCGGGATATCAGATATCGGTTATTTCACCTTATGTGGAGGAAGCAGAAGAGGCTGATGATTCTGGTCATGTGGAGGAGGTAGTAGCTGGGGAACCAGCGCCGGGATATCAGTTGTCGGATGTTTCACCTTTTGTGGATGTGGACTTAGGAGCTGATGATTCTGGTCATGTGGTGGAGGAAGTAGCTGGGGAACCAGCGCCAGGGTATCAGCTTTCTGATGTTTCACCTCGTGTGGATGTGAAGGAGAAGGAAGAGGCTGATGATTCCGGTCATGTGGTGGAGGAAGTAGCTGGGAAAACAGCGCCGGGATATCAGTTATTGGATATCTCCCCCTTGGATGTTGACGAAGCAGAAGAAGCTGATGATTCCGGTCATGTGGAGGAGGAAGTAGCTGGGGAACCAGCGCCGGGATATCAGTTGTCGGATGTTTCACCTTTTGTGGATGTGGACTTAGGAGCTGATGATTCTGGTCATGTGGTGGAGGAAGTAGCTGGGGAACCAGCGCCGGGATATCAGCTTTCTGATGTTTCACCTCGTGTGGATGTGAAGGAGAAGGAAGAGGCTGATGATTCCGGTCATGTGGTGGAGGAAGTAGCTGGGAAACCAACGCCGGGATATCAGTTATCGGATATCTCCCCCTTGGATGTTGAGGAAGCAGAAGAAGCTGATGATTCCGGTCATGTGGTGGAGGAAGTAGCTGGGGAACCAGCGCCGGGATATCAGTTGTCGGATGCTTCAGCTTTTGTTGATGTGGACTTAGGAGTTGATGATTCTGGTCATGTGGTGGAGGAAGTAGCTGGGGAACCAGCGCCAGGATATCAGCTTTCTGATGTTTCACCTCGTGTGGATGTGGAGGAGAAGGAAGAGGCTGATGATTCCGGTCATGTGGTGGAGGAAGTAACTGGGGAACCAGCGCCGGGATATCAGTTATCGGATGTCTCCCTCTTGGATGTTGACGAAGCGGAAGAAGCTGATGATTCCGGTTATGTGGTGGAGGAAGTAGCTGGGGAACCAGCGCCGGGATATCAGTTGTCGGATGCTTCAGCTTTTGTTGATGTGGACTTAGGAGCTGATGATTCCGGTCATGTGGTGGAGGAAGTAGCTGGGGAACCAGCGCCGGGATATCAGCTTTCTGATGTTTCACCTCATGTGGATGTGAAGGAGAAGGAAGAGGCTGATGATTCCGGTCATGAGGTGGAGGAAGTAGCTGGGGAACCAGCGCGGGGATATCAGTTGTCGGATGCTTCAGCTTTTGTTGATGTGGACTTAGGAGCTGATGATTCTGGTCATGTGGTGGAGGAAGTAGCTGGGGAACCAGCGCCAGGATATCAGCTTTCTGATGTTTCACCTCGTGTGGATGTGAAGGAGAAGGAAGAAGCTGATGATTCCGGTCATGTGGTGGAGGAAGTAGCTGGGGAACCAGCGTCGGGATATCAGTTGTCGGATATCTCCCTCTTGGATGTTGACGAAGCAGAAGAAGCTGATGATTTCGGTCATGTGGTGGAGGAAGTAGCTGGGGAACCAGCGCCGGGATATCAGTTGTCGGATGTTTCACCTTTTGTGGATGTGGACTTAGGAGCTGATGATTCTGGTCATGTGGTGGAGGAAGTAGCTGGGGAACCAGCGCCAGGATATCAGCTTTCTGATGTTTCACCTCGTGTGGATGTGGAGGAGAAGGAAGAGGCTGATGATTCCGGTCATGTGGTGGAGGAAGTAGCTGGGGAACCAGCGCTGGGATATCAGTTATCGGATGTCTCCCCCTTGGATGTTGGCGAAGTGGAAGAAGCTGATGATTCCGGTCATGTGGTGGAGGAAGCAGCTGGGGAACCAGCGCCGGGATATCAGTTGTCGGATGCTTCAGCTTTTGTCGATGTGGACTTAGGAGCTGATGATTCCGGTCATGTGGAGGAGGAAGTAGCTGGGAAACCAGCGCCGGGATATCAGCTTTCTGATGTTTCACCTCGTGTGGCGAAGGAGGAAGAAGCTGGCCCGAGTGGAATCCAGACCATCAGGAAGCCACTGACTTTGGGCAGCTTCAACTTCCATAAACTTCTTGGAGAGGGGTCATTTGGCAAGGTTTACCTTGCTTCCCACCGAGCCAGAGACCAACAGCTGGCCATTAAAATGGTCAAGAAAAGGCCATTTATAAAGTATAATGACCCTGAGGAAATATTCATGGAGTGTCAGGTATTGAAGACCCTTGGGAAGGGTCCCTTTATCACTCAGCTCTACGGTACATTCCAGTCAAAGAATTACCTCTGCTTTGCCATGGAGTACCTGAGCGGGGGAGATCTGATGACACTTCTAGATGATGCTGACAAGCCATTTGACATTACGACCCTGAGACTGTTTGCTGCGCAGATGGTTATCGGCCTGGAGTACATCCACTCCAAGGGTGTCATCCACAGAGACATCAAGCCGGAAAACATCCTCCTGGACGGAGTCGGGAACATAAAGATTGCTGACTTCGGCCTGGCAGTGCAAGATGTCTTTGGGGATGACATGGTTGAAGGATGTAACGGGAGCTTGCACTATATGGCCCCGGAGGTGTTCCTAGAGATGGACTACGAACACTCAGTAGACTTCTTCTCTACGGGAATCATGCTTTTTTTGATGGCATGCCTCAAACACCCATTCATGGACAAGTGGGAGAAGGATGAGGCTGTCATCAAAAACTCCATTTATTACAATTATCCAGACTACCCGCCGGAGATGGACCCCACACTGAAAGACTTCCTGGAGAAGCTACTGTGTAAAAACCAGGAAGCGCGTAAAGATCAGATGAAAAACCTGAGGGAAGAGCCGTTCTTCATTTCCATAGACTGGAAGGCTGTGGAGTCCGGAGGGGTGCGGCCCCCATTCCGTGTGGAACCACCATAGGAAGAGCCGAGAGAGACCCCTACTCACTTGGACAACAACAACACTAGTACTATAATAGTTACATAGCTATAATAAAATGTGTAAAAATGACAGCAGTTTTATTGTTTTCTATTAAAAATCAATGAATGAAATTTGATTGGTTGCGGGTGGCTCCGCCCACTTTTTCTAAACTTGGAGTGGAAACCCCCAGCGACCACATTTGCGATATTCGAGGGCCCTGACATCAATATTGTGAGAATGGCAGCCTTGTTAATTTTTCCCATTTAAATCAATCAAAGAAATCTGATTGGTCGGTTTTGGCTCCGCCCACTTTTATGAATTTTAATCCCAGTCCCCCAGTGACCAACTGTGCCAAGTGTCAGGACCCTGCCACTAACCGTCTAAGAGCAGCAGCAATTTTTTTTATTTTTCCCTTTTAAACTAATGGCTGAAATTTGATTGGCTGTGGTAGACTCCGCCCACTTTTTATAAATTTTAAACCCAGTCACCCAGTGACCCACTGTGCCAAGTCTGGGAACTCTGGCTTTAATACTGTGAGAATTGCAGCGGTTTACATTTTCCCATTGAAGTCAATAGGGTAAATCTGATTGGTTGTGTGTGGCTCCGCCCACTTTTTTGGGTCCCCAAAATGTGACAGAATGTTTCAGCTTCACCCCATAACCAAGTGACCCAAGTTTGGTGAGGCGGTTGTCAGTCTGAACTGGATCACTGAGGGGAGAGCATTGACTGTTGGAGCTCTGCTCAAAGGACCTATCCGTGGTGTGCCTGTCCGACCATCAGTGCAGGAGGAGCGGAGATAGTCCGAACTTTAAGGCCCTGCTTAGGCCTTTCGTCGGCAGGAGCCTACTTTGCAGGCCGGCTGTCTCAGGATGGAGCAGGCGGCTCCAAAGCACCCTGATCCCACTGGCTTGGGAAGGGGAGGAACATTGACTGTGAAGGACACTGTAGCTTGGGTGCACGCAGTTGATGGATACTGTTTCTTGATAAAAACTTTGAAGTTCCAGCTAAAGAATGCAATCTTTCGCTACGGAGTGAAATGGCAATCGAGCTTTCTGAATATGGACCCTGAACTGGTAAGCCTGAGACAGAGGATCCGTGAGCAGCAGGCTGTGCTTGAGGGCCTGAAAGCTTACGGGGGACCTATGAGTGAGGCCCTGGTGTGTCGTCAGAGGTTCCAAGCCATGTTAGCAAACAGTGATGATGAATATCTGAACGGAGGTGAGGGAGATTGCATGGTTATGGAGAAAGACAGTACGCCTGAGGAGCCTTCTGGTCAGGCGTCTCTCTTACCTGCCATGCATCAACCTACTGAGCAAATTACAGCTGTGCATGTTAAACCTGAAGTTGATGAAGATACGATCTTGGAGGTGATTGTCGGGAGGGAATCTTCCAAGACAGAGGTGGATAATGTATGTAAAGATGATAAAGCTTCCCTAACAGTCAAAGATGGTGGCAAATACGTTAAAACTTTACCTGTGGGGGTGTTGCCGTTGTCAGGGGCTGTGCAGATACATGATGGTTTGGGAGGCGTTATACAAACCTCCCTGGATCCTGACCCTGAGCAGTCAGCATCTGGAGATGATGGTGTGAGCCAAGAGTCCAAAGGACTCATGCAGGTAGAAGGCATATTGCAAAAATGGTAAAATCCCCCATAGGCTTTCATTAGGCCCCTATTTCACTTTCCAAAATCTCAAATCTTTTCAAAGGGCAATGGCTCAGCAGTGGCCAATTTTCTAGCATTGTAGGAACTGTTAGGGGGATCATAACTGGTGAGTTTCGGGTCCCTAGGCCAAAGAGGTCATAGCCTAGGGTCACAAAAACCTGTTTATTTGGGCTATTTCAATGGTAGTGATGCTGACGTACATAAATCGCAGCCATGGCCGTTAGCAACGTCTGAATTTCACGAAATGTCTCATGCAGGTAGAAGACATATTGTTAGACTTGGATTCCAAAGATGGGGTCCCTACATTTCTGCAAACCAGAGTTACAGGGGTCCAAAATTGGTAAAATCCCCCATAGGCTTTCATTGCCTCCCTATTTCACTTTCCAAAATCTCACATCTTTTCAAAGGGCAATTGCTCAGCAGTGGCAAATTTTCTAGCATTGTAGGGACCCTTAGGGGGAACATGACTGGTGAGTTTCGGGCCCCTAGGCCAAAGAGGTCATAGCCTAGGGTCACAAAAACCTGTTTATTTGGGCTATTTCAATGGTAGTGATGCTGACGTACATAAATCGCAGCCATGGCCGTTAGCAACGTCTGAATTTCACGAAATGTCTCATGCAGGTAGAAGACATATTGTTAGACTTGGATTCCAAAGATGGGGTCCCTACATCTCTGCAAACCAGAGTTACAGGGGTCCAAAAGTGGTAAAATCCCCCATAGGCTTTCATTGCCTCCCTATTTCACTTTCCAAAATCTCACATCTTTTCAAAGGGCAATTGCTCAGCAGTGGCAAATTTTCTAGCATTGTAGGGACCCTTAGGGGGAACATGACTGGTGAGTTTCGGGCCCCTAGGCCAAAGAGGTCATAGCCTAGGGTCACAAAAACCTGTTTATTTGGGCTATTTCAATGGTAGTGATGCTGACGTACATAAATCGCAGCCATGGCCGTTAGCAACGTCTGAATTTCACGAAATGTCTCATGCAGGTAGAAGACATATTGCTAGACTTGGATTCCAAAGATGGGGTCCCTACATCTCTGCAAGCCAGCGTTACAGGGGTCCGAAATTGGCAAAATTCCCCATAGGCTTTCATTGCCTCCCTATTTCACTTTCCAAAATCTCACATCTTTTCAAAGGGCAATTGCTCAGCAGTGGCAAATTTTCTAGCATTGTAGGGACCCTTAGGGGGGACATGACTGGTGAGTTTCGGGCCCCTAGGCCAAAGAGGTCATAGCCTAGGGTCACAAAAACCTGTTTATTTGGGCTATTTCTATGGTAGTGATGCTGACGTACATAAATCGCAGCCATGGCCGTTAGCAACGTCTGAATTTCACGAAATGTCTCATGCAGGTAGAAGACATATTGTTAGACTTGGATTCCAAAGATGGGGTCCCTACATCTCTGCAAACCAGAGTTACAGGGGTCCAAAATTGGTAAAATGTTTTGGGAACTGTATCCTTAGCCAAAGGGAACTGTGATTTGCTTATGCAGAGTGATGGGAAGGGAAGGGAGGTGGAAGTAAAGCTTACTAGAGTCAAATGTGATACCGTGTTTGGCAATATTGAGATAATGCAAAATGAGAATGGTAGTGTGAATTTGTTAATTGAAGATGAAGTGATTGAAAATGTTTCTTTAAATGAAAATGTGGATGTGGAAAAAAAAGAAAGTTGTGTAGAAAATGACATAAAAGTAAAGAGAATAAACAGGAGGAGAAAGGGGCAGATGGGCAGGCTGCTGTTGATACATCTGTGGGTGCTTCAGGAGAAGGAGTGGTTGGGACCACAGAAAGTATGGAGGAGGTTGCGTTAGCTCTTGGTGCACTTGCAGATGTAGATGAAGTGCTGGGTGACTTCTATTCTGAAACTAAAAGGTATATTGTAACTGAACTTAAGCTTCTCATTCTTGATGTCCCCTAGCACCACATTTGCGATATTCGAGGTCCATGACATCAATAATGTGAGAATGGCAGCCTTTTTATTTTTCCCATACAAATCAATGAAAGAAATCTGGTTGGTTTTGGCCCCACCCACTTTTCTGAATTTTAATCCCAGTCCCCTGGTGACCAACTGTACCAAGTTTGAGGACCCTGCTATTAACTGTCTAAAAGCGGCAGCAGTTTTACATTTTCCCATTTAAATGAATGGCTGAAATTTGTCTGTGGTAGACTCTGCCCACTTTTTCTAAATTTTAAACCCAGTCACCCAGCGACCCAGTGGGCCAAGTTTGGGAACTCTGGCTTTTATACTGTGAGAATTACAGCTGTTTACATATTCTCATTGAAGTCAATAGGGAAAATCTGATTGGTTGTTTGTGGCTCCACCCACTTTTTGGGGTCCCCAAAATGTGACAGAATGTTTTAGCATCACCCCATGACTAAGTGACCCAAGTTTGGTGAGAGTAACTTCAAAGCTGTACGAGTGGCGAAAGTTTCAAGTTTTCCAACGAAAGTCTATGGGAAAAATAAGGTCTTCGGGGGTCCACCACAGGGGCACGGAGGATGGGATTGCTTAAAAAAGCACAAGCAATCTATTCGGGTATGAGCCAAACAAGTGTGCAAAGTTTCATAATTGTACTCCTGAAACTCTGGGAGGAGTAGCGTATAGAAAATTGCTAAATGTTCATTGGCTGGTGGTAGCTCCGCCCACTTTGGGTGCCCCCCAAAATACTTATTTTAATTTGGGGTGACACCAACAATATGTGGTCCGAGTTTGGGGAGTGTAGCTTCAAAATTGTACGAGTAACAGCGATTTTAAATTTTTCCCTGTCAAAGTCAATACGAAAAATGGGGGCTTCTGGGGTCTGCCGCAGGGGCGCGGAGGGTGGGATCGCTTAATAAAGCACAAGCAGCGTACTTCACTATAAGACGAATAAGTGTGGAAAGTGTGGCGCTTGAACCCCTAAAACTGTAGGAGGCGTAGCGTACAGAAAATGGGGGGCGCTAATAATAATAACTAGATGGTGTCGTTTCTGAAGAAACCACAGGATGTTGGCTATGTGTCTGGCTGCATGTGGCTCCGCCCACCTTGCCAAATTTTAACCCCAGTCACCCAGTGACCCAGTGTGCCAAGTCTGGGAACTCTGGCTTTAATAATGTGAGAATTACAGCTGTTTACATTTTCCCATTGAAGTCAATAGGGAAAATCTGATTGGCTGTTTTTGGCCCCGCCCACTTTCAAAATTTTAATCCCAGTCCCCCTGTGACCGACTGTGCCAAGTTTGAAGTCCCTGCCATTAACAGTAAAAGAATGACAGCAACTTATATATTGACATTGATTAGCAATAGGTAACATTTGATTGGCTGTTTTAAGCTCCGCCCATTTTTCTAAATTTTAACATTAACCACCATGTCATGGTCTGTGCCAAGTTTTGGACCTCTGGCTTTAAAACTGTGAGAGTGGCAGTATTTGAAAGCTTTACATTGAAGTGCATTGGTTAAATTTGATTGGATGCTAGTGGCTCCGCCCACTTTTTTTATTTTTTGACCGCAATCACCCAGTGAGTAACTGAGCCAAGTTTGGGACACCTGGCATTTAAACTGTGATAATAGCAGCAGTTTATCATTTTTCATTAAGGTCAATGGCTGAAATCTGATTGGCTGTTGTTACCCCGCCCCCTTTTTTTTACTAATTGCGAATCACAGTCACTCAGTCACTAACACTCCAAAGTTTATGAATGCTGGCATTTAACGTGTAAAAATGGCAGCAGTTTTATTGTTTTCTATTGAAAATCAATGAATGACATTTGATTGGTTGCTGGTGGCTCCACCCACTTTTTCAAAATTTGAAGTGTAAATCCCCAGGGACCACATTTGCGATATTCGAAGTCCCTGACATCAATATTGTGAGAATGGCAGCCTTTTTAATTTTTCCCATTTAATTCAATTAACGAAATCTGATTGGTCGGTTTTGGCTCTGCCCACTTTTATGAATTTTAATCCCAGTCCCCCAGTGACCAACTGTGCCAAGTGTCAGGACCCTACCATTAACCGTCTAAGAGCAGCAGCAATTTTTATTTTTCCCATTTAAACTAATGGCTGAAATTTGATTGGCTGTGGTAGACTCCATCCACTTTTAATACATTTTAAACCCAGTCACCCAGTGACCCACTATGCCAAGTCTGGGAACTCTGGCTTTAATACTTTGAGAATTACAGCTGTTTACATTTTCTCATTGCAGTCAATAGGGAAAATCTGATTGGTTGTTTGTGGCTCCACCCACTTTTTTGGGTCCCCAAAATGTGACAGAATGTTTCAGCTTCACTCCCTGACCAAGTGACCCAAGTTTGGTGAGTGTAACTTCAAAGCTGTACGAGTGGCAAAAGTTTCAAAATTTCCAATGAAAGTCTATGGGAAAAATGGGGTCTTTGGGGGTCCGCCACAGGGGCCCGGAGGGTGAAATTGCTTAAAAAAGCACAAGCAACCTATTCGGGTATGAGCCGAACAAGTGTGCAAAGTTTCAGAATTCTACTCCTTAAACTCTGGGAGGAGTAGCGTATAGAAATTTGCTAAATTTTCATTGGCCGCTGGTAGCTCCGCCTAATTTGGGGTGAGCCCCCAAAATACATCTTTTTATTTGGGGTGACACCAACCATATGTGGTCCGAGTTTGGGGAGTGTAGCTTCAAAATTGTACGAGTGGCAGTGATTTTAAATTTTTCCCTGTCAAAGTCAATACGAAAAAAGGGGTCTTCCGGGGTCCGCCGCAGGGGCCCGGAGGGTGCGATCGCTTAATAAAGCACAAGCAACGTACTTCGCTTGTTTGGCGCTTCTACCCCTAAAACTGTAGGAGGAGTAGCGTATAGAAAATGGGGGGGGCGCCTATAATAATAAGAAGAACTAGATGGTGTCGTTTCTGAAGAAACCACAGGATGTTGGCTATGTGTCTGATTGGCTGTATGTGGCTCCGCCCACCTTGTCAAATTTTAACCCCAGTGACCCAGTGTGCCAAGTCTGGGAACTCTGGCTTTAATACAGTGAGAATTACAGCTGTTTACATTTTCCCATTGAAGTCAATAGGGAAAATCTGATTGGCTATTTTTGGCCCCACCCACTTTTCAAATTTTAATCCCAGTCCCCCTGTGACTGACTGTGCCAAGTTTGAAGTCCCTGCCAGTAACAGTAAAAGAATGACAGCAACTTATATATTGACATTGAATAGCAATAGGTAACATTTGATTGGCTGTTTTAAGCTCCGCCCATTTTTCTAAATTTTAAAATTAACCACCATGTCATGGTCTGTGCCAAGTTTTGGACCTCTGGCTTTAAAACTGTGAGAGTGGCAGTATTTGAAAGTTTTACATTGAAGTGCATAGGTGAAATTTGATTGGATGTTAGTGGCTCCACCCACTTTTCCTGTTTTTGACCGCAGTCACCCAGTGAATAACTGAGCCAAGTTTGGGACACCTAGCATTTAAACTGTGATTTTAGCAGTGGTTTATCATTTTTCATTAAGGTCAATGGCTGAAATCTGATTGGCTGTTGTTGCCCCGCCCCCTTTTTTCCTACTTGTGAACCACAGTCACCCAGTGACTAACACTCCAAAGTTTGTGAATGCTGGCATTTAACGTGTAAAAATGGCAGCAGTTTTATATTTTTCCATTGAAAATCAATGAATGAAATTTGATTGGTTGCTGGTGGCTACGCCCACTTTTTCAGAACTTGAAGTGGAAACCCCCAGGGACCACATTTGCGATATTCGAGGTCCCTGACATCAATATTGTGAGAATGGCAGCCTTTTTAATTGTTCCCATTTAAATCAAGCAAAGAAATCTGATTGGTCGGTTCTGGCTCTGCCCACTTTTATGTATTTTGAGTGTTGACGTATAACATAAAATCTGATGGAAAGTGCCGGAAAGTCCTATCTGCTTCCACCGAGCCCCTCTTGTGATGTCATAATAGCCCCATGTTTACCTCTGGTGATGTCAGGGAAGTGATGTCATAATAGCCGTGTGTGTGTATATAAGCAGAGGTTGAGCATTGAGAGGCTCACTTTTGTCTCCACTTGCACAAGTGAAGACGATTGATTTTGCTCTCGAGCAATTTACTCATTAGTGAGATTCTCATTGGTGAACTATGTTGCGCTGCTGTAAAAGGCACCGCAAAATGAACCTCAGGCTTGAGGTTCAGCAGCCCTCTGTACAGCCAGCTGCCAATGCTGACCCAGAGCCACAACCACCAGCTAGGGGAAGAGCCCAGGCAGCTGTGCGTTCTATCAGGGCTTTCTTGGGCAGACTGTTCTACTGCTGTAGACCTGCCCCATCTACCGGGCGTTCTGCATTAGCACTGGAATATGTGGTATCGGATGATTCCGGTCATGTGGTGGAGGGAGTAGCTGGGTACCCAGCACCGGGATATCAGATATCGGTTATTTCACCTTATGTGGAGGAAGCAGAAGAGGCTGATGATTCTGGTCATGTGGTGGAGGAAGTAGCTGGGGAACCAGCGCCAGGATATCAGCTTTCTGATGTTTTGCCTTATGTGGATGTGGAGGAGAAGAAAGAAGCTGATGATTCCGGTCATGTGGTGGAGGAAGTAGCTGGGGAACCAGCGCCGGGATATCAGTTATCGGATGTCTCCCCCTTGGATGTTGACGAAGCAGAAGAAGCTGATGATTCCGGTCATGTGGAGGAGGTAGTAGCTGGGGAACCAGCGCCGGGATATCAGTTGTCGGATGTTTCACCTTTTGTGGATGTGGACTTAGGAGCTGATGATTCTGGTCATGTGGTGGAGGAAGTAGCTGGGGAACCAGCGCCAGGGTATCAGCTTTCTGATGTTTCACCTCGTGTGGATGTGAAGGAGAAGGAAGAGGCTGATGATTCCGGTCATGTGGTGGAGGAAGTAGCTGGGAAACCAACGCCGGGATATCAGTTATCGGATATCTCCCCCTTGGATGTTGACGAAGCAGAAGAAGCTGATGATTACGGTCATGTGGTGGAGGAAGTAGCTGGGGAACCAGCGCCGGGATATCAGTTGTCGGATGCTTCAGCTTTTGTTGATGTGGACTTAGGAGTTGATGATTCTGGTCATGTGGTGGAGGAAGTAGCTGGGGAACCAGCGCCAGGATATCAGCTTTCTGATGTTTCACCTCGTGTGGATGTGGAGGAGAAGGAAGAGGCTGATGATTCCGGTCATGTGGTGGAGGAAGTAGCTGGGGAACCAGCGCCGGGATATCAGTTATCGGATGTCTCCCTCTTGGATGTTGACGAAGCGGAAGAAGCTGATGATTCCGGTTATGTGGTGGAGGAAGTAGCTGGGGAACCAGCGCCGGGATATCAGTTGTCGGATGCTTCAGCTTTTGTTGATGTGGACTTAGGAGCTGATGATTCCGGTCATGTGGTGGAGGAAGTAGCTGGGGAACCAGCGCCGGGATATCAGCTTTCTGATGTTTCACCTCATGTGGATGTGAAGGAGAAGGAAGAGGCTGATGATTCCGGTCATGAGGTGGAGGAAGTAGCTGGGGAACCAGCGCCGGGATATCAGTTGTCGGATGCTTCAGCTTTTGTTGATGTGGACTTAGGAGCTGATGATTCTGGTCATGTGGTGGAGGAAGTAGCTGGGGAACCAGCGCCAGGATATCAGCTTTCTGATGTTTCACCTCGTGTGGATGTGAAGGAGAAGGAAGAAGCTGATGATTCCGGTCATGTGGTGGAGGAAGTAGCTGGGGAACCAGCGTCGGGATATCAGTTGTCGGATATCTCCCTCTTGGATGTTGACGAAGCAGAAGAAGCTGATGATTTCGGTCATGTGGTGGAGGAAGTAGCTGGGGAACCAGCGCCGGGATATCAGTTGTCGGATGTTTCACCTTTTGTGGATGTGGACTTAGGAGCTGATGATTCTGGTCATGTGGTGGAGGAAGTAGCTGGGGAACCAGCGCCAGGATATCAGCTTTCTGATGTTTCACCTCGTGTGGATGTGGAGGAGAAGGAAGAGGCTGATGATTCCGGTCATGTGGTGGAGGAAGTAGCTGGGGAACCAGCGCTGGGATATCAGTTATCGGATGTCTCCCCCTTGGATGTTGGCGAAGTGGAAGAAGCTGATGATTCCGGTCATGTGGTGGAGGAAGCAGCTGGGGAACCAGCGCCGGGATATCAGTTGTCGGATGCTTCAGCTTTTGTCGATGTGGACTTAGGAGCTGATGATTCCGGTCATGTGGAGGAGGAAGTAGCTGGGAAACCAGCGCCGGGATATCAGCTTTCTGATGTTTCACCTCGTGTGGCGAAGGAGGAAGAAGCTGGCCCGAGTGGAATCCAGACCATCAGGAAGCCACTGACTTTGGGCAGCTTCAACTTCCATAAACTTCTTGGAGAGGGGTCATTTGGCAAGGTTTACCTTGCTTCCCACCGAGCCAGAGACCAACAGCTGGCCATTAAAATGGTCAAGAAAAGGCCATTTATAAAGTATAATGACCCTGAGGAAATATTCATGGAGTGTCAGGTATTGAAGACCCTTGGGAAGGGTCCCTTTATCACTCAGCTCTACGGTACATTCCAGTCAAAGAATTACCTCTGCTTTGCCATGGAGTACCTGAGCGGGGGAGATCTGATGACACTTCTAGATGATGCTGACAAGCCATTTGACATTACGACCCTGAGACTGTTTGCTGCGCAGATGGTTATCGGCCTGGAGTACATCCACTCCAAGGGTGTCATCCACAGAGACATCAAGCCGGAAAACATCCTCCTGGACGGAGTCGGGAACATAAAGATTGCTGACTTCGGCCTGGCAGTGCAAGATGTCTTTGGGGATGACATGGTTGAAGGATGTAACGGGAGCTTGCACTATATGGCCCCGGAGGTGTTCCTAGAGATGGACTACGAACACTCAGTAGACTTCTTCTCTTCGGGAATCATGCTTTTTTTGATGGCATGCCTCAAACACCCATTCATGGACAAGTGGGAGAAGGATGAGGCTGTCATCAAAAACTCCATTTATTACAATTATCCAGACTACCCGCCGGAGATGGACCCCACACTGAAAGACTTCCTGGAGAAGCTACTGTGTAAAAACCAGGAAGCGCGTAAAGATCAGATGAAAAACCTGAGGGAAGAGCCGTTCTTCATTTCCATAGACTGGAAGGCTGTGGAGTCCGGAGGGGTGCGGCCCCCATTCCGTGTGGAACCACCATAGGAAGAGCCGAGAGAGACCCCTACTCACTTGGACAACAACAACACTAGTACTATAATAGTTACATAGCTATAATAAAATGTGTAAAAATGACAGCAGTTTTATTGTTTTCTATTAAAAATCAATGAATGAAATTTGATTGGTTGCGGGTGGCTCCGCCCACTTTTTCTAAACTTGGAATGGAAACCCCCAGCGACCACATTTGCGATATTCGAGGGCCCTGACATCAATATTGTGAGAATGGCAGCCTTGTTAATTTTTCCCATTTAAATCAATCAAAGAAATCTGATTGGTCGGTTTTGGCTCCGCCCACTTTTATGAATTTTAATCCCAGTCCCCCAGTGACCAACTGTGCCAAGTGTCAGGACCCTGCCACTAACCGTCTAAGAGCAGCAGCAATTTTTTTTATTTTTCCCTTTTAAACTAATGGCTGAAATTTGATTGGCTGTGGTAGACTCCGCCCACTTTTTATAAATTTTAAACCCAGTCACCCAGTGACCCACTGTGCCAAGTCTGGGAACTCTGGCTTTAATACTGTGAGAATTGCAGCGGTTTACATTTTCCCATTGAAGTCAATAGGGTAAATCTGATTGGTTGTGTGTGGCTCCGCCCACTTTTTTGGGTCCCCAAGATGTGACAGAATGTTTCAGCTTCACCCCATAACCAAGTGACCCAAGTTTGGTGAGGCGGTTGTCAGTCTGAACTGGATCACTGAGGGGAGAGCATTGACTGTTGGAGCTCTGCTCAAAGGACCTATCCGTGGTGTGCCTGTCCGACCATCAGTGCAGGAGGAGCGGAGATAGTCCGAACTTTAAGGCCCTGCTTAGGCCTTTCGTCGGCAGGAGCCTACCTTGCAGGCCGGCTGTCTCAGGATGGAGCAGGCGGCTCCAAAGCACCCTGATCCCACTGGCTTGGGAAGGGGAGGAACATTGACTGTGAAGGACACTGTAGCTTGGGTGCACGCAGTTGATGAATGCTGTTTCTTGATAAAAACTTTGAAGTTCCAGCTAAAGAATGCAATCTTTCGCTACGGAGTGAAATGGCAATCGAGCTTTCTGAATATGGACCCTGAACTGGTAAGCCTGAGACAGAGGATCCGTGAGCAGCAGGCTGTGCTTGAGGGCCTGAAAGCTTACGGGGGACCTATGAGTGAGGCCCTGGTGTGTCGTCAGAGGTTCCAAGCCATGTTAGCAAACAGTGATGATGAATATCTGAACGGAGGTGAGGGAGATTGCGTGGTTATGGAGAAAGGCAGTACGCCTGAGGAGCCTTCTGGTCAGGCGTCTCTCTTACCTGCCATGCATCAACCTACTGAGCAAATTACAGCTGTGCATGTTAAACCTGAAGTTGATGAAGATACGATCTTGGAGGTGATTGTCGGGAGGGAATCTTCCAAGACAGAGGTGGATAATGTATGTAAAGATGATAAAGCTTCCCTAACAGTCAAAGATGGTGGCAAATACGTTAAAACTTTACCTGTGGGGGTGTTGCCGTTGTCAGGGGCTGTGCAGATACATGATGGTTTGGGAGGCGTTATACAAACCTCCCTGGATCCTGACCCTGAGCAGTCAGCATCTGGAGATGATGGTGTGAGCCAAGAGTCCAAAGGAAGAAGGCATATTGCAAAAATGGTAAAATCCCCCATAGGCTTTCATTAGGCCCCTAGCAACGTCTGAATTTCACGAAATGTCTCATGCAGGTAGAAGACATATTGTTAGACTTGGATTCCAAAGATGGGGTCCCTACATTTCTGCAAACCAGAGTTACAGGGGTCCAAAATTTGTAAAATCCCCCATAGGCTTTCATTGCCTCCCTATTTCACTTTCCAAAATCTCACATCTTTTCAAAGGGCAATTGCTCAGCAGTGGCAAATTTTCTAGCATTGTAGGGACCCTTAGGGGGAACATGACTGGTGAGTTTCGGGCCCCTAGGCCAAAGAGGTCATAGCCTAGGGTCACAAAAACCTGTTTATTTGGGCTATTTCAATGGTAGTGATGCTGACGTACATAAATCGCAGCCATGGCCGTTAGCAACGTCTGAATTTCACGAAATGTCTCATGCAGGTAGAAGACATATTGTTAGACTTGGATTCCAAAGATGGGGTCCCTACATCTCTGCAAACCAGCGTTACAGGGGTCCGAAATTGGCAAAATCCCCCATAGGCTTTCATTGCCTCCCTATTTCACTTTCCAAAATCTCACATCTTTTCAAAGGGCAATTGCTCAGCAGTGGCAAATTTTCTAGCATTGTAGGGACCCTTAGGGGGAACATGACTGGTGAGTTTCGGGCCGCTAGGCCAAAGAGGTCATAGCCTAGGGTCACAAAAACCTGTTTATTTGGGCTATTTCTATGGTAGTGATGCTGACGTACATAAATCACAGCCATGGCCGTTAGCAACGTCTGAATTTCACGAAATGTCTCATGCAGGTAGAAGACATATTGTTAGACTTGGATTCCAAAGATGGGGTCCCTACATCTCTGCAAACCAGAGTTACAGGGGTCCAAAATTGGCAAAATCCCCCATAGGCTTTTATTGCCTCCCTATTTCACTTTCCAAAATCTCACATCTTTTCATAGGGCAATTGCTCAGCAGTGGCAAATTTTCTAGCATTGTAGGGACCCTTAGGGGGAACATGACTGGTGAGTTTCGGGCCCCTAGGCCAAAGAGGTCATAGCCTAGGGTCACAAAAACCTGTTTATTTGGGCTATTTCTATGGTAGTGATGCTGACGTACATAAATCACAGCCATGGCCGTTAGCAACGTCTGAATTTCACGAAATGTCTCATGCAGGTAGAAGACATATTGTTAGACTTGGATTCCAAAGATGGGGTCCCTACATCTCTGCAAACCAGAGTTACAGGGGTCCAAAATTGGCAAAATCCCCCATAGGCTTTTATTGCCTCCCTTTTTCACTTTCCAAAATCTCACATCTTTTCAAAGGGCAATTGCTCAGCAGTGGCAAATTTTCTAGCATTGTAGGGACCCTTAGGGGGAACATGACTGGTGAGTTTCGGGCCGCTAGGCCAAAGAGGTCATAGCCTAGGGTCACAAAAACCTGTTTATTTGGGCTATTTCTATGGTAGTGATGCTGACGTACATAAATCACAGCCATGGCCGTTAGCAACGTCTGAATTTCACGAAATGTCTCATGCAGGTAGAAGACATATTGTTAGACTTGGATTCCAAAGATGGGGTCCCTACATCTCTGCAAACCAGAGTTACAGGGGTCCAAAATTGGTAAAATGTTTTGGGAACTGTATCCTTAGCCAAAGGGAACTGTGATTTGCTTATGCAGAGTGATGGGAAGGGAAGGGAGGTGGAAGTAAAGCTTACTAGAGTCAAATGTGATACCGTGTTTGGCAATATTGAGATAATGCAAAATGAGAATGGTAGTGTGAATTTGTTAATTGAAGATGAAGTGATTGAAAATGTTTCTTTAAATGAAAATGTGGATGTGGAAAAAAAAGAAAGTTGTGTAGAAAATGACATAAAAAGTAAAGAGAATAAACAGGAGGAGAAAGGGGCAGATGGGCAGGCTGCTGTTGATACATCTGTGGGTGCTTCAGGAGAAGGAGTGGTTGGGACCACAGAAAGTATGGAGGAGGTTGCGTTAGCTCTTGGTGCACTTGCAGATGTAGATGAAGTGCTGGGTGACTTCTATTCTGAAACTAAAAGGTATATTGTAACTGAACTTAAGCTTCTCATTCTTGATGTCCCCCAGCACCACATTTGCGATATTCGAGGTCCATGACATCAATAATGTGAGAATGGCAGCCTTTTTATTTTTCCCATACAAATCAATGAAAGAAATCTGGTTGGTTTTGGCCCCACCCACTTTTCTGAATTTTAATCCCAGTCCCCTGGTGACCAACTGTACCAAGTTTGAGGACCCTGCTATTAACTGTCTAAAAGCGGCAGCAGTTTTACATTTTCCCATTTAAATGAATGGCTGAAATTTGTCTGTGGTAGACTCTGCCCACTTTTTCTAAATTTTAAACCCAGTCACCCAGCGACCCAGTGGGCCAAGTTTGGGAACTCTGGCTTTTATACTGTGAGAATTACAGCTGTTTACATATTCTCATTAAAGTCAATAGGGAAAATCTGATTGGCTGTTTGTGGCTCCACCCACTTTTTGGGGTCCCCAAAATGTGACAGAATGTTTTAGCATCACCCCATGACTAAGTGACCCAAGTTTGGTGAGAGTAACTTCAAAGCTGTACGAGTGGCGAAAGTTTCAAGTTTTCCAACGAAAGTCTATGGGAAAAATAAGGTCTTCGGGGGTCCACCACAGGGGCACGGAGGGTGGGATTGCTTAAAAAAGCACAAGCAATCTATTCGGGTATGAGCCAAACAAGTGTGCAAAGTTTCATAATTGTACTCCTGAAACTCTGGGAGGAGTAGCGTATAGAAAATTGCTAAATGTTCATTGGCTGGTGGTAGCTCCGCCCACTTTGGGTGCCCCCCAAAATACTTATTTTAATTTGGGGTGACACCAACAATATGTGGTCCGAGTTTGGGGAGTGTAGCTTCAAAATTGTACGAGTGACAGCGATTTTAAATTTTTCCCTGTCAAAGTCAATACGAAAAATGGGGGCTTCTGGGGTCTGCCGCAGGGGCGCGGAGGGTGTGATCGCTTAATAAAGCACAAGCAGCGTACTTCACTATAAGACGAATAAGTGTGGAAAGTGTGGCGCTTGAACCCCTAAAACTGTAGGAGGCGTAGTGTACAGAAAATGGGGGGCGCTAATAATAATAACTAGATGGTGTCGTTTCTGAAGAAACCACAGGATGTTGGCTATGTGTCTGATTGGCTGCATGTGGCTCCGCCCACCTTGCCAAATTTTAACCCCAGTCACCCAGTGACCCAGTGTGCCAAGTCTGGGAACTCTGGCTTTAATAATGTGAGAATTACAGCTGTTTACATTTTCCCATTGAAGTCAATAGGGAAAATCTGATTGGCTGTTTTTGGCCCCGCCCACTTTCAAAATTTTATTCCCAGTCCCCCTGTGACCGACTGTGCCAAGTTTGAAGTCCCTGCCATTAACAGTAAAAGAATGACAGCAACTTATATATTGACATTGATTAGCAATAGGTAACATTTGATTGGCTGTTTTAAGCTCCGCCCATTTTTCTAAATTTTAACATTAACCACCATGTCATGGTCTGTGCCAAGTTTTGGACCTCTGGCTTTAAAACTGTGAGAGTGGTAGTATTTGAAAGCTTTACATTGAAGTGCATTGGTTAAATTTGATTGGATGCTAGTGGCTCCGCCCACTTTTTTTATTTTTTGACCGCAATCACCCAGTGAGTAACTGAGCCAAGTTTGGGACACCTGGCATTTAAACTGTGATAATAGCAGCAGTTTATCATTTTTCATTAAGGTCAATGGCTGAAATCTGATTGGCTGTTGTTACCCCGCCCCCTTTTTTTACTAATTGCGAATCACAGTCACTCAGTCACTAACACTCCAAAGTTTATGAATGCTGGCATTTAACGTGTAAAAATGGCAGCAGTTTTATTGTTTTCTATTGAAAATCAATGAATGACATTTGATTGGTTGCTGGTGGCTCCACCCACTTTTTCAAAATTTGAAGTGTAAATCCCCAGGGACCACATTTGCGATATTCGAAGTCCCTGACATCAATATTGTGAGAATGGCAGCCTTTTTAATTTTTCCCATTTAAATCAATTAACGAAATCTGATTGGTCGGTTTTGGCTCTGCCCACTTTTATGAATTTTAATCCCAGTCCCCCAGTGACCAACTGTGCCAAGTGTCAGGACCCTACCATTAGCCGTCTAAGAGCAGCAGCAATTTTTATTTTTCCCATTTAAACTAATGGCTGAAATTTGATTGGCTGTGGTAGACTCCATCCACTTTTAATACATTTTAAACCCAGTCACCCAGTGACCCACTATGCCAAGTCTGGGAACTCTGGCTTTAATACTTTGAGAATTACAGCTGTTTACATTTTCTCATTGCAGTCAATAGGGAAAATCTGATTGGTTGTTTGTGGCTCCACCCACTTTTTTGGCTCCCCAAAATGTGACAGAATGTTTCAGCTTCACTCCCTGACCAAGTGACCCAAGTTTGGTGAGTGTAACTTCAAAGCTGTACGAGTGGCAAAAGTTTCAAAATTTCCAATGAAAGTCTATGGGAAAAATGGGGTCTTTGGGGGTCCGCCACAGGGGCCCGGAGGGTGAAATTGCTTAAAAAAGCACAAGCAACCTATTCGGGTATGAGCCGAACAAGTGTGCAAAGTTTCAGAATTCTACTCCTTAAACTCTGGGAGGAGTAGCGTATAGAAATTTGCTAAATTTTCATTGGCCGCTGGTAGCTCCGCCTAATTTGGGGTGAGCCCCCAAAATACATCTTTTTATTTGGGGTGACACCAACCATATGTGGTCCGAGTTTGGGGAGTGTAGCTTCAAAATTGTACGAGTGGCAGTGATTTTAAATTTTTCCCTGTCAAAGTCAATACGAAAAAAGGGGTCTTCCGGGGTCCGCCGCAGGGGCCCGGAGGGTGCGATCGCTTAATAAAGCACAAGCAACGTACTTCGCTTGTTTGGCGCTTCTACCCCTAAAACTGTAGGAGGAGTAGCGTATAGAAAATGGGGGGGGGCGCCTATAATAATAAGAAGAACTAGATGGTGTCGTTTCTGAAGAAACCACAGGATGTTGGCTATGTGTCTGATTGGCTGTATGTGGCTCCGCCCACCTTGTCAAATTTTAACCCCAGTGACCCAGTGTGCCAAGTCTGGGAACTCTGGCTTTAATACAGTGAGAATTACAGCTGTTTACATTTTCCCATTGAAGTCAATAGGGAAAATCTGATTGGCTATTTTTGGCCCCACCCACTTTTCAAATTTTAATCCCAGTCCCCCTGTGACTGACTGTGCCAAGTTTGAAGTCCCTGCCAGTAACAGTAAAAGAATGACAGCAACTTATATATTGACATTGAATAGCAATAGGTAACATTTGATTGGCTGTTTTAAGCTCCGCCCATTTTTCTAAATTTTAAAATTAACCACCATGTCATGGTCTGTGCCAAGTTTTGGACCTCTGGCTTTAAAACTGTGAGAGTGGCAGTATTTGAAAGTTTTACATTGAAGTGCATAGGTGAAATTTGATTGGATGTTAGTGGCTCCACCCACTTTTCCTGTTTTTGACCGCAGTCACCCAGTGAATAACTGAGCCAAGTTTGGGACACCTAGCATTTAAACTGTGATTTTAGCAGTGGTTTATCATTTTTCATTAAGGTCAATGGCTGAAATCTGATTGGCTGTTGTTGCCCCGCCCCCTTTTTTCCTACTTGTGAACCACAGTCACCCAGTGACTAACACTCCAAAGTTTGTGAATGCTGGCATTTAACGTGTAAAAATGGCAGCAGTTTTATATTTTTCCATTGAAAATCAATGAATGAAATTTGATTGGTTGCTGGTGGCTACGCCCACTTTTTCAGAACTTGAAGTGGAAACCCCCAGGGACCACATTTGCGATATTCGAGGTCCCTGACATCAATATTGTGAGAATGGCAGCCTTTTTAATTGTTCCCATTTAAATCAAGCAAAGAAATCTGATTGGTCGGTTCTGGCTCTGCCCACTTTTATGTATTTTGAGTGTTGACGTATAACATAAAATCTGATGGAAAGTGCCGGAAAGTCCTATCTGCTTCCACCGAGCCCCTCTTGTGATGTCATAATAGCCCCATGTTTACCTCTGGTGATGTCAGGGAAGTGATGTCATAATAGCCGTGTGTGTATATAAGCAGAGGTTGAGCATTGAGAGGCTCACTTTTGTCTCCACTTGCACAAGTGAAGACGATTGATTTTGCTCTCGAGCAATTTACTCATTAGTGAGATTCTCATTGGTGAACTATGTTGCGCTGCTGTAAAAGGCACCGCAAAATGAACCTCAGGCTTGAGGTTCAGCAGCCCTCTGTACAGCCAGCTGCCAATGCTGACCCAGAGCCACAACCACCAGCTAGGGGAAGAGCCCAGGCAGCTGTGCGTTCTATCAGGGCTTTCTTGGGCAGACTGTTCTACTGCTGTAGACCTGCCCCATCTACCGGGCGTTCTGCATTAGCACTGGAATATGTGGCATCGGATGATTCCGGTCATGTGGTGGAGGGAGTAGCTGGGTACCCAGCACCGGGATATCAGATATCGGTTATTTCACCTTATGTGGAGGAAGCAGAAGAGGCTGATGATTCTGGTCATGTGGTGGAGGAAGTAGCTGGGGAACCAGCGCCAGGATATCAGCTTTCTGATGTTTTGCCTTATGTGGATGTGGAGGAGAAGAAAGAAGCTGATGATTCCGGTCATGTGGTGGAGGAAGTAGCTGGGGAACCAGCGCCGGGATATCAGTTATCGGATGTCTCCCCCTTGGATGTTGACGAAGCAGAAGAAGCTGATGATTCCGGTCATGTGGAGGAGGTAGTAGCTGGGGAACCAGCGCCGGGATATCAGTTGTCGGATGTTTCACCTTTTGTGGATGTGGACTTAGGAGCTGATGATTCTGGTCATGTGGTGGAGGAAGTAGCTGGGGAACCAGCGCCGGGATATCAGCTTTCTGATGTTTCACCTCGTGTGGATGTGAAGGAGAAGGAAGAGGCTGATGATTCCGGTCATGTGGTGGAGGAAGTAGCTGGGAAACCAACGCCGGGATATCAGTTATCGGATATCTCCCCCTCGGATGTTGACGAAGCAGAAGAAGCTGATGATTCCGGTCATGTGGTGGAGGAAGTAGCTGGGGAACCAGCGCCGGGATATCAGTTGTCGGATGCTTCAGCTTTTGTTGATGTGGACTTAGGAGTTGATGATTCTGGTCATGTGGTGGAGGAAGTAGCTGGGGAACCAGCGCCAGGATATCAGCTTTCTGATGTTTCACCTCGTGTGGATGTGGAGGAGAAGGAAGAGGCTGATGATTCCGGTCATATGGTGGAGGAAGTAGCTGGGGAACCAGCGCCGGGATATCAGTTATCGGATGTCTCCCTCTTGGATGTTGACGAAGCGGAAGAAGCTGATGATTCCGGTTATGTGGTGGAGGAAGTAGCTGGGGAACCAGCGCCGGGATATCAGTTGTCGGATGCTTCAGCTTTTGTTGATGTGGACTTAGGAGCTGATGATTCCGGTCATGTGGTGGAGGAAGTAGCTGGGGAACCAGCGCCGGGATATCAGCTTTCTGATGTTTCACCTCATGTGGATGTGAAGGAGAAGGAAGAGGCTGATGATTCCGGTCATGAGGTGGAGGAAGTAGCTGGGGAACCAGCGCCGGGATATCAGTTGTCGGATGCTTCAGCTTTTGTTGATGTGGACTTAGGAGCTGATGATTCTGGTCATGTGGTGGAGGAAGTAGCTGGGGAACCAGCGCCAGGATATCAGCTTTCTGATGTTTCACCTCGTGTGGATGTGAAGGAGAAGGAAGAAGCTGATGATTCCGGTCATGTGGTGGAGGAAGTAGCTGGGGAACCAGCGTCGGGATATCAGTTGTCGGATATCTCCCTCTTGGATGTTGACGAAGCAGAAGAAGCTGATGATTTCGGTCATGTGGTGGAGGAAGTAGCTGGGGAACCAGCGCCGGGATATCAGTTGTCGGATGTTTCACCTTTTGTGGATGTGGACTTAGGAGCTGATGATTCTGGTCATGTGGTGGAGGAAGTAGCTGGGGAACCAGCGCCAGGATATCAGCTTTCTGATGTTTCACCTCGTGTGGATGTGGAGGAGAAGGAAGAGGCTGATGATTCCGGTCATGTGGTGGAGGAAGTAGCTGGGGAACCAGCGCTGGGATATCAGTTATCGGATGTCTCCCCCTTGGATGTTGGCGAAGTGGAAGAAGCTGATGATTCCGGTCATGTGGTGGAGGAAGCAGCTGGGGAACCAGCGCCGGGATATCAGTTGTCGGATGCTTCAGCTTTTGTCGATGTGGACTTAGGAGCTGATGATTCCGGTCATGTGGAGGAGGAAGTAGCTGGGAAACCAGCGCCGGGATATCAGCTTTCTGATGTTTCACCTCGTGTGGCGAAGGAGGATGAAGCTGGCCCGAGTGGAATCCAGACCATCAGGAAGCCACTGACTTTGGGCAGCTTCAACTTCCATAAACTTCTTGGAGAGGGGTCATTTGGCAAGGTTTACCTTGCTTCCCACCGAGCCAGAGACCAACAGCTGGCCATTAAAATGGTCAAGAAAAGGCCATTTATAAAGTATAATGACCCTGAGGAAATATTCATGGAGTGTCAGGTATTGAAGACCCTTGGGAAGGGTCCCTTTATCACTCAGCTCTACGGTACATTCCAGTCAAAGAATTACCTCTGCTTTGCCATGGAGTACCTGAGCGGGGGAGATCTGATGACACTTCTAGATGATGCTGACAAGCCATTTGACATTACGACCCTGAGACTGTTTGCTGCACAGATGGTTATCGGCCTGGAGTACATCCACTCCAAGGGTGTCATCCACAGAGACATCAAGCCGGAAAACATCCTCCTGGACGGAGTCGGGAACATAAAGATTGCTGACTTCGGCCTGGCAGTGCAAGATGTCTTTGGGGATGACATGGTTGAAGGATGTAACGGGAGCTTGCACTATATGGCCCCGGAGGTGTTCCTAGAGATGGACTACGAACACTCAGTAGACTTCTTCTCTACGGGAATCATGCTTTTTTTGATGGCATGCCTCAAACACCCATTCATGGACAAGTGGGAGAAGGATGAGGCTGTCATCAAAAACTCCATTTATTACAATTATCCAGACTACCCGCCGGAGATGGACCCCACACTGAAAGACTTCCTGGAGAAGCTACTGTGTAAAAACCAGGAAGCGCGTAAAGATCAGATGAAAAACCTGAGGGAAGAGCCGTTCTTCATTTCCATAGACTGGAAGGCTGTGGAGTCCGGAGGGGTGCGGCCCCCATTCCGTGTGGAACCACCATAGGAAGAGCCGAGAGAGACCCCTACTCACTTGGACAACAACAACACTAGTACTATAATAGTTACATAGCTATAATAAAATGTGTAAAAATGACAGCAGTTTTATTGTTTTCTATTAAAAATCAATGAATGAAATTTGATTGGTTGCGGGTGGCTCCGCCCACTTTTTCTAAACTTGGAGTGGAAACCCCCAGCGACCACATTTGCGATATTCGAGGGCCCTGACATCAATATTGTGAGAATGGCAGCCTTGTTAATTTTTCCCATTTAAATCAATCAAAGAAATCTGATTGGTCGGTTTTGGCTCCGCCCACTTTTATGAATTTTAATCCCAGTCCCCCAGTGACCAACTGTGCCAAGTGTCAGGACCCTGCCACTAACCGTCTAAGAGCAGCAGCAATTTTTTTTATTTTTCCCTTTTAAACTAATGGCTGAAATTTGATTGGCTGTGGTAGACTCCGCCCACTTTTTATAAATTTTAAACCCAGTCACCCAGTGACCCACTGTGCCAAGTCTGGGAACTCTGGCTTTAATACTGTGAGAATTGCAGCGGTTTACATTTTCCCATTGAAGTCAATAGGGTAAATCTGATTGGTTGTGTGTGGCTCCGCCCACTTTTTTGGGTCCCCAAAATGTGACAGAATGTTTCAGCTTCACCCCATGACCAAGTGACCCAAGTTTGGTGAGGCGGTTGTCAGTCTGAACTGGATCACTGAGGGGAGAGCATTGACTGTTGGAGCTCTGCTCAAAGGACCTATCCGTGGTGTGCCTGTCCGACCATCAGTGCAGGAGGAGCGGAGATAGTCCGAACTTTAAGGCCCTGCTTAGGCCTTTCGTCGGCAGGAGCCTACCTTGCAGGCCGGCTGTCTCAGGATGGAGCAGGCGGCTCCAAAGCACCCTGATCCCACTGGCTTGGGAAGGGGAGGAACATTGACTGTGAAAGACACTGTAGCTTGGGTGCACGCAGTTGATGAATGCTGTTTCTTGATAAAAACTTTGAAGTTCCAGCTAAAGAATGCAATCTTTCGCTACGGAGTGAAATGGCAATCGAGCTTTCTGAATATGGACCCTGAACTGGTAAGCCTGAGACAGAGGATCCGTGAGCAGCAGGCTGTGCTTGAGGGCCTGAAAGCTTACGGGGGACCTATGAGTGAGGCCCTGGTGTGTCGTCAGAGGTTCCAAGCCATGTTAGCAAACAGTGATGATGAATATCTGAACGGAGGTGAGGGAGATTGCGTGGTTATGGAGAAAGGCAGTACGCCTGAGGAGCCTTCTGGTCAGGCGTCTCTCTTACCTGCCATGCATCAACCTACTGAGCAAATTACAGCTGTGCATGTTAAACCTGAAGTTGATGAAGATACGATCTTGGAGGTGATTGTCGGGAGGGAATCTTCCAAGACAGAGGTGGATAATGTATGTAAAGATGATAAAGCTTCCCTAACAGTCAAAGATGGTGGCAAATACGTTAAAACTTTACCTGTGGGGGTGTTGCCGTTGTCAGGGGCTGTGCAGATACATGATGGTTTGGGAGGCGTTATACAAACCTCCCTGGATCCTGACCCTGAGCAGTCAGCATCTGGAGATGATGGTGTGAGCCAAGAGTCCAAAGGACTCATGCAGGTAGAAGGCATATTGCAAAAATGGTAAAATCCCCCATAGGCTTTCATTAGGCCCCTATTTCACTTTCCAAAATCTCAAATCTTTTCAAAGGGCAATGGCTCAGCAGTGGCAAATTTTCTAGCATTGTAGGAACTGTTAGGGGGATCATAACTGGTGAGTTTCGGGTCCCTAGGCCAAAGAGGTCATAGCCTAGGGTCACAAAAACCTGTTTATGTGGGCTATTTCAATGGTAGTGATGCTGACGTACATAAATCGCAGCCATGGCCGTTAGCAACGTCTAAATTTCACGAAATGTCTCATGCAGGTAGAAGACATATTGTTAGACTTGGATTCCAAAGATGGGGTCCCTACATTTCTGCAAACCAGAGTTACAGGGGTCCAAAATTGGTAAAATCCCCCATAGGCTTTCATTGCCTCCCTATTTCACTTTCCAAAATCTCACATCTTTTCAAAGGGCAATTGCTCAGCAGTGGCAAATTTTCTAGCATTGTAGGGACCCTTAGGGGGAACATGACTGGTGAGTTTCGGGCCCCTAGGCCAAAGAGGTCATAGCCTAGGGTCACAAAAACCTGTTTATTTGGGCTATTTCAATGGTAGTGATGCTGACGTACATAAATCGCAGCCATGGCCGTTAGCAACGTCTGAATTTCACGAAATGTCTCATGCAGGTAGAAGACATATTGTTAGACTTGGATTCCAAAGATGGGGTCCCTACATCTCTGCAAACCAGAGTTACAGGGGTCCAAAATTGGTAAAATCCCCCATAGGCTTTCATTGCCTCCCTATTTCACTTTCCAAAATCTCACATCTTTTCAAAGGGCAATTGCTCAGCAGTGGCAAATTTTCTAGCATTGTAGGGACCCTTATGGGGAACATGACTGGTGAGTTTCGGGCCCCTAGGCCAAAGAGGTCATAGCCTAGGGTCACAAAAACCTGTTTATTTGGGCTATTTCAATGGTAGTGATGCTGACGTACATAAATCACAGCCATGGCCGTTAGCAACGTCTGAATTTCACGAAATGTCTCATGCAGGTAGAAGACATATTGTTAGACTTGGATTCCAAAGATGGGGTCCCTACATCTCTGCAAACCAGCGTTACAGGGGTCCGAAATTGGCAAAATCCCCCATAGGCTTTCATTGCCTCCCTATTTCACTTTCCAAAATCTCACATCTTTTCAAAGGGCAATTGCTCAGCAGTGGCAAATTTTCTAGCATTGTAGGGACCCTTAGGGGGAACATGACTGGTGAGTTTCGGGCCCCTAGGCCAAAGAGGTCATAGCCTAGGGTCACAAAAACCTGTTTATTTGGGCTATTTCTATGGTAGTGATGCTGACGTACATAAATCACAGCCATGGCCGTTAGCAACATCTGAATTTCACGAAATGTCTCATGCAGGTAGAAGACATATTGTTAGACTTGGATTCCAAAGATGGGGTCCCTACATCTCTGCAAACCAGAGTTACAGGGGTCCAAAATTGGCAAAATCCCCCATAGGCTTTTATTGCCTCCCTATTTCACTTTCCAAAATCTCACATCTTTTCAAAGGGCAATTGCTCAGCAGTGGCAAATTTTCTAACATTGTAGGGACCCTTAGGGGGAACATGACTGGTGAGTTTTGGGCCCCTAGGCCAAAGAGGTCATAGCCTAGGGTCACAAAAACCTGTTTATTTGGGCTATTTCAATGGTAGTGATGCTGACGTACATAAATCGCAGCCATGGCCGTTAGCAACGTCTGAATTTCACGAAATGTCTCATGCAGGTAGAAGACATATTGTTAGACTTGGATTCCAAAGATGGGGTCCCTACATCTCTGCAAACCAGAGTTACAGGGGTCCAAAATTCGTAAAATCCCCCATAGGCTTTCATTGCCTCCCTATTTCACTTTCCAAAATCTCACATCTTTTCAAAGGGCAATTGCTCAGCAGTGGCAAATTTTCTAGCATTGTAGGGACCTTTAGGGGGAACATGATTGGTGAGTTTCGGGCCCCTAGGCCAAAGAGGTCATAGCCTAGGGTCACAAAAACCTGTTTATTTGGGTTATTTCAATGGTAGTGATGCTGACGTACATAAATCGCAGCCATGGCCGTTAGCAACGTCTGAATTTCACGAAATGTCTCATGCAGGTAGAAGACATATTGTTAGACTTGGATTCCAAAGATGGGGTCCCTACATCTCTGCAAACCAGAGTTACAGGGGTCCAAAATTGGCAAAATCCCCCATAGGCTTTCATTGCCTCCCTATTTCACTTTCCAAAATCTCACATCTTTTCAAAGGGCAATTGCTCAGCAGTGGCAAATTTTCTAGCATTGTAGGGACCCTTAGGGGGGACATGACTGGTGAGTTTCGGGCCCCTAGGCCAAAGAGGTCATAGCCTAGGGTCACAAAAACCTGTTTATTTGGGCTATTTCAATGGTAGTGATGCTGACGTACATAAATCACAGCCATGGCCATTAGCAACGTCTGAATTTCACGAAATGTCTCATGCAGGTAGAAGACATATTGTTAGACTTGGATTCCAAAGATGGGGTCCCTACATCTCTGCAAACCAGAGTTACAGGGGTCCAAAATTGGTAAAATGTTTTGGGAACTGTATCCTTAGCCAAAGGGAACTGTGATTTGCTTATGCAGAGTGATGGGAAGGGAAGGGAGGTGGAAGTAAAGCTTACTAGAGTCAAATGTGATACCGTGTTTGGCAATATTGAGATAATGCAAAATGAGAATGGTAGTGTGAATTTGTTAATTGAAGATGAAGTGATTGAAAATGTTTCTTTAAATGAAAATGTGGATGTGGAAAAAAAAGAAAGTTGTGTAGAAAATGACATAAAAAGTAAAGAGAATAAACAGGAGGAGAAAGGGGCAGATGGGCAGGCTGCTGTTGATACATCTGTGGGTGCTGCAGGAGAAGGAGTGGTTGGGACCACAGAAAGTATGGAGGAGGTTGCGTTAGCTCTTGGTGCACTTGCAGATGTAGATGAAGTGCTGGGTGACTTCTATTCTGAAACTAAAAGGTATATTGTAACTGAACTTAAGCTTCTCATTCTTGATGTCCCCCAGCACCACATTTGCGATATTCGAGGTCCATGACATCAATAATGTGAGAATGGCAGCCTTTTTATTTTTCCCATACAAATCAATGAAAGAAATCTGGTTGGTTTTGGCCCCACCCACTTTTCTGAATTTTAATCCCAGTCCCCTGGTGACCAACTGTACCAAGTTTGAGGACCCTGCTATTAACTGTCTAAAAGCGGCAGCAGTTTTACATTTTCCCATTTAAATGAATGGCTGAAATTTGGCTGTGGTAGACTCTGCCCACTTTTTCTAAATTTTAAACCCAGTTACCCAGCGACCCAGTGGGCAAAGTTTGGGAACTCTGGCTTTTATACTGTGAGAATTACAGCTGTTTACATATTCTCATTGAAGTCAATAGGGAAAATCTGATTGGTTGTTTGTGGCTCCGCCCACTTTTTGGGGTCCCCAAAATGTGACAGAATGTTTTAGCATCACCTCATGACTAAGTGACCCAAGTTTGGTGAGAGTAACTTCAAAGCTGTACGAGTGGCGAAAGTTTCAAGTTTTCCAACGAAAGTCTATGGGAAAAATAAGGTCTTCGGGGGTCCACCACAGGGGCATGGAGGGTGGGATTGCTTAAAAAAGCACAAGCAATCTATTCGGGTATGAGCCAAACAAGTGTGCAAAGTTTCATAATTGTACTCCTGAAACTCTGGGAGGAGTAGCGTATAGAAAATTGCTAAATGTTCATTGGCTGGTGGTATCTCCGCCCACTTTGGGTGCCCCCCCAAAATACTTATTTTAATTTGGGGTGACACCAACAATATGTGGTCCGAGTTTGGGGAGTGTAGCTTCAAAATTGTACGAGTGACAGCGATTTTAAATTTTTCCCTGTCAAAGTCAATACGAAAAATGGGGGCTTCTGGGGTCTGCCGCAGGGGCGCGGAGGGTGGGATCGCTTAATAAAGCACAAGCAGCGTACTTCACTATAAGACGAATAAGTGTGGAAAGTGTGGCGCTTGAACCCCTAAAACTGTAGGAGGCGTAGCGTACAGAAAATGGGGGGCGCTAATAATAATAACTAGATGGTGTCATTTCTGAAGAAACCACAGGATGTTGGCTATGTGTCTGATTGGCTGCATGTGGCTCCGCCCACCTTGCCAAATTTTAACCCCAGTCACCCAGTGACCCAGTGTGCCAAGTCTGGGAACTCTGGCTTTAATAATGTGAGAATTACAGCTGTTTACATTTTCCCATTGAAGTCAATAGGGAAAATCTGATTGGTTGTTTTTGGCCCCGCCCACTTTCAAAATTTTAATCCCAGTCCCCCTGTGACCGACTGTGCCAAGTTTGAAGTCCCTGCCATTAACAGTAAAAGAATGACAGCAACTTATATATTGACATTGATTAGCAATAGGTAACATTTGATTGGCTGTTTTAAGCTCCGCCCATTTTTCTAAATTTTAACATTAACCACCATGTCATGGTCTGTGCCAAGTTTTGGACCTCTGGCTTTAAAACTGTGAGAGTGGCAGTATTTGAAAGCTTTACATTGAAGTGCATTGGTTAAATTTGATTGGATGCTAGTGGCTCCGCCCACTTTTTTATTTTTTGACCGCAATCACCCAGTGAGTAACTGAGCCAAGTTTGGGACACCTGGCATTTAAACTGTGATAATAGCAGCAGTTTATCATTTTTCATTAAGGTCAATGGCTGAAATCTGATTGGCTGTTGTTACCCCGCCCCCTTTTTTTTACTAATTGCGAATCACAGTCACTCAGTCACTAACACTCCAAAGTTTGTGAATGCTGGCATTTAACGTGTAAAAATGGCAGCAGTTTTATTGTTTTCTATTGAAAATCAATGAATGACATTTGATTGGTTGCTGGTGGCTCCACCCACTTTTTCAAAATTTGAAGTGTAAATCCCCAGGGACCACATTTGCGATATTCGAAGTCCCTGACATCAATATTGTGAGAATGTCAGCCTTTTTAATTTTTCCCATTTAAATCAATTAACGAAATCTGATTGGTCGGTTTTAGCTCTGCCCACTTTTATGAATTTTAATCCCAGTCCCCCAGTGACCAACTGTGCCAAGTGTCAGGACCCTACCATTAACCGTCTAAGAGCAGCAGCAATTTTTATTTTTCCCATTTAAACTAATGGCTGAAATTTGATTGGCTGTGGTAGACTCCATCCACTTTTTTATACATTTTAAACCCAGTCACCTAGTGACCCACTATGCCAAGTCTGGGCACTCTGGCTTTAATACTTTGAGAATTACAGCTGTTTACATTTTCTCATTGCAGTCAATAGGGAAAATCTGATTGGTTGTTTGTGGCTCCACCCACTTTTTTGGGTCCCCAAAATGTGACAGAATGTTTCAGCTTCACTCCCTGACCAAGTGACCCCAGTTTGGTGAGTGTAACTCATTCTGTGGTTGGACTCCCAGGAGTGAACACTGGTCTCTGGAGCTTTGCTCCCAAGGTCTCTTCAGCGGTGTGCCTGACTGAACATCTATCCAGGAGGAGCGGAGGAGATCTGAACTTCAAGGCCCTGCTTAGGCCTTTCGCCGGCAGGAGCCTGCTTTGCAGGCCGGCTGACTCAGCATGGAGCAGCCGGCCCCAAAACCCCCTGACCCTGCTTGCTTGGGAGGGGAAGGCACTTCAGCCACAGTGGACACTATTAATTGGGTGCGTGATGTGGCTGAGTGTTATGAAGAAATTAAAAGCCTAAAACTTCAAATGAAGACTGCCATATTTCGTTATGGGATAAAGTGGCAAGCCAGTTTCCTAAAGATGGATCCTGAACTTGTGGATCTGAAGAAGAGGATCCATGAGCAAAAAGCAATCCTGCAAGGCCTGAAAGATTGTGGTGGATTAATGTGTGAGGCTCCGGTGAGTCGTCGTATATTTCAAGCCGTCTTGTCTGATAGTGATGATGATTGGAGTGAGGAGGATGGTTGCATAGTTATGGGGGAGGGCAGTACACCTTTAAGGCAGTCTTGCCATACTTCAAACAAGGTGGAAGAGAGCTTTCCTTCCCCCATGTGCCTGCAGCCAAACCCCTTGTCAAAGTCTGCTGAAATAAAAGTGGATACTAATAATATGCATTCTAGTGATGATAAGAATATGTGTCCTGATAAAGTGCTTGGTAAAAAAGAAGCAAAGGGTGTTTTGCAGCAAGCAGTTGTCGATACACCTTCAGAGGTGTGTATAGTTAAAGATTGTGTTGTTATTTTGCAGGATGTGGAAAAAGATATAAATACTAAAAAGGATATGGTTGTGACTAAATGTGAAACGATTTTTGGTGACGTGAAAGTCATCCAAGGTGCCGTTGGTAATTTTGATGTAATTATTGAAGAAAACATACCTGACAGTAAAATTAAAGCGAATAAGGAAAAAGAGGATATAGGAAATTTGGTAGCAGCAGGAGATAAGAAAGGACGGGTTTTGGATGGGGCGGAGGGGTCGGCCAGTTTAGGTGTATCGACGGGCGCATCGGGGGAATCTGAGGTGACTCCTGATGCGCCGGTTGATATAGACGGAGTGCTGGGTGACTTCTACTCAGAAACCAGGAGATACATAATCACTGCTAATGATCTATTTATTTTTGACGTTAAAACAGCCAAAGGGATGGAAACAGGGTCCATAAAATGTAACCCAAATCTGATTAAGATTTCTTCTGTCGGTTTAAAAACTGAAAAGGGTGTGCAAGCAGAATTCAAGGTTGGAAGCGATAAATTCAGAATCATTGAAGATCACCTTCTCAGATATAATCTTGGTGGTAAAGAAATCCTTAGGGAAAAAATTTTGGGCGTGGGTGGAAGTCACCCATCACTCTGTTCGGGGCCGCCCCCTTTGCCCCCAGCACATATCCCGCCAGCTACAGCAGAAGTGGATGTTGTACCTCAGTCAGTGGGGGTGGTGGGAGGGGGAAAGGCGGTATCTGTAACTAGAGCAGCTTCTCGTTCAGGGGTGTCTTATGCCCAGATGGCAGGGAAACAGTCAGTGAGAGGCCAACCTGTAGGAGGGAAGAGGGTACCTGCTCTCCTGGAGTCTAATACTGAGGTGCCCATATCCGGAAGGAGGAACGCGGTCAGACTGAAGTGGGTGGGGGAAGGCGGGATTCCTGGGAGAAAAGATTTCGTGAGTCTCCTTCTGGGTATGGGCATCAAAGCTCAGGACATTTTTGCCATCTTAGCTTCAGGAGACCCCCCGAGTTACTACGATGTGAGCTTTGTAACTTCTAGTGGTATGGATTTTTTTCTAGAGGAAAGAAACAGGTTGAGTGACTCAACCTGGAAAGGTTTTGTAGCAATGCCAATGTCAAAACAGTCCTTAACCAAAAAAGCTCACATCGTGGTAACAAATGAGTCCATCCCGGTGAAAGATATTCTCCTTTGGATCAATCACTTTGCTGAAGTGGTGTCCCCGATTCACAAGGTCCTTGGCGACTTGGATATTTGGTGGGGAGGATATGAGGTGACCATTAAAATCCGCCAAAAAAATGGCGTGGCTACTCATGTCCCCCGATCGGCCCTCATTGGGAGAGATAAGATCACTGTCTTTTATCCAGGTCAGCCAAGGGTTTGTAATCGTTGTAACAGCAGGGGACATCTAAGTTACAGCTGTCAGACTCCGCGGTGTCATTTGTGTCAAGAGATCGGGCATCTTGCAAAGGACTGTGACAAAATTAAGTGTAATTTATGCTTTCAGTTCGGTCATCCATATATCAAGTGCCCGCTCTCTGACCTAAATGTACCGCGGGAGGTGGAGGAGGACATGAGGCACCCCATGCATGAGGAGGATCTGGTGTTTGATCCCAACCCCCCCAGTGTTCCTAGTCAGTCTGTCCCTCCTAATGTGTCTATTCTTGAGTCTGGTCAGAATGTTGTTCCCTCATCTGTGTCCCCTTCCGCTGATCCTTCCTCATGCGTGTCCTCTAAGGAAGCCAAACAAAAGTCTGGCAGATCCAAGGGAGAATACTCCACCCGGGATGCAGCGGGGGGTGCGGGTCTCTCTTCAAAGGGTCCTGAGCCACCTGGGCATGGGGGGAACAGTGAGAAGAGAGGGTCTTCCAGATCCACCTCTCAGGACTGTCCTGCAAGAGACTCAAAAGTCTCTTCTTCATCTCCCTCTCTTTTTTCTTCAAGCATTCCTTCTTATACCCCTTCCCAATCTATTCCCCAAACTCAAATTCACGCAGATCCTGTCCCTCAGTCTTCTTCTCCCTCTTCTTCCCAGCCCTCACAACTATCTTCATCTAAGTCAGAGCCTTCTGGGAGTCACCCAGAAATTCAGGGAGGCCTAGAACCTCCCTTGGATGATGGGGGACCTACAGAGGGCAAATGGGAAAGCGTTAAAAAAAAGAACAAAGAAATCTCAGTCTAAAGAAAAAAAAATCAAAGACAGATTGGAAGAAAAGGATCAAAAAAGACAGGATGTTCTCCTTTCCTACAGGTACAGTGCCTTGGGAGAAGAGAATTCTCCTGTAGAGGAGATGGAGGTTTCAACACCTAACCAGGGAGATGCCGCATAGATTGTCTATACGTATATTGTCAATGTTTGTGTTTTTATTTTTAGTTTTATGTCCTAGTGTACAGTTAACTGTAGAGAAAACTTCAAATATTCTGATGGCAGTTCCCCCTCCACTCAAGCTGGCAACAATCAATGTTGCCAGTATAAAAACGTCCAGAGCTCGTGAATTGGCTTTTGATTACCTTAGTCGTTTTGACACTGATGTGACATTTTTGCAAGAGACCAGGCTCACGTCCTTGGCCGATATTCATCTGGCCAAGCGAGATTGGAGACCTGGGCCCAGTTACTGGTCTCTTGCAGCCGAGCCTGGTAGTGGAGTGGCGGTTCTTTTTAGAACCGGTATGGTAACCTGCCGGCGAATAGTTGAAGTAGAGATGGGAAGATGTCTGGTCTTAGACGTCATTCTGAAGGGACAAAACCTCAGGCTAATCAACATCTATGGCCCACACTCCATTTGGGGGAGGAAGAATCTCTTTAGAATGATCAAGCCCTTCCTTTTTACTGCTCAGCCTGTAGTCTTTGGTGGTGACTTTAACACCGTGGTTAGGCTTATGGACAGGACAGGTACCGTGACTCGGCTGAGCAGCGATAGTAATTTTCTAGTTAGCGCAGTTAATGATGCTGGTTTGGTAGATGTGCACGTTCGACACTCTCCAAACCTCACTGGGTTCACGTTTTATAGTGGTAGTCATAGGAGTAGAATAGATAGGTTTTTTTGTTAAGGGGAATTCTGTCACTTCAACCCCACGGTTGCAGGCGGTAGAATTCTCCGATCACTGTATTCTATCGGTAGATTTGAATGTTTCTGATGCTCCTCCCAGGGGTAAGGGAATTTGGAGATTAAATTCGTCCTTGCTGTTGGAAGAAACAATAAGACAATCTGTCGAGGAGTTTTTTCGAGCACAGGTTACCATCCTGGACTGCTTTAGCAACAAGTCTGAGTGGTGGGAAGTGGTCAAAAAGCGTGTCGTTGGACTTTTCAAGAGCCTAGCAAGAAAGAAACAAATTAGTAAACATGTTGCTTACCAGCGACTGAGAAAGAGGCTTGAAGTCCTTGTTTCGGAAGGCGGAAGTCAGGGGGAGATTTCCGAGGTCAAATCTCAACTTAAGCAGCAGCAGTATGACCGGTTGTCTTCTTTGGTTCTGGAAAGGGATCATGGGAAATACCACTCGCCTGACCCTTATCAGAATTGCAAACAAAGTGCAACGCTTAAGACGGTCAGTGGATTCAGGGATGCCTCGGGATCCGTGGCCAAGTCCAGGTCGCGGATCTTGGGCATCGCTAGAGATTTTTACGCTGATCTGCTCAGGAAGAGGCCACTTGACCAAGCAGGGATGGAAAGCTTCTTGGCTTCCATACCAGGTTTGGAAGATGTAGACATTTCTGATATAGATTTGACAGGAGATATTACTGCTGATGAGGTAGCAACTGCTATTGATAGCATTGCAACTAAAAAGACCCCTGGCCCAGATGGTTTGACGGCTGAATTTTATAAGGCTTTTAAATCATTCTTGGCGCCACAATTGGCAGATGTGTTTAACGATTGTCTTGCTGAGGGAGAGCTGTCGCCCTCCATGAGACAGTCAGCAGTAATTTTGTTGTCAAAGGGTAAAGATCCTGAGATGATTGAGAATTGGCGTCCCATCAGCCTTCTCAACATCGACAGAAAAATTCTGGCTAAGATTTTATTCTGGCGTTTATCCCAGGTAACATGCGTACTTTCTCGCCATCAGCACTGCTCTGTTCAGGGTAAAGGCACATTTTCAGCAGTGTTAGCTGTTCGGGAAGTCCTGGAGCGGTGCAGGGCTGAGAGTTGGGGAAAGTATTTACTGGCGCTGGATCAGTCGAAAGCGTTTGATCGAGTCGATCATGAGTACCTGTGGCGGTTACTCAGTGCGTATGGTCTACAAGATGGTTTTATCAATTGGCTCCGTGTATTATACAAAGGGGCTGAAAGTTTCATGCTTGTTAATGGTTGGATTGGTCAATCTTTTGAGGTGAGCTCGGGGGTCCGACAGGGTTGCCCCCTAAGCTCATTGCTGTACGTGTTCGCGATCGACCCCTTCGTGAGAAGGTTAGATGGCAGTTCACTCAGTGGTGTTCCGGTGGGCATCCCTGGAGTCTCATCCTTGAAGGTAGTGGCCTATGCTGATGATGTTACTGTTGTAGTCTCTGAACCAGAAGAGGCGGAGATAGTGGTTGCGGAGATTGCAAGGTACTCATCGGCATCCAATTCCAAGGTCAATCATGACAAAAGTGAAATTTTCTGGATGGGAAAAAATGGAGAAAGCTTTGTACTTCCTGACTCCTTTCCTGTACCCCAGGATAAAAATCAAAGTTCTTGGCATCACATTTGGCCCAGGTGATTATGGCCTGCAAAATTGGGAATGTAGACTTGAAGATGTCAGCACGAAGGTAGCCCACTGGAAGGGTTGGAATTTAACCCTAAGGGAAAGGATAGACTTGATCAAGACTTATCTGATTCCAGCAATGTTATATGTCAGTTATGTTGCAATCTTGCCAGAATCTCTGTATGCAAAGATCCTCTCTTTGTTCTTTCAAATGCTCTGGAAGAACAAATTGAACCCGGTACGCAGAAATGTAACTTACAAAATCAGGCAGGAGGGTGGCTTAGGAATGGTCAACCCGGTTGTTTTCTTCACTCTGATTTTCATTAAATATAATTTTGGTAACATGCTTTCAGAGGACCCGCCTGATTGGGTAAGCCTTTTCCGAATCTGGTATGAACCTTTTCTCACGAGATGGGAGAGCGGTGGCTCAGTGAAGAGTCGGGCGGTTCGCAGTGGCTATCTTCCGGCTTATGTTGCTCCGTGTTTGAAGAAACTAAGGCAGTGGGGATTGAGTGTGGAGGATGTCAGGTCGGTTGAGAGGCGTGTCCTTACAGACCGGGTGATTGATTCCTATTTTCATGACTCACTGGCCTTGAGAGATTGCCCAAGCACAATGATGGAGGAGGGTTTGCGTTTAATTAACTCACCGCGTATTCCAAACAAATTGAGGGACACTGCTTGGCTTTCTTTTCACGGCAAACTCTATGTTAGAGGAAACATGAAGTTCATGAGAGTGGCAGATCGTGTGTGTCCTCGGGAGGAGTGTAATGGCGTTGAGGAGACCATGGACCACTTTCTGATGGAGTGTCCCTTTAACCTAGACGTGTACAAAGAGGTGGGTAGGGCTCTGAAAATCCCTTTCCTGAGGCGTTTGAGTTACGCAGAGTGGGCATATGGAGCATTCACATCACGCCGGGGTTTTGATTTGTGCACCTTATATATAGTTAGCTTAGTGGTTAGACAGCACACTTGGCTTGCACGTTGTGACGTAGCTATTAGGCAAAAAATCCTACCTGTCCGATTGGTAGCACAAAATATTCTGGGTGAGATTGGGAAAATTCGGTGCTTGGAGAGGAAGAAACTGGGGAGAGGACCTTGGGTTCTAGCATGGCAGAACATCAAGCCTCCTTAAACCAGGGAAAGCCTCTTTGTTGGGTGAGCTTGCTATCCCTCAACTTTCACTATTAGATTTTGATATTTTTTCATCACATTTTTGAAGATCGGCTGCAGACATAATAGGCGTTTCTTACAGTTAACTTTTTCTGGTGGGTTTTTTTTTTTTTTTTTTTTTTTTTTTTGTTGTCCCGTTTGTTTTGATAAGTTGTATCGTGGCGTTATGTTTTAAGTGTTTGTTCATTGTTTAGGGTCTGTATGGATGTCAATGTTGTTGTTTTTTTTTTTTTTTTTTCTCAGGCCTTATGTATGCATGTTGTACTGTAGGTGTTGTTTGCACATTGTCTTGGTGATAGTTTATGGTGTCATGTCCTGTTTTTATGAATGGTAGTATGATTGGGTATCTCCCTGGGTTTTTTTTGTTTGCTTCAGATGCAATGGCTAATTTTGCGAAGACCTCTTGATAAATTTATGTAGTATATTTTTGTTATTATATGAAGGCGTATGGCCTTATGTTTTGTTTTGTTTTTGTTTTCTGTTGATCATGGTTATTTACTTCGACAAGAACATGCATACTTTATTTATTTATTATGTTTTTATGTATGTATGTTAAAGTTAAGAAAACTTTTACAATAAAAATCAAAAGTTTCAAAATTTCCAATGAAAGTCTATGGGAAAAATGGGGTCTTTGGGGGTCCGCCACAGGGGCCCGGAGGGTGAAATTGCTTAAAAAAGCACAAGCAACCTATTCGGGTATGAGCCGAACAAGTGTGCAAAGTTTCAGAATTCTACTCCTTAAACTCTGGGAGGAGTAGCGTATAGAAATTTGCTAAATTTTCATTGGCCGCTGGTAGCTCCGCCTAATTTGGGGTGAGCCCCCAAAATACATCTTTTTATTTGGGGTGACACCAACCATATGTGGTCCGAGTTTGGGGAGTGTAGCTTCAAAATTGTACGAGTGGCAGTGATTTTAAATTTTTCCCTGTCAAAGTCAATACGAAAAAAGGGGTCTTCCGGGGTCCGCCGCAGGGGCCCGGAGGGTGCGATCGCTTAATAAAGCACAAGCAACGTACTTCGCTTGTTTGGCGCTTCTACCCCTAAAACTGTAGGAGGAGTAGCGTATAGAAAATGGGGGGGGGGGCGCCTATAATAATAAGAAGAACTAGATGGTGTCATTTCTGAAGAAACCACAGGATGTTGGCTATGTGTCTGATTGGCTGTATGTGGCTCCGCCCACCTTGTCAAATTTTAACCCCAGTGACCCAGTGTGCCAAGTCTGGGAACTCTGGCTTTAATACAGTGAGAATTACAGCTGTTTACATTTTCCCATTGAAGTCAATAGGGAAAATCTGATTGGCTATTTTTGGCCCCACCCACTTTTCAAATTTTAATCCCAGTCCCCCTGTGACTGACTGTGCCAAGTTTGAAGTCCCTGCCAGTAACAGTAAAAGAATGACAGCAACTTATATATTGACATTGAATAGCAATAGGTAACATTTGATTGGCTGTTTTAAGCTCCGCCCATTTTTCTAAATTTTAAAATTAACCACCATGTCATGGTCTGTGCCAAGTTTTGGACCTCTGGCTTTAAAACTGTGAGAGTGGCAGTATTTGAAAGTTTTACATTGAAGTGCATAGGTGAAATTTGATTGGATTGGGTGTTAGTGGCTCCACCCACTTTTCCTGTTTTTGACCGCAGTCACCCAGTGAATAACTGAGCCAAGTTTGGGACACCTAGCATTTAAACTGTGATTTTAGCAGTGGTTTATCATTTTTCATTAAGGTCAATGGCTGAAATCTGATTGGCTGTTGTTGCCCCGCCCCCTTTTTTCCTACTTGTGAACCACAGTCACCCAGTGACTAACACTCCAAAGTTTGTGAATGCTGGCATTTAACGTGTAAAAATGGCAGCAGTTTTATATTTTTCCATTGAAAATCAATGAATGAAATTTGATTGGTTGCTGGTGGCTACGCCCACTTTTTCAGAACTTGAAGTGGAAACCCCCAGGGACCACATTTGCCATATTCGAGGTCCCTGACATCAATATTGTGAGAATGGCAGCCTTTTTAATTGTTCCCATTTAAATCAAGCAAAGAAATCTGATTGGTCGGTTCTGGCTCTGCCCACTTTTATGTATTTTGAGTGTTGACGTATAACATAAAATCTGATGGAAAGTGCCGGAAAGTCCTATCTGCTTCCACCGAGCCCCTCTTGTGATGTCATAATAGCCCCATGTTTACCTCTGGTGATGTCAGGGAAGTGATGTCATAATAGCCGTGTGTGTATATAAGCAGAGGTTGAGCATTGAGAGGCTCACTTTTGTCTCCACTTGCACAAGTGAAGACGATTGATTTTGCTCTCGAGCAATTTACTCATTAGTGAGATTCTCATTGGTGAACTATGTTGCGCTGCTGTAAAAGGCACCGCAAAATGAACCTCAGGCTTGAGGTTCAGCAGCCCTCTGTACAGCCAGCTGCCAATGCTGACCCAGAGCCACAACCACCAGCTAGGGGAAGAGCCCAGGCAGCTGTGCGTTCTATCAGGGCTTTCTTGGGCAGACTGTTCTACTGCTGTAGACCTGCCCCATCTACCGGGCGTTCTGCATTAGCACTGGAATATGTGGTATCGGATGATTCCGGTCATGTGGTGGAGGGAGTAGCTGGGTACCCAGCACCGGGATATCAGATATCGGTTATTTCACCTTATGTGGAGGAAGCAGAAGAGGCTGATGATTCTGGTCATGTGGTGGAGGAAGTAGCTGGGGAACCAGCGCCAGGATATCAGCTTTCTGATGTTTTGCCTTATGTGGATGTGGAGGAGAAGAAAGAAGCTGATGATTCCGGTCATGTGGTGGAGGAAGTAGCTGGGGAACCAGCGCCGGGATATCAGTTGTCGGATGTTTCACCTTTTGTGGATGTGGACTTAGGAGCTGATGATTCTGGTCATGTGGTGGAGGAAGTAGCTGGGGAACAAGCGCCAGGGTATCAGCTTTCTGATGTTTCACCTCGTGTGGATGTGAAGGAGAAGGAAGAGGCTGATGATTCCGGTCATGTGGTGGAGGAAGTAGCTGGGAAACCAGCGCCGGGATATCAGTTATCGGATATCTCCCCCTTGGATGTTGACGAAGCAGAAGAAGCTGATGATTCCGGTCATGTGGAGGAGGAAGTAGCTGGGGAACCAGCGCCGGGATATCAGTTGTCGGATGTTTCACCTTTTGTGGATGTGGACTTAGGAGCTGATGATTCTGGTCATGTGGTGGAGGAAGTAGCTGGGGAACCAGCGCCGGGATATCAGCTTTCTGATGTTTCACCTCGTGTGGATGTGAAGGAGAAGGAAGAGGCTGATGATTCCGGTCATGTGGTGGAGGAAGTAGCTGGGAAACCAACGCCGGGATATCAGTTATCGGATATCTCCCCCTTGGATGTTGACGAAGCAGAAGAAGCTGATGATTCCGGTCATGTGGTGGAGGAAGTAGCTGGGGAACCAGCGCCGGGATATCAGTTGTCGGATGCTTCAGCTTTTGTTGATGTGGACTTAGGAGTTGATGATTCTGGTCATGTGGTGGAGGAAGTAGCTGGGGAACCAGCGCCAGGATATCAGCTTTCTGATGTTTCACCTCGTGTGGATGTGGAGGAGAAGGAAGAGGCTGATGATTCCGGTCATGTGGTGGAGGAAGTAGCTGGGGAACCAGCGCCGGGATATCAGTTATCGGATGTCTCCCTCTAGGATGTTGACGAAGCGGAAGAAGCTGATGATTCCGGTTATGTGGTAGAGGAAGTAGCTGGGGAACCAGCGCCGGGATATCAGTTGTCGGATGCTTCAGCTTTTGTTGATGTGGACTTAGGAGCTGATGATTCCGGTCATGTGGTGGAGGAAGTAGCTGGGGAACCAGCGCCGGGATATCAGCTTTCTGATGTTTCACCTCATGTGGATGTGAAGGAGATGGAAGAGGCTGATGATTCCGGTTATGAGGTGGAGGAAGTAGCTGGGGAACCAGCGCCGGGATATCAGTTGTCGGATGCTTCAGCTTTTGTTGATGTGGACTTAGGAGCTGATGATTCTGGTCATGTGGTGGAGGAAGTAGCTGGGGAACCAGCGCCAGGATATCAGCTTTCTGATGTTTCACCTCGTGTGGATGTGAAGGAGAAGGAAGAAGCTGATGATTCCGGTCATGTGGTGGAGGAAGTAGCTGGGGAACCAGCGTCGGGATATCAGTTGTCGGATATCTCCCTCTTGGATGTTGACGAAGCAGAAGAAGCTGATGATTTCGGTCATGTGGTGGAGGAAGTAGCTGGGGAACCAGCGCCGGGATATCAGTTGTCGGATGTTTCACCTTTTGTGGATGTGGACTTAGGAGCTGATGATTCTGGTCATGTGGTGGAGGAAGTAGCTGGGGAACCAGCGCCAGGATATCAGCTTTCTGATGTTTCACCTCGTGTGGATGTGGAGGAGAAGGAAGAGGCTGATGATTCCGGTCATGTGGTGGAGGAAGTAGCTGGGGAACCAGCGCTGGGATATCAGTTATCGGATGTCTCCCCCTTGGATGTTGGCGAAGTGGAAGAAGCTGATGATTCCGGTCATGTGGTGGAGGAAGCAGCTGGGGAACCAGCGCCGGGATATCAGTTGTCGGATGCTTCAGCTTTTGTCGATGTGGACTTAGGAGCTGATGATTCCGGTCATGTGGAGGAGGAAGTAGCTGGGAAACCAGCGCCGGGATATCAGCTTTCTGATGTTTCACCTCGTGTGGCGAAGGAGGAAGAAGCTGGCCCGAGTGGAATCCAGACCATCAGGAAGCCACTGACTTTGGGCAGCTTCAACTTCCATAAACTTCTTGGAGAGGGGTCATTTGGCAAGGTTTACCTTGCTTCCCACCGAGCCAGAGACCAACAGCTGGCCATTAAAATGGTCAAGAAAAGGCCATTTATAAAGTATAATGACCCTGAGGAAATATTCATGGAGTGTCAGGTATTGAAGACCCTTGGGAAGGGTCCCTTTATCACTCAGCTCTACGGTACATTCCAGTCAAAGAATTACCTCTGCTGTGCCATGGAGTACCTGAGCGGGGGAGATCTGATGACACTTCTAGATGATGCTGACAAGCCATTTGACATTACGACCCTGAGACTGTTTGCTGCGCAGATGGTTATCGGCCTGGAGTACATCCACTCCAAGGGTGTCATCCACAGAGACATCAAGCCGGAAAACATCCTCCTGGACGGAGTCGGGAACATAAAGATTGCTGACTTCGGCCTGGCAGTGCAAGATGTCTTTGGGGATGACATGGTTGAAGGATGTAACGGGAGCTTGCACTATATGGCCCCGGAGGTGTTCCTAGAGATGGACTACGAACATTCAGTAGACTTCTTCTCTACGGGAATCATGCTTTTTTTGATGGCATGCCTCAAACACCCATTCATGGACAAGTGGGAGAAGGATGAGGCTGTCATCAAAAACTCCATTTATTACAATTATCCAGACTACCCGCCGGAGATGGACCCCACACTGAAAGACTTCCTGGAGAAGCTACTGTGTAAAAACCAGGAAGCGCGTAAAGATCAGATGAAAAACCTGAGGGAAGAGCCGTTCTTCATTTCCATAGACTGGAAGGCTGTGGAGTCCGGAGGGGTGCGGCCCCCATTCCGTGTGGAACCACCATAGGAAGAGCCGAGAGAGACCCCTACTCACTTGGACAACAACAACACTAGTACTATAATAGTTACATAGCTATAATAAAATGTGTAAAAATGACAGCAGTTTTATTGTTTTCTATTAAAAATCAATGAATGAAATTTGATTGGTTGTGGGTGGCTCCGCCCACTTTTTCTAAACTTGGAGTGGAAACCCCCAGCGACCACATTTGCGATATTCGAGGGCCCTGACATCAATATTGTGAGAATGGCAGCCTTGTTAATTTTTCCCATTTAAATCAATCAAAGAACTCTGATTGGTCGGTTTTGGCTCCGCCCACTTTTATGAATTTTAATCCCAGTCCCCCAGTGACCAACTGTGCCAAGTGTCAGGACCCTGCCACTAACCGTCTAAGAGCAGCAGCAATTTTTTTTATTTTTCCCTTTTAAACTAATGGCTGAAATTTGATTGGCTGTGGTAGACTCCGCCCACTTTTTATAAATTTTAAACCCAGTCACCCAGTGACCCACTGTGCCAAGTCTGGGAACTCTGGCTTTAATACTGTGAGAATTGCAGCGGTTTACATTTTCCCATTGAAGTCAATAGGGTAAATCTGATTGGTTGTGTGTGGCTCCGCCCACTTTTTTGGGTCCCCAAAATGTGACAGAATGTTTCAGCTTCACCCCATAACCAAGTGACCCAAGTTTGGTGAGGCGGTTGTCAGTCTGAACTGGATCACTGAGGGGAGAGCATTGACTGTTGGAGCTCTGCTCAAAGGACCTATCCGTGGTGTGCCTGTCCGACCATCAGTGCAGGAGGAGCGGAGATAGTCCGAACTTTAAGGCCCTGCTTAGGCCTTTCGTCGGCAGGAGCCTACCTTGCAGGCCGGCTGTCTCAGGATGTAGCAGGCGGCTCCAAAGCACCCTGATCCCACTGGCTTGGGAAGGGGAGGAACATTGACTGTGAAGGACACTGTAGCTTGGGTGCACGCAGTTGATGAATGCTGTTTCTTGATAAAAACTTTGAAGTTCCAGCTAAAGAATGCAATCTTTCGCTACGGAGTGAAATGGCAATCGAGCTTTCTGAATATGGACCCTGAACTGGTAAGCCTGAGACAGAGGATCCGTGAGCAGCAGGCTGTGCTTGAGGGCCTGAAAGCTTACGGGGGACCTATGAGTGAGGCCCTGGTGTGTCGTCAGAGGTTCCAAGCCATGTTAGCAAACAGTGATGATGAATATCTGAACGGAGGTGAGGGAGATTGCGTGGTTATGGAGAAAGGCAGTACGCCTGAGGAGCCTTCTGGTCAGGCGTCTCTCTTACCTGCCATGCATCAACCTACTGAGCAAATTACAGCTGTGCATGTTAAACCTGAAGTTGATGAAGATACGATCTTGGAGGTGATTGTCGGGAGGGAATCTTCCAAGACAGAGGTGGATAATGTATGTAAAGATGATAAAGCTTCCCTAACAGTCAAAAACTTTACCTGTGGGGGTGTTGCCGTTGTCAGGGGCTGTGCAGATACATGATGGTTTGGGAGGCGTTATACAAACCTCCCTGGATCCTGACCCTGAGCAGTCAGCATCTGGAGATGATGGTGTGAGCCAAGAGTCCAAAGGACTCATGCAGGTAGAAGGCATATTGCAAAAATGGTAAAATCCCCCATAGGCTTTCATTAGGCCCCTATTTCACTTTCCAAAATCTCAAATCTTTTCAAAGGGCAATGGCTCAGCAGTGGCAAATTTTCTAGCATTGTAGGAACTGTTAGGGGGATCATAACTGGTGAGTTTCGGGTCCCTAGGCCAAAGAGGTCATAGCCTAGGGTCACAAAAACCTGTTTATTTGGGCTATTTCAATGGTAGTGATGCTGATGTACATAAATCGCAGCCATGGCCGTTAGCAACGTCTGAATTTCACGAAATGTCTCATGCAGGTAGAAGACATATTGTTAGACTTGGATTCCAAAGATGGGGTCCCTACATTTCTGCAAACCAGAGTTACAGGGGTCCAAAATTTGTAAAATCCCCCATAGGCTTTCATTGCCTCCCTATTTCACTTTCCAAAATCTCACATCTTTTCAAAGGGCAATTGCTCAGCAGTGGCAAATTTTCTAGCATTGTAGGGACCCTTAGGGGGAACATGACTGGTGAGTTTCGGGCCCCTAGGCCAAAGAGGTCATAGCCTAGGGTCACAAAAACCTGTTTATTTGGGCTATTTCAATGGTAGTGATGCTGACGTACATAAATCGCAGCCATGGCCGTTAGCAACGTCTGAATTTCACGAAATGTCTCATGCAGGTAGAAGACATATTGTTAGACTTGGATTCCAAAGATGGGGTCCCTACATCTCTGCAAACCAGAGTTACAGGGGTCCAAAATTGGTAAAATCCCCCATAGGCTTTCATTGCCTCCCTATTTCACTTTCCAAAATCTCACATCTTTTCAAAGGGCAATTGCTCAGCAGTGGCAAATTTTCTAGCATTGTAGGAACCGTTAGGGGGAACATGACTGGTGAGTTTCGGGCCCCTAGGCCAAAGAGGTCATAGCCTAGGGTCACAAAAACCTGTTTATTTGGGCTATTTCAATGGTAGTGATGCTGACGTACATAAATCGCAGCCATGGCCGTTAGCAACGTCTGAATTTCACGAAATGTCTCATGCAGGTAGAAGACATATTGTTAGACTTGGATTCCAAAGATGGGGTCCCTACATCTCTGCAAACCAGCGTTACAGGGGTCCGAAATTGGCAAAATCCCCCATAGGCTTTCATTGCCTCCCTATTTCACTTTCCAAAATCTCACATCTTTTCAAAGGGCAATTGCTCAGCAGTGGCAAATTTTCTAGCATTGTAGGGACCCTTAGGGGGAACATGACTGGTGAGTTTCAGGCCCCTAGGCCAAAGAGGTCATAGCCTAGGGTCACAAAAACCTGTTTATTTGGGCTATTTCTATGGTAGTGATGCTGACGTACATAAATCACAGCCATGGCCGTTAGCAACGTCTGAATTTCACGAAATGTCTCATGCAGGTAGAAGACATATTGTTAGACTTGGATTCCAAAGATGGGGTCCCTACATCTCTGCAAACCAGAGTTACAGGGGTCCAAAATTGGCAAAATCCCCCATAGGCTTTTATTGCCTCCCTATTTCACTTTCCAAAATCTCACATCTTTTCAAAGGGCAATTGCTCAGCAGTGGCAAATTTTCTAGCATTGTAGGGACCCTTAGGGGGAACATGACTGGTGAGTTTCGGGCCCCTAGGCCAAAGAGGTCATAGCCTAGGGTCACAAAAACCTGTTTATTTGGGCTATTTCTATGGTAGTGATGCTGACGTACATAAATCACAGCCATGGCCGTTTAGTCCCTACATCTCTGCAAACCAGAGTTACAGGGGTCCAAAATTGGCAAAATCCCCCATAGGCTTTTATTGCCTCCCTATTTCACTTTCCAAAATCTCACATCTTTTCAAAGGGCAATTGCTCAGCAGTGGCAAATTTTCTAGCATTGTAGGGACCCTTAGGGGGAACATGACTGGTGAGTTTCGGGCCCCTAGGCCAAAGAGGTCATAGCCTAGGGTCACAAAAACCTGTTTATTTGGGCTATTTCAATGGTAGTGATGCTGACGTACATAAATCACAGCCATGGCCGTTAGCAACATCTGAATTTCACGAAATGTCTCATGCAGGTAGAAGACATATTGTTAGACTTGGATTCCAAAGATGGGGTCCCTACATCTCTGCAAACCAGAGTTACAGGGGTCCAAAATTGGTAAAATGTTTTGGGAACTGTATCCTTAGCCAAAGGGAACTGTGATTTGCTTATGCAGAGTGATGGGAAGGGAAGGGAGGTGGAAGTAAAGCTTACTAGAGTCAAATGTGATACCGTGTTTGGCAATATTGAGATAATGCAAAATGAGAATGGTAGTGTGAATTTGTTAATTGAAGATGAAGTGATTGAAAATGTTTCTTTAAATGAAAATGTGGATGTGGAAAAAAAAGAAAGTTGTGTAGAAAATGACATAAAAAGTAAAGAGAATAAACAGAAGGAGAAAGGGGCAGATGGGCAGGCTGCTGTTGATACATCTGTGGGTGCTTCAGGAGAAGGAGTGGTTGGGACCACAGAAAGTATGGAGGAGGTTGCGTTAGCTCTTGGTGCACTTGCAGATGTAGATGAAGTGCTGGGTGACTTCTATTCTGAAACTAAAAGGTATATTGTAACTGAACTTAAGCTTCTCATTCTTGATGTCCCCCAGCACCACATTTGCGATATTCGAGGTCCATGACATCAATAATGTGAGAATGGCAACCTTTTTATTTTTCCCATACAAATCAATGAAAGAAATCTGGTTGGTTTTGGCCCCACCCACTTTTCTGAATTTTAATCCCAGTCCCCTGGTGACCAACTGTACCAAGTTTGAGGACCCTGCTATTAACTGTCTAAAAGCGGCAGCAGTTTTACATTTTCCCATTTAAATGAATGGCTGAAATTTGTCTGTGGTAGACTCTGCCCACTTTTTCTAAATTTTAAACCCAGTCACCCAGCGACCCAGTGGGCCAAGTTTGGGAACTCTGGCTTTTATACTGTGAGAATTACAGCTGTTTACATATTCTCATTGAAGTCAATAGGGAAAATCTGATTGGTTGTTTGTGGCTCCACCCACTTTTTGGGGTCCCCAAAATGTGACAGAATGTTTTAGCATCACCCCATGACTAAGTGACCCAAGTTTGGTGAGAGTAACTTCAAAGCTGTACGAGTGGCGAAAGTTTCAAGTTTTCCAACGAAAGTCTATGGGAAAAATAAGGTCTTCGGGGGTCCACCACAGGGGCACGGAGGGTGGGATTGCTTAAAAAAGCACAAGCAATCTATTCGGGTATGAGCCAAACAAGTGTGCAAAGTTTCATAATTGTACTCCTGAAACTCTGGGAGGAGTAGCGTATAGAAAATTGCTAAATGTTCATTGGCTGGTGGTAGCTCCGCCCACTTTGGGTGCCCCCCAAAATACTTATTTTAATTTGGGGTGACACCAACAATATGTGGTCCGAGTTTGGGGAGTGTAGCTTCAAAATTGTACGAGTGACAGCGATTTTAAATTTTTCCCTGTCAAAGTCAATACGAAAAATGGGGGCTTCTGGGGTCTGCCGCAGGGGCGCGGAGGGTGGGATCGCTTAATAAAGCACAAGCAGCGTACTTCACTATAAGACGAATAAGTGTGGAAAGTGTGGCGCTTGAACCCCTAAAACTGTAGGAGGCGTAGCGTACAGAAAATGGGGGGCGCTAATAATAATAACTAGATGGTGTCGTTTCTGAAGAAACCACAGGATGTTGGCTATGTGTCTGATTGGCTGCATGTGGCTCCGCCCACCTTGCCAAATTTTAACCCCAGTCACCCAGTGACCCAGTGTGCCAAGTCTGGGAACTCTGGCTTTAATAATGTGAGAATTACAGCTGTTTACATTGTACCATTGAAGTCAATAGGGAAAATCTGATTGGCTGTTTTTGGCCCCGCCCACTTTCAAAATTTTAATCCCAGTCCCCCAGTGACCGACTGTGCCAAGTTTGAAGTCCCTGCCATTAACAGTAAAAGAATGACAGCAACTTATATATTGACATTGATTAGCAATAGGTAACATTTGATTGGCTGTTTTAAGCTCCGCCCATTTTTCTAAATTTTAACATTAACCACCATGTCATGGTCTGTGCCAAGTTTTGGACCTCTGGCTTTAAAACTGTGAGAGTGGCAGTATTTGAAAGCTTTACATTGAAGTGCATTGGTTAAATTTGATTGGATGCTAGTGGCTCCGCCCACTTTTTTTTATTTTTTGACCGCAATCACCCAGTGAGTAACTGAGCCAAGTTTGGGACACCTGGCATTTAAACTGTGATAATAGCAGCAGTTTATCATTTTTCATTAAGGTCAATGGCTGAAATCTGATTGGCTGTTGTTACCCCGCCCCCTTTTTTTTTATTAATTGCGAATCACAGTCACTCAGTCACTAACACTCCAAAGTTTGTGAATGCTGGCATTTAACGTGTAAAAATGGCAGCAGTTTTATTGTTTTCTATTGAAAATCAATGAATGACATTTGATTGGTTGCTGGTGGCTCCACCCACTTTTTCAAAATTTGAAGTGTAAATCCCCAGGGACCACATTTGCGATATTCGAAGTCCCTGACATCAATATTGTGAGAATGGCAGCCTTTTTAATGTTTCCCATTTAAATCAATTAACGAAATCTGATTGGTCGGTTTTGGCTCTGCCCACTTTTATGAATTTTAATCCCAGTCCCCCAGTGACCAACTGTGCCAAGTGTCAGGACCCTACCATTAACCGTCTAAGAGCAGCAGCAATTTTTATTTTTCCCATTTAAACTAATGGCTGAAATTTGATTGGCTGTGGTAGACTCCATCCACTTTTAATACATTTTAAACCCAGTCACCCAGTGACCCACTATGCCAAGTCTGGGAACTCTGGCTTTAATACTTTGAGAATTACAGCTGTTTACATTTTCTCATTGCACTCAATAGGGAAAATCTGATTGGTTGTTTGTGGCTCCACCCACTTTTTTGGGTCCCCAAAATGTGACAGAATGTTTCAGCTTCACTCCCTGACCAAGTGACCCAAGTTTGGTGAGTGTAACTTCAAAGCTGTACGAGTGGCAAAAGTTTCAAAATTTCCAATGAAAGTCTATGGGAAAAATGGGGTCTGTGGGGGTCCGCCACAGGGGCCCAGAGGGTGAAATTGCTTTAAAAAGCACAAGCAACCTATTTGGGTATGAGCCGAACAAGTGTGCAAAGTTTCAGAATTCTACTCCTTAAACTCTGGGAGGAGTAGCGTATAGAAATTTGCTAAATTTTCATTGGCCGCTGGTAGCTCCGCCTAATTTGGGGTGAGCCCCCAAAATACATCTTTTTATTTGGGGTGACACCAACCATATGTGGTCCGAGTTTGGGGAGTGTAGCTTCAAAATTGTACGAGTGGCAGTGATTTTAAATTTTTCCCTGTCAAAGTCAATACGAAAAAAGGGGTCTTCCGGGGTCCGACGCAGGAGCCCGGAGGGTGCGATCGCTTAATAAAGCACAAGCAACGTACTTCGCTTGTTTGGCGCTTCTACCCCTAAAACTGTAGGAGGAGTAGCGTATAGAAAATGGGGGGGGGGCGCCTATAATAATAATAAGAAGAAGAACTAGATGGTGTCGTTTCTGAAGAAACCACAGGATGTTGGCTATGTGTCTGATTGGCTGTATGTGGCTCCGCCCACCTTGCCAAATTTTAACCCCAGTGACCCAGTGTGCCAAGTCTGGGAACTTTAATACAGTGAGAATTACAGCTGTTTACATTTTCCCATTGAAGTCAATAGGGAAAATCTGATTGGCTATTTTTGGCCCCACCCACTTTTCAAATTTTAATCCCAGTCCCCCTGTGACTGACTGTGCCAAGTTTGAAGTCCCTGCCAGTAACAGTAAAAGAATGACAGCAACTTATATATTGACATTGAATAGCAATAGGTAACATTTGATTGGCTGTTTTAAGCTCTGCCCATTTTTCTAAATTTTAAAATTAACCACCATGTCATGGTCTGTGCCAAGTTTTGGACCTCTGGCTTTAAAACTGTGAGAGTGGCAGTATTTGAAAGTTTTACATTGAAGTGCATAGGTGAAATTTGATTGGATGTTAGTGGCTCCACCCACTTTTCCTGTTTTTGACCGCAGTCACCCAGTGAATAACTGAGCCAAGTTTGGGACACCTAGCATTTAAACTGTGATTTTAGCAGTGGTTTATCATTTTTCATTAAGGTCAATGGCTGAAATCTGATTGGCTGTTGTTGCCCCGCCCTCTTTTTTCCTACTTGTGAACCACAGTCACCCAGTGACTAACACTCCAAAGTTTGTGAATGCTGGCATTTAACGTGTAAAAATGGCAGCAGTTTTATATTTTTCCATTGAAAATCAATGAATGAAATTTGATTGGTTGCTGGTGGCTACGCCCACTTTTTCAGAACTTGAAGTGGAAACCCCCAGGGACCACATTTGCGATATTCGAGGTCCCTGACATCAATATTGTGAGAATGGCAGCCTTTTTAATTGTTCCCATATAAATCAAGCAAAGAAATCTGATTGGTCGGTTCTGGCTCTGCCCACTTTTATGTATTTTGAGTGTTGACGTATAACATAAAATCTGATGGAAAGTGCCGGAAAGTCCTATCTGCTTCCACCGAGCCCCTCTTGTGATGTCATAATAGCCCCATGTTTACCTCTGGTGATGTCAGGGAAGTGATGTCATAATAGCCGTGTGTGTATATAAGCAGAGGTTGAGCATTGAGAGGCTCACTTTTGTCTCCACTTGCACAAGTGAAGACGATTGATTTTGCTCTCGAGCAATTTACTCATTAGTGAGATTCTCATTGGTGAACTATGTTGCGCTGCTGTAAAAGGCACCGCAAAATGAACCTCAGGCTTGAGGTTCAGCAGCCCTCTGTACAGCCAGCTACCAATGCTGACCCAGAGCCACAACCACCAGCTAGGGGAAGAGCCCAGGCAGCTGTGCGTTCTATCAGGGCTTTCTTGGGCAGACTGTTCTACTGCTGTAGACCTGCCCCATCTACCGGGCGTTCTGCATTAGCACTGGAATATGTGGTATCGGATGATTCCGGTCATGTGGTGGAGGGAGTAGCTGGGTACCCAGCACCGGGATATCAGATATCGGTTATTTCACCTTATGTGGAGGAAGCAGAAGAGGCTGATGATTCTGGTCATGTGGTGGAGGAAGTAGCTGGGGAACCAGCGCCAGGATATCAGCTTTCTGATGTTTTGCCTTATGTGGATGTGGAGGAGAAGAAAGAAGCTGATGATTCCGGTCATGTGGCGGAGGAAGTAGCTGGGGAACCAGCGCCGGGATATCAGTTATCGGATGTCTCCCCCTTGGATGTTGACGAAGCAGAAGAAGCTGATGATTCCGGTCATGTGGAGGAGGTAGTAGCTGGGGAACCAGCGCCGGGATATCAGTTGTCGGATGTTTCACCTTTTGTGGATGTGGACTTAGGAGCTGATGATTCTGGTCATGTGGTGGAGGAAGTAGCTGGGGAACCAGCGCCAGGGTATCAGCTTTCTGATGTTTCACCTCGTGTGGATGTGAAGGAGAAGGAAGAGGCTGATGATTCCGGTCATGTGGTGGAGGAAGTAGCTGGGAAACCAGCGCCGGGATATCAGTTATCGGATATCTCCCCCTTGGATGTTGACGAAGCAGAAGAAGCTGATGATTCCGGTCATGTGGAGGAGGAAGTAGCTGGGGAACCAGCGCCGGGATATCAGTTGTCGGATGTTTCACCTTTTGTGGATGTGGACTTAGGAGCTGATGATTCTGGTCATGTGGTGGAGGAAGTAGCTGGGGAACCAGCGCCGGGATATCAGCTTTCTGATGTTTCACCTCGTGTGGATGTGAAGGAGAAGGAAGAGGCTGATGATTCCGGTCATGTGGTGGAGGAAGTAGCTGGGAAACCAACGCCGGGATATCAGTTATCGGATATCTCCCCCTTGGATGTTGACGAAGCAGAAGAAGCTGATGATTCCGGTCATGTGGTGGAGGAAGTAGCTGGGGAACCAGCGCCGGGATATCAGTTGTCGGATGCTTCAGCTTTTGTTGATGTGGACTTAGGAGTTGATGATTCTGGTCATGTGGTGGAGGAAGTAGCTGGGGAACCAGCGCCGGGATATCAGCTTTCTGATGTTTCACCTCATGTGGATGTGAAGGAGAAGGAAGAGGCTGATGATTCCGGTCATGAGGTGGAGGAAGTAGCTGGGGAACCAGCGCCGGGATATCAGTTGTCGGATGCTTCAGCTTTTGTTGATGTGGACTTAGGAGCTGATGATTCTGGTCATGTGGTGGAGGAAGTAGCTGGGGAACCAGCGCCAGGATATCAGCTTTCTGATGTTTCACCTCGTGTGGATGTGAAGGAGAAGGAAGAAGCTGATGATTCCGGTCATGTGGTGGAGGAAGTAGCTGGGGAACCAGCGTCGGGATATCAGTTGTCGGATATCTCCCTCTTGGATGTTGACGAAGCAGAAGAAGCTGATGATTTCGGTCATGTGGTGGAGGAAGTAGCTGGGGAACCAGCGCCGGGATATCAGTTGTCGGATGTTTCACCTTTTGTGGATGTGGACTTAGGAGCTGATGATTCTGGTCATGTGGTCGAGGAAGTAGCTGGGGAACCAGCGCCAGGATATCAGCTTTCTGATGTTTCACCTCGTGTGGATGTGGAGGAGAAGGAAGAGGCTGATGATTCCGGTCATGTGGTGGAGGAAGTAGCTGGGGAACCAGCGCTGGGATATCAGTTATCGGATGTCTCCCCCTTGGATGTTGGCGAAGTGGAAGAAGCTGATGATTCCGGTCATGTGGTGGAGGAAGCAGCTGGGGAACCAGCGCCGGGATATCAGTTGTCGGATGCTTCAGCTTTTGTCGATGTGGACTTAGGAGCTGATGATTCCGGTCATGTGGAGGAGGAAGTAGCTGGGAAACCAGCGCCGGGATATCAGCTTTCTGATGTTTCACCTCGTGTGGCGAAGGAGGAAGAAGCTGGCCCGAGTGGAATCCAGACCATCAGGAAGCCACTGACTTTGGGCAGCTTCAACTTCCATAAACTTCTTGGAGAGGGGTCATTTGGCAAGGTTTACCTTGCTTCCCACCGAGCCAGAGACCAACAGCTGGCCATTAAAATGGTCAAGAAAAGGCCATTTATAAAGTATAATGACCCTGAGGAAATATTCATGGAGTGTCAGGTATTGAAGACCCTTGGGAAGGGTCCCTTTATCACTCAGCTCTACGGTACATTCCAGTCAAAGAATTACCTCTGCTTTGCCATGGAGTACCTGAGCGGGGGAGATCTGATGACACTTCTAGATGATGCTGACAAGCCATTTGACATTACGACCCTGAGACTGTTTGCTGCGCAGATGGTTATCGGCCTGGAGTACATCCACTCCAAGGGTGTCATCCACAGAGACATCAAGCCGGAAAACATCCTCCTGGACGGAGTCGGGAACATAAAGATTGCTGACTTCGGCCTGGCAGTGCAAGATGTCTTTGGGGATGACATGGTTGAAGGATGTAACGGGAGCTTGCACTATATGGCCCCGGAGGTGTTCCTAGAGATGGACTACGAACACTCAGTAGACTTCTTCTCTACGGGAATCATGCTTTTTTTGATGGCATGCCTCAAACACCCATTCATGGACAAGTGGGAGAAGGATGAGGCTGTCATCAAAAACTCCATTTATTACAATTATCCAGACTACCCGCCGGAGATGGACCCCACACTGAAAGACTTCCTGGAGAAGCTACTGTGTAAAAACCAGGAAGCGCGTAAAGATCAGATGAAAAACCTGAGGGAAGAGCCGTTCTTCATTTCCATAGACTGGAAGGCTGTGGAGTCCGGAGGGGTGCGGCCCCCATTCCGTGTGGAACCACCATAGGAAGAGCCGAGAGAGACCCCTACTCACTTGGACAACAACAACACTAGTACTATAATAGTTACATAGCTATAATAAAATGTGTAAAAATGACAGCAGTTTTATTGTTTTCTATTAAAAATCAATGAATGAAATTTGATTGGTTGCGGGTGGCTCCGCCCACTTTTTCTAAACTTGGAGTGGAAACCCCCAGCGACCACATTTGCGATATTCGAGGGCCCTGACATCAATATTGTGAGAATGGCAGCCTTGTTAATTTTTCCCATTTAAATCAATCAAAGAAATCTGATTGGTCGGTTTTGGCTCCGCCCACTTTTATGAATTTTAATCCCAGTCCCCCAGTGACCAACTGTGCCAAGTGTCAGGACCCTGCCACTAACCGTCTAAGAGCAGCAGCAATTTTTTTTATTTTTCCCTTTTAAACTAATGGCTGAAATTTGATTGGCTGTGGTAGACTCCGCCCACTTTTTATAAATTTTAAACCCAGTCACCCAGTGACCCACTGTGCCAAGTCTGGGAACTCTGGCTTTAATACTGTGAGAATTGCAGCGGTTTACATTTTCCCATTGAAGTCAATAGGGTAAATCTGATTGGTTGTGTGTGGCTCCGCCCACTTTTTTGGGTCCCCAAAATGTGACAGAATGTTTCAACTTCACCCCATAACCAAGTGACCCAAGTTTGGTGAGGCGGTTGTCAGTCTGAACTGGATCACTGAGGGGAGAGCATTGACTGTTGGAGCTCTGCTCAAAGGACCTATCCGTGGTGTGCCTGTCCGACCATCAGTGCAGGAGGAGCGGAGATAGTCCGAACTTTAAGGCCCTGCTTAGGCCTTTCGTCGGCAGGAGCCTACCTTGCAGGCCGGCTGTCTCAGGATGGAGCAGGCGGCTCCAAAGCACCCTGATCCCACTGGCTTGGTGAATGCTGTTGATGAATGCTGTTTCTTGATAAAAACTTTGAAGTTCCAGCTAAAGAATGCAATCTTTCGCTACGGAGTGAAATGGCAATCGAGCTTTCTGAATATGGACCCTGAACTGGTAAGCCTGAGACAGAGGATCCGTGAGCAGCAGGCTGTGCTTGAGGGCCTGAAAGCTTACGGGGGACCTATGAGTGAGGCCCTGGTGTGTCGTCAGAGGTTCCAAGCCATGTTAGCAAACAGTGATGATGAATATCTGAACGGAGGTGAGGGAGATTGCGTGGTTATGGAGAAAGGCAGTACACCTGAGGAGCCTTCTGGTCAGGCGTCTCTCTTACCTGCCATGCATCAACCTACTGAGCAAATTACAGCTGTGCATGTTAAACCTGAAGTTGATGAAGATACGATCTTGGAGGTGATTGTCGGGAGGGAATCTTCCAAGACAGAGGTGGATAATGTATGTAAAGATGATAAAGCTTCCCTAACAGTCAAAGATGGTGGCAAATACGTTAAAACTTTACCTGTGGGGGTGTTGCCGTTGTCAGGGGCTGTGCAGATACATGATGGTTTGGGAGGCGTTATACAAACCTCCCTGGATCCTGACCCTGAGCAGTCAGCATCTGGAGATGATGGTGTGAGCCAAGAGTCCAAAGGACTCATGCAGGTAGAAGGCATATTGCAAAAATGGTAAAATCCCCCATAGGCTTTCATTAGGCCCCTATTTCACTTTCCAAAATCTCAAATCTTTTCAAAGGGCAATGGCTCAGCAGTGGCAAATTTTCTAGCATTGTAGGAACTGTTAGGGGGATCATAACTGGTGAGTTTCGGGTCCCTAGGCCAAAGAGGTCATAGCCTAGGGTCACAAAAACCTGTTTATGTGGGCTATTTCAATGGTAGTGATGCTGACGTACATAAATCGCAGCCATGGCCGTTAGCAACGTCTGAATTTCACGAAATGTCTCATGCAGGTAGAAGACATATTGTTAGACTTGGATTCCAAAGATGGGGTCCCTACATTTCTGCAAACCAGAGTTACAGGGGTCCAAAATTGGTAAAATCCCCCATAGGCTTTCATTGCCTCCCTATTTCACTTTCCAAAATCTCACATCTTTTCAAAGGGCAATTGCTCAGCAGTGGCAAATTTTCTAGCATTGTAGGGACCCTTAGGGGGAACATGACTGGTGAGTTTCGGGCCCCTAGGCCAAAGAGGTCATAGCCTAGGGTCACAAAAACCTGTTTATTTGGGCTATTTCAATGGTAGTGATGCTGACGTACATAAATCGCAGCCATGGCCGTTAGCAACGTCTGAATTTCACGAAATGTCTCATGCAGGTAGAAGACATATTGTTAGACTTGGATTCCAAAGATGGGGTCCCTACATCTCTGCAAACCAGAGTTACAGGGGTCCAAAATTGGTAAAATCCCCCATAGGCTTTCATTGCCTCCCTATTTCACTTTCCAAAATCTCACATCTTTTCAAAGGGCAATTGCTCAGCAGTGGCAAATTTTCTAGCATTGTAGGGACCCTTAGGGGGAACATGACTGGTGAGTTTTGGGCCCCTAGGCCAAAGAGGTCATAGCCTAGGGTCACAAAAACCTGTTTATTTGGGCTATTTCAATGGTAGTGATGCTGACGTACATAAATCGCAGCCATGGCTGTTAGCAACGTCTGAATTTCACGAAATGTCTCATGCAGGTAGAAGACATATTGTTAGACTTGGATTCCAAAGATGGGGTCCCTACATCTCTGCAAACCAGCGTTACAGGGGTCCGAAATTGGCAAAATCCCCCATAGGCTTTCATTGCCTCCCTATTTCACTTTCCAAAATCTCACATCTTTTCAAAGGGCAATTGCTCAGCAGTGGCAAATTTTCTAGCATTGTAGGGACCCTTAGGGGGAACATGACTGGTGAGTTTCGGGCCCCTAGGCCAAAGAGGTCATAGCCTAGGGTCACAAAAACCTGTTTATTTGGGCTATTTCTATGGTAGTGATGCTGACGTACATAAATCACAGCCATGGCCGTTAGCAACGTCTGAATTTCACGAAATGTCTCATGCAGGTAGAAGACATATTGTTAGACTTGGATTCCAAAGATGGGGTCCCTACATCTCTGCAAACCAGAGTTACAGGGGTCCAAAATTGGCAAAATCCCCCATAGGCTTTTATTGCCTCCCTATTTCACTTTCCAAAATCTCACATCTTTTCAAAGGGCAATTGCTCAGCAGTGGCAAATTTTCTAGCATTGTAGGGACCCTTAGGGGGAACATGACTGGTGAGTTTTGGGCCCCTAGGCCAAAGAGGTCATAGCCTAGGGTCACAAAAACCTGTTTATTTGGGCTATTTCAATGGTAGTGATGCCGACGTAAATAAATCGCAGCCATGGCCGTTAGCAACATCTGAATTTCACGAAATGTCTCATGCAGGTAGAAGACATATTGTTAGACTTGGATTCCAAAGATGGGGTCCCTACATCTCTGCAAACCAGAGTTACAGGGGTCCAAAATTCGTAAAATCCCCCATAGGCTTTCATTGCCTCCCTATTTCACTTTCCAAAATCTCACATCTTTTCAAAGGGCAATTGCTCAGCAGTGGCAAATTTTCTAGCATTGTAGGGACCCTTAGGGGGAACATGACTGGTGAGTTTCGGGCCCCTAGGCCAAAGAGGTCATAGCCTAGGGTCACAAAAACCTGTTTATTTGGGCTATTTCAATGGTAGTGATGCTGACGTACATAAATCGCAGCCATGGCCGTTAGCAACATCTAAATTTCACGAAATGTCTCATGCAGGTAGAAGACATATTGTTAGACTTGGATTCCAAAGATGGGGTCCCTACATCTCTGCAAACCAGAGTTACAGGGGTCCAAAATTGGCAAAATCCCCCATAGGCTTTCATTGCCTCCCTATTTCACTTTCCAAAATCTCACATCTTTTCAAAGGGCAATTGCTCAGCAGTGGCAAATTTTCTAGCATTGTAGGGACCCTTAGGGGGGACATGACTGGTGAGTTTCGGGCCCCTAGGCCAAAGAGGTCATAGCCTAGGGTCACAAAAACCTGTTTATTTGGGCTATTTCAATGGTAGTGATGCTGACGTACATAAATCACAGCCATGGCCATTAGCAACGTCTGAATTTCACGAAATGTCTCATGCAGGTAGAAGACATATTGTTAGACTTGGATTCCAAAGATGGGGTCTCTACATCTCTGAAAACCAGAGTTACAGGGGTCCAAAATTGGTAAAATGTTTTGGGAACTGTATCCTTAGCCAAAGGGAACTGTGATTTGCTTATGCAGAGTGATGGGAAGGGAAGGGAGGTGGAAGTAAAGCTTACTAGAGTCAAATGTGATACCGTGTTTGGCAATATTGAGATAATGCAAAATGAGAATGGTAGTGTGAATTTGTTAATTGAAGATGAAGTGATTGAAAATGTTTCTTTAAATGAAAATGTGGATGTGGAAAAAAAAGAAAGTTGTGTAGAAAATGACATAAAAAGTAAAGAGAATAAACAGGAGGAGAAAGGGGCAGATGGGCAGGCTGCTGTTGATACATCTGTGGGTGCTGCAGGAGAAGGAGTGGTTGGGACCACAGAAAGTATGGAGGAGGTTGCGTTAGCTCTTGGTGCACTTGCAGATGTAGATGAAGTGCTGGGTGACTTCTATTCTGAAACTAAAAGGTATATTGTAACTGAACTTAAGCTTCTCATTCTTGATGTCCCCCAGCACCACATTTGCGATATTCGAGGTCCATGACATCAATAATGTGAGAATGGCAGCCTTTTTATTTTTCCCATACAAATCAATGAAAGAAATCTGGTTGGTTTTGGCCCCACCCACTTTTCTGAATTTTAATCCCAGTCCCCTGGTGACCAACTGTACCAAGTTTGAGGACCCTGCTATTAACTGTCTAAAAGCGGCAGCAGTTTTACATTTTCCCATTTAAATGAATGGCTGAAATTTGGCTGTGGTAGACTCTGCCCACTTTTTCTAAATTTTAAACCCAGTTACCCAGCGACCCAGTGGGCAAAGTTTGGGAACTCTGGCTTTTATACTGTGAGAATTACAGCTGTTTACATATTCTCATTGAAGTCAATAGGGAAAATCTGATTGGTTGTTTGTGGCTCCGCCCACTTTTTGGGGTCCCCAAAATGTGACAGAATGTTTTAGCATCACCCCATGACTAAGTGACCCAAGTTTGGTGAGAGTAACTTCAAAGCTGTACGAGTGGCGAAAGTTTCAAGTTTTCCAACGAAAGTCTATGGGAAAAATAAGGTCTTCGGGGGTCCACCACAGGGGCACGGAGGGTGGGATTGCTTAAAAAAGCACAAGCAATCTATTCGGGTATGAGCCAAACAAGTGTGCAAAGTTTCATAATTGTACTCCTGAAACTCTGGGAAGAGTAGCGTATAGAAAATTGCTAAATGTTCATTGGCTGGTGGTAGCTCCGCCCACTTTGGGTGCCCCCCCAAAATACTTATTTTAATTTGGGGTGACACCAACAATATGTGGTCCGAGTTTGGGGAGTGTAGCTTCAAAATTGTACGAGTGACAGCGATTTTAAATTTTTCCCTGTCAAAGTCAATACGAAAAATGGGGGCTTCTGGGGTCTGCCGCAGGGGCGTGGAGGGTGGGATCGCTTAATAAAGCACAAGCAGCGTACTTCACTATAAGACGAATAAGTGTGGAAAGTGTGGCGCTTGAACCCCTAAAACTGTAGGAGGCGTAGCGTACAGAAAATGGGGGGCGCTAATAATAATAACTAGATGGTGTCGTTTCTGAAGAAACCACAGGATGTTGGCTATGTGTCTGATTGGCTGCATGTGGCTCCGCCCACCTTGCCAAATTTTAACCCCAGTCACCCAGTGACCCAGTGTGCCAAGTCTGGGAACTCTGGCTTTAATAATGTGAGAATTACAGCTGTTTACATTTTCCCATTGAAGTCAATAGGGAAAATCTGATTGGCTGTTTTTGGCCCCGCCCACTTTCAAAATTTTAATCCCAGTCCCCCTGTGACCGACTGTGCCAAGTTTGAAGTCCCTGCCATTAACAGTAAAAGAATGACAGCAACTTATATATTGACATTTATTAGCAATAGGTAACATTTGATTGGCTGTTTTAAGCTCCGCCCATTTTTCTAAATTTTAACATTAACCACCATGTCATGGTCTGTGCCAAGTTTTGGACCTCTGGCTTTAAAACTGTGAGAGTGGCAGTATTTGAAAGCTTTACATTGAAGTGCATTGGTTAAATTTGATTGGATGCTAGTGGCTCCGCCCACTTTTTTTATTTTTTGACCGCAATCACCCAGTGAGTAACTGAGCCAAGTTTGGGACACCTGGCATTTAAACTGTGATAATAGCAGCAGTTTATCATTTTTCATTAAGGTCAATGGCTGAAATCTGATTGGCTGTTGTTACCCCGCCCCCTTTTTTTACTAATTGCGAATCACAGTCACTCAGTCACTAACACTCCAAAGTTTGTGAATGCTGGCATTTAACGTGTAAAAATGGCAGCAGTTTTATTGTTTTCTATTGAAAATCAATGAATGACATTTGATTGGTTGCTGGTGGCTCCACCCACTTTTTCAAAATTTGAAGTGTAAATCCCCAGGGACCACATTTGCGATATTCGAAGTCCCTGACATCAATATTGTGAGAATGGCAGCCTTTTTAATTTTTCCCATTTAAATCAATTAACGAAATCTGATCGGTTTTAGCTCTGCCCACTTTTATGAATTTTAATCCCAGTCCCCCAGTGACCAACTGTGCCAAGTGTCAGGACCCTACCATTAACCGTCTAAGAGCAGCAGCAATTTTTATTTTTCCCATTTAAACTAATGGCTGAAATTTGATTGGCTGTGGTAGACTCCATCCACTTTTTTATACATTTTAAACCCAGTCACCCAGTGACCCACTATGCCAAGTCTGGGCACTCTGGCTTTAATACTTTGAGAATTACAGCTGTTTACATTTTCTCATTGCAGTCAATAGGGAAAATCTGATTGGTTGTTTGTGGCTCCACCCACTTTTTTGGGTCCCCAAAATGTGACAGAATGTTTCAGCTTCACTCCCTGACCAAGTGACCCAAGTTTGGTGAGTGTAACTCATTCTGAGGTTGGACTCCCAGGAGTGAACACTGGTCTCTGGAGCTCTGCTCCCAAAGGTCTCTTCTGTGGTGTGCCTGGCTGAACATCTATCCAGGAGGAGCGGAGGAGATCTGAACTTTAAGGCCCTGCTTAGGCCTTCTGCCGGCAGGAGCCTGCTTTGCAGGCCAGCTGTCTCAAGATGGAGCAGCCGGCCCCGAAACCCCCTGATCCTGCTTGCCAAGGAGGGGAAGGCACTACAGCCATGATGGACACTGTGATATGGGTGCGCGAAGTGGCTGAGTGCTATGAGTCCATAAAAAGTCTCAAGCTCCAGTTGAAATCTACCATTTTTCGCTATGGGGTGAAGTGGCAGGTGAACGTCCTTAAAATGGATCCTGAACTGGTCGACCTAAGGAGGAGAATCAAGCAGCAAAAGGCTGTGCTGCAAGGCCTAAAAGACTGTGGAGGACTTATGTGTGAAGCCCCGGTGAGTCGACGCATATTTCAAACTATGCTGTCTGATGATGATGATGATGTGTCGTGGGGAGAGAGTGAGGAGGATTGCATGGTAGTGGAGGAGGGCAGTACACCTTTAAGGCAGGTCAATCAGCCTTCAAGTGGGGTGGAAGAAAGCTTTCCTTCCTCTACATGCCAGCAGTCAGCCCCTCAATTGATGTCCATCAAATCAGAAGATGAGAGTGATGCAATTGTGGAGGCAAATGAGAGCACGCAGCCATCTAAGGTTGTTACTGAAGAGGGAATTGCTTGCAAACATAGAAAAGTCTTACCTGTTGGAGTACTGCCGAGAGAGGAGGCTTTCCAAGTGCATAATGGTGTGGGAGGTGCTGCAATGGCCTCCCTAGATCCTGAGCCTGGATGGTCGGAAGATGATGGTAGCCAAATGCCTGGAGAAGGTGATGGAGGAGCTGAGGAGAGGAGGAGGTCGACTGCTGCTGCTGCTGTCCCCGATGTCTGGGATACTAAAAAGAGTGAAGCGGCAAGGAATGACGTGGGCAATGATGCGGCGCCCGCGACCGGAAGTGACGTTGCGAGCACTTCCGGTTTCGCCGCGCGCACTTCCGGTTCGGCGGAAGAGGACAACATCCAAAGCGGCAGATGCAGGAGAGTGCCAAGGAGGTCAAAGCTGCCATTAACGAAGGTAGGGAGGACGGCAGCTTGGAAGAGGCGCAACCTCAAGCGCCTAAACCCTAAAGTGAAAGGGATTATTTCTGATCATGACTCTGAGCGTGATGTACAGGGAGCTCAGGAAGTTACAGTGCCCAATGACATGGTGAATGAATCTGTGTCCCTCTCAGGAGTGGATACTAACTTTGGAAATGTGCCCACAGATTGCAATGAAGAAATGGATTGTAGTCCCACACCTATGGATCCTAACTCTGAACCAGGAAATGGTAATGTAATGAAACTTACTAGTGAAAATAACTGTAGTACAATTAGTTCAGATATTTTCCCAGCTACAGGTGACATTAGTAATATACATCCTATTGATACTAAAAATGTGTGTCCTGATAAATTGCCTAGTAAAAATGAGCCAACTGGTATTTTGCAGCATACAGTTGACAGTGTATCCTCAGAGGTGTGTGAAATTAAGGATTGTGTTGTTATCCTGCAAGATGTAGAAAAAGATATGAATACTAAAAACAAGGATGTGGTTGTTACCAAATGTGAAACTATTTATGGCGATGTAAAGGTTATGCAAGGTGCCGTTGGTAGATTTGATTTAATTATTGAGGAAAACATATCTGACAATAAATTAAAAACGAATGAGGAATTAGATAGTTTGTCCACAGTAAGAGGGAAAAAAGAGCGGGCATTAAATGGAGCAGAGGGGTCGGCTGTGCTTGATGTATTGGCAGGTGCATCGGGGGAACCCAAGGTGACTCCTGATGCGCCGGTTGATATAGACGGAGTGCTGGGTGACTTCTACTCAGAAACAAAGAGATATATAATCACTGCTAATGATCTGTTCATTTTCGATGTTAAAACAGCCAAAGGGCTAGAATCAGGGTCCATAAAATGTAACCCAAACTTGAATAAGATTTTCTCTGTTGGTTTAAAAACTGAGAAAGGTGTACAAGCAGAATTCAAGGTCGGAGACAATAGATTTAGAATCATTGAAGATCACCTCCTCAGATATAATTCTAGTGGTAAAGAGATCTTCAGGGATAAGATGTTAGGTGTGGGTGGAAGTCACCCATCACTCTGTTCGGGGCCGCCCCCTTTGCCCCCAACATACATTCCGCCAGCTACAGCGAAAGTGGGTGAAGTACCGCAGTCAGTCGGGGTGGTGGAAGGAGGGAGGGTGGTACCTGCGGCCAGAACAAGTTCACGTCCCGAGGTGTCGTATGCCCAGGTGACTGGGAGACAGTCAGTGAGAGGCCAACCGGTGGGTGGGAAGAGAGTACCTGCTCTCCTGGAGTCTAATGCTGAGGTGCCCACTTCTGGGAGGAGAAATGCGGTTAGACTGAAGTGGGTTGGGGAAGGTGGAATTCCCAGCAGAAAAGATTTTTTGGGTCTCCTCCTAGGTATGGGCATCAAGGCACAGGACATTTTTGCCATCTTAGCTCCAGGAGACCCCCCAAGTTACTACGATGTGAGCTTTGTAACATCTAGTGGTATGGACTTCTTTTTGGAAGAAAGGAGCAGGCTGTGTGATTCAACCTGGAAAAATTTTATAGCTACGCCAATGTCAAAACAGTCATTAACCAAAAAAGCTCACATCGTGGTAACGAATGAGTCCATCCCGGTGAAAGATATTCTCCTTTGGATCAATCATTTCGCTGAAGTGGTGTCCCCGATTCACAAAGTCCTTGGCGACCTGGATATTTGGTGGGGGGGATATGAGGTGACTATTAAAATCCGCCAAAAAAATGGCGTGGCTACTCATGTCCCCCGATCAGCCCTTATTGGGAGGGATAAGATCACAGTCTTTTATCCAGGTCAGCCAAGGGTTTGTAATCGTTGTAACAGCAGGGGACATCTAAGTTACAGCTGTCAGACCCCGCGGTGTCATTTGTGTCAGGAGATTGGGCATCTTGCAAAAGACTGTAGTAAAATCAAGTGTAACTTATGCTTTCAGTTCGGTCATCCATATATCAAGTGCCCACTCTCCGACCTAAATGTACCGCGGGAGGTGGAGGAGGACATGAGGCAACCCATGCATGAGGAGGATCTGGTGTTTGATCCCAACCCCCCCAGTGTTTCTAGTCAGTCTGTCCCTCCTAATGTGTCTATCCTTGATTCTGTACAGAATGTTGTTCCTCCATCTGTGTCCCCTTCCAATGATCCCTCCTCATGTAGGTCCTCCAAGGAAACCAAGCAGAAGTCTGGCAGATCCAAGGGAGAATACTCCACCCGGGATGCAGCGGGGGGTGCAGGTCTCTCTTCAGGGGGTCCTGAGCATGGGAAGGACAGTGAGAGGAGAGGGTCCTCTGGATCCGCTTCTCAGGGCTGTCCTGTGGGAGGCTCAAAAGTCTCCTCTTCATCTCTTTCTCTTTTTTCTTCAAGCATTCCTTCCTATACCCCTTCCCAATCCGTTCCTCAAACTCCGATTCACACAAATCCTTCCCCTCGACCCCCTTCTACCTCTTCTTCCCAGCTTTCACAACTGTCCTCTTCTAAGTTAGAACCTTCTGGGGGTTGTCCAGAAATTCAGGGAGGCCTAGCGCCTTCTTTGGAGGATGGAGGACCTTTAGAGGGCAAATGGGAAAGTGTGAAAAAAAGGACAAAGAGACCTTCATTTAAAGAAAAAAAAATCAAAGAAAGATTGGAGGAAAAAGATCAAAAAAGGCAGGATGTCCTCCTTTCTTATAGGTATGCTGCCTTAGAGGAGGAAAATTCTCCTGGAGAGGAAATGGAGGTTTCAACACCTGACCAGGGAGATGCCGCATAGATTGTCTATACGTATATTGTCAATGTTCGTGTTTTTCCTTTTAGTTTTATGTCCTAGTGTACAGTTAACTGTAGGAAAAACTTCAAATATTCTGATGGCGGTTCCCCCTCCACTCAGGCTGGCAACAATCAATGTTGCCAGTATAAAATCATCCAGAGCTCGAGAATTGGCTTTTGATTCTCTTAGTCGTTTTGACGCCGATGTGATATTTTTGCAAGAGACCAGGCTCACGTCCTTGGCTGATATTCATCTGGCCAAGCGGGATTGGAGACCTGGGCCCAGTTACTGGTCTCTTGCAGCCGAGCCTGGTAGTGGAGTTGCGGTTCTTTTCAGGACCGGTATGGTAACCTGCCGGCGAATAGTTGAAGTAGAGATGGGAAGATGTCTGGTCTTAGACGTCATTCTGAAGGGACAAAACCTCAGGCTAATCAACATCTATGGCCCACACTCCATTTGGGGGAGGAAGAATCTCTTTAGAATGGTCAAGCCCTTCCTTTTTACTGCTCAGCCTGTAGTCTTCGGTGGTGACTTTAACACCGTGGTTAGGCTTATGGACAGGACAGGTACCGTGACTCGGCTGAGCAGCGATAGTAATTTTTTAGTTAGTGCAGTTAATGATGCTGGTTTGGTAGATGTGCACGTTCGACACTCTCCAAACCTCACTGGGTTCACCTTTTATAGTGGTAGTCATAGGAGTAGAATAGATAGGTTTTTTGTTAAGGGGAGTTCTGTCACTTCAACCCCGCGGTTGCAGGCGGTAGAATTCTCCGATCACTGTATTCTGTCAGTAGATCTGAATGTTTCCGATGCTCCTCCCAGGGGTAAGGGAATTTGGAGATTAAATTCGTCCTTACTGTCGGAAGAAACGATAAGACAATCTGTCGAGGAGTTTTTTCAGGCACAGGTTACCATCCTGGACTGCTTTAGCAACAAGTCTGAGTGGTGGGAAGTGGTCAAAAAGCGTGTGGTTGGACTCTTCAAGAGCCTAGCAAGAAAGAAACAAATTAGTAAACATGTTGCTTACCAGCGACTGAGAAAGAGGCTTGAAGTTCTTGTTTCGGAAGGCGGAAGTCAGGGGGAGATTTCTGAGGTCAAATCTCAACTTAAGCAGCAGCAGTATGACCGGTTGTCTTCTTTGGTTCTGGAAAGGGATCATGGGAAATACCACTCGCCTGACCCTTATCAGAATTGCAAACAAAGTGCAACGCTTAAGACGGTCAGTGCATTCAGGGATGCCTCGGGATCCGTGGCAAAGTCCAGGTCGCGGATCCTGGGTATCGCTAGAGATTTTTACGCTGATCTGCTCAGGAAGAGGCCACTTGACCAAGCAGGGATGGAAAGCTTCTTGGCTTCCATACCAGGTTTGGAAGATGTAGATATTTCTGATACAGATTTGACGGGAGACATCACTGCTGATGAGGTAGCAACTGCTATTGATAGCATTGCAACTAAAAAGACCCCTGGCCCAGATGGTTTGACGGCTGAATTTTATAAGGCTTTTAAGTCATTCTTGGCGCCACAATTGGCAGACGTGTTTAACGATTGTCTTGCTGAGGGAGAGCTGTCACCCTCCATGAGACAGTCAGCAGTGATTTTGTTGTCAAAGGGTAAAGATCCTGAGATGATTGAGAATTGGCGTCCCATCAGCCTTCTCAACATCGACAGAAAGATTCTGGCTAAGATTTTATTCTGGCGTTTATCCCAGGTAACGTGCGTACTTTCTCGCCATCAGCACTGCTCTGTTCAGGGTAAAGGCACATTTTCAGCGGTGTTAGCTGTTCGGGAAGTCCTGGAGCGGTGCAGGGCTGAGGGTTGGGGAAAGTATTTACTGGCGCTGGATCAGTCAAAAGCTTTTGATCGAGTCGATCATGAGTACCTGTGGCGGTTACTCAGTGTGTATGGTCTACAGGATGGTTTTATCAATTGACTCCGTGTATTATACAAAGGGGCTGAAAGTTTCATGCTTGTTAATGGTTGGGTTGGTCAGCCTTTTGAGGTGAGCTCGGGGGTCCGACAGGGTTGCCCCTTAAGCTCATTGCTGTATGTGTTCGCAATCGACCCCTTCGTGAGAAGGTTAGATGGCAGTTCACTCAGTGGTGTTCCGGTGGGCATCCCTGGTGTCTCATCCTTGAAAGTGATGGCCTATGCTGATGATGTTACTGTTGTGGTCTCTGAACCAGAAGAGGCGGAGGTAGTGGTTGCAGAGATTGCAAGGTACTCGTTGGCATCCAATTCCAAGGTCAATCATGACAAAAGTGAAATTTTCTGGATGGGGAAAAATGGAGAAAGCTTTGTACTTCCTGACTCCTTTCCTGTGCCCCAAGACAAAATCAAAGTTCTTGGCATCACATTTGGCCCAGGTGATTATGGCCTGCAAAATTGGGAATGTAGACTTGATGATGTCAGCACGAAAGTAGCCCACTGGAAGGGTTGGAACTTAACCCTAAGGGAAAGGATAGACTTGATCAAAACTTATCTGATTCCAGCAATGTTATATGTCAGTTACGTTGCAATCTTGCCAGAGTCTCTGTATGCGAGGATCCTCTCTTTGTTCTTTCAAATGCTCTGGAAGAACAAATTGAACCCTGTACGCAGAAATGTAACTTACAAAATCAGGCAGGAGGGTGGCTTAGGAATGGTCAACCCGGTTGTTTTCTTCACTCTGATTTTCATTAAGTATAATTTTGGTAACATGCTTTCAGAGGACCCGCCTGATTGGGTAAGCCTCTTCCGTATCTGGTATGAACCTTTTCTCACGAGGTGGGAGAGCGGTGGCTCAGTGAAGAGTCGGGCAGTTCGCAGTGGCTATCTTCCGGCTTATGTTGCTCCGTGTTTGAAGAAACTAAGGCAGTGGGGATTGAGTGTGGAGGATGTCAGGTCGGTTGAGAGGCGAGTCCTCACAGACCGGGTGATTGATTCCTATTTTCATGACCCACTGTCCTTGAGAGATTGCCCAAGCACAATGATGGAGGAGGGTTTGCGTTTGATTAACTCACCGCGTATTCCAAACAAATTGAGGGACATTGCTTGGCTTTCTTTCCACGGCAAACTCTATGTTAGAGGGAACATGAAGTTCATGAGAGTGGCAGATCGTGTGTGTCCTCGGGAGGAGTGTAATGGCGTTGAGGAGACCATGGACCACTTTCTGATGGAGTGTCCCTTTAACCTAGATGTGTACAAAGAGGTGGGCAGGGCTCTGAAAATCCCTTTCCTGAGGCGTCTGAGTTATGCCGAGTGGGCATATGGAGCATTCACATCACGCCGGGGTTTTGATTTGTGCACTTTATATATAGTTAGCTTAGTGGTTAGACAGCACACTTGGCTTGCACGGTGCGACGTAGCAATTAGGCAGAAAATCCTACCTGTCCGATTGGTAGCACAAGATATTCTGGGTGAGGTTGGGAAAATTCGGTACTTGGAGAGGAAGAAACTGGGGAGAGGACCTTGGGTTCTAGCGTGGCAGAACATCAAGCCTCCTTAAACCAGGGAAAGCCTCTTCGTTGGGTGAGCTTGCTATTCCTCAACTTTCACTATTAGATTTTGATATTTTCATCATAATTTTTGAAGATCGGCTGCAGACATAATAGGCGTTTCCTACAGTTAATGTTTTGTGTATTTTTTTTTTTTTTTTTTTCCTGGTCCTGTTAGTTTTTTGATAAGTTTGTACTGTGGAGTTTTGTATTAAATGTTTGTTCATTGTTTAGGGTTTGTATGGATGTGGTATAGATGTTATTGTCGTGTTTTTTTTTTTGTTTTTGTTTTTTTTTGGGCCTTATGTATGTATGTTGTACTGTAGGTGTTGTTTTGCACATTGTCTTGGTGATAGTTTATGTTGTCATGTCTTGTTTTTATGAATGGTAGTATGATTGGGTATCTCCCTGGGTTTTTTTTCGACCTCAGATGCAATGGTTAAATTTGTGAAACCTCTTGATATAAGTTTATGTATTATACTTTTGTTATTGTGGAAAGGCGTTTAGCCTTATGTTTTCTGTTGAGTATGGTATATTATGTGACAAGAACATGCATACTTTTATTTATTTATTATGTTCTATGTATGTATGTTTAAGATAAGAAAACTTTTACAATAAAAATCAAAAGTTTCAAAATTTCCAATGAAAGTCTATGGGAAAAATGGGGTCTTTGGGGGTCCGCCACAGGGGCCCGGAGGGTGAAATTGCTTAAAAAAGCACAAGCAACCTATTCGGGTATGAGCCGAACAAGTGTGCAAAGTTTCAGAATTCTACTCCTTAAACTCTGGGAGGAGTAGCGTATAGAAATTTGCTAAATTTTCATTGGCCGCTGGTAGCTCCGCCTAATTTGGGGTGAGCCCCCAAAATACATCTTTTTATTTGGGGTGACACCAACCATATGTGGTCCGAGTTTGGGGAGTGTAGCTTCAAAATTGTACGAGTGGCAGTGATTTTAAATTTTTCCCTGTCAAAGTCAATACGAAAAAAGGGGTCTTCCGGGGTCCGCCGCAGGGGCCCGGAGGGTGCGATCGCTTAATAAAGCACAAGCAACGTACTTCGCTTGTTTGGCGCTTCTACCCCTAAAACTGTAGGAGGAGTAGCGTATAGAAAATGGGGCGGGCGCCTATAATAATAAGAAGAACTAGATGGTGTCGTTTCTGAAGAAACCACAGGATGTTGGCTATGTGTCTGATTGGCTGTATGTGGCTCCGCCCACCTTGTCAAATTTTAACCCCAGTGACCCAGTGTGCCAAGTCTGGGAACTCTGGCTTTAATACAGTGAGAATTACAGCTGTTTACATTTTCCCATTGAAGTCAATAGGGAAAATCTGATTGGCTATTTTTGGCCCCACCCACTTTTCAAATTTTAATCCCAGTCCCCCTGTGACTGACTGTGCCAAGTTTGAAGTCCCTGCCAGTAACAGTAAAAGAATGACAGCAACTTATATATTGACATTGAATAGCAATAGGTAACATTTGATTGGCTGTTTTAAGCTCCGCCCATTTTTCTAAATTTTAAAATTAACCACCATGTCATGGTCTGTGCCAAGTTTTGGACCTCTGGCTTTAAAACTGTGAGAGTGGCAGTATTTGAAAGTTTTACATTGAAGTGCATAGGTGAAATTTGATTGGATGTTAGTGGCTCCACCCACTTTTCCTGTTTTTGACCGCAGTCACCCAGTGAATAACTGAGCCAAGTTTGGGACACCTAGCATTTAAACTGTGATTTTAGCAGTGGTTTATCATTTTTCATTAAGGTCAATGGCTGAAATCTGATTGGCTGTTGTTGCCCCGCCCCCTTTTTTCCTACTTGTGAACCACAGTCACCCAGTGACTAACACTCCAAAGTTTGTGAATGCTGGCATTTAACGTGTAAAAATGGCAGCAGTTTTATATTTTTCCATTGAAAATCAATGAATGAAATTTGATTGGTTGCTGGTGGCTACGCCCACTTTTTCAGAACTTGAGGTGGAAACCCCCAGGGACCACATTTGCGATATTCGAGGTCCCTGACATCAATATTGTGAGAATGGCAGCCTTTTTAATTGTTCCCATTTAAATCAAGCAAAGAAATCTGATTGGTCGGTTCTGGCTCTGCCCACTTTTATGTATTTTGAGTGTTGACGTATAACATAAAATCTGATGGAAAGTGCCGGAAAGTCCTATCTGCTTCCACCGAGCCCCTCTTGTGATGTCATAATAGCCCCATGTTTACCTCTGGTGATGTCAGGGAAGTGATGTCATAATAGCCGTGTGTGTATATAAGCAGAGGTTGAGCATTGAGAGGCTCACTTTTGTCTCCACTTGCACAAGTGAAGACGATTGATTTTGCTCTCGAGCAATTTACTCATTAGTGAGATTCTCATTGGTGAACTATGTTGCGCTGCTGTAAAAGGCACCGCAAAATGAACCTCAGGCTTGAGGTTCAGCAGCCCTCTGTACAGCCAGCTGCTAATGCTGACCCAGTGCCACAACCACCAGCTAGGGGAAGAGCCCAGGCAGCTGTGCGTTCTATCAGGGCTTTCTTGGGCAGACTGTTCTACTGCTGTAGACCTGCCCCATCTACCGGGCGTTCTGCATTAGCACTGGAATATGTGGTATCGGATGATTCCGGTCATGTGGTGGAGGGAGTAGCTGGGTACCCAGCACCGGGATATCAGATATCGGTTATTTCACCTTATGTGGAGGAAGCAGAAGAGGCTGATGATTCTGGTCATGTGGTGGAGGAAGTAGCTGGGGAACCAGCGCCAGGATATCAGCTTTCTGATGTTTTGCCTTATGTGGATGTGGAGGAGAAGAAAGAAGCTGATGATTCCGGTCATGTGGTGGAGGAAGTAGCTGGGGAACCAGCGCCGGGATATCAGTTATCGGATGTCTCCCCCTTGGATGTTGACGAAGCAGAAGAAGCTGATGATTCCGGTCATGTGGAGGAGGTAGTAGCTGGGGAACCAGCGCCGGGATATCAGTTGTCGGATGTTTCACCTTTTGTGGATGTGGACTTAGGAGCTGATGATTCTGGTCATGTGGTGGAGGAAGTAGCTGGGGAACCAGCGCCAGGGTATCAGCTTTCTGATGTTTCACCTCGTGTGGATGTGAAGGAGAAGGAAGAGGCTGATGATTCCGGTCATGTGGTGGAGGAAGTAGCTGGGAAACCAGCGCCGGGATATCAGTTATCGGATATCTCCCCCTTGGATGTTGACGAAGCAGAAGAAGCTGATGATTCCGGTCATGTGGAGGAGGAAGTAGCTGGGGAACAAGCGCCGGGATATCAGTTGTCGGATGTTTCACCTTTTGTGGATGTGGACTTAGGAGCTGATGATTCTGGTCATGTGGTGGAGGAAGTAGCTGGGGAACCAGCGCCGGGATATCAGCTTTCTGATGTTTCACCTCGTGTGGATGTGAAGGAGAAGGAAGAGGCTGATGATTCCGGTCATGTGGTGGAGGAAGTAGCTGGGAAACCAACGCCGGGATATCAGTTATCGGATATCTCCCCCTTGGATGTTGACGAAGCAGAAGAAGCTGATGATTCCGGTCATGTGGTGGAGGAAGTAGCTGGGGAACCAGCGCCGGGATATCAGTTGTCGGATGCTTCAGCTTTTGTCGATGTGGACTTAGGAGTTGATGATTCTGGTCATGTGGTGGAGGAAGTAGCTGGGGAACCAGCGCCAGGATATCAGCTTTCTGATGTTTCACCTCGTGTGGATGTGGAGGAGAAGGAAGAGGCTGATGATTCCGGTCATGTGGTGGAGGAAGTAACTGGGGAACCAGCGCCGGGATATCAGTTATCGGATGTCTCCCTCTTGGATGTTGACGAAGCGGAAGAAGCTGATGATTCCGGTTATGTGGTGGAGGAAGTAGCTGGGGAACCAGCGCCGGGATATCAGTTGTCGGATGCTTCAGCTTTTGTTGATGTGGACTTAGGAGCTGATGATTCCGGTCATGTGGTGGAGGAAGTAGCTGGGGAACCAGCGCCGGGATATCAGCTTTCTGATGTTTCACCTCATGTGGATGTGAAGGAGAAGGAAGAGGCTGATGATTCCGGTCATGAGGTGGAGGAAGTAGCTGGGGAACCAGCGCCGGGATATCAGTTGTCGGATGCTTCAGCTTTTGTTGATGTGGACTTAGGAGCTGATGATTCTGGTCATGTGGTGGAGGAAGTAGCTGGGGAACCAGCGCCAGGATATCAGCTTTCTGATGTTTCACCTCGTGTGGATGTGAAGGAGAAGGAAGAAGCTGATGATTCCGGTCATGTGGTGGAGGAAGTAGCTGGGGAACCAGCGTCGGGATATCAGTTGTCGGATATCTCCCTCTTGGATGTTGACGAAGCAGAAGAAGCTGATGATTTCGGTCATGCGGTGGAGGAAGTAGCTGGGGAACCAGCGCCGGGATATCAGTTGTCGGATGTTTCACCTTTTGTGGATGTGGACTTAGGAGCTGATGATTCTGGTCATGTGGTGGAGGAAGTAGCTGGGGAACCAGCGCCAGGATATTAGCTTTCTGATGTTTCACCTCGTGTGGATGTGGAGGAGAAGGAAGAGGCTGATGATTCCGGTCATGTGGTGGAGGAAGTAGCTGGGGAACCAGCGCTGGGATATCAGTTATCGTATGTCTCCCCCTTGGATGTTGGCGAAGTGGAAGAAGCTGATGATTCCGGTCATGTGGTGGAGGAAGCAGCTGGGGAACCAGCGCCGGGATATCAGTTGTCGGATGCTTCAGCTTTTGTCGATGTGGACTTAGGAGCTGATGATTCCGGTCATGTGGAGGAGGAAGTAGCCGGGAAACCAGCGCCGGGATATCAGCTTTCTGATGTTTCACCTCGTGTGGCGAAGGAGGAAGAAGCTGGCCCGAGTGGAATCCAGACCATCAGGAAGCCACTGACTTTGGGCAGCTTCAACTTCCATAAACTTCTTGGAGAGGGGTCATTTGGCAAGGTTTACCTTGCTTCCCACCGAGCCAGAGACCAACAGCTGGCCATTAAAATGGTCAAGAAAAGGCCATTTATAAAGTATAATGACCCTGAGGAAATATTCATGGAGTGTCAGGTATTGAAGACCCTTGGGAAGGGTCCCTTTATCACTCAGCTCTACGGTACATTCCAGTCAAAGAATTACCTCTGCTTTGCCATGGAGTACCTGAGCGGGGGAGATCTGATGACACTTCTAGATGATGCTGACAAGCCATTTGACATTACGACCCTGAGACTGTTTGCTGTGCAGATGGTTATCGGCCTGGAGTACATCCACTCCAAGGGTGTCATCCACAGAGACATCAAGCCGGAAAACATCCTCCTGGACGGAGTCGGGAACATAAAGATTGCTGACTTCGGCCTGGCAGTGCAAGATGTCTTTGGGGATGACATGGTTGAAGGATGTAACGGGAGCTTGCACTATATGGCCCCGGAGGTGTTCCTAGAGATGGACTACGAACACTCAGTAGACTTCTTCTCTACGGGAATCATGCTTTTTTTGATGGCATGCCTCAAACACCCATTCATGGACAAGTGGGAGAAGGATGAGGCTGTCATCAAAAACTCCATTTATTACAATTATCCAGACTACCCGCCGGAGATGGACCCCACACTGAAAGACTTCCTGGAGAAGCTACTGTGTAAAAACCAGGAAGCACGTAAAGATCAGATGAAAAACCTGAGGGAAGAGCCGTTCTTCATTTCCATAGACTGGAAGGCTGTGGAGTCCGGAGGGGTGCGGCCCCCATTCCGTGTGGAACCACCATAGGAAGAGCCGAGAGAGACCCCTACTCACTTGGACAACAACAACACTAGTACTATAATAGTTACATAGCTATAATAAAATGTGTAAAAATGACAGCAGTTTTATTGTTTTCTATTAAAAATCAATGAATGAAATTTGATTGGTTGCGGGTGGCTCCGCCCACTTTTTCTAAACTTGGAGTGGAAACCCCCAGCGACCACATTTGCGATATTCGAGGGCCCTGACATCAATATTGTGAGAATGGCAGCCTTGTTAATTTTTCCCATTTAAATCAATCAAAGAAATCTGATTGGTCGGTTTTGGCTCCGCCCACTTTTATGATTTTTAATCCCAGTCCCCCAGTGACCAACTGTGCCAAGTGTCAGGGCCCTGCCACTAACCGTCTAAGAGCAGCAGCAATTTTTTTTATTTTTCCCTTTTAAACTAATGGCTGAAATTTGATTGGCTGTGGTAGACTCCGCCCACTTTTTATAAATTTTAAACCCAGTCACCCAGTGACCCACTGTGCCAAGTCTGGGAACTCTGGCTTTAATACTGTGAGAATTGCAGCGGTTTACATTTTCCCATTGAAGTCAATAGGGTAAATCTGATTGGTTGTGTGTGGCTCCGCCCACTTTTTTGGGTCCCCAAAATGTGACAGAATGTTTCAGCTTCACCCCATAACCAAGTGACCCAAGTTTGGTGAGGCGGTTGTCAGTCTGAACTGGATCACTGAGGGGAGAGCATTGACTGTTGGAGCTCTGCTCAAAGGACCTATCCGTGGTGTGCCTGTCCGACCATCAGTGCAGGAGGAGCGGAGATAGTCCGAACTTTAAGGCCCTGCTTAGGCCTTTCGTCGGCAGGAGCCTACTTTGCAGGCCGGCTGTCTCAGGATGGAGCAGGCGGCTCCAAAGCACCCTGATCCCACTGGCTTGGGAAGGGGAGGAACATTGACTGTGAAGGACACTGTAGCTTGGGTGCACGCAGTTGATGAATGCTGTTTCTTGATAAAAACTTTGAAGTTCCAGCTAAAGAATGCAATCTTTCGCTACGGAGTGAAATGGCAATCGAGCTTTCTGAATATGGACCCTGAACTGGTAAGCCTGAGACAGAGGATCCGTGAGCAGCAGGCTGTGCTTGAGGGCCTGAAAGCTTACGGGGGACCTATGAGTGAGGCCCTGGTGTGTCGTCAGAGGTTCCAAGCCATGTTAGCAAACAGTGATGATGAATATCTGAACGGAGGTGAGGGAGATTGCATGGTTATGGAGAAAGACAGTACGCCTGAGGAGCCTTCTGGTCAGGCGTCTCTCTTACCTGCCATGCATCAACCTACTGAGCAAATTACAGCTGTGCATGTTAAACCTGAAGTTGATGAAGATACGATCTTGGAGGTGATTGTCGGGAGGGAATCTTCCAAGACAGAGGTGGATAATGTATGTAAAGATGATAAAGCTTCCCTAACAGTCAAAGATGGTGGCAAATACGTTAAAACTTTACCTGTGGGGGTGTTGCCGTTGTCAGGGGCTGTGCAGATACATGATGGTTTGGGAGGCGTTATACAAACCTCCCTGGATCCTGACCCTGAGCAGTCAGCATCTGGAGATGATGGTGTGAGCCAAGAGTCCAAAGGACTCATGCAGGTAGAAGGCATATTGCAAAAATGGTAAAATCCCCCATAGGCTTTCATTAGGCCCCTATTTCACTTTCCAAAATCTCAAATCTTTTCAAAGGGCAATGGCTCAGCAGTGGCAAATTTTCTAGCATTGTAGGAACTGTTAGGGGGATCATAACTGGTGAGTTTCGGGTCCCTAGGCCAAAGAGGTCATAGCCTAGGGTCACAAAAACCTGTTTATTTGGGCTATTTCAATGGTAGTGATGCTGACGTACATAAATCGCAGCCATGGCCGTTAGCAACGTCTGAATTTCACGAAATGTCTCATGCAGGTAGAAGACATATTGTTAGACTTGGATTCCAAAGATGGGGTCCCTACATTTCTGCAAACCAGAGTTACAGGGGTCCAAAATTGGTAAAATCCCCCATAGGCTTTCATTGCCTCCCTATTTCACTTTCCAAAATCTCACATCTTTTCAAAGGGCAATTGCTCAGCAGTGGCAAATTTTCTAGCATTGTAGGGACCCTTAGGGGGAACATGACTGGTGAGTTTCGGGCCCCTAGGCCAAAGAGGTCATAGCCTAGGGTCACAAAAACCTGTTTATTTGGGCTATTTCAATGGTAGTGATGCTGACGTACATAAATCGCAGCCATGGCCGTTAGCAACGTCTGAATTTCACGAAATGTCTCATGCAGGTAGAAGACATATTGTTAGACTTGGATTCCAAAGATGGGGTCCCTACATCTCTGCAAACCAGCGTTACAGGGGTCCGAAATTGGCAAAATCCCCCATAGGCTTTCATTGCCTCCCTATTTCACTTTCCAAAATCTCACATCTTTTCAAAGGGCAATTGCTCAGCAGTGGCAAATTTTCTAGCATTGTAGGGACCCTTAGGGGGAACATGACTGGTGAGTTTCGGGCCCCTAGGCCAAAGAGGTCATAGCCTAGGGTCACAAAAACCTGTTTATTTGGGCTATTTCTATGGTAGTGATGCTGACGTACATAAATCACAGCCATGGCCGTTAGCAACGTCTGAATTTCACGAAATGTCTCATGCAGGTAGAAGACATATTGTTAGACTTGGATTCCAAATGATGGGGTCCCTACATCTCTGCAAACCAGAGTTACAGGGGTCCAAAATTGGCAAAATCCCCCATAGGCTTTTATTGCCTCCCTATTTCACTTTCCAAAATCTCACATCTTTTCAAAGGGCAATTGCTCAGCAGTGGCAAATTTTCTAGCATTGTAGGGACCCTTAGGGGGAACATGACTGGTGAGTTTTGGGCCCCTAGGCCAAAGAGGTCATAGCCTAGGGTCACAAAAACCTGTTTATTTGGGCTATTTCAATGGTAGTGATGCTGACGTACATAAATCACAGCCATGGCCGTTAGCAACATCTGAATTTCACGAAATGTCTCATGCAGGTAGAAGACATATTGTTAGACTTGGATTCCAAAGATGGGGTCCCTACATCTCTGCAAACCAGAGTTACAGGGGTCCAAAATTGGTAAAATGTTTTGGGAACTGTATCCTTAGCCAAAGGGAACTGTGATTTGCTTATGCAGAGTGATGGGAAGGGAAGGGAGGTGGAAGTAAAGCTTACTAGAGTCAAATGTGATACCGTGTTTGGCAATATTGAGATAATGCAAAATGAGAATGGTAGTGTGAATTTGTTAATTGAAGATGAAGTGATTGAAAATGTTTCTTTAAATGAAAATGTGGATGTGGAAAAAAAAGAAAGTTGTGTAGAAAATGACATAAAAAGTAAAGAGAATAAACAGGAGGAGAAAGGGGCAGATGGGCAGGCTGCTGTTGATACATCTGTGGGTGCTTCAGGAGAAGGAGTGGTTGGGACCACAGAAAGTATGGAGGAGGTTGCGTTAGCTCTTGGTGCACTTGAAGATGTAGATGAAGTGCTGGGTGACTTCTATTCTGAAACTAAAAGGTATATTGTAACTGAACTTAAGCTTCTCATTCTTGATGTCCCCCAGCACCACATTTGCGATATTCGAGGTCCATGACATCAATAATGTGAGAATGGCAGCCTTTTTATTTTTCCCATACAAATCAATGAAAGAAATCTGGTTGGTTTTGGCCCCACCCACTTTTCTGAATTTTAATCCCAGTCCCCTGGTGACCAACTGTACCAAGTTTGAGGACCCTGCTATTAACTGTCTAAAAGCGGCAGCAGTTTTACATTTTCCCATTTAAATGAATGGCTGAAATTTGTCTGTGGTAGACTCTGCCCACTTTTTCTAAATTTTAAACCCAGTCACCCAGCGACCCAGTGGGCCAAGTTTGGGAACTCTGGCTTTTATACTGTGAGAATTACAGCTGTTTACATATTCTCATTGAAGTCAATAGGGAAAATCTGATTGGTTGTTTGTGGCTCCACCCACTTTTTGGGGTCCCCAAAATGTGACAGAATGTTTTAGCATCACCCCATGACTAAGTGACCCAAGTTTGGTGAGAGTAACTTCAAAGCTGTACGAGTGGCGAAAGTTTCAAGTTTTCCAACGAAAGTCTATGGGAAAAATAAGGTCTTCGGGGGTCCACCACAGGGGCACGGAGGGTGGGATTGCTTAAAAAAGCACAAGCAATCTATTCGGGTATGAGCCAAACAAGTGTGCAAAGTTTCATAATTGTACTCCTGAAACTCTGGGAGGAGTAGCGTATAGAAAATTGCTAAATGTTCATTGGCTGGTGGTAGCTCCGCCCACTTTGGGTGCCCCCCAAAATACTTATTTTAATTTGGGGTGACACTAACAATATGTGGTCCGAGTTTGGGGAGTGTAGCTTCAAAATTGTACGAGTAACAGCGATTTTAAATTTTTCCCTGTCAAAGTCAATACGAAAAATGGGGGCTTCTGGGGTCTGCCGCAGGGGCGCGGAGGGTGGGATCGCTTAATAAAGCACAAGCAGCGTACTTCACTATAAGACGAATAAGTGTGGAAAGTGTGGCGCTTGAACCCCTAAAACTGTAGGAGGCGTAGCGTACAGAAAATGGGGGGCGCTAATAATAATAACTAGATGGTGTCGTTTCTGAAGAAACCACAGGATGTTGGCTATGTGTCTGATTGGCTGCATGTGGCTCCGCCCACCTTGCCAAATTTTAACCCCAGTCACCCAGTGACCCAGTGTGCCAAGTCTGGGAACTCTGGCTTTAATAATGTGAGAATTACAGCTGTTTACATTTTACCATTGAAGTCAATAGGGAAAATCTGATTGGCTGTTTTTGGCCCCGCCCACTTTCAAAATTTTAATCCCAGTCCCCCTGTGACCGACTGTGCCAAGTTTGAAGTCCCTGCCATTAACAGTAAAAGAATGACAGCAACTTATATATTGACATTGATTAGCAATAGGTAACATTTGATTGGCTGTTTTAAGCTCCGCCCATTTTTCTAAATTTTAACATTAACCACCATGTCATGGTCTGTGCCAAGTTTTGGACCTCTGGCTTTAAAACTGTGAGAGTGGCAGTATTTGAAAGCTTTACATTGAAGTGCATTGGTTAAATTTGATTGGATGCTAGTGGCTCCGCCCACTTTTTTTTATTTTTTGACCGCAATCACCCAGTGAGTAACTGAGCCAAGTTTGGGACACCTGGCATTTAAACTGTGATAATAGCAGCAGTTTATCATTTTTCATTAAGGTCAATGGCTGAAATCTGATTGGCTGTTGTTACCCCGCCCCCTTTTTTTACTAATTGCGAATCACAGTCACTCAGTCACTAACACTCCAAAGTTTATGAATGCTGGCATTTAACGTGTAAAAATGGCAGCAGTTTTATTGTTTTCTATTGAAAATCAATGAATGACATTTGATTGGTTGCTGGTTGCGCCACCCACTTTTTCAAAATTTGAAGTGTAAATCCCCAGGGACCACATTTGCGATATTCGAAGTCCCTGACATCAATATTGTGAGAATGGCAGCCTTTTTAATTTTTCCCATTTAAATCAATTAACGAAATCTGATTGGTCGGTTTTGGCTCTGCCCACTTTTATGAATTTTAATCCCAGTCCCCCAGTGACCAACTGTGCCAAGTGTCAGGACCCTACCATTAACCGTCTAAGAGCAGCAGCAATTTTTATTTTTCCCATTTAAACTAATGGCTGAAATTTGATTGGCTGTGGTAGACTCCATCCACTTTTAATACATTTTAAACCCAGTCACCCAGTGACCCACTATGCCAAGTCTGGGAACTCTGGCTTTAATACTTTGAGAATTACAGCTGTTTACATTTTCTCATTGCAGTCAATAGGGAAAATCTGATTGGTTGTTTGTGGCTCCACCCACTTTTTTGGGTCCCCAAAATGTGACAGAATGTTTCAGCTTCACTCCCTGACCAAGTGACCCAAGTTTGGTGAGTGTAACTTCAAAGCTGTACGAGTGGCAAAAGTTTCAAAATTTCCAATGAAAGTCTATGGGAAAAATGGGGTCTTTGGGGGTCCGCCACAGGGGCCCGGAGGGTGAAATTGCTTAAAAAAGCACAAGCAACCTATTCGGGTATGAGCCGAACAAGTGTGCAAAGTTTCAGAATTCTACTCCTTAAACTCTGGGAGGAGTAGCGTATAGAAATTTGCTAAATTTTCATTGGCCGCTGGTAGCTCCGCCTAATTTGGGGTGAGCCCCCAAAATACATCTTTTTATTTGGGGTGACACCAACCATATGTGGTCCGAGTTTGGGGAGTGTAGCTTCAAAATTGTACGAGTGGCAGTGATTTTAAATTTTTCCCTGTCAAAGTCAATACGAAAAAAGGGGTCTTCCGGGGTCCGCCGCAGGGGCCCGGAGGGTGCGATCGCTTAATAAAGCACAAGCAACGTACTTCGCTTGTTTGGCGCTTCTACCCCTAAAACTGTAGGAGGAGTAGCGTATAGAAAATGGGGGGGGGGCACCTATAATAATAAGAAGAACTAGATGGTGTCGTTTCTGAAGAAACCACAGGATGTTGGCTATGTGTCTGATTGGCTGTATGTGGCTCCGCCCACCTTGTCAAATTTTAACCCCAGTGACCCAGTGTGCCAAGTCTGGGAACTCTGGCTTTAATACAGTGAGAATTACTGCTGTTTACATTTTCCCATTGAAGTCAATAGGGAAAATCTGATTGGCTATTTTTGGCCCCACCCACTTTTCAAATTTTAATCCCAGTCCCCCTGTGACTGACTGTGCCAAGTTTGAAGTCCCTGCCAGTAACAGTAAAAGAATGACAGCAACTTATATATTGACATTGAATAGCAATAGGTAACATTTGATTGGCTGTTTTAAGCTCCGCCCATTTTTCTAAATTTTAAAATTAACCACCATGTCATGGTCTGTGCCAAGTTTTGGACCTCTGGCTTTAAAACTGTGAGAGTGGCAGTATTTGAAAGTTTTACATTGAAGTGCATAGGTGAAATTTGATTGGATGTTAGTGGCTCCACCCACTTTTCCTGTTTTTGACCGCAGTCACCCAGTGAATAACTGAGCCAAGTTTGGGACACCTAGCATTTAAACTGTGATTTTAGCAGTGGTTTATCATTTTTCATTAAGGTCAATGGCTGAAATCTGATTGGCTGTTGTTGCCCCGCCCCCTTTTTTCCTACTTGTGAACCACAGTCACCCAGTGACTAACACTCCAAAGTTTGTGAATGCTGGCATTTAACGTGTAAGAATGGCAGCAGTTTTATATTTTTCCATTGAAAATCAATGAATGAAATTTGATTGGTTGCTGGTGGCTACGCCCACTTTTTCAGAACTTGAAGTGGAAACCCCCAGGGACCACATTTGCGATATTCGAGGTCCCTGACATCAATATTGTGAGAATGGCAGCCTTTTTAATTGTTCCCATTTAAATCAAGCAAAGAAATCTGATTGGTCGGTTCTGGCTCTGCCCACTTTTATGTATTTTGAGTGTTGACGTATAACATAAAATCTGATGGAAAGTGCCGGAAAGTCCTATCTGCTTCCACCGAGCCCCTCTTGTGATGTCATAATAGCCCCATGTTTACCTCTGGTGATGTCAGGGAAGTGATGTCATAATAGCCGTGTGTGTATATAAGCAGAGGTTGAGCATTGAGAGGCTCACTTTTGTCTCCACTTGCACAAGTGAAGACGATTGATTTTGCTCTCGAGCAATTTACTCATTAGTGAGATTCTCATTGGTGAACTATGTTGCGCTGTTGTAAAAGGCACCGCAAAATGAACCTCAGGCTTGAGGTTCAGCAGCCCTCTGTACAGCCAGCTGCCAATGCTGACCCAGAGCCACAACCACCAGCTAGGGGAAGAGCCCAGGCAGCTGTGCGTTCTATCAGGGCTTTCTTGGGCAGACTGTTCTACTGCTGTAGACCTGCCCCATCTACCGGGCGTTCTGCATTAGCACTGGAATATGTGGTATCGGATGATTCCGGTCATGTGGTGGAGGGAGTAGCTGGGTACCCAGCACCGGGATATCAGATATCGGTTATTTCACCTTATGTGGAGGAAGCAGAAGAGGCTGATGATTCTGGTCATGTGGTGGAGGAAGTAGCTGGGGAACCAGCGCCAGGATATCAGCTTTCTGATGTTTTGCCTTATGTGGATGTGGAGGAGAAGAAGAAGCTGATGATTCCGGTCATGTGGTGGAGGAAGTAGCTGGGGAACCAGCGCCGGGATATCAGTTATCGGATGTCTCCCCCTTGGATGTTGACGAAGCAGAAGAAGCTGATGATTCTGGTCATGTGGAGGAGGTAGTAGCTGGGGAACCAGCGCCGGGATATCAGTTGTCGGATGTTTCACCTTTTGTGGATGTGGACTTAGGAGCTGATGATTCTGGTCATGTGGTGGAGGAAGTAGCTGGGGAACCAGCGCCGGGATATCAGCTTTCTGATGTTTCACCTCGTGTGGATGTGAAGGAGAAGGAAGAGGCTGATGATTCCGGTCATGTGGTGGAGGAAGTAGCTGGGAAACCAACGCCGGGATATCAGTTATCGGATATCTCCCCCTTGGATGTTGACGAAGCAGAAGAAGCTGATGATTCCGGTCATGTGGTGGAGGAAGTAGCTGGGGAACCAGCGCCGGGATATCAGTTGTCGGATGCTTCAGCTTTTGTTGATGTGGACTTAGGAGTTGATGATTCTGGTCATGTGGTGGAGGAAGTAGCTGGGGAACCAGCGCCAGGATATCAGCTTTCTGATGTTTCACCTCGTGTGGATGTGGAGGAGAAGGAAGAGGCTAATGATTCCGGTCATGTGGTGGAGGAAGTAGCTGGGGAACCAGCGCCGGGATATCAGTTATCGGATGTCTCCCTCTTGGATGTTGACGAAGCGGAAGAAGCTGATGATTCCGGTTATGTGGTGGAGGAAGTAGCTGGGGAACCAGCGCCGGGATATCAGTTGTCGGATGCTTCAGCTTTTGTTGATGTGGACTTAGGAGCTGATGATTCCGGTCATGTGGTGGAGGAAGTAGCTGGGGAACCAGCGCCGGGATATCAGCTTTCTGATGTTTCACCTCATGTGGATGTGAAGGAGAAGGAAGAGGCTGATGATTCCGGTCATGAGGTGGAGGAAGTAGCTGGGGAACCAGCGTCGGGATATCAGTTGTCGGATATCTCCCTCTTGGATGTTGACGAAGCAGAAGAAGCTGATGATTTCGGTCATGTGGTGGAGGAAGTAGCTGGGGAACCAGCGCCGGGATATCAGTTGTCGGATGTTTCACCTTTTGTGGATGTGGACTTAGGAGCTGATGATTCTGGTCATGTGGTGGAGGAAGTAGCTGGGGAACCAGCGCCGGGATATCAGTTGTCGGATGCTTCAGCTTTTGTTGATGTGGACTTAGGAGCTGATGATTCTGGTCATGTGGTGGAGGAAGTAGCTGGGGAACCAGCGCCAGGATATCAGCTTTCTGATGTTTCACCTCGTGTGGATGTGAAGGAGAAGGAAGAAGCTGATGATTCCGGTCATGTGGTGGAGGAAGTAGCTGGGGAACCAGCGTCGGGATATCAGTTGTTGGATATCTCCCTCTTGGATGTTGACGAAGCAGAAGAAGCTGATGATTTCGGTCATGTGGTGGAGGAAGTAGCTGGGGAACCAGCGCCGGGATATCAGTTGTCGGATGTTTCACCTTTTGTGGATGTGGACTTAGGAGCTGATGATTCTGGTCATGTGGTGGAGGAAGTAGCTGGGGAACCAGCGCCAGGATATCAGCTTTCTGATGTTTCACCTCGTGTGGATGTGGAGGAGAAGGAAGAGGCTGATGATTCCGGTCATGTGGTGGAGGAAGTAGCTGGGGAACCAGCGCTGGGATATCAGTTATCGGATGTCTCCCCCTTGGATGTTGGCGAAGTGGAAGAAGCTGATGATTCCGGTCATGTGGTGGAGGAAGCAGCTGGGGAACCAGCGCCGGGATATCAGTTGTCGGATGCTTCAGCTTTTGTCGATGTGGACTTAGGAGCTGATGATTCCGGTCATGTGGAGGAGGAAGTAGCTGGGGAACCAGCGCCGGGATATCAGCTTTCTGATGTTTCACCTCGTGTGGCGAAGGAGGAAGAAGCTGGCCCGAGTGGAATCCAGACCATCAGGAAGCCACTGACTTTGGGCAGCTTCAACTTCCATAAACTTCTTGGAGAGGGGTCATTTGGCAAGGTTTACCTTGCTTCCCACCGAGCCAGAGACCAACAGCTGGCCATTAAAATGGTCAAGAAAAGGCCATTTATAAAGTATAATGACCCTGAGGAAATATTCATGGAGTGTCAGGTATTGAAGACCCTTGGGAAGGGTCCCTTTATCACTCAGCTCTACGGTACATTCCAGTCAAAGAATTACCTCTGCTTTGCCATGGAGTACCTGAGCGGGGGAGATCTGATGACACTTCTAGATGATGCTGACAAGCCATTTGACATTACGACCCTGAGACTGTTTGCTGCGCAGATGGTTATCGGCCTGGAGTACATCCACTCCAAGGGTGTCATCCACAGAGACATCAAGCCGGAAAACATCCTCCTGGACGGAGTCGGGAACATAGAGATTGCTGACTTCGGCATGGCAGTGCAAGATGTCTTTGGGGATGACATGGTTGAAGGATGTAACGGGAGCTTGCACTATATGGCCCCGGAGGTGTTCCTAGAGATGGACTACGAACACTCAGTAGACTTCTTCTCTACGGGAATCATGCTTTTTTTGATGGCATGCCTCAAACACCCATTCATGGACAAGTGGGAGAAGGATGAGGCTGTCATCAAAAACTCCATTTATTACAATTATCCAGACTACCCGCCGGAGATGGACCCCACACTGAAAGACTTCCTGGAGAAGCTACTGTGTAAAAACCAGGAAGCGCGTAAAGATCAGATGAAAAACCTGAGGGAAGAGCCGTTCTTCATTTCCATAGACTGGAAGGCTGTGGAGTCCGGAGGGGTGCGGCCCCCATTCCGTGTGGAACCACCATAGGAAGAGCCGAGAGAGACCCCTACTCACTTGGACAACAACAACACTAGTACTATAATAGTTACATAGCTATAATAAAATGTGTAAAAATGACAGCAGTTTTATTGTTTTCTATTAAAAATCAATGAATGAAATTTGATTGGTTGTGGGTGGCTCCGCCCACTTTTTCTAAACTTGGAGTGGAAACCCCCAGCGACCACATTTGCGATATTCGAGGGCCCTGACATCAATATTGTGAGAATGGCAGCCTTGTTAATTTTTCCCATTTAAATCAATCAAAGAAATCTGATTGGTCGGTTTTGGCTCCGCCCACTTTTATGAATTTTAATCCCAGTCCCCCAGTGACCAACTGTGCCAAGTGTCAGGACCCTGCCACTAACCGTCTAAGAGCAGCAGCAATTTTTTTTATTTTTCCCTTTTAAACTAATGGCTGAAATTTGATTGGCTGTGGTAGACTCCACCCACTTTTTATAAATTTTAAACCCAGTCACCCAGTGACCCACTGTGCCAAGTCTGGGAACTCTGGCTTTAATACTGTGAGAATTGCAGCGGTTTACATTTTCCCATTGAAGTCAATAGGGTAGATCTGATTGGTTGTGTGTGGCTCCGCCCACTTTTTTGGGTCCCCAAAATGTGACAGAATGTTTCAGCTTCACCCCATGACCAAGTGACCCAAGTTTGGTGAGGCGGTTGTCAGTCTGAACTGGATCACTGAGGGGAGAGCATTGACTGTTGGAGCTCTGCTCAAAGGACCTATCCGTGGTGTGCCTGTCCGACCATCAGTGCAGGAGGAGCGGAGATAGTCCGAACTTTAAGGCCCTGCTTAGGCCTTTCGTCGGCAGGAGCCTACCTTGCAGGCCGGCTGTCTCAGGATGGAGCAGGCGGCTCCAAAGCACCCTGATCCCACTGGCTTGGGAAGGGGAGGAACATTGACTGTGAAGGACACTGTAGCTTGGGTGCACGCAGTTGATGGATGCTGTTTCTTGATAAAAACTTTGAAGTTCCAGCTAAAGAATGCAATCTTTCGCTACGGAGTGAAATGGCAATCGAGCTTTCTGAATATGGACCCTGAACTGGTAAGCCTGAGACAGAGGATCCGTGAGCAGCAGGCTGTGCTTGAGGGCCTGAAAGCTTACGGGGGACCTATGAGTGAGGCCCTGGTGTGTCGTCAGAGGTTCCAAGCCATGTTAGCAAACAGTGATGATGAATATCTGAACGGAGGTGAGGGAGATTGCGTGGTTATGGAGAAAGGCAGTACACCTGAGGAGCCTTCTGGTCAGGCGTCTCTCTTACCTGCCATGCATCAACCTACTGAGCAAATTACAGCTGTGCATGTTAAACCTGAAGTTGATGAAGATACGATCTTGGAGGTGATTGTCGGGAGGGAATCTTCCAAGACAGAGGTGGATAATGTATGTAAAGATGATAAAGCTTCCCTAACAGTCAAAGATGGTGGCAAATACGTTAAAACTTTACCTGTGGGGGTGTTGCCGTTGTCAGGGGCTGTGCAGATACATGATGGTTTGGGAGGCGTTATACAAACCTCCCTGGATCCTGACCCTGAGCAGTCAGCATCTGGAGATGATGGTGTGAGCCAAGAGTCCAAAGGACTCATGCAGGTAGAAGGCATATTGCAAAAATGGTAAAATCCCCCATAGGCTTTCATTAGGCCCCTATTTCACTTTCCAAAATCTCAAATCTTTTCAAAGGGCAATGGCTCAGCAGTGGCAAATTTTCTAGCATTGTAGGAACTGTAGGCCAAAGAGGTCATAGCCTAGGGTCACAAAAACCTGTTTATTTGGGCTATTTCAATGGTAGTGATGCTGATGTACATAAATCGCAGCCATGGCCGTTAGCAACGTCTGAATTTCACGAAATGTCTCATGCAGGTAGAAGACATATTGTTAGACTTGGATTCCAAAGATGGGGTCCCTACATTTCTGCAAACCAGAGTTACAGGGGTCCAAAATTGGTAAAATCCCCCATAGGCTTTCATTGCCTCCCTATTTCACTTTCCAAAATCTCACATCTTTTCAAAGGGCAATTGCTCAGCAGTGGCAAATTTTCTAGCATTGTAGGGACCCTTAGGGGGAACATGACTGGTGAGTTTCGGGCCCCTAGGCCAAAGAGGTCATAGCCTAGGGTCACAAAAACCTGTTTATTTGGGCTATTTCAATAGTAGTGATGCTGACGTACATAAATCGCAGCCATGGCCGTTAGCAACGTCTGAATTTCACGAAATGTCTCATGCAGGTAGAAGACATATTGTTAGACTTGGATTCCAAAGATGGGGTCCCTACATCTCTGCAAACCAGAGTTACAGGGGTCCAAAATTGGTAAAATCCCTCATAGGCTTTCATTGCCTCCCTATTTCACTTTCCAAAATCTCACATCTTTTCAAAGGGCAATTGCTCAGCAGTGGCAAATTTTCTAGCATTGTAGGGACCCTTAGGGGGAACATGACTGGTGAGTTTCGGGCCCCTAGGCCAAAGAGGTCATAGCCTAGGGTCACAAAAACCTGTTTATTTTGGCTATTTCAATGGTAGTGATGCTGACGTACATAAATCGCAGCCATGGCCGTTAGCAACGTCTGAATTTCACGAAATGTCTCATGCAGGTAGAAGACATATTGTTAGACTTGGATTCCAAAGATGGGGTCCCTACATCTCTGCAAACCAGCGTTACAGGGGTCCGAAATTGGCAAAATCCCCCATAGGCTTTCATTGCCTCCCTATTTCACTTTCCAAAATCTCACATCTTTTCAAAGGGCAATTGCTCAGCAGTGGCAAATTTTCTAGCATTGTAGGGACCCTTAGGGGGAACATGACTGGTGAGTTTCGGGCCCCTAGGCCAAAGAGGTCATAGCCTAGGGTCACAAAAACCTGTTTATTTGGGCTATTTCTATGGTAGTGATGCTGACGTACATAAATCACAGCCATGGCCGTTAGCAACGTCTGAATTTCACGAAATGTCTCATGCAGGTAGAAGACATATTGTTAGACTTGGATTCCAAAGATGGGGTCCCTACATCTCTGCAAACCAGAGTTACAGGGGTCCAAAATTGGTAAAATGTTTTGGGAACTGTATCCTTAGCCAAAGGGAACTGTGATTTGCTTATGCAGAGTGATGGGAAGGGAAGGGAGGTGGAAGTAAAGCTTACTAGAGTCAAATGTGATACCGTGTTTGGCAATATTGAGATAATGCAAAATGAGAATGGTAGTGTGAATTTGTTAATTGAAGATGAAGTGATTGAAAATGTTTCTTTAAATGAAAATGTGGATGTGGAAACAAAAGAAAGTTGTGTAGAAAATGACATAAAAAGTAAAGAGAATAAACAGGAGGAGAAAGGGGCAGATGGGCAGGCTGCTGTTGATACATCTGTGGGTGCTTCAGGAGAAGGAGTGGTTGGGACCACAGAAAGTATGGAGGAGGTTGCGTTAGCTCTTGGTGCACTTGCAGATGTAGATGAAGTGCTGGGTGACTTCTATTCTGAAACTAAAAGGTATATTGTAACTGAACTTAAGCTTCTCATTCTTGATGTCCCCCAGCACCACATTTGCGATATTCGAGGTCCATGACATCAATAATGTGAGAATGGCAGCCTTTTTATTTTTCCCATACAAATCAATGAAAGAAATCTGGTTGGTTTTGGCCCCACCCACTTTTCTGAATTTTAATCCCAGTCCCCTGGTGACCAACTGTACCAAGTTTGAGGACCCTGCTATTAACTGTCTAAAAGCGGCAGCAGTTTTACATTTTCCCATTTAAATGAATGGCTGAAATTTGTCTGTGGTAGACTCTGCCCACTTTTTCTAAATTTTAAACCCAGTCACCCAGCGACCCAGTGGGCCAAGTTTGGGAACTCTGGCTTTTATACTGTGAGAATTACAGCTGTTTACATATTCTCATTGAAGTCAATAGGGAAAATCTGATTGGTTGTTTGTGGCTCCACCCACTTTTTGGGGTCCCCAAAATGTGACAGAATGTTTTAGCATCACCCCATGACTAAGTGACCCAAGTTTGGTGAGAGTAACTTCAAAGCTGTACGAGTGGCGAAAGTTTCAAGTTTTCCAACGAAAGTCTATGGGAAAAATAAGGTCTTCGGGGGTCCACCACAGGGGCACGGAGGGTGGGATTGCTTAAAAAAGCACAAGCAATCTATTCGGGTATGAGCCAAACAAGTGTGCAAAGTTTCATAATTGTACTCCTGAAACTCTGGGAGGAGTAGCGTATAGAAAATTGCTAAATGTTCATTGGCTGGTGGTAGCTCCGCCCACTTTGGGTGCCCACCAAAATTCTTATTTTAATTTGGGGTGACACCAACAATATGTGGTCCGAGTTTGGGGAGTGTAGCTTCAAAATTGTACGAGTAACAGCGATTTTAAATTTTTCCCTGTCAAAGTCAATACGAAAAATGGGGGCTTCTGGGGTCTGCCGCAGGGGCGCGGAGGGTGGGATCGCTTAATAAAGCACAAGCAGCGTACTTCACTATAAGACGAATAAGTGTGGAAAGTGTGGCGCTTGAACCCCTAAAACTGTAGGAGGCGTAGCGTACAGAAAATGGGGGGCGCTAATAATAATAACTAGATGGTGTCGTTTCTGAAGAAACCACAGGATGTTGGCTATGTGTCTGATTGGCTGCATGTGGCTCCGCCCACCTTGCCAAATTTTAACCCCAATCACCCAGTGACCCAGTGTGCCAAGTCTGGGAACTCTGGCTTTAATAATGTGAGAATTACAGCTGTTTACATTTTACCATTGAAGTCAATAGGGAAAATCTGATTGGCTGTTTTTGGCCCCGCCCACTTTCAAAATTTTAATCCCAGTCCCCCTGTGACCGACTGTGCCAAGTTTGAAGTCCCTGCCATTAACAGTAAAAGAATGACAGCAACTTATATATTGACATTGATTAGCAATAGGTAACATTTGATTGGCTGTTTTAAGCTCCGCCCATTTTTCTAAATTTTAACATTAACCACCATGTCATGGTCTGTGCCAAGTTTTGGACCTCTGGCTTTAAAACTGTGAGAGTGGCAGTATTTGAAAGCTTTACATTGAAGTGCATTGGTTAAATTTGATTGGATGCTAGTGGCTCCGCCCACTTTTTTTTATTTTTTGACCGCAATCACCCAGTGAGTAACTGAGCCAAGTTTGGGACACCTGGCATTTAAACTGTGATAATAGCAGCAGTTTATCATTTTTCATTAAGGTCAATGGCTGAAATCTGATTGGCTGTTGTTACCCCGCCCCCTTTTTTTACTAATTGCGAATCACAGTCACTCAGTCACTAACACTCCAAAGTTTATGAATGCTGGCATTTAACGTGTAAAAATGGCAGCAGTTTTATTGTTTTCTATTGAAAATCAATGAATGACATTTGATTGGTTGCTGGTGGCTCCACCCACTTTTTCAAAATTTGAAGTGTAAATCCCCAGGGACCACATTTGCGATATTCGAAGTCCCTGACATCAATATTGTGAGAATGGCAGCCTTTTTAATTTTTCCCATTTAAATCAATTAACGAAATCTGATTGGTCGGTTTTGGCTCTGCCCACTTTTATGAATTTTAATCCCAGTCCCCCAGTGACCAACTGTGCCAAGTGTCAGGACCCTACCATTAACCGTCTAAGAGCAGCAGCAATTTTTATTTTTCCCATTTAAACTAATGGCTGAAATTTGATTGGCTGTGGTAGACTCCATCCACTTTTAATACATTTTAAACCCAGTCACCCAGTGACCCACTATGCCAAGTCTGGGAACTCTGGCTTTAATACTTTGAGAATTACAGCTGTTTACATTTTCTCATTGCAGTCAATAGGGAAAATCTGATTGGTTGTTTGTGGCTCCACCCACTTTTTTGGGTCCCCAAAATGTGACAGAATGTTTCAGCTTCACTCCCTGACCAAGTGACCCCAGTTTGGTGAGTGTAACTCATTCTGAGGTTGGACTCCCAGGAGTGAACACTGGTCTCTGGAGCTCTGCTCCCAAAGGTCTCTTCTGTGGTGTGCCTGGCTGAACATCTATCCAGGAGGAGCGGAGGAGATCTGAACTTTAAGGCCCTGCTTAGGCCTTCTGCCGGCAGGAGCCTGCTTTGCAGGCCAGCTGTCTCAAGATGGAGCAGCCGGCCCCGAAACCCCCTGATCCTGCTTGCCAAGGAGGGGAAGGCACTACAGCCATGATGGACACTGTGATATGGGTGCGCGAAGTGGCTGAGTGCTATGAGTCCATAAAAAGTCTCAAGCTCCAGTTGAAATCTACCATTTTTCGCTATGGGGTGAAGTGGCAGGTGAACGTCCTTAAAATGGATCCTGAACTGGTCGACCTAAGGAGGAGAATCAAGCAGCAAAAGGCTGTGCTGCAAGGCCTAAAAGACTGTGGAGGACTTATGTGTGAAGCCCCGGTGAGTCGACGCATATTTCAAACTATGCTGTCTGATGATGATGATGATGTGTCGTGGGGAGAGAGTGAGGAGGATTGCATGGTAGTGGAGGAGGGCAGTACACCTTTAAGGCAGGTCAATCAGCCTTCAAGTGGGGTGGAAGAAAGCTTTCCTTCCTCTACATGCCAGCAGTCAGCCCCTCAATTGATGTCCATCAAATCAGAAGATGAGAGTGATGCAATTGTGGAGGCAAATGAGAGCACGCAGCCATCTAAGGTTGTTACTGAAGAGGGAATTGCTTGCAAACATAGAAAAGTCTTACCTGTTGGAGTACTGCCGAGAGAGGAGGCTGTCCAAGTGCATAATGGTGTGGGAGGTGCTGCAATGGCCTCCCTAGATCCTGAGCCTGGATGGTCGGAAGATGATGGTAGCCAAATGCCTGGAGAAGGTGATGGAGGAGCTGAGGAGAGGAGGAGGTCGACTGCTGCTGCTGCTGTCCCCGATGTCTGGGATACTAAAAAGAGTGAAGCGGCAAGGAATGACGTGGGCAATGATGCGGCGCCCGCGACCGGAAGTGACGTTGCGAGCACTTCCGGTTTCGCCGCGCGCACTTCCGGTTCGGCGGAAGAGGACAACATCCAAAGCGGCAGACGCAGGAGAGTGCCAAGGAGGTCAAAGCTGCCATTAACGAAGGTAGGGAGGAAGGCAGCTTGGAAGAGGCGCAACCTCAAGCGCCTAAACCCTAAAGTGGAAGGGATTATTTCTGATCATGACTCTGAGCGTGATGTACAGGGAGCTCAGGAAGTTACAGTGCCCAATGACATGGTGAATGAATCTGTGTCCCTCTCAGGAGTGGATACTAACTTTGGAAATGTGCCCACAGATTGCAATGAAGAAATGGATTGTAGTCCCACACCTATGGATCCTAACTCTGAACCAGGAAATGGTAATGTAATGAAACTTACTAGTGAAAATAACTGTAGTACAATTAGTTCAGATATTTTCCCAGCTACAGGTGACATTAGTAATATACATCCTATTGATACTAAAAATGTGTGTCCTGATAAATTGCCTAGTAAAAATGAGCCAACTGGTATTTTGCAGCATACAGTTGACAGTGTATCCTCAGAGGTGTGTGAAATTAAGGATTGTGTTGTTATCCTGCAAGATGTAGAAAAAGATATGAATACTAAAAACAAGGATGTGGTTGTTACCAAATGTGAAACTATTTATGGCGATGTAAAGGTTATGCAAGGTGCCGTTGGTAGATTTGATTTAATTATTGAGGAAAACATATCTGACAATAAATTAAAAACGAATGAGGAATTAGATAGTTTGTCCACAGTAAGAGGGAAAAAAGAGCGGGCATTAAATGGAGCAGAGGGGTCGGCTGTGCTTGATGTATTGGCAGGTGCATCGGGGGAACCCAAGGTGACTCCTGATGCGCCGGTTGATATAGACGGAGTGCTGGGTGACTTCTACTCAGAAACAAAGAGATATATAATCACTGCTAATGATCTGTTCATTTTCGATGTTAAAACAGCCAAAGGGCTAGAATCAGGGTCCATAAAATGTAACCCAAACTTGAATAAGATTTTCTCTGTTGGTTTAAAAACTGAGAAAGGTGTACAAGCAGAATTCAAGGTCGGAGACAATAGATTTAGAATCATTGAAGATCACCTCCTCAGATATAATTCTAGTGGTAAAGAGATCTTCAGGGATAAGATGTTAGGTGTGGGTGGAAGTCACCCATCACTCTGTTCGGGGCCGCCCCCTTTGCCCCCAACATACATTCCGCCAGCTACAGCGAAAGTGGGTGAAGTACCGCAGTCAGTCGGGGTGGTGGAAGGAGGGAGGGTGGTACCTGCGGCCAGAACAAGTTCACGTCCCGAGGTGTCTTATGCCCAGGTGACTGGGAGACAGTCAGTGAGAGGCCAACCGGTGGGTGGGAAGAGAGTACCTGCTCTCCTGGAGTCTAATGCTGAGGTGCCCACTTCTGGGAGGAGAAATGCGGTTAGACTGAAGTGGGTTGGGGAAGGTGGAATTCCCAGCAGAAAAGATTTTTTGGGTCTCCTCCTAGGTATGGGCATCAAGGCACAGGACATTTTTGCCATCTTAGCTCCAGGAGACCCCCCAAGTTACTACGATGTGAGCTTTGTAACATCTAGTGGTATGGACTTCTTTTTGGAAGAAAGGAGCAGGCTGTGTGATTCAACCTGGAAAAATTTTATAGCTACGCCAATGTCAAAACAGTCATTAACCAAAAAAGCTCACATCGTGGTAACGAATGAGTCCATCCCGGTGAAAGATATTCTCCTTTGGATCAATCATTTCGCTGAAGTGGTGTCCCCGATTCACAAAGTCCTTGGCGACCTGGATATTTGGTGGGGGGGATATGAGGTGACTATTAAAATCCGCCAAAAAAATGGCGTGGCTACTCATGTCCCCCGATCAGCCCTTATTGGGAGGGATAAGATCACAGTCTTTTATCCAGGTCAGCCAAGGGTTTGTAATCGTTGTAACAGCAGGGGACATCTAAGTTACAGCTGTCAGACCCCGCGGTGTCATTTGTGTCAGGAGATTGGGCATCTTGCAAAAGACTGTAGTAAAATCAAGTGTAACTTATGCTTTCAGTTCGGTCATCCATATATCAAGTGCCCACTCTCCGACCTAAATGTACCGCGGGAGGTGGAGGAGGACATGAGGCAACCCATGCATGAGGAGGATCTGGTGTTTGATCCCAACCCCCCCAGTGTTTCTAGTCAGTCTGTCCCTCCTAATGTGTCTATCCTTGATTCTGTACAGAATGTTGTTCCTCCATCTGTGTCCCCTTCCAATGATCCCTCCTCATGTAGGTCCTCCAAGGAAACCAAGCAGAAGTCTGGCAGATCCAAGGGAGAATACTCCACCCGGGATGCAGCGGGGGGTGCAGGTCTCTCTTCAGGGGGTCCTGAGCCGCCTGAACATGGGAAGGACAGTGAGAGGAGAGGGTCCTCTGGATCCGCTTCTCAGGGCTGTCCTGTGGGAGGCTCAAAAGTCTCCTCTTCATCTCTTTCTCTTTTTTCTTCAAGCATTCCTTCCTATACCCCTTCCCAATCCGTTCCTCAAACTCCGATTCACACAAATCCTTCCCCTCGACCCCCTTCTACCTCTTCTTCCCAGCTTTCACAACTGTCCTCTTCTAAGTTAGAACCTTCTGGGGGTTGTCCAGAAATTCAGGGAGGCCTAGCGTCTTCTTTGGAGGATGGAGGACCTTTAGAGGGCAAATGGGAAAGTGTGAAAAAAAGGACAAAGAGACCTTCATTTAAAGAAAAAAAAATCAAAGAAAGATTGGAGGAAAAAGATCAAAAAAGGCAGGATGTCCTCCTTTCTTATAGGTATGCTGCCTTAGAGGAGGAAAATTCTCCTGGAGAGGAAATGGAGGTTTCAACACCTGACCAGGGAGATGCCGCATAGATTGTCTATACGTATATTGTCAATGTTCGTGTTTTTCCTTTTAGTTTTATGTCCTAGTGTACAGTTAACTGTAGGAAAAACTTCAAATATTCTGATGGCGGTTCCCCCTCCACTCAGGCTGGCAACAATCAATGTTGCCAGTATAAAATCATCCAGAGCTCGAGAATTGGCTTTTGATTCTCTTAGTCGTTTTGACGCCGATGTGATATTTTTGCAAGAGACCAGGCTCACGTCCTTGGCTGATATTCATCTGGCCAAGCGGGATTGGAGACCTGGGCCCAGTTACTGGTCTCTTGCAGCCGAGCCTGGTAGTGGAGTTGCGGTTCTTTTCAGGACCGGTATGGTAACCTGCCGGCGAATAGTTGAAGTAGAGATGGGAAGATGTCTGGTCTTAGACGTCATTCTGAAGGGACAAAACCTCAGGCTAATCAACATCTATGGCCCACACTCCATTTGGGGGAGGAAGAATCTCTTTAGAATGGTCAAGCCCTTCCTTTTTACTGCTCAGCCTGTAGTCTTCGGTGGTGACTTTAACACCGTGGTTAGGCTTATGGACAGGACAGGTACCGTGACTCGGCTGAGCAGCGATAGTAATTTTTTAGTTAGTGCAGTTAATGATGCTGGTTTGGTAGATGTGCACGTTCGACACTCTCCAAACCTCACTGGGTTCACCTTTTATAGTGGTAGTCATAGGAGTAGAATAGATAGGTTTTTTGTTAAGGGGAGTTCTGTCACTTCAACCCCGCGGTTGCAGGCGGTAGAATTCTCCGATCACTGTATTCTGTCGGTAGATCTGAATGTTTCCGATGCTCCTCCCAGGGGTAAGGGAATTTGGAGATTAAATTCGTCCTTACTGTCGGAAGAAACGATAAGACAATCTGTCGAGGAGTTTTTTCAGGCACAGGTTACCATCCTGGACTGCTTTAGCAACAAGTCTGAGTGGTGGGAAGTGGTCAAAAAGCGTGTGGTTGGACTCTTCAAGAGCCTAGCAAGAAAGAAACAAATTAGTAAACATGTTGCTTACCAGCGACTGAGAAAGAGGCTTGAAGTTCTTGTTTCGGAAGGCGGAAGTCAGGGGGAGATTTCTGAGGTCAAATCTCAACTTAAGCAGCAGCAGTATGACCGGTTGTCTTCTTTGGTTCTGGAAAGGGATCATGGGAAATACCACTCGCCTGACCCTTATCAGAATTGCAAACAAAGTGCAACGCTTAAGACGGTCAGTGCATTCAGGGATGCCTCGGGATCCGTGGCAAAGTCCAGGTCGCGGATCCTGGGTATCGCTAGAGATTTTTACGCTGATCTGCTCAGGAAGAGGCCACTTGACCAAGCAGGGATGGAAAGCTTCTTGGCTTCCATACCAGGTTTGGAAGATGTAGATATTTCTGATACAGATTTGACGGGAGACATCACTGCTGATGAGGTAGCAACTGCTATTGATAGCATTGCAACTAAAAAGACCCCTGGCCCAGATGGTTTGACGGCTGAATTTTATAAGGCTTTTAAGTCATTCTTGGCGCCACAATTGGCAGACGTGTTTAACGATTGTCTTGCTGAGGGAGAGCTGTCACCCTCCATGAGACAGTCAGCAGTGATTTTGTTGTCAAAGGGTAAAGATCCTGAGATGATTGAGAATTGGCGTCCCATCAGCCTTCTCAACATCGACAGAAAGATTCTGGCTAAGATTTTATTCTGGCGTTTATCCCAGGTAACGTGCGTACTTTCTCGCCATCAGCACTGCTCTGTTCAGGGTAAAGGCACATTTTCAGCGGTGTTAGCTGTTCGGGAAGTCCTGGAGCGGTGCAGGGCTGAGGGTTGGGGAAAGTATTTACTGGCGCTGGATCAGTCAAAAGCTTTTGATCGAGTCGATCATGAGTACCTGTGGCGGTTACTCAGTGTGTATGGTCTACAGGATGGTTTTATCAATTGACTCCGTGTATTATACAAAGGGGCTGAAAGTTTCATGCTTGTTAATGGTTGGGTTGGTCAGCCTTTTGAGGTGAGCTCGGGGGTCCGACAGGGTTGCCCCTTAAGCTCATTGCTGTATGTGTTCGCAATCGACCCCTTCGTGAGAAGGTTAGATGGCAGTTCACTCAGTGGTGTTCCGGTGGGCATCCCTGGTGTCTCATCCTTGAAAGTGATGGCCTATGCTGATGATGTTACTGTTGTGGTCTCTGAACCAGAAGAGGCGGAGGTAGTGGTTGCAGAGATTGCAAGGTACTCGTTGGCATCCAATTCCAAGGTCAATCATGACAAAAGTGAAATTTTCTGGATGGGGAAAAATGGAGAAAGCTTTGTACTTCCTGACTCCTTTCCTGTGCCCCAAGACAAAATCAAAGTTCTTGGCATCACATTTGGCCCAGGTGATTATGGCCTGCAAAATTGGGAATGTAGACTTGATGATGTCAGCACGAAAGTAGCCCACTGGAAGGGTTGGAACTTAACCCTAAGGGAAAGGATAGACTTGATCAAAACTTATCTGATTCCAGCAATGTTATATGTCAGTTACGTTGCAATCTTGCCAGAGTCTCTGTATGCGAGGATCCTCTCTTTGTTCTTTCAAATGCTCTGGAAGAACAAATTGAACCCTGTACGCAGAAATGTAACTTACAAAATCAGGCAGGAGGGTGGCTTAGGAATGGTCAACCCGGTTGTTTTCTTCACTCTGATTTTCATTAAGTATAATTTTGGTAACATGCTTTCAGAGGACCCGCCTGATTGGGTAAGCCTCTTCCGTATCTGGTATGAACCTTTTCTCACGAGGTGGGAGAGCGGTGGCTCAGTGAAGAGTCGGGCAGTTCGCAGTGGCTATCTTCCGGCTTATGTTGCTCCGTGTTTGAAGAAACTAAGGCAGTGGGGATTGAGTGTGGAGGATGTCAGGTCGGTTGAGAGGCGAGTCCTCACAGACCGGGTGATTGATTCCTATTTTCATGACTCACTGTCCTTGAGAGATTGCCCAAGCACAATGATGGAGGAGGGTTTGCGTTTGATTAACTCACCGCGTATTCCAAACAAATTGAGGGACATTGCTTGGCTTTCTTTCCACGGCAAACTCTATGTTAGAGGGAACATGAAGTTCATGAGAGTGGCAGATCGTGTGTGTCCTCGGGAGGAGTGTAATGGCGTTGAGGAGACCATGGACCACTTTCTGATGGAGTGTCCCTTTAACCTAGATGTGTACAAAGAGGTGGGCAGGGCTCTGAAAATCCCTTTCCTGAGGCGTCTGAGTTATGTTGAGTGGGCATATGGAGCATTCACATCACGCCGGGGTTTTGATTTGTGCACTTTATATATAGTTAGCTTAGTGGTTAGACAGCACACTTGGCTTGCACGGTGCGACGTAGCAATTAGGCAGAAAATCCTACCTGTCCGATTGGTAGCACAAGATATTCTGGGTGAGGTTGGGAAAATTCGGTACTTGGAGAGGAAGAAACTGGGGAGAGGACCTTGGGTTCTAGCGTGGCAGAACATCAAGCCTCCTTAAACCAGGGAAAGCCTCTTCGTTGGGTGAGCTTGCTATTCCTCAACTTTCACTATTAGATTTTGATATTTTCATCATAATTTTTGAAGATCGGCTGCAGACATAATAGGCGTTTCCTACAGTTAATGTTTTGTGTTGGGTATTTTTTTTTTTTTTTTTTCCTGGTCCTGTTAGTTTTTTGATAAGTTTGTACTGTGGAGTTTTGTATTAAATGTTTGTTCATTGTTTAGGGTTTGTATGGATGTGGTATAGATGTTATTGTCGTGTTTTTTTTTTTGTTTTTGTTTTTTTTTGGGCCTTATGTATGTATGTTGTACTGTAGGTGTTGTTTTGCACATTGTCTTGGTGATAGTTTATGTTGTCATGTCTTGTTTTTATGAATGGTAGTATGATTGGGTATCTCCCTGGGTTTTTTTTCGACCTCAGATGCAATGGTTAAATTTGTGAAACCTCTTGATATAAGTTTATGTATTATACTTTTGTTATTGTGGAAAGGCGTTTAGCCTTATGTTTTCTGTTGAGTATGGTATATTATGTGACAAGAACATGCATACTTTTATTTATTTATTATGTTCTATGTATGTATGTTTAAGATAAGAAAACTTTTACAATAAAAATCAAAAGTTTCAAAATTTCCAATGAAAGTCTATGGGAAAAATGGGGTCTTTGGGGGTCCGCCACAGGGGCCCGGAGGGTGAAATTGCTTAAAAAAGCACAAGCAACCTATTCGGGTATGAGCCGAACAAGTGTGCAAAGTTTCAGAATTCTACTCCTTAAACTCTGGGAGGAGTAGCGTATAGAAATTTGCTAAATTTTCATTGGCCGCTGGTAGCTCCGCCTAATTTGGGGTGAGCCCCCAAAATACATCTTTTTATTTGGGGTGACACCAACCATATGTGGTCCGAGTTTGGGGAGTGTAGCTTCAAAATTGTACGAGTGGCAGTGATTTTAAATTTTTCCCTGTCAAAGTCAATACGAAAAAAGGGGTCTTCCGGGGTCCGCCGCAGGGGCCCGGAGGGTGCGATCGCTTAATAAAGCACAAGCAACGTACTTCGCTTGTTTGGCGCTTCTACCCCTAAAACTGTAGGAGGAGTAGCGTATAGAAAATGGGGCGGGCGCCTATAATAATAAGAAGAACTAGATGGTGTCGTTTCTGAAGAAACCACAGGATGTTGGCTATGTGTCTGATTGGCTGTATGTGGCTCCGCCCACCTTGTCAAATTTTAACCCCAGTGACCCAGTGTGCCAAGTCTGGGAACTCTGGCTTTAATACAGTGAGAATTACAGCTGTTTACATTTTCCCATTGAAGTCAATAGGGAAAATCTGATTGGCTATTTTTGGCCCCACCCACTTTTCAAATTTTAATCCCAGTCCCCCTGTGACTGACTGTGCCAAGTTTGAAGTCCCTGCCAGTAACAGTAAAAGAATGACAGCAACTTATATATTGACATTGAATAGCAATAGGTAACATTTGATTGGCTGTTTTAAGCTCCGCCCATTTTTCTAAATTTTAAAATTAACCACCATGTCATGGTCTTTGCCAAGTTTTGGACCTCTGGCTTTAAAACTGTGAGAGTGGCAGTATTTGAAAGTTTTACATTGAAGTGCATAGGTGAAATTTGATTGGATGTTAGTGGCTCCACCCACTTTTCCTGTTTTTGACCGCAGTCACCCAGTGAATAACTGAGCCAAGTTTGGGACACCTAGCATTTAAACTGTGATTTTAGCAGTGGTTTATCATTTTTCATTAAGGTCAATGGCTGAAATCTGATTGGCTGTTGTTGCCCCGCCCCCTTTTTTCCTACTTGTGAACCACAGTCACCCAGTGACTAACACTCCAAAGTTTGTGAATGCTGGCATTTAACGTGTAAAAATGGCAGCAGTTTTATATTTTTCCATTGAAAATCAATGAATGAAATTTGATTGGTTGCTGGTGGCTACGCCCACTTTTTCAGAACTTGAAGTGGAAACCCCCAGGGACCACATTTGCGATATTCGAGGTCCCTGACATCAATATTGTGAGAATGGCAGCCTTTTTAATTGTTCCCATTTAAATCAAGCAAAGAAATCTGATTGGTCGGTTCTGGCTCTGCCCACTTTTATGTATTTTGAGTGTTGACGTATAACATAAAATCTGATGGAAAGTGCCGGAAAGTCCTATCTGCTTCCACCGAGCCCCTCTTGTGATGTCATAATAGCCCCATGTTTACCTCTGGTGATGTCAGGGAAGTGATGTCATAATAGCCGTGTGTGTATATAAGCAGAGGTTGAGCATTGAGAGGCTCACTTTTGTCTCCACTTGCACAAGTGAAGACGATTGATTTTGCTCTCGAGCAATTTACTCATTAGTGAGATTCTCATTGGTGAACTATGTTGCGCTGCTGTAAAAGGCACCGCAAAATGAACCTCAGGCTTGAGGTTCAGCAGCCCTCTGTACAGCCAGCTGCCAATGCTGACCCAGTGCCACAACCACCAGCTAGGGGAAGAGCCCAGGCAGCTGTGCGTTCTATCAGGGCTTTCTTGGGCAGACTGTTCTACTGCTGTAGACCTGCCCCATCTACCGGGCGTTCTGCATTAGCACTGGAATATGTGGTATCGGATGATTCCGGTCATGTGGTGGAGGGAGTAGCTGGGTACCCAGCACCGGGATATCAGATATCGGTTATTTCACCTTATGTGGAGGAAGCAGAAGAGGCTGATGATTCTGGTCATGTGGTGGAGGAAGTAGCTGGGGAACCAGCGCCAGGATATCAGCTTTCTGATGTTTTGCCTTATGTGGATGTGGAGGAGAAGAAAGAAGCTGATGATTCCGGTCATGTGGTGGAGGAAGTAGCTGGGGAACCAGCGCCGGGATATCAGTTATCGGATGTCTCCCCCTTGGATGTTGACGAAGCAGAAGAAGCTGATGATTCCGGTCATGTGGAGGAGGTAGTAGCTGGGGAACCAGCGCCGGGATATCAGTTGTCGGATGTTTCACCTTTTGTGGATGTGGACTTAGGAGCTGATGATTCTGGTCATGTGGTGGAGGAAGTAGCTGGGGAACCAGCGCCAGGGTATCAGTTTTCTGATGTTTCACCTCGTGTGGATGTGAAGGAGAAGGAAGAGGCTGATGATTCCGGTCATGTGGTGGAGGAAGTAGCTGGGAAACCAGCGCCGGGATATCAGTTATCGGATATCTCCCCCTTGGATGTTGACGAAGCAGAAGAAGCTGATGATTCCGGTCATGTGGAGGAGGAAGTAGCTGGGGAACAAGCGCCGGGATATCAGTTGTCGGATGTTTCACCTTTTGTGGATGTGGACTTAGGAGCTGATGATTCTGGTCATGTGGTGGAGGAAGTAGCTGGGGAACCAGCGCCGGGATATCAGCTTTCTGATGTTTCACCTCGTGTGGATGTAAAGGAGAAGGAAGAGGCTGATGATTCCGGTCATGTGGTGGAGGAAGTAGCTGGGAAACCAACGCCGGGATATCAGTTATCGGATATCTCCCCCTTGGATGTTGACGAAGCAGAAGAAGCTGATGATTCCGGTCATGTGGTGGAGGAAGTAGCTGGGGAACCAGCGCCGGGATATCAGTTGTCGGATGCTTCAGCTTTTGTTGATGTGGACTTAGGAGTTGATGATTCTGGTCATGTGGTGGAGGAAGTAGCTGGGGAACCAGCGCCAGGATATCAGCTTTCTGATGTTTCACCTCGTGTGGATGTGGAGGAGAAGGAAGAGGCTGATGATTCCGGTCATGTGGTGGAGGAAGTAGCTGGGGAACCAGCGCCGGGATATCAGTTATCGGATGTCTCCCCCTTGGATGTTGACGAAGCAGAAGAAGCTGATGATTCCGGTCATGTGGAGGAGGTAGTAGCTGGGGAACCAGCGCCGGGATATCAGTTGTCGGATGTTTCACCTTTTGTGGATGTGGACTTAGGAGCTGATGATTCTGGTCATGTGGTGGAGGAAGTAGCTGGGGAACCAGCGCCAGGGTATCAGCTTTCTGATGTTTCACCTCGTGTGGATGTGAAGGAGAAGGAAGAGGCTGATGATTCCGGTCATGTGGTGGAGGAAGTAGCTGGGAAACCAGCGCCGGGATATCAGTTATCGGATATCTCCCCCTTGGATGTTGACGAAGCAGAAGAAGCTGATGATTCCGGTCATGTGGAGGAGGAAGTAGCTGGGGAACCAGCGCCGGGATATCAGTTGTCGGATGTTTCACCTTTTGTGGATGTGGACTTAGGAGCTGATGATTCTGGTCATGTGGTGGAGGAAGTAGCTGGGGAACCAGCGCCGGGATATCAGCTTTCTGATGTTTCACCTCGTGTGGATGTGAAGGAGAAGGAAGAGGCTGATGATTCCGGTCATGTGGTGGAGGAAGTAGCTGGGAAACCAACGCCGGGATATCAGTTATCGGATATCTCCCCCTTGGATGTTGACGAAGCAGAAGAAGCTGATGATTCCGGTCATGTGGTGGAGGAAGTAGCTGGGGAACCAGCGCCGGGATATCAGTTGTCGGATGCTTCAGCTTTTGTTGATGTGGACTTAGGAGTCGATGATTCTGGTCATGTGGTGGAGGAAGTAGCTGGGGAACCAGCGCCAGGATATCAGCTTTCTGATGTTTCACCTCGTGTGGATGTGGAGGAGAAGGAAGAGGCTGATGATTCCGGTCATGTGGTGGAGGAAGTAGCTGGGGAACCAGCGCCGGGATATCAGTTATCGGATGTCTCCCTCTTGGATGTTGACGAAGCGGAAGAAGCTGATGATTCCGGTTATGTGGTGGAGGAAGTAGCTGGGGAACCAGCGCCGGGATATCAGTTGTCGGATGCTTCAGCTTTTGTTGATGTGGACTTAGGAGCTGATGATTCCGGTCATGTGGTGGAGGAAGTAGCTGGGGAACCAGCGCCGGGATATCAGCTTTCTGATGTTTCACCTCATGTGGATGTGAAGGAGAAGGAAGAGGCTGATGATTCCGGTCATGAGGTGGAGGAAGTAGCTGGGGAACCAGCGCCGGGATATCAGTTGTCGGATGCTTCAGCTTTTGTTGATGTGGACTTAGGAGCTGATGATTCTGGTCATGTGGTGGAGGAAGTAGCTGGGGAACCAGCGCCAGGATATCAGCTTTCTGATGTTTCACCTCGTGTGGATGTGAAGGAGAAGGAAGAAGCTGATGATTCCGGTCATGTGGTGGAGGAAGTAGCTGGGGAACCAGCGCTGGGATATCAGTTATCGGATGTCTCCCCCTTGGATGTTGGCGAAGTGGAAGAAGCTGATGATTCCGGTCATGTGGTGGAGGAAGCAGCTGGGGAACCAGCGCCGGGATATCAGTTGTCGGATGCTTCAGCTTTTGTCGATGTGGACTTAGGAGCTGATGATTCCGGTCATGTGGAGGAGGAAGTAGCTGGGAAACCAGCGCCGGGATATCAGCTTTCTGATGTTTCACCTCGTGTGGCGAAGGAGGAAGAAGCTGGCCCGAGTGGAATCCAGACCATCAGGAAGCCACTGACTTTGGGCAGCTTCAACTTCCATAAACTTCTTGGAGAGGGGTCATTTGGCAAGGTTTACCTTGCTTCCCACCGAGCCAGAGACCAACAGCTGGCCATTAAAATGGTCAAGAAAAGGCCATTTATAAAGTATAATGACCCTGAGGAAATATTCATGGAGTGTCAGGTATTGAAGACCCTTGGGAAGGGTCCCTTTATCACTCAGCTCTACGGTACATTCCAGTCAAAGAATTACCTCTGCTTTGCCATGGAGTACCTGAGCGGGGGAGATCTGATGACACTTCTAGATGATGCTGACAAGCCATTTGACATTACGACCCTGAGACTGTTTGCTGCGCAGATGGTTATCGGCCTGGAGTACATCCACTCCAAGGGTGTCATCCACAGAGACATCAAGCCGGAAAACATCCTCCTGGACGGAGTCGGGAACATAAAGATTGCTGACTTCGGCCTGGCAGTGCAAGATGTCTTTGGGGATGACATGGTTGAAGGATGTAACGGGAGCTTGCACTATATGGCCCCGGAGGTGTTCCTAGAGATGGACTACGAACACTCAGTAGACTTCTTCTCTACGGGAATCATGCTTTTTTTGATGGCATGCCTCAAACACCCATTCATGGACAAGTGGGAGAAGGATGAGGCTGTCATCAAAAACTCCATTTATTACAATTATCCAGACTACCCGCCGGAGATGGACCCCACACTGAAAGACTTCCTGGAGAAGCTACTGTGTAAAAACCAGGAAGCGCGTAAAGATCAGATGAAAAACCTGAGGGAAGAGCCGTTCTTCATTTCCATAGACTGGAAGGCTGTGGAGTCCGGAGGGGTGCGGCCCCCATTCCGTGTGGAACCACCATAGGAAGAGCCGAGAGAGACCCCTACTCACTTGGACAACAACAACACTAGTACTATAATAGTTACATAGCTATAATAAAATGTGTAAAAATGACAGCAGTTTTATTGTTTTCTATTAAAAATCAATGAATGAAATTTGATTGGTTGCGGGTGGCTCCGCCCACTTTTTCTAAACTTGGAGTGGAAACCCCCAGCGACCACATTTGCGATATTCGAGGGCCCTGACATCAATATTGTGAGAATGGCAGCCTTGTTAATTTTTCCCATTTAAATCAATCAAAGAAATCTGATTGGTCGGTTTTGGCTCCGCCCACTTTTATGAATTTTAATCCCAGTCCCCCAGTGACCAACTGTGCCAAGTGTCAGGACCCTGCCACTAACCGTCTAAGAGCAGCAGCAATTTTTTTTATTTTTCCCTTTTAAACTAATGGCTGAAATTTGATTGGCTGTGGTAGACTCCGCCCACTTTTTATAAATTTTAAACCCAGTCACCCAGTGACCCACTGTGCCAAGTCTGGGAACTCTGGCTTTAATACTGTGAGAATTGCAGCGGTTTACATTTTCCCATTGAAGTCAATAGGGTAAATCTGATTGGTTGTGTGTGGCTCCGCCCACTTTTTTGGGTCCCCAAAATGTGACAGAATGTTTCAGCTTCACCCCATAACCAAGTGACCCAAGTTTGGTGAGGCGGTTGTCAGTCTGAACTGGATCACTGAGGGGAGAGCATTGACTGTTGGAGCTCTGCTCAAAGGACCTATCCGTGGTGTGCCTGTCCGACCATCAGTGCAGGAGGAGCGGAGATAGTCCGAACTTTAAGGCCCTGCTTAGGCCTTTCGTCGGCAGGAGCCTACCTTGCAGGCCGGCTGTCTCAGGATGGAGCAGGCGGCTCCAAAGCACCCTGATCCCACTGGCTTGGGAAGGGGAGGAACATTGACTGTGAAGGACACTGTAGCTTGGGTGCACGCAGTTGATGAATTCTTGATAAAAACTTTGAAGTTCCAGCTAAAGAATGCAATCTTTCGCTACGGAGTGAAATGGCAATCGAGCTTTCTGAATATGGACCCTGAACTGGTAAGCCTGAGACAGAGGATCCGTGAGCAGCAGGCTGTGCTTGAGGGCATGAAAGCTTACGGGGGACCTATGAGTGAGGCCCTGGTGTGTCGTCAGAGGTTCCAAGCCATGTTAGCAAACAGTGATGATGAATATCTGAACGGAGGTGAGGGAGATTGCGTGGTTATGGAGAAAGGCAGTACGTCTGAGGAGCCTTCTGGTCAGGCGTCTCTCTTACCTGCCATGCATCAACCTACTGAGCAAATTACAGCTGTGCATGTTAAACCTGAAATTGATGAAGATACGATCTTGGAGGTGATTGTCGGGAGGGAATCTTCCAAGACAGAGGTGGATAATGTATGTAAAGATGATAAAGCTTCCCTAACAGTCAAAGATGGTGGCAAATACGTTAAAACTTTACCTGTGGGGGTGTTGCCGTTGTCAGGGGCTGTGCAGATACATGATGGTTTGGGAGGCGTTATACAAACCTCCCTGGATCCTGACCCTGAGCAGTCAGCATCTGGAGATGATGGTGTGAGCCAAGAGTCCAAAGGACTCATGCAGGTAGAAGGCATATTGCAAAAATGGTAAAATCCCCCATAGGCTTTCATTAGGCCCCTATTTCACTTTCCAAAATCTCAAATCTTTTCAAAGGGCAATGGCTCAGCAGTGGCAAATTTTCTAGCATTGTAGGAACTGTTAGGGGGATCATAACTGGTGAGTTTCGGGTCCCTAGGCCAAAGAGGTCATAGCCTAGGGTCACAAAAACCTGTTTATTTGGGCTATTTCAATGGTAGTGATGCTGACGTACATAAATCGCAGCCATGGCCGTTAGCAACGTCTGAATTTCACGAAATGTCTCATGCAGGTAGAAGACATATTGTTAGACTTGGATTCCAAAGATGGGGTCCCTACATTTCTGCAAACCAGAGTTACAGGGGTCCAAAATTGGTAAAATCCCCCATAGGCTTTCATTGCCTCCCTATTTCACTTTCCAAAATCTCACATCTTTTCAAAGGGCAATTGCTCAGCAGTGGCAAATTTTCTAGCATTGTAGGGACCCTTAGGGGGAACATGACTGGTGAGTTTTGGGCCCCTAGGCCAAAGAGGTCATAGCCTAGGGTCACAAAAACCTGTTTATTTGGGCTATTTCAATGGTAGTGATGCTGACGTACATAAATCACAGCCATGGCCATTAGCAACGTCTGAATTTCACGAAATGTCTCATGCAGGTAGAAGACATATTGTTAGACTTGGATTCCAAAGATGGGGTCCCTACATCTCTGCAAACCAGAGTTACAGGGGTCCAAAATTGGTAAAATGTTTTGGGAACTGTATCCTTAGCCAAAGGGAACTGTGATTTGCTTATGCAGAGTGATGGGAAGGGAAGGGAGGTGGAAGTAAAGCTTACTAGAGTCAAATGTGATACCGTGTTTGGCAATATTGAGATAATGCAAAATGAGAATGGTAGTGTGAATTTGTTAATTGAAGATGAAGTGATTGAAAATGTTTCTTTAAATGAAAATGTGGATGTGGAAAAAAAAGAAAGTTGTGTAGAAAATGACATAAAAAGTAAAGAGAATAAACAGGAGGAGAAAGGGGCAGATGGGCAGGCTGCTGTTGATACATCTGTGGGTGCTGCAGGAGAAGGAGTGGTTGGGACCACAGAAAGTATGGAGGAGGTTGCGTTAGCTCTTGGTGCACTTGCAGATGTAAATGAAGTGCTGGGTGACTTCTATTCTGAAACTAAAAGGTATATTGTAACTGAACTTAAGCTTCTCATTCTTGATGTCCCCCAGCACCACATTTGCGATATTCGAGGTCCATGACATCAATAATGTGAGAATGGCAGCCTTTTTATTTTTCCCATACAAATCAATGAAAGAAATCTGGTTGGTTTTGGCCCCACCCACTTTTCTGAATTTTAATCCCAGTCCCCTGGTGACCAACTGTACCAAGTTTGAGGACTCTGCTATTAACTGTCTAAATGCGGCAGCAGTTTTACATTTTCCCATTTAAATGAATGGCTGAAATTTGGCTGTGGTAGACTCTGCCCACTTTTTCTAAATTTTAAACCCAGTCACCCAGCGACCCAGTGGGCCAAGTTTGGGAACTCTGGCTTTTATACTGTGAGAATTACAGCTGTTTACATATTCTCATTGAAGTCAATAGGGAAAATCTGATTGGTTGTTTGTGGCTCCGCCCACTTTTTGGGGTCCCCAAAATGTGACAGAATGTTTTAGCATCACCCCATGACTAAGTGACCCAAGTTTGGTGAGAGTAATTTCAAAGCTGTACGAGTGGCGAAAGTTTCAAGTTTTCCAACGAAAGTCTATGGGAAAAATAAGGTCTTCGGGGGTCCACCACAGGGGCACGGAGGGTGGGATTGCTTAAAAAAGCACAAGCGATCTATTCGGGTATGAGCCAAACAAGTGTGCAAAGTTTCATAATTGTACTCCTGAAACTCTGGGAGGAGTAGCGTATAGAAAATTGCTAAATGTTCATTGGCTGGTGGTAGCTCCGCCCACTTTGGGTGCCCCCCAAAATACTTATTTTAATTTGGGGTGACACCAACAATATGAGGTCCGAGTTTGGGGAGTGTAGCTTCAAAATTGTACGAGTGACAGCGATTTTAAATTTTTCCCTGTCAAAGTCAATACGAAAAATGGGGGCTTCTGGGGTCTGCCGCAGGGGCGCGGAGGGTGGGATCGCTTAATAAAGCACAAGCAGCGTACTTCACTATAAGACGAATAAGTGTGGAAAGTGTGGCGCTTGAACCCCTAAAACTGTAGGAGGCGTAGCGTACAGAAAATGGGGGGCGCTAATAATAATAACTAGATGGTGTCGTTTCTGAAGAAACCACAGGATGTTGGCTATGTGTCTGATTGGCTGCATGTGGCTCCGCCCACCTTGCCAAATTTTAACCCCAGTCACCCAGTGACCCAGTGTGCCAAGTCTGGGAACTCTGGCTTTAATAATGTGAGAATTACAGCTGTTTACATTTTACCATTGAAGTCAATAGGGAAAATCTGATTGGCTGTTTTTGGCCCCGCCCACTTTCAAAATTTTAATCCCAGTCCCCATGTGACCGACTGTGCCAAGTTTGAAGTCCCTGCCATTAACAGTAAAAGAATGACAGCAACTTATATATTGACATTGATTAGCAATAGGTAACATTTGATTGGCTGTTTTAAGCTCCGCCCATTTTTCTAAATTTTAACATTAACCACCATGTCATGGTCTGTGCCAAGTTTTGGACCTCTGGCTTTAAAACTGTGAGAGTGGCAGTATTTGAAAGCTTTACATTGAAGTGCATTGGTTAAATTTGATTGGATGCTAGTGGCTCCGCCCACTTTTTTATTTTTTGACCGCAATCACCCAGTGAGTAACTGAGCCAAGTTTGGGACACCTGGCATTTAAACTGTGATAATAGCAGCAGTTTATCATTTTTCATTAAGGTCAATGGCTGAAATCTGATTGGCTGTTGTTACCCCGCCCCCTTTTTTTTACTAATTGCGAATCACAGTCACTCAGTCACTAACACTCCAAAGTTTGTGAATGCTGGCGTTTAACGTGTAAAAATGGCAGCAGTTTTATTGTTTTCTATTGAAAATCAATGAATGACATTTGATTGGTTGCTGGTGGCTCCACCCACTTTTTCAAAATTTGAAGTGTAAATCCCCAGGGACCACATTTGTGATATTCGAAGTCCCTGACATCAATATTGTGAGAATGGCAGCCTTTTTAATTTTTCCCATTTAAATCAATTAACGAAATCTGATTGGTCGGTTTTAGCTCTGCCCACTTTTATGAATTTTAATCCCAGTCCCCCAGTGACCAACTGTGCCGAGTGTCAGGACCCTACCATTAACCGTCTAAGAGCAGCAGCAATTTTTATTTTTCCCATTTAAACTAATGGCTGAAATTTGATTGGCTGTGGTAGACTCCATCCACTTTTAATACATTTTAAACCCAGTCACCCAGTGACCCACTATGCCAAGTCTGGGAACTCTGGCTTTAATACTTTGAGAATTACAGCTGTTTACATTTTCTCATTGCAGTCAATAGGGAAAATCTGATTGGTTGTTTGTGGCTCCACCCACTTTTTTGGGTCCCCAAAATGTGACAGAATGTTTCAGCTTCACTCCCTGACCAAGTGACCCCAGTTTGGTGAGTGTAACTCATTCTGAGGTTGGACTCCCAGGAGTGAACACTGGTCTCTGGAGCTCTGCTCCCAAAGGTCTCTTCTGTGGTGTGCCTGGCTGAACATCTATCCAGGAGGAGCGGAGGAGATCTGAACTTTAAGGCCCTGCTTAGGCCTTCTGCCGGCAGGAGCCTGCTTTGCAGGCCAGCTGTCTCAAGATGGAGCAGCCGGCCCCGAAACCCCCTGATCCTGCTTGCCAAGGAGGGGAAGGCACTACAGCCATGATGGACACTGTGATATGGGTGCGCGAAGTGGCTGAGTGCTATGAGTCCATAAAAAGTCTCAAGCTCCAGTTGAAATCTACCATTTTTCGCTATGGGGTGAAGTGGCAGGTGAACGTCCTTAAAATGGATCCTGAACTGGTCGACCTAAGGAGGAGAATCAAGCAGCAAAAGGCTGTGCTGCAAGGCCTAAAAGACTGTGGAGGACTTATGTGTGAAGCCCCGGTGAGTCGACGCATATTTCAAACTATGCTGTCTGATGATGATGATGATGTGTCGTGGGGAGAGAGTGAGGAGGATTGCATGGTAGTGGAGGAGGGCAGTACACCTTTAAGGCAGGTCAATCAGCCTTCAAGTGGGGTGGAAGAAAGCTTTCCTTCCTCTACATGCCAGCAGTCAGCCCCTCAATTGATGTCCATCAAATCAGAAGATGAGAGTGATGCAATTGTGGAGGCAAATGAGAGCACGCAGCCATCTAAGGTTGTTACTGAAGAGGGAATTGCTTGCAAACATAGAAAAGTCTTACCTGTTGGAGTACTGCCGAGAGAGGAGGCTGTCCAAGTGCATAATGGTGTGGGAGGTGCTGCAATGGCCTCCCTAGATCCTGAGCCTGGATGGTCGGAAGATGATGGTAGCCAAATGCCTGGAGAAGGTGATGGAGGAGCTGAGGAGAGGAGGAGGTCGACTGCTGCTGCTGCTGTCCCCGATGTCTGGGATACTAAAAAGAGTGAAGCGGCAAGGAATGACGTGGGCAATGATGCGGCGCCCGCGACCGGAAGTGACGTTGCGAGCACTTCCGGTTTCGCCGCGCGCACTTCCGGTTCGGCGGAAGAGGACAATATCCAAAGCGGCAGACGCAGGAGAGTGCCAAGGAGGTCAAAGCTGCCATTAACGAAGGTAGGGAGGAAGGCAGCTTGGAAGAGGCGCAACCTCAAGCGCCTAAACCCTAAAGTGGAAGGGATTATTTCTGATCATGACTCTGAGCGTGATGTACAGGGAGCTCAGGAAGTTACAGTGCCCAATGACATGGTGAATGAATCTGTGTCCCTCTCAGGAGTGGATACTAACTTTGGAAATGTGCCCACAGATTGCAATGAAGAAATGGATTGTAGTCCCACACCTATGGATCCTAACTCTGAACCAGGAAATGGTAATGTAATGAAACTTACTAGTGAAAATAACTGTAGTACAATTAGTTCAGATATTTTCCCAGCTACAGGTGACATTAGTAATATACATCCTATTGATACTAAAAATGTGTGTCCTGATAAATTGCCTAGTAAAAATGAGCCAACTGGTATTTTGCAGCATACAGTTGACAGTGTATCCTCAGAGGTGTGTGAAATTAAGGATTGTGTTGTTATCCTGCAAGATGTAGAAAAAGATATGAATACTAAAAACAAGGATGTGGTTGTTACCAAATGTGAAACTATTTATGGCGATGTAAAGGTTATGCAAGGTGCCGTTGGTAGATTTGATTTAATTATTGAGGAAAACATATCTGACAATAAATTAAAAACGAATGAGGAATTAGATAGTTTGTCCACAGTAAGAGGGAAAAAAGAGCGGGCATTAAATGGAGCAGAGGGGTCGGCTGTGCTTGATGTATTGGCAGGTGCATCGGGGGAACCCAAGGTGACTCCTGATGCGCCGGTTGATATAGACGGAGTGCTGGGTGACTTCTACTCAGAAACAAAGAGATATATAATCACTGCTAATGATCTGTTCATTTTCGATGTTAAAACAGCCAAAGGGCTAGAATCAGGGTCCATAAAATGTAACCCAAACTTGAATAAGATTTTCTCTGTTGGTTTAAAAACTGAGAAAGGTGTACAAGCAGAATTCAAGGTCGGAGACAATAGATTTAGAATCATTGAAGATCACCTCCTCAGATATAATTCTAGTGGTAAAGAGATCTTCAGGGATAAGATGTTAGGTGTGGGTGGAAGTCACCCATCACTCTGTTCGGGGCCGCCCCCTTTGCCCCCAACATACATTCCGCCAGCTACAGCGAAAGTGGGTGAAGTACCGCAGTCAGTCGGGGTGGTGGAAGGAGGGAGGGTGGTACCTGCGGCCAGAACAAGTTCACGTCCCGAGGTGTCTTATGCCCAGGTGACTGGGAGACAGTCAGTGAGAGGCCAACCGGTGGGTGGGAAGAGAGTACCTGCTCTCCTGGAGTCTAATGCTGAGGTGCCCACTTCTGGGAGGAGAAATGCGGTTAGACTGAAGTGGGTTGGGGAAGGTGGAATTCCCAGCAGAAAAGATTTTTTGGGTCTCCTCCTAGGTATGGGCATCAAGGCACAGGACATTTTTGCCATCTTAGCTCCAGGAGACCCCCCAAGTTACTACGATGTGAGCTTTGTAACATCTAGTGGTATGGACTTCTTTTTGGAAGAAAGGAGCAGGCTGTGTGATTCAACCTGGAAAAATTTTATAGCTACGCCAATGTCAAAACAGTCATTAACCAAAAAAGCTCACATCGTGGTAACGAATGAGTCCATCCCGGTGAAAGATATTCTCCTTTGGATCAATCATTTCGCTGAAGTGGTGTCCCCGATTCACAAAGTCCTTGGCGACCTGGATATTTGGTGGGGGGGATATGAGGTGACTATTAAAATCCGCCAAAAAAATGGCGTGGCTACTCATGTCCCCCAATCAGCCCTTATTGGGAGGGATAAGATCACAGTCTTTTATCCAGGTCAGCCAAGGGTTTGTAATCGTTGTAACAGCAGGGGACATCTAAGTTACAGCTGTCAGACCCCGCGGTGTCATTTGTGTCAGGAGATTGGGCATCTTGCAAAAGACTGTAGTAAAATCAAGTGTAACTTATGCTTTCAGTTCGGTCATCCATATATCAAGTGCCCACTCTCCGACCTAAATGTACCGCGGGAGGTGGAGGAGGACATGAGGCAACCCATGCATGAGGAGGATCTGGTGTTTGATCCCAACCCCCCCAGTGTTTCTAGTCAGTCTGTCCCTCCTAATGTGTCTATCCTTGATTCTGTACAGAATGTTGTTCCTCCATCTGTGTCCCCTTCCAATGATCCCTCCTCATGTAGGTCCTCCAAGGAAACCAAGCAGAAGTCTGGCAGATCCAAGGGAGAATACTCCACCCGGGATGCAGCGGGGGGTGCAGGTCTCTCTTCAGGGGGTCCTGAGCCGCCTGAACATGGGAAGGACAGTGAGAGGAGAGGTTCCTCTGGATCCGCTTCTCAGGGCTGTCCTGTGGGAGGCTCAAAAGTCTCCTCTTCATCTCTTTCTCTTTTTTCTTCAAGCATTCCTTCCTATACCCCTTCCCAATCCGTTCCTCAAACTCCGATTCACACAAATCCTTCCCCTCGACCCCCTTCTACCTCTTCTTCCCAGCTTTCACAACTGTCCTCTTCTAAGTTAGAACCTTCTGGGGGTTGTCCAGAAATTCAGGGAGGCCTAGCGCCTTCTTTGGAGGATGGAGGACCTTTAGAGGGCAAATGGGAAAGTGTGAAAAAAAGGACAAAGAGACCTTCATTTAAAGAAAAAAAAATCAAAGAAAGATTGGAGGAAAAAGATCAAAAAAGGCAGGATGTCCTCCTTTCTTATAGGTATGCTGCCTTAGAGGAGGAAAATTCTCCTGGAGAGGAAATGGAGGTTTCAACACCTGACCAGGGAGATGCCGCATAGATTGTCTATACGTATATTGTCAATGTTCGTGTTTTTCCTTTTAGTTTTATGTCCTAGTGTACAGTTAACTGTAGGAAAAACTTCAAATATTCTGATGGCGGTTCCCCCTCCACTCAGGCTGGCAACAATCAATGTTGCCAGTATAAAATCATCCAGAGCTCGAGAATTGGCTTTTGATTCTCTTAGTCGTTTTGACGCCGATGTGATATTTTTGCAAGAGACCAGGCTCACGTCCTTGGCTGATATTCATCTGGCCAAGCGGGATTGGAGACCTGGGCCCAGTTACTGGTCTCTTGCAGCCGAGCCTGGTAGTGGAGTTGCGGTTCTTTTCAGGACCGGTATGGTAACCTGCCGGCGAATAGTTGAAGTAGAGATGGGAAGATGTCTGGTCTTAGACGTCATTCTGAAGGGACAAAACCTCAGGCTAATCAACATCTATGGCCCACACTCCATTTGGGGGAGGAAGAATCTCTTTAGAATGGTCAAGCCCTTCCTTTTTACTGCTCAGCCTGTAGTCTTCGGTGGTGACTTTAACACCGTGGTTAGGCTTATGGACAGGACAGGTACCGTGACTCGGCTGAGCAGCGATAGTAATTTTTTAGTTAGTGCAGTTAATGATGCTGGTTTGGTAGATGTGCACGTTCGACACTCTCCAAACCTCACTGGGTTCACCTTTTATAGTGGTAGTCATAGGAGTAGAATAGATAGGTTTTTTGTTAAGGGGAGTTCTGTCACTTCAACCCCGCGGTTGCAGGCGGTAGAATTCTCCGATCACTGTATTCTGTCGGTAGATCTGAATGTTTCCGATGCTCCTCCCAGGGGTAAGGGAATTTGGAGATTAAATTCGTCCTTACTGTCGGAAGAAACGATAAGACAATCTGTCGAGGAGTTTTTTCAGGCACAGGTTACCATCCTGGACTGCTTTAGCAACAAGTCTGAGTGGTGGGAAGTGGTCAAAAAGCGTGTGGTTGGACTCTTCAAGAGCCTAGCAAGAAAGAAACAAATTAGTAAACATGTTGCTTACCAGCGACTGAGAAAGAGGCTTGAAGTTCTTGTTTCGGAAGGCGGAAGTCAGGGGGAGATTTCTGAGGTCAAATCTCAACTTAAGCAGCAGCAGTATGACCGGTTGTCTTCTTTGGTTCTGGAAAGGGATCATGGGAAATACCACTCGCCTGACCCTTATCAGAATTGCAAACAAAGTGCAACGCTTAAGACGGTCAGTGCATTCAGGGATGCCTCGGGATCCGTGGCAAAGTCCAGGTCGCGGATCCTGGGTATCGCTAGAGATTTTTACGCTGATCTGCTCAGGAGTAGGCCACTTGACCAAGCAGGGATGGAAAGCTTCTTGGCTTCCATACCAGGTTTGGAAGATGTAGATATTTCTGATACAGATTTGACGGGAGACATCACTGCTGATGAGGTAGCAACTGCTATTGATAGCAGTGCAACTAAAAAGACCCCTGGCCCAGATGGTTTGACGGCTGAATTTTATAAGGCTTTTAAGTCATTCTTGGCGCCACAATTGGCAGACGTGTTTAACGATTGTCTTGCTGAGGGAGAGCTGTCACCCTCCATGAGACAGTCAGCAGTGATTTTGTTGTCAAAGGGTAAAGATCCTGAGATGATTGAGAATTGGCGTCCCATCAGCCTTCTCAACATCGACAGAAAGATTCTGGCTAAGATTTTATTCTGGCGTTTATCCCAGGTAACGTGCGTACTTTCTCGCCATCAGCACTGCTCTGTTCAGGGTAAAGGCACATTTTCAGCGGTGTTAGCTGTTCGGGAAGTCCTGGAGCGGTGCAGGGCTGAGGGTTGGGGAAAGTATTTACTGGCGCTGGATCAGTCAAAAGCTTTTGATCGAGTCGATCATGAGTACCTGTGGCGGTTACTCAGTGTGTATGGTCTACAGGATGGTTTTATCAATTGGCTCCGTGTATTATACAAAGGGGCTGAAAGTTTCATGCTTGTTAATGGTTGGGTTGGTCAGCCTTTTGAGGTGAGCTCGGGGGTCCGACAGGGTTGCCCCTTAAGCTCATTGCTGTATGTGTTCGCAATCGACCCCTTCGTGAGAAGGTTAGATGGCAGTTCACTCAGTGGTGTTCCGGTGGGCATCCCTGGTGTCTCATCCTTGAAAGTGATGGCCTATGCTGATGATGTTACTGTTGTGGTCTCTGAACCAGAAGAGGCGGAGGTAGTGGTTGCAGAGATTGCAAGGTACTCGTTGGCATCCAATTCCAAGGTCAATCATGACAAAAGTGAAATTTTCTGGATGGGGAAAAATGGAGAAAGCTTTGTACTTCCTGACTCCTTTCCTGTGCCCCAAGACAAAATCAAAGTTCTTGGCATCACATTTGGCCCAGGTGATTATGGCCTGCAAAATTGGGAATGTAGACTTGATGATGTCAGCACGAAAGTAGCCCACTGGAAGGGTTGGAACTTAACCCTAAGGGAAAGGATAGACTTGATCAAAACTTATCTGATTCCAGCAATGTTATATGTCAGTTACGTTGCAATCTTGCCAGAGTCTCTGTATGCGAGGATCCTCTCTTTGTTCTTTCAAATGCTCTGGAAGAACAAATTGAACCCTGTACGCAGAAATGTAACTTACAAAATCAGGCAGGAGGGTGGCTTAGGAATGGTCAACCCGGTTGTTTTCTTCACTCTGATTTTCATTAAGTATAATTTTGGTAACATGCTTTCAGAGGACCCGCCTGATTGGGTAAGCCTCTTCCGTATCTGGTATGAACCTTTTCTCACGAGGTGGGAGAGCGGTGGCTCAGTGAAGAGTCGGGCAGTTCGCAGTGGCTATCTTCCGGCTTATGTTGCTCCGTGTTTGAAGAAACTAAGGCAGTGGGGATTGAGTGTGGAGGATGTCAGGTCGGTTGAGAGGCGAGTCCTCACAGACCGGGTGATTGATTCCTATTTTCATGACTCACTGTCCTTGAGAGATTGCCCAAGCACAATGATGGAGGAGGGTTTGCGTTTGATTAACTCACCGCGTATTCCAAACAAATTGAGGGACATTGCTTGGCTTTCTTTCCACGGCAAACTCTATGTTAGAGGGAACATGAAGTTCATGAGAGTGGCAGATCGTGTGTGTCCTCGGGAGGAGTGTAATGGCGTTGAGGAGACCATGGACCACTTTCTGATGGAGTGTCCCTTTAACCTAGATGTGTACAAAGAGGTGGGCAGGGCTCTGAAAATCCCTTTCCTGAGGCGTCTGAGTTATGCCGAGTGGGCATATGGAGCATTCACATCACGCCGGGGTTTTGATTTGTGCACTTTATATATAGTTAGCTTAGTGGTTAGACAGCACACTTGGCTTGCACGGTGCGACGTAGCAATTAGGCAGAAAATCCTACCTGTCCGATTGGTAGCACAAGATATTCTGGGTGAGGTTGGGAAAATTCGGTACTTGGAGAGGAAGAAACTGGGGAGAGGACCTTGGGTTCTAGCGTGGCAGAACATCAAGCCTCCTTAAACCAGGGAAAGCCTCTTCGTTGGGTGAGCTTGCTATTCCTCAACTTTCACTATTAGATTTTGATATTTTCATCATAATTTTTGAAGATCGGCTGCAGACATAATAGGCGTTTCCTACAGTTAATGTTTTGTGTTGGGTATTTTTTTTTTTTTTTTTCCTGGTCCTGTTAGTTTTTTGATAAGTTTGTACTGTGGAGTTTTGTATTAAATGTTTGTTCATTGTTTAGGGTTTGTATGGATGTGGTATAGATGTTATTGTCGTGTTTTTTTTTTTTTTTTTTTTTTTTTTGGGGCCTTATGTATGTATGTTGTACTGTAGGTGTTGTTTTGCACATTGTCTTGGTGATAGTTTATGTTGTCATGTCTTGTTTTTATGAATGGTAGTATGATTGGGTATCTCCCTGGGTTTTTTTCGACCTCAGATGCAATGGTTAAATTTGTGAAACCTCTTGATATAAGTTTATGTATTATAATTTTGTTATTGTGGAAAGGCGTTTAGCCTTATGTTTTCTGTTGAGTATGGTATATTATGTGACAAGAACATGCATACTTTTATTTATTTATTATGTTCTATGTATGTATGTTTAAGATAAGAAAACTTTTACAATAAAAATCAAAAGTTTCAAAATTTCCAATGAAAGTCTATGGGAAAAATGGGGTCTTTGGGGGTCCGCCACAGGGGCCCGGAGGGTGAAATTGCTTAAAAAAGCACAAGCAACCTATTCGGGTATGAGCCGAACAAGTGTGCAAAGTTTCAGAATTCTACTCCTTAAACTCTGGGAGGAGTAGCGTATAGAAATTTGCTAAATTTTCATTGGCCGCTGGTAGCTCCGCCTAATTTGGGGTGAGCCCCCAAAATACATCTTTTTATTTGGGGTGACACCAACCATATGTGGTCCGAGTTTGGGGAGTGTAGCTTCAAAATTGTACGAATGGCAGTGATTTTAAATTTCTCCCTGTCAAAGTCAATACGAAAAAAGGGGTCTTCCGGGGTCCGCCGCAGGGGCCCGGAGGGTGCGATCGCTTAATAAAGCACAAGCAACGTACTTCGCTTGTTTGGCGCTTCTACCCCTAAAACTGTAGGAGGAGTAGCGTATAGAAAATGGGGGGGGGGCGCCTATAATAATAAGAAGAACTAGATGGTGTCGTTTCTGAAGAAACCACAGGATGTTGGCTATGTGTCTGATTGGCTGTATGTGGCTCCGCCCACCTTGTCAAATTTTAACCCCAGTGACCCAGTGTGCCAAGTCTGGGAACTCTGGCTTTGATACAGTGAGAATTACAGCTGTTTACATTTTCCCATTGAAGTCAATAGGGAAAATCTGATTGGCTATTTTTGGCCCCACCCACTTTTCAAATTTTAATCCCTGTCCCCCTGTGACTGACTGTGCCAAGTTTGAAGTCCCTGCCAGTAACAGTAAAAGAATGACAGCAACTTATATATTGACATTGAATAGCAATAGGTAACATTTGATTGGCTGTTTTAAGCTCCGCCCATTTTTCTAAATTTTAAAATTAACCACCATGTCATGGTCTGTGCCAAGTTTTGGACCTCTGGCTTTAAAACTGTGAGAGTGGCAGTATTTGAAAGTTTTACATTGAAGTGCATAGGTGAAATTTGATTGGATGTTAGTGGCTCCACCCACTTTTCCTGTTTTTGACCGCAGTCACCCAGTGAATAACTGAGCCAAGTTTGGGACACCTAGCATTTAAACTGTGATTTTAGCAGTGGTTTATCATTTTTCATTGAGGTCAATGGCTGAAATCTGATTGGCTGTTGTTGCCCCGCCCCCTTTTTTCCTACTTGTGAACCACAGTCACCCAGTGACTAACACTCCAAAGTTTGTGAATGCTGGCATTTAACGTGTAAAAATGGCAGCAGTTTTATATTTTTCCATTGAAAATCAATGAATGAAATTTGATTGGTTGCTGGTGGCTACGCCCACTTTTTCAGAACTTGAAGTGGAAACCCCCAGGGACCACATTTGCGATATTCGAGGTCCCTGACATCAATATTGTGAGAATGGCAGCCTTTTTAATTGTTCCCATTTAAATCAAGCAAAGAAATCTGATTGGTCGGTTCTGGCTCTGCCCACTTTTATGTATTTTGAGTGTTGACGTATAACATAAAATCTGATGGAAAGTGCCGGAAAGTCCTATCTGCTTCCACCGAGCCCCTCTTGTGATGTCATAATAGCCCCATGTTTACCTCTGGTGATATCAGGGAAGTGATGTCATAATAGCCGTGTGTGTATATAAGCAGAGGTTGAGCATTGAGAGGCTCACTTTTGTCTCCACTTGCACAAGTGAAGACGATTGATTTTGCTCTCGAGCAATTTACTCATTAGTGAGATTCTCATTGGTGAACTATGTTGCGCTGCTGTAAAAGGCACCGCAAAATGAACCTCAGGCTTGAGGTTCAGCAGCCCTCTGTACAGCCAGCTGCCAATGCTGACCCACAGCCACAACCACCAGCTAGGGGAAGAGCCCAGGCAGCTGTGCGTTCTATCAGGGCTTTCTTGGGCAGACTGTTCTACTGCTGTAGACCTGCCCCATCTACCGGGCGTTCTGCATTAGCACTGGAATATGTGGTATCGGATGATTCCGGTCATGTGGTGGAGGGAGTAGCTGGGTACCCAGCACCGGGATATCAGATATCGGTTATTTCACCTTATGTGGAGGAAGCAGAAGAGGCTGATGATTCTGGTCATGTGGTGGAGGAAGTAGCTGGGGAACCAGCGCCAGGATATCAGCTTTCTGATGTTTTGCCTTATGTGGATGTGGAGGAGAAGAAAGAAGCTGATGATTCCGGTCATGTGGTGGAGGAAGTAGCTGGGGAACCAGCGCCGGGATATCAGTTATCGGATGTCTCCCCCTTGGATGTTGACGAAGCAGAAGAAGCTGATGATTCCGGTCATGTGGAGGAGGTAGTAGCTGGGGAACCAGCGCCGGGATATCAGTTGTCGGATGTTTCACCTTTTGTGGATGTGGACTTAGGAGCTGATGATTCTGGTCATGTGGTGGAGGAAGTAGCTGGGGAACCAACGCCAGGGTATCAGCTTTCTAAAGTTTCACCTCGTGTGGATGTGAAGGAGAAGGAAGAGGCTGATGATTCCGGTCATGTGGTGGAGGAAGTAGCTGGGAAACCAGCGCCGGGATATCAGTTATCGGATATCTCCCCCTTGGATGTTGACGAAGCAGAAGAAGCTGATGATTCCGGTCATGTGGAGGAGGAAGTAGCTGGGGAACCAGCGCCGGGATATCAGTTGTCGGATGTTTCACCTTTTGTGGATGTGGACTTAGGAGCTGATGATTCTGGTCATGTGGTGGAGGAAGTAGCTGGGGAACCAGCGCCGGGATATCAGCTTTCTGATGTTTCACCTCGTGTGGATGTGAAGGAGAAGGAAGAGGCTGATGATTCCGGTCATGTGGTGGAGGAAGTAGCTGGGAAACCAACGCCGGGATATCAGTTATCGGATATCTCCCCCTTGGATGTTGACGAAGCAGAAGAAGCTGATGATTCCGGTCATGTGGTGGAGGAAGTAGCTGGGGAACCAGCGCCGGGATATCAGTTGTCGGATGCTTCAGCTTTTGTTGATGTGGACTTAGGAGTTGATGATTCTGGTCATGTGGTGGAGGAAGTAGCTGGGGAACCAGCGCCAGGATATCAGCTTTCTGATGTTTCACCTCATGTGGATGTGGAGGAGAAGGAAGAGGCTGATGATTCCGGTCATGTGGTGGAGGAAGTAGCTGGGGAACCAGCGCCGGGATATCAGTTATCGGATGTCTCCCTCTTGGATGTTGACGAAGCGGAAGAAGCTGATGATTCCGGTTATGTGGTGGAGGAAGTAGCTGGGGAACCAGCGCCGGGATATCAGTTGTCGGATGCTTCAGCTTTTGTTGATGTGGACTTAGGAGCTGATGATTCCGGTCATGTGGTGGAGGAAGTAGCTGGGGAACCAGCGCCGGGATATCAGCTTTCTGATGTTTCACCTCATGTGGATGTGAAGGAGAAGGAAGAGGCTGATGATTCCGGTCATGAGGTGGAGGAAGTAGCTGGGGAACCAGCGCCGGGATATCAGTTGTCGGATGCTTCAGCTTTTGTTGATGTGGACTTAGGAGCTGATGATTCTGGTCATGTGGTGGAGGAAGTAGCTGGGGAACCAGCGCCAGGATATCAGCTTTCTGATGTTTCACCTCGTGTGGATGTGAAGGAGAAGGAAGAAGCTGATGATTCCGGTCATGTGGTGGAGGAAGTAGCTGGGGAACCAGCGTCGGGATATCAGTTGTCGGATATCTCCCTCTTGGATGTTGACGAAGCAGAAGAAGCTGATGATTTCGGTCATGTGGTGGAGGAAGTAGCTGGGGAACCAGCGCCGGGATATCAGTTGTCGGATGTTTCACCTTTTGTGGATGTGGACTTAGGAGCTGATGATTCTGGTCATGTGGTGGAGGAAGTAGCTGGGGAACCAGCGCCAGGATATCAGCTTTCTGATGTTTCACCTCGTGTGGATGTGGAGGAGAAGGAAGAGGCTGATGATTCCGGTCATGTGGTGGAGGAAGTAGCTGGGGAACCAGCGCTGGGATATCAGTTATCGGATGTCTCCCCCTTGGATGTTGGCGAAGTGGAAGAAGCTGATGATTCCGGTCATGTGGTGGAGGAAGCAGCTGGGGAACCAGCGCCGGGATATCAGTTGTCGGATGCTTCAGCTTTTGTCGATGTGGACTTAGGAGCTGATGATTCCGGTCATGTGGAGGAGGAAGTAGCTGGGAAACCAGCGCCGGGATATCAGCTTTCTGATGTTTCACCTCGTGTGGCGAAGGAGGAAGAAGCTGGCCCGAGTGGAATCCAGACCATCAGGAAGCCACTGACTTTGGGCAGCTTCAACTTCCATAAACTTCTTGGAGAGGGGTCATTTGGCAAGGTTTACCTTGCTTCCCACCGAGCCAGAGACCAACAGCTGGCCATTAAAATGGTCAAGAAAAGGCCATTTATAAAGTATAATGACCCTGAGGAAATATTCATGGAGTGTCAGGTATTGAAGACCCTTGGGAAGGGTCCCTTTATCACTCAGCTCTACGGTACATTCCAGTCAAAGAATTACCTCTGCTTTGCCATGGAGTACCTGAGCGGGGGAGATCTGATGACACTTCTAGATGATGCTGACAAGCCATTTGACATTACGACCCTGAGACTGTTTGCTGCGCAGATGGTTATCGGCCTGGAGTACATCCACTCCTAGGGTGTCATCCACAGAGACATCAAGCCGGAAAACATCCTCCTGGACGGAGTCGGGAACATAAAGATTGCTGACTTCGGCCTGGCAGTGCAAGATGTCTTTGGGGATGACATGGTTGAAGGATGTAACGGGAGCTTGCACTATATGGCCCCGGAGGTGTTCCTAGAGATGGACTACGAACACTCAGTAGACTTCTTCTCTACGGGAATCATGCTTTTTTTGATGGCATGCCTCAAACACCCATTCATGGACAAGTGGGAGAAGGATGAGGCTGTCATCAAAAACTCCATTTATTACAATTATCCAGACTACCCGCCGGAGATGGACCCCACACTGAAAGACTTCCTGGAGAAGCTACTGTGTAAAAACCAGGAAGCGCGTAAAGATCAGATGAAAAACCTGAGGGAAGAGCCGTTCTTCATTTCCATAGACTGGAAGGCTGTGGAGTCCGGAGGGGTGCGGCCCCCATTCCGCGTGGAACCACCATAGGAAGAGCCGAGAGAGACCCCTACTCACTTGGACAACAACAACATTAGTACTATAATAGTTACATAGCTATAATAAAATGTGTAAAAATGACAGCAGTTTTATTGTTTTCTATTAAAAATCAATGAATGAAATTTGATTGGTTGCGGGTGGCTCCGCCCACTTTTTCTAAACTTGGAGTGGAAACCCCCAGCGACCACATTTGCGATATTCGAGGGCCCTGACATCAATATTGTGAGAATGGCAGCCTTGTTAATTTTTCCCATTTAAATCAATCAAAGAAATCTGATTGGTCGGTTTTGGCTCCGCCCACTTTTATGAATTTTAATCCCAGTCCCCCAGTGACCAACTGTGCCAAGTGTCAGGACCCTGCCACTAACCGTCTAAGAGCAGCAGCAATTTTTTTTATTTTTCCCTTTTAAACTAATGGCTGAAATTTGATTGGCTGTGGTAGACTCCGCCCACTTTTTATAAATTTTAAACCCAGTCACCCAGTGACCCACTGTGCCAAGTCTGGGAACTCTGGCTTTAATACTGTGAGAATTGCAGCGGTTTACATTTTCCCATTGAAGTCAATAGGGTAAATCTGATTGGTTGTGTGTGGCTCCGCCCACTTTTTTGGGTCCCCAAAATGTGACAGAATGTTTCAGCTTCACCCCATGACCAAGTGACCCAAGTTTGGTGAGGCGGTTGTCAGTCTGAACTGGATCACTGAGGGGAGAGCATTGACTGTTGGAGCTCTGCTCAAAGGACCTATCCGTGGTGTGCCTGTCCGACCATCAGTGCAGGAGGAGCGGAGATAGTCCGAACTTTAAGGCCCTGCTTAGGCCTTTCGTCGGCAGGAGCCTACCTTGCAGGCCGGCTGCCTCAGGATGGAGCAGGCGGCTCCAAAGCACCCTGATCCCACTGGCTTGGGAAGGGGAGGAACATTGACTGTGAAGGACACTGTAGCTTGGGTGCACGCAGTTGATGGATGCTGTTTCTTGATAAAAACTTTGAAGTTCCAGCTAAAGAATGCAATCTTTCGCTACGGAGTGAAATGGCAATCGAGCTTTCTGAATATGGACCCTGAACTGGTAAGCCTGAGACAGAGGATCCGTGAGCAGCAGGCTGTGCTTGAGGGCCTGAAAGCTTACGGGGGACCTATGAGTGAGGCCCTGGTGTGTCGTCAGAGGTTCCAAGCCATGTTAGCAAACAGTGATGATAAATATCTGAACGGAGGTGAGGGAGATTGCGTGGTTATGGAGAAAGGCAGTACGCCTGAGGAGCCTTCTGGTCAGGCGTCTCTCTTACCTGCCATGCATCAACCTACTGAGCAAATTACAGCTGTGCATGTTAAACCTGAAATTGATGAAGATACGATCTTGGAGGTGATTGTCGGGAGGGAATCTTCAAAGACAGAGGTGGATAATGTATGTAAAGATGATAAAGCTTCCCTAACAGTCAAAGATGGTGGCAAATACGTTAAAACTTTACCTGTGGGGGTGTTGCCGTTGTCAGGGGCTGTGCAGATACATGATGGTTTGGGAGGCGTTATACAAACCTCCCTGGATCCTGACCCTGAGCAGTCAGCATCTGGAGATGATGGTGTGAGCCAAGAGTCCAAAGGACTCATGCAGGTAGAAGGCATATTGCAAAAATGGTAAAATCCCCCATAGGCTTTCATTAGGCCCCTATTTCACTTTCCAAAATCTCAAATCTTTTCAAAGGGCAATGGCTCAGCAGTGGCAAATTTTCTAGCATTGTAGGAACTGTTAGGGGGATCATAACTGGTGAGTTTCGGGTCCCTAGGCCAAAGAGGTCATAGCCTAGGGTCACAAAAACCTGTTTATTTGGGCTATTTCAATGGTAGTGATGCTGACGTACATAAATCGCAGCCATGGCCGTTAGCAACGTCTGAATTTCACGAAATGTCTCATGCAGGTAGAAGACATATTGTTAGACTTGGATTCCAAAGATGGGGTCCCTACATCTCTGCAAACCAGAGTTACAGGGGTCCAAAATTGGTACAATCCCCCATAGGCTTTCATTGCCTCCCTATTTCACTTTCCAAGATCTCACATCTTTTCAAAGGGCAATTGCTCAGCAGTGGCAAATTTTCTAGCATTGTAGGGACCCTTAGGGGGAACATGACTGGTGAGTTTCGGGCCCCTAGGCCAAAGAGGTCATAGCCTAGGGTCACAAAAACCTGTTTATTTGGGCTATTTCAATGGTAGTGATGCTGACGTACATAAATCGCAGCCATGGCCGTTAGCAACGTCTGAATTTCACGAAATGTCTCATGCAGGTAGAAGACATATTGTTAGACTTGGATTCCAAAGATGGGGTCCCTACATCTCTGCAAACCAGCGTTACAGGGGTCCGAAATTGGCAAAATCCCCCATAGGCTTTCATTGCCTCCCTATTTCACTTTCCAAAATCTCACATCTTTTCAAAGGGCAATTGCTCAGCAGTGGCAAATTTTCTAGCATTGTAGGGACCCTTAGGGGGAACATGACTGGTGAGTTTCGGGCCCCTAGGCCAAAGAGGTCATAGCCTAGGGTCACAAAAACCTGTTTATTTGGGCTATTTCTATGGTAGTGATGCTGACGTACATAAATCACAGCCATGGCCGTTAGCAACGTCTGAATTTCACGAAATGTCTCATGCAGGTAGAAGACATATTGTTAGACTTGGATTCCAAAGATGGGGTCCCTACATTTCTGCAAACCAGAGTTACAGGGGTCCAAAATTGGTAAAATCCCCCATAGGCTTTCATTGCCTCCCTATTTCACTTTCCAAAATCTCACATCTTTTCAAAGGGCAATTGCTCAGCAGTGGCAAATTTTCTAGCATTGTAGGAACTGTTAGGGGGATCATAACTGGTGAGTTTCGGGTCTCTAGGCCAAAGAGGTCATAGCCTAGGGTCACAAAAACCTGTTTATTTGGGCTATTTCAATGGTAGTGATGCTGACGTACATAAATCGCAGCCATGGCCGTTAGCAACGTCTGAATTTCACGAAATGTCTCATGCAGGTAGAAGACATATTGTTAGACTTGGATTCCAAAGATGGGGTCCCTACATTTCTGCAAACCAGAGTTACAGGGGTCCAAAATTGGTAAAATCCCCCATAGGCTTTCATTGCCTCCCTATTTCACTTTCCAAAATCTCACATCTTTTCAAAGGGCAATTGCTCAGCAGTGGCAAATTTTCTAGCATTGTAGGGACCCTTAGGGGGAACATAACTGGTGAGTTTCGGGCCCCTAGGCCAAAGAGGTCATAGCCTAGGGTCACAAAAACCTGTTTATTTGGGCTATTTCAATGGTAGTGATGCTGACGTACATAAATCGCAGCCATGGCCGTTAGCAACGTCTGAATTTCACGAAATGTCTCATGCAGGTAGAAGACATATTGTTAGACTTGGATTCCAAAGATGGGGTCCCTACATCTCTGCAAACCAGCGTTACAGGGGTCCGAAATTGGCAAAATCCCCCATAGGCTTTCATTGCCTCCCTATTTCACTTTCCAAAATCTCACATCTTTTCAAAGGGCAATTGCTCAGCAGTGGCAAATTTTCTAGCATTGTAGGGACCCTTAGGGGGAACATGACTGGTGAGTTTCGGGCCCCTAGGCCAAAGAGGTCATAGCCTAGGGTCACAAAAACCTGTTTATTTGGGCTATTTCTATGGTAGTGATGCTGACGTACATAAATCACAGCCATGGCCGTTAGCAACGTCTGAATTTCACGAAATGTCTCATGCAGGTAGAAGACATATTGTTAGACTTGGATTCCAAAGATGGGGTCCCTACATCTCTGCAAACCAGAGTTACAGGGGTCCAAAATTGGCAAAATCCCCCATAGGCTTTTATTGCCTCCCTATTTCACTTTCCAAAATCTCACATCTTTTCAAAGGGCAATTGCTCAGCAGTGGCAAATTTTCTAGCATTGTAGGGACCCTTAGGGGGAACATGACTGGTGAGTTTCGGGCCCCTAGGCCAAAGAGGTCATAGCCTAGGGTCACAAAAACCTGTTTATTTGGGCTATTTCAATGGTAGTGATGCTGACGTACATAAATCGCAGCCATGGCCGTTAGCAACGTCTGAATTTCACGAAATGTCTCATGCAGGTAGAAGACATATTGTTAGACTTGGATTCCAAAGATGGGGTCCCTACATCTCTGCAAACCAGCGTTACAGGGGTCCGAAATTGGCAAAATCCCCCATAGGCTTTCATTGCCTCCCTATTTCACTTTCCAAAATCTCACATCTTTTCAAAGGGCAATTGCTCAGCAGTGGCAAATTTTCTAGCATTGTAGGGACCCTTAGGGGGAACATGACTGGTGAGTTTCGGGCCCCTAGGCCAAAGAGGTCATAGCCTAGGGTCACAAAAACCTGTTTATTTGGGCTATTTCTATGGTAGTGATGCTGACGTACATAAATCACAGCCATGGCCGTTAGCAACGTCTGAATTTCACGAAATGTCTCATGCAGGTAGAAGACATATTGTTAGACTTGGATTCCAAAGATGGGGTCCCTACATCTCTGCAAACCAGAGTTACAGGGGTCCAAAATTGGCAAAATCCCCCATAGGCTTTTATTGCCTCCCTATTTCACTTTCCAAAATCTCACATCTTTTCAAAGGGCAATTGCTCAGCAGTGGCAAATTTTCTAGCATTGTAGGGACCCTTAGGGGGAACATGACTGGTGAGTTTCGGGCCCCTAGGCCAAAGAGGTCATAGCCTAGGGTCACAAAAACCTGTTTATTTGGGCTATTTCAATGGTAGTGATGCTGACGTACATAAATCACAGCCATGGCCGTTAGCAACATCTGAATTTCACGAAATGTCTCATGCAGGTAGAAGACATATTGTTAGACTTGGATTCCAAAGATGGGGTCCCTACATCTCTGCAAACCAGAGTTACAGGGGTCCAAAATTGGTAAAATGTTTTGGGAACTGTATCCTTAGCCAAAGGGAACTGTGATTTGCTTATGCAGAGTGATGGGAAGGGAAGGGAGGTGGAAGTAAAGCTTACTAGAGTCAAATGTGATACCGTGTTTGGCAATATTGAGATAATGCAAAATGAGAATGGTAGTGTGAATTTGTTAATTGAAGATGAAGTGATTGAAAATGTTTCTTTAAATGAAAATGTGGATGTGGAAAAAAAAAGAAAGTTGTGTAGAAAATGACATAAAAAGTAAAGAGAATAAACAGGAGGAGAAAGGGGCAGATGGGCAGGCTGCTGTTGATACATCTGTGGGTGCTTCAGGAGAAGGAGTGGTTGGGACCACAGAAAGTATGGAGGAGGTTGCGTTAGCTCTTGGTGCACTTGCAGATGTAGATGAAGTGCTGGGTGACTTCTATTCTGAAACTAAAAGGTATATTGTAACTGAACTTAAGCTTCTCATTCTTGATGTCCCCCAGCACCACATTTGCGATATTCGAGGTCCATGACATCAATAATGTGAGAATGGCAGCCTTTTTATTTTTCCCATACAAATCAATGAAAGAAATCTGGTTGGTTTTGGCCCCACCCACTTTTCTGAATGTTAATCCCAGTCCCCTGGTGACCAACTGTACCAAGTTTGAGGACCCTGCTATTAACTGTCTAAAAGCGGCAGCAGTTTTACATTTTCCCATTTAAATGAATGGCTGAAATTTGTCTGTGGTAGACTCTGCCCACTTTTTCTAAATTTTAAACCCAGTCACCCAGCGACCCAGTGGGCCAAGTTTGGGAACTCTGGCTTTTATACTGTGAGAATTACAGCTGTTTACATATTCTCATTGAAGTCAATAGGGAAAATCTGATTGGTTGTTTGTGGCTCCACCCACTTTTTGGGGTCCCCAAAATGTGACAGAATGTTTTAGCATCACCCCATGACTAAGTGACCCAAGTTTGGTGAGAGTAACTTCAAAGCTGTACGAGTGGCGAAAGTTTCAAGTTTTCCAACGAAAGTCTATGGGAAAAATAAGGTCTTCGGGGGTCCACCACAGGGGCACGGAGGGTGGGATTGCTTAAAAAAGCACAAGCAATCTATTCGGGTATGAGCCAAACAAGTGTGCAAAGTTTCATAATTGTACTCCTGAAACTCTGGGAGGAGTAGCGTATAGAAAATTGCTAAATGTTCATTGGCTGGTGGTAGCTCCGCCCACTTTGGGTGCCCCCCAAAATACTTATTTTAATTTGGGGTGACACCAACAATATGTGGTCCGAGTTTGGGGAGTGTAGCTTCAAAATTGTACGAGTAACAGCGATTTTAAATTTTTCCCTGTCAAAGTCAATACGAAAAATGGGGGCTTCTGGGGTCTGCCGCAGGGGCGCGGAGGGTGGGATCGCTTAATAAAGCACAAGCAGCGTACTTCACTATAAGACGAATAAGTGTGGAAAGTGTGGCGCTTGAACCCCTAAAACTGTAGGAGGCGTAGCGTACAGAAAATGGGGGGCGCTAATAATAATAACTAGATGGTGTCGTTTCTGAAGAAACCACAGGATGTTGGCTATGTGTCTGATTGGCTGCATGTGGCTCCGCCCACCTTGCCAAATTTTAACCCCAGTCACCCAGTGACCCAGTGTGCCAAGTCTGGGAACTCTGGCTTTAATAATGTGAGAATTACAGCTGTTTACATTTTACCATTGAAGTCAATAGGGAAAATCTGATTGGCTGTTTTTGGCCCCGCCCACTTTCAAAATTTTAATCCCAGTCCCCCTGTGACCGACTGTGCCAAGTTTGAAGTCCCTGCCATTAACAGTAAAAGAATGACAGCAACTTATATATTGACATTGATTAGCAATAGGTAACATTTGATTGGCTGTTTTAAGCTCCGCCCATTTTTCTAAATTTTAACATTAACCACCATGTCATGGTCTGTGCCAAGTTTTGGACCTCTGGCTTTAAAACTGTGAGAGTGGCAGTATTTGAAAGCTTTACATTGAAGTGCATTGGTTAAATTTGATTGGATGCTAGTGGCTCCGCCCACTTTTTTTTTATTTTTTGACCGCAATCACCCAGTGAGTAACTGAGCCAAGTTTGGGACACCTGGCATTTAAACTGTGATAATAGCAGCATTTTTCATTAAGGTCAATGGCTGAAATCTGATTGGCTGTTGTTACCCCGCCCCCTTTTTTTTACTAATTGCGAATCACAGTCACTCAGTCACTAACACTCCAAAGTTTATGAATGCTGGCATTTAACGTGTAAAAATGGCAGCAGTTTTATTGTTTTCTATTGAAAATCAATGAATGACATTTGATTGGTTGCTGGTGGCTCCACCCACTTTTTCAAAATTTGAAGTGTAAATCCCCAGGGACCACATTTGCGATATTCGAAGTCCCTGACATCAATATTGTGAGAATGGCAGCCTTTTTAATTTTTCCCATTTAAATCAATTAACGAAATCTGATTGGTCGGTTTTGGCTCTGCCCACTTTTATGAATTTTAATCCCAGTCCCCCAGTGACCAACTGTGCCAAGTGTCAGGACCCTACCATTAACCGTCTAAGAGCAGCAGCAATTTTTATTTTTCCCATTTAAACTAATGGCTGAAATTTGATTGGCTGTGGTAGACTCCATCCACTTTTAATACATTTTAAACCCAGTCACCCAGTGACCCACTATGCCAAGTCTGGGAACTCTGGCTTTAATACTTTGAGAATTACAGCTGTTTACATTTTCTCATTGCAGTCAATAGGGAAAATCTGATTGGTTGTTTGTGGCTCCACCCACTTTTTTGGGTCCCCAAAATGTGACAGAATGTTTCAGCTTCACTCCCTGACCAAGTGACCCAAGTTTGGTGAGTGTAACTTCAAAGCTGTACGAGTGGCAAAAGTTTCAAAATTTCCAATGAAAGTCTATGGGAAAAATGGGGTCTTTGGGGGTCCGCCACAGGGGCCCGGAGGGTGAAATTGCTTAAAAAAGCACAAGCAACCTATTCGGGTATGAACCGAACAAGTGTGCAAAGTTTCAGAATTCTACTCCTTAAACTCTGGGAGGAGTAGCGTATAGAAATTTGCTAAATTTTCATTGGCCGCTGGTAGCTCCGCCTAATTTGGGGTGAGCCCCCAAAATACATCTTTTTATTTGGGGTGACACCAGCCATATGTGGTCCGAGTTTGGGGAGTGTAGCTTCAAAATTGTACGAGTGGCAGTGATTTTAAATTTTTCCCTGTCAAAGTCAATACGAAAAAAGGGGTCTTCCGGGGTCCGCCGCAGGGGCCCGGAGGGTGCGATCGCTTAATAAAGCACAAGCAACGTACTTCGCTTGTTTGGCGCTTCTACCCCTAAAACTGTAGGAGGAGTAGCGTATAGAAAATGGGGGGGGGGGCGCCTATAATAAGAAGAAGAACTAGATGGTGTCGTTTCTGAAGAAACCACAGGATGTTGGCTATGTGTCTGATTGGCTGTATGTGGCTCCGCCCACCTTGTCAAATTTTAACCCCAGTGACCCAGTGTGCCAAGTCTGGGAACTCTGGCTTTAATACAGTGAGAATTACAGCTGTTTACATTTTCCCATTGAAGTCAATAGGGAAAATCTGATTGGCTATTTTTGGCCCCACCCACTTTTCAAATTTTAATCCTAGTCCCCCTGTGACTGACTGTGCCAAGTTTGAAGTCCCTGCCAGTAACAGTAAAAGAATGACAGCAACTTATATATTGACATTGAATAGCAATAGGTAACATTTGATTGGCTGTTTTAAGCTCCGCCCATTTTTCTAAATTTTAACATTAACCACCATGTCATGGTCTGTGCCAAGTTTTGGACCTCTGGCTTTAAAACTGTGAGAGTGGCAGTATTTGAAAGTTTTACATTGAAGTGCATAGGTGAAATTTGATTGGATGTTAGTGGCTCCACCCACTTTTCCTGTTTTTGACCGCAGTCACCCAGTGAATAACTGAGCCAAGTTTGGGACACCTAGCATTTAAACTGTGATTTTAGCAGTGGTTTATCATTTTTCATTAAGGTCAATGGCTGAAATCTGATTGGCTGTTGTTGCCCCGCCCCCTTTTTTCCTACTTGTGAACCACAGTCACCCAGTGACTAACACTCCAAAGTTTGTGAATGCTGGCATTTAACGTGTAAAAATGGCAGCAGTTTTATATTTTTCCATTGAAAATCAATGAATGAAATTTGATTGGTTGCTGGTGGCTACGCCCACTTTTTCAGAACTTGAAGTGGAAACCCCCAGGGACCACATTTGCGATATTCGAGGTCCCTGACATCAATATTGTGAGAATGGCAGCCTTTTTAATTGTTCCCATTTAAATCAAGCAAAGAAATCTGATTGGTCGGTTCTGGCTCTGCCCACTTTTATGTATTTTGAGTGTTGACGTATAACATAAAATCTGATGGAAAGTGCCGGAAAGTCCTATCTGCTTCCACCGAGCCCCTCTTGTGATGTCATAATAGCCCCATGTTTACCTCTGGTGATGTCAGGGAAGTGATGTCATAATAGCCGTGTGTGTATATAAGCAGAGGTTGAGCATTGAGAGGCTCACTTTTGTCTCCACTTGCACAAGTGAAGACGATTGATTTTGCTCTCGAGCAATTTACTCATTAGTGAGATTCTCATTGGTGAACTATGTTGCGCTGCTGTAAAAGGCACCGCAAAATGAACCTCAGGCTTGAGGTTCAGCAGCCCTCTGTACAGCCAGCTGCCAATGCTGACCCAGAGCCACAACCACCAGCTAGGGGAAGAGCCCAGGCAGCTGTGCGTTCTATCAGGGCTTTCTTGGGCAGACTGTTCTACTGCTGTAGACATGCCCCATCTACCGGGCGTTCTGCATTAGCACTGGAATATGTGGTATCGGATGATTCCGGTCATGTGGTGGAGGGAGTAGCTGGGTACCCAGCACCGGGATATCAGATATCGGTAATTTCACCTTATGTGGAGGAAGCAGAAGAGGCTGATGATTCTGGTCATGTGGTGGAGGAAGTAGCTGGGGAACCAGCGCCAGGATATCAGCTTTCTGATGTTTTGCCTTATGTGGATGTGGAGGAGAAGAAAGAAGCTGATGATTCCGGTCATGTGGTGGAGGAAGTAGCTGGGGAACCAGCGCCGGGATATCAGTTATCGGATGTCTCCCCCTTGGATGTTGACGAAGCAGAAGAAGCTGATGATTCCGGTCATGTGGAGGAGGTAGTAGCTGGGGAACCAGCGCCGGGATATCAGTTGTCGGATGTTTCACCTTTTGTGGATGTGGACTTAGGAGCTGATGATTCTGGTCATGTGGTGGAGGAAGTAGCTGGGGAACCAGCGCCGGGATATCAGCTTTCTGATGTTTCACCTCGTGTGGATGTGAAGGAGAAGGAAGAGGCTGATGATTCCGGTCATGTGGTGGAGGAAGTAGCTGGGAAACCAACGCCGGGATATCAGTTATCGGATATCTCCCCCTTGGATGTTGACGAAGCAGAAGAAGCTGATGATTCCGGTCATGTGGTGGAGGAAGTAGCTGGGGAACCAGCGTCGGGATATCAGTTGTCGGATGCTTCAGCTTTTGTTGATGTGGACTTAGGAGTTGATGATTCTGGTCATGTGGTGGAGGAAGTAGCTGGGGAACCAGCGCCAGGATATCAGCTTTCTGATGTTTCACCTCGTGTGGATGTGGAGGAGAAGGAAGAGGCTGATGATTCCGGTCATGTGGTGGAGGAAGTAGCTGGGGAACCAGCGCCGGGATATCAGTTATCGGATGTCTCCCTCTTGGATGTTGACGAAGCGGAAGAAGCTGATGATTCCGGTTATGTGGTGGAGGAAGTAGCTGGGGAACCAGCGCCGGGATATCAGTTGTCGGATGCTTCAGCTTTTGTTGATGTGGACTTAGGAGCTGATGATTCCGGTCATGTGGTGGAGGAAGTAGCTGGGGAACCAGCGCCGGGATATCAGCTTTCTGATGTTTCACCTCATGTGGATGTGAAGGAGAAGGAAGAGGCTGATGATTCCGGTCATGAGGTGGAGGAAGTAGCTGGGGAACCAGCGCCGGGATATCAGTTGTCGGATGCTTCAGCTTTTGTTGATGTGGACTTAGGAGCTGATGATTCTTGTCATGTGGTGGAGGAAGTAGCTGGGGAACCAGCGCCAGGATATCAGCTTTCTGATGTTTCACCTCGTGTGGATGTGAAGGAGAAGGAAGAAGCTGATGATTCCGGTCATGTGGTGGAGGAAGTAGCTGGGGAACCAGCGTCGGGATATCAGTTGTCGGATATCTCCCTCTTGGATGTTGACGAAGCAGAAGAAGCTGATGATTTCGGTCATGTGGTGGAGGAAGTAGCTGGGGAACCAGCGCCGGGATATCAGTTGTCGGATGTTTCACCTTTTGTGGATGTGGACTTAGGAGCTGATGATTCTGGTCATGTGGTGGAGGAAGTAGCTGGGGAACCAGCGCCAGGATATCAGCTTTCTGATGTTTCACCTCGTGTGGATGTGGAGGAGAAGGAAGAGGCTGATGATTCCGGTCATGTGGTGGAGGAAGTAGCTGGGGAACCAGCGCCGGGATATCAGTTATCGGATGTCTCCCTCTTGGATGTTGACGAAGCGGAAGAAGCTGATGATTCCGGTTATGTGGTGGAGGAAGTAGCTGGGGAACCAGCGCCGGGATATCAGCTTTCTGATGTTTCACCTCATGTGGATGTGAAGGAGAAGGAAGAGGCTGATGATTCCGGTCATGAGGTGGAGGAAGTAGCTGGGGAACCAGCGCCGGGATATCAGTTGTCGGATGCTTCAGCTTTTGTTGATGTGGACTTAGGAGCTGATGATTCTGGTCATGTGGTGGAGGAAGTAGCTGGGGAACCAGCGCCAGGATATTAGCTTTCTGATGTTTCACCTCTTGTGGATGTGGAGGAGAAGGAAGAGGCTGATGATTCCGGTCATGTGGTGGAGGAAGTAGCTGGGGAACCAGCGTCGGGATATCAGTTGTCGGATATCTCCCTCTTGGATGTTGACGAAGCAGAAGAAGCTGATGATTTCGGTCATGTGGTGGAGGAAGTAGCTGGGGAACCAGCGCCGGGATATCAGTTGTCGGATGTTTCACCTTTTGTGGATGTGGACTTAGGAGCTGATGATTCTGGTCATGTGGTGGAGGAAGTAGCTGGGGAACCAGCGCCAGGATATTAGCTTTCTGATGTTTCACCTCTTGTGGATGTGGAGGAGAAGGAAGAGGCTGATGATTCCGGTCATGTGGTGGAGGAAGTAGCTGGGGAACCAGCGCTGGGATATCAGTTATCGGATGTCTCCCCCTTGGATGTTGGCGAAGTGGAAGAAGCTGATGATTCCGGTCATGTGGTGGAGGAAGCAGCTGGGGAACCAGCGCCGGGATATCAGTTGTCGGATGCTTCAGCTTTTGTCGATGTGGACTTAGGAGCTGATGATTCCGGTCATGTGGAGGAGGAAGTAGCTGGGGAACCAGCGCCGGGATATCAGCTTTCTGATGTTTCACCTCGTGTGGCGAAGGAGGAAGAAGCTGGCCCGAGTGGAATCCAGACCATCAGGAAGCCACTGACTTTGGCCAGCTTCAACTTCCATAAACTTCTTGGAGAGGGGTCATTTGGCAAGGTTTACCTTGCTTCCCACCGAGCCAGAGACCAACAGCTGGCCATTAAAATGGTCAAGAAAAGGCCATTTATAAAGTATAATGACCCTGAGGAAATATTCATGGAGTGTCAGGTATTGAAGACCCTTGGGAAGGGTCCCTTTATCACTCAGCTCTACGGTACATTCCAGTCAAAGAATTACCTCTGCTTTGCCATGGAGTACCTGAGCGGGGGAGATCTGATGACACTTCTAGATGATGCTGACAAGCCATTTGACATTACGACCCTGAGACTGTTTGCTGCGCAGATGGTTATCGGCCTGGAGTACATCCACTCCTAGGGTGTCATCCACAGAGACATCAAGCCGGAAAACATCCTCCTGGACGGAGTCGGGAACATAAAGATTGCTGACTTCGGCCTGGCAGTGCAAGATGTCTTTGGGGATGACATGGTTGAAGGATGTAACGGGAGCTTGCACTATATGGCCCCGGAGGTGTTCCTAGAGATGGACTACGAACACTCAGTAGACTTCTTCTCTACGGGAATCATGCTTTTTTTGATGGCATGCCTCAAACACCCATTCATGGACAAGTGGGAGAAGGATGAGGCTGTCATCAAAAACTCCATTTATTACAATTATCCAGACTACCCGCCGGAGATGGACCCCACACTGAAAGACTTCCTGGAGAAGCTACTGTGTAAAAACCAGGAAGCGCGTAAAGATCAGATGAAAAACCTGAGGGAAGAGCCGTTCTTCATTTCCATAGACTGGAAGGCTGTGGAGTCCGGAGGGGTGCGGCCCCCATTCCGTGTGGAACCACCATAGGAAGAGCCGAGAGAGACCCCTACTCACTTGGACAACAACAACACTAGTACTATAATAGTTACATAGCTATAATAAAATGTGTAAAAATGACAGCAGTTTTATTGTTTTCTATTAAAAATCAATGAATGAAATTTGATTGGTTGCGGGTGGCTCCGCCCACTTTTTCTAAACTTGGAGTGGAAACCCCCAGCGACCACATTTGCGATATTCGAGGGCCCTGACATCAATATTGTGAGAATGGCAGCCTTGTTAATTTTTCCCATTTAAATCAATCAAAGAAATCTGATTGGTCGGTTTTGGCTCCGTCCACTTTTATGAATTTTAATCCCAGTCCCCCAGTGACCAACTGTGCCAAGTGTCAGGACCCTGCCACTAACCGTCTAAGAGCAGCAGCAATTTTTTTTATTTTTCCCTTTTAAACTAATGGCTGAAATTTGATTGGCTGTGGTAGACTCCGCCCACTTTTTATAAATTTTAAACCCAGTCACCCAGTGACCCACTGTGCCAAGTCTGGGAACTCTGGCTTTAATACTGTGAGAATTGCAGCGGTTTACATTTTCCCATTGAAGTCAATAGTGTAAATCTGATTGGTTGTGTGTGGCTCCGCCCACTTTTTTGGGTCCCCAAAATGTGACAGAATGTTTCAGCTTTACCCCATGACCAAGTGACCCAAGTTTGGTGAGGCGGTTGTCAGTCTGAACTGGATCACTGAGGGGAGAGCATTGACTGTTGGAGCTCTGCTCAAAGGACCTATCCGTGGTGTGCCTGTCCGACCATCAGTGCAGGAGGAGCGGAGATAGTCCGAACTTTAAGGCCCTGCTTAGGCCTTTCGTCGGCAGGAGCCTACCTTGCAGGCCGGCTGTCTCAGGATGGAGCAGGCGGCTCCAAAGCACCCTGATCCCACTGGCTTGGGAAGGGGAGGAACATTGACTGTGAAGGACACTGTAGCTTGGGTGCACGCAGTTGATGGATGCTGTTTCTTGATAAAAACTTTGAAGTTCCAGCTAAAGAATGCAATCTTTCGCTACGGAGTGATATGGCAATCGAGCTTTCTGAATATGGACCCTGAACTGGTAAGCCTGAGACAGAGGATCCGTGAGCAGCAGGCTGTGCTTGAGGGCCTGAAAGCTTATGGGGGACCTATGAGTGAGGCCCTGGTGTGTCGTCAGAGGTTCCAAGCCATGTTAGCAAACAGTGATGATGAATATCTGAACGGAGGTGAGGGAGATTGCGTGGTTATGGAGAAAGGCAGTACGCCTGAGGAGCCTTCTGGTCAGGCGTCTCTCTTACCTGCCATGCATCAACCTACTGAGCAAATTACAGCTGTGCATGTTAAACCTGAAGTTAATGAAGATACGATCTTGGAGGTGATTGTCGGGAGGGAATCTTCCGAGACAGAGGTGGATAATGTATGTAAAGATGATAAAGCTTCCCTAACAGTCAAAGATGGTGGCAAATACGTTAAAACTTTACCTGTGGGGGTGTTGCCGTTGTCAGGGGCTGTGCAGATACATGATGGTTTGGGAGGCGTTATACAAACCTCCCTGGATCCTGACTCTGAGCAGTCAGCATCTGGAGATGATGGTGTGAGCCAAGAGTCCAAAGGACTCATGCAGGTAGAAGGCATATTGCAAAAGTGGTAAAATCCCCCATAGGCTTTCATTAGGCCCCTATTTCACTTTCCAAAATCTCAAATCTTTTCAAAGGGCAATGGCTCAGCAGTGGCAAATTTTCTAGCATTGTAGGAACTGTTAGGGGAATCATAACTGGTGAGTTTCGGGTCCCTAGGCCAAAGAGGTCATAGCCTAGGGTCACAAAAACCTGTTTATTTGGGCTATTTCAATGGTAGTGATGCTGACGTACATAAATCGCAGCCATGGCCGTTAGCAACGTCTGAATTTCACGAAATGTCTCATGCAGGTAGAAGACATATTGTTAGACTTGGATTCCAAAGATGGGGTCCCTACATCTCTGCAAACCAGAGTTACAGGGGTCCGAAATTGGTAAAATCCCCCATAGGCTTTCATTGCCTCCCTATTTCAATTTCCAAAATCTCACATCTTTTCAAAGGGCAATTGCTCAGCAGTGGCAAATTTTCTAGCATTGTAGGGACCCTTAGGGGGAACATGACTGGTGAGTTTCGGGCCCCTAGGCCAAAGAGGTCATAGCCTAGGGTCACAAAAACCTGTTTATTTGGGCTATTTCAATGGTAGTGATGCTGACGTACATAAATCACAGCCATGGCCATTAGCAACGTCTGATTTTCACGAAATGTCTCATGCAGGTAGAAGACATATTGTTAGACTTGGATTCCAAAGATGGGGTCCCTACATCTCTGCAAACCAGAGTTACAGGGGTCCAAAATTGGTAAAATCCCCCATAGGCTTTCATTGCCTCCCTATTTCACTTTCCAAAATCTCACATCTTTTCAAAGGGCAATTGCTCAGCAGTGGCAAATTTTCTAGCATTGTAGGGACCCTTAGGGGGAACATGACTGGTGAGTTTCGGGCCCCTAGGCCAAAGAGGTCATAGCCTAGGGTTACAAAAACCTGTTTATTTGGGCTATTTCAATGGTAGTGATGCTGACGTACATAAATCGCAGCCATGGCCGTTAGCAACGTCTGAATTTCACGAAATGTCTCATGCAGGTAGAAGACATATTGTTAGACTTGGATTCCAAAGATGGGGTCCCTACATCTCTGCAAACCAGAGTTACAGGGGTCCAAAATTGGTAAAATCCCCCATAGGCTTTCATTGCCTCCCTATTTCACTTTCCAAAATCTCACATCTTTTCAAAGGGCAATTGCTCAGCAGTGGCAAATTTTCTAGCATTGCAGGGACCCTTAGGGGGAACATGACTGGTGAGTTTCGGGCCCCTAGGCCAAAGAGGTCATAGCCTAGGGTCACAAAAACCTTTTTATTTGGGCTATTTCAATGGTAGTGATGCTGACGTACATAAATCGCAGCCATGGCCGTTAGCAACGTCTGAATTTCACGAAATGTCTCATGCAGGTAGAAGACATATTGTTAGACTTGGATTCCAGAGATGGGGTCCCTACATCTCTGCAAACCAGAGTTACAGGGGTCCAAAATTGGCAAAATCCCCCATAGGCTTTCATTGCCTTCCTATTTCACTTTCCAAAATCTCACATCTTTTCAAAGGGCAATTGCTCAGCAGTGGCAAATTTTCTAGTATTGTAGGGACCCTTAGGGGGAACATGACTGGTTAGTTTCGGGGCCCTAGGCCAAAGAGGTCATAGCCTAGGGTCACAAAAACCTGTTTATTTGGGCTATTTCAATGGTAGTGATGCTGACGTACATAAATCGCAGCCATGGCCGTTAGCAACGTCTGAATTTCACGAAATGTCTCATGCAGGTAGAAGACATATTGTTAGACTTGGATTCCAAAGATGGGGTCCCTACATCTCTGCAAACCAGAGTTACAGGGGTCCAAATTTGGCAAAATCCCCCATAGGCTTTCATTGCCTCCCTATTTCACTTTCCAAAATCTCACATCTTTTCAAAGGGCAATTGCTCAGCAGTGGCAAATTTTCTAGCATTGTAGGGACCCTTAGGGGGAACATGACTGGTGAGTTTCGGGCCCCTAGGGTTACAAAAACCTGTTTATTTGGGCTATTTCAATGGTAGTGATGCTGACGTACATAAATCGCAGCCATGGCCGTTAGCAACGTCTGAATTTCACAAAATGTCTCATGCAGGTAGAAGACATATTGTTAGACTTGGATTCCAAAGATGGGGTCCCTACATCTCTGCAAACCAGAGTTACAGGGGTCCAAAATTGGTAAAATCCCCCATAGGCTTTCATTGCCTCCCTATTTCACTTTCCAAAATCTCACATCTTTTCAAAGGGCAATTGCTCATCAGTGGCAAATTTTCTATTATTGTAGGGACCCTTAGGGGGAACATGACTGGTTAGTTTCGGGGCCCTAGGCCAAAGAGGTCATAGCCTAGGGTCACAAAAACCTGTTTATTTGGGCTATTTCAATGGTAGTGATGCTGACGTACATAAATCGCAGCCATGGACGTTAGCAACGTCTGAATTTCACGAAATGTCTCATGCAGGTAGAAGACATATTGTTAGACTTGGATTCCAAAGATGGGGTACCTACATCTCTGCAAACCAGAGTTACAGGGGTCCAAATTTGGCAAAATCCCCCATAGGCTTTCATTGCCTCCCTATTTCACTTTCCAAAATCTCACATCTTTTCAAAGGGCAATTGCTCAGCAGTGGCAAATTTTCTAGCATTGTAGGGACCCTTAGGGGGAACATGACTGGTGAGTTTCGGGCCCCTAGGGTTACAAAAACCTGTTTATTTGGGCTATTTCAATGGTAGTGATGCTGACGTACATAAATCGCAGCCATGGCCGTTAGCAACGTCTGAATTTCACGAAATCTCTCATGCAGGTAGAAGACATATTGTTAGACTTGGAATCCAAAGATGGGGTCCCTACATCTCTGCAAACCAGAGTTACAGGGGTCCAAAATTGGTAAAATCCCCCATAGGCTTTTATTGCCTCCCTATTTCACTTTCCAAAATCTCACATCTTTTCAAAGGGCAATTGCTCAGCAGTGGCAAATTTTCTAGCATTGTAGGGACCCTTAGGGGGAACATGACTGGTGAGTTTCGGGCCCCTAGGCCAAAGAGGTCATAGCCTAGGGTCACAAAAACCTGTTTATTTGGGCTATTTCAATGGTAGTGATGCTGACGTACATAAATCGCAGCCATGGCCGTTAGCAACGTCTGAATTTCACGAAATGTCTCATGCAGGTAGAAGACATATTGTTAGACTTGGATTCCAAAGATGGGGTCCCTACATCTCTGCAAACCAGAGTTACAGGGGTCCAAATTTGGCAAAATCCCCCATAGGCTTTCATTGCCTCCCTATTTCACTTTCCAAAATCTCACATCTTTTCAAAGGGCAATTGCTCAGCAGTGGCAAATTTTCTAGCATTGTAGGGACCCGTAGGGGGAACATGACTGGTGAGTTTCGGGCCCCTAGGTTACAAAAACCTGTTTATTTGGGCTATTTCAATGGTAGTGATGCTGACGTACATAAATCGCAGCCATGGCCGTTAGCAACGTCTGAATTTCACGAAATGTCTCATGCAGGTAGAAGACATATTGTTAGACTTGGATTCCAAAGATGGGGTCCCTACATCTCTGCAAACCAGAGTTACAGGGGTCCAAAATTGGTAAAATCCCCCATAGGCTTTCATTGCCTCCCTATTTCACTTTCCAAAATCTCACATCTTTTCAAAGGGCAATTGCTCAGCAGTGGCAAATTTTCTAGCATTGCAGGGACCCTTAGGGGGAACATGACTGGTGAGTTTCGGGCCCCTAGGCCAAAGAGGTCATAGCCTAGGGTCACAAAAACCTTTTTATTTGGGCTATTTCAATGGTAGTGATGCTGACGTACATAAATCACAGCCATGGCCGTTAACAACGTCTGAATTTCACGAAATGTCTCATGCAGGTAGAAGACATATTGTTAGACTTGGATTCCAAAGATGGGGTCCCTACATCTCTGCAAACCAGAGTTACAGGGGTCCAAAATTGGTAAAATCCCCCATAGGCTTTCATTGCCTCCCTATTTCAATTTCCAAAATCTCACATCTTTTCAAAGGGCAATTGCTCAGCAGTGGCAAATTTTCTAGCATTGTAGGGACCCTTAGGGGGAACATGACTGGTGAGTTTCGGGCCCCTAGGCCAAAGAGGTCATAGCCTAGGGTCACAAAAACCTGTTTATTTGGGCTATTTCAATGGTAGTGATGCTGACGTACATAAATCGCAGCCATGGCCGTTAGCAACGTCTGAATTTCACGAAATGTCTCATGCGGGTAGAAGACATATTGTTAGACTTGGATTCCAAAGATGGGGTCCCTACGTCTCTGCAAACCAGAGTTACAGGGGTCCAAAATTGGCAAAATCCCCCATAGGCTTTCATTGCCTCCCTATTTCACTTTCCAAAATCTCACATCTTTTCAAAGGGCAATTGCTCAGCAGTGGCAAATTTTCTAGCATTGTAGGGACCCTTAGGGGGAACATGACTGGTTAGTTTCGGGCCCCTAGGCCAAAGAGGTCATAGCCTAGGGTTACAAAAACCTGTTTATTTGGGCTATTTCAATGGTAGTGATGCTGACGTACATAAATCGCAGCCATGGCCGTTAGCAACGTCTGAATTTCACGAAATGTCTCATGCAGGTAGAAGACATATTGTTAGACTTGGATTCCAAAGATGGGGTCCCTACATCTCTGCAAACCAGAGTTACAGGGGTCCAAAATTGGTAAAATCCCCCATAGGCTTTCATTGCCTCCCTATTTCACTTTCCAAAATCTCACATCTTTTCAAAGGGCAATTGCTCAGCAGTGGCAAATTTTCTAGCATTGCAGGGACCCTTAGGGGGAACATGACTGGTGAGTTTCGGGCCCCTAGGCCAAAGAGGTCATAGCCTAGGGTCACAAAAACCTGTTTATTTGGGCTATTTCAATGGTAGTGATGCTGACGTACATAAATCACAGCCATGGCCGTTAGCAACGTCTGAATTTCACGAAATATCTCATGCAGGTAGAAGACATATTGTTAGACTTGGATTCCAAAGATGGGGTCTCTACATCTCTGCAAACCAGAGTTACAGGGGTCCAAAATTGGTAAAATCCCCCATAGGCTTTCATTGCCTCCCTATTTCACTTTCCAAAATCTCACATCTTTTCAAAGGGCAATTGCTCAGCAGTGGCAAATTTTCTAGCATTGTAGGGACCCTTAGGGGGAACATCGCTGGTGAGTTTCGGGCCCCTAGGCCAAAGAGGTCATAGCCTAGGGTCACAAAAACCTGTTTATTTGGGCTATTTCAATGGTAGTGATGCTGACGTACATAAATCGCAGCCATGGCCGTTAGCAACGTCTGAATTTCACGAAATGTCTCATGCAGGTAGAAGACATATTGTTAGACTTGGATTCCAGAGATGGGGTCCCTACATCTCTGCAAACCAGAGTTACAGGGGTCCAAAATTGGCAAAATCCCCCATAGGCTTTCATTGCCTTCCTATTTCACTTTCCAAAATCTCACATCTTTTCAAAGGGCAATTGCTCAGCAGTGGCAAATTTTCTAGTATTGTAGGGACCCTTAGGGGGAACATGACTGGTTAGTTTCGGGGCCCTAGGCCAAAGAGGTCATAGCCTAGGGTCACAAAAACCTGTTTATTTGGGCTATTTCAATGGTAGTGATGCTGACGTACATAAATCGCAGCCATGGCCGTTAGCAACGTCTGAATTTCACGAAATGTCTCATGCAGGTAGAAGACATATTGTTAGACTTGGATTCCAAAGATGGGGTCCCTACATCTCTGCAAACCAGAGTTACAGGGGTCCAAATTTGGCAAAATCCCCCATAGGCTTTCATTGCCTCCCTATTTCACTTTCCAAAATCTCACATCTTTTCAAAGGGCAATTGCTCAGCAGTGGCAAATTTTCTAGCATTGTAGGGACCCTTAGGGGGAACATGACTGGTGAGTTTCTGGCCCCTAGGGTTACAAAAACCTGTTTATTTGGGCTATTTCAATGGTAGTGATGCTGACGTACATAAATCGCAGCCATGGCCGTTAGCAACGTCTGAATTTCACGAAATGTCTCATGCAGGTAGAAGACATATTGTTAGACTTGGATTCCAAAGATGGGGTCCCTACATCTCTGCAAACCAGAGTTACAGGGGTCCAAAATTGGTAAAATCCCCCATAGGCTTTCATTGCCTCCCTATTTCACTTTCCAAAATCTCACATCTTTTCAAAGGGCAATTGCTCATCAGTGGCAAATTTTCTATTATTGTAGGGACTCTTAGGGGGAACATGACTGGTTAGTTTCGGGGCCCTAGGCCAAAGAGGTCATAGCCTAGGGTCACAAAAACCTGTTTATTTGGGCTATTTCAATGGTAGCGATGCTGACGTACATAAATCGCAGCCATGGTCGTTAGCAACGTCTGAATTTAACGAAATGTCTCATGCAGGTAGAAGACATATTGTTAGACTTGGATTCCAAAGATGGGGTCCCTACATCTCTGCAAACCAGAGTTACAGGGGTCCAAATTTGGCAAAATCCCCCATAGGCTTTCATTGCCTCCCTATTTCACTTTCCAAAATCTCACATCTTTTCAAAGGGCAATTGCTCAGCAGTGGCAAATTTTCTAGCATTGTAGGGACCCTTAGGGGGAACATGACTGGTGAGTTTCGGGCCCCTAGGGTTACAAAAACCTGTTTATTTGGGCTATTTCAATGGTAGTGATGCTGACGTACATAAATCGCAGCCATGGCCGTTAGCAACGTCTGAATTTCACGAAATGTCTCATGCAGGTAGAAGACATATTGTTAGACTTGGAATCCAAAGATGGGGTCCCTACATCTCTGCAAACCAGAGTTACAGGGGTCCAAAATTGGTAAAATCCCCCATAGGCTTTCATTGCCTCCCTATTTCACTTTCCAAAATCTCACATCTTTTCAAAGGGCAATTGCTCAGCAGTGGCAAATTTTCTAGCATTGTAGGGACCCTTAGGGGGAACATGACTGGTGAGTTTCGGGCCCCTAGGCCAAAGAGGTCATAGCCTAGGGTCACAAAAACCTGTTTATTTGGGCTATTTCAATGGTAGTGATGCTGACGTACATAAATCGCAGCCATGGCCGTTAGCAACGTCTGAATTTCACGAAATGTCTCATGCAGGTAGAAGACATATTGTTAGACTTGGATTCCAAAGATGGGGTCCCTACATCTCTGCAAACCAGAGTTACAGGGGTCCAAATTTGGCAAAATCCCCCATAGGCTTTCATTGCCTCCCTATTTCACTTTCCAAAATCTCACATCTTTTCAAAGGGCAATTGCTCAGCAGTGGCAAATTTTCTAGCATTGTAGGGACCCGTAGGGGGAACATGACTGGTGAGTTTCGGGCCCCTAGGTTACAAAAACCTGTTTATTTGGGCTATTTCAATGGTAGTGATGCTGACGTACATAAATCGCAGCCATGGCCGTTAGCAACGTCTGAATTTCACGAAATGTCTCATGCAGGTAGAAGACATATTGTTAGACTTGGATTCCAAAGATGGGGTCCCTACATCTCTGCAAACCAGAGTTACAGGGGTCCAAAATTGGTAAAATCCCCCATAGGCTTTCATTGCCTCCCTATTTCACTTTCCAAAATCTCACATCTTTTCAAAGGGCAATTGCTCAGCAGTGGCAAATTTTCTAGCATTGTAGGGACCCTTAGGGGGAACATGACTGGTGAGTTTCGGGCCCCTAGGCCAAAGAGGTCATAGCCTAGGGTCACAAAAACCTGTTTATTTGGGCTATTTCAATGGTAGTGATGCTGACGTACATAAATCGCAGCCATGGCCGTTAGCAACGTCTGAATTTCACGAAATGTCTCATGCGGGTAGAAGACATATTGTTAGACTTGGATTCCAAAGATGGGGTCCCTACGTCTCTGCAAACCAGAGTTACAGGGGTCCAAAATTGGCAAAATCCCCCATAGGCTTTCATTGCCTCCCTATTTCACTTTCCAAAATCTCACATCTTTTCAAAGGGCAATTGCTCAGCAGTGGCAAATTTTCTAGCATTGTAGGGACCCTTAGGGGGAACATAACTGGTGAGTTTCGGGCCCCTAGGCCAAAGAGGTCATAGCCTAGGGTCACAAAAACCTGTTTATTTGAGCTATTTCAATGGTAGTGATGCTGACGTACATAAATCGCAGCCATGGCCATTAGCAACGTCTGAATTTCACGAAATGTCTCATGCAGGTAGAAGACATATTGTTAGACTTGGATTCCAAAGATGGGGTCCCTACATCTCTGCAAACCAGAGTTACAGGGGTTCAAAATTGGCAAAATCCCCCATAGGCTTTCATTGCCTCCCTATTTCACTTTCCAAAATCTCACATCTTTTCAAAGGGCAATTGCTCATCAGTGGCAAATTTTCTAGCATTGTAGGGACCCTTAGGGGGAACATGACTGGTGAGTTTCGGGCCCCTAGGCCAAAGAGGTCATAGCCTAGGGTCACAAAAACCTGTTTATTTGGGCTATTTCTATGGTAGTGATGCTGACGTACATAAATCACAGCCATGGCCGTTAGCAACGTCTGAATTTCACGAAATGTCTCATGCAGGTAGAAGACATATTGTTAGACTTGGATTCCAAAGATGGGGTCCCTACATCTCTGCAAACCAGAGTTACAGGGGTCCAAAATTGGTAAAATCCCCCATAGGCTTTTATTGCCTCCCTATTTCACTTTCCAAAATCTCACATCTTTTCAAAGGGCAATTGCTCAGCAGTGGCAAATTTTCTAGCATTGTAGGGACCCTTAGGGGGAACATGACTGGTGAGTTTCGGGCCCCTAGGCCAAAGACGTCATAGCCTAGGGTCACAAAAACCTGTTTATTTGGGCTATTTCAATGGTAGTGATGCTGACGTACATAAATCGCAGCCATGGCCGTTAGCAACGTCTGAATTTCACGAAATGTCTCATGCAGATAGAAGACATATTGTTAGACTTGGATTCCAAAGATGGGGTCCCTACATCTCTGCAAACCAGAGTTACAGGGGTCCAAATTTGACAAAATACCCCATAGGCTTTCATTGCCTCCCTATTTCACTTTCCAAAATCTCACATCTTTTCAAAGGGCAATTGCTCAGCAGTGACAAATTTTCTAGCATTGTAGGGACCCTTAGGGGGAACATGACTGGTGAGTTTCGGGCCCCTAGGCCAAAGGGGTCATAGCCTAGGGTCACAAAAACCTGTTTATTTGGGCTATTTCAATGTTAGTGATGCTGACGTACATAAATCGCAGCCATGGCCGTTAGCAACGTCTGAATTTCACGAAATGTCTCATGCAGGTAGAAGACATATTGTTAGACTTGGAATCCAAAGATGGGGTCCCTACATCTCTGCAAACCAGAGTTACAGGGGTCCAAAATTGGTAAAATCCCCCATAGGCTTTCATTGCCTCCCTATTTCACTTTCCAAAATCTCACATCTTTTCAAAGGGCAATTGCTCAGCAGTGGCAAATTTTCTAGCATTGTAGGGACCCTTAGGGGGAACATGACTGGTGAGTTTCGGGCCCCTAGGCCAAAGAGGTCATAGCCTAGGGTCACAAAAACCTGTTTATTTGGGCTATTTCAATGGTAGTGATGCTGACGTACATAAATCGCAGCCATGGCCGTTAGCAACGTCTGAATTTCACGAAATGTCTCATGCAGGTAGAAGACATATTGTTAGACTTGGATTCCAAAGATGGGGTCCCTACATCTCTGCAAACCAGAGTTACAGGGGTCCAAATTTGGCAAAATCCCCCATAGGCTTTCATTGCCTCCCTATTTCACTTGTCAAAATCTCACATCTTTTCAAAGGGCAATTGCTCAGCAGTGGCAAATTTTCTAGCATTGTAGGGACCCGTAGGGGGAACATGACTGGTGAGTTTCGGGCCCCTAGGTTACAAAAACCTGTTTATTTGGGCTATTTCAATGGTAGTGATGCTGACGTACATAAATCGCAGCCATGGCCGTTAGCAACGTCTGAATTTCACGAAATGTCTCATGCAGGTAGAAGACATATTGTTAGACTTGGATTCCAAAGATGGGGTCCCTACATCTCTGCAAACCAGAGTTACAGGGGTCCAAAATTGGTAAAATCCCCCATAGGCTTTCATTGCCTCCCTATTTCACTTTCCAAAATCTCACATCTTTTCAAAGGGCAATTGCTCAGCAGTGGCAAATTTTCTAGCATTGTAGGGACCCTTAGGGGGAACATGACTGGTGAGTTTCGGGCCCCTAGGCCAAAGAGGTCATAGCCTAGGGTCACAAAAACCTGTTTATTTGGGCTATTTCAATGGTAGTGATGCTGACGTACATAAATCGCAGCCATGGCCGTTAGCAACGTCTGAATTTCACGAAATGTCTCATGCGGGTAGAAGACATATTGTTAGACTTGGATTCCAAAGATGGGGTCCCTACGTCTCTGCAAACCAGAGTTACAGGGGTCCAAAATTGGCAAAATCCCCCATAGGCTTTCATTGCCTCCCTATTTCACTTTCCAAAATCTCACATCTTTTCAAAGGGCAATTGCTCAGCAGTGGCAAATTTTCTAGCATTGTAGGGACCCTTAGGGGGAACATAACTGGTGAGTTTCGGGCCCCTAGGCCAAAGAGGTCATAGCCTAGGGTCACAAAAACCTGTTTATTTGAGCTATTTCAATGGTAGTGATGCTGACGTACATAAATCGCAGCCATGGCCATTAGCAACGTCTGAATTTCACGAAATGTCTCATGCAGGTAGAAGACATATTGTTAGACTTGGATTCCAAAGATGGGGTCCCTACATCTCTGCAAACCAGAGTTACAGGGGTTCAAAATTGGCAAAATCCCCCATAGGCTTTCATTGCCTCCCTATTTCACTTTCCAAAATCTCACATCTTTTCAAAGGGCAATTGCTCATCAGTGGCAAATTTTCTAGCATTGTAGGGACCCTTAGGGGGAACATGACTGGTGAGTTTCGGGCCCCTAGGCCAAAGAGGTCATAGCCTAGGGTCACAAAAACCTGTTTATTTGGGCTATTTCTATGGTAGTGATGCTGACGTACATAAATCACAGCCATGGCCGTTAGCAACGTCTGAATTTCACGAAATGTCTCATGCAGGTAGAAGACATATTGTTAGACTTGGATTCCAAAGATGGGGTCCCTACATCTCTGCAAACCAGAGTTACAGGGGTCCAAAATTGGTAAAATCCCCCATAGGCTTTTATTGCCTCCCTATTTCACTTTCCAAAATCTCACATCTTTTCAAAGGGCAATTGCTCAGCAGTGGCAAATTTTCTAGCATTGTAGGGACCCTTAGGGGGAACATGACTGGTGAGTTTCGGGCCCCTAGGCCAAAGACGTCATAGCCTAGGGTCACAAAAACCTGTTTATTTGGGCTATTTCAATGGTAGTGATGCTGACGTACATAAATCGCAGCCATGGCCGTTAGCAACGTCTGAATTTCACGAAATGTCTCATGCAGATAGAAGACATATTGTTAGACTTGGATTCCAAAGATGGGGTCCCTACATCTCTGCAAACCAGAGTTACAGGGGTCCAAATTTGACAAAATACCCCATAGGCTTTCATTGCCTCCCTATTTCACTTTCCAAAATCTCACATCTTTTCAAAGGGCAATTGCTCAGCAGTGACAAATTTTCTAGCATTGTAGGGACCCTTAGGGGGAACATGACTGGTGAGTTTCGGGCCCCTAGGCCAAAGAGGTCATAGCCTAGGGTCACAAAAACCTGTTTATTTGGGCTATTTCAATGTTAGTGATGCTGACGTACATAAATCGCAGCCATGGCCGTTAGCAACGTCTGAATTTCACGAAATGTCTCATGCAGGTAGAAGACATATTGTTAGACTTGGAATCCAAAGATGGGGTCCCTACATCTCTGCAAACCAGAGTTACAGGGGTCCAAAATTGGTAAAATCCCCCATAGGCTTTCATTGCCTCCCTATTTCACTTTCCAAAATCTCACATCTTTTCAAAGGGCAATTGCTCAGCAGTGGCAAATTTTCTAGCATTGTAGGGACCCTTAGGGGGAACATGACTGGTGAGTTTCGGGCCCCTAGGCCAAAGAGGTCATAGCCTAGGGTCACAAAAACCTGTTTATTTGGGCTATTTCAATGGTAGTGATGCTGACGTACATAAATCGCAGCCATGGCCGTTAGCAACGTCTGAATTTCACGAAATGTCTCATGCAGGTAGAAGACATATTGTTAGACTTGGATTCCAAAGATGGGGTCCCTACATCTCTGCAAACCAGAGTTACAGGGGTCCAAATTTGGCAAAATCCCCCATAGGCTTTCATTGCCTCCCTATTTCACTTTCCAAAATCTCACATCTTTTCAAAGGGCAATTGCTCAGCAGTGGCAAATTTTCTAGCATTGTAGGGACCCGTAGGGGGAACATGACTGGTGAGTTTCGGGCCCCTAGGTTACAAAAACCTGTTTATTTGGGCTATTTCAATGGTAGTGATGCTGACGTACATAAATCGCAGCCATGGCCGTTAGCAACGTCTGAATTTCACGAAATGTCTCATGCAGGTAGAAGACATATTGTTAGACTTGGATTCCAAAGATGGGGTCCCTACATCTCTGCAAACCAGAGTTACAGGGGTCCAAAATTGGTAAAATCCCCCATAGGCTTTCATTGCCTCCCTATTTCACTTTCCAAAATCTCACATCTTTTCAAAGGGCAATTGCTCAGCAGTGGCAAATTTTCTAGCATTGTAGGGACCCTTAGGGGGAACATGACTGGTGAGTTTCGGGCCCCTAGGCCAAAGAGGTCATAGCCTAGGGTCACAAAAACCTGTTTATTTGGGCTATTTCAATGGTAGTGATGCTGACGTACATAAATCGCAGCCATGGCCGTTAGCAACGTCTGAATTTCACGAAATGTCTCATGCGGGTAGAAGACATATTGTTAGACTTGGATTCCAAAGATGGGGTCCCTACGTCTCTGCAAACCAGAGTTACAGGGGTCCAAAATTGGCAAAATCCCCCATAGGCTTTCATTGCCTCCCTATTTCACTTTCCAAAATCTCACATCTTTTCAAAGGGCAATTGCTCAGCAGTGGCAAATTTTCTAGCATTGTAGGGACCCTTAGGGGGAACATGACTGGTTAGTTTCGGGCCCCTAGGCCAAAGAGGTCATAGCCTAGGGTCACAAAAACCTGTTTATTTGGGCTATTTCAATGGTAGTGATGCTGATGTACATAAATCGCAGCCATGGCCGTTAGCAACGTCTGAATTTCACAAAATGTCTCATGCAGGTAGAAGACATATTGTTAGACTTGGATTCCAAAGATGGGGTCCCTACATCTCTGCAAACCAGAGTTACAGGGGTCCAAAATTGGTAAAATCCCCCATAGGCTTTCATTGCCTCCCTATTTCACTTTCCAAAATCTCACATCTTTTCAAAGGGCAATTGCTCAGCAGTGGCAAATTTTCTAGCATTGTAGGGACCCTTAGGGGGAACATAACTGGTGAGTTTCGGGCCCCTAGGCCAAAGAGGTCATAGCCTAGGGTCACAAAAACCTGTTTATTTGAGCTATTTCAATGGTAGTGATGCTGACGTACATAAATCGCAGCCATGGCCATTAGCAACGTCTGAATTTCACGAAATGTCTCATGCAGGTAGAAGACATATTGTTAGACTTGGATTCCAAAGATGGGGTCCCTACATCTCTGCAAACCAGAGTTACAGGGGTTCAAAATTGGCAAAATCCCCCATAGGCTTTCATTGCCTCCCTATTTCACTTTCCAAAATCTCACATCTTTTCAAAGGGCAATTGCTCATCAGTGGCAAATTTTCTAGCATTGTAGGGACCCTTAGGGGGAACATGACTGGTGAGTTTCGGGCCCCTAGGCCAAAGAGGTCATAGCCTAGGGTCACAAAAACCTGTTTATTTGGGCTATTTCTATGGTAGTGATGCTGACGTACATAAATCACAGCCATGGCCGTTAGCAACGTCTGAATTTCACGAAATGTCTCATGCAGGTAGAAGACATATTGTTAGACTTGGATTCCAAAGATGGGGTCCCTACATCTCTGCAAACCAGAGTTACAGGGGTCCAAAATTGGTAAAATCCCCCATAGGCTTTTATTGCCTCCCTATTTCACTTTCCAAAATCTCACATCTTTTCAAAGGGCAATTGCTCAGCAGTGGCAAATTTTCTAGCATTGTAGGGACCCTTAGGGGGAACATGACTGGTGAGTTTCGGGCCCCTAGGCCAAAGAGGTCATAGCCTAGGGTCACAAAAACCTGTTTATTTGGGCTATTTCAATGGTAGTGATGCTGACGTACATAAATCGCAGCCATGGCCGTTAGCAACGTCTGAATTTCACGAAATGTCTCATGCAGATAGAAGACATATTGTTAGACTTGGATTCCAAAGATGGGGTCCCTACATCTCTGCAAACCAGAGTTACAGGGGTCCAAATTTGACAAAATACCCCATAGGCTTTCATTGCCTCCCTATTTCACTTTCCAAAATCTCACATCTTTTCAAAGGGCAATTGCTCAGCAGTGACAAATTTTCTAGCATTGTAGGGACCCTTAGGGGGAACATGACTGGTGAGTTTCGGGCCCCTAGGCCAAAGAGGTCATAGCCTAGGGTCACAAAAACCTGTTTATTTGGGCTATTTCAATGTTAGTGATGCTGACGTACATAAATCGCAGCCATGGCCGTTAGCAACGTCTGAATTTCACGAAATGTCTCATGCAGGTAGAAGACATATTGTTAGACTTGGATTCCAAAGATGGGGTCCCTACATCTCTGCAAACCAGAGTTACAGGGGTCCAAATTTGGCAAAATCCCCCATAGGCTTTCATTGCCTCCCTATTTCACTTTCCAAAATCTCACATCTTTTCAAAGGGCAATTGCTCAGCAGTGGCAAATTTTCTAGCATTGTAGGGACCCTTAGGGGGAATATGACTGGTGAGTTTCGGGCCCCTAGGGTCACAAAAACCTGTTTATTTGGGCTATTTCAATGGTAGTGATGCTGACGGACATAAATCGCAGCCATGGCCGTTAGCAACGTCTGAATTTCACTAAATGTCTCATGCAGGTAGAAGACATATTGTTAGACTTGGATTCCAAAGATGGGGTGCCTACATCTCTGCAAACCAGAGTTACAGGGGTCCAAAATTGGTAAAATCCCCCATAGGCTTTTATTGCCTCCCTATTTCACTTTCCAAAATCTCACATCTTTTCAAAGGGCAATTGCTCAGCAGTGGCAAATTTTCTAGCATTGTAGGGACCCTTAGGGGGAACATGACTGGTGAGTTTCGGGCCCCTAGGCCAAAGAGGTCATAGCCTAGGGTCACAAAAACCTGTTTATTTGGGCTATTTCAATGGTAGTGATGCTGACGTACATAAATCGCAGCCATGGCCGTTAGCAACGTCTGAATTTCATGAAATGTCTCATGCAGGTAGAAGACATATTGTTAGACTTGGATTCCAAAGATGGGGTCCCTACATCTCTGCAAACCAGAGTTACAGGGGTCCAAATTTGACAAAATACCCCATAGGCTTTCATTGCCTCCCTATTTCACTTTCCAAAATCTCACATCTTTTCAAAGGGCAATTGCTCAGCAGTGGCAAATTTTCTAGCATTGTAGGGACCCTTAGGGGGAACATGACTGGTGAGTTTCGGGCCCCTAGGCCAAAGAGGTCATAGCCTAGGGTCACAAAAACCTGTTTATTTGGGCTATTTCAATGGTAGTGATGCTGACGTACATAAATCGCAGCCATGGCCGTTAGCAACGTCTGAATTTCACGAAATGTCTCATGCAGGTAGAAGACATATTGTTAGACTTGGATTCCAAAGATGGGGTCCCTACATCTCTGCAAACCAGAGTTACAGGGGTCCAAATTTGACAAAATACCCCATAGGCTTTCATTGCCTCCCTATTTCACTTTCCAAAATCTCACATCTTTTCAAAGGGCAATTGCTCAGCAGTGGCAAATTTTCTAGCATTGTAGGGACCCTTAGGGGGAACATGACTGGTGAGTTTCGGGCCCCTAGGGTCACAAAAACCTGTTTATTTGGGCTATTTCAATGGTAGTGATGCTGACGTACATAAATCGCAGCCATGGCCGTTAGCAACGTCTGAATTTCACGAAATGTCTCATGCAGGTAGAAGACATATTGTTAGACTTGGATTCCAAAGATGGGGTCCCTACATCTCTGCAAACCAGAGTTACAGGGGTCCAAAATTGGTAAAATCCCCCATAGGCTTTCATTGCCTCCCTATTTCACTTTCCAAAATCTCACATCTTTTCAAAGGGCAATTGCTCAGCAGTGGCAAATTTTCTAGCATTGCAGGGACCCTTAGGGGGAACATGACTGGTGAGTTTCGGGCCCCTAGGCCAAAGAGGTCATAGCCTAGGGTCACAAAAACCTGTTTATTTGGGCTATTTCAATGGTGATTTTTATTGTAAAAATATATACAAATTTACAGTACAATAAATAATATAAATGAAAATATAGTGACCAAAAATGACCACACAAATCAAAGAATTACATACATCTGAATAAACATAAACCTTTTACACAAAAATATGTACAAAAACTCATAAAGTCAAAATTGACTATAATGCATTTTCGCATATTCTCTTATATACAAAGGGACTTTTACGCCCAACATAAGAACCAACTTTTCATATCGCAAACAAATATTTCCAAAAACAATCCTATGTCCAAAAGGACATCCACAAGGAAGCATAAATCCTGAAACAGGAGAACCATGCATTTGCTACATTTATACGACGCAAGACTAGACGACATAAACCGCCACCCTACACCAACCCACTGGTGACCAAACACCAGACATATAACCAGACATAGTCATGCAGCAACCCACTCACACCAGGAGGGATAACACACACGAGACAGAAATAATCAAAACTGTAACAAGACAAAACAAAGAACCCCCAAGTAAGCTGGAGGGAAGACTTCAGTTATGTCTGCGGCCGAACATAAAAATATTGAGAAAATAATCAAAATCTAAGCAGGGTGAGTTAAGGAGATAGAAAGCCCACCCAGGAGAGACATGGATGAGCTAAGGAGGCCTGACATTCTGCCAAGCAAGAATCCAAGCACTCCTGCCCAACCTACGCCTCTCCGAGCACCGAATCCTGGACACCTCACCAAGAACATTGTTCACCACCACCTGGACAGGGATGGATTTTTGTCTAATAATTAACTGACACCGTGCCAACCATGTGTGCTGTCTAATGGCTAAGCTAACTAAATATAAAGTGCATAAATCATAACCCTGGTAAGACCTGAAAACTCCATATGCCCACTCAGCGTAACTCAGACGCTCCAGAAAGGGGATACCTAGGATCCCACCCACCTGTTTACACACCTCTATATTAAAGGGACAATGAAGCAAAAAGTGGTCCATGGATTCCTCGACACCACCACACTCCTCACGAGGACATCCACGTGTATCCACATTCAAGTACTTAACATTGTTCCTAACATAGAGCTTGCCATGGAAGGAAAGCCAAGCAATATCCCACAATTTATTCGGAATGCGTGGGGAGTTAATCATCCTCAAACCCTCTTCCAATTGCACGCCTGGGCAGTCTCTTAAGTCCAGTGAGACATGAAAATGAGAATCTATCACTCGTTTCGTTAGGTCACGCCTCCCGACCGATCTGATATCCTCCACCGTCAAACCCCACTGTCTCAATTTTTTCAAACACGTGACAACATAGACCGGGAGATAGTCCTGACGAGACCCCAGACTTTTCACTGAGCCACCGCTTTCCCAACTTGTGAGCGAAGTCCCAAACCATGCCCGGAAAATGCCTACCCAACCAGGTGGGTCCTCTGCAAGCATACTACCAAGATTGTGTTTAATAAACAGCAGAGAAAAGAAAACAATTGGATTGACCATGTCTAGGCCACCTTCCCGTCTGGTTTTGTAGGTGATGTTCCTGCGCATAATGTTTAATCTGTTTCCCCAGAGCATCTGAAAAAACAAACCACAGATCCTCGTGTACAGAGATTGGGGCAAAATTGCGACATAGCTGACGTAAAGCAATATTGGAACCAGATGACTCTTGATCAGGTCCACCTTTTCCCTGAAGGTCAAAGACCAATTCTTCCAGCGTGTTACTTTGGCGTCGACATCATCTAGCCTACACACCCAATTTTGATGGCCGTAATCGCCAGGACCAAATTCGATGCCAAGAATCTTGATTTTCTGTTGAGGCACGGGAAAGGAGCCAGGAAGCTCGAAGCTCTCACCATCGTTCCCCATCCAGAAAATTTCACACTTGTCTGGATTGACTTGTGACCCTGATGCCTTTGAGTACAGTGCAATCTCCGAGACCACTACCTCCGCCTCCTCTGTCCCAGAAACTATCACCGTCACATCATCGGCATAGGCCACAACCTTTAGGGGAGGCACATCAGAAATGCCCACAGGAACTCCACTGAGCGCACCGCTCTCTAGCCTTCTTACAAAGGGGTCGATCGCGAATACGTACAGGAGGGAGCTCAGCGGACACCCCTGACGCACTCCAGAACGAACCTTGAAAGATTCGCCAACCCAGCCATTTATAAGCATGAAACTCTCCGCCTCTTTGTACAAAATGCGAAGCCAATCAACAAACCTTTCCTGTAGGCCATACACACAAAGTAGTCGCCATAAGTACTCATGGTTGACACGATCAAAAGCCTTAGACTGATCCAATGCCAGCAAGTACTTTCCCCAACCCTCAGCCCTGCATCGTTCCAGGACTTCCCGGACAGACAAAAGTGCTGAGAAAGTGCCTCTACCTGAAATCGAGCAGTGCTGGTGGTGGGAAAGCAGGGATGTCACCTGGGATAGACGCCAGAATAATATTTTTGCCAGAATTTTTCTGTCGATGTTGAGAAGGCTGATGGGACGCCAGTTCTCAATCATCTCAGGATCTTTGCCTTTAGACAGGAGAATGACCGCTGACTTTCTCATGGAGGGTGGTAAGTCACCTTCAGCAAGACACTGATTAAACATATCTGCCAATTGAGGTGCCAGAAAGATCTTGAAAGCTTTGTAAAACTCGGCTGTCAGACCATCTGGACCCGGAGACTTTTTGGGCGTGAGACTATCAATGGCTCTCACTACTTCTTCAGCGGTGATTGCTTCTGTCAGGCTTATGTCAGAAACATCTGCATTCCCCAGACCTGGAGTTGAGACTAGAAAGGTCTCCATTCCTGCCTGGTCAATCGGCTTGCTCCCAAGCAAATCAGCATAAAAATCTCTAGCGATGGATAAGATTCCGTGCCTGGATTTTTCCACAGAACCCGATCCATCTCTGAGCCCAGTAACCGTTTTAAGGGCTGCACCTTGTCTGCAGTTCTGATAGGGATCAGGCGAGTGGTATTTGCCATAATCCCTCTCTAAATACAGAGAGGTCAGACGGTCATATTGCTGTTGCTTGAGTTGGGCCTTGACCTCAGAGATCTCCCCCTGATCTCCGTTCTCCGAGACAAGGATCTCAAGCTTTCTTCTCAGTTGCTGGTAAGCAATATTTCTACCAATCTGTTTCTTCCTGGCTAGGCCCTTGAAAAGTCTGATGACACGACTTTTGACCACCTCCCACCACTCTGACCTGTTGTCGAAGCATTCCAGGATAGTGATCTGTGCCTGAAAAAATTCCTCAACAGACTGTCTCACATTCTCTTCCAACAGCAGGGACGAATTTAACTTCCAGGTACCCCTACCCCTGGGAGGAGCACAGGACGCACCCAGATCCACCGATAGAATACAGTGATCCGAGAATTCCACTGCCTGGACCCTAGGGGCTGAAGCAGTGAAATTTTCTGTAACAAAAAATCTATCTATTCTACTCTGTCTCCCTGGTCGTGGAAAAGTGAACCCAGTGAGGTCTGGTGAATGCTGAACATGAACATCCACCAGACCCGCCTCTTTAACTATCTTATTTAAGAAAACGCTATCAGGACGCAACCGAGTGTTGGTACCTTCCCTGTCCATTACCCTAACAATGGTGTTAAAATCACCACCAAACACAATCGGTTGCGTCGTAAAAAGGTACGGCCTGATCGCTGTGAAAAGACGTCTCCTCTCCCAATAAGTCTGAGGTGCATAAACATTAATTAACCTGAGGTTCTGTCCTCTCACAACAACGTCTAGGACCAGACATCTCCCCATCTCCACCTCAATTACTCGCCGGCAAGTTACCATCTCAGTTCTGAAAAGCACTGCCACACCACTGTAAGGCTCGGCCGCAAGAGACCAATAGCTCGGACCAGATCTCCAGTCCCTCCTGGCCAGATGGATATCGGCCAAGGAGGTGAGCCTAGTCTCCTGCAAAAACAAAATGTCAGCATCAAAACTACTGAGAAAAAATAAGGCCAGGTTACGAGCTCTTACTGATTTAATACTGGCAACATTAATAGTCGCCAATTTAAGTGGTGGGGGAACAGCCATTTGAGTAATTGAGATAGTTTCATTCCAGCTTACTCCACACAGGACAAAAAATAAAAGAGATACAAAACATGTAGACAACATTAGGAAGTGTTCTCCTGTTCAGCATCACCCTCCTCCATACTCTCTCCAGAGGGCGACTCTTCCTGCTCCTCACTCAAGGCCATGAACCTATTTGCTAGTTGACGGACCAACCTTTTGGCCGCCACTTCACTCTGCTTCTGAACCCGTCTGTCTTTCAGTGTTTTGAATTTATGTTTCTTTTTACTGTACAGTCTCTCCTCCAGATAACGTAGATCATCCGGATGGAGAGACTCCACATCAATCGCCTTTTTTTCCCGTCCCCTTGATGAGGAGAGAACTCCAGAAGTGGAAGGTTGGGATGTAAGTTCCACGGGTTTAGGGGTTTTATCAGGTGAAGAAGGTGGACAGGGGTCTGAGGAAAGGGAAGGATCGGCGGGGAGGGGAGGGGAAGGGAGAAGGATTGGGGAAGGATCGAGAGCAGTCTGAGGACCACTCCCAGGTGATTGGGAATCGGAAACCCCCCCTGATACACCCCGAGGTCCCCCAAGAAACCTCTTTTTGGGTCTCCCAGAAGGAGAACTACCCCCTGGATTCTTAACATCCTGAAAATCGGTCTGCTCAGGGAAAGCACCCGCTCCCTCGGTCACATTCACAGTACGGCGCTTTCCCCTGACTCTCTTCACTACCTGCCATGATGTTTCAGAGGCCTTGCCAGATGGTGTCTTATCAGAAGAGGGCACAGCCCCGAGATCTTTCTGGGATTCAGACATGGGATTTGACACACTGGTAACAGAGACTGACACAGAAGACTGAGGATTTGACTGGGTAGAAACAGACTGGGAGGGTAACACCAAGGGTAGGTTGGAAGCGTAAGACTGTATACCCTCCTCTTCCATCTTCGTTAGCAAGGCCTCTTTTACTGACTCGGGCAGGTTTGCCCAGGAGTTCGGACATATACTATACGGATGACCAAAACTGTGGCACAAATTACATTTAATGTTGTTACAATCCTTTGCATCATGTCCGAACTCCTGGCACAAACCGCAACGTGGTTGCTTGCACCCATAACTGTAATGTCCCCTCCCTCCACAACGATTACAGATCCTGGGCTGACCCGGATAAAAAACTGTAATTTTGTCTCTACCTAGCAATGCTGTACGGGGAACATGCAAGTAAATGCCGTTTTTATATTTCATTTTAATTTGTACCTCATACCCACCCCACCAGATATCCAGGTCATCCAGGACCTTCTGAGGAGGGGACACCACATCAACGTAGTGAGAGAGCCAGAGGACAATGTCCTGCACTGGAATGGATTCATTTGTTACCACGATGTTAGCCCTCCTCACCAGGGGTTGTCCGGAAATGTAAGAAGCTGTGAAATGTTTCCATTCCGCTCTTCTCTTTTCTTTCTCTTCAATAAAAAACTCTTGACCCCCTGATGTAAGAAAGCTAACATCGTAGTACTCAGGGGGGTCACCAGGAGCAATGATGGCATATAGGTCCTGGGCCTTTACACCCGTGCCTAGGAGGAGACGAACGAAGTCTTGTTTATTAGGAATCCGAGACTCCCCTGTCCATTTCAGACGGACCACGTTCCGTCTCCCCCCAGCCACAGGTGCATCCTCCCCCTGCTTCAAGGGAGCGGGTATTCTCCTGCCACCGACCCGTCCCCCACCCATTTGACCTGTCGCCTGTGCATAGGATGGAGCAACGGGTGCTCGAGTCGCTGGCCCTGGAATGGGTAATGAACTGTCACCCCCCCTTGAGATGGAAGCTAGCTCAGGGACGGAAGATGAGCCGGCTGACGTCCGAACAGATGGGTGACATTCACCCGTGCCATTAATAACTTCCATTAGGATTTCATTCCCTTTTTTGTCATAGCAAAACAAAACTTCATTTCGTATTAGGAAAAGCTTTTCTCCTGCAAAAAACTTTGACTGTATACCAATGTTTGTATTACCCTGACCTGCAGACTCAATTCTGCCTAGGTTAATATCATCCTGTATCGGAATGAAGTCTAAAAGCTTACATGTTTTGACTTCTAAAATATACATCATATTTGATTCAATGACATATCGCCTTTCTCCTGCTATGAAATCACCAATTATTTTGGTTCCTAAGCTCTCTGGCTTAAACACCACAGACCCATCACTACCATCACACTCCTGGGTTTGCACACCCGTGTCGCCTGTTTCCAAAGCCTCAGAAGTTACAATCATCATTCCCTTATTTTCAGCATTTATCACATTTACATCTCCAAAAATAGTGTTAACCTTTACAACTGGTAATTGAGGGTTAGAATCAGAATACAAAAGTTCCTGGTTGACTATAGAATCACCAACAACATTACTGCATGAAATATCTTTTTCACTATGAGGTTGCACACTAGTATTGCCATCACTACTGCATATACTTTTAGTCTTGGTCTCAGACCCAGCATTTGCAAGTTCCACATTGTTGTTACTGCTCACCTCCATTGCTGCATTCCTCTCCTGCTGTGTTGAAACACCAGTCCCATCTTGTTCTTTCCTTTCACAAGGCTGAACTGCAGTGCTGGTTGAATTAGCTGAATCACACTCTTCATTCCTTTCCTCCCCCTCAGGCAGTAAATGCCGTTTTTCACCTGCGGTTTCTGTGCATTCCGTCCCAGAAACTTTTTCCTCTCCTGGTTCATGCCGCTCTGCGACTGTTCCTCCGATGATAGGCTTCTGCTCTTTTGCCAGGGGGATTCCTTTGCTCTCTGCCTCCTTTCTCTCCCTCCCAGGTGCCTCCGCGCTGCCTGCGGGCTTCACAGGATGTTTCCCCTCTGGTGTACACACTGAGCTTTCCGGAGCGCCATGCAGACGTGCTGGAACGCACGCCAAACTCGCCGGAGCGCAACCGGAAGTACCGCTGACGTCACTTCCGGTCTGCGCCGGCGCCCTTCCAGCCACTGCCACGCTGGCAAACTCTGCTGCGCGCTGCCTCACTATGTTCACAGACTTGCGAACATAGTAGGTCTTTCTTCTGACTGCTCCACCGTTCCTCCTCTTTCTCTTCTTTGCTTTTGGAGGTGGTTTGCCTGAGGTTTGTGAGAATCCCTCATTTGCCTGCTGTGAGGCTTCAGATTCTTCCAGTGCCTCCATATCAGACTGGGAGTCAGGAAAAGCATCTGGCTCATCTGGTTCTGCCGGAAAACGTTCATTTTTTGTTTTGGGCACATCTGGCTCAACTTTCTCCGTTTCCATGCTGCATTCCTTATCTTTTACACTGGATTCACTGATTTCCACCTTTTTAGGCATGTTGTCATCACTCATTTTTGAACTTTGATTTGGTTCCTCCACACATGATTCAAGTTTTTCCACTGATTCATTATCATCTTTCGTGCACACATCTGTATTTAGTTTAGTGATTACTGGCTCAGCACCTTCACTACTTTTCTTTTTCACAACTGCTTTACTCTTCTCCACCACCCGCCTGTCTTGGGTATTAATGGGTTTTACCTTTTTCGCAGGGCTTATGGCTTGGGAAGTCGCAGGTCTCACAGATGTTGGTCTGATACCGCTCACTGCACCTTTCACCACTGCTTCTACAGTCATCAGGCGGAACCTGGCCGTGTTCTGACGGGTCTCACGAAAAGGACCACCTTTCCTCTCTAAATCGGACACCACTCTCCACTGATCCTCAACCTTTTTCTTTAGTTCCGCAGTCGCAGGATCATCTAGGAGGAATTCAGGTCTCCAACGGACTCCAAAGCGGTGGATCCTCTGTTTCAATTGCAGACAAAGTTGCTCGTACTGGTCGGTATGGAACTTTATCAGCCGGTTCCACGTCACCACATCTGCCACGATATCTCCAGGCTTACCTCCATTAGCGCTTCCCCCTTCCCCTAGGTAAGACAGGTCAGGGGGGGTATGAGCCGGCTGCTCCATGGCTGGAAGCAGCCGGTTAGAAGTAGGGAGGCCCCTGCAGGCCAGGCCTGAGCAGGGACCTCTAGTAGTCCAAAGTACCCAGAAAACCTCCTCTCAAGCTGGGCCAGGAATAAGCCAGCAATAGGGTCTGGAAGTCCACAGGAGCTCTGGTACGCACAACCTCTCAGTTCGGGCCCCTAGGCCAAAGAGGTCATAGCCTAGGGTCACAAAAACCTGTTTATTTGGGCTATTTCAATGGTAGTGATGCTGACGTACATAAATCACAGCCATGGCCGTTAGCAACGTCTGAATTTCACGAAATGTCTCATGCAGGTAGAAGACATATTGTTAGACTTGGATTCCAAAGATGGGGTCCCTACATATCTGCAAACCAGAGTTACAGGGGTCCAAAATTGGTAAAATCCCCCATAGTCTTTCATTGCCTCCCTATTTCACTTTCCAAAATCTCACATCTTTTCAAAGGGCAATTGCTCAGCAGTGGCAAATTTTCTAGAATTGTAGGGACCCTTAGGGGGAACCTGACTGGTGAGTTTCGGGCCCCAAGACCAAAGAGGTCATAGCCTAGGGTCACAAAAACCTGTTTATTTGGGCTATTTCAATGGTAGTGATGCTGACGTACATAAATCGCAGCCATGGCCGTTAGCAACGTCTGAATTTCACGAAATGTCTCATGCAGGTAGAAGACATATTGTTAGACTTGGATTCCAAAGATGGGGTCCCTACATCTCTGCAAACCAGAGTTACAGGGGTCCAAAATTGGTAAAATCCCCCATAGGCTTTCATTGCCTCCCTATTTCACTTTCCAAAATCTCACATCTTTTCAAAGGGCAATTGCTCAGCAGTGGCAAATTTTCTAGCATTGTAGGGACCCTTAGGGGGAACATGACTGGTGAGTTTCGGGCCCCTAGGGTCACAAAAACCTGTTTATTTGGGCTATTTCAATGGTAGTGATGCTGACGTACATAAATCACAGCCATGGCCGTTAGCAACGTCTGAATTTCACGAAATGTCTCATGCAGGTAGAAGACATATTGTTAGACTTGGATTCCAAAGATGGGGTCCCTACATCTCTGCAAACCACAGTTACAAGGGTCCAAAATTGGTAAAATCCCCCATAGGCTTTCATTGCCTCCCTATTTCACTTTCCAAAATCTCACATCTTTTCAAAGGGCAATTGCTCAGCAGTGGCAAATTTTCTAGCATTGTAGGGACCCTTAGGGGGAACATAACTGGTGAGTTTCGGGCCCCTAGGCCAAAGAGGTCATAGCCTAGGGTCACAAAAACCTGTTTATTTGGGCCATTTCAATGGTAGTGATGCTGACGTACATAAATCGCAGCCATGGCCATTAGCAACGTCTGAATTTCACGAAATGTCTCATGCAGGTAGAAGACATATTGTTAGACTTGGATTCCAAAGATGGGGTCCCTACATCTCTGCAAACCAGAGTTACAGGGGTCCAAAATTGGTAAAATCCCCCATAGGCTTTTATTGCCTCCCTATTTCACTTTCCAAAATCTCACATCTTTTCAAAGGCCAATTGCTCATCAGTGGCAAATTTTCTAGCATTGTAGGGACCCTTAGGGGGAACATGACTGGTGAGTTTCGGGCCCCTAGGCCAAAGAGGTCATAGCCTAGGGTCACAAAAACCTGTTTATTTGTGCTATTTCTATGGTAGTGATGCTGACGTACATAAATCACAGCCATGGCCGTTAGCAACGTCTGAATTTCACGAAATGTCTCATGCAGGTAGAAGACATATTGTTAGACTTGGATTCCAAAGATGGGGTCCCTACATCTCTGCAAACCAGAGTTACAGGGGTCCAAAATTGGTAAAAATCCCCCATAGGCTTTTATTGCCTCCCTATTTCACTTTCCAAAATCTCACATCTTTTCAAAGGGCAATTGCTCAGCAGTGGCAAATTTTCTAGCATTGTAGGGACCCTTAGGGGGAACATGACTGGTGAGTTTCGGGCCCCTAGGCCAAAGAGGTCATAGCCTAGGGTCACAAAAACCTGTTTATTTGGGCTATTTCAATGGTAGTGATGCTGACGTACATAAATCGCAGCCATGGCCGTTAGCAACGTCTGAATTTCACGAAATGTCTCATGCAGATAGAAGACATATTGTTAGACTTGGATTCCAAAGATGGGGTCCCTACATCTCTGCAAACCAGAGTTACAGGGGTCCAAATTTGACAAAATACCCCATAGGCTTTCATTGCCTCCCTATTTCACTTTCCAAAATCTCACATCTTTTCAAAGGGCAATTGCTCAGCAGTGGCAAATTTTCTAGCATTGTAGGGACCCTTAGGGGGAACATGACTGGTGAGTTTCGGGCCCCTAGGCCAAAGAGGTCATAGCCTAGGGTCACAAAAACCTGTTTATTTGGGCTATTTCAATGTTAGTGATGCTGACGTACAAAAATCGCAGCCATGGCCGTTAGCAACGTCTGAATTTCACGAAATGTCTCATGCAGGTAGAAGACATATTGTTAGACTTGGATTCCAAAGATGGGGTCCCTACATCTCTGCAAACCAGAGTTACAGGGGTCCAAAATTGGTAAAATCCCCCATAGAATTTCATTGCCTCCCTATTTCACTTTCCAAAATCTCACATCTTTTCAAAGGGCAATTGCTCAGCAGTGGCAAATTTTCTAGCATTGTAGGGACCCTTAGGGGGAACATGACTGGTGAGTTTCGGGCCCCTAGGGTCACAAAAACCTGTTTATTTGGGCTATTTCAATGGTAGTGATGCTGACGTACATAAATCACAGCCATGGCCGTTAGCAACGTCTGAATTTCACGAAATGTCTCATGCAGGTAGAAGACATATTGTTAGACTTGGATTCCAAAGATGGGGTCCCTACATCTCTGCAAACCACAGTTACAAGGGTCCAAAATTGGTAAAATCCCCCATAGGCTTTCATTGCCTCCCTATTTCACTTTCCAAAATCTCACATCTTTTCAAAGGGCAATTGCTCAGCAGTGGCAAATTTTCTAGCATTGCAGGGACCCTTAGGGGGAACATGACTGGTGAGTTTCGGGCCCCTAGGCCAAAGAGGTCATAGCCTAGGGTCACAAAAACCTGTTTATTTGGGCTATTTCAATGGTAGTGATGCTGACGTACATAAATCACAGCCATGGCCGTTAGCAACGTCTGAATTTCACGAAATGTCTCATGCAGGTAGAAGACATATTGTTAGACTTGGATTCCAAAGATGGGGTCCCTACATCTCTGCAAACCAGAGTTACAGGGGTCCAAAATTGGCAAAATCCCTCATAGGCTTTCATTGCCTCCCTATTTCACTTTCCAAAATCTCACATCTTTTCAAAGGGCAATTGCTCAGCAGTGGCAAATTTTCTAGCATTGTAGGGACCCTTAGGGGGAACATGACTGGTGAGTTTCGGGCCCCTAGGCCAAAGAGGTCATAGCCTAGGGTCACAAAAACCTGTTTATTTGGGCTATTTCAATGGTAGTGATGCTGACGTACATAAATCGCAGCCATGGCCGTTAGCAACGTCTGAATTTCACGAAATGTCTCATGCAGGTAGAAGACATATTGTTAGACTTGGATTCCAAAGATGGGGTCCCTACATCTCTGCAAACCAGAGTTACAGGGGTCCAAATTTGGCAAAATCCCCCATAGGCTTTTATTGCCTCCCTATTTCACTTTCCAAAATCTCACATCTTTTCAAAGGGCAATTGCTCAGCAGTGGCAAATTTTCTAGCATTGCAGGGACCCTTAGGGGGAACATGACTGGTGAGTTTCGGGCCCCTAGGCCAAAGAGGTCATAGCCTAGGGTCACAAAAACCTGTTTATTTGGGCTATTTCAATGGTAGTGATGCTGACGTACATAAATCGCAGCCATGGCCGTTAGCAACGTCTGAATTTCACGAAATGTCTCATGCAGGTAGAAGACATATTGTTAGACTTGGATTCCAAAGATGGGGTCCCTACATATCTGCAAACCACAGTTACAGGGGTCCAAAATTGGTAAAATCCCCCATAGTCTTTCATTGCCTCCCTATTTCACTTTCCAAAATCTCACATCTTTTCAAAGGGCAATTGCTCAGCAGTGGCAAATTTTCTAGCATTGTAGGGACCCTTAGGGGGAACATGACTGGTGAGTTTCGGGCCCCTAGGCCAAAGCCTAGGGTCACAAAAACCTGTTTATTTGGGCTATTTCAATGGTAGTGATGCTGACGTACATAAATCGCAGCCATGGCCGTTAGCAACGTCTGAATTTCACGAAATGTCTCATGCAGGTAGAAGACATATTGTTAGACTTGGATTCCAAAGATGGGGTCCCTACATCTCTGCAAACCAGAGTTACAGGGGTCCAAATTTGGCAAAATCCCCCATAGGCTTTCATTGCCTCCCTATTTCACTTTCCAAAATCTCACATCTTTTCAAAGGGCAATTGCTCAGCAGTGGCAAATTTTCTAGCATTGCAGGGACTTTTAGGGGGAACATGACTGGTGAGTTTCGGGCCCCTAGGCCAAAGAGGTCATAGCCTAGGGTCACAAAAACCTGTTAATTTGGGCTATTTCAATGGTAGTGATGCTGACGTACATAAATCGCAGCCATGGCCGTTAGCAACGTCTGAATTTCACGAAATGTCTCATGCAGGTAGAAGACATATTGTTAGACTTGGATTCCAAAGATGGGGTCCCTACATATCTGCAAACCACAGTTACAGGGGTCCAAAATTGGTAAAATCCCCCATAGTCTTTTATTGCCTCCCTATTTCACTTTCCAAAATCTCACATCTTTTCAAAGGGCAATTGCTCAGCAGTGGCAATTTTTCTAGAATTGTAGAGACCCTTAGGGGGAACATGACTGGTGAGTTTCGGGCCCCTAGACCAAAGAGGTCATAGCCTAGGGTCACAAAAACCTGTTTATTTGGGCTATTTCAATGGTAGTGATGCTGACGTACATAAATCGCAGCCATGGCCGTTAGCAACGTCTGAATTTCACGAAATGTCTCATGCAGGTAGAAGACATATTGTTAGACTTGGATTCCAAAGATGGGGTCCCTACATCTCTGCAAACCAGAGTTACAGGGGTCCAAAATTGGTAAAATCCCCCATAGGCTTTCATTGCCTCCCTATTTCACTTTCCAAAATCTCACATCTTTTCAAAGGGCAATTGCTCAGCAGTGGCAAATTTTCTAGCATTGTAGGGACCCTTAGGGGGAACATGACTGGTGAGTTTCGGGCCCCTAGGGTCACAAAAACCTGTTAATTTGGGCTATTTCAATGGTAGTGATGCTGACGTACATAAATCACAGCCATGGCCGTTAGCAACGTCTGAATTTCACGAAATGTCTCATGCAGGTAGAAGACATATTGTTAGACTTGGATTCCAAAGATGGGGTCCCTACATCTCTGCAAACCACAGTTACAAGGGTCCAAAATTGGTAAAATCCCCCATAGGCTTTCATTGCCTCCCTATTTCACTTTCCAAAATCTCACATCTTTTCAAAGGGCAATTGCTCAGCAGTGGCAAATTTTCTAGCATTGCAGGGACCCTTAGGGGGAACATGACTGGTGAGTTTCGGGCCCCTAGGCCAAAGAGGTCATAGCCTAGGGTCACAAAAACCTGTTTATTTGGGCTATTTCAATGGTAGTGATGCTGACGTACATAAATCACAGCCATGGCCGTTAGCAACGTCTGAATTTCACGAAATGTCTCATGCAGGTAGAATTCATATTGTTAGACTTGGATTCCAAAGATGGGGTCCCTACATCTCTGCAAACCAGAGTTACAGGGGTCCAAAATTGGCAAAATCCCTCATAGGCTTTCATTGCCTCCCTATTTCACTTTCCAAAATCTCACATCTTTTTTCAAAGGGCAATTGCTCAGCAGTGGCAAATTTTCTAGCATTGTAGGGACCCTTAGGGGGAACTTGACTGGTTAGTTTCGGGCCCCTAGGCCAAAGAGGTCATAGCCTAGGGTCACAAAAACCTGTTTATTTGGGCTATTTCAATGGTAGTGATGCTGACGTACATAAATCGCAGCCATGGCCGTTAGCAACGTCTGAATTTCACGAAATGTCTCATGCAGGTAGAAGACATATTGTTAGACTTGGATTCCAAAGATGGGGTCCCTACATCTCTGCAAACCAGAGTTACAGGGGTCCAAAATTGGTAAAATCCCCCATAGGCTTTCATTGCCTCCCTATTTCACTTTCCAAAATCTCACATCTTTTCAAAGGGCAATTGCTCAGCAGTGGCAAATTTTCTAGCATTGTAGGGACCCTTAGGGGGAACATGACTGGTGAGTTTCGGGCCCCTAGGCCAAAGAGGTCATAGCCTAGGGTCACAAAAACCTGTTTATTTGGGCTATTTCAATGGTAGTGATGCTGACGTACATAAATCGCAGCCATGGCCGTTAGCAACGTCTGAATTTCACGAAATGTCTCATGCAGGTAGAAGACATATTGTTAGACTTGGATTCCAAAGATGGGGTCCCTACATCTCTGCAAACCAGAGTTACAGGGGTCCAAAATTGGCAAAATCCCCCATAGGCTTTCATTGCCTCCCTATTTCACTTTCCAAAATCTCACATCTTTTCAAAGGGCAATTGCTCAGCAGTGGCAAATTTTCTAGCATTGTAGGGACCCTTAGGGGGAACATGACTGGTGAGTTTCGGGCCCCTAGGCCAAAGAGGTCATAGCCTAGGGTCACAAAAACCTGTTTATTTGGGCTATCTCTATGGTAGTGATGCTGACGTACATAAATCACAGCCATGGCCGTTAGCAACGTCTGAATTTCACGAAATGTCTCATGCAGGTAGAAGACATATTGTTAGACTTGGATTCCAAAGATGGGGTCCCTACATCTCTGCAATCCAGAGTTACAGGGGTCCAAAATTGGCAAAATCCCCCATAGGCTTTTATTGCCTCCCTATTTCACTTTCCAAAATCTCACATCTTTTCAAAGGGCAATTGCTCAGCAGTGGCAAATTTTCTAGCATTGTAGGGACCCTTAGGGGGAACATGACTGGTGAGTTTCGGCCCCCTAGGCCAAAGAGGTCATAGCCTAGGGTCACAAAAACCTGTTTATTTGGGCTATTTCAATGGTAGTGATGCTGACGTACATAAATCGCAGCCATGGCCGTTAGCAACGTCTGAATTTCACGAAATGTCTCATGCAGGTAGAAGACATATTGTTAGACTTGGATTCCAAAGATGGGGTCCCTACATCTCTGCAAACCAGAGTTACAGGGGTCCAAATTTGGCAAAATCCCCCATAGGCTTTCATTGCCTCCCTATTTCACTTTCCAAAATCTCACATCTTTTCAAAGGGCAATTGCTCAGCAGTGGCAAATTTTCTAGCATTGTAGGGACCCTTAGGGGGAACATGACTGGTGAGTTTCGGGCCCCTAGGCCAAAGAGGTCATAGCCTAGGGTCACAAAAACCTGTTTATTTGGGCTATTTCAATGGTAGTGATGCTGACGTACATAAATCGCAGCCATGGCCGTTAGCAACGTCTGAATTTCACGAAATGTCTCATGCAGGTAGAAGACATATTGTTAGACTTGGATTCCAAAGATGGGGTCCCTACATCTCTGCAAACCAGAGTTACAGGGGTCCAAATTTGGCAAATTCCCCCATAGGCTTTCATTGCCTCCCTATTTCACTTTCCAAAATCTCACATCTTTTCAAAGGGCAATTGCTCAGCAGTGGCAAATTTTCTAGCATTGTAGGGACCCTTAGGGGGAACATGACTGGTGAGTTTCGGGCCCCTAGGGTCACAAAAACCTGTTTATTTGGGCTATTTCAATGGTAGTGATGCTGACGTACATAAATCGCAGCCATGGCCGTTAGCAACGTCTGAATTTCACTAAATGTCTCATGCAGGTAGAAGACATATTGTTAGACTTGGATTCCAAAGATGGGGTCCCTACATCTCTGCAAACCAGAGTTACAGGGGTCCAAAATTGGTAAAATCCCCCATAGGCTTTCATTGCCTCCCTATTTCACTTTCCAAAATCTCACATCTTTTCAAAGGGCAATTGCTCAGCAGTGGCAAATTTTCTAGCATTGCAGGGACCCTTAGGGGGAACATGACTGGTGAGTTTCGGGCCCCTAGGCCAAAGAGGTCATAGCCTAGGGTCACAAAAACCTGTTTATTTGGGCTATTTCAATGGTAGTGATGCTGACGTACATAAATCACAGCCATGGCCGTTAGCAACGTCTGAATTTCACGAAATGTCTCATGCAGGTAGAAGACATATTGTTAGACTTGGATTCCAAAGATGGGGTCCCTACATATCTGCAAACCAGAGTTACAGGGGTCCAAAATTGGTAAAATCCCCCATAGTCTTTCATTGCCTCCCTATTTCACTTTCCAAAATCTCACATCTTTTCAAAGGGCAATTGCTCAGCAGTGGCAAATTTTCTAGCATTGTAGGGACCCCTAGGGGGAACATGACTGGTGAGTTTCGGGCCCCTAGGCCAAAGAGGTCATAGCCTAGGGTCACAAAAACCTGTTTATTTGGGCTATTTCAATGGTAGTGATGCTGACGTACATAAATCGCAGCCATGGCCGTTAGCAACGTCTGAATTTCACGAAATGTCTCATGCAGGTAGAAGACATATTGGTAGACTGGGATTCCAAAGATGGGGTCCCTACATTTCTGCAAACCAGAGTTACAGGGGTCCAAAATTGGTAAAATGTTTTGGGAACTGTATCCTTAGCCAAAGGGAACTGTGATTTGCTTATGCAGAGTGATGGGAAGGGAAGGAAGGTGGAAGTAAAGCTTACTAGAGTCAATTGTGATACCGGGTTTGGCAATATTGAGATAATACAAAATGAGAACAGTAGTGTGAATGTGTTAATTGAAGATGAAGTGATTGAAAATGTTTCTTTAAATGAAAATGTGGATGTGGAAAAAAAAAGAAAGTTGTGTAGAAAATGACATAAAAAGTAAAGAGAATAAACAGGAGGAGAAAGGGGCAGATGGGCAGGCTGCTGTTGATACATCTGTGGGTGCTTCAGGAGAAGGAGTGGTTGGGACCACAGAAAGTATGGAGGAGGTTGCGTTAGCTCTTGGTGCACTTGCAGATGTAGATGAAGTGCTGGGTGACTTCTATTCTGAAACTAAAAGGTATATTGTAACTGAACTTAAGCTTCTCATTCTTGATGTCCCCCAGCACCACATTTGCGATATTCGAGGTCCATGACATCAATAATGTGAGAATGGCAGCCTTTTTATTTTTCCCATACAAATCAATGAAAGAAATCTGGTTGGTTTTGGCCCCACCCACTTTTCTGAATTTTAATCCCAGTCCCCTGGTGACCAACTGGTGACCCTGCTATTAACTGTCTAAAAGCGGCAGCAGTTTTACATTTTCCCATTTAAATGAATGGCTGAAATTTGGCTGTGGTAGACTCTGCCCACTTTTTCTAAATTTTAAACCCAGTCACCCAGCGACCCAGTGGGCCAAGTTTGGGAACTCTGGCTTTTATACTGTGAGAATTACAGCTGTTTACATATTCTCATTGAAGTCAATAGGGAAAATCTGATTGGTTGTTTGTGGCTCCGCCCACTTTTTGGGGTCCCCAAAATGTGACAGAATGTTTTAGCATCACCCCATGACTAAGTGACCCAAGTTTGGTGAGAGTAACTTCAAAGCTGTACGAGTGGCGAAAGTTTCAAGTTTTCCAACGAAAGTCTATGGGAAAAATAAGGTCTTCGGGGGTCCACCACAGGGGCACGGAGGGTGGGATTGCTTAAAAAAGCACAAGCAATCTATTCGGGTATGAGCCAAACAAGTGTGCAAAGTTTCATAATTGTACTCCTGAAACTCTGGGAGGAGTAGCGTATAGAAAATTGCTAAATGTTCATTGGCTGGTGGTAACTCTGCCCACTTTGGGTGCCCCCCAAAATACTTATTTTAATTTGGGGTGACACCAACAATATGTGGTCCGAGTTTGGGGAGTGTAGCTTCAAAATTGTACGAGTGACAGCGATTTTAAATTTTTCCCTGTCAAAGTCAATACGAAAAATGGGGGCTTCTGGGGTCTGCCGCAGGGGCGCGGAGGGTGGGATCGCTTAATAAAGCACAAGCAGCGTACTTCACTATAAGACGAATAAGTGTGGAAAGTGTGGCGCTTGAACCCCTAAAACTGTAGGAGGCGTAGCGTACAGAAAATGGGGGGCGCTAATAATAATAACTAGATGGTGTCGTTTCTGAAGAAACCACAGGATGTTGGCTATGTGTCTGATTGGCTGCATGTGGCTCCGCCCACCTTGCCAAATTTTAACCCCAGTCACCCAGTGACCCAGTGTGCCAAGTCTGGGAACTCTGGCTTTAATAATGTGAGAATTACAGCTGTTTACATTTTCCCATTGAAGTCAATAGGGAAAATCTGATTGGCTGTTTTTGGCCCCGCCCACTTTCAAAATTTTAATCTCAGTCCCCCTGTGACCGACTGTGCCAAGTTTGAAGTCCCTGCCATTAACAGTAAAAGAATGACAGCAACTTATATATTGACATTGATTAGCAATAGGTAACATTTGATTGGCTGTGTTAAGCTCCACCCATTTTTCTAAATTTTAACATTAACCACCATGTCATGGTCTGTGCCAAGTTTTGGACCTCTGGCTTTAAAACTGTGAGAGTGGCAGTATTTGAAAGCTTTACATTGAAGTGCATTGGTTAAATTTGATTGGATGCTAGTGACTAGTCCAAAACCTGTCGAACTTGTCAGTTTTTAGTTACTTACTTTTTTGCTACGGTGGTCCTTTAACTGCTTAGTGTCTGTCATTATTTTCTGCTGCTGCAGCGTCTTTTTAGAAGAGTGAAAAACTAAAGCTTCTACAACAGACTCAATGAGGACTTTTCAGGCACTAGTTGCTCAGTGTAGTTTGTCTTCGGCTGAATTTTACATTTAGTGAGTCTCACAGGTCTGTTATTTTTAGCTTTCCTCACTTCAGTTTTCATACGCTGGAGCTTAAAGGGACACTGTAGGGGGGTTGGGGGAAAATGAGTTGAACTTACCCGGGGCTTCTAATGGTCCCCCATAGACATCCTGTGCCCGCGCAGCCACTCACTCACTCACTTTGTACTTATGCTATGTTATATGTCACCTTTTTATTGTACAATCCTTTGGGAGAATGCATTTGGGGGAATGCAGGGTCCAATTGCAATGCAAGAGAGCACACATGCAAGCAGTATATGCTGCACAACTGAGTATTTTAATAATTAAATAATTAAAGAGAACCTGTAACAAAAAAAAGTTCTCCTGGGGGATACTCACCTCGGGAGGGGGAAGCCTCAGGGTTCCAATGAGGCTTCCCACTCCACTGTAGCTGCAGGCAATCAAGCGCTGGCTTCCCCGAAGTGTCCTGGAATGCTCCCTCGACAAGCCTGATAAGCGCTGATTTATTTACCTTTTCTGGTTCCAGCGGGGGCTCTGTTGCGGGTCTCCGCACGGAGATAGGCAAAAATACCCGATTTCCGTCAGGTCCGCTCTACTGCGCAGGCGCAGTAGAGCGGGCCGACAGCGATTGGCTATTTCCGCCTATCTCCAAGTGGAGAGCTGATACTGCGTCTGAGCTGCAGCCGGGAAGGTAAATATTTACATCCCTGCTGTTCGGGGAGCTTTATTTACGCCGCCGTGGGACCGATAAGGTCGGGGGAAACCTCAATAGGATCCGGAGGCTTCCCCCAACCCAGGTGAGTACCCCCCAGGGGAGGTTTTTCTCCTTACAGGTTTTCTTTAAGATAGCAATGCCTATATTGTATCCGGGTATCCAGCATACACATGATGGGTCTATAACTCACTGCAGAGACATATACAGGGACTATACCTGAGCTATAATAATGCTAAATTATAATAAACAGATAATATACAATAGGAATTTGTGTACTATTGTACGCCTCAAACTATAGAAAAAAATGAACAAAATGAATTGTGTTGCAAAAATATGCTGCTTATTTATTACTCATTTATAATTCAATTAAAGAGAGACTGAAGTCTCTCAAAACCTGTATTTTTCGAGACTTCAGAGTCTCTTTAAATCGTTTTTCCCCTAGGAAAGCAGCAAAACCATTATAATTGATGTATAATGTTTTGCTGCTTTCCTAGGGGAAAAACGATTTAAAGAGACTCTGAAGTCTCGAAAAATACAGGTTTTTATTTTAAAAATCTATACAATCATATTGGCTGGCATAATTGTAAAGGTGGCCACTTATGATACAATCTGCCAAACTATCATTTACGAAGGATTCTTTGTTTGAACAATCTGAAATGATTGGTGACCACTAATGGGAAAAAAATCTGCTAACCAATCGACTCAATATGATCGGATCGGTTAGGAGATTTTTGTCCATTACTGGTCCCAAAGTATAATTTCCGATCGTTCATATGATGTATCGTTCCTAAACGATCCTTCGGCAAATTATATCATTAGTGGCCTTGTTAACCCTTATTGTGGTCAGAGATATGTGCAGACGGTACTGAGGTGTCCTTGTTTTAACGGGGTTATAGCACCATGGGCACCACAGGTGGACACAGCATGTAAAAACTATTTAAGTGGATTATACAAGGGTTGGACAAAACAATAGAAATACCTTGAAAATCAACAAAATATATTTTAATATGGTGTAGGTCCACCTTTTGCGGCAATTACATCCTCAATTCTCTGAGGTATTGATTCATACAAATTGTGAATTGTTTCCAAAAGAATTTTAGTCCATTCTTCAGTTAAAACACCCTCCAGTTCTTTTAGAGACAATGTCGGCAGAAATCGACTTCTTACTTGAATCTCTAAAAACGACCATAAATGCTCAATAATGTTGAGGTCTGGAGATTGTGGTGGCCAGATGAGATGCTCAACTTCATGAGAATGTTCATCATGCCATTCTTTAACAATTCTAGCTGTATGGATTGGGGCATTATCACCTTGAAAGATGGCATTCCCCTCCGGAAACAGTTCTTGAACCATAGGATGAACTTGGTCAAATTATTCTGTGAATTCCGGTAAAAACCGCGAACGCGAACTTCCGCAAAAGTTTGAGTTTGCGTGAACCGCCGTAAACTTCAATGGGCAGGTGAATTTTACAACATACAGGAAATATTTCTGGCCACAAAAGTGATAAAAAAACTTGTTTCAAGGGGTCGTACACCTGGAGGGGGGCATGCCGGAGTGGAATACATGCCAAAAGTCCCTGGGAAAATTACGTGTTTGACGCAGAGTAGGGACATAATCCCTAAAGGGCAGAAATCGCATTACATTCCTAAATTGGAGGCCCCCACACAGAGAGCTATGCTTTAGTAAGTTCAATGACAGATATAGTGGAAAGATATGCACTGGTAATACAGTGTGCTGACAGGGGTACAGCAAGGGCCAGCTGCGACAGGGCTGTATGCAGTGTCACACACACACAAAAAAACAACACATCAGAAGAATATTAGCCCTCAAAAGGGCTTTTTGGGGTGCTTTCAGCAATACATTTCAGCGAGGAGCAAGCTAACAACAATGTCTCTCCTTTCCTCTCACTACAGCAGTAGCAGCAGACGACGGAGAACATGGCCGGTGCTGCTGCGTTTTTATGGGGGGGGGAGTAGGTCCGTGGGGGAGTGCAGCCTGATTAGTTGTCATGTGTCTTCTGACTGTGATGTAGAGGGTCAAAGTTAAGCCCAATGAAAGCGCAGGAGCAGTAGAGACCTGATGACGTCAGCTGGACCACATGACCTGCGCCATGGAGCGCACAGGAAGCCGATCAGGAAGCCGACCTGGTGAGGATGGCTTCTGTAGCGCAGGACACCGGGAGCCACTTGAGCTGCGGTGAGGGCACAGGATGGCAGCCAGGGGCTGGAGGAAGCCCCAGGTAAGTGGATTTGTTTTTTTTTTCCAGCTTGGACCTTCCCTTTAAAAAAATATGATATGATGAATTGTATGTGTAGTACGGATAATGAATAGAACATTAGTAGCAAAAAAATCTCATATTTTTAATTTCAGTTATATAGCTCTTTTTATAACATTGCATCATACTGTCAAAGTTGCAGTTTTAAAACCTTACTCTGTCTTTTAAACTATAAAGCAAAGCAAAAATAATGACACGTTGAACTCTCCTGCAGTAAAACCTTATCTCAAGCTGTCTCTCACTGTTTCTTGGCTGTTTATGTGCCTCAAGAAAACAAAACTGTATTTGACCCAGTTGGTCAAATAGCTCAGGGAAAACTCACGTTTTTTAACTCTTCCTATACTGGAAAACAATATGAGACTCTTTTCTTTGCTACTTATGGTCTCTTTCTAAAGGTGGCAACACACGATACAATAAAATTATCCGATTTTACAGCAATTCGATAAATAAGATTGGATTTCCCGAAAAATCGAAAGCTTTTTTTTTTATTCGAGCAAGAAATGTATTCAATACAAGTTGATCGGGAGTGCTGGATTTTTCTGATCAATTTTTCTGAAAATTGAATGGTGTGTGGTAGATTGCCAGTTTATTATTATATACACCCAAGCAATTTTCTCAGAGTTTCCAATAATTTTTATCATAATTGTGGAAAGATTGAACAGAGGTGTGTGGTACATTGGTCAGATTTTTGAACTGTTACAATCAGTCAGAGAAATTGATTGCGATTCTTGAATTGAACAGATAATTAAACAAATTGTATGGTGTGTGTGGCCACCTTTAGCTGTACTACACATACATAAGTTTATTTTCGCTTTAAGATTGCTTTAAGGTTTGATTTAAACCAATTTTTATCAGGTTCTTATGAGCAGTACCAAACAATGGAAGTATGAATACCAAGGGTTAAATTGACCTTTCAAGCAAAGTGAGTGACAGGTGAGATTAATGAAGCTGTCATGTGAGGGCATAGAGGAGAAGTAATATATAAACAGGGAATGCAAACCTGATGGGAAGAACACAAGAGAAAATGCATTCCACATGCACATGGCAAGCTGACACATCAGCGAAATATCACATCGATTAACAAGTGACAGGCCCTTATAGAAATGTGCATCACTTCTCCTTGCAGCACTCTGCCAGACTGCCACATTAGTTTACACACATAAGTGTTACATTTAGCCAACATAACTGATGCTAATTATGAAGGTGAAATATAACAGCAGGATTATACAAATTTATACATAGCTCCCAACTGTCCCTCTTTTGGAGGGACAGTCCCTCTTTGGAAACCCTGTCCCTCTGTCCCTTTTTCCTCCTCATTTGTCCCTCTTTCAGGACTTTGTCCCTCTTTCTATGTAAATATATATATTTCTCTACTGAAAATGTGTTTGATTGATTCTGAACTTTATCCCTATGCTTTAAATTGATATATTTCTAATTTTCAAATGTTAATATGAAGGAAAATGAACCAGGATGGAAAGGACCAGTGTGGATTGAATTATAAAACAACATATTTTTCTTATGAAATCTTTATGGTATGTGTGACTAGGGGGTGTGACGAGGGCATGATCAGGGGCGTGGCTTAAGTGTCCCTCTTTCTCATCTCAAAAAGTTGGGAGGTATGTTCATAAGCTGGGCCTTCAATATACACTGCTCCTACGAATAAAGGGAACACAATAATGAGACATCCTAGATCTGAATGAATGAAATATTCATATTAAATACTTTGTTCTTTACATACTTGAATGTGCTGACAACAAAAAGCACATGAAAATTATCAATGGAAATCAAATTCATCAACCTATGGAGGTCTGGATTTTGAGTCACACTCAAAATTAAAGTAGAAAAAAACACTACAGGCTTGTGAAGAAACGCGGAAGAGCCGCCGCGCTGGATCAGCATGAGGCGGCTCTTTCCGCGCATGGCATGGTGGAACGCGGAAAAAACGCAGCGTCTGACGCGGCGGTTAGAGCGCATGGGCCTGTTCCAAACAAGCTGTCCCAGCGCGGGGAGGCCGCCGCCGGTGCGAATGGCGGTGCGACCAACCCCGCGCACAGGTCAGCAAGCACATCACAATACAACACTGGTGTGGCTGGGACTGATAGTCCTCCAAGGCTCAGAATGACGCGCGTGCGCGCAGAGAGGCAGAACTTATATGGCAGCCAGCAAAGGGTCAGCTGACCAGGCTGGTCAGCTGACAACTCTGTTCCTTCTCATTGGTCCAACACTTAGGGAGGGGCTGGAAAGTGTTTTGGTATATATACTGCTGGCTGTTCAGTTGCTGGTTGTCTGGCGTTGCGATCACTACGTGGTAGCACTCAGACCTGAGTCAGATCTGAAAGTGTGCCGGGACCAGCTGGAGCTGTAATCCTACACTTAGCTAGATTCTGTTGATAGTATAAAGTACTAATTTGATTGTGATTATCTGTTATGCTTGCCTGACTACTCTTCTGAACTCTGATCCTGTACCTTGCTTCTCTGATACTCTATTGCCGAACCCCGGCTCGTCCTTAGACTCTGCATCTGCCTCCTGATTCTGTACCTCGATATTTCTGATACCCTGTTGCCGAACCCTGCTTGTTTATTAGACTCCGCTTCTGCCTTCTGAATCTGTACTGTATCTGTCTGTGTGGTAACGGCCTGGCTTGTCCGACCTCGAGAACCGACCTTACAGTCAGAGGCGGTTCCCAGTTCTGATAGTGACACTCCCTCCGGAGTGTCACTCTCGTTTTGTCCTTCCTGCTCTCAGCCTGACTCCTCCCCCCGGGAGAGTCCAGGTCTTCGGAAGGAATTTGTGCAGTACTCCTTACTGCTCTGAGGCTTAGTCCTCTAAGTATTACTGTTGCACCAAACACTCCTACTTCTCAGGTGTCCAGAGGTTAGCTTACATATCTGATTATCGGTGATACTGCAGATCATCAATAATCTGGTATATATCTGTATTCCCAGTGATACTGCAGATCACCGGTAATCAGATCCTCTCTGTGTTACACCGATCGTTACAGAACGCCAGACCAAAACCAATATGGACGTACACTCTGACCGTCTGGGGGCAATTGTCTCCTCAATGGACGACATCAATCGAGTGCTAGGTGGTCACCAGACACTGATTGATTCATTATCTGGGTCTTTACAAACCCTCCGGACGGCTGTTGATGAGGTACGATCCCCTCCTAGTTCTGATATACGTATGCCAGTACCTGAGAAATTTTCTGGCCACAGATCTGACTTCTGCAATTTTAGGAGTAGAGTGTTGTCATACTTCGAGTTGAGACCCCAATCCTCAGGCACTGTGGCCTAAAGGGTCACATTTATCAAGACATTACTGTCAGGCGATTCCCAGACCTGGGCGTACAGTTTACCTGAGGGTGACTTAGCCCTGACGTCAGTTGACGAATTCTTTAAAGCAATGGCGGTAATTTACGACGACCCCGATATTGCCTTGACCTCGGAGCGGAAGCTCAAGCTATTGCGTCAAGGCAAGGGTCCAGTCGAGGATTACGCCTCTGAATTTAGGAGGTGGTCAGTGACAGCCAGGTGGGACACCTACGCCCTGTTAGACTGCTTCTTATCTGGGTTGTCGGACGAGGTCTCTAATCTCATGTTGAGTCAGCCCGAGCCCACGACACTTGATGGAGCCATTTCATCGGCCATCAGAATCGATCGCAGATTACGCTATCAGCGACAAACCCGGGGCAAAGACCAGGTTAAACTAGTGTCCTACGCAGCACCCCCTGAGACACCACCTCCACCTGTTTTACATCCGCCCGAACCGATGCAGATAGGTCGGTCAAAGCTGTCTCAGGTAGAGCGGAGACGCAGAATAACAGAGCAGTTGTGCCTGTATTGTGCGGAGAAGGGTCATAGAGTGCGGAATTGCCCCAACAAGCCGGGAAACGGGCTTGCCTAGGAGTAGTGGGGGGTGACACCCTAGGCACACAATTCTCACCCCTTAAAGAGAAAAGGTTGCTTCTCCCTTGTACGATTACATGGGAGAACAAGTCTGTAGCCACTGAAGCTTTTGTTGATTCTGGCTCAGCGGCTAATTTTATGAACTTTGAATTTGCTCAGAATTTGGGTATTCCTCTCACCCAAGTGAAACCTCCCATCCAAGTCACGGCAGTGGACGATTCTTCCCTGCCATGGAATCGTTCCCTGTCACAGACTCCAGATATTACATATGTCAACCTCCACTATCATCCTAGGCATGCCGTGGTTACAAGTCCATTCACCACAAATAGACTGGGCCACTGGGCAGTTAACAGCCTGGTCACCTCATTGTTTTCAGCATTGTTTAGGGGGGCTGACGTTAGGTCAAACCAGGGTACAGGTGGAAGGTGTGCCCGAACAGTACTCTGAATATTCTGATGTGTTCTGTCCCAAGGCTGCTGATAAATTGCCCCCGCATCGCCCTTTCAATTGCCCCATCGATCTCCGTTCTGGTTGTTTGCCTCCTCGGGGCCACCTGTACAATTTATCTGGACCTGAAAAATTGGCCATGCAGGAGTATATCCGTGAAAATTTGGCCAAGGGCTTCATTCGCCCGTCCCGGTCGCCGGCCAGGGCAGGCTTCTTTTTCGTAAAGAAAAAAGACGGGGGCCTGCGGCCATGTATTGATTACCGGGGCCTGAATAAAATCACAGTGAAGAATCGCTATCCGTTGCCGTTAATAGACGATTTATTCACACAGGTCACCGATGCTAGGATTTTTTCAAAACTAGATTTACGGGGGGCATACAACCTGGTGCGTATAAGAAAGGGCGATGAATGGAAAACGGCCTTTAATACACCCGACGGGCACTACGAGTACCTGGTGATGCCCTTCGGGTTATGTAATGCCCCGGCCGTTTTCCAAGAACTTATTAATGAGGTCTTTAGGGAGGTATTAGGGAAGTTCGTTTTAGTCTATCTAGACGATATACTTATCTTTTCTAACAACCTCTCTGAACACAGAACCCATGTCAGATTTGTACTGGACAAACTGAGGCAGAATTTACTTTACGCGAAAGTTGAGAAGTGTGTCTTTGAGGTTACATCTGTCGCCTTTCTGGGGTACATAATCTCCACCTCGGGCCTGTCTATGGACCCTGCCAAGGTCTCCGCTGTTCTGGAGTGGCCTCAGCCGGTGGGGTTGAAGTCGTTGCAACGTTTTTTGGGCTTTGCAAATTATTATAGAAGGTTCATAAAGGGGTACTCCACAGTTATCACACCTCTCACCAGTCTCACAAAGAAAGGGGCAGATACTACTCACTGGTCTCCTGAGGCCCTACAGGCATTCTCTACTTTGAAGGAGCTGTTCTGCTCAGCACCCATACTAAGACACGTGGACACTTCCTTTCCTTTTGTTGTTGAGGTAGACGCCTCAGAGGTCGGGGTGGGGGCTGTGCTGTCTCAACGTTCAGGCTTACAGGGTAGATTGCACCCGTGTGCCTATTTTTCTCGGAGGTTCTCTCCAGCAGAGAGAAACTACGAAATAGGCAACAGAGAGCTCCTAGCCATAAAACTGGCCTTTGAAGAATGGCGTCATTCGTTAGAAGGAGCAGAACATACGATCACGGTTTATACCGACCACAAGAATCTGGAATACATCGAGGGGGCTAAGAGGTTAAGCCCTCGTCAGGCTCGACGGTCACTGTTTTTCTCGAGGTTCACATTCATGATTACGTACACTCTGGGCAGTAAGAATACTAAGGCAGATGCGCTCTCCAGGTGCTTTGAGCCAGAGACAGCACAGCCCTCTGTCCCAGAGACCATTGTCCCACGGAAATTGGTGTTAGCCACAACTGAGACTTGGGAAGACTGGAAGGAGACTTTAAGTCCTTTTCAGCAGGACATCCCGTAAGGGAAACCAGATGGGGTTATGTTTATTCCATTACCATTCCGTCTCCAGATCCTAGAAATGGTCCATTCACACAAGAATGCTGGACATCCTGGGGCATCCAGAACGCAAGATCTGGTGGCCAGGTGTGCTTGGTGGCCTTCTCTAGCGGCAGATTGCAAAGAGTTTGTTAGGGAGTGTCCAGTATGTGCAAAAAGTAAGCCCTCCCGGCTGGCACCTGTAGGTACGTTGCAGCCTTTGCCCACCCCGAGTGAACCATGGACCCACTTGTCCATGGATTTTGTGGGTGAGCTTCCTAGGTCTGAGGGCATGTCGGTTATTTGGGTGGTAGTCGACCGCTTCAGTAAAATGGCCCATTTCGTGCCCTTGAAAGGACTCCCCTTGGCCCAGGAACTGGCCGATTTATTCATCATCCATGTCTTCCGACTGCATGGCATTCCGGAAGACATAGTGTCCGATCGGGGAGTCCAATTTGTTTCAAGATTTTGGAGGGCATTCTGTCACCAAATGGGCATGAAACTGTCATTTTCGTCGGGCTACCACCCACAGACCAATGGTCAGACTGAGAGGGTCAACCAATCTTTGGAACAAAGCACAATAATTTAAAGAGAATCTGTATTGTTAAAATCGCACAAAAGTAAACATACCAGTGCGTTAGGGGACATCTCCTATTACCCTCTATCACAATTTCGCCGCTCCTCGCCGCATAAAAAGTGTTTAAGAAGTGTTTTAAAAAGTTTGTTTATAAACAAACAAAATGGCCACCAAAACAGGAAGTAGGTTGATGTACAGTATGTCCACACATAGAAAATACATGGATACACAAGCAGGCTGTATACACCCTTCCTTTTGAATCTCAAGAGATCATTTGTGTGTTTCTTTCCCCCTGCAGCTATCTTCCACTGAAGTGTCAGGCTGTTTCTTCCTGCAGAGTGCAGACAGCTCTGCCTGTATGTAATTCCTCAGTATGTGAAAGCCCAGCCAGCTCAGAGGAGGCTTTATCCAGCTTGTAAAAGATAATAGAGCAGAGAGAAGCTGCACTAATCTAAATAATACACAGGCAGTGTGCAGAGAGGGGCCTGGAGGGGGGAGATGCATCACAGAACCACAACACTGAAGAACTTGGCAGCCTTCCAGACACAGGCTGACAAGTCTGACAAGAGAGAGATAAGTTGATTTATTACAGAGATGGTGATAGTAGAACGTGCTGCAGTAAGCCAGAACACATTAGAATAGCTTTTGGAACTTGCAGGATTAAAAAAAACAGGATGCAATTTTTGTTACGGAGTCTCTTTAAAGAGTTCCTCCTCAGGATTCTGTCCATTTCAGATAGTTACTGGGAAACTACCTAAATTCTCCCCATTGCCAGTCGCCTCCACTCCGTTTCCAGCTCTGGAGGCCTGGAAAAGGTCATTCAAGGACATGTGGTGGACCATAAAGAATAATTTGGTGAGGGCGTTTCAGAGTCAGAAAGGTCAAGCTGACAAGAGACGTTCTTTAGAGTGGAGATTTCAACCGGGAGACTTAGTCTGGGTGTCCACTCGCCACTTGACCTTGAAACAGCCTTCAGCCAAGTTGGGGCCCAGGTTTGTGGGTCCGTTCCGGGTAGCGAGAAAGATCAACAATGTCACTTATGCCATCGATCTTCCTGCCAGCATGCGTGGCGTAAGGTCCTTCCATGTGTCCCTGCTTAAACCTGCAATTCATGTGGGTCCCACTCCTCCTCCTCCTGTAATGATAGATGATCGACCTGAGTATGAAGTTGAGAAGGTTTTAGACTCACGCATAGTACAAAACTCAGTGCAATATTTGGTACATTGGAAGGGGTATGGCATTGAGGAGAGATCATCGGTACCTGAGGGCCGCATGCATGCAGACAAATTAAGAAGGGAGTTCCACACATTGCATCCTGATAAACCTGGTAGGAGCTGTCCGGAGTCCACTCCTCAGGGGGGGGGGGGTACTGTGAAGAAACGCGGAAGAGCCGCCGCGCTGGATCAGCATGAGGCGGCTCTTTCCGCGCATGGCAGGGTGAAACGCGGAAAAACCGCCAGGTCTGACGCAGCGGTTAGCGCGCATGGCATGGTGGAACGCGGAAAAATCGCCGCGTCTGGCGCGGCGGTTAGAGCGCATGGGCCTGTTCCAAACAAGCTGTCCCAGCGCGGGGAGGCCGCCGCCGGTGCGAATAGCGGTGCGACCAACCCCGCGCACAGGTCAGCAAGCACATCACAATACAACACTGGTGTGGCTGTCCCTCTTTCTCATCTCAAAAAGTTGGGAGGTATGTTCATAAGCTGGGCCTTCAATATACACTGCTCAAACGAATAAAGGGAACACAATAATGAGACATCCTAGATCTGAATGAATGAAATATTCATATTAAATACTTCGCTCTTTACATACTTGAATGTGCTGACAACAAAAAGCACAAGAAAATTATCAATGGAAATCAAATTCATCAACCTATGGAGGTCTGGATTTTGAGTCACACTCAAAATTAAAGTAGAAAAAAACACTACAGGCTTGTGAAGAAACGCGGAAGAGCCGCCGCGCTGGATCAGCATGAGGCGGCTCTTTCCGCACATGGCATGGTGGAACGCGGAAAAAACGCAGCGTCTGACGTGGCGGTTAGAGCGCATGGGCCTGTTCCAAACAAGCTGTCCCAGCGCGGGAAGGCCGCCGCCAGTGCGAATGGCGGTGCGACCAACCCCGCGCACAGGTCAGCAAGCACATCACAATACAACACTGGTGTGGCTGGGACTGATAGTCCTCCAAGGCTCAGAATGACGCGCGTGCGCGCAGAGAGGCAGAACTTATATGGCAGCCAGCAAAGGGTCAGCTGACCAGGCTGGTCAGCTGACAACTCTGTTCCTTCTCATTGGTCCAACACTTAGGGAGGGGCTGGAAAGTGTTTTGGTATATATACTGCTGGCTGTTCAGTTGCTGGTTGTCTGGCGTTGCGATCACTACGTGGTAGCACTCAGACCTGAGTCAGATCCGAAAGTGTGCCGGGACCAGCTGGAGCTGTAATCCTACACTTAGCTAGATTCTGTTGATAGTATAAAGTACTAATTTGATTGTGATTATCTGTTATGACCTTTTGCTTGCCTGACTACTCTTCTGAACTCTGATCCTGTACCTTGCTTCTCTGATACTCTGTTGCCGAACACCACCCTTAAGGAGTCCGTATAAGAAGACACATGCACAGTTGTGGCCCGCTGGAGTTCATTTTGCAGGGCGTTGGCAGTTCTCCTCCTTGCACAAAGGTGGAGGTAGCGGTCCTGCTGCTGGGTTGTTGCCTTCCTACTGCCTCCTCCACGTCTCCTGATGTACAAGCGTGTCTCCAGGTAGCGCCTCCATGCTCTAGACACTATGCTGACAGACACCGCAAACCTTCTTGCCACAGCTCGCATTGATGTGTCATCCTGGATGGGCTTCACTACCTGAGCCACTTGTGGGTGTTGTAGACTCTGTCTCATGCTACCATTAGAGTGAAAGCACTGCCAGCATTCAAAAGTAAGCAAAACATCAGCCAGAAAGCATAGGAGCTGAGAAGTGGTTTGTGGTCACCACCTGCAGAACCACTCCTTTATTGCGGATGTCTTGTTAATTGCCTATAATTTGCACCTGTTGTCTATTCTATTTGCACAACAGCATGTACAATTGATTATCAGTGTTGCTACCTAAGTGAACAGTTTGATTTCACATAAGAGTAATTTACTTGAAGTTTACATTGCGTTGTTTAAGTGTTACCTTTATTTTTATTTTTTTGAGCAGTATATATTTATCATGTTTATCCCTAGAAGACGACGTGCAGAAAGTGAAGTGATTAGTAATGTTGGCTTACCTGTTTGTGGGGAAAAATTGCAATGTTGTAAATCTGATGATACATTTCGTTTTTCTCATTTGAATTGGACAGGGATGAGAATAGTTGAGTTGATAATTCATTTCATGGCTTTTGTTGCTCTGACACAGAAAAATTCAGGTAATGACTTTCATATCAGTTTGAGGTACAGATTACCCTCTCTACACAGCACCCCTCCTTTCGTGTCACCACAACCTCCCTATAGAGTGTAAGCTTTTGGCAGGGCCCTCTCTCTTTGCGTATCATACTTGATTGTACACTCTACCCAGAGTAATGTGAACTTGTATCATTAGTACTACCACTCCCGTATATGAACTGGCATTGTATTACCACCTGTATTGTGTTGTTGTATCTTATCGCTTATTACCTGTATTGTGTTGTCGGTCACCCCTGTTATCATTGTCTGTAATCTTATGCATTGTACAGCACTGCGTAATATGTTGGCGCTATATAAATACAATAAATATAAAACAATAATATCCTATATAATAATAGGCAACTGTCCCTGCATACAGCAGAGACCGTTGTCTCTGTGTAGCTGGATCCATGCTTGTTGCTACTGCGCATGTGCGCAGCATGGACCCAGCCTCCCAGACAGGAGGACAGGGGCAGAGCCAGGCGGGCGTGTAAGCGGGCGACCGGGTGTGCGGTGGGTGCACGCGCGGCTGGTGCGTGCGCACGTGTGCGGCGGGTGTGTGCATGTCGGGTGCGCGTGCGCAGTAGATGCGGCGGTGGGCGGCAGCAAAAAACACAGACCCCAGAGCCCGTTTTTAAACGGGCTTGGGTCTGCTAGTTATAATATAAAACATTAAAATGTTTAATATTTTTGTCACTGGAATAATGCACCGTCACATGGAAGCATGCCAAATATAAAACTTTACAGTACATGGACTAACATCTAGTCACAAGTGTCACAGGAGCCCTCAGTGGCTGACCGCACTTAGCCTTCTAAACGGTGCCAGCGCACAGATCGTGCGAACTCTGGTCGCAGTCAATGCGCAGGAACCGTTAAGAATTAGCCGCAGACAACTCAGAAGGGAGCCTGTGAGACACAGGTAATTACAACGTCACCTACTGGTTCAGAGTAAACTGCCACCACCGCGGTTACTATGGGACCGTGGGGCCCACTAACTGACTGACTAATCCTGCGAATAAAACGGTTAAACACACGATATTCTGTCTAGCCAACAACAAACAAACAGTAGCGTATCTTCAGAGACCCGGGATCAGTTCTGTGTGTGCTGATAAGCAGGGTAGTGAAACAGTGAATGACTTGGGGAAAGTCGTTTATTCACGCAATATAAATAATTAATATATACAGACAATTATGAAAATCAACAACTATTAAAACAGTAATAGCCAGTATGAAAAATAAAAGAAGGGAGAAGAATACTTAGTTCCTGGAAAGATGTCCTTATTGTGGGAAGAATCATAAAGTTCTTGGTTTCAAAGGTCAGAGTTCAGAGTTCAGACCAGGTGGATGCCAGCATATCCTCAAGCTGGCATCTGATGAGTGCAAGATGGTTCAGTGTGGAGGACACTGAGTTTGGGTCCTCAGCCATTCTTATGCCCCTGCTTCAGTAGGAGGGAGTGAGGGCGGGGAGCCATACACCCCCTTCAAAGATGAGATGAGCCCTCCCCTTGTACTAGGGCTAGAAATCATATCTACCCATATATGGGCTCTATCTCACAGAACCGTACAGGTCAGGGCAGATTTATTAACATTTTCAGGTCTGTCTCGATTTACCCAGCGCCCTGATACCAGACATGAGGGGTGGGACCCCTGTGGTATCATCAGGGCACTTTGAAACTGCCTAGCTGGCAGTCCTTACCTCCGAAGGTTCTGAAACTTCCTCAGAACCAGCACCGGGGCTCATGCTACACTTCCCCCATGTATGGTGAAGCGGCCATCTCAGGAACCCCAGAAATATTACAGATCTGGGAAGTTATGGATTTGCTATGAGACTCAGGTTATTCCCAGGCAAAGGCTCTTTGAAGTTTGGAGCAGCCAGCGAGGTGTCGCCTCCCCTGCTGGGAATGAGCCAGTCGGTCTGGCTTTTAGCCCAACTAGATTGCTCCTGCCATGGTGCTTGTCACCTTATACCTGATGGATGGGCCATCAGCACAGCTTGAAGCCAGGGACTCTCTGGGGCAGATTAGGCTCAGGCTCATTAGCATATCAAAAGAGCCAGCCAGCCTTTGGAATGGTGCTCTCTTTGCTAAGAAAAGGACTTCAGCTGTCCCTACACACTCAACCCAGATTGTATCGTTTTGAAGCGCAATCGATGCAGGGATCGAGTGCGATCGTTCTTTTCTTCACGGGCGGTTCCAGGACGCGCCTGCGTCCCCGCAATCGTCCGTGACAGCCCTCTCCCTTGTCCGTGGCTTAGCCACTCATCCGCAAGATGTGTGGCGGCGCCGCTAACCTGGCTGACGGGCCTCGAGTTGCCGGTACGGCGGGAAAACCTATTGGAGCCTGTGGCTCGGTTCCCCTGGACCGGTCGCGGTCTGCTACCCTCAGGGTTGACCCAACATGGACCGTTCTGGACAGGGCGTTTGCGCCACTGCAGTCGGACGTGGTGTCTGCCGGGACTGCTGACAACGGGCAGTGGGTTGGTTAGGTCAACAGCCAGCCCACGCAGGGTTCCCCTGCTGAGTGGCTGTGGACCTAAGGGAACCCCGCGGGAATCCCTGGACCTTCCCAGCTCCTGACAGACGGCACATGCCCTGCAGTAGTTGGCTACATCCCTGTTCATCCGGGGCCAATAAAACTGTTTCCGAATACCGGCGAGTGTCTTGCGGACACCCGAGTGCCCTGTCAGAGGATTATCATGTGCGGATTTCAGCACATGTCCCCTGAACGCACTCGGGACCACAAGCCACTTGGTATCCGCGTGGGATCTACCTGTAGGGGGCTGTACAGACTCACTGTACAGTCTCCCACCTTCCCAGTACACCTTGAAAGCGGCCCCGTCTGCGAGGGGCTCAGCGGCTTGCTGCCTGAGCACCTCCAGGCTCGGGTCACTTTGTAGTGCGGCTGAGAATATGGCGCTGTCAGTTTCAGCCAACTGGCTCATGTCACACGAGGCCAGCGGCTGAAAGGTCTCATCCCTGCGGTCAGAGGAGGGGGAGGAGGCCGGAACCCCCTCCACCTGTTCTGAGCTCGGGTTCTGAGCAGTGCAGCTGCGCGGTACTGCTAGCACAGGTACACTGTCAGAATGGCACAGACGGACATTACTCAAATCATCATCGCATGCAGTAATGACATTGACAGGTATAGACATTTTTTCATTACAGATAGGTTGTACAGTAAACTCAGGTACAGCTACAGCATCATCACAACAGACAGTCTGTACATCAAACTCAGGTGCCTTTGAAGCAGGCACTATTGAACCTGGTACCCTTGAACTGGGCACATTCAACCCACCTCCCCCTGGTGCTCCCCCAAGTGTATAAAGTACCTGGTGGTGGGTGGAGAGTCCGTCTCCTTCCGTGAGCGACAAGGCGGTCGTGGCAGGTTCATAGTAGGACACAAGCTTGCCCAAATCAGTCCCTAGCAACACAGGGACTGGGAGATCCTTCATAACCCCAACAACCCGTTCTTGGACTCCTCCCACTCCCCAATCCAGCTTCACTTTTGCGTGGGCTATGTGGAAAAGGGTGCCCTCTACTCCAGTAAGGGCAAGGGATCGGCTGGAGCTGATGCTCTCCTTTGGCACAAGATGTGAGTGAACTAACGTGATGTCAGCTCCGGTGTCTCGAAATCCGGTGACAACTTTGCCGTTCACTCTAACAAGTTGCTGCTGGTCGGTTCGGTCGCGGATTTCCTGTCCGCGTGCAAACAGGACAAAATCTGATGATCCAGGCTGTGGTTCGCTGGCGGGTTGCCTCTGCTGTGGGTGAGGTGCAGGTGATGCAGATGATCCAGGTGCTGGTGGTGTCTGTCTCCGCTCCGGACAGTCGAATTTCATGTGTCCGGGCTGGCGGCAGTAGTGACAGGTGACCTCTCCAGGCGCTGCAGGCCTGGGTGCAGCAGCTGCGCTGGGTGGCCTCTGTGGCGGACGGCTCACAGGGGCAGGAGGGTCTGCCGAGGTATTGGGCTGACCTCCTCTCCAGCTGGATGGGACAGTTCTGCGGGTATCAGCCACCCGGGTAGTTGCAAAAGTCTCAGCAAGGTCTGCAGCGACAGTGGCTGAAGCCAGCCTGCGTTCTAACACAAACTGTCGTACATCAGCAGGGCAAATGTTCAGAAATTGTTCGAGGACTATCAGTCCTCCAGGACGCCATAAGACCCTTTGGTGAGGCCTAGCGTCCACTGGCGGAGTGTGGGGAGCAAGCTGCTGGCCACATCTCGGTACGAATCAGAAGACTTTTTCTGCCAGGCCCTAAACTTTTTCCGATAGGCTTCTGGCGTCAGCTGGTACTTAGTAATGATAGCGTCTTTTATAGCAGCATAATCATTATCCTTCTCCGCAGGCAATTCTGCGAAGGCATCAAGCGCTTTGTAGCGCAGCAAAGGTGTCAGATGTCTGGCCCACTGGTCTTGGGACAGACGATACTGACGGCATGCTTTTTCAAAAGACCGCAAAAACAAGTCAATGTCAGTGTCTTTTTCAATATTAGCAAATTTAAATTTTGCACTTACGGGTGCTGCAGCTCCTTCAGCAGGGAGGCTGGGCGGTGAACTCCGGCTGGCCTGTTGCACTTTTGCCATGTTTAGCTCATGCTGTCGTTGGCGCTCCCGTTCTCGCTCCCGCATTTGGCGCTCCTCACGCATGTACTGCAGGTACTTGTCCAGGTCAGTGTCCATCAGCTTTTGTAACGCCTGCTGCATTAGCGGATCAGTACAAACGGACAGTCCAGTACTGGCCGGTTTCAGGCGAGTACTTTCAGAAACTCTGGGATTGGGGTCCACACTGACATTCTCCGGCGTAACTGTTGATGCAGGGCCCTCAGGATGCACAACCTCTGTACGGTCAGGAGTCTCAGTCTCTGGTTCCCCTCGATTGTCAGATGGGCTGGTATCCACTTCAGCGGACACTCCCGGCTCCCGCAGTTGCTGGGTATCCCATTGAAACAATTCCTTTACCAGGTCCTGTTGTTTCTTGCGGCCGACCTCAATGCCTCTCTCTTGGCAAAGATTTTGCAGGTCCGCCAGGCCCATTTTCTTGTAGTTCCCGGACATTTCCATGCCAAATAAAATAAAACTTTTGGGGAGGGGTACTGGCTACACAGTCTCTCTGTATATATAAAAAATATATTGCCTTCCAGCTACACCAACGAATTAGTTCGTTTCTCGATAGCGCTAGCGCTATCGCAGATACTTTCAGCACAACACAGGTCCCAACCGCTGCCTAACACTGTCACAGGAGCCCTCAGTGGCTGACCGCACTTAGCCTTCTAAACGGTGCCAGCGCACAGATCGTGCGAACTCTGGTCGCAGTCAATGCGCAGGAACCGTTAAGAATTAGCCGCAGACAACTCAGAAGGGAGCCTGTGAGACACGGGTAATTACAACGTCACCTACTGGTTCAGAGTAAACTGCCACCACCGCGGTTACTATGGGACCGTGGGGCCCACTAACTGACTGACTAATCCTGCGAATAAAACGGTTAAACACACGATATTCTGTCTAGCCAACAACAAACAAACAGTAGCGTATCTTCAGAGACCCGGGATCAGTTCTGTGTGTGCTGATAAGCAGGGTAGCGAAACAGTGAATGACTTGGGGAAAGTCGTTTATTCACGCAATATAAATAATTAATATATACAGACAATTATGAAAATCAACAACTATTAAAACAGTAATAGCCAGTATGAAAAATAAAAGAAGGGAGAAGAATACTTAGTTCCTGGAAAGATGTCCTTATTGTGGGAAGAATCATAAAGTTCTTGGTTTCAAAGTCCAGAGTTCAGAGTTCAGACCAGGTGGATGCCAGCATATCCTCAAGCTGGCATCTGATGAGTGCAAGATGGTTCAGTGTGGAGGACACTGAGTTTGGGTCCTCAGCCATTCTTATGCCCCTGCTTCAGTAGGAGGGAGTGAGGGCGGGGAGCCATACACCCCCTTCAAAGATGAGATGAGCCCTCCCCTTGTACTGGGGCTAGAAATCATATCTACCCATATATGGGCTCTATCTCACAGAACCATACAGGTCAGGGCAGATTTATTAACATTTTCAGGTCTGTCTCGATTTACCCAGCGCCCTGATACCAGACATGAGGGGTGGGACCAGAGGCGTATCTGGGTAATACGGCGCCTATGGCAAAGAATGAAATTGCGCCCCCCCCCCCCTGTTCAAGTTTGGAGGGTTCAGTCCAACAAGAAGTGGGAGATTACAATTGAAAACTGCCAGAGAGACAGTTTAGCTTTTATCTGCAACCTGCACTACTGTCATAAGACAGATGTGTCCCTAGATACTAGAATTAAGTTACTGGGTTACCCAAATACCAGTTTAAAATGTCCCCAGATACATACATTCAGCAGCCATGGTCCCCTAGATATTAGAATTAACTAGTCATGTGCCTCAAAATTAAATAGCTTCCAGATAAAATATTAAAGTAGTCACATGCCTCCAGATAAAAGAATCAAGTAGTCACATGCCTCCAGATAAAAGAATCAAGTAGTCACATGCCTCCAGATAAAATAAAGTAGTCACATGCCTCCAGATAAAAGAATCAAGTAGTCACATGCCTCCAGATAAAATAATCAAGTAGTCACATGCCTCCAGATAAAATAAAGTAGTCACATGCCTCCAGATAAAATAAAGTAGTCACATGCCTCCAGATAAAAGAATCAAGTAGTCACATGCCTCCAGATAAAATAATCAAGTAGTCACATGCCTCCAGATAAAATAATCAAGTAGTCACATGCCTCCAGATAAAATAAAGTAGTCACATGCCTCCAGATAAAATAAAGTAGTCACATGCCTCCAGATAAAATAAAGTAGTCACATGCCTCCAGATAAAATAAAGTAGTCACATGCCTCCAGATAAAATAAAGTAGTCACATGCCTCCAGATTAAACTATCATGAAGTACCGTAGTTATGTCCCGTCCAATAAAAACAAAGTTGTCACAATAATCCAGATAAAATAGTCACACATCTCCATATAAAATTAAGTAGCCAGGTGCCTCACATTAAACAGACAGGTGCATCAAGCCAAATCCATCCTGCATACATAAATCAAGTAGCCATGTTCCTCAGATAAAAGAATCAAGTAGCCATGTACACATATATACTGTATATCAGTATTAGGTAGCATGATGTGTCCCTAGATATTAGGTAGCCATAGCTGTCATCCAATTGCTGGCTGGGTGCAGGGTGCTTGCTGGGGGCTGTGTGCAGGAAGCTGGCTGGTGCACGATGCAAGCTGGGGCAGGGTGCTGGCTTGCAGGGGGCAGGGTGCTGGCTTGCAGGGGGCAGGGTGCTGGCTTGCAGGGGGCAGGGTGCTGGCTGGGGAAGGGTGCTGGCTTGCAGGGAGCAGGGTGCTGGCTGGTGCAGGGACCAGGGTGCTGGCTGGGGCAGGGTGCTGACTGGGGCAGGGTGCTGGCTGGGGCAGGGTGCTGGCTGGGGCAGGGTGCTGGCTTGCAGGGGGCAGGGTGATGGCTGGGGCAGGGTGATGGGTGCTGGCTTGCAGGGACCAGGGTGCTGGCTGGGGCAGGGACCAAGGTGCTGGCTTGCAGGGTGCTGGCTGGGGCAGGGTGCTGGCTTGCAGGGGGCAGGGTGCTGGCTTGCAGGGGGCAGGGTGATGGCTGGGGTAGGGTGCTGGCTTGCAGGGACAAGGGTGCTGGCTGGGGCAGGGACCAGGGTGCTGGCTTGCAGGGGGCATGGTGCTGGCTGGGGCATGGATGAGGGTGCTGGCTTGCAGGGGGCTGGCTAGGGCAGGGGGCAGGGTGCTGGCTTGCAGGGGGCAGGGTGATGGCTGGGGCAGGGTGCTGGCTGGGGCAGGGACCAGGGTGCTGGCTTGCAGGGTGCTGGCTGGGGCAGGGTGCTGGCTTGCAGGGGGCAGGGTGCTGGCTTACAGGGGGCAGGGTGATGGCTGGGGCAGGGTGCTGGCTTGCAGGGACCAGGGTGGCTGGCTTGGGCAGGGACCAGGGTGCTGGCTTGCAGGGGGCAGGGTGCTGGCTGGGGCAGGGACGAGGGTGCTGGCTTGCAGGGGGCAGGGGGCTGGCTGGGGCAGGGTGCTGGCTTGCAGGGGGCAGGGTGCTGACTTGCAGGGGGCAGGGTGATGGCTGGGGCAGGGTGCTGGCTTGCAGGGACCAGGGTGCTGGCTGGGGCAGGGACCAGGGTGCTGGCTTGCAGGGTGCTGGCTGGGGCAGGGTGCTGGCTTGCAGGGGGCAGGGTGCTGGCTTACAGGGGGCAGGGTGATGGCTGGGGCAGAGTGCTGGCTTGCAGGGACCAGGGTGGCTGGCTGGGGCAGGGTGATGGCTTGCAGGGGGCAGGGTGCTGGCTTACAGGGGGCAGGGTGATGGCTGGGGCAGAGTGCTGGCTTGCAGGGACCAGGGTGCTGGCTGGGGCAGGGTGATGGCTTGCAGGGGGCAGGGTGCTGGCTTGCGTGCTCGCTGGGTGCCATACCAGTGCTCAGATCAGTGTGCCGCCGGCCCGCCGCTACTTAGGAATCCAGACCCATGTGACGCCTCCCACGCCGCTGCCTGGGCATCCTCCTCCTTTTGGTACCACATCGGAGGGATCAGCGCGACACCAGAGACAGAAAAGGGCGCACATGTTGCTCGCACCCGGTATACTACGAATGCGGAAGTTACCGATGATGTCACTTCCGCATTCGTAGTATACCGGGCGCAAGCAACATGTGCGCCATTTCTCTGTCTCTGGTGTCGCGCTGATCCCTCCGATGTGGTACCAAAAGGAGGAGGATGCCCAGGCAGCGGCGTGGGAGGCGTCACATGGGTCTGGATTCCTAAGTAGCGGCGGGCCGGCGGCACACTGATCTGAGAAGTGGCAGCACCAGCGAGGGCTACACCGGAGGGGAGGGAGGGAGAATACAGCGGTGGCATGGGGGCAGGCATGGCGCCCATGGTGCACTGTCGCCCATGGCACTAGCCTTGCCTGCACCCCTTTAGATACGCGTCTGGGTGGGACCCCTGTGGTATCATCAGGGCACTTTGAAACTGCCTAGCTGGCAGTCCTTACCTCCGAAGGTTCTGAAACTTCCTCAGAACCAGCACCGGGGCTCATGCTACACTTCCCCCATGTTTGGTGAAGCGGCCATCTCAGGAACCCCAGAAATATTACAGATCTGGGAAGTTATGGATTTGCTATGAGACTCAGGTTATTCCCAGGCAAAGGCTCTTTGAAGTTTGGAGCAGCCAGCGAGGTGTCGCCTCCCCTGCTGGGAATGAGCCAGTGGGTCTGGCTTTTAGCCCAACTAGATTGCTCCTGCCATGGTGCTTGTCACCTTATACCTGATGGATGGGCCATCAGCACAGCTTGAAGCCAGGGACTCTCTGGGGCAGATTAGGCTCAGGCTCATTAGCATATCAAAAGAGCCAGCCAGCCTTTGGAATGGTGCTCTCTTTGCTAAGAAAAGGACTTCAGCTGTCCCTACACACTCAACCCAGATTGTATCGTTTTGAAGCGCAATCGATGCAGGGATCGAGTGCGATCGTTCTTTTCTTCATGGCTTCACGGGCGGTTCCAGGACGCGCCTGCGTCCCCGCAATCGTCCGTGACAACAAGGAAATTTGCACAATATTAAACTTTATGGTAACTGGGTTAATGCAGAATCATGTGGAAATGTTCACAGTATTAGACTTTATGGTGCTAGAATAAAACACATTTATGTACAAATGTGCACAATATTACCATTCTTTTTATAATAAAGAAAAAAAACGCGCGCACACACTTACAAATCCATACAGTGATATATCAGCAATAGCAGTTACTGTCTACCTTTGCTTGTGTAGTGTATGTACAGCCAACACTGAACTGTTAACCCCCCCCCCCCATCCCCCTAGTGGTGCATTTCTGTCTGGATTTCGGGGTCTAAAAGCCGTACATTTTTTTCAAGAATTTTAGGCCTCCAATTCTTAAGTCATAACTCACCAAATATGTTAGAATAAAGGTCTTGTGGACATCCCTCATATAATAAATTGTTGAAATATTTAAATTTATGAATAAACTTAAAAAATTGTGAAACTGTACAAATAAGGCACCAGACTATACAGTATGTACATATATACCAAATACACATGAGGTATATTTTGAAACAGGGAATAGCACAGAGGGTGACATCACGAGCAGGGCAGTAGAAGCGTGATTCCTTTCAGACTTTTTCCCTTTGCTATCAGTCTTAGGCGGTAGGCAGAGAGTAGTCAAAATCCTGGCAGAGGTCGGTGCAGGCGGCAGGTAGAGAGTAGTCAAAATCCAGGCAGATGTCGGTGCAGGAAGCAGGCAGGGAGTACTTAAAATCCAGGCAGAGGTCGGTACAGGTGGCAGACAGAGAGTAGTCAAAATCCAGGCAGAGGTTGGTGCAGACGGCAGGCAGAAAGTAGTCAAAATCTAGGCAAAAGTCGGTAACAGTAAGGCAGATCAGCAGAAGCACTTAGCTCAGAAGCAATTGGGAAACAAAATTAGCATCCTGTGCTTTCAAATGAGCTTATCTACCATCTCTGCATTGGCAGTCAGGTGGCACAAGGGAGAGATCAAATTACAACTTGTGATTAGAACAAATGAGGAGGTATTAGACAGGTGAAGCGCTCTACATACATCCAGGCTGCATTTCTCTGTGTTATCCTTCTGTCTTGTGCCAGAGATCGGGTGCAGAGGGAGAATTAGACAGGCTAAACTCTCTATATACATTCAGGCTCCATTTCTCTATATTATCCTTCTGTCCTGTGCCAGAGATTGGGGTCCCGATGGGGGGATTAGACAGGCTAAACTCTATATACATAATGGAGGCATTACTCCATTTTCCGTCCTGTAAAAGTGTTCAGGTCCGCTTTAATTTTTGGCGCCGCCCCCAATGATGTCACACCACTCCATACCGTCACTGATTGGCCACCTGGATCCAGGAAGCAGAAAGGACATGGGGATCCCGGTGGCCAGCAATAGGAGTCTGGAGTCCCGCACAGCAGCACCAATATCGTGGTACCCAAATAAGGTAGCCCAAGCGTAGCTTACCACTTACCGCCCCCAGCATATGATTCTTAGCCCGAGCTACGCTCAGGATTACCACCAGGGAGGTTAAGAAAGGATGAAGATGTCCTAATCACTACTGGTTGGTATGGACAAGCTCTATATGGTCTGATTCCTTTGTAATAAAATTTTTAACACTCCATTGGATGGAGAAAAGAAAAAAGGCAGCCCCTCCCCTAAAAAAAAAAATGTCTCTTGGCAAATGTTTGCCTTGGATCCTTAAAGATTTACCCTAAAGGACATACGAGGTGAAGCATTAAAACTATCTATACTTACCTGGGGCTTCTTCCAGCCTCTACAATTCACTCTGTCCCTCACCATAGCTTCGGCCCTCTCCCGCTGTCAGCCTGTAAAGATTGGCGACCCCAGGACGGGTCAGGTCTTCTGCGCCCGCACCACTGGCGATCACACCCGCCTCACCTCGAATGTACTGCACCTGCCCATCCTGGGGTCGCCGATCTTCACAGGCTGGCAGAGGGAGACGGAAGAGGACAGCTGCAGTGAGGGACAGAGTGACTTGTAGGTGTTGGAAAAAGCCCCAGTTAAGTAAAGATTGTTTTAATGTCTCACCTGGTATGTCCTTTAACTACTTGCCGACCGCTCCACGCCGATTGGCGTGGACGCGGCGGCAGCCCCAGGACCGCTCCACACCGATTGTCATGAACGGCCTTCTATAGGGCTAGCAGGAGAGTGCGCGCAGGCTGCACCCGCATCTCCTGCTTGGAAGGCGGAGCTCCCCTCCGCCTTCAGTCTCCCAGCGGCTCGGAGACTGTTAGACGGCAAAACCGCCGTCTAATAACTGTATACAGCGCTGTGATCTGCAGCAGCGCTGTACTGGGGACAGACGTGTGACACGGCTGTCCCCTCCATAGGCTGGGGAGTGATCAGCTGTCAGCCTATGACAGCCGATCACGCTGATTGGCTGGCGGGGGAAGGGAGGGAGGGAACAACAAAAATAAATAAAAAAAGAGCCAAATTTATTAAAAAAATAATAAAATAAATATTTATAAACAAAAAAAATAACTGTGGAGCGATCAGACCCCACCAACAGAGAGCTCTGTTGGTGGGGAGAAAAGTGGGGGGGAGATCACTTGTGTGCTGAGTTGTGCGGCCCTGCAGCTTGGCCTTAAAGCTGCAGTGGCCATTTCAGTAACAAATAGCCTGGTCACTAGGGGGGTTTAACACCACGGTCCTCAAGTGGTTAAACAAATTAGCCAGATTCACTGTAAATCTGACTGTGTTCGTTTCACCTGCTCATCCGGGAGTTTCACCTGTTAACCTCCCTAGCGGTATTGACTTTACACACCTCAATACAAAACATGATGTGAACGGTATTGACATGAATACACGTCAATACTATCCTGCACTTTATACTACACCTTTGCTCGCCACATTTTGGCAAGTTACAGGAAAAAAAAGGTTATGAAAATTAAAAGGCCAGGGAGGTTAAACCATAGTAGCAAACAGAGTAATTTGTCAGCGTTAAGTCCCTCACTTTTCTAAACCCACCCACCCAAAACTCATGCCATATAAAAGTTAATGGAAAACTGAAGGAATACAGAGGCTGCTATCTTAATTCGCTAATAAACAACGCTAGTTGCCTGACTTCTGTGCTGATACTATGCCTCTAATACTACTATGGCTCTTATGCTGATACTATGTCACTGTGCTGATACTATCCCTCTAAGGATATACCACCTATGGCAGCTGAAAAAGTTTGGACTACCACAAAAACAATGGTGCAGTTCTATACTGTGATCATTGAATCCATCATGGCATCATCTATGACTGTCTGGTTCAACTCATGCTCCGATCAGCAGACATAATATTTGGCTGTATCTTACCTACCCTGCTGGATCTTTATGCTAGCAGGTGCAGAAAGAGATAGATTGCCTCTGACCCCTCTCACCCTGCTCACTCCATCTTCCAACCTCGCTAGTGTAATGCTGGGCATACACGGGTAGATTTTTGTTATCAATCGAGCCGCTGATGGCTCGATTGATAATTTCCGACATGTCCGATCACCACGTGGATTGATTCCCCACGGGCGGACAATAGCGGAAATTGAGCGGAAGATAAGGACGCGCCCGCGGGGACGAGCGGGAATCGATCTGTTGGCTAATCGAGCCGCCGGATCTTACCATGTATTCCCAGCATTAGCGACTTACCTCCGTGATCCAGCGACGTGGCAGTCTTTGCCAAGAGCGGGTCGCATCCTGGCACTTCCACATGTCGGCAGCCGCCCTCCGCTGGTGACGCGCGCACTGGGGATTGCTCTGTGCATACTGGTAGGCGGATGTCTCGCTCCTCTCGGCCGCAGTATGGTCTGAGGCGGCGACAGAGGTAGTGTCAACTGACAGGATAGTCAGCTGATACTTAGGCAGGGGTTTATTTAATAAATATAATGGATGCTAACCCTGCCTGGGATTGATCCCTGGTCTCTCACGTCTGAGGCGATGCCCTTAACTGGTATGCTATAGCTGACACACAGTAAGGATGTTTTGCTGGTCAGCAGGGCCGGGCCGAGGCATAGGCTGGAGAGGCTCCAGCCTCAGGGCGCAATGTAGGAGGGGGCGCAGAATTCATTCAGCTGTCATTCCTAATTGTGTTTGAAGCAGAGAGAAAGAAGAAAAAGGGATACATAGCAGTGACTGCAAGCCAGATAACTAGATATTAAGGTGTTGGGGAGGTTGTGGGCCCTGTGGCGGCTCTTAGTCTAATAGCAATCTGTGTGTGACGGCTGGGGTGGTGGGGGGGGGGCTCACTTTGGTGTCTCAGCCTTGGGTGCTGGAGGACCTTGTTCCGGCTCTGCTGGTCAGTACTGGTTAGTCAGCTGACATGTACTGCCACCTGTGTCAGCTGACCCCTCTGTCAGCTGACACTTAAACAGGATTAATGCCTGTGTGTGATTGGCTATTGTGTGGATGTGGCTGGCCACTGATTGGATGCTGTCAGTATTTAAACCTTGCTGTGACCGTGATAGCTCTAGCTTGCTCTGTATAACTGCTCTTGTTATATTGGATTATCTGGATTTCGACCTCTGCTTGTTTACTGGACCTCCCTTGTCTGCTGCCTGAACCGACCTATTGCCTGGACTATCGTTACGATTGTTTGCTGCCTGGTTTGACCTCGGATACGTTCTTTGACCTCTCTTCTACCTAGCCCTCCTGTACTGCGATATCTCTGTTTACCCGTGTATGACCCTGGACTTGTTGCTGGACTTTGCTACTCTGTGTTCTTGCTTAGGTCTGGAAGTTTATTTGCTCACCCTGCATTCAGCTCCAATACCTTGCACACTAAAGGCCTGGGTGTAACCAAAGTCGGGTAGGTGTTGTCTTCTCATCTCTCGTTCGCGCCACATAGGGTGAAGCGTGTGGAGGTAGATTGGGGCATTGGAGCTGATTCGTAAGTGGATATTCCTACAGGCCTGACACCTAGAGCTGCTAGGACTGGAAAGCATTACAGTACAGACCTGGAAATGAACACTTTTCACCCTGTTTAGTAACAACGTTAACTTATATACTGTACTATCCTTGACTTGCAATTACCTACACTGTGTGTCCTTGTATTGTTTTGGCCAAAGAAAATTGATTCTGATTCTAATACTTTAAGTCACAGGCCCTCAATGAGCAAACAGATAAGATGCTTTCACTCTGGTCTGACTCCATTGGCTGCATATTTGTTGCATGTGTGTGACTCAAATGCAACTAAAGCTCAGCATGACAGCAAGGTAACTGGCATTTTCTATAAGGGAATGAAGATGTCAGGGGTTGAAACAGCCAGAGTCTTGAACCTTCTATGGGGACCCAAAAAAGAGTAACTGATGTTTACTGATTGACCAGCAGCATATGACAAAGCAGTGTTTGTAAACATTGTTTTATCACTGTACATTTCCCTTCCTCTCTCATGTTCTTTAGTGTCCTTTCTTAAGCATCCACAGTGATGAAACAACATATTGATGACAAAAAGGGGCACATACTCCTCTCAATCTGCCACCAGATAAACCATCAGATAGACTCCTCTCTGCTTAAATCTGATCAAAGAGGGATCTACTGTATTACCTGCCCACACAGTGCAGACAGATTTCCAAAAGATTTCAGCATGAGATCTATTGGAATTTGTCTTATCGCGCTGCCGCCGCTTGCTGGCCTCCTGGGCTGTTGGTGAGTGTTAACTTGTCACACTGGCACGCCTTCTCCTGTGTTCGGCATTTTTTAATTGCCACCGCGAGCGCCTGTACCACATGACACTGGTCGTGTCACATGGTACAGGCCTGCAGGTAGTAGACACCGGACACAAGAGGAAACAAGGAGTGGTTGCATTGTGACAGGGGAGCCTGCAACACCATCACAACTGTCTAGCCGATTTGAACCTTGTGACAATCAATCCTTTTGACCAATTCTGGATGGAAATCAATTAAAACAATCGATCAGGTGGCCATGTTGCAGCATCAATCTCTGCCAGATTTGATCATTATGATCAAATTGGCCAGATATCAACGCTGAAAATGTAGTCATGTATGGGTACTCAAACATGAACTTCACACAGCTAAATCATCTTCCTTGGCCATTTGATATGCAAGCTGATATCTGACAGACTTGAATGTTCAGAAAAGCCTTACAAGCACTAATTATCATTGATTGATTATCCTCATATATATAAATAGCTTCTGTGAGATCATAGCAGGGTAGACGTTCTTATGAGGTAATAATGCTAACATTTGTATATCTCCTGTCGGACTCAAAGCACTTGAGGAGCACAAACTAGTTTGGTTGGCTCTAATGGCTCTGAGGCATTTACTGTATTTTTGAAAGTAAGCCTAGCACCTATGCAGAAAGCATCTCAGGATAATTAGCCCTTCTTTATTACAGTATCAATACCTTATGACTAGGTAGAGGGAAGAATGTAGAATTCCCAGTTAAATAGATAACTGTGCTTTGGTAACAATCTAATATATCTTCTTTGTGCTTAGATAATACTCACCTTTGTTTTTCATGTGTAGTCACTGAAATTCTAGATGTGAGAAATAAGCGCCTGAACGTTCCTCTGGCTATCTTCTCTCCTATTGCATCAAGTGCTTCTACCTGTCTATAGCTCCCCAAATAACACTGGATGGTGGCGAAAAAGTGCTTATTCAACTCCTCAAAGATATTTTACAAGTTTATTCCCCAGCATTCCTTATTTATATCTGACATTTTCCATACTACTTTACAGAGTTGTGGTCATGTCAGGGGATATGTCAGGAATAACACTTACGGTAATAAATTTGCGTGAGATGTCCAAAATTGCACATTTTTTAAATCTTTAAAATAATCTTCATTTTCATTTTTTGCAAAGAGTTTAACATGCAGCATGAGTCGATATAAGAATAAAGATCTAAATCACATATCATGCGTTAGCAAATCATGGTATCAAGGCATTTCCATATAGCACATCATCTCAGCCGAGAGAGTTTACATCCTCAGCAGATTGAAATAAGTCTTTTAAACGTGTGTCTATAAATAAGATGCCATCAAATAATTATTATTGAACCTTAATATATTAATTGTATGCTAGTCAAGTAATAAAATTGAACTAAACAGACCGGATTGTCATCTAAGGACGCAGTTAAGCTTCATGATTTGAGACTATACTGCTTTATTTGATGCATGTTCCATCCAGGCAGGAAAGGACACAACTCTTTGAGATACATATCCACAGATACATATGTTGCCTTCCTCTGGATCAACAAGGATATGCGAGGGAGCAGGCTGGTGTTGTACTTTGTTCTCTGGTTGAACTCAATAGACGTATGTCTTTTTTTCAACCCAAATAACTATGTAACCATGGCCTCGATTCATCATTGTCTTTGAGATACCTTTTTTCAGTTTGTTAAATTACCGCATTCGAAGTTTATCGATTTGTAGTTGTATTCATCAAGGTTTTTACACATTCGGTGTGAATTCGGTAACCATTCGATAACGTGTCGATATTTCCATTTTACAGCGGTAATTTAACACAAGGCCATAAGATTCCCATGGAATTGTGGGTAAAAGGCAGTCCTTTGAACACTATGTAGCAACATTCTGAATAGGGCTTAACACCTGGACCAGGATTCTGGAAGTGGCTTGGGACAATCCCACAATTTGATAGGAGCCTTTTCTAAAAAAAAAATATAGTGCAGCTAGCAATTTAGTTAACCCTGGCACTGCCTGTGTTCTCTTACAAGATGATTCAAGAGAAATGCAGATGTCCTGTTATAGCAAATAAGTCTATTCTCTTGCAAATTGATATGGTTCTAGACCTTATTCTTGCCCTTCTGTGCCTTTGAATCACTCTCAGTTGATACATAACCACTTCAAATCTTCTCTGTCAGCAATGATCTGACAGGAATAATGACAGAGCAGTGAAGGAGATAACTAATCCTAAATGTAACGCTAAACCACGCCCACTTTCATTTTCATGAATTGCTCTTTCGTCCATTTTAACGCATCACTAACGAATGATTACCGAATGATTACCGAATGCTCGCTAACAGCTGCAGATAAATTTGATGAATCCTGAAATCAACTTAACGAATTCGGTATTTTACCAAACTGTCGTTAACCAATTCGATAAGTCTTGATGAATCGAGGCCCATAGCCATTGCAACCGTCGAATAGTATTCATAAACTCCTATTTTGGTAACCCACTTGAAAAGTCATCCCTGTATTATTTATGTTCATTCAACTACTGTGTCAAACTTCTCTGATTCCCTAAACATCGACCAATAAGCTCACGTCTTATGGAGCGCCTCTGTTAAATTCTGAGCTGTGTGCGCTAAGTCCTCCATTGTATATAATAGGTCCATTTCGTCTAACAGCTGGAGTTGAGTTGTCCTTCCATGTATAACCAAGACACATTTAGCAGCATTAAGGATGTGTCTCACTACAGACTTCCTGTATTTTTTTCATTGACCTCTCGTTGAGATGGAGCAAGAAAAAATGAGCTCCTCTGAGTGACAGTTAATGATAAGACTATGTACACTGTGTACTATGTACTATGTGCTACAGAAGATGTTGGTGATATGTGAATGCTAAATAATAATATGTCACACTTTTAAAAAGTGCATAATCTTATAAATAACAAAACATGCAAAATACACATGACAATATCAAGGATTCAAAAATGCAAAATACACATGACAAATATCAAAGATTAAACAAATAAAAAAAAAAAATGAAAAGACATCAAATAATTTAAAAATATGTACCACTATAAAGAAATGAAAAAGATATGTGACGAAGGGAGGTTTCCCGAAACGCACAGTGTCATAGGAGCTCCCTTTCAGTGTGTTTAGCTTTAATATGAGATCTGTTGAGGTGAAGCCATTGGCCACAGTTTTTCGCTCTATCTACAAAGCTCAATCAACTTGGTCTGCTCTTGAACTTCAAAATGACACTTACAGTATTCCGATCAGGCAGATACTAAAAGCGACCTGGCGCCCACATAGCCGCTTTTAGTATCTGCCTGATCCGAAGACTGTAAGTGTCATTTTGTATTTATCTATTTAACCTAATAAAGACCCTGTATGAGCAGTGTCAGCTTCTCCTCTCTACTACATTGATACGCTCCCTGCTGTCGGCTTGAGCAAGCTCTTTGAAGGGACCGGCATCCTTACAGCCACAATCATTTCATAGGCCATTCCTCACCTCCTGCTGCACAGTCTTCAAGAGTGTTTGAGTTTCTACTTTGCTTCACGACACATGCTCTTGAACTTCTACTAAGAGTTCAGAACAGCATGTATGTGTGTGTTTTATTTAATAAATGTATCACCCCATTGGAGGTGTGTTCTCTTTTACTTTTCATTTACAGAAATCCATCCTCTACTCTGTACTGAATTCTACTCGCAATCTGCAAACTCTGGACTGATGATAAAGTAGGCACCGAACTCTCCCGCTCCGCGCGCATGTGGCTGAGGCGCACATGTGCAGTGAGCCCCGACTCTAAACTTTCCAACACATATTGCGGGGGATGGTTCTCTCATGAGGCAAGGTGAAACATTTGCATCAGGTGCAGAGATTACAGGGGCAGCATGTTTGTACTGTTTAAACTAACAGCATTCAGAGTAGGAGGAAAAGCAAAAGGAGAGCGAGGTGAAGAGGTCATTATTGGGGAAAGTAGCTTGTTGTGCTGTGTGAGGAGTCTGACAGTGAGTGAGGAGGAGGGAGGCAGGAGAGCAGCAGTGTTTCATTTGACTTGCACAGCAGAAGGGAGGAGGTGGTACTGCTGTCCTTAATGAAGATTGGAGTGGCTGAGGGTGAGCAGTTTGTTACAGACTCACAGCCAGCCAGTGTGCTATTGTGTTGAGCTGCAGCATATCATGTGAGAACATTAAATGAAGCCGATTAAATTGTCGGGTGCTCTGCGATAATTCCGAAACCATCATTCCTAATGTCTAAAACCGGCCCTGGAAGGAAGAAGGCGGCAGAGGAGGATTGCCAAGAATGGTTCAGCGTAAAAGTGGCTAGAGGAAGCCCCGCATATGTATAAAACGTATTTTATCCTTCGTCTCGAGTTTGCTTGAAGTCAGTAGGGTATAATTCATTCTGGAAACTAGAAGTATAAGTAGCTAGGAAAAAAAATAATGTTTGGCTGAGCAATAGGGTGCTCCTCGCTGGTATTTGTTAAAACATTCACATTGCACTGCAGGAGAGAATGTCTGCACAACCCAAACCTCAAAATGAAACAATGGCCATTCATTTGGTTCGTTGTCATAAATAATTTGTTAAAATATTCAAATAATTATGAAAATTGGTTATGTAAAATTGCTTATGTGTCTGGCTCAACTTAGCTGGAAATATTGGCCTTCAATAAATGTCTCACATACAAAATGGGGAACACTGATGTAAGTGTGAGGTGAGGTAAATTAAATAAACTATGAGCACATAAAATGACTCCAGGCAAGACAGACTCGTAAGACACACTACTTTGTGGTCATCTGAGGCCCCTTGATGGCTGCTTGGTGTGCCTGGGCCAAGCAGCACCCCTGTCAGTGATCACAGGGGACCAAGAAACTAGCGGTCCTTGAATGATTGTAAACAAAAGACTGGTGCTGACTAAAGAGGCCCATACACTGGTCGATTTCAGCCATCGATCGATCGATTCTATAGAATCGATCGATCAGAAATCGATTCTATCAAATTCCCAATTTGATCGATTTGCGGTTTGATTTCGATCATCGATTTGATCTATCTGACAGGAGGAAAAATCTAGGTCGATCTGCTGCTGGCAGCAGAACGATGGCCCATAGAGTTGCATTGGATCTAATGGTCCAATAATGCATTTAGATCGATTTCCAATAGATTTCATTCTGAAATCTATTGGAAATCTGTTCCTAGTGTGTGGCACACATCAGATAGATTCCTGTCAGATTGGACTTGACAGGCATCTGACAGAAATCTATTTGATGGTTGAATCTACTGCAAATCTGTAAGTGTATGGCCATCTTAAGACTGTACCTCGCCAAAATAGATGGCAGCCATCCAGGGCTGGGCCAAGGCAGAGGCGAGAGAAGCTCCAGCCTCAGGGCGTAGTGTAGGAGGGGGCGCACAACTCACTCAGCTATCATTCCCCTTTTGTGTTTGAAGCAGAGAGAAATAAGAAAAGGGGATACATGCCAGTGACTGCAAGCCATATAACTAGAGATTAAGGGGTTAGGGGACCTGGGGAGCCTCTTAGTCTAATAGCAATCAGTGTGTGATAGCTTGGGTGGGAGGGATGGAGGGGCGCACTTTGGTATTTCAGCCTTGGGTGCTGGAGGACCTTGTCCCAGCTCTGCAGCCATCTCCATCAGATATAGCTGAGCTAGAGTTCTTCCTTTGCTATGCTTGCTTTTGGACCATTTCACACAAGAGTCAGTAAAAACTAGACCCCCTCCCCCCCACAAAGCATTTGTAAGTAAAATTTACTGTCATAATATAAACACACAAGCTCTGAATACACAGTCAAAAGTTGGTACACATACAATGGTTCTTGGTAGATGCGGTTGGTGGGGGCTGCCTCCCTCAGTCAAGGCTCGTGTACAACCAGGGGTGTGGGGCCCATGGTCGCAGAGGTAGCAACTGCGACCTTGCCCAGGTGCTGGAGGGGCCCGCCACCCGTGTGTGTAGGCTGCCAGCAGATACTAACTTATTCATGCTGCAGCGGCAGCACCGCATACCAGAGAACCATTGTGCTACCGCATCGCTTGTCTTCTACGTGGCCGCGTCACTGTTGTCTTCCGCGGGTGGCGCCGCCTCTGTGTGCCAAGCCAACTCAGCACTGCCCCCTTCAGTTGGTACTGCACTGATCTCCTGGACCTGGCTCCTCCCCTCTTCCTCGAGTGAGCTGCAGAGTGCAGCCCGGAGACAGCGCATGCCAATGCCGCCCATGTACATGTGATGTGCCTGCTGACTGGCCTGCTACGTGGTGGAGTGGATTTGCCTAATTGCCTGGCTTGCTGTGTTGTCACCTGGGCTTGCCTGTGCCCTCCAGTTCCTTGGTCTATCTGGCATAGAGAGATACAAGACAGCCATTGCGTGAGTATCTGCCTTTCCCCTTTTACTTGTTGCACTGCCACCCCACCCCGCACACACACACACACTTTCTCTCACTCTAAATAGTGGTACTACTCCCTGACCCTTGAAGTGTATCTCCAGACACACACACGCACGCACGCACACACACACTGAATAATGGTTCTACTCTCTGACCATTAAAGTGTATCTCCAGCCTAAATTTAAAAGCCAACAGCCTTCCTGTAAAAGAAAGTTATAGCTACTTGCGCTGCCTTGTCACTCAAAGCTGTCCCAAAGACCCCACATCACTCGACTACTGGCACGTGGCCCCGCCTCCCAGAATAAAAATGCCAAGAGGTCGGTGCCCAGAGGTCTGTAGCTACACCACTGTGTACAACAATCCCCGTTCGCTTGTGATGCGCTGGCAGATGTTCTGCCATAGCAGTTCAACTAGGCAGAGGGTATTTTTTTTCTTTTCCATCATACACCTCTCTGTCATCCCTCCTCCCCCCTCCATAGCAACAGAACGTGGTTCTAGCCTGCAGGCTAGTGACTTGTCTGTACAGAACTCGCCGTGAACCGCCACCCAAAAATCAAGATCCGATCCCTGCCGGGCAACATTCATCATATGTGTACCCAGATTAAGTCTGCTAATTGTAATAAAAGTCCAAAAATTCAGAATGAAGCTGCACTTACCTATAACTAGCCTACACAAACTTCTGACAGAGCAGAAAATTCATACAATATCATATTTATTTTCCTCAGTTAAAATAGTTATCAATGAGCCAATCATGCAGTCTGCCTCACAGTGAGTTGCTGGTAGTAAGAAAAATCCTAAATCACTGTTCCTGCAACATTTTTAAGGGAACCTGAGAAGGGGCATTAAAAAAAAATATACATAGCTGTGACTTCCTCCAGCTCCCTCTGGCCTGATTGCTCCCTTGTCGCCCTCCTCCGCCTACTCATTCTTCAGCATTTGGCCTTGGAAAGTCTTCTGGTCTGGGGAAAACTGTGCATGCATGGCGCACGGTCGTGCGTGTGCTCCCGTCACGCTCCCATTGCCTGGTGCATTCTGCGCCTGCGCAGTACTACTTGCACCTGTGCCGACTGGATGACTTATCAGGGACAGTTGCGCACAAACCAGGCAGCGACTGAGAATGAAGAGGGAGCTATCAGGCCGAGGGGGCTGGAGGAAGCCCCAGGTATGTATATTTTCTTTTTAAAGAGACTCTGTAACAAAATTGAGCCTTATTTCTTCTATCCTATATGTTCCTATAGCTGTTCTAATGTGCTCTGTCTTACTGCAGCCTTTCCTATTTGCACAGTGGCTGTATTATCTCTGTTATATGATCTAATCTTCTTTCCTCTGTCTGCTCTGTCGGGCTGAGGCAGTCAGGCTGGAATGTGCTGTGCTGCTTGTGATTGGATAGCAGCTATACACACCCTCTCCAGGCCCCCTGCACACTCTGTATGACTCACACACTGAGCTACTCTCAGCGTATCACTTGCTATGTCTTTTGTTTGTAAACACTGCATAAAAATGGCAATTACAAGCCAGGATTGCAGCAGGGGGAGGCAGAAACAGCACAGAGGGGCGCAGGAGAACATAATGAATAGAATGGTATGCTTTTTATTGTAAGAATTTTACAGTACAGATTCTCTTTAAGGCCCCATCTCAGGTACACTTTAAAGCTGAATAATAAACATTACCCCGTTCATACTTTTCATTGACTGTATGCTATACTGTACCCGACACAACACTAATATAACTTGCGGCACCACTAACCCGATCTGTTGATCTGCTGTTACAGGGAGCGCAACAGGCACTGTGAACATGGCCTAAAATAAATGTGTTCAATTATGTTTAATAAAATGTTTAAAGCAGATTCCAGGACAACTAATCAAACCCAAACAGTGGTTGAATGATTTGTTTGTAAAAAAAACTACTGACTGAAAGGCCTGAAGATTGAAAAGTAAACAAAAGTTTCAATGTGCCAAGAAGAAAAACAACAACAACCATTCCTGTAATGTTCTTTATAGAGAACTAGTCTACCTAAGCCCGTTTAAAAACGGGCTCTATGTAGTGATATTACCGAGTCACCCCCGCCGCCAGTCAGTGTGCACGCCTGTTCCCGCCATAGGTCTTGTACCTTAGTAAATACGTATTGGTTGCAAATCATCAAATTCCTGATCACATGGGATGCCCATAAGTATGTGATGCTAAAACATGTCTTGTTAACCTATTTGCTAACACTGTTATGGATAAATAGAACAGACTATTTGTGATTGAAGTATTACATATACTGTAGCGAGAAAGTTACTTACTAAACATTGGATCACTGCAATAATTCCTTCTTGTACGGAATAGATACGGGCAGTTAATGCTGTTTTACCCCTTAGAAAGGCCATCTATCAAAATAGAGGTACTTTACCTAAATTCAATAGGGTATGGTCATCATGGCTAGAATCTGTTCATACACAAATGAGGTAAATTATTGGTTTTGGTGGTACTGGGATACAATGGGTGGGGGTTTGTACGGGTTCCTCTACAGATCTAGAGGATGATTTGTTCTCTAAGGATCTATAATACGTTACAGCACTGTCTTGTTCTGTTACTGTTAGGAGCTGTTTGTTATTCAGCAAGTCAAGTTCTGTGAATGTTGTATATAACTGAGAGATTCCAACGTTGTCAAACAGATCCTGTAAACGTGCCTATGGCTATCATTTTTGTATTATTTCGTAACCTTGGCTGTTTCTTCACTGTGATGCAGCTTAATGTAACATAACTGAGGATGAACACTGTAAATTCTCTATTTATCCTCTTTGATATTCTGACTGTACCTGCAATTTTTGTATTATATCTATATATCTGTATTGAAATTCACAATAATCTTGACTTGTTAAGTTAAAAAACACATACATAATGTAGATGCAGTGAGTGCTGATTGTAAGTTCTCACTGAAAATGAAAACATAGTATGCCTGGAGTCATGAGTGGGAATAACTATGGTATTACCAAAGGGTCAAAAGTATTGATTAACCTTGGTGATGCTAGCTTGCAAATAGTAGCTGCCACTGGAAAGCTGCTTGGGGGGGGGGGGGGGGGGGGGCAACAGTGTAACTTGAAACCACTGCCTTGAATGACACTCCCATACAAAGAAATTACTAAGAAAACTGTCCTGTCATCATGCTTTAATCAGAAGCTGGCTAGGAATGTCATCGTTTTCTGGCGCTCAGTCCAGGTGCTGAAAATGAATAACAAAGACTCCAGCTCTAGGTAGCTAATTATTCCTGTATCGAAGAGAAAGTTTCTAGACTTTTTCATGGAATCAGGAATCCTATAGCATGTATGGCTACTGTGATCCCCTCTTCTCCAAAAGAGTGCAGCTCCAATGACTCTCTCCACCTACAACAAGTGTGGCCACAACTGCTCTAAAGAGATAGCCCCCATATGGGAAGAGAATGAACTCTACCACCACCACAAGCCCCCATATGGGAAGAGAATGAACTCCACCACCACCACAAGCCCCCATATGGGAAGAGAATGAACTCCACCACCACCACAAGCCCCCATATGGGAAGAGAAAGAACTCTACCACCACCACAAGCCCCCATATGGGAAGAGAATGAACTCCACCACCACCACAAGCCCCCATATGGGAAGAGAATGAACTCCACCACCACCACAAGCCCCCATATGGGAAGAGAATGAACTCTACCACCACCACAAGCCCCCATATGGGAAGAGAATGAACTCCACCACCACCACAAGCCCCCATATGGGAAGAGAATGAACTCCACCACCACCACAAGCCCCCATTTGGGAAGAGAATGAACTCTACCACCACCACCACAACCCTGGGTTCCCTGTGACTGTAGGGTCTGCTCCACCTATTGTTATGCCTCAGTTTGGAAGCAAGAGTAACCTTTCAGAAGAATCATCAGTCATTCTTACATACACTGAGGAAGTCAAGTTGAGACAGCAGACTTACTGTACCCATCAGAGATGGATACCAGAGTATTTACAGTAATACCATGTTAACCATTGAACAAGGAAGTTTAGGTTTAGGTTGATGTAGGCAGGAATCCAAGATAATCCTTCAAACAGTCGTTGCTTACAATAACTAAGAGATCATGGAGTGACCTGCATACATCTACTGCTCAACAAGCCAATGGGATGACCATCACCAGATGGTTATAATAAAAGGGAATACATGGCAGTGACTGCAAGCCAGCTAACTAGAGATTAAGTGTATAAGCAGATAGAGGCGCCAAAAGGATAAAATATTTAAAATGAGAGAAGGCAGAGGTGGACTTACCTCCTCCAAGTAGACACACACGAGTGCTGTGTATATTCAAAACAACAAAAATGTCTTTATATACTCCAGAAAGTGCAATGCGTTTTGCGGACATCTCTCTCTCATCAGGCAATAGAGATGAGCATAAAACTCAAATAGGTCTGGTGCAAAGCTGGTGAAGACCCCTGCTCACTTAGACTCCAAGCACTAATAACTGGTGCCAAGATCAACAGGACCTTGACAAAAGTGCTTTTTGGGATCATCGGCGATGCTGAAAATGCTCAAGTGGGTCCCAGGCCTTAGAACTGTATTTTCCTGTTTACAAACACTTTTTTGCAGCTCTTCTTGCCTGAAGCTGTGCACCTATCCATACAGGCTTAATACCTCTCCACGCTCTACCTTCCTATTGCTAAACTGAGGTCTTTCAATTGCTGAACATCTACTTTCTGTGGCAACAGAACCCACCCCTCCTGCATACAAAGGATTTTTCCTGTAATGTAGGGAGTCTGGGAAATGTAGCCTAGCATCTTTTGCTCTTCCTACTTTGAGTGTTACATGATCAAATTTGACTGACCCACACACCCAACCACCAGTGAATCTAAACAGTTAAGAAAGCAAAGTGTTGTGCAGCGGGAAATCACATTTGGCGGGGAAAAGGTATTCTGTTCATCACTTGGCTTCTACACATTGTTTACATTCCTTATTAACCTAATAAAATACTGTATGCCTTGTTCCGTTGTGAGTTTAGCTGGGCTTTAAGCCAGGGTAAAAGGGAGTAGTGTGGTTCATATTTGCTTCCAGTGTGAGATGCAGGTGTGGGAGCTGGAGAAGGGATGAAGGAGTGCTCATAAAGTCATTCGGTAGCATGTAAGTGTCAGTCACACCAGTTTACTTCCCTGAACCTTGGCTAGCTGTGCCAAACAATATCCAAGCATTTCACGTACACTGACTCACATGACTCCTCTCAAGTAAACAGTGACTCGTAATGTGCTCTCTAAACCTGCAGCTTCTACTAAGGTCTGCTATTTGTATGTGTTCTGAGTCTAATATAGGCAAACACTAAATGGTTTGTAGTAGATAATAAATCATTAAAGAGAGTCTGAAGCGAGAATAAATCTCGCTTCAGAGCTCATAGTTAGCAGGGGCATGCGTGCCCCTGCTAAACCGCCGCTATCGCGCCGCTAAACGGGGGTCCCTTCACCCCCAAATCCCCTCGGTGCAGCGGGGGAGCGCTTCCTGGTTGGGGCAGGGCTAACCGCCGCAGCCCTGCCCCACGCGCGTCTGTCAGCGCGTATCTCCGCCTCTCCCCCGCCCCTCTCAGTCTTCCTTCACTGAGAGGGGCGGGGGAGAGGCGGCGATGCGCCGCTGATAGACGCGACTGGAGGCAGGGCTGCAGCCGTTAGCCCTGCCTCCAGGAACGACCAAGTCTTGCGGGGGTGGGTTTGGGGGTGAAGGGACCCCCGTTTAGCGGCGCGATAGCGGCGGTTTAGCAGGGGCACACATGCCCCTGCTAACTATGAGCTCTGAAGCGAGATTTATTCTCGCTTCAAAGTCTCTTTAAATTTAATGAATACATTGGGTCCGATCCAATTCACTTTTTCTCCTAAATTTTCTCCTGGGAGATAATTTCTAATCTTTAGTTTAAAAAAGAGTCTGAAGCCATTCAAAATTATTTTTTTTTAGTGTTCATTTATCTTCAGCAATATGAGCATAGGTGAAACGCTGCATTCCCGCAGCAGAACAATGTATTTAAACTCATCAAACAACCGGAGCAAAATTCAGGGATCGCTTCCTGTTAAAGGCAGAGCTTTGTGCTGTAGCTCTGCCTCTGCTGGAGTCAATTGCCGCCTCTCCCTGCCCCTCTCAGTCTTCTTTTCACAGAGAGGGGTGGGGAGAGGCGGAGATCAGCGCAGATTGACTCCAGCAGAGGCAGAGCTATAGCACACAGCTGTGCCTCCAAATAAGGCCCATTAACTCTAATGCAAATGTATTACAAACAAATGACTATGTTTATATGTTTAACTGTTTTATAATGGTTGGAAATTGATAGGACAAATCCATTTTTAATCACATTTAGGCCCGCATGCAATTAACGTTTTCTCCTAGGAGCTATGTTCACACCTCATCAATAAAATGCCTTTCAAACCACCTGCAAGCATTAACCTCCTGGGCGATACAATAATATCGCCAGGGGGCGGCGCAGCACATTTTTTTTTTAAATTATTATTTTTTTTAATCATGTAGCTAGCCTAGCGCAGCGGCATCCCCCCTCCCCCTCCGATCGCCTCCGCCAATCAAAGCAAACAGGAAATCCCGTTCAGAACGGGATTTCCTGTTTGGCTTCCCCCGTCGCCATGGCGACGATCAGGATGACGTCATCGACGTCAACGACGTCGTGACGTCAGAGGGAGTCCCGATCCACCCCTCAGCGCTGCCTGGCACTGATTGGCCAGGCTGCGCACGGGGTCTTGGGGGGGGGGGAGCGGCGCGGCGGGTAGCGGCGAATCAGCGCAGAGCGGCAGCGATCGGTATATACACGCAGCTAGTAAAGTGCTAGCTGCGTGCAACAAACAAAAAATTATGCAAATCGGCCCACCAGGGCCTGAGAAATCCTCTGTGGCGGCGTACCCCGAGCTCAGCTCGGTATTATCCCCCAGAGGGTTTTATATATTTAAAATAATTTTGAGTACAATAGTAGAACTTTTTTACTTTTGAGTACTTTTTAATAGAAAGTGCTTAAAAGTTATTTTAAACAGAAGATGAAGAAAAATTATCTCCTAGGAGCAGATGAATAAACAAGAAGAAAAATTTACTTTATAAACAGTTTTACTTCTACCTAAATATTTTATACAATGGACTTTGTGCTGCAGATGGACTGATATAGTGTCTTTCCTCTGACTGAAAAGTAAATAAACTTTTAATTTAATACTTAATAGTCCTTACTGGGTGGTGCTGGCCATAAATACATCCTGTTCCCTGTATACTGGTGTCTCTATTCTTTTCACACATGTCACCTGTCAGTACTTATCTCTTCATATGTTAACAAGGGTGTGTGCATCATCATCCCTGCATCTTAAGCTGTATTTGCCTAGTCCTATGGTTAAATACACCTCACTCTCCATTTATGTACACACAGACGACTCTATCTATACATCTACATATTGACGGAGCTCCGTCTATCATTCACTGTACAGGTTAGGTGTTATAGAAAGTCTGCCAAGTGAAGACCTCACTGAGGAACACTTTCACATAGCAGGTTGCTGTGAATGACCTCAGTAAACTGCCAGCCTCCTGTGGGTGTGAGACCTCCCTCCCTCCTTCTGGATATAAGCCTCTCTGGAGAGATATAACAGTGCTGTGCTTTGAACACCTCCAGGACCTGTCTTCAGAAAGGTACAGTAGGTTCCCATTCCTGGATGTGCTCTTCTGTCTGGTTTGCTTATGGCACTGTGCCCAAATCAACTAACTGACAGGTTCTCCTGGGACTTCACACATTTCTTGTGGTATTTTATGATATGGTATTTACCTTGCATTACAGCATTGCATTGTATTGGTGTTTCTCACTGATGTAGCTAGCGAGGAGCTGTTGCAGCAAACGTTTTGAGCTTTTTTAACAGAAAAGAAAAAAACTTTGATAGTTTAAAAACATGTTTAAGGATGTATTTTATCATTGACATTTTTATGATGTTACAGCTTCAAATGATTTTGTTTGTTGAGCAAGTAGTTGTTTTTTTTACTTTAGACACCAGGGTCCATATGTAATTATATTTTTTCACCTGAGTTATCTCCTAGAAGATCATTTTCTTATTCACTTTAAACTAAATTTTCAGCATTTTACAATTTAAAAAGTACCCAAATGTTGGTGGAAAAGTACTATCAAGTTGTGAAAATATCACCTAGGAGAAAACTGAGGAGAAAAAGGGAATTGCGTATAGCCCAGGGCCCATATGCAATTCACTTTTTCACCTGACTTTTCTCCCAGGAGATAATTTTTCATCTTCGATTTAAAATAACTTTCAGCACTTTTCAACTAAAAAGTACCAAAAAGGCACTATCAAAATTATTGTCAGTATTTTCTTGCTTTCTGGCGGCCTAAAAGGCATTTTATTGACAAGTTTAAAAATATCATCTTGGAGAAAACTCAGGTGAAAAAGCCCAGGGCCCATATGCAATTATTTTTTTCTCTTAAATTTTCTCCTAAAATATATTTTTTTTTATCTTCGGTTTAAAATCACTTTTCAGCATTTTGCAATTGAATAAGTACAAAACGTAGGTGTACTATAAAAATTATTTTGAGTATGTTTTTATTTGTAAGTTGTAAGTGGTTTAAAAGGCATATTATTGACAAGGTGTAAATATATCACCTAGGAGAAAACACAGGGAAAAAAAAGTTAAATTCATACGGGCCAAGGAACGATGTGCAATTATCTTTTTCTCCCAAGTTTTTTTCGGGGTGAGAAAACTTGTCAATAAAATGCATTTTACACTAACAGCAAGCAAAAAATTTGTCAGAATAATATTTATAGTACTTTTTTACTTACTTTTTGGCACTTTTTCCATTGCAAAGTGCTGAAAAAATATTTTAAATCTAAGATAAACACATATCTCCTAGGAGAAAACTCAGGAGAAAAAGTTAATTGCATACGGGCTGGATCTCAACAGTAGTACTTGTTTCCCAAGTGGTACTTCTGATGGGTTTAGGTGGATACTTGGGCTTGATAAATTTAATAAGTAGAACAAGGTTTGAATTTCAGAAACATAAACAAAGCTGAATTACCTAAATTAATGTTCAGCGCTGCGTAATATGTTGGCGCTTTATAAATTCAATAAATAATAATAAGTATTTTTTGAGGAATAGCACTGCTTTTAAATCACTTATGCACAATAAGTGTATACAGTACTAGTAATAAATGAATGTGTTAAGGGATACTTTAATGGTGCGATTTTTAGTGATCATCTTTATTTTTTGATAAGATTATTCAGATTAAAATAAAAGATCCGCAACATTAAAGAATCCAATTTGTGATCATATCTAAACCAGTTGCGATTGTATCTAAGATAATTCAGCCACACCGTAAACAATCAATAATGTGACAATTCAGGATCGATTGGACCCACTTAGCGTCTCTGTTTTTCATACAACACAATCTGATTAATCTGATCGAAAATATGACTGTGCACTAAAAATATTACCATCAATAGGCACCTTAAGGTAATGTTACCTACACCAGGTGTTAGTTGTCAAGAGGAGGTTTTCATAAGGGGGCACATACTAAATTGTATTCCCTAGTGGCCTTGCGCTCCTCCCTACAGTCAGAATCCAAAAATGATCTCTGAGATAAACAATAAGATGAATAATAAAGGCTTAGGTGCACAATACAATCAGGGGGTACACCCTTAATTGAATATTAAATGCACTATAGTCTGCGCTCATCTAAGGTAGGTAATGTACTTATTCAAGGTCACAGTATCCACAACACTTCATATATGTCAGTTGACACAATAAACTTTTCACTGAAAATTCTTCCAAATATGTGGTCCCCAGTTTACACAATAAACTTTGACTCAGTGTTCTTTAAATGTATAGTCTCTTCGGATAATCCATCATTTTATGCAAAAAAGCCACGTCTTCACAACATCAGCATCATATAAAACAGTCTGCGCACACCAGAAAACTTGGCTTACCATATTCACAGATCAGCAAAAACGCTTGTTTGGGGTCCTTCCTGGTTCCCCCTGCACACAGATACTCTGCAGCCTTCACCAGAGCTGGGACAAGGTCCTCCAGCACCCAAGGCTGAGACAGCAAAGTGCGCCCCTCCATCCCTCCCACCTCAGCTGTCACACACGGATTGCTATTAGACTAAGAGGGCCACAGGGCCCACAACCTCCCCAACACCTTAATATCTAGTTATCAGGCTTGCAGTCACTGCTATGTATCCCCTTTTCTTATTTATTTCTGCTTCATACACAATTGTGAATGACAGCTGAATGAATTGTGCGCCCCCTCCTACACTGCGCCCTGAGGCTGGAGCCTCTCCAGCCTATGCCTCGGGCCGGCCCTGGCCTTCACTCCTCATATAGGAAGAAAGCATAAGAATCTCCACATAGCGTAATACTGTTTATAAATCACCTCTTGTGCGCACACATGCAAATCGGTGATAGTGATCCTCCACCATATACTGTAGAATATGAGCCGCTCACCAGATCCAATGGCTGACCCTCTTGGAACCAGCAAACAGCGCTTGACCCTTCCGGGTAATTTGTACAGTCTCCAGTACCTTAAACTCAAACAAATGCTTCCATAGCGTAATAACGGTTTTATTTAAAAATGTAGTTAAAATAACACTCACAAGACAGCTGTAAAAATACGCATTGATTAAAATCCACGTGGTGACAGCGTCTCACACTGCATTCCAGGCTCCGCCCAACCGGTTTCGTCACTGCTGACTCGTCAGAGGCTTGGCTAGTGACAGTGTGAGAACGCCTCGTATAGACCATTACATCCAATCGCTAGTTGCCAGTTTCCCCAGCGTGTAACCCCTTCGCACTTAATATTATATAGTATCCTGCAAAGTGAAAATTCCACAGGGCATACTTTTATGCCATACCTTAAATCACTCTTAGATTATTTATTGTTTAAACTGGGGACCACATATTTGGAAGAATATTCAGTGAAAAGTTTATTGTGTCAACTGACATATATGTAGTGTTGTGGATACTGTGACCTTGAATAAGTACATTACCTACCTTAGATGAGCGCAGACTATAGTGCATTTAATACACATGCTAAATTAATGCTAAGAAACACTGCTTTAGACTTCACTAATTGTTGATCATCAATAATGCAGTCTGGCACATTTATCCCACAGCTGAAAGAGGATCTGTCCACTTGCCTACAGCATCCAAATTCTCCTTATTGACTTATGCTGGTTGTACTGTTCCTTTCAGCACAAGAAGAGTGCACAGGGTGTATTTACGTTTCAGCTACATACAGTCCTTAGACTTTCATTGCCCAAAACAACCATTTATGATCATTTTGGTTGGAAATCTAGCGTGTGTACAGGGGTCAGCCATGTAAGTGGCCTCCCCTTCAGCAACTGGCCAAAGTGGACTTTTTTTGATTCAGCACTCACCTGCAAGATCGTGAACAGTCTTTTTGAATGACAGGGGCGTTGCTAGAATCCTAAGAGTTCCGGGCACTTTTGGGCACTCCAGCTGGAAAATGGGTGTGGCCACACACCAGAATGTGGGTGTGGCCATGGGTGGAGTGAAATTTACATGAATCTAACAGAAGTCTAAGTAGGTCTGCCCAGCAAACTGTTGGATGAAGCCCCCTTTCCAAAAAAATGCAGCATATCACATAAATAGTGTCACTTAAACATAACTAGGCAGAGTTACTTGGCTTTTGTGCTGGCTAGTATGGATTTCTGCTGGGTGGGCTGGCCTGCTGCCAGGTTACCTGGCAGTTCCCCCATAGCATTCCCTGACCTTCTAGTGGACCCCCTCCCATGCTCCCATGGGCCTCCCATTGAGGCACCACAACTCCTAGCACGCCCCATAGAACTACAGCTCCCTGCATGCCCCCATAAAGGCGTCACAGCATCCAGCATGCCCACACAAAGGCACCACAGCATCCAGCATAACCCTGATTGATGCACCACAGCTCCCAGCATGGCCGCCATTGAGCACGTGCCACTGATCTTTGGGGGTAGCAACGCCCCTGTTGGGTGACAAAAATGTAAAATGTGTGCATAGCTTTAGGATAAATCTTTGTTCAAACATTGGAGGATAATCCTACATACAAAGTGTCATCCAAGTAGCATTTTTCTTCCAGGCTAATGAAACACATTAGTATGTTTTCCTTGGCCAAGCATAAAAGTTCCTTCCTACAGGGAGGGAGCTCAGGAATGGCAGCCTCCTGATGTGGGGGCATTGCACTTGCGTATATTAACGACGTGATCATAACATAAATGTGCTGTTCTGTCAATGATTGTCTTCTGTCTGTACACAGTTTAAGGCCTGATATGTGTGTTGGTGTTATTGTCACGTGGCTGAGAATCTAGCGGGTGTACTGCCCCTTTCCTAATGACATTTAGCGATCTGGCTTATGCTCCGCCCTGTCGTGCTTCCTCCCCCCTCTCTCTTAAGTAGTATGTGCTGCAATGCTTCTGAATTGGCATCGTTCCCTGCAGCCTCATCCTAATGATCAGGGGCATAACTAGAAATCAATGAGCCCCCCTACAAGACTTTGGATGCCCCCCACCACCACCACTTTCTGCACAGTTAAACTGAAAACCAACTTTAATCAATTGGCTAGTGCACAATTAAATGTATTTTCTCCATGCAGATAAAAACTAATAGCAGTGAAGCAGTTTTCTCTATTAATTACATTAGCTTCTGTGATGAATGTGCATGTTTTAACACATGCAGAGACACATGGGGCTTGATTCACTAAACCGTGATAGCTCATATCACGGCCACGCTAGTGTTTTCGCATGCGTTTTCGCATTTTTTGTACATTTTCGCACGCAATCGCACACTTTTGTGCACACAGAAAACGCATACAGAAAACGGACAGAGGCTTGTGCTCCCAGCCTTAGCTTATTACACTCAATCTGTCCATCTCTGACGGTGCATAACTGATTCCTTATCGGTGGGTGAGCAGATGCAGTCATTAAAACAATTGTGCAGAAAGAGGAAAGTTTTTTTCTCTCTGTGCCCTTAGTTGTCAGTCTCTCAGGACAGGGAAAATAATCTTCTCCCCCTACTTGTTCCCCTTGTAGCTTCTGGGTCCCCCTGTGGCTGCATCCCTTGCAGGGTCTTTTATTCGCCCCTGCTAATGATCAGTCGATAATCATTAAAGCGGGATTATCAGCCATAAAATCTAATTCTATTTACCCACTGCTCTGTGTTTATTATGCAGTCTGCATTTCAAGCATTCAAATATAATCATAAATGTGTCTGCTGTAACAAATCTTATCTCAGTCAGCCTGGCTCTATTCTGGTACATTGCCGGGGAGAGGGAAGCATGTTATCTCCCCACCCACATTCCTGTTCTTGACTGATTGGCTGAGGGTAGTTCAACGTGACACAAGGCTGAGGAGGAAAATACACCTAACCCCTCTGCAGAAGCTGCTGAAATACGATCTAGGCTGTGTTCACATGTGTTTACAATGCAACACATTGTAAACACAGAGCTCAGTGGGGAGGAGGGTTGGCAATGTATACACTATTTATGGCAGGAGAAAAAAAAAGAGTAAGGGTCGAAATGACATCAGTATTGGCTTCAGTCAGAGGCAGTAGAGATGGAAAATGCAGGGAACAGTTTTCTCTTTGTTTACTATATAAAATTATCTGAAATTAAAACATGGACAGTACAATATATACTGTATGTTGTGTGAGTAGAAGAAGCATTTGTCTACTTATATATGTGTGTTTTTTTTTTGTTTCCTGGGATAATATGGCTGTCCCTGCTGCTTTAAGGGTGACACAATTCTATCACCTGCATGCACCTTTACTTCATTTAATTTGTATATATTTTGGGTATTTTTTGTTTGGATTCAGACTGCATTCCCCTGTTGTGTACAGATTGTCTTATCTGTGTGTCAAGAAGTAATGTCCTGGCTTCTTTATCCTGAGATTTCCCAGCTGTTAGAAATGAACTAATATGAGAACTTTTATCCAAACATGATCATATTATTTCCACACAACCACTAGCTAACGGGTGCAATAGAACTTAGTCCTGGGCAGGGTCTTAAGCTGCTCAGAGAAGGTCACACTTCCCTTGTATACTGTTGGAGCATGAGGCAGGATTTTCTCCAATCACACTTATTGAGAAGAAAATACAGTAACCTGTAGCTTGTTATAAGACAGGTCTGTTAATGTGTGACCTAGCAATTGTGTGAGGATTGGTTATTTCACTGAGTACAGGAGGATTCACCGCCGGGAGACTTGGGGGCAGCATACAGCCGGTATGGCTTATCCTGCTGCTGCACAAGTTCCCGGTGACGTTAATTACTATTCCCCCTCTAGGTCCACGTGAATGGTGGGGAATGATATAATTCGGCTTCTAGGTATTGCTGGAGGCCGAATTACAGTGTTTTAAAAGTAACTTCAGCTCTTTCTTCTGACGGCGCTGAAGTTACTCTGTGCACCGCTATAGTCGTAATTCCTATTATGGTCTATGGTGGCGCCGTCTGCACCCAAGTCTCCTGCGCTGGATTGCGAGTGTTCGTTTTGACTGAAGTCTGTTTATTTACTTTATTTTTCTGTGAAAGCACAGTTAATGACTTACACAAAAAGCAGTAATATTTACAGGTAAAAATGTATTTTTACCAAAAAACAAAACGTACAACCTTAGCCACTGCCCATTTTCCTCAGCAGCTGTTTCATAATATTAAAGTGAACCAAGCACCATTTTTAGCACCCATGGCATCTCAATAGCACATGTAATATGCATGCCAACAATGTGGCTCATTAATTAAAAGATTAGAAGATGGTTTTATTACCCTACTTCTGAGGCCTGCCTGACACCAGAACTTTCAGGCAGATAAGCACGGATGTAATTATTTTATTGCACACATTAGCAGAAAGCAAACAAAAGCTTTCATCAGCGTGGGGGTGGGGTATATTGGACACTGTTCTTCAAAAAGTCATCATCACATCTTCCCTTGGATAAATGATGGGCAGCTACAAGGGGAGGGGGGTGACATGGCAGCTCCTAAATCTAGAAACTAGGGGAAAAAAGTGGTACTTGGTTCCCTCTGACTACAGACCCAACTGAGGAATATAAATAAACAGTGAAATGTTTGAGTGTTCAGCGCCACAATAAGATGAGCTGGAAAAAAAAAATCTGCTAACACAGTTGTAACTTAAGAATGATTTTATTACTATTGTTGGTCCAAATTTTACTAAAATGTTGGTTCAAAAACACTTTTATTTCTTTTAGCCTGTCTTTAATGCTTAAAAGGTACCTCAACTCAGGTACAAAAAATTTAAAAATCAAAGAAATAAAAAATACAGTAAGGCTGTCTTAGCCAACTAATGATCTTCATGCTAGATACTTAAAGTGTATCAGAGATGTCAGCTATGAAGACTTTTTACTTACCCGGGGCTTCCTCCAGCCCCATAACCATGGATGCTTCCCTTGTCGTGCTCCCGCGGGCCTCCGCTACGCCGCGATCAGCTCTGGTATTCAGCTCAGTGTCAGCAGGGGGCCTTCTGCACATGCGCGGATCTTCTGTGCAAGCGCTGAAGACGCTGGCTGACTTCACTGAGTCAGACTGGGCCCGACTGAGCAGAATACCGGAGCTGATTGCCGCTTAACAGAGGACTGCAGGAGCGGTGGAGGATGCATCCGTCATTTTTGGGCTGGAGGAAGCCCCGGGTAAGTAAAAAATCGTTAATAGCTGACATCTCTGGGTCTCTTTAAAAAGATATGTCAGATGTGACTGCAGCGGGTCAACATTAATGAAGTGATTTGGAAAAGGTCATGACGATCTGGCTCTAGCCATGACCTGCAAATGAGTGCTCTTCAGTCTTCGCAGTAGGGAGTGGTGGCTTGCAGCCTGCTGATTTTAAAAGTCAGCTTGTAAGTTGGGCAGGGATCATTAAAAATAGTCCAAGCCGATGCTCTGGTCTAAAAGGAAATACTTATCAAAGAAGAAGGAATCCTATAGAGGCTTCCTGGGTCCTCCTTGCTTTTGCTGCTGATTGCTGGGACCCTCCTTAACATCAGGACCAACCATGCTCCTCTCCTGCCACAAGCATGGCCGTGCTACTATCACGCAAGCTCGGCTTGCATACTTGTACAGGCATGGTCGTGTCTGAAGAGGAGCACAGCCCTAATGTTCCTAGCAATAAGCAATTGTCCATTATCTTCGGGGGTCTGTGCTCAGCAACGGGGGACTCAAGGACAGCTAGGGAAGCCTCTGTAGGATCCAAGAGGATTCCCTCTTTTTAAGTATGCACTTTTATACCTGAGGTTTGCCTAACGCACACTTTATGACTGCACTAATGCAGCATTACTGTTGGTTAGGTTTTTTTTTTCTTCACAGACTTCAAGTATGCTTAATCCTGACTACAGACACCCAATCTAATTGTTTTAAACCAGTCTGGGCTGTAATATCATATTTGTGAATCAAACGAAATCTTGCCAATTGCACTCCTTAACCTCTTGAGGACCAGAAGTTTATAACCTCCTAGTGACCTGGCCATTTTTTTACAATTCGACACTTCACAACTTTAACGGTTTATTGCTCGGTCATACAACTTAGTACCTAAATTAATTTTACCCCCCTTTTCTTCTCACAAATAGAGCTTTCTTTTGGTGCTATTTGATTGCTGCTGCGATTTTTAGTCTTTTTTATTAAAAAAAGAAGAGCAAAATGTTTGTATTTTTTTTTTATCCCCACCTCCCTCCCCTCCATAAATTGGCCCTACACTATATTACATACACTACACTATTCATATATTGGCATATGGTTATGGTAGGGGTTAGATTGTGAGCCCCTCTGAGGGACAGTTACAAGTGACAGTTGCAGTGACAAGACAATTATCTGTGCATCGCTGCGTTAGATTTCAGCACTGCATAAATTATACTTTGTTGATAAATAAACAGCCTGCCAGCGCAGTTCCAGTTGCCAGGCAGGCTGATCGCTGTGCTCCGCTGTGTTTATTGACATGAGAGCATGCTCGTGCGAGTATGAGCTCCCGTCAAATCTTGCTCCTCACAGGATGATGCCATATGGCGGCGCGGGGTAACAACAGAGCCTGTCTACCACCGCCATATGGCATTAGACGGCCGGTAAGAGGTTAAAGCAAACCTGAAGTGAAAAAATACTTATAAGATAATGAATTGTATGTGTAGCACAGATTACATAGTTACATAGTTATTTTGGTTGAAAAAAAACATACGTCCATCGAGTTCAACCAGTATAAAGTACAACACCAGCCTGCTCCCTCACATATCCCTGTTGATCCAGAGGAAGGCGAAAAAACCCTTACAAGGCCTGGTCCAATTAGCCCCTAAAGGGAAAAATTCCTTCCCGACTCCAGATGGCAATCAGATAAAATCCGATAAGATAACGAATAGAACACGAGCAGCAATGAAAAGAGCCTCATATTTTTATTTCCAGCAATATAGATTTATTTATAAGACCAGACAAGACAAATAACATTTATATCCTGGTGGACTCAAAGCGCCAGAGCTGCAGACACTAGGACGCGCTCTATAGGCAGTAGTAGTGTTAGGGAAACTTGCCTAAGGTCTCCTACTGAATAGGTGCTGGCTTACTGAACAGACAGAGCCGACATTTGAACCCTGGTCTCCTGTGTCAGAGGCAGAGCCCTTAACCATTACACCATCCAGACATTGCATCATTGTCTTATTTGCGGTTTAGACACCATATTCAGTCATTTAAGAAATAAAACAAAACAGAAATAATGACCCTTTGACTTTCCTGAAGTAAAACCTTATATTAAGCTGTCTCTCAATGTTTCTTGGCTGTTTAAGTACTTCAGAAAATAGGACTGTATTCTACCCAGTGGATTGAAGAGCTCAGAGAAGTTCTTTTGCATAGATAACAACTTGAGTTTTTGTTTTAGTTAACTCTTCCTCAACTGGAAAACAACATGAGACTTTTTTCTTTGATGCTAATGTTCTCTTTCTTAGCTGTACTAAACATACAACTAATTATCTCACAAGTTTATTTTTTTTTTCAGGATTACTTTATGTAAGAACTTCAGTGCCTTCACCACACCCAATTGCACAACACACCCACCAGCTACTTGGATCATACAAAATGATCATACGTGCTTGTGTTCCCTGCCCGTCTGGTCTGTATAGACTCCCACGGCATTACTCCATCGGGCAATGATACCCTCATGCATAAAAGTACAATAGACTCCAATAGTGTGATAACATCTAAAAAAGTTTAATATCACCATTAAAATAGACAGATAAGTGCAGGTATAGAGCGCAGGCAGAGTTGTTCCCAAGCGCAACCGGAAACAGTAAATTCGGGCGCATGAGGCAAGTGGACAAAAAGGGCGCCTCCATAGACTGCCATATTAATTATCGTTTGACGGGCGCCCACCGGGAAAAAAGGGCGCCCGCGTAAAATAAGGTTTTATCATTACATTTTTGCTAATTTATGTTTTCCACATTTCGCCACGATCATTGTCGTTAACATATTACAATTGTATCCCTTACTGTTTGTAAAACATTATTATTCACAACATAAAGTGATCAGTATGTAACGTAAATTGTAATATATTTTATCCTTTACTGTTTTTAAAACATTATTCTCCACACAATAAAGCGATCACAAAGGGGGGTCTTAGTAAAATTTTAGTAATACTTACTAATTCTTTACAAAACATTATTATACGTTTAACTTTTGAAACAGGGAAGATTAACGTTTTCACAATTGCCGAATTCTTACACATTATTTAATGATTGAAAACTTTATAAAACATTATTTTTTAATGAAATAAAGCACAATATTTTTTGTAAACGTTATTCATGCTTATCGTATAAACCCCGCGCCCTTTTTTCACGACGCCCTTTTTTGACATACGCAGCGCAACCACTCCATGGGATATCAGCTGACAGGCCTGCTCCTCCATTCCCTGCCCGTCGCAATAGTGATATCCCCGACCGGTTTCGTCCACGTTACTTTCTAATGGGGTTAGATGTCACGTGACTCATTATCAGACTAAGATAAAAACCCGGAACTAGCACCACTCCCAATCTCATCTGTTTACAAATATTACTTTGAAAAACAATGTGCCTCTCATCATAACATTAAAAACATTTTCTCTCCAATATGAATATCAAACTCCACATCACTATGCCATCATTGTGACCTTTAGCGCCAGTGGTAAGGAGCTGTGGGCCCTGATGTGTTACATTGGGGCCCCCCAAGCACGCTATACATAACAATACACATACGGTGCGCCAAAACCTGCCAATGGCAGCTACAGTGTCAGAGTTGCAAGAAGGCAATTGGGAGCACTTTGTTAATGATTACCACCATGCAAAGTATCTACAGAAGAGATTATTATGAGCATAGGACCAATAGAGAGCTAATATTGAAGTTGAGGGAGGGCCCCTCTGGCCCAAGGGCCCAGATGCGGTCGCAACCTCTGCACCCCCTATTGCTACGCACCTGTTTAGCGCTGTGAGAGATATCCCGGAACACTCCCAGTCTTTCCTCATCCTCCATATACACTCCCCTGTGAGGGAAGTGAATGAGGGAAGATTGAAAAGATCTTTATTCAAAGTATCAAACTGCACTACTCCTGTTAAAATTTTTAGGGTGACTGCTTTTGTTATTTTCTGTGAAAGAAAACATATCCCCAATCCACATTCAATTCAAATGTTAAAAAAAAAGAAATAGGCAGGAGTTCCACCCAAACCAGCCACACTGTCACTGACACCGACTATCTATGGAGACAAGCTTTCTAACCATACCATGTAGTCAGCCTGAAGCAAAAGAGCATGGGAACAGTATAGTAAGACACACGCATGCACATTCAGTCATAGAAGAATAAAAGATACAGTTACAGTTGATACTATGAACAGGTGGTTGCCCTAGGGAAAAAAGCAAAACACTCTAAAAGTATACAGAGTATATGCCTTATTACAATGGCTATTGTAAGTAATACAACCATAGCCAAACACCTTGAGAAAACTCATACCTTGGACCTGGTTTAAAAATAAATGTTTCCTTATAGATCATATTTTTGTATTCTGATACATGAATTTCAGAATAACCATATATATTTCTGGAGCGAAGTGGGTGGTTGCAGTGCAGTTTCTAGGCTAAAATGCACCCAGGGCGAGGGTGTAAAAATTGCGCCCCCCCCCCCTAGGTTAGATAGGTAGGTGCCTCTCAGTATAGGTTAGATTAGGTAGGTGCCCCCTAGTATAGGCTAGATTAGACAGGTGCCCCCCAGAATAGGTTAGATTAGGTAGCTGCCCCCCAGTATAGGTTAGATAAGGTAGCTGCCCCCCCAGTATAGGTTAGGTAGGTGCCCCCCAGTATAGGTTAGGTAGGTGCCCCCCAGTATAGGTTAGATAGGTAGCTGCCCCCCAGCGTAGGTTAGATTAGGTAGCTGCCCCCAGTATAGGTTAGATAGGTAGCTGCCCCCCAGTGTAGGTTAGATTAGGTAGGTGCCCCCCAGTGTAGGTTAGATAGGTAGGTGCCCCCCAGCGTAGGTTAGATTAGCAGCTGCCCCCCAGCGTAGGTTAGATTAGGTAGATGCCCCCAGAATAGGTTAGATAGGTAGATGCCCCCAATAATGGAGGGGGGAGCCGCAGGGAGGGCAGCCCGACCTCTCCCTCCCTCTCCTCTCCCGGGCGCCCTCCGTGCTCCCCCCTCAGATGCAGAGTCCGTGAGCAGCAGGGAAGCGCTGTTTACAACTCACCGGCTGCCTGGCTCCAAGCGCTGCTCTCTCGCCGCTGGTCTCCTCTCTCTCTCTGTATACGTACTGATACACGCTGCTTCCTGTAGCCGGAAGCAGCGTGTATCAGTATGTATACAGAGAGAGGAGACAGACCAGCGGCGAGAGAGCAGCGCTTGGAGCCAGGCAGCCGGTGAGTTGTAAACAGCGCTTCCCTGCTGCTCACGAACTCTGCATCTGAGGGGGAGCACGGAGGGCGCCCGGGAGAGGAGAGGGAGGGAGAGGTCGGGCTGCCCTCCCCGCGGCTCCGGCTCCCCCCTCCATTATAGCGCCCCCCTCCCAACAGCGCCCCGGGCGGCGGCACGCTCCGCACGGGGCAAGAAACGGGGCTGGGTGGTTGCACCGCACAATACCGTAACATGGAGGTGCACCTGGTGCAAAGTGGTATTGGCAGGCCCGGATTTACCTCACAGGAGCCTATAGGCACAGATGTCCTGGCACTTTAGACCCTGCCCTCCAAGAACCTACAAACACCTGCCAAACCGCACCGCATTTGTACTGGCTATCCCAGCTGTCACTCCTCCCTTATTTCCCTTGCCTGCCATAGGTAGCTACAAGTGCCCCTTAGGTAAGGTATTAGGTAGCTAGAGGAACCTCAATATTAAGTAGCTAGTGGTGCTCCCAAGTATTAGGTAGCTAGAGGAACCTCAGTTGCTAGAGGTACCCCTGACTAAAGGGAGTGGAATGCCGAGAGCAGGATGAGTAACCTCTCATTTACACTCTCATTGGGATACTGCATAGGAAAGAAGGGAGGGGGCACTCGGGGAGGGGAGTGAGCAGCCTTTCCATCATCAGGCGCCTGTAGGCATGGGCCCACAGTGCCTTATGGTAAATCCGGCCCTGGTTATTGGTAGGTATTGGCAAGGCTTGGGCACCACATTATCTGAATGCCACCACGTCATCGCCAGGCATCTGTGTAAAAAGGGCGCTACAATAGACTTTATTTGCTGCATAGCTCAGCTATAGGGTGGTAATAAGGGTGTCCAAGTTGTTGGTTTTTTTTCCGGCAATAAAAGGAGGGGGGGAGGGGCTATAAAAGGGCACTGGATATATCCAAGCTTTTTTCGGCTATAAGTGCTGGATATAGCTGAAATATTTGTTTCAGCTATGAAACAGTGCTGGATATAGCCAAGATTTTTTGCAGCTACAAGATCGGTTATATCAGTAGGTGACTAAATTCCGTTATATCAGTTAATTTGGATATATCAGTTCAAAATAACATATATGTTTGATATGAAATGCAGCAATGAAAGGGCACCACTATGACTATCTCCTCTGTAACACAACCCAGCCTGAAACCCTGTATTAATCTGAGACACAGCTATGCGCTTTGAGTCCTATGGGAGAAAAGCGCTTTACAAATGTTATTGTATTGTATTATTGTATTGTATTATGTGGGATTAAGGTTTGGCATCACCAGGGAGGGTTAGGATTAGGCATTACAAGGAAGGGGGGGTCTTAGGGTTAGGCACCACCGAGTGGGGTCTTAAAGGGAGCCTAAACCTAGAGGGAACCTAAATTGAGAAGGATATGGATTTTTCCTTTTAAAATAATACCAGCTGCCTGACTCTCCTACTGATCCTGTGTCTCTAATACTTTTAGCCACAGCCCCTCAACAAGCATGCAGATCAGGTGCTCTAACTGAAGTCAGACTGGTTTAGCTGCATGCTTGTTTCAGGTGTGTGGCTGCAATAGTGGGTGAATCAAAGAGATCAGCAGGACTGACAAGCAACTGGTATTGTTTAAAAGGAAACATCCATATCCCTCTCAGTTAAGGTTCCCTTTAAGGTTAGGCGCCATCAAGGGAAGGGGGTCTTAGGGTTAGGGTCCACCAGGGGGATCTTAAAAAGAACCTGAACTGAAAATAAAAAGTCAAAATAATCATACACAGGTCATGCTTTCCTCCTGTGTAGTCTACTCCTCAATCCCTTTCTGCTCTCCTGCGTCCCATTTGTCCACTGTGATCAATGGAATACTCAAAAAAATGGCCATTACCCCATAATAGCTACCTGGTCAGCACACTGTTAAACTGTAATATTGTATTGTATGTATACACTTGAGCCATAGGGAAACATGGACATTACCTTACACATTCCATTGTAAATGACAGCTGCTGATATATAACTGACACTGGTATATTTCAGTTCTGACAAAATATTGTCAGAACTGAAAGGGATCACTGCAAGAAGAAAATTGTGAGCTTCTGAGAGGAACTGACAGTGAGGTTAGTATGTAATATTCATTTGCAGCTACGTCATGTGTTTATTTTAAATAATTGCTTGCTTCAGGTTCCCTTTAAAGAGACACTGAAGCGAGACTAAATCTCGCTTCAGGTCCTATATATAGCAGGGGCACGTGTGCCCCTGCTAAAACGCCGCTATCCCGCGGCTTAACGGGGGTCCCTTCACCCCCAACCCACCCCCCGCAAAAGTTGGTCGTAAAATGGTCGTAGGGAAAACTCTTCCTGGAGGCAGGGCTAAGGGCTGCAGCCCTGCCTCCCAGCGCGTCTATCAGACGCGCATCGCCGCCTCTCCCCCGCCCCTCTCAGTGAAGGAAGACTGAGAGGGGCGGGGGAGAGGCGGAGATACGCGTCTGACAGACGCGCATGGGGCAGGGCTGCGGCGGTTAGCCCTGCCCCAACCAGGAAGCGCTCCCCCGCTGCACGGAGGGGGTTTGGGGGGACAGGGACCCCCGTTAAGCCGCGCTATAGCGGCGTTTTAGCAGGGGCACGCATGCCCCTGCTAGCTATGAGGTCTGAAGCGAGATCTATTCTCGCTTCAGACTCTCTTTAAGGTAAGACACAAGGTGGGATCTTAGGGTTAGGCATCACCAGGGAGGGTTCTTCCGCTCGATCGATTCCCTGCTCGATTCTGCAGGCGTTTCTCTTATCTTCCGCTTGTTTTTCTTATCTTTTTCCGTTGTCCTCCATGCAGAATCGAGCGGCGAAACGATCGAGCAGGAGATCGGACATGTCGGAAATGATCTATCGAGCCATCTAAATGACTCAGAATCGAGCCGTGTATTCCCAGCATAAGAGTTAGGTAGAACCAGGGGGGTCTTAGGATTAGGCACCATCAGGGGAGGGTTCTGTGTGAGAATAGGGAGAAGTTAAAGCGGACCCAAACCAAACATTTTTTTAATTAAAAATATTTTGTTGCACCACTCTGACACATGCAAAGATAAATGAACACTCCTTCAAACCTATGATAATTTCAGTGCATGCTTTTCACCCTTCTCTTTTCATAGCTAGGGTTATACTGGGGGCAGCCATTAGCAATTCCTCCATTGCCGGACACCATCTACTCCACCAGTTTGCCGGAAAAATGCCGCCAATTTGAAAGGAAGGGGAGGGGTTCCTCCAATAAATGTAAAATTTTATATTTGTCATCATGCAGCTGAAAAAAGGCTGCTATTTATTATTATAATTTAGAAAATAGATTTTATTTCTGAAATCTTGTATTTTTAATTTGGGTCCATTTTAAGTCATAGTAATCATTTTTCTTGGCTATATCACTTTTCTCAGCTATATTCTGTGCCGTTTTATAACCCAAAAAATAAAAAATCTTGGCCATATCAGGTGCCCTTTTATAGCCGAAAAAGAAATCTTGGCTATATCCAGCACCCTTTTATAGCCGGAAAAAAATCTCGCCTATATCCAGCACCCTTTTACAGGTGCACTTTTCAAATGAATGCGTTAAGGTTTGGCGCCCACCACAGGGGTTCTGTATGAGAACAGAGAGAGGTTAGGTCATAGTAAAATATTGGTAAGTATTACTGATATTTTACTATATAAATGACAATAGTAGAATATCTGTAAATTTACCGATATTCTACTACCGAGCCCGGCTATCTCCTGCGCCCTTTTCAATGGGTGTCTTTATCAAATGTATGCATATACCCTCTTCCCTGTGACTCCTCCAGTCCTGAGAACCATCAAGAGTTTATAAGCAAAATGAAATGTTTTTTACATCCACAGATCACAAAAGAAAAACACACTGCAGTGCAAAATAAGAGATGCAAGAAGTTAAAAGTCTCTTGTAAAGTAAAACCATTTTTATGTACAGACCATATGTGTAAATCCTTTAAAATGAGAAATTGAGAAGCAGATTGAGATTTGATTTAGAAATAAAGGCAGTACTTCCAAAAAAGAGAGAAAGGGCTCACTCACACTAGGCATCGCAAAACGCTATCAAAATCGCTTGCGTTTTGCGGCAGCGGGTTTGTTTTTTTTTGCAATTTGCACATGTTTCATTGTACATTTTTGTGACTTTTGAGCAATCAGGAATCGTGTTTTTTAACATTGCAATGACTTTAAAATTGCGGGAAAAAATCGCTGCTAGCACCATGTTGGCGTGTACTGCAAATCACGAATCACCAGCGATCTCTGGCCATTCGACGATCAGCGGTAAACAGCCACTAATCGCCCCATTGTGAATGGGCCCAGAAGGTTGCATTGCTTGGCAGACTACCATTTACAGATGAAAGTTGCAGATGTATGGTTACACTATCAGTGATTTGTACCAGCTACATACAGTATTTCTGCTATAAAGCACTGTTGTGACAAATCTAGCAGTTGAGGACTAGACATGTTGGGGACATTGGTTTCAGTGGCCTGCTTTTCACTGGATCAGCTGGCAACCTGCAAAGTGCAGGTACAGGGATTTCAGAGGTGGCAGAGTGGACATCAGTCTAAATAACAAAAGTATTCTTATGATTATTAATAGCATAAGGCTGGCATGTGCTCTATAGCGTTTAAGTAACTTTGCCTGGAGTACACTTCACAGCGCTTTACAAAGCTGCATTTAGGGTTTGGACCATATAGTTACCTAATTTGTTGGTGACTTTGAGACTCCTTATAAATGCCCTTGGAATGTAAACCGTTCTCTGTGAAGGGACACCTGATCTCCCCTCCTCCCTTTCAAATTTTTTTTATTGTTTTTTCCCACCCGCTGACCAGGCTACTCATTACTGAAAAGCTGTCAGGTCACAGAATGCTTAATTCTTTGCCTTTCTTTCTTCCTTGTGCACGAGTTTCTGTTATGACAAAGGCTGGGGTTTTATTACAGGAAGAGGGGTCATAAACAGATGGGCCTGGCTGCTGTGAGCTGGTTCAAGTCGCGAAGAAAGCAGCCATAGTAACGTTATGCCTTTAATACTAGAACTGCATGTATGAAATGAAAGCAAACTCTGGTCTCCTTTTATGGCTCTTTTCCATGGATGTCTGCTTGTTTGTCGAGCAGTTCAGCATCCCGCCTGATGCCCACTATTGCCAATAAATGCAATTAAAATGCAGCCGAATGGCAACGGTTGTAACACCACATGTTTCAAGCACTGTCACGCGGTGGTGTTACCCGTCAGCGAAAAAATATCTCACGTCACGTCTGAGCATGGCAAGATTCAACTCCATGGGGGACGCGCCTATCCACGCCCATGCAAAACACTAACAGTTGCCCAACCAGTGGACGGGAGCAGCTAACAGGTGGGGAATTCACTGCCTGTCAGCTGCTTGTGGAAAAGAGGCCTAAGGGCTGGTTCATACTGTGAGCGATTGCGCTTCTTCGCCAAAAGAGATAGAGCAGTGTCACCCTATGAGGCTATTCTTACGGCAGCATTTTGATTTTGAGAAAATTGAAAATGTGCTGCTTGTACCATTTTTAAAGCGATTTTTCTTGAAGGACTATGCAAAAATGCACATTCCTTTACAAATTGCTCTGAAAATCGCTTTGCAAAAATCACAATTGCTAAGCGATTGTGTTTTGTAGTGTGAACTAAGCCTGAGAGAAAATTTGAGCAGATTTGGTTGAAGCCTAAGTTCAGACACAGTTTTTATTTACATGTAATAGAACCTTGTCCCATATGAATAATGTGTACTGTAATATAAAATACGTTTGGTTAAATCCTAAGAAAAGTAAGAAAGAAAAACCATGCTGTATTTAATACACAGTTTCTGACTTCATCCTCAGCCACTTCTAGCTGCCTGCTTACTTCCCTCTACCATTCAGTCTGATGGTAAGAAATCTTGTCAGTCAGCAGGCAGGCGGGGCCTAAGCTGTCAGAGCAATCACTTGCTCACCTTCGTATTCATGTAACAATGGCTATTTTTACACTATGCACATTGCGTTGCCCACCGTTGTGGAAAATAAATGTGGTATTGTGTTAACTGCCTCATGCATTCGCGTTCCGTCGTTTTCACTTGAGCAATGTTCACCTCCCATTCATTAGCCTATAACTTTATCACTACTTATCACAATGAACTGATCTATATCTTGTTTTTTCCGCCACCAATTAGGCTTTCTTTGAGGGGTACATTTTGCTAAGAGCCACTTTACCGTAAATGCATTTTAACAGGAAGAATAAGAAAAAAATGGAAAAAAATCATTATTTCTCAGTTTTCAGCCATTATAGTTTTACAATAATACATGCCTCCATAATTAAAACTCACGTATTGTATTTGCCCATATGTCCCGGTTATTACACCGTTAAAATTATGCCCCTATCACAATGTATGGCGACAATAGTTTATTTGGAAACAAAGGTGCATTTTTGCATCTATCATTATTTACAAGTTTAAAATAAAAAAAATATAGAAATATTTCAGCTTTACATTGATATTTAAAAAGTTTAGACCCTTAGGTAAATATTTACATGTTTTTTTTTTTCATTGTAATGTTTTTTGTTTTTTTTTATATTAAACATTTTATTTTGGTAGTTTTGGGAGGGTGGGATGTAAACAATAGTTTTATAATGTAAATGTGTGTTAAGTGTTATTTTTTTTTACTTTTAGTTGTAGCTTTACTTTTTGGCCACAAAATGGCGGCCATGAGTTTGTTTACATGACGTCACTCTAAGCGTAACATACGCTTAGAAAGGCGCATGGGGGACGCTACAGCCAGAAAAAGCGAAGCTTCCGAGAGAAGCTGTCGCTTTTTCAGCGGGGGAGAGTAATCAGTGATCGGGCACCATAGCCAGCATAGGTGGCTAACGAACCGCGAGCCGGGAGTGCACGTGATCGGTCGCGGGAGCGCGCATGGTTCCTGGACGTAGTTTCTACGTCCAGGAACTAAAATAGGTTAAAGTATACAGTCCATTATGTATGCTTTCACTGCAGTGGTTAGCATGCACATCATCCAGTAAGGCTTTGTTCACGTCATAAATCGCCAGAGCTATCACAAGTGCTGAGTGATTTATTGGGTTTTATTCTGCGCTTTTTGCGCTTCAAAAAGTGCTTTTCTAAGTGCTTTTGCAGAGCTGTTTGTTTTTTCACTTCCTCAGTCAGGAAGTGAACTCTTTCACCCGGAAATGAATAAATAGAATATATTTATTCAAGAAAGTGCTGGGGAAATCGCTATACAAATCGCTTTTTCAAGCGCATTGCAATTATACCTTCTATTGAGCCAAAACGCTCAGAAAATGGTACAGGCAGTGCCGTGCTGAGTGGATCGGAACACTCCGCTCAGCATGTGAACACTCTCATAGGGAATCATTACACAAGTGCTTTTAGGGCGAATTTTTGAAATCGCCAGCGCTTAAAAAATCCCCAAACACCCTAGGTGTGAACAAGCCCTAATACTCAGCTTGCGCGCTGTTCTGGCCTATCGCACCACTAACATGCAAATGTGAATGTACCATAATGGTTTAATTGCATCGTGCAGTAGTATGCTCACCTCAGCATGTCAGTGGTGCAGTGCAGAGTATTCTGATGTAATAACACGCAGCATACTGAGTGCTACCACACGACATACGCTTACAGTTGTGATGTAAGCGTATATAATGGACTGTATGCTTTACTGCATGTGACGTTTCCACACCGCTGTGTTGTGACCATTTTTCAGGCTGTGTGCTAAGCAATTTTCTTTCCATGTTTCAGGGTCCATTTGTAGTAGTGCGATGTGATAGTGGTACCTTTCGGAAAATTCAGACCGCAGCCGAAAGGTAACGAAGAAAAAACTAAAAAAATGAACAGGCGACTTGCAGTGCACCTCTGGGAGCTGCAGGGTAACGCACTGCAGCTTGTGTGTAAGGGCTGGTTCACACTTGGGTGCTTTTCAGTGCTTTGCTTATTACCAGCTATCAGCAAAGTGCTGCTAATGTATCCCTATGGGATCATTCTCACTGCAGTGTTTGCGATTTTCATAAATCGTAACGGCACTGCCTGCGGAGCTTTAGGGGCTATTGCGTTGCAGTTCTTGTTCTGTTGAATGAGAATCAAAACGCAAATCGCAGCAAATTTGCAATGCAAAATCGTGATTTGCGTTCCGAGTATAAACCGGCCCTTACGTCTGCAGCACCTGGAGCACTTCCATCACATCGCATACCGCAAACAGTGCGGCATGTCTCACAAGACTTTAATGGCCTCTGTGATATGGTGCGGCAAGTGTACAAGGGGCCTCAATGCAACTTCCCTAGCCAATCCCATTGCAAAAAAAAAAAAAAAAATATATATATATATACATGAAACAAGTTGCACAATAAAACACAAGTTTAAAATAAGTCGTAATTGCATTGCAGTGTGTTTTCATTTGTGATTGTAATTGAGTAGAAACAGGCCCTTACAGGATAAAATCCCTAACTGCAGAGACAAGTGGGAGGAGGAGGAGGAGAGTAAGTACATTTCTGCCTAACCCCTAATAAAGAATTCATTAACTGAGAGAGAGAATGAGGTAATTATGGGTCTTTTGTGGTTAATTGTGAAGGAACTTCTTCCCAACCTCACCCACATTCTTCCACAAAGCAGCAAGTGGCACAGTTTTATTCATACCAATTATTGGCCAGTGTGATCACCTCTAAGTAATATGAGAGCCAGCAGACAATACTATAAACAGATTGTGTAGGTAAGCTCTCATACTACATGGAAGTGGTACAATAGGCCAATCATTGGGCAATCAAAACTGGATGTGCGTAAGCACCCTTAAAAAGAACCTGAAGTGAGAGGTATATGGAGGCTGCCATATTTATTTCCTTTTAAACAAAACCAGTTGCCTTCCTGTCTTTCTGATCTCTTTGGCTGCAGTAGTGTTTGAATCATCCACCTGAAACAAGCATGCAGCTAATCTTGTAAGATTGTTGTCAGAAACATCTAATTTGGATGCTTGTTCGGGGTCTATGGCTAAAAGTATTAAAGGCAGAGGATCAGCAGGAATACAAAGTAGCTGGTATTGTTTAAAAGGAAATAACTACATTAGCCTCCATATCCCTCTCAAGTCAGGTTGTCTTTAAAGAGACTCAGAGATGAGACAAAGAGCAGCTCTGATACTTACCTGGGGCTCCCTCCTGCCCCATAAACACATCTAAGTCCCACGCCGTCCTCCCGTGGTCTGCCATTCAGCCGCGGTGATCTCCGTTACCAGCCTCAGTCGATGCCAGTCAAGGTCTACTTCGCATGCGCAGACCTCTCGCGCATGTGCAGTAGACCCGGACAGGTAAGTATCGGAGCTGCTCTTTACCTCGTCTCTGAGCCTAGTACACTCTTTAAAGTAGAGTGACCACGGCGAAAAGTAGGGAGGACTGAGGAGCGCGCAGCGACGAAGACTGGGGGGGGGGGGCTGCGGTGCGCGCGGGGGCATGGCCATGACATTGTATGGGCGGAGCTAACGTAATGATGTAACAGCGAGGCATAAGAAAGCAGTGTTTATGCCATGATGTGGACAAACAAGACTTTGCATCATGGGTGTGCAGAAACTGTGTGATGCTAATAGTATACCGTAACCACAAAGCAGCAAACATAGCCATCTATGACCATTAAATAATAAATGCAGTAACAGTTACCCCGGACACCAGAAAATAAACGCAATGGGCAACATGTCAGCACAAAATAAACGCAATGCGGGTAACATGTCAGTATAAAATAAATGCAATGTGGGCAGCATGTCAGTACAAAATAAACGCAATGCAGGCAAACATGTCAGTACAAAATAAACGCAATGCAGGCAAACATGTCAGTACAAAATAAACGCAATGCGGGCAACATGTCAGTACAAAATTAACGCAATGCGGGCAAACATTTCACCAGAAAATAAACGCAATGCGGGCAGACATGTCAGTACAAGATAAACGCAATGCGGGCAAACATGTCAGTACAAAATAAACGCAATGCGGGCAACATGTCAGTACAAAATAAACGCAATGCGGGCAAACATTTCACCAGAAAATAAACGCAATGCGGGCAGACATGTCAGTACAAGATAAACGCAATGCGGGCAAACATGTCAGTACAAAATAAACGCAATGCGGGCAACATGTCAGTACAAAATAAACGCAATGCGGGCAAACATTTCACCAGAAAATAAACGCAATGCGGGCAAACATTTTACCAGAAAATTAACGCAATGCGGGCAAACATTTCACCAGAAAATAAACGCAATGCGGGCAAACATTTCACCAGAAAATAAATGCAATGCGGGCAAACATTTCACCAGAAAAGAAACACAATGTGGGCAAACATTTCACCAGAAAAGAAACGCAATGCGGGCAAACATTTCACCTGGAAAAGAGAGCATTTACTCACCTGGCAGAACTCTCCGGCCTCTGGCGCGCTGCTCCCGGGACCACCTTCCTCCTGCTCGTCTCCCGCGCTGACAGGGCTACGGCAAGATGGCGCCCGAAGCCCTGTACTGGAGACACAAATAGTCTCCAGTACAGGGCTTTCGGCAGCCATCTTGCCGTAGCCCTGCTCGCCTGCCGGTGTCAGAACACCGGAAGACGGAGGAGGCTGGAGCGGGGCTGCAGGCAATGAACTGGCATGGCATCTATAAACGCCGCTGCCAGTTCATGAGGATAGAGTGGCCAGAGTCCCGAGGCCGGGACGTCCCACTGCTGAAGCGGGACGTTTCCCAGGACCTCGTGCTGCCTGGGACAGCGGACCCCGAATCCGGGACGCGTCCCGGATTGTCTGGTCACTCTATTTAAAGCCTGGTACTCACCTTCAATTCAATGAAGGTGTTAAAATTGATCAGTAATTGGGCAATAAAAAATGAAGCTATATACAAGTCTTAAAGAGGAGCTGTTAGGTATAAGGTCTCAGAGAAAATAAACACATATATCAGTAGCTAAAGATTGGCTGTACTTACATTACATATGCATTTCACTGTCCACGTTTGGCTTTCACAGAATTTGTATATAGTATATGCAGAGATAGATGCTCCTGACAGCTCATGGCAGGCTCCATGTTTTTCTGTCAAATGTGTCGTCATGTCCTGCCTGCTTCCTGATCACAGAAAAGCTGGTACTAAATAACACAGTGTGCAGTGAATATTAATGAGCCATGTGGCTAGGAACAATAGCTGACTCCTGCAGTGTACTCTGCCCGAGATTTATCAGTGCTACGCGCTGGACTGATTACACAAGCTGCTGTAACGTCTCATTAGCAGCCGAGGGGAGGGCCCCAGAATGCTTTGCAGTTTAGTATGCGGCTTGCGTCCTTATGGGTCTATAACAGCCTTTAAGATAAGCACACATCAAAGGTAACTGAGATTTTTATCTTCACTAATTGCTTTTGGGCTTCCTTCTAAACTGTTTAACACAGGAGAATAGAGGTTTAAATTAGCTTCTGCAGCCTGACAGTTACTCTTTAAGCCACTATGGAGAATATAGTTGCATCGTAACACTATGCAATTATATTCTTTTGGTGCTTTTACACTGATGTATGCATGTTGTGATGAGTTAAGACTGAGTAACAAACAACATGCAGTGAGTTTTGGGCCTAAGCACATGGTACAAGCATAAAGCCATAGACTTAGGTCGCATCGATGAGACTTATCAAGAACGTTGCAGTACAATCCTTGTTGTTTTAGGATGCAAACTGCAATTTTTAAAGTGTGAAGGGGGCCTTACATATTGTGCCACAATCCTATCCATCATAGCTCCCAACTGTACCTCTTTTGGAGGGACCAGGCCTGGATGTACCTAACAGGAGCGTACAGGGACAGATGTCCAGGCACCCTAGATTTTGCCCTCCATGAACCTACAAAGCCCCACTGAACCGCCCTGCAAGGGTGCTGGCTGGCCCAACTGTCACTTCTCCCTTACCCGTCATAGGTAGTTACAGGTGCCCCTTAGCATTAGGTAGCCAGAGGTGTCCTCAGTATTAAGTAACTAGAGGTGCCCCCAACTGAAGGGAGATCTGGTCAGTAGAATGCCTAGAGCCGGGTGAGTAACCTCTCATTTACACTCTGCTCAGCACTCTGAATAGGGAAGGAGGGTGGGAGGCACTTGGGGAGGGTAGTGAGCCGCCTTTCCATCATCAGGTGCCTGTAGGCAAGTGCCTACAGTGCGTTATGGTAAATCCGGCCTTGGGAGGGACTATCCCTCTTTGGAAACCCTGTCCCTCTGTGCCTCTTTCTTCCACATGTGTCCCTCTTTCAGGACTCATGTACAGATCTTTGTAAATATATCTATTTTTCTATTGAAAGATGTGTTTAACCCTTTGCCTTCCAAGCAGGTACCTAATACATTATGGCAGGCAAAGGTTTCAACTGCCAGAAACATAGCTAGTAAGTTTTTAGCATTTTTTCCTCTGGGAGACGTAGGGAGGGGGGCCAACATCATTCCTACCTCCTTCACCATGGGCCCCCCTCCTGTTCCCCCCTGCAGAGCTGGAGCAGTGGTTGGTGTGTAATTAACTCACCCAATCGCTTGCTCCATGCGGTTTCCCCTCTGGCAGCCATCTCCTCTCTACCTTTTTCCCTGGATGACGAGTGACTACTACGCATCATACAGAGATCAGGCGGCCAGAGAGGAGCCTGCTGCCAGAGGAGACACTGCATGGAGCAAACAATCGGGTGAGTTAATTGCACACCACACCGCTTCTCCAGCTCTACAGGGGGGAACAGGAGGCGGGCCCAGGGAGAGGGAGAGAGGATGATGTTGGACCCTCTCCCACAGTGTCTCCTATTTCTGGCTACCTATACTGGCTGCACTTATACCTGGCTACCTATATTGGGAGGACCTATGCCTGGCTACCTATACTGGCTGCACCTCTAACTGGCTACCTGTACTGGCGGCACCTATACCTGGCTACCTATACATATCTTATATTGTTGAATTCAGCAGAATCAGGGCTCTTACAAACTAACATTTTTGTCAGTAAATGTAACTTTTCTTTGAAAAAAAAAAAACACAACAGATAAATATTGTATTTTTTTATTTCACTTTTTTTAACATATATCACAAAATGTTTTTGGAATATCTCAGAAAAGTACAAAATGTAACATCAGTGTTCAAGCCCAATTAATTACGGAAAAAACAATATATAATATGTCCTATTTCATGTAGGTTTTCTTGTTGAAAATCCTAAGTAAACCTAATGAGTGCAAAAGCTCTAAAACTGCCAGGCAGTAGATGACATTACTGTTATTTTTGCAAATAAGGGCTTGTAATTAGAGACAAACGCAAAACTGAAAAAATACACCTCTATTCTCAAATAAAATATTGTCACCATACATTGTTATAGGGACATAATTTAAATGGTGTAATAACTGGGACAAATGGTAAAATATGTGAGTTTTGACAGTAGCATTGTGAGGAAACGCGGAAGAGCCGCCGCCATGAGCCAGCGGCGGGCGGCTCTTTCCGCAGCACACGGAGAGGCAGCCACCTCTTCACATCATGAGGCGGCTACCTCCATGCAGCAGGTGGGGCAACGCGGCGAAACCGCCGCGTTGGACGCGGCGGTTCGCGCACATGTCCCCGCAGCGGAGACACCGCTGAGCGGAGCTGCGGTGGCTGGGACTCGTAGTCCCACAGGGTTTAGAGTGACGCGCGCGCGCGCACTCAAACAGGCCTTATGACACCCGGGAGAGAGTCAGCTGATCAGGCAGGTCAGCTGACTCTTACGCCGCTCCTCATTGGTCCAGCAATCTGGGAGGTGCTGGGGGATGCATAGGGGCATATATACTGCCGGCTGTTCACTCTTGCTTTGTCTGGCGTTGCGATCACATATTTGGGAGCACCCAGATCCGTAGTCAGATCCTTAAGTGTGCCGGGACCGGCTGGAGCCGTAATCCTACACTTAGCTAGATATTGATAGCTAAAGTACTAGTTTGATTGTGATTATCTGTTATGACAATTTGCCTGCTCGACTACTCTCTTGAACTCTGACCTTGTACCTCGATATTTCTGATACTCTGTTGCCGAACCTCGGCTCGTTCCTAGACTCTGTTTCTGCCTCCTGATTTTGTACCCCGATATATCTGATACCCCGTTGCCGAACCCTGCCTGTACTTTGACTCCGCCTTTGCCTACTGTATTGTACTTTATCTGTCCGTGTGTGTACGACCTGGCTAGTCCGACCTCGAGAACCGACCTCACTCTTGGAGGCGGTTCCTTGTTCTGTTAGTGACCCTTCCGCCTGAGGGTTACTTCCAGAAGATCCTTCCTGCTGGCAGCCTGACTCCTCCCGTCTTGGAGAGCTCACGGTTGCGGAGGGAATCTGTACAGTACGTCTTGCTGTACTGAGGCCTAGTCCTCTAAGTGTTACTGTTACACCTAACACTACACTCTACTCAGGTGAACGGAGGTTAGCTAGTATATTGGATTATCGGTGATACTGCAGATCACATATAATCTGGTATACGTCTGTATTCCCCGTGACGCTGCAGGTCACCGGTAATCAGACCTCTCTGTGCTTCACCGATCGTTACAGAACGCCAGACCAAAACAACTGATGGAACGCACTGATCCTCTGACTGTGCTTGCCACTTCGGTGGATAGCATTCACCAAGCACTAGGCCAGCACAAAGCCTTAATTGATGCCTTATCCGGCTCCGTGAGAACCCTCCAGACATCAGTTGATTCAGTGCGATCCCCTCCTAGTGATGACATACGTATGCCTGTCCCTGAGAAGTTTTCCGGCCACAAGTCTGACTTCCGGAATTTCAGGAGTAGAGTGTTATCATATTTTGAATTAAGACCCCGATCCTCGGGGACTGAGACCCAACGGGTCATCTTTATTAAAAAGTTGTTGACTGGGGACTCCCAATCCTGGGCATATAACCTGTCTCCCACCGATACCGCCCTGACCTCGGTAGAGGAATTCTTTAAGGCCATGGCCATAATCTATGACGACCCTGACCTTGCTGCATCCTCAGAGCGGAAGCTCAAACTTTTGCGGCAAGGCAGGGGTTCGGTCGAGGATTATGCGGCGGAGTTCCGCAGGTGGTCAGTCACCTCCAGATTTGATAACTTCGCACTAATGGATTATTTTTTGTCTGGGTTGACGGAGGAGGTCTCCGATTTAATGTTAACGGTACCCGAGCCCAAGACTCTTGATGAGGCCATATCATCGGCCATTCGAGTAGATCGCAGACTACGCCATCAGAGGCAGGCTAGGGGTAGTCACCGTGTCAGGGCGACTTCGTATGCGGCACCGGTTGCTGCATCCTCTGTAACAGCATCTCCGCCTGTCTCGCCCGCTCCGGCCTTGCCTCCACCAGAGCCGATGCAGATTGGTCGATCAAAACTGACCCAGGTGGAGCGAAGGCGGAGGATGACGGAACAACTGTGCTTATACTGTGCAGAGGCAGGGCACAGGGTGCGAAATTGCCCCAACAGGGCGGGAAACGGGTCTGCCTAGGAGTAGTGGGGGGTGACACCCTAGGCACACAACCTTCACCCCTTAAAGAGAAAAAATTACTTCTCCCTTGTACTATCACATGGGATGATAAGTCTGTTGCCACTGAGGCTTTCATTGACTCCGGCTCAGCGGCTAACTTTATGAATTTTGAGTTTGCTCAGGAGTTGGGTCTACTACTCACTCCCGTGAGACCCCCCATTCAGGTTACGGCTGTTGACGATTCCCCTTTGCAGCGGAATTGTCCCCTGTCACAGACTCCGGTTGTGAAGCTCACCATAGGGGTATTGCACGAGGAGCAGTTACAATTTTTTGTTTTACACATGTCCACCTCCACTATAATCCTAGGCATGCCTTGGTTGCAGGTTCACTCCCCACAAATAGACTGGGCCACAGGACAGTTGACAGCTTGGTCACCTCATTGTTTCCAGCAGTGTTTGGGGAGACTAACATTAGGTCTAACTAAGGTACAGGTGGAAGGTATACCGGAACAGTATTCAGATTATGCCGATGTGTTTTGTCCCAAGGCCGCGGATAAATTACCCCCGCATCGCCCATTTGACTGTCCCATTGACCTTCGTTCTGGTTGTATGCCTCCTCGAGGCCATTTATATAATTTATCTGGTCCCGAGAAACTCGCCATGCAGGAGTACATCCGTGAGAATTTGTCAAAGGGGTTTATTAGGCCATCCCGGTCACCCGCTGGGGCAGGCTTCTTTTTTGTTAAAAAGAAAGACGGGGGTTTACGGCCTTGCATTGATTATCGTGGCCTCAATAAAATCACGGTGAAGAATCGTTACCCGTTACCACTTATAGACGATTTGTTCACACAGGTCACTGAGGCTAGGATATTTTCAAAACTGGATTTACGGGGGGCATACAACCTGGTGCGTATAAGAAAGGGCGATGAATGGAAGACGGCCTTCAATACCCCTGATGGGCACTACGAATATAGGGTGATGCCTTTTGGCTTGTGTAATGCCCCGGCCGTCTTCCAGGAACTCATCAATGAGGTTTTTCGGGAGGTCTTGGGGAAGTTCGTCCTAGTCTATCTTGACGACATTCTCATTTTTTCTAACAACCTCCCGGAACACAGAACCCATGTCAGGATGGTTTTAGACAAACTGAGGCAGAATCGGTTATACGCCAAACTCGAGAAATGTATTTTTGAGGTCACGTCGGTGGCTTTTCTGGGGTATATAATCTCCACCTCAGGTCTGTCTATGGACCCTGCCAAGGTTTCCGCAGTCCTGGAATGGCCACAGCCGGTAGGGTTAAAATCATTGCAACGGTTCTTGGGGTTTGCGAATTATTATAGAAGGTTTATAAAGGGGTACTCCACAGTTGTCGCCCCTCTCACTAGCCTTACTAAAAAAGGGGCAGACACCACTCATTGGTCTCCCGCGGCCTTACAGGCTTTTTCTAAGTTAAAGGGGTTGTTCTGCTCAGCCCCCATACTCAGACATGTGGACACTTCGTTTCCGTTTATTGTTGAGGTAGACGCCTCGGAGATCGGGGTGGGGGCTGTGCTGTCCCAGCGTTCTGGTCTTCAGGGTAGACTACACCCGTGTGCCTATTTTTCTCGAAGGTTCTCTCCGGCAGAGAGAAACTACGACATAGGCAACAGGGAGCTCCTAGCCATCAAATTGGCCTTTGAAGAGTGGCGTCATTGGCTAGAGGGAGCTGAGCACACGATCACGGTTTATACCGACCACAAAAACCTAGAATACATCGAGGGGGCTAAAAGGTTAAGCCCGAGACAGGCTCGGTGGTCGCTATTTTTCTCGAGATTTACATTTTTGATCACGTATACGCCAGGTAGTAAGAATACCAAGGCGGACGCACTTTCTAGGTGTTTTGAGCCAGAGACAGCACAGCCCTCTGTTCCCGAGACCATTGTCCCACGAAGTATGGTGTTAGCCGCCACCGAGACTTGGGAGGACTGGAAAGAGACTTTGAGTCCTTTTCAGCAGGATATCCCAGAAGGGAAACCGGACGGGGTATTATTTGTTCCGTTACCACTCCGTTTCCAGATCTTGGAGATGGTTCATTCCCATAAGAACGCGGGGCATCCGGGAGCGTCTAGAACGCAAGATCTCGTGGCCAGATGTGTATGGTGGCCTTCGCTGGCCGCCGACTGTAAGGAGTTTGTCAGGGAATGTGCGGTGTGCGCAAAAAGCAAGCCCTCCCGCCTGGCACCTGTAGGTACTTTACAGCCTTTGCCCACCCCGAGTGAACCATGGACCCATTTGTCCATGGATTTTGTGGGAGAGCTTCCGAGATCTGAGGGCATGTCAGTTATTTGGGTGGTGGTCGACCGTTTTAGTAAGATGGCCCACTTCGTGCCTCTGAAAGGACTTCCCTCGGCCCAGGAACTGGCCGATTTATTTATCATCCATGTCTTCAGACTGCATGGCATTCCAGAAAACATAGTATCCGATCGGGGAGTCCAGTTCGTTTCGAAATTTTGGAAGGCATTTTGTCACCAAATGGGCATGAAATTGTCATTTTCCTCGGGGTACCACCCGCAGACAAACGGCCAGACGGAGAGGGTTAACCAATCCTTAGAGCAATTTTTGAGGTGCTATGTTGCCGAGACACAGAGCGATTGGGTTAAATATATACCTTATGCAGAATTTGCCCACAATAACTTGAAGAGCTCTTCCTCAGGTTTCTGTCCATTTCAGATTGTGACAGGTAAACTTCCTAAATTCTCTCCTTTGCCAGTTGCATCCACTCCGTTCCCAGCTTTGGAGGCCTGGCAAAGATCATTTAAAGACATGTGGCGGACCATCAAGAATAATCTCGTTAAAGCTTTTCAGAGTCAGAAAGGTCAGGCTGATAAGAGACGCTCGGTAGAGTGGAAATTTCAACCAGGAGATTTGGTTTGGGTTTCAACCCGTCACCTGACCCTGAAACAACCCTCTGACAAACTTGGTCCCAGGTTCGTGGGTCCATTCCCAGTTACTAGGAAGATCAACGATGTCACGTATACCGTTGATCTTCCCGCCAGCATGCGTGGAGTGAGGTCTTTCCACGTATCACTTCTCAAACCCGCAGCCCAGGTGGGTCCCACTCCTCCTCCTCCTGTCTTAATCGATGCCCAACCCGAGTATGAGGTGGAGAAGATCATAGACTCACGTACTGTACAGAACTCGGTACAGAACTCGGGCGGCTCTTTCCGCAGCACACGGAGAGGCAGCCGCCTCTTCACATCATGAGGCGGCTACCTCCATGCAGCAGGTGGGGCAACGCGGCGAAACCGCCGCGTTGGACGCGGCGGTTCGCGCACATGTCCCCGCAGCGGAGACACCGCTGAGCGGAGCTGCGGTGGCTGGGACTCGTAGTCCCACAGGGTTTAGAGTGACGCGCGCGCGCACACTCAAACAGGCCTTATGACACCCGGGAGAGAGTCAGCTGATCAGGCAGGTCAGCTGACTCTTACGCCGCTCCTCATTGGTCCAGCAATCTGGGAGGTGCTGGGGGATGCATAGGGGCATATATACTGCCGGCTGTTCACTCTTGCTTTGTCTGGCGTTGCGATCACATATGTGGGAGCACCCAGATCCGTAGTCAGATCCTTAAGTGTGCCGGGACCGGCTGGAGCCGTAATCCTACACTTAGCTAGATATTGATAGCTAAAGTACTAGTTTGATTGTGATTATCTGTTATGACAATTTGCCTGCTCGACTACTCTCTTGAACTCTGACCTTGTACCTCGATATTTCTGATACTCTGTTGCCGAACCTCGGCTCGTTCCTAGACTCTGTTTCTGCCTCCTGATTTTGTACCCCGATATATCTGATACCCCGTTGCCGAACCCTGCCTGTACTTTGACTCCGCCTTTGCCTACTGTATTGTACTTTATCTGTCCGTGTGTGTACGACCTGGCTAGTCCGACCTCGAGAACCGACCTCACTCTTGGAGGCGGTTCCTTGTTCTGTTAGTGACCCTTCCGCCTGAGGGTTACTTCCAGAAGATCCTTCCTGCTGGCAGCCTGACTCCTCCCGTCTTGGAGAGCTCACGATTGCGGAGGGAATCTGTACAGTACGTCTTGCTGTACTGAGGCCTAGTCCTCTAAGTGTTACTGTTACACCTAACACTACACTCTACTCAGGTGAACGGAGGTTAGCTAGTATATTGGATTATCGGTGATACTGCAGATCACATATAATCTGGTATACGTCTGTATTCCCCGTGACGCTGCAGGTCACCGGTAATCAGACCTCTCTGTGCTTCACCGATCGTTACAAGCATGTATTATTTTAAAACTATAATGGCTGAAATCTGAGAAATAATGAATTTTTACCATTTTTTTTCTTACTATTCCCAAAGAAAGCCTAATTGGTGGCAAAAAAAACAAGATATAGATCATGTCACTGTGATAAATAGTGATAAAGTTACAGGCGAATGGAAGGGAGAAGCACCAAAATGTGAAAATTGCTCTGGTCAATAAGGGTAAAAAATCCCTTAGTGGTGAAGTGGTTAAATACGTATTTGTGATCATTTGTTGTAGAAGTGTTTGTCAGTTCCTGTAGTCAATTGTGGTTCTCAAGTGCTACATGAAGCATCTATCAGCCAGTTCAGCTGCTAAACTGCCATGATAGACTTGGACAGGAAAAGTGAGGGAACATAGGCCATGAGTCACCATGCACCACTAAGATTGCCATGCGCAGGCAAGGCAGCATACAGCAATTTCACTGGGAGAGCACTCCGTTAACCTATTAGCTGTACATGCATGACCATGTAAATGTGCAACTTAATGTCTGTTACCAAAGCAACATGCACGTTACACGGGTAGTGCATGTGGCACTTATGGTTTAATTGGCAGTGCTCTTCCAGCATTGGTACCGATAAAATGCCATGTGCTCCTTGTGCAAAGCAATGCTGCCGGTACATGGTGAATCAGGGCCATAGTATGAATGCCTGTGAACGTGGCTGTATATGGTTGCAACGTGGTTAATGGGTACTTGTGTGCAGGAAAATATACCCTACCGCCTCATCTCCAACACACACACATATTTATATAGCTCTTCACAAATTATTACAGTGAACCTGAAGCAAGAAGCTCTGGATACTATAGAGCTTTCCCATTCCTCCATACTTGCGCTTGCGCAGTACGGCTCTGGGCATTATAGAGCCTTTCCAGGCTTGCACATGCGCAGTACGAATGCACTTCTCTCTGAAAGTATTTGGAAACACAAGTACTGCCAAAGGTTTCCTGAAGACTAACGAATCGCTAGCAGATCAAATAAATGTTATCGGGCATGGCACATGGAACGATGGCCAGCATAGAGGAACGAGAAGGCTTTATAGTATGCAGATCCTCCCTCTTCTTAGGTAAGTATCAAAGGCAGTTTCTTCACTTCAGGTTTGTTTTAACCACCTGTTATAAAACATGCACAATTGTGTACAGTATGTGGAAGTTGGCGGTCGCTGTCCAGGTGGTGTTGGTAGTGGAAAGTGACTAGTGAGCAAAAGCAGCCCTGGTCAAAATAAATGATTGTTTGCGCAGGGAGATACTCATCTTGAATGTCTTCAGCGCACCACCAATAAATGTGATGTAAATCCGGGCCTGGTGGTAGAGCAGTGTGCAGCTTTGTAGCTGTTGTTACTGACTTATTATTGTGACTTAAAGTGTACCTGAGGTGACGTGATAATGAGATAAACATGTGTATGTACAGTGCAAAATATATTAATCTGTTTTACTTGTTTTAATTTGCTGCCTGAAAGAGTTAATTTTTAGGCATGGAAGTGACAGCTTCTGTCTTGTCTGTACCTTGTCAGGCAATATAGACAGGGCCGGTTTAAGCAACAATTGGGCCCCAGGGCAAAATAAACCTGGGGGGCCCCCCAACATATACCCCGGAACAAAAATCGGCATTTTTTGCAGCTGGTATAGTCAGGGTGTGAAGTCCCAATCGGTCAGAGCTCCACATTCTGGCTATCCCAGCCTGCATGGGAGACAAGGGGTAAAAAAGTTTCAGGAGGGGGGACCCCACATAATTTATTTATTTTTTTTTAATTCCCACACTCTAAACAGAAAAAAAAATTGGGAAAATAGGAAAAAATGCCAGGGATCTTCATACAGCCATATTGCGTCTGTATAGCGATCCCTGGTCAAAGCGCTGCGGCTGCGTATAGACCCCCTGGAAACCCCGTCAGGAAATTTATTGCGCTTTCGTTTGATGCATGTAAAATTACACTACCGTTAGGTTTGCTACTAAAAGTTACATTTACCGCATTTAAAACTATACTTTTTTCCTTCTAAACTTTAAAATCGATTTTCTCAAAAACTATAAAGTCTTTTTTAAAAATTGTTTTTTCCTCTTATTCCTAATGATCTCCTTGCCATATCCTGCAAATTTAGGATTTCTAGCATTTAAGGTGGATTTGCTATTAACCATTAAAGTCGGCAGGTTTTTAAATGTGTTTTTTTTTCCTTTGAAACTTTAAAATCGATTTTCTCAAAAACTATAAGGCCGATTTGAAAAATTTTTTTTTCCTCTTGTAGCCACTGGGGGCCCCTACAAGCTCTGGGGCCCTGGGGCAGCTGCCTCCTTTGCCTTAATGGTAGCACCGGCCCTGAATATAGAACACATCACTGATAAGCAAATCATGTCATGTCATTTAGGGACAGCTAATAGACTGCCACTGAGCTGAGACAACAAAACATTCATTCTACTTTGTAAATGTTTAAATATAAAATAAAATCATGGGATATCTACAAAAAAGTTATTTTTAGGAGTAGGAGGATAAATACAATTGATTATCTCATCACTTTATTTTCACCTCAGGTTCACTTTAATGAGGTGCAGGCTGTTGAAACTGAATCTTTATTTTCTCTGCTGACATATATGAAATGTATTGTGTACTGCAGACTGTAGATTGTGTTTATTGTCAAAATAATTTGACTGTCACTGCTCTAGACTGGTATATGCACTGTGCCCTTTAGATAATTGTAACTAAGCTAATCCACCTTTGCAGCAACTGTCTTTGATTAGCCCAATTCCAAGCTTCATGCAGTTTGCACTAAATGTGTATCCAAGTCAGAAAAAGTTACATCTAATTGATCATGATCATCTACAGTATGATTGAATATAGATTAGGAGGGCAGTGAACTGAGCAACTAAATAGAAAAATGTGCAACCTATTTGCATGCTCCACTCTTATCACTGTAATGCTGAGAAACAGTGGTGTAGCAATAGGGGTAGCAGAGGTTGCGACCGCACCACCAGGGCCCTTTGGCCAGAGGGGCCTCTTAGGGCCCTCCCTCAACTGCAGTTTTAGCACTTTATTGGTCCTGTGCTTGTAATATAATCACTTACGGTATATAGATGCTTTATATTGTAGTAATCATTAACAAACTGTTCCCCATTCCCTTCTCGTACTTCTGACATTGTGATTGTCCTTGGCAGGTTTTGGTGCGTCGTATCATTTGTTATGTATAGAGTGCTTGGGTGGTCCCAGTGTAAAGCTTGCACTGGGGCCCATAGCTCCTTAGCTACGCCACTGCTGGGAAATGTAGTCTGACCTCTGTTGTGCTTTCTACTTTGGGTGTCATGTGGTCACTGATTGATTCACCCAAGGATAAATCTACAGAGTGCAGAAAGATTTTTCATGTTCTGCTTAAATAACTTTTCAGCACCCTGCAACTGAAAAAGTACCAAAAAGTAAATGAAAAGTACTGTCAAAATATTCTGAGAATTTGCATCATCCCAAATCTGTCCAGCACTTTGCTTCCATACAGTGAAATACTAAAGATGCTCTATTCACGTACACATTTAATGTTATTTAAATATTATTAATTTGTGCTGAAGGAACAGTCCTGTAAGCCACTACAGTATCTTATGGGGTACTGTATCAGTGACCTGCCGTTCAGTGCTCCTCCTACAGTGCAGGGGGGAGGAACCAGGAAAACCCCAGTGGTGGTCACATGACTGCAGGCTAATTTTTCTTTAAGGGAACCTGAAGTAAGAAATATATGGAGGCTGCCATATGTATTTCCTTTTAAACAATACCAGTTGCCTGGCAGCCCTGCTGATCTATTTGACTGCAGTAGTGTCTGAACCACACACCTGAAACAAGCATGCAGCCCGTGGCGTAGCAATAGGGGTTGCAGAGGTAGCAACCGCATTGGGGCCCTTGGGTCAGAGGGGCCCTCCCTCAAACACTATATTAGCTCTCTATTGGCCCTGTGCTGGTAATAATCATTTCTATAGATGCTTTAAATAGTGGTGATCATTAACCAGCTGTTCCCCATCCCTTTCTTGCACCTCTGACACTGTGAAAATCCTTGACAGGTTTTGGTGCGCCGTATCAATTGTTATGTATAGAGTGCTTGGGGGGCCCCATGTAAAACGTGCTCCGGGGCCCATAGCTCCTTAGCTACGCTAAGCTAATCTTGTAAGATATGACAGAAATGTTACAAACACCTAATCTGCTGCATGCTTATTCAGGGAGTCTATGGCTAAAAGTATTAGAGGCAGAGGATCAGAGAGGATGGCCAGGCAACTGGTATTGCTTAACCCCCTTGTCGTTATGATTCTTTTCAGATTTTAGGGTCCAAAAGTGTTGCAATTTTTTTGCATGCTTTTAGATCCTAAAACCTGGACAAAATCATGCTGCTAGGGAGTTCTGCAGCAGCCCAGACCTCTCACCTTTCTGGGATTAGAGATGTGGCGAACATCTCTGAATCCCTGGGGGGTTTACTACTTCCGGGTCGCTCTGACCCGGAGTAGTACGCCTGCGCTGCCCGGCGGAGCGCGTCCTAAACCGCGCTCCTGTTGGCGGACACTTTCTGCGCACGTGCGTGTCGTCATTAACCTCCTTGCCGGTTATCCCGAGCTCAGCTCGGGGGAACCTGCGCAGGAGGATTTCTTAGGCCCCGCTGGGCCGATTTGCATAATTTTTGTTGTTGTTACAAGCAGCTAGCACTTTGCTAGCTGCTTGTAACTTCCAATCACCGCCGATCCACCGCAATCCGCTGCGCCGAGCCACCTCCCCCCCCCCCCAGACCCCTGCGCAGCCTGGCCAATCAGGGCCAGGCAGCGCTGAGGGGTGGATCAGGATTCCCTATGACGTCATGACGTCGGTGACGTCATCCCGCCCCGTCGCCATGGCGACCGGGGAAGCCCAGCAGGAAATTCCGCTCTGAACGGGATTTCCTGCTTACTCCGATCGCCGGAAGCGATTGGAGTGGCTGCAGAGCTGGCGCTGCTCAGCGGCTATGATTTTAAAAAAATAAATAAATAAAAAGTGCTGCGCTGCCTCCTTGCCGGGGTAATTAGACCGGCAAGGAGGTTAACGGCGTCACGCTCATGCGCAGAGAGTGCACGGCAACAGGAGCGCAATCTAGGACGCGCTCCGCCGGGCAGCGCAGGCGTACTACTCCGGGTCAGAGCGACCCGGAAATAGTAAACCCCCCAGAGATGTTCGCCGGGCGAACCGTTCACCACATCTCTACCTGGGATCCAGGACTGCAGTTTTCCCTCCGTCCTCCAGGTGGCGCCTGTGTAACCCTGTAGTAAGATTGCCGGCTATCGTCACGACAAAAGACGGGATCTCACCAAATGGAAGCAGAGCCTTGGAGGAGAAAAAGAATGTCAGCCAATGTCAAGATTGGGGTGAGTTAAAACGCCCATTGGGCGCATTGCTCTGCATAGACCTCCCAGCCGCTACCACGAGTTCAGCTCGGGGTTACCGCTCCTGGCTTGTTTTTTCTACCCCGAGCTGAACTCGTGATTACTGCTAAGGAGGTTAAAAGAAAATAAATATGGCAGCCTCTATATACGTACCTCTCACTTCAGGTTCCTTTTAACTAAGGTATTTATAGATTATATTTTTAACAGCTGCTTTTCTTTGGATATTTGGATGATGGTGGCTGGGTTGTTCAAAAGTCCTGGAGATGTTCCTTAATTAACCCATAATCAAACCACTGAATTTAAATATTTTGCTATAACTCAGATGTAGTATAGGCAGTATGTCACGATCGGCGCAGCAGAGAGGGTCTGATTCTCGGCGATCTGCAGCATCACTGGGAATACAGATATACATCCGACCATTGATGATCTGCAGCATCAACGATAATCCGACATAACGCCAACCTCTGAACACCTGAGCAGTGTGAGTGCTTGGTGCAACAGAAACAACGTGAGGACTAAGCCTCAGAAACAAGTGCCGTACAGTATGAAGTACTGCAGCAATACAGATTCCTTCCGAAGGCCTGGACTCTCCCGGGGGAGGAGTCAGGCGGAGCGCAGGAAGGACAGAACGTGAGTGACACCTAGGAGAGAGTGTCACCAACAGATCTGGGAACCGCCTCCAATAGTAAGGTCAGTTCTCGAAGTCGGGCAAGCCAGGTCGTAACACACGGACAGATATAGTACAGATACAAAAAGCAGAGGCGGGGCCTAATAAACAAGCAGGGTTCGGCAACAGGGTATCAGAAATATCGGGGTACAGAATCAGGAATCAGACGCAGAGTCTAAGAGCGAGCCGAGGCTCGGCAACAGGGTATCAGAATGACAAGGTACAAGATCAGAATACAGAAGAACAGTAACAAGCTTGGGGAACCTGAGGAGCGAGTTCCCAATGAATACAGGATGGGCCCTGAGGCAGCAAATACAGAGCTGGCCCTGTGGAGCAGGTGCCCAACAAATACAGAGCTGGCCCTATGGGGCAGGTGCCCAGCAAATATAGAGCTGGCCCTGGGGAGCAGGTGCCCAGCAAATACAGAGCTGGCCCTGTGGAGCAGGTGCCCAGCACATACAGAGCTGGCCCTGTGGAGCAGGTGCCCAGAACATACAAGGCATGAACTATCTGCTAGCGATAGAGACAGTTCTCAGGGTCGGGAAGGCCCTGGGGAGCAGGTGCCCAGCGAATACAGAGCTGGCCCTGTGGAGCAGGTGCCCAGCGAATACAAAGCTGGCCCTGTGGAGCAGGTGCCCAGCACATACAGAGCTGGCCCTGTGAAGCAGGTGCCCAGCACATACAAGGCATGAACTATCTCCTAGTGATAGAGATAGTTCTCAGGGTCGGGAAGGCCAGGTCGGCAACTCACAGACAAACAAAGTACAGGATCAGAAGACAGAGGCAGAGTCAGGGGCCAGCGGAGGCTGGCAACGGAGAATCAGAAAGGCAAGGCACAGAGTCAGATACCAGGAGAGCAGCCAGACAAGCAGGAAGCCACAACAGACAATCACAATCAAACCAGCACTCCAAGCCACCAACAGAATCCAGCCAAGTGCAGGATCACAGCTCCAGCTGGTCCCGGCACACTTAAGGATCTGACTACAGGTCTGAGTGCTCCCACGTATGTGTTCGCAACGACAGGCAACCAGCAACCGACCAAGCAGCAGAACACATAGTTGCTGGACACTGCCGCCCCGCCCGAACCATTCAGCCAATCATGAGTCCTGCAGGAATCAGCTGACCTTCCTGATCAGCTGACACTTCCCCTGCTGGTATAAAGGTCCTGAATTCAGGCCCGCGCACGCATAGCTCTCCATCTGCCTAGGTGCACAAACAGACCCAGCCACACCAAGCACATGCTGCTGCATGCAAACAGCCGCTTTGCTGTCAGGACATGCGGTGGCTTTTCCGCGATCCACCACACAACCAGACGCGTGCAAACCGCCGCGTAGGACGAGGAGTCAGCCGCCTAGCTCTTGGCACACGCGGCGGCTTTCCGCGTTTCCTCACAGTACCCCCCTCTGAGGCGTGGACTCCGGACACGCCCCAGACAGATCCCCAGGAGACAATGATAGCGACGTCCTCATCTCATACCCACACTCTTCACCTGATCAGATACCAAAGTCGATGGACCGTCCTGTGTCAGATTCAGGATTTTGGAACAAGGTATAAATGTGATAGTCACTAATTTTCTCGCATTCAGAACATAAATACAACCTCTCACAGGTGCGAGATTTCTCATGAGTGACAACCGGTGGATCAGGCGAAAAACATTTCCCACACTCAGAACATTAATGTGATTTCTCATCAGTGTGAGACTTCCCATGACTGAGAAGTTCTTCCTCGCATACAGAACACCAGTACAGCTTCTCACCGGTGTGAGATCTCCCATGGGCTACAGGCGGTAGTTCGGGTACAAAAGGGACCCCACACTCAAAACATGAATACGTTTTCTCATTGGTGTGAGACTTCCCATGACTGAGAAGTTTCTCCTCACATACAGGACACACGTATAATTTCTCACCTGTGTGAGATTTCCCATTAGTCACAGGTCGTCCCTCAGGTACAAAAGAGTCCCCACACTTAGAACATGAATATGTGTATCCCTTAAAGTGGGGCCTACTATGATTAACAAGATCTAAATTATGCTCAGAACATGAATGTGGTTTCTTGTTACTTAGAATCTGGTCAGATGATGGAGCTGAAGACTGTACGGTTTCAGACTCCTGAACTCGATTTGCTGCAATAAGCAAGCTTGACTCTTGCGCAGCAGATTCATGACTATAGATAGAGCCATCACTCTCATAAAGTTCGGAAATGTTATCCGCATAGTAGCTCTCTATCTGTTGTTCTTCAAAACTATTTTCCGCTCCCAGTATGGTAATACTTCCCCTATATGAGTTCTCACCAGAACGCGATTTCTCAGGAATAATAGGTTGTGCAGGATGTACGTGGGACTTTCTATGATTGAGGAGATCCGCATAATATACAAAATCCTCTTTACACTGTGAACATGGAAAAGATTTATCAGACGGACGGGAGGTATCTAAATTGGGGCAATATTTGAGCGACAGATTTCCCACCATAAGTTCAGTTACACCAGCCCATGGTTTCTGGAGGCCGGGATCTGAACTAGCACCAGATCCCGTATTTCCCGGGGATGGCGCAGCAGACTCCTTAGAACTCGGGCCTCTCACCATCCCCCCAAAAAATTTTCTTGACTTTTTCCTGCAATTTCGTACCCAATGGTCATGTTGTCCGCAATGGAAGCAAAGACCCTCTAGGCGTCTTCGCGTCCTCTCTGATTCAGATAACCTAGAGTGGTGCCCTACGAATTTCCCAGGTGAGGGTACTTTAGATTGTATTACAGAGGGGGGTGACAATGGTGCAACAGAGTTTAAAATACACTTAATTGACTCAGTCAGTTGGTTAACCTGAGTCTGCAATGTATCAACCGTTTTCTTAACCTCCTTAAGAGTAGCGGTTAACACATCGATCCGTTCATCAAGTGTCACCATGTTTTTTTAGGCCTGTCGTTCTGTCACGATCGGCGCAGCAGAGAGGGTCTGATTCTCGGCGATCTGCAGCATCACTGGGAATACAGATATACATCCGACCATTGACTATCTGCAGCATCACCGAAAATCCGACATAACGCCAACCTCTGAACACCTGAGCAGTGTGAGTGCTTGGTGCAACAGCAACACCGTGAGGACTAAGCCTCAGAAACAAGTGCCGTACAGTATGAAGTACTGCAGCAATACAGATTCCTTCCGAAGGCCTGGACTCTCCCTGGGGAGGAGTCAGGCGGAGCGCAGGAAGGACAGAACGTGAGTGACACCTAGGAGAGAGTGTCACCAACAGATCTAGGAACCGCCTCCAATAGTAAGGTCAGTTCTCGAAGTCGGGCAAGCCAGGTCGTAACACACGGACAGATACAGTACAGATACAGAAAGCAGAGGCGGGGCCTAATAAACAAGCAGGGTTCGGCAACAGGGTATCAGAAATATCGGGGTACAGAATCAGGAATCAGACGCAGAGTCTAAGAGCGAGCCGAGGCTCGGAAACAGGGTATCAGAATGACAAGGTACAAGATCAGAATACAGAAGAACAGTAACAAGCTTGGGGAACCTGAGGAGCGAGTTCCCAATGAACACAGGATGGGCCCTGAGGCAGCAAATACAGAGCTGGCCCTGTGGAGCAGGTGCCCAACAAATACAGAGCTGGCTCTATGGGGCAGGTGCCCAGCAAATATAGAGCTGGCCCTGGGGAGCAGGTGCCCAGCACATACAGAGCTGGCCCTGTGGAGCAGGTGCCCAGCACATACAGAGCTGGCCCTGTGGAGCAGGTGCCCAGAACATACAAGGCATGAACTATCTCCTAGCGATAGAGACAGTTCTCAGGGTCGGGAAGGCCCTGGGGAGCAGGTGCCCATCACATACAGAGCTGGCCCTGTGGAGCAGGTGCCCAGCACATACAGAGCTGGCCCTGTGGAGCAGGTGCCCAGAACATACAAGGCATGAACTATCTCCTAGCGATAGAGATAGTTCTCAGGGTCGAGAAGGCCCTGGGGAGCAGGTGCCCAGCGAATACAGAGCTGGCCCTGTGGAGCAGGTTCCCAGCGAATACAGAGCTGGCCCTGTGGAGCAGGTGCCCAGCACATACAGAGCTGGCCCTGTGAAGCAGGTGCCCAGCACATACAAGGCATGAACTATCTCCTAGTGATAGAGATAGTTCTCAGGGTCGGGAAGGCCAGGTCGGCAACTCACAGACAAACAAAGTACAGGATCAGAAGACAGAGGCAGAGTCAGGGGCCAGCGGAGGCTGGCAACGGAGAATCAGAAAGGCAAGGCACAGAGTCAGATACCAGGAGAGCAGCCAGACAAGCAGGAAGCCACAACAGACAATCACAATCAAACCAGCACTCCAAGCCACCAACAGTATCCAGCCAAGTGCAGGATCACAGCTCCAGCTGGTCCCGGCACACTTAAGGATCTGACTACAGGTCTGAGTGCTCCCACGTATGTGTTCGCAACGACAGGCAACCAGCAACCGACCAAGCAGCAGAACACATAGTTGCTGGACACTGCCACCCCGCCCGAACCATTCAGCCAATCATGAGTCCTGCAGGAATCAGCTGACCTTCCTGATCAGCTGACACTTCCCCTGCTGGTATAAAGGTCCTGAATTCAGGCCCGCGCGCGCATAGCTCTCCATCTGCCTAGGTGCACAAACAGACCCAGCCACACCAAGCACATGCTGCTGCATGCAAACAGCCGCTTTGATGTCAGGACATGCGGTGGCTTTTCCGCGATCCACCACACAACCAGACGCGTGCAAACCGCCGCGTAGGGCGCGGAGTCAGCCGCCTAGCTCTTGGCACACGTGGCAGCTTTCCGCGTTTCCTCACACAGTAGAAGTGACTGAACAACAATTTGTATTCCAAACAGCTGGTAAATTTGCCATGATAACATTTCATGTCAGATCTGCTTTTCCAAATAAATGTTTGATGAAACAATAGATATATTAATAGTTTGTTATTACTATCACTCTTATTTTAGTAAGTTAATCTTATTTTAGGGCTGGTTCACATTGGTGGCGCTTGTGATGTGTTTGCCAATCCGCAAAGCGCTAGTGCAGTGCTAACCTGCGAGGGTGTTCCCACTGCAGAGTTGCGATTTAAACTACAGTTGTGCTACCTGCAGCATTTTTTAAAACAATTGTTAGATTTTTCTTTTGCTATAAAAAAAGTTGTAAAAGACTCAGAAATATGGGGCTTGTTTCACAGGGCTTGTCTATCCAGATAAATCTGGCTCTGAATGGCCATCAGAAAATAGATGGAAAGGTGACCACAGAGTGACCAACAGCTCTCAATGATAAATGTACATGTCATCACCACTGTAGTTGTTGTCCTATTAATCCCCTGTCAACATTTTCATCTACCTCAGGCAGTATTTTTTGTGTAAGCACTCACTGAGGTAATTACCTCTTTTTCTAAGGAAAAACGGGATTACCCACTATAATCTGAAGTGATTTATTGTTGCCAACACGTTGGAAAAACTCAGCTAATTTGCACAAACAGGTCTGCTGTCTCTGCAAGCTTGTTAATGTGTTTAGGTCAACTATTTAACTGCTCCATTGTCCCAAACAATGTTTTATGATTTCCAAAGATCTCTGACTCTCTATGCATCTGTTTTTTTATTGTGTTTGACCTTAACCCATTCCCTACCATTAGTAAAATACCAACCCTGACCTTTCACCTAAGCCTAACCTGAACCCTTTAAATCATTTATAATACTAGCCTATATGCTAAACTTGTTAAACTATTGCTTACTTTACATTTAATAACTAAACTCAGATAGATTGTGAGCCCCTCTGAGGAAGTTAGTGACAAGACAATATAGCGCTGCGTAATATGTCGGCACTATGTAAATACTTAAAGAAAACCTGAACTGAAAATTAAAAGTCAAAATAAACATACACAAGTCATACTTACCCCTGTGTAGTCTACTCCTCAACCTCTTCATCCTTTCCCGCGTCCTGTTTGTCCACTGTGATCCAGGGAATTCTCCGTCCTCCATTTTGAAAATGACCATTACCCCATAACAGCTTCCTGGTCAGCACACTGTTAAACTGTAACATCGCCCACATGAGCCATAGGGAAACATAGACATTACTTGGCACATCAGTTGTCCTCTCAGCTATAACTGACAGCAACTGATAAATAACTGACAGCAACTGATATATTTCAGTTCTGACAGAATGTTTTCAGAACTGGAAGAGATCATTTTCAGAAGAAAATGGTGCTCTTCTGAAAGGAACTGATGGCAAGGTAACTATGTAATGTTCATTTGAAGTTACCTCATGTGTTTTTTTTTTAAATAATTTTACTCAGTACAGGTTTCCTTTAAATAAATAAAAACACATTAGCCCTAGTATAACTGTAATAACACCAATTTCAGCTAACCTTCCCTGAATTTCCTAACTTCCATAGCGTTAAGTCTTAACAGTTCTGGGCGTTGCAGCAATGCAGCAGGCAAAGAATCTCATTGTCTCAGAAAATGCGGTACCAGTTCATGAAACTGGATATAAATGTAAAGGACTGCCTAAAGCTCTGTACTGTACCCACCCGACGGGTCCAGCAACTTCCCCTTGACAACGGTTGTTCGGTGACGCCTCTTCCTGCTGGCGGGTATGCACGACGTCGCGCAATGTTACACATCGGGCACGAACGAGACTTCAAGCAATTGCGGTACTTTGCGTGGGACTCGTTGGAGCTCTTATAGATCCAATCCATCGCGACGGGGGTTATTGGGGAGGGACGCTAAGAGACGTTCGCATGGTCGTGTGCCTGTACCCAGGCCGCTATATCGTGGAAACGAACACTCGGCACTCAAAAAGTCGTTGGGAAAATTGCGACTTGGGTACATAGCTTTATGCTGGGAACACACTATGAGTTTTTTGGGGCAAATTTACTGACTGATCGATTTTCCATTCATTTTCCTAATCGATTTCCATTCACTTCCATGAGAAAATTCATCAGAAAAACAATCAAAATCAGATCAGACCTGTTGGAAATTATCTATCCAGCCATTTATCTGCCCAGAAAACTCATTGTGTATTCCCAGCATTATAGGCACCAGATTACATGAATGGGGAGGACTGCGAGGAGCAGCTAGTTCACATTCCTCACATAATTGGTTATTTTAAAGAGAACCAGAGGTGGGGTTCTAAGAATGAAATCTGCGCTCAGAGGCTGGGTCTGATTAAATTGCCCAGCCTCTGTTGCTATTTCAATCCTCCCAAAGTTTCCCCTGCGCTACGCTCTCCCCATAAATCATCAGCCACGCTGCCGACACGCAGCGTGTCACAGCGGGCTGTGTTTACTTTTGTCCTGTCACTCTCGCCGCTCCCCCCGCCTCCTGCATAGCGCCGGTCCCTGCCCGCGTCCCTTCCCTCCAATCAGCGGGGAGGGAAGGGACGCAGGCGGGGACCGGAGCTATGGAGGAGGCAGGGGAGCAGCAGAGAGGGACAGTACAGATGTAAACACAACCCACACAGCGCGGCTGTGATTTATGGGTGATTGCAGAGCGCAGGGGGAACTTAGGGGGGATTGAAATAGCAACAGAGGCTGGGCTGTATAAGCAGACCCAGCCACTGAGCGCAGATTTCGTTCTTAGTACCCCACCCCGGGGTCTCTTTAATGCTAAAAGTAGGTACTTTAATTTTATCAGGGTATCATAGTATTGCCTTGGGGTAATTGTGTTTGTTGTTGTGCCTATTATGTGCAGAGCTGGGTTTTAATTAATAAGAGCTTTACTATCCCAAAGCATATTGTAAATACAAGAGCTCTCCTAGTATGAGGACAGCATTTGCATTTAGCTTACAACAGGGCCATTCATAGTGAATGCCTCCAGCTGCTTTGCACCGAACACCGAACACATGCAAAAATAACTCAAATGAACTTTCCTCCTCCTTTAAAGAAAAAAAAAAACCGCTGTAATCAAGTTTGTCTATACTAGAAGACTAAAGGATCTGTTATTTAAGGGTATGACAGACCAGTCATGCAAATATGAGAAGAGGGAGATTTGTCAAGCATTTGTGGAGCTGTGGTGATTTTCCTCAACCATTGTGACCGTGGGAACAGAAATGTACACATCTGAAATAGGTTTTCAACAAATACGAGACAATATATAATCATGCTTAATAAGCGGCAGACCAGGTTTGCAGGAGTCATGTTCTCCAATGTACTACAGCTCAGCAGAAGCTTAGTAAGGTTTTGTACTGCGTTAGCCATCAGTAAAAAGCAGGAAGTAAATGAGGCGCATGGCCAATAAATGGTATCATCCTGATTCCAAACTTCCTGCTTGTTTTTTACGAATCACCAGGCATCATTAATGTCCTACAGAATTTAACGTGTGCACAAGGAACAGCTATTTGTTAATATTTAAATCATGTAAGTTTGCCTGTTAATTGTGTCAAAAATCAAGAAGTGTAATTAGTAGCTTTTTCTTTGTTTCTTAGTCTGCCATGGCTTCCTTGTGCTCTCCCCGAGGAAATCCCTCCAAGCTGAGGTTCTCCTCTTCCAGTGTCTCTTATGATGGCAAACCCTGGGCTTTGTCTTCAGGACCAGTGCTCAGTGCAGCACTATCTACAGCACCAAACGACAAGGAGGTGATGCAGAACCTTAACAATCGGCTTGCCAGTTACCTGGAGAAGGTGGTTACCCTGGAGAAGTCAAACAAGCAACTGGAGATCCAGATTCGAGAGAAATTAGCAGCAAGCAATGTTGAACGGAAAGACTATTCCGACCAGTACAACCTGATCAATTCCCTAAGAAAGCAGGTGAGAAAGAAGGGTTCTCCTATATCCTTAAATATTGTTAAGTGGCACTAAAGCAAAAAAACAAAACAAAACAAAACTTATGATATAATTAATTGTAAGTGTAGTACAAATAATTAATAGAACATTAGTAGCAAAGAAAAGTCTCATATTTTTATTTTCAATTATATAGCTTTATTTTTATAACATTGCATCATTCTCTAATCATGAACTAATTAGCAGTTTACAAACTACACTCTGTATTTTAAACTATGAAACAGAGCAACGCTAATGACACTTTAAACTTTTCTGCAGTAAAACAGACAAGAAACAGTGAGAGACAGGTTGAGATAAGTGCTTCAGAAAACAGTACTGTAGCTGACCAAACTGCGTACGTTAAAAAGGGGCGCTGGGAAAAAAGGGCGCCGGGTTTTTAACGATAAGCATGGATAACGTTTAAAAATGTATTGTACTGTATTTCGTTTCAAATTAATGTTTTTTAAAGTTATAAATCATTAAATAATGTGCATTAAATCGGCAATTGTAAAAACGTTAATCTTTCGTTTAAATACTGAAACGTATAATAACGTTAAAAAAAAAAAATTAGTAAGTAACCCTCCCTGTACCTACCCCTAACCCCTAGACCCCCCTGTTGATGCCTAAACCTAAGACCCCCTCTGTTGGTGCCTAAGTAACCCTCCCTGTACCTACCCCTAACCCCCCCTGTTAGTGCCTAAACCTAAGACCCCCCTGTTGGTGCCTAAACCTAAGACCCCCCTGTTGGTGCCTAAACCTAAGACCCCCCTGTTGGTGCCTAAACCTAAGACCCCCCTGTTGGTGCCTAAACCTAAGACCCCCCTGTTGGTGCCTAAACCTAAGACCCCCCTGTTGGTGCCTAAACCTAAGACCCCCCCTGTTGGCGCCTAAACCTAAGACCCCCCTGTTGGTGCCTAAACCTAAGACCCCCCTGTTGGTGCCTAAACCTAAGACCCCCCTGTTGGTTTTTTCGTTTAAAAATAATGTTAAAAAAAATGTACTGTTTTTCGTTTAAAAATAATGTTTGAAAAAAAATATTGTACTGTTTTTCGTTTAAAAATAATATTTAAAAATGTATAAATCATTAAATAATGTGTAATCATGAGAAGCAGTAATAAAACATTAAGTCTCCGGGCGCCGCTTTTAAAACGTTATTTTTCACCGGCGCCCTTTTTTCCTATCGGGCGCCCATTAAACGATATTTATTATAGGAGTGAATGGCGGCGCCCGATTTGTCCACTAGCCTCAGGCGCCCGAATTTACTGTTTCCGACCAAACTTGGTCAGAGAGCTCAGAGAAGCTCGTCTGCATAGATAACAACTGAAGTTTCTTAATCATTTATGTACTGGAAAGAATATGAGACATATCTATGCTACTAATGTGCTATTTCTTAGCTGTACTACACATACAATTCATAATCTCATAAGTTAATTTTCACTTCAGATTCCCTTTTTATAGTGTATAATGGGCCAGTGAGGGGTTCTCATCAAAGGGTATTATATGCAGTAGTAGGAGATAAAGCTACACGTGCTAGATGTATGTGATTAGAGGTAATTGTCTGGGATGAAAACCTAGGCCCCTATTCAATTACTGTTTCTCAAGAATGTTCTCCGAGGAGATAATTACCAACAAAATAACTTATCAGCACCTAACAAATGATAAAATACAAAAAGAAAGTTTAAGAAAATCTGTATGAAAAAAAAACCCTGGGTGAGACTTACCTAGGGAGGGGGAAGACTCTGGATCCTAATGTGGCTTTCCCTGTCCTCTTCACCCTCCGAGATCCAGTGCCGGCAGCCCCCGAACAGCGGCGATATAAATATTTACCTTCCCGGCTCCAACACAGGTGCAGTAGCAGCCTTCCAATGGGCGAACGTAGCCAAGCCTGATCGGGTCCGCTCTTTTGTGCAGGAAGGTAAATATTGCAGGCGTCAGTGCCACAGCGACAGGCTTGTCAGCTGTATTTTCAGCGCTGGATCCCGGAGGGTGAAAAGGACAGGGAGAGCCTCATTAGGATACAGAGGCTTCCCCCTCCCCAGGTAAGTATCCCCAGGGGATGTTTTTATCGCTACAGATACTCTTTAAAAAAAAAAAGTTGTAGCCTCACACCATACCATTTTTTAAATATATTTTTAATTCAAGAATTGCAATAAATTTTTCTGGCTGACTGTAACATTTAAAAAATCTGACCTATGTACCACACACACGTTACATTTTTTTCCTCAATTATGATTAAAATGATTGAAAACTCATGGGTTTTCAAATGCTTGGGTTTGTACATCAAGAAATTGTCAACCTACCAAACACTATTCAATTTTCATATAAATTGATCAGAAAAATCCAATACTCCTGATCTTCTTTTATCGAATAAAAACAATTCAATCACATTTCTTGAATGAATGAAAGAAACCTTTGGAGTTTTCGGAAAAACTGATCATATTTATCAAATTGGTTTAAAATTGGATCTTTGAATTGTTTGGTGTATAGCCACCTTTAGAGATCAGTACTGATCATTCTGAACAACTGTAATGGGGCATCCGTATGGGCCTTAACTTGAAGGGGTTGATTTAGAAAGGCAAGTGCTGAAAATATTGGAGCATAAGTTAAAGGACACATCCGAGCTCATTGAAAATAAAAAAAGATCTACTTACCTGGGGCTTCCTCCAGCCCCTTCCAGCTGTCATGTGCCCTCGCCGCAGCTCCGCTTACTGCTGGTGGACAGTAGGTGCAGTGGACAGTAGTTCTGCGCCTGCGCAGTACAGTCTGGATGATGTCGGCGCGACCTGTGAGCCGCAAGCTGGAGCGCCGGAGAAGTTGACCCGGAAGCCGACCTGGCGAGGTCGGCATTTCCACCGGAGGGGACCAGGAACCACCGGAGCTGCACAGGACGGATGCAGGGGGCTGGAGGAAGCCCCAGGTAAGTGGATTTTTTTTAAGTGCTCGGACCTTCCCTTTAAGCAGTTATACAGATCAACCTGTCAGAATCCTTGTTTAGTTCAAAGTGTGAAACTTGATTGGTTGTTCTGGCCAACTGCTTTTTTCCTGTGAATGTAATTTATGAATCGGTAAAGTGGACACTGGACACCCAATTTTAGTGAACGGCCAACAAACTGATTTGGAAAGTCTAAGTACATTCCATATTGATTTACATTCTAATGAGGAGTTCCACAATTTTAATTCATCCCATACATATAAAGATCCACTCAAATAATTGTAGTTGTAGAAATGTGATCTGTGATTGCTATGGGTTACCACCTTAGTTACCACCTTCGTTCGGCACCATATTACAGGAAGTGCGATAACTTGACATTCGCCACAACAGCAGCAGGCACCGAGGGAAATCACAGACATCTTCAAACTTTTAAGTTTCTCTCTGCCAGAGAGAGACAGAGAGATCGCACTGCGCTTGCGCAGACTGGCAGCGGCTGGCCGAAGTTACGAGACCCGGTACAGAAGACCAAGAAGACTGAGGACGGCGGCATGGGAGCAATCTGTGCGGATAGGGCTGGAGGAAGCCCCAGGTATGTATAAATCTTTTAATACCGTTTATCTCTGGTTTCCTTTAAGAAGTTTATTTGACAAGATAGTATACAGCAGAAATGCAGTCATATCTCTTTAAGGATGACTCAGCAAAGCAGGAATATGAACTTCATCTTAAGCGTTTCATGGCATCTTGAAAAATCCTAGCGAATGGCTCAAGTTCACCTTAAGAACAGTCTCTATTACCTCACCCTTAGGCCGTAGCATATATACAAAGATACAATTGAAGTGAAGCAGACAGAGGAAGTAGCAGGAAGTTAAGGTAGTTACAAGTGATTAGAAGTGAGCCCTGCAGCTCAGGTAAGGTTTGGCTTTATATACCAGCCTCTAAAGAGTTAGCTTTGACATCACCCGGCAGGGGTGGACCAGTCACACATCGCATGCTGGGCCTGCAATTGACTGATAAGAGCATGTTATGTATGACGTACAGATAGCTATTCGCATCTGCGCACTATGGTCAGAGCCAAATATGGATTTTCCTCCCTTGCTACCATGAAAATGAGGTAATATGTCCCCCGGTGAATATGTTAACGGGCAGGGGCGTCGCTAGCCCTATTTTGGGGGGGCCCGTGCCCCCAATCTGTCCTGGGGTGCCACGGATCTCCCGGCCGCCGCTGCCCCGCTCTGCCCTGCTGTCCCCGCTGCGCTGCCATTCAGACCTCGATCAGCGCCGGGCGACCAGATAGAGCGGGCTCTAGGACCTAGCGGACACCGCTGATATGCGGAAGTGACATCACTTCCGCATATTTGTGCCCGGCGCCCGCTGTATCTGGTCGGGTCGCCCGCTGATACTGAGGTCTGAAGCGGCAAGGTAGGTGGGGTGGGGAGCGCGCCTGCCACTCACTACCTAACGGGGGTCCCTGTTACTCACTCACTACCTAACGGGGGTCCCTGCTGTCACTCACTACCTAACGGGGGTCCCTGCTGTCACTCACTATCTAAACGGGGGTCCCTGCTGTCACTCACTATCTAAACGGGGGTCCCTGCTGTCACTCACTATCTAAATGGGGTCCCTGCTATCACTCACTACCTAACGGGGATCCCTGCTGTCACTCACTAACTAACGGGGGTCCCTGCTGTCACTCACTACCTAACGGGGTCTCTGCTGTCACTCACTACCTAACGGGGGTCCCTGCTGTCACTCACTATCTAAACGGGGGTCCCTGCTGTCACTCACTATCTAAACAGGGGTCCCTGCTGTCACTCACTACCTAACGGGGGTCCCTGCTGTCACTCACTATCTAAACAGGGGTCCCTGTTACTCACTCACTACCTAACGGGGGTCCCTGCTGTCACTCACTACCTAACGGGGGTCCCTGCTGTCACTCACTATCTAAACGGGGGTCCCTGCTGTCACTCACTATCTAAACGGGGGTCCCTGCTGTCACTCACTATCTAAATGGGGTCCCTGCTATCACTCACTACCTAACGGGGGTCCCTGCTGTCACTCACTAACTAACGGGGGTCCCTGCTGTCACTCACTACCTAACGGGGTCTCTGCTGTCACTCACTACCTAACGGGGGTCCCTGCTGTCACTCACTATCTAAACGGGGGTCCCTGCTGTCACTCACTATCTAAACAGGGGTCCCTGCTGTCACTCACTACCTAACGGGGTCCCTGCTGTCACTCACTATTTAACTGGGGGTCCCTGCTGTCACTCACTATTTAACTGGGGGTCCCTGCTGTCACTCACTATTTAACTGGGGTCCCTGCTGTCACTCACTACCTAACGGGGGTCCCTGCTGTCACTCACTACCCAACTGGGGGTCCCTGTCACTCACTGCCTAATTGGGGGGTCCCTGACACTGCCTAACTGGGGGGTGCCTGTCACTGCCTACACTGGGGGGCTCCTGTCACTAACTGAACTGGGGGGCTCCTGTCACTACCTAAACTGGGGTACTCTTGGCGCTACCTTAACTAGGGGGCACCTGTCGCTACCTAAACTATCCAAGCCAGCCAGCCCAGCATCACCACCAGCCAACCAGCCCAGAATCACTATCAAAAAGGCCACAGCATCACCACCAGTCAAGCCAGCATTTTCTTCAACCAGCCAAGCACAGACCAGCATCACTGCCAGCCAACCCAGCCACAACATCGGCCACAGCATCACCGCCAGCCAGGCCACAGCATCACTTCCAGGCCTTTCAGCTCACACATCATCCCCAATCCAGCCAAAAACAGTATTGTCAGGTACAGCAGCCAGTAGAGGAGAATTCAGAAGCCAGGTGAGAGGTGTCTACCATATTAAGGGGGCATTCTGCCTATTTATGTGAAATGCTGTCTATTTATGTGCCTCATGACTGCTGAATTTGTCTTGTTGGGGGCCTCATGATTGCTGAATTTGTCTTGTTGAGGGCCTCAAGGTTGCTGAATTTGTCTTGTTGGGTGCCTCATGATTTGTTGGGGGCCTCATGATTGCTAAATTTGTCTTGTTGGGGGCCTCACGCTTGCTGACTTTGTCTTGTTGGGGGCCTCATGATTGCTGAATTTGTCTTGTTGGGGGCCTCATGATTTCTGAATTTGTCTTGATAGGGGCCTCATGATTGCTGAATTTGTCTTGTTGAGGGTCACATGATTGCTAACTGCGAGACTATTGGAAAAAAATGAATCATCATCATATGAGACAATAGCATTAAAGCTACTTTTTTAGCTTTTTAAAACAGAAAATAAAACTGGGAGGTTCTAAAAAAATGAATATATTTTTTCAGGAGAAGGATGGATGAAATTGTTTATCTTTTCAGTTTTTCAACTTGGATTTTCCATAATGTTCATGTATGTGTTAAAACGTTTGTATAGTATTTAGTTTAAATTGCTGTTGCCACTTTGCGATAGATAAGTGACTTGTGGGTTGCAGTTTGGGCCTCCAAAAAGTTCGCCACCACTGTCCTAATCTAATGTACGATTGGCCCCACCCATGGCCATGCCCACTCACTGCATGACCACGCCCATTTTTTTGCCGCACATAGCCCCCACCTAGTGCCCCCAGGTGCCACTGATCTCCAAGGACCCTAGGAACGCCCCTGTTAACGGGTCTTGCTGACCATGTTTCTGTTGTCTTAGGAACTGTTTATACCTCCCTAGACTGAATGTCTATACCTAGACCTGATAAATTGTTCTGTACCCTTTGTGAAATATGATCAACTGTTACCAAAACCCTTCAATGTTGTTACTAGAAATGTAATTTAAAGAGATACTCTGCATAGCCAGTCTCCATACTAAAACAGTGGCTCTTTAATGCAAATCAGGGTTATATACTGCAAGAATCTAGCACCTAAGTTCTTACAGTAGTGACTACTGCTTATGACTGGACCTGAATAAGGCATCTTTGAGAAGCTGAACTGAACACTTGTTGGGCCGTACAGCATCCCATCTGCCGGTCAATGAGTGCCTGCTAGCTGCAGTTTAATACAGCTGAATAGCAGCATTTGTAGCTCCGCACGTGTCAGCATCTGACACGCAGTGCGGTTAACCGGCAGCAAAAAAATGCACCACGTCGCATCTAAATGTGGCCACAATCAAATGTAACTAAATGCGACGGATACCTCTGCACTGCTCGTGCTGAGTAATAACAAATTCCCTGATTGGTGCACAAAAGAAGCTGATGCCTTCAGCCTCCCATGTTTACTATGTCTTCTTTAATAACACTGCATCCTACCTAATAAAAGCCCTGGAATCTGCGTCCATGGGCTGCGTCCGTGTCAGGCGCTGAGTGCGCAGAGTTGCTTCCAGCAAGAGGCCTAATTTCTTAGTTTATTATAGGACTTAGGCTAGGTTAACAGTGGTCAGTTACATAATTGAATCAGAAACACAGAGGCATCAACAATGTTCGAAATAAAAATTGAGGGAGAGGTGCTCACCTCCTCATATAAGATTCCACAAAATAAACCTTTCAAAAATATTCTTTAATAATGTACTACAATAATTGCGTTTTGTGGGACACAGCCTCCGGCCACACACACGCTTAGAAAATGAATCAGCTGCTCCTGTTCCACTGCCTGAGGAAGTGGGCTGTGTTCCACAAAACCCCCTGCAATTATTGGAGTACGTTATTAAAGAATATTTTTGAAATGTTTATGTTGTGGAATCTTCTATGGGGAGGTGAGTACCTCTTCCCCTATTTTTAATTTGAACATTGTTTTATCCTTTTGGCGCCAACAAGTATCACTAGTCCACCTTTGATGAAAGGGTCTACTCCCATTCTTCCTGCCTACAGAGAGCGACATTTTAATCTACCTTGAGGGGACGGGTCAAGTTCACCTAACGACGTGACAGTGGTTGCTTGCCAGCAACCTACCTTTGTGAATATATCTTATATTGTTTTCTTTCTACCATATTGGACGAAAATACTACACTATAATGGGCACTCTATTTCTCTGTTGTTATTGCAAGTTACCTAATGCACGCGTTCAGGGACGGATCAAGATCAAGTTGCGCCTGGGGCAAGGTCAGGTTTTGGCGCCTAAAGGTAAGGTTTTGGCGCCTAAACTGCCATTCATTTTGCCGCCTTTTTAAGAATTCAACAAACTGCGCCTGGGGCAAGATACCCGCTTGCCCCCCCCCTAGATCCGTCCCTGCACGAGTTATAATGTGTTATGAGTGTGAACTGCAATGGAGACTGGCCATAGACTTTACTACTAAGTCTGCATGCAATGACTTAGAATAACACGATCAGTTACAATGCAGTGATGTGAACAGGTCCATAAAACTATATTAGCGGTGAGTTGACATGCAGAATTATTCTGCAATGCAACTGAGCACTGTAAACTAGGCATTAAAGTATGATGACTTCAGGTTATTAATTAGTAGCATTTGCATAAACTGAAGTACACTGCAAAGTTAGGACTCTTTTCCACAGGCAGTTGATAGGCAGTGAAATGCCTCTAAAACTCTCATAACTGCTCACGACTACCTGATAACTGTTTACTGAGCACACAGTTCAACTGCTCGTGGAAAAGAGGCCTTAAAGTGGATCTAAGATGAAAAACTAACTATAACAAGTAACTTGTCTATATATCTTATCTAAAGTTTAGATAGTTTACACAGCATATCTAGCTGCAAAAGTTTGATTATTTATTCTTGTGATACAATGAGGGCAGCCATGTTCTGTTTGTGACATTTTCAGAGGCTAAGGGCTGGAGATGATATCAGCTTGCCTGTGTGTAAATTCAGTTTCCTCTCCTTCTCCCCTCTGCCTCTGAAATCAATGGCTAGTAACCCCTCCCCCTCCTCCTGCCCAGACTGAGCTCCTGAAAGCCCTTGCTACTGTCTGAAAATGCCAAGGCACTCTGAAAAGCTGTGGACGAGGCTTGTTTAGTTTATAGGGAATTAGAGTATTGAAACAAAAACAAAAAAGTATTTGGCTTGAGGAATGCCCCATAAACTATATGAAAGGAACACAATTATGCAATGAGTAAAAGTTTATCTTAGATCCACTTTAATCAGTTTATCAACTGCAGTAGGCTAACAATTCTCTGTGCTCCATTTGTTCTTTGGTATTCCCTTACCACAAAGGTAACCACTGTTTATTCTTCCGGTCTTGGCTTAACTAGGTCTGTTTTAGCTGTAGTGATGTCATTAAACACCTGAAGTAAAAAACTAACAATACAGCAGAGCAATACTCGGGTCTGGAGGCAAATATTTAACAGAAACCTTTCTTTTCTTTATCTTTTAAATACAAATGGAAAGTCATCATTCTTTAGTTGCTAAGGTGAGAAAGCAAACAGTCAGCTCCTCTAAAAGGAGATTTTATCTAAGTTTACAGAGGATTATGAACACTGCTAGAAATTAAGCCACAGTAGACTAAAATATTGCATAGTCATTAGAAATCCAACTGCAAAGAGTAAAGGTCAGATAGGTAGGTAAGGTTAAAGCGGATCCGAGATGAAAAACTAACTATAACAAGTAACTTGTCTATATATCTTATGTACAGTTTAGATCAGGGGTCTCAAACTCAATTTACCCGGGGGCCGCAGGAGGCAAAGTCAGGATGAGGCTGGGCCGCATAAGGGATTTCACGTGTCCCCGCCGCAAAACGAGGGCTGCAGAGCCCCCAAATCGCCCCGGGGGGCAATCCGCCGGCATTTCCTGGAAGGGGCAGAGCTTTCAGCTTCAGCTGACCCCACATAATTCAAAAAAAAAATTCCCACACTCTAAACATAAAATTTTTTGGGGGGAAAATAGGAAAAAATGCCAGGAATCTTCATACAGCCATATTGCGGCTGTATAGCGATCCCTGGCCAAAGCGCTGCGGCTGCGTATGGACCCCCTGGAAACCCTGTCAGGAAATGTATTGCTCTTTCTTTTGATACATGTAAAATGACACTACTGTTAGGCTTGCTACTAAAAGTGACATTTACCGCATTTAAAAGTATACTATTTTCCTTTGAAACTTTAAAATCGATTTTCTCAAAAACTATAAGGTCTTTTTGAAAAATTGTTTTTTCCTCTTATTCCTAATGATCTCCTTAACATATCCTGCAAATGTAGGGTTTCTAGCATTTAAGGTGGATTTGCTATAAACCATTAAAGTCGGCGGGTTTTTAAATGTGTATTTTTTTCCTTTGCAACTTTAAAATCGATTTTCTCAAAAACTATAAGGCCGATTTGAAAAAAAATGTTTTCCTCTTGTAGCCACTGGGGGCCCCTACAAGCTCTGGGGCCCTGGGGCCACAAAATATTGTATCGAGGGCCGCAAATGGCCCGCGGGCCGCGAGTTTGAGACCCCTGGTTTAGATGGTTTAAACAGCAAATCTGTCTGCATACTGCTTTATTAGAATATGTTTATTTCTCCCTGTGATACAATGACAGCAGCCATGTTGTTTGTAAACATTACACAGAGGCAGGCTTATCTCCACAATCAGCACTCAGACTGAAAAAAACCTAATCCCCCCTCCTCCTCCCTCCGCCCCTCTGCCTCTGAAATCTCTGGCTAGTAACACCTCCCCCTCCTCCTGCCCAGACTGAGCTCCCATGAGACATTGCTACTGCCAAGGCTCTCTGAAAACTGTGGGTGGGGCTTATTTCGTTTATAGGGAATTAGAGTATTAAAACAAAAACAAAGTATTTGGCTTGAGGAATGCCCTATAAACCATAGGAAAGGAACACAATTATGCAATGAGTAAAAGTTCATCTCAGATCCACTTTAAGATACATGTAGCGATTCTGATTCTATTGACAAAGCGAACGACTTTATTGGGGAATTGACTTCAGTATAATTATTATTATTATTATTATTGATTTATAAAGCGCCAACATATTCGGTGGTGCTGTACAAAGTAAGAAACAAACATGGGGTGCATAATAATGCAGACAATGGTGTACACTAATATACAAGATACATAATTAGTGACAAAATACAAAAAATAACACAGAATACAAAAATAGAATTGGTAATGACAGTGATAAAAGTAACATGATGAATAAAATGTATAATGATTTCCAAGACACAAAAGGGGGAGAGAGCCCTGCCCTTGCGAGCTTACAATCTAAAGGGAATGGAAGGAAACAAGAGGAGGGGTAGTATACGATAAAATATATAAAGGCAGTGTGTTTTAAGATACCTAGTAGGAGTGCAATTTGGTCTTAGGACAAAGGGAAGTGGCCTAAGGTTTTTAGAGAGTGTTTAAAGGTTACAAAGGTTGGCGAGTGACGGATGTGTTGTGGGTTGATCAAAAGTCGATCAGCTAGTGACCCACACACTATAAACGATATCTCATGCAATTCACCCTCACTAATCCATCTGAACGATGTTGTGTCTCCATAATCTGAATGCAAAAAGTCGATCGAATGATACGTAAACAGTAGCCAATTCCTCTGCAATTGACCAATATCTTGCATCCTACTCGATCGACTAAGCTAGTCAATTCAACATGATATCAGCCACTTTTCATCGATTGGGCATACTGGAACACACTTGATTCTCTCTCGATTCGATAAAATTATTGAATCAAATAGTCGATAATACAGCAAAATCGCTAGATGTATGGGCACCTTTTAGGTAGCCATACATCTAGCAAGGATGGGCAGATTTGACCAAGAGACAAATCTCTCTCCGATTAAATCTGATTAGAGAGAGATCTGTCGGCTGCCCAATCAATACAGGCTGATTCCCGATCGATTTCAGCATGAAATCTCTTGGGAATCGTCCAAGTCCCCTGCATCCACTGTAACACCACTGTTCTCCTAGTGTATAAATGTATATGTGTACATTTATACATTACCTGTCCTGTGTCGCGGTGCCAACCCGTCTTCCAAATCTGCCACTCTTCCATTAGCCCTATACATCCCCACAACACACACGACATGTGCTCTGCATCAGTGCTGTGTATAGGGCTAATGGAAGAGTGGCGGATTCGAAAAATGGATGGGCACCATGACACAGGACAGGTAATGTATAATTGCACACATGTACATTTATACATGGGGGAACAGTGCCAGGGGTTGCCCCGCGTTTATTACTCGTCCCGATATCTCTTGCCATTACTGCCGCACACCCAATTGACTACGACGGCCCCAACATGCAGCATGTCCGATCGGCATGCTCGCCCTGAGATTGGTTGCATCGTCAATCCGGCATGCACTTGTTGGCACCGATTTTCATTAATAATTATTGAATCGGATGGTCGATCGGCAGGTAAGTCGCTAGATGGGTATCTTTGGGCATCAGAAACAGTATTTAACCACTTAAAGACAACTGGATGAATATATTTGTCCAGTGTAGTTGTGGAGAGTGCACCACCATTTTGTTATTAAATGAGGCACGTGGTATCAATTCAACTGTGACAAGTTGTAGAATACATTTTGGTATGTTTTAAAGCTTGGACCCACATCACATAAAAAATAGGTAGGGACAAACTCAATAAAACATAAAAAAGTCATTTTCAAAATTATGATCAAACTTGGGAAAGTTTTAGCAAAACAACAAGAGACATATATGGTATCATTTTAACCATGATAGCGTTTAAAGAGTTTTGGGGTTGAGGCCTATGTATTGTATACTCTTTTTTTTAGTCACAAACTGAATCAAAAGAAATTAAATGTTTGCATATTCTGTAACAAAATAAAAGACTTGTAAAATGAAAACAAAGCAACAGAATGTAAAAAAAAAAAACATATATTGTTTTAGGAACCTGGCTTTTTAAATATGTATGTCATGGGGGTATATTACTATCATTTTGCAAATAAGGTCTTGTAATCATTGATAGTGTACAATGAGAAAGCAAGAAACAAAAAACAGAAAAAAGACACCTTTATTTTCCAAATACAATATTGTCACCACACATTGTACTAGGAACATAATGTAAATGTTGTGATAACCAGGATGGATAAACAAATAAAATTTGTGGGTTTAACTTATAGTTGGCACTGTTAATTGTAAAGCTATAATTGCTGTAAATGGAGAAATAGTGTGTTTTTTCAATTTTTTCACTCATTTTCCCTTTAAAATGCATAGAATATAAGGTAATTACTAAACAAAATTATCACACATTTGAAGCCTATTTTGTCCTGAAAAAAACAATATATCGATCATTTAGGTGTTATAAGACGTAATAAAGTTATTGGGGAATGAATGGGAGAAGCGCTGATAAGTGAAAATTGCTCTCGTCCTTAAAGAGACTCTGAAGTCTCTTAAAAATCCTGTTTTTATTACAAAATCCTGATTATCATGTCAGCCCTACCTAAACCCAAGCTGCCATGATAAACAGGATTTTGTAATTAAAACAGGATTTTTAAGAGACTTCAGTGTCTCTTTAAGTGATTAACCTTAAGGTGATTTGTTAGGGTTAAGCGAATGAAGGGACTGGCACTGAAACTCCATTGAAAACCAAGTTATGCAGCCAATGCAGGAGAGAGTATTAGGTGTGCTGTTCCAGATAGTCTAAGCCAGTGTTTAAACCGACCAATGCCGGCTGTATACCTATCAGCATCCCACAAACTAAAGGCTGTTACACTGGAGCAGCAGACAGGCAGTGAACCCACCACTGTCAACTGTTCAGGCGACTGTATTTATATTAACAGTAGCACTTCTGGTTGAAGATCTGAAACAAAACAACACAAAAAAACAAACCTGTTCCTGTGCAGTTTTCACAGGGAGTCATTGTTAGACCCTGTACTTGGGTGCATCTATTGCCATTGCTATAATGGTAAGATTATACTCTAATAGTTTATTGTCATCCTCTGATATGTCTCGGTAGTTGGGATGTTATTTTGGTCCGTAATTAATATGTCTACTGTGTATTGATTTTCTAGATTGCAGATACAGTAACTGAGAACACAAGGCTACTGTTGGCTATTGATAACACCAAACTGGCTTCTGATGACTTCCAGGAAAAGTGAGTATCCGAGGTAAAAAATGGATCCATAAAATATCCATAAAATGCACTTAAACCTCATCTGCAGAATGCTGAACTCTTGGTGCAGGTGATAAGGACAGAACAATCTTCTCCGGAAACAGTAAATTCGGGCGCCTGAGGCTAGTGGACAAATCGGGCGCCGCCATTCACTCCTATAATAAATATCGTTTAATGGGCGCCCGATAGGAAAAAAGGGCGCCGGTGAAAAATAACGTTTTAAAAGCGGCGCCCGGAGACTTAATGTTTTATTACTGCTTCTCATGATTACACATTATTTAATGATTTATACATTTTTAAATATTATTTTTAAACGAAAAACAGTACAATATTTTTTTCAAACATTATTTTTAAACGAAAAACAGTACTTTTTTTTTTTTACATTATTTTTAAACGAAAAAACCAACAGGGGGGTCTTAGGTTTAGGCACCAACAGGGGGGTCTTAGGTTTAGGCATCAACAGGGGGGGTCTTAGGTTTAGGCACCAACAGGGGGGTCTTAGGTTTAGGCACCAACAGGGGGGTCTTAGGTTTAGGCACCAACAGGGGGGTCTTAGGTTTAGGCACCAACAGGGGGGTCTTAGGTTTAGGCACCAACAGGGGGGTCTTAGGTTTAGGCACTAACAGGGGGGTCTAGGGGTTAGGGGTAGGTACAGGGAGGGTTACTTAGGCACCAACAGGGGGGGTCTTAGGTTTAGGCATCAACAGGGGGGTCTAGGGGTTAGGGGTAGGTACAGGGAGGGTTACTTAGTAATTTTTTTTTTTTTTTACGTTATTATACGTTTCAGTATTTAAACGAAAGATTAACGTTTTTACAATTGCCGATTTAATGCACATTATTTAATGATTTATAACTTTAAAAAACATTAATTTTAAACAAAATATAGTACAATACATTTTTAAACGTTATCCATGCTTATCGTTAAAAACCCGGCGCCCTTTTTTCCCAGCGCCCCTTTTTAACGTACGCATCTTCTCCCTTCCTTCCTCTGCAGACACATAAACCACTGCTGACCAAAAAAGTAATCTAGTTAAATTGAACGAAAATGTCACTCGGTTAAAAGAAAAAAAGCCTGAAAATACAATGTTATTGCTCCAGGGTTGTCTTGCAGGTCTGTGACCCCCCTCATCTTCACCACCAATCCATTGGCCATGTCCCAATCGGCTCGATTCACAAAGTCAGCACGCCTAAAATACTTTAGGTGGGATAACCATTGCACCACGCTGGTCAAAAGCCAGTTTAGGCGTGATAAGTTTAGATAAGTTTAGATCGCGCGAAAAGCAGTGCCATTAAACTCTATGCGAAGTGCACCAGACTTTGCTAGTGCAAAACTTTTGATCAGCTGTGCACTGCGGTGCTATCCTAGTTGGTTCTTAAACTTATCACGCCTAAACTTATCATGCCTAAACTTATCATGCCTAAACTTATCACGCCTAAACTGAGTTTAGGCGTGATAAGGGGCTTTTCACCAGGGTGCTAACTGTTAGCGCCGCTTTGTGAATCAAGCCTATTGTGTCTGCTCAGATGTGAAAGAGAAGGCCCCCTTTCTATTTTTTGGTATTGCGAGTGTTAAAGCGACCACACATCTAGCGATGCATGGGCAGATCAACCAAGAGACAGATCTCTCCCTGGTGCCAATGTGATGTAAGATCTCACCTGTCTTGCTGCTGCTACCACCAGCCTCCTTCGCTATTACCCTCATGTCTGCCATTGCACCGAACATGTACCACAGGGGCCATGTGTGACGTCACACAAGTGTCTGGTGCCACACAGGGAGGAGGCAGGGGGTCCCGGAAGCGGACCTAGTGAGATTTTACACTGCACAGGCACAGACTAATCTTAAAGGCACCAGTACCCTCAGAAGACCATGCTAATTCCATTTTTACAGGTTACATTTAGAATTACATTAGCCCTAACCTCTCTAAAATTAGATTTAAAAAATATATATGATTAAATATGAGGACAATATCCCTAATCCTCACTCATATTGTTTGCATTATATGCTATATAGTGATAGCACTAATAATGAAGCTAAGCCTCTCTTAAGAGAATTAATATGTGAAAAGCAACATTGAGTTATGCAGGCAATCATGTAAGCAGAGTTGCTTTCATAAAATAAATTCCTCAGATAATCCCCAATGAGTATGCCTTGAACTAATGATAATCTGCACTGCTATGCAGTCTACCTGCACACTGGATGAAAACATGTTGTTTTTTTTCCTTTAGGTGGAGCACAGAATCTGTGCTGCGTCAATCTGTGGAAAGGGACATGAATTCTCTGAGAAAATCAAAGGAAAGCAATGAAGCCATTAATGATAGTCTGAGAGCCGATTTAGACGACCTACAGAATGAGCTGTTGACTTTAAAGGCTGACCATAAGAAGGTACCATTAATGAGTAACTTTCAATAGGCCGCACAATAATTAACCAGCTGTGGAACCTTTTGACATATTTTTTGACTAATGAAGTGGTGCAGACTTGAAAGCTGAAATGTTTCTTGATAAACAGCTTATTGTTGTGGCTTTGAGCCTCATCTAAGTAATGATTCTCTGTATTCATGATGCTAAAGACCTGCGTCTTTCCAATGTTATTTTGAAGGTTGTTACCTAGCAATCTAGTCTCTGGGTTTATAAGAAGCCAGTAAACCAGCAAACTCTGAGGCAGGGGTCACACTTGCAGGGCCGTTTTCCCCTGCGTTTCCCAGGATTCCGTCGGGTTTTGCGGTCGCGTCTAACGCGTGCGCTTTTCCGTGTGTGTTTCCGCGTTTATGCGTTTGCATGGCATGTACTGCCATGCAACGTGCGGGAAAAAGCAGAAAACTGTGCGTTTAGAAAACGCGGAAAAAACGCGGAAAAAAACGCGCACAAACGCATGCGGTACAGCGTTTCCTGCCCTAGGCTATTAATTTCAATAGCCTCTAAAATCGTGCGCGTTTTGCCGTTCGCGGCAAAACGCGCAAAAATGCATGTAGTGTGTTCCCTGCCACTCTTCTGTCCAATGAAATTCATTAGTGTTTGCTAGGAAACTGGGGTTCACAGGTTATCAGGTGACCGGCTATTTATAATGCTACAGGACTGCATTGGTTAAACTGCTAAATTCACCCAGTGTTCTCGGTTGAGTGGTTTCATCTTTGCTGCCTGGGGAATTATATCTTAACATATACCTGTCAATAATGATGTAGACCAATGCATTTCTTGTTCATTACAGCATCCACCAACACTGATGAGGAAACTAACAGCAACGTTTTAAGGGAGGGATCACCCTTGCAGAGCCATTTTCCCATGCAATTCCCAGGTTTTCATCAGCTTTTGTGATCACGTTTTCCATGAACGTTTTGCCGTGATCGTTCCGTGATTTTTTGTTTGTGGCAGCATAACCTGCAATTTAAAAATCAGGGGGGGAAGGCAGAACACTTTGCAATTTAGAAACGCATAGAAAATCACAAATGCACAACACAAAAGACCGGTCACGTCAAGAATTTCCTGAGCGAGGCTATTGACTTCAATAGAATGTGGAATCATGCGCGTTTTGGCGTCCGTGGCAAAACACGCACAAATGCAGCTAGCTAGTGTGTTTCCTGCTTAAGAAGCCTACCCTAAAGAAAAAAAATAATAAAATTAATAAATGATTAAAATGTCTAAAAGCTGGAGAAGTAATCCCCCCCCACTCCCCACGGAATAAATATACACTTATATTAATACCATGATTATTTAAGACTCTGATGAGGGTAAATTGTTTCCAGTAGGGATCTCTATCTATTTCATGTTTTGTTTTTAAATATACAGTTATTATTTTTTTCTTTATGATACGCCCTCTAATAAAACTTGATTATGGTATGTTATTTTCATATGTCTTGGTGCACTTTATGTCCTTGGATTAAACTGGATTTTTATGTTTTTTATGTCACGCTGGGTTTAAATGAAGACAAAAAAAAATTGGCACATTTATGAAGAGCAAAAATGGAACACATATACAGAGCAACCAATCAGCCTTCAACTACTGAGTTAAAGAAAGATTCCGATTGGTTGCTCTGTGCAACTGCTCCACATTTTCTCGTTACCTGTATTGATTATCCACTTGAGGACCAACATCTAAACCCCCCCTAAAGGACCAGAGCAGTTTGAAAAATGTATAGGTCCCCCATTTAGATAGCCAGCCATAGGTATCCCCAGTATGGATAGCTAGACATGAGTGTCCACAGTATAGATAGGTGTCCCCAATATAGGCAGCGGGCATTATTCAGCTCCAGCGACGAGCAACTCTCCCCGCCTCCACTCTGCCTGGCAACCAGCCGTGCACTGCTGCTAAGTTCTGGGTCCCAGTTTGATGATGTCATCAAGCCAGTGCAAAGCTGGATGCCCGGGCAGAGTAGAGGGGAAGCGACAATCGCTGGAGGAACTTCAGGAAAGGGAGTCCCGGTCCTCTTCCTTCCTTCTGCTGCCACCGCTGCTTCAGTGATCACTATGATCATCGGGGAACATAGTGATCACGTGATCAGGAGCCGATCACCATGGCTCCTGATCAGTGAGGGGAGATGTCAGCTGTCACATGACAGCCTAATCTTCCCTCTTGGGTGTATGCGATCGCAGCGGGACTTCAAGGACGTTACAGTTATGTCCTGTCAGCAGCAGGCAGCTACACAGAGGACGTAACTGTAACGTCCTTGGTCCCAAAGAGGTTAATCTGCCACAAAGTCTCATGATGAATACTGTTAATATAGAGTATTGGTTTACTGCTCACTTGTTCACTTTACTGCTCACAATTGTTCACTTACTCAAGCCAAGGAAGGTACATACACAGAGGCATTTTAATGTTCAGGGTGGCGTAAGATTTAAGTATGCTAATGTAAAAAAATGTACTTATACAGGATCTTGCAGCTGTGGAAAAATCATTGGCTCGTGGAAAGGTGGAAGTTGCTGTGGATGCTGTCCAGGGGCCCGATCTGCAGTCTATTTTATCTGAAATTCGTTCACAGTACGAAGACATCATAAAGAAAAACAAGGAGGATGCAGATGCTCTATTTCAGGCACAGGTACATTTACAGAACAACATTTTTACATTCATTAGACTAGTGAACTATAAGGTAAGTTACTTTAAATGGATGATGATATCTGAAAAGATTTGTTGTCTTTAATTCATAAAGGCTATTATGCTAGATCAGACTGGTATGATTCTTGGTAGTCAAAATCACCTCCAAGTATCTATGTGAGAAAGACCAGGAGCCCAATGGTGCAGTATCGTATATATCGTATAGAGTTGGTATATGATAGAAAAATGTAAGAGCTCACAAAGGTGGGTGGCAACAATCTGCAACCACCATTCAAGCCTACAAGAAAATAACCGTCCTCGCACATATTTCAGGTCCTCTCGGAAGGCTCTGATCGGTCGCACTTTATTGCTTACATTAATGCTTACAATGTAAGACCCCTAACAGAGTACTTACGATCGATCACACACTTAGCTTGGTCCATTTTATAGTGTATTTAAAAAAAATTCCAACAAAAAACACTGAACGTAGTCAATGAACAATACACCAATAAGCAACAACATAAAAAACACTGACAGGTGGTGTGAATAACATGGACTAACTTGTTATAATAGCACTTGCCACAAGGTGGAATATATTAGGCAAGAAGTGTATGGATAAGAAGGAGGCACGCAGTAGGCTTTTATAGTTGCATTTATCAAATCTCAGCAGTGACACAACATGTTTCTGAGTGACGCAAAACATGTTGTGTAACTGATGAGATTTCATAAACGCAAGGCTGAGTCATAAACGCTAGGCTGAGTCATAGACCCTTGTTGCTGTATGTTCCATCCCATATTGCCTGATGAAGCCGGGCCACACCAGTGAAACGCGTTGCTTTGCCCCTTTGGAGTGTATATATAAATACAATTGCTTGTTGATATAATATCAACCTGTTTTTGTGTCTGCTTGGAGGAGGTTAGTCCACCACTGCCAGCCCTTTTTTCTGCTTAAGTTTTAGCTACTTTTATCCTTTTGGCGCCTCTGTTCATTTACACATTGTTCAAGTCCACCCCTGGTGGAAGGGTGTCAACCCCTTGTTTCCAGATCTACAGATAGCGAATTCTTAATCCTGAGCGGGGACAGGTCTAATATCCCCACCTACATCTACAGTGGTTGCCTTAGTGGTAACCTATGTATGTGAGTATAACTTTACATACTTGCCTCTCATTACCCACATCAGTCCAGTACATACTGCACTATATTGGGCTCTCGGTGTTCTCTCTTGTTTTCTTGTTGATATGTAGTTGTGTCACTAGTAGGAATGGTCAATGTGATGCAAATAATTCTGCGTTGATGCAGGTTTATGCAAATGTCGTATGCAAATATATGTTGATATGTTGTTAAATTTGGGGTTGGTGATTGCAAATTAAGTTACATGGTAGTACTATACTCTACATATATACTCCCTGCAGAGCTGTTGTGAATCCACTAAAAAATATTTTGCACATTGAATTCAGAGGTGTTGTCTATCACCTGTGAACCTGCATCAGATCATGCATGAAGAATATGTAATAGAGGAAGAATCCCCTCATTCTCCTGCAGAGTACCTACGCTACACCTAACAGCAATATTCTAAGTTTAGTTATAGTGCATAAAAACACAGAGGTACACAAATGCTTAAAACTTAGAATGCCCCAACACACTGTCTGTTTAATAAAATTCACTGGAACCCTGATCAGCTGGGTTCCAGTGTATAGCTCCACTCTCTATATCATACATATCAGATACAGAAAAAGTAGAGGCCTTTTTCTGCAAGGTGGCAGAACTACGCACTGGAACCCGGATGTGGGGCTCTGGTGAATCTTATTATGCAGAGACATACTGGGGCATTCACGTTGGCCGGGATGGCTGACAAGGTAGAATGTTAGCTTCCTGATCAGGATCTTTTTGTTCCCAAAAGCAGAAGCCAGCTCATTATAGCTTTAAAATTCCTAAGCTTTGGCAGTGATGAATTGTTACATACTCTCAATCAACAAAATTGTAATAGGCAAATTAGAGGAGTCGGAGTCGAGGAGTCAGTGGAATCATAAACTGAGGAGTCGGCATCAAGTGATTTTTGTAGTGACTCCACAGCCCTGGAAAATATGCCTTAGAGGAGATCTAATTAAAATGTATAAATACATCAGAGGGCAATATAAAAGCTTGGCAGATAAGCTTTCAGTGCCTAGGCTTGTGCAAAGACCTGTGCATGGAGGAAAAAAGTTTTAGCCATTTATTTAGAAAAGGGTTCTTTACAGTTAAGGTGACCATACATCAAGCGACTTGGCGTCCAATTGACCATCCAATTCACTTATTATAATCGGATCAGATGAAAATCGGTGCCTCCAACTGCATGCCCAAGCAATGATTTGACCAATTTTGTGCCAAAATTAGTCACATGAATCCAGGGCCGGCCCTAGACTTTTTGTCGCCTGAGGCAAAAAAAAAATTTTCATGAGCGGGCCGGCCCTGCATGAATCAGTCGGACATGCTGCAAGATGTAGGGAAGACATGATAGATAGGATGCACGGCGGTAAAAGCAAGCGATATTGGGAGGAACAATGAACTTGACGAAACCCACAGCGCTGTTCTGGCAGTGTATAAATGTGCATGTATATGTGCATTTATACATTACCTGTCCTGTGTTGCGATGCCCTTCCGTCTTCCAAATCCACAGCACTTTATTAGCCCCATATACGCTGGAAGCGCACAGCACACGCACGCCACGCCGGCAGCATGTACGAGGCTAATAAAAAGTGGCGGATTCAGAAGACAGACAGCACCGCGACACAGGACAGGTAATGTATAAATGCACACATGTACATTTATACACTACTAGTATAGGAGACTCGGTGGCACATTTACTGCAGCCAACGGGCTTGTCAATCTGCCGTGTCGGGCGAGTGTTTCCTGATGCCGCTGCCGCCTTCTTCCTGGACCTTCATGCGGAAAGAGCAGATCTGTGGACTGTGGTGAAGTACTTTGCTTTTCCCTGTAGTTGTTGGGGAGGGGAGGGTGTTTTAGAGTGTGTGCATGTGTATTACTTTGTACTGGATCGCGTGTGTGTGATCTTGCACTGAATCTTGTGTGTCTGCTGTGTGTCTTAACTTTGCACTGGATTGAGTGGTGTGTGTGTGTGTGTGTGTGTACAGTGTGTATGGCCCAGTGCACACCAAAACCGCTAGCACATCCGCAATACGCTAGCGGTTTTGGGAGCTGATTTCAGAGCGATTCTAGGTATGTTTAGAGAGGTTTTCTAAACATACCTAGTGGTTTTGGGTGCGTTTTTGTGTAGCAGATTACACATATTGTTACAGTAAAAGCTGTTACTGAACAGCTTCTGTAACAAAAATGCCTGGCAAACCGCTCTGAAGTAGCGTTTTTCAGAGCGGTTTGCGTTTTTCCTATACTTTACATTGAGGACGAAACGCTTCCGAAAACCGCAAACGCGCAGCAGGAGGCGCGTTTGCGGCTTTGCAAAAACCTCAAACCGCTGGTGTGCACCATCCCATTGCAATACATTAGCCAAGCGTTTTTCCAGGCGGATGCGGCCGGCGGATCGCTCCAAAAACCGCTCGGTGTGCACTAGGCCTATGTGTGTGTTACTTTGTACTGAGTCCTGTGTGTGGTGTGTGTGTGTTACTTTGTACTGAATCCTCTGTGTGTGTGGTGTGTGTGTGTTAACTTTGCACTGGATCCTGTGTGTTTGTGTTACTTTGTACTGGAGCATGTGTGTTAACTTGCGCTGTATCCTGTGTGTGTGCGCGCGTTTGTGTGCTACTTTGTACTGGAGTGTGTGTGTGTGTGTGTGTGAACTTGCACTGAATCCTGTGTGTTTGTGTGTGTGTGTGTGTGTGTGTGTGTGTGTTTGTGTGTGTGTGTGTGTGTGTGTGTGTGTTAAAGTGTACTGGACTCTGGACTTTTTTTTGTTTAATTCTCCCCATGAGGGAGGTTTGTAACGCAGTGTGCCGTTGAGGGAAGCACCATTGCTTATGGGGGGCTGTCCTCTAGCCCTTCCATCCATGTGGAGTGTGACATGAGAGTCCAGAGCGATTATTTGGAGTTCAAAGATTCCACGCATGGAGCATGCTTCCAGCTGTCCCTATGCATGTCGGGAGATGTACTCGCATCTACAAACTACAGCTCCCAGCATGCATTGCAACAGCCAAAAGCACATTCTACAGGTGGAATCTTTAAACTCCTGGTCACAGCGGACTCCCATTACGCAGTCCACATAGATGGGAGGCAAGAGAAGCAGCCTCCCATAGTTAACCTCCGATCGCTGCCGCTACCCGCCGATTCGCCGCTATACCCGTCGCCGCAGCCGCCCCCCCCCCCCCCAGACCCCGTGCGCTGCCTGGCTAATCAGTGCCCCTTTGACGTCACAACGTAGATGACGTCGGTGACGTCATCCCGCCCCGTCGCCAAAGGCGATCGGAGGGGCTGGGGGGATGCCGCTCAGCAGCGGCTATCATGACATTGTCTCGCTACATGAAAAAAAAAAAATTTAAAAAAGGTATTTGCTGCCCCCTGGCAAGTTTTAACAAACCGCCAGGGAGGTTAAATGTGGAATGTATTGCCACAGAAAGTAGTTATGGCATATTTTATATCTGCCTTTGAGGAGGGCTTAGATGCTTTTCTTGTGTTGAAAGACATTCAAGGCTAAAATTAGTAGGTCATTCCCAGTGGTGTTGATCCAAAGATTTTATTTGATTGCCATCTGGAGTGGGGAAGGAATTATTTCCCCTGTTGGGGCTAATTAGACCATACCTTGTAAGGAATTTTCATCCTTCTCTGGATCAACAGGGATATGTGAGGGTGTAGGTTAGTGTTGTACTTTATTTTCTGGTTTAACGTCTTTTTTTTTCAACCTAAATAACTACAGTGTTTCCCCTAATTTAAGACATCCCCTGAGATTAAGCCCTAGCAGGAATTCCTAGCATGCTTGAAATATAAGACATCCACGAATGTAAGCCCTCCCCGAATATAAGCCATAGCAGCAGCCCACATGACACCAGCAAGTCACGCTCAATACAAAGCCTGGATACAGGATAGCAGCAGGATAATGGGAGTTGTACAGTCCTGTATATGTGTCAATTTGTGTGTTTGTTGGAGCCAGCCTTCCTGATGTGTCGTGATAAGCATCATCAGCACTTCACCTCTTCACCTTTTCCCAGGACACACAGCTTATCCTATCATAGCTCTGGGGAGCCTGACAGAGTTCTCTGTCTGCAAGAAATAGACTTAAGGTGCGTACACACGCACTACCACCAGCAACGACAGGTCCGCAGCGCGTACACACGTGCTACTGTCGGCTGAACGTTCGCCAAATGGGAGGGGCCGGCAGACCCGTCGTTGCCGGCAGTAGTGCGTGTGTATGCACCTTTACCCACATGATCAGCAGAATCAATTTCTTGTAAGAAATCATAATTTTATGACTGATCTGCAACTGTTGTTTCTGAATGTTAACAGTATTAACTAAATTCAACAATATCATTTGTTTTTTAGTATGAGGATGTGTCATTACAACTGGCAAAGGAAGATGAAGATGTCCGAAGGACACAAGATGAACTCAGGGAGAAAAAATCTGTGTTACACAGTCTACAGCTGGAATTGGACACCGCAGGAAACCAGGTAAGAATACATGAGTGCTTCATAGACTATACTGCTATCAATGGACAACCTGAAGCTAATAAAGCCAGCATTTACATGTTAGCATATTCTGCAAATATTCTCATGAGTTCCACCCAAGAGGGAAAAGCTAAGATTTGCAAACACATTTTGTAGAAGCTGATTCAGTTAAACAGCAGTTATCTGTGAACTGTTTAGTGGTTTGTCAATGTCCTGAGACACAAGGCGGCTGAGATGAGTAAACTGCTCGGGTGAGCCGTTACAGGAGTTGGAGGAATCCTCTCTTGAAACATCAAAGGAGGGATTAACAGCAGCTCAAACAGCTGATAAGCTGCCTCCTACTGCACAATGGTATGTGCTGATTTGGCGTCAGATAATTTCCTCTGCTGACGCCACTCATCTCTAACTAAGGGTAATGTAATATTGAAATAGACTTTTTTTCTGCTACAATATATGTGTTAAACATTGCCACACTTGCACATATTTTATATTAAATGACATTATAACCAGTTATTTAACCATAGTGCCCCTTTAACTGTACTTCCTAGAAAAAAGTAATGTATTAGAATATATTTAGCTCATCATATACAGTACAAAGGTTCAATGTGGTGCCCACTCACCGCACTGTAGAACTGTCAGCTATTTGGGAAATTCTGCAGATGGCAGTATGCACTGTTGCGTACAGGGCATGCATGAATGGACTGTGAAGTGAGCACAATGGTGCTAAAGGCAGCTAACACAATTGAAAGGAGGTGCAAATTTGGATGACAGTAAGTAATAACTAATTCCTGGTCGCTAGGAAACTGCTTTGCTACATATCTTGTTCACTTGAATACCTCAGTACTACCAGAAGGCTTGGATCTCACAAGTTACTGTATTTTTTGGATTATAAGACTCACTTCCCAAAACTGGGGAAAAAGTCACTGCGTCTTATAGTCCAAATGCAGGGAGTTCTGGACTTGTGAATGCCTGCCAATACAAACCTTTAACCCACTGAAATGTCAGGGGCTTCCTGTACTGTGCCCATGCAGAGTAGGACACAGGTGGACAAACGGAGGACACAACGGGGCATAGAGGTGGACACAAGGGGGACATGAAAGGGCATAGAGTAGGACACAAGAAAGACAGGGACACATGGTGGGCACAGAAGGGCACAAGGGGGACAAAGAAGGACACAGGGAGACACAAGTGGTACAAGGGGGCATGAGGAACAAAGGGGGCATAATCCACAAGATGCCCCTTCACCATGGATCCACCAGGTTTAGTATATATTTTTTTCCTCTGGCTTTTGTCCTCTAAACCTAGGTGCATCTTATAGTCCAAAAAATACAGTAATTAAGTCAAAAAAAATACAGTAATTAGGGTTATTGACTGTGCAATTATACATAACTGTGACCTCCTCCAGGGTTGAGGAGGTGGACTTAAAGAATAAGCTTACATATAAATATATTTAATCAGATGCTGGATGATGTGGAAACAACCTGGCAGCCTTTTATTTAGAAACCTTTCTTCTGTATGTGACCCCCGCCCCCAACCACCCCCTCAGCCCCTCCTCCCCCCCCCCCCCCGATGCGCCTGGGGGGAGCTCCGCCCTGCCCACTCCTAAAAGTGGCATGGGTCAGAAATACTTCTAAGGGCTGGAGGAAGCCCCAGGTAAGTGAAGCTTAACTTTTTGTAGTTATTACAGCGAAAGGGAGTGCAAGCCTGTTTCAAGCACAGAAAACACATAGCATAATAATGAGAAAAGGTCAATTATAAACAAAGAGTAGAAAAAAGTCACTAAATAAAAATAAACTGTAATAAAAAGTTTAACTTTTTGTGTTTTACAGATTAATGCCCTGAGGAGAGACCTTGAAGAAACAGAACTCCGGTACAAGAAAGAACTGGAAAAAATACAGGGCAATATAGGCTTAGTAGAGCAGGAACTGTCTGAGGTGCTGCGCGCTGTACAGAACAACAAGCTGGAATATGAAGCACTGTGGAAGATTAAAGAGACTCTGGAGGCTGAAATTGCAGAGTATAGACGTCTACTGGAGGGAGAGCCACAGTAAGTTTGTCCTCTACACAAGCGCCAATGGAATGCAGTTATTTCACAACTGAGTGATTAACTGCTGTGCCTTGAGAATGTCACAGGCCAGTGTGATATGTAGCCCCCTCTTTATAAACACAGGCCTTGAATTCCTGAGCTGTCCTTGGTGTGTGGGAGATTTAGGTTAATATTCATGCGTGTACGTGACATGTTCAACACAAACTTCTCATACTCATCTCACATTGTCAACACATTTCACAGCTAAAGTGCTAGCAGAACAGCTTAATTAACAGGAAATAATGTTGGCAAGTCACATATTATTACTGTACTTAAAAGAGATAGCAGGAAACCGCCCCCATCAGTCCCTGCCCATAATGGAGCTTTAATATTATTATTTTTGATTTATAAAGCGCCAACATATTCTGTGACGCTGTACAAAGTAAGAAATAAACATGGGGTACATCATAATACAGACAATGGTATACACTAACATACAAAATACACACTTGGTAAAATACAGAATGGATACAAAATACAGAAATAACATGATGAATAAAATGTATAATGAATTCCAAGGCACAAAAGGCTGAGAGCGTGAGAGAGCCCTGCCCTTACAAGCTTACAATCTAAAGATATCAGCATGCACTCACATACATATAAAAATGTTGTGGTTTTTTTTTTTTTATTCAAAATTACATTTTTTGCCTAATTACTGGGGTCTCTCTTTAGGCCAAGGGCCATATCGCCGCTCTTGAGTGTGCTAGGGTGCCAAACTAACAAAATTAAACACAATATTTGCTGATTGCATTTAGGTACACTATGCCTGTGATATTCTGCCAAAATATTTTAAATAACACATATACCGTGTGCAGCTAGCACAGTAGCAGCTGCTAGTCAGTGGCTGTTACTGCTGCTGGCATAGTAGCAGCTGCAAATCAGTGGCTGTTACTGATGCTGGCATAGTGGTAGCTGCTAATCAGTGGCTGTTACTGCTGCTGGCATAGTAGCAGCTGCAAATCAGTGGCTGTTACTGCTGCTGGCATAGTGGCAGCTGCTAATCAGTGGCTGTTACTGCTGCTGGCACAGTGGCAGCTGCTAGTCAGTGGCTGTTACTGCTGCTGGCATAGTGGCAGCTGCTAGTCAGTGGCTGTTCCTGCTGCTGGCATAGTGGTAGCTGCTAATCAGTGGCTGTTACTGCTGCTGGCATAGTAGCAGCTGCTAATCAGTGGCTGTTACTGCTGCTGGCATAGTGGCAGCTGCTAATCAGTGGCTGTTACTGCTGCTGGCACAGTGGCAGCTGCTAGTCAGTGGCTGTTCCTGCTGCTGGCATAGTGGCAGCTGCTAGTCAGTGGCTGTTCCTGCTGCTGGCACAGTGGCAGCTGCTAGTCAGTGGCTGTTCCTGCTGCTGGCACAGTGGCAGCTGCTAGTCAGTGGCTGTTCCTGCTTCTGGCATAGTGACAGCTGCTTGTCAGTGGCTGTTACTGCTGCTGGCATAGTGGCATCTGCTAGTCAGTGGCTGTTCCTGCTGCTGGCACAGTGGCAGCTGCTAGTCAGTGGCTGTTCCTGCTGCTGGCACAGTGGCAGCTGCTAGTCAGTGGCTGTTCCTGCTGCTGGCACAGTGGCAGCTGCTAGTCAGTGGCTGTTCCTGCTGCTGGCATAGTGACAGCTGCTAGTCAGTGGCTGTTCCTGCTGCTGGCATAGTGACAGCTGCTAGTCAGTGGTTGTTACTGCTGCTGGCATAGTGGCAACTGCTAGTCAGTGGCTGTTAATGCTGCTGACATAGTGGCAGCTGCTAGTCAGAGGCTGTTACTGCTGCTGGCATAGTGGCATCTGCTAGTCAGTGGCTGTTAATGCTGCTGACATAGTGGCAGCTGCTAGTCAGAGGCTGTTACTGCTGCTGGCATAGTGACAGCTGCTAGTCAGTGGCTGTTCCTGCTGCTGACATAGTGGCAGCTGCTAGTCAGAGGCTTTTACTGCTGCTGGCATAGTGACAGCTGCTAGTCATAGTCAGTGGCTGTTCCTGCTGCTGGCATAGTGGCATCTGCTAGTCAGTGGTTGTTACTGCTATTGTGGTGGCTGATAACCTACAGGTGAACAAAGGGGGAGGCAGAGCAGCAACATAAGGTGCCCCGGCATGTGGCACCACAGCTATGGCCTGCAGGCCCCATGGAATAAATAACTGCCCCCCCCCCTCCCCCGGGGGGTTAGGCCACAGCGATGCAGGCAGAGGTTTCCAAAGATTTTTTTCAGTCTTCGGAAACATGGCCACAGCTGCACAGCGGAGGGGGCAGAGCATCACCTATGGCCTGAAGATGTTAGGACAGGTGAATATGTACTTGTATCACTAGTTGCCCTGATTGTAAAGTATGTTGAACCGCCACTGTATCTATGCTTTCCATTATGTTATTGTACATTGCTACAGAAGATGTTGGTGCTGTAAACAGTGAATAAAAAAACCCCCCATCCTCTTTATTACAGAGCCCGTCAATTTAAGCTTAGGTAGTCTTTAAATATATTTTAGAACCCACTCTTCATTGCCCTCCTGCATGAAAAAAGAGTGCTTATAGGCTCTTTAATTTCAGTCACCAGAGACAAGGTTAGGTACCTACTGTCACCTACTTTATAGGTGAGGTGGAAATTATGAAAATGTTCCTCCAGTGGCTGAATTCTGGTGGGGGGAAGGAAAGGTGAGAAATGATTAGCCTGGGAGGTCATTTAGGAAGGCTAGTTTTAGGATCCAGGAAGGGGAGGTTAGCCTGAGATGTTAGAAGGTCAAGGTTAGACATCAGGAAGAAGGTAATGTGTAGGTTAGACATTAGAAAGGGGGGTACAGTTAGGCATCAGTAAACGGGTAACTTTCATGGGGTTAGATTTAGGTTGCAGGAAGTGGTTAACAATGGGGGGGCAGAGGGAGCTTTGGGGACATAAGGTCAGGCTTCAGGAACTGTTTGAAGAGAACCCGAGGCGGCATTTTTTCAGTCTTAATAGGACACAGAGGCATGTTCTGTGCATAATCACATTTCTCTGTGCCCTTGTGCTGGCGCAGTCAGCCTCCCCGCCCCCCCCCCCCCCCCCCTTCCCCTGCTCTGCTGTCTTCCCAGTAAAATACCGTCAGGCTAGCAACAATCTGCTTGTCGCCCAGCCTTTTCATTTACCTGCAGATTGTCACTCCATTACAGGCTCCCCCACCACTTCCTGCCTCCGCTAGCTTCCTCCAATTGTAAACTAAGCCGTGACCCAACAAGTAATTCCTGGGTCGTGGCTTAAATTTAAGAATGCTGCCTTGGGTTCTCTTTAAGGCCAGGCCCAGGAAATGGAAAACATTAGTGGGGAAGTTAAGGTCCAGCCTCAGGAAAGAGTTAATATTATGAAGTAAAGTTAGTGTTAGGCTTTAGAAAGGGGTTAATGTTGGGGGTAAGCTTGGTTTAGGAAGGGATTTTTTCTTAATGTCAATAAAAACTGAGCATTCCCTGGCAGCAATGCTCTCATAGCCCAATGACTCTCTAGAAGACACAAGAAACAGCCAGCTTCACAAACGCCAGATAAAGAAAATACTAGTTTTCACCTTCATATGCATTAACATAAGTGTATGGGCCACAATCTGAGGCCAAACTGCTATTCTCTGTGTCAGTACATTCACACTAATGCAGAGAAAAAGGGCGGGAGATAAATATCACAACAGATTAAGGTAAGTATAGATTACTCGTTCACTTTGAAAAAATGTTCTGCTTCAATACATCCATTGATGACGAAGAAATTGACCTGTTTTTATAATGTGTACTGAGTAATCAGTCCCCTAGACTTAATTTATCAAAACAAAAAACTCATTAGTTATAGAGTCATAAATGATATCAGACTGTCTTCCTTGGGTTGATGTACTAAGTATAATATTAATGCAATTTGAAATGCCTCATCATATAAGCCTACACTTAAATCAAAGCCACAATGAGTGATTATGAAAGATACCGTTACTGTCTTTGTTCTAAATAATGCAAGTTGTTTTCTGGTTGTCGTGGTGATTCATTGAATTGTAGGTGTGACTGTATGGCAGCCAGACAACGAATCTCATAAGTGTTATGTTAGTGGTATGGGTTCAGCTCTGAAACAAAGGTAGAGAACTCAGTGGCCAATTTATAAAAATCAGAAACTCAAGAAGACCTCATCATTTTTTATTTATTTTTTTGGTTCTCAGCATTCTAAAATCATATTGCCACTTTTATACATGTCAGATTAATAAAAGGGTGATCAGATTTTACTGTATGATGGATCCCCGGGCACAAGTGTTACTTCTGCGTACGTTAAAAAGGGGCGCTGGGAAAAAAGGGCGCCGGGTTTTTAACGATAAGCATGGATAACGTTTAAAAATGTATTGTACTGTATTTCGTTTAAAATTAATGTTTTTTAAAGTTATAAATCATTAAATAATGTGCATTAAATCGGCAATTGTAAAAACGTTAATCTTTCGTTTAAATACTGAAACGTATAATAACGTTAAAAAAAAAAAATTACTAAGTAACCCTCCCTGTACCTACCCCTAACCCCTAGACCCCCCTGTTGATGCCTAAACCTAAGACCCCCCCTGTTGGTGCCTAAGTAACCCTCCCTGTACCTACCCCTAACCCCTAGACCCCCCTGTTAGTGCCTAAACCTAAGACCCCCCTGTTGGTGCCTAAACCTAAGACCCCTCTGTTGGTGCCTAAACCTAAGACCCCCCTGTTGGTGCCTAAACCTAAGACCCCCCTGTTGGTGCCTAAACCTAAGACGCCCCTGTTGGTGCCTAAACCTAAGACCCCCCTTTTGGTGCCTAAACCTAAGACCCCCTGTTGGTGCCTAAACCTAAGACCCCCCCTGTTGGTGCCTAAACCTAAGACCCCCCTGTTGGTGCCTAAACCTAAGACCCCCCTGTTGGTTTTTTCGTTTAAAAATAATGTAAAAAAAAAAAATGTACTGTTTTTCGTTTAAAAATAATGTTTGAAAAAAAATATTGTACTGTTTTTCGTTTAAAAATAATATTTAAAAATGTATAAATCATTAAATAATGTGTAATCATGAGAAGCAGTAATAAAACATTAAGTCTCCGGGCGCCGCTTTTAAAACGTTATTTTTCACCGGCGCCCTTTTTTCCTATCGGGCGCCCATTAAACGATATTTATTATAGGAGTAAATGGCGGCGCCCGATTTGTCCACTAGCCTCAGGCGCCCGAATTTACTGTTTCCGTTACTTCTTGCTAGAAAACACAGCAGTGTGTGGCCAAGCAGTAAGGAAAGTTCACAAACGCTCTAAACCCCCAGGCATCATACCAGTCGGTGCAAGATCAGGCCAGCCACGCCATAACAAATTACTTTTGTTACTGGCTATAGCCTGGAGTTTAATAAGATTACTAGTATTGTTAGGAAGTATATTCCAGTGCTACATCCGGACACAAAACTTAAGACAATTTTGGACAGAGGATGTCGTTTTTTCTGCCAGAAGGGCCCGAACTTTAGGGTCCATTCTTTCACCCAGTCTTTTTTGGTCTCCTTATGCCTCTCGCACTCACGCAAATTTACCATGAGTACGGACCCGGTTAAAATAGATTACTTGGATCTCACGGGGGATCCATTATCACAGTCAGTTTCCACACGCACCTTTTGAAAATCCACAGCAGGCAATGCCATTCTGCTTGCTAGTTCGTGTCACCCCAGACATACAATAAATGCTATTCCCACAGGAGAATTCACTAGGGCTGTTCGCAACTGCTCGAACCCAAGGGATCTTGAGCAGGAGTGCGATTTGGTAGAGTCTAGACTCAAACAAAGGGGTTACACCCATAAACAGTTGTCTGTAGGACGCCAGAAAGGCACCAGAAGACCACGTTCGGATTTGTTGAAAGGTAGAGCTTATAGTGAAACCGAACATGACCAGGTTACTTTTGTTACTGGCTATAGCTTGGAGTTCAATAAGATTACTAGTATTGTTAGGAAGTATATTCCAGTGCTACATCCGGACACAAAACTTAAGACAATTTTGGACAGAGGATGTTGTTTTTCTGCCAGAAGGGCCCGAACTTTAGGGTTCATTCTTTCACCCAGTCTTTTTCGGTCTCCTTCTGCCTCTCGCACTCCGACATGGTTGTCCACAGTGGGTTCATACCCCTGTGGTTTTTCTACATGTAATTACTGTCAGTGTCACAGGAGGAGTAACTCCATTTTCATAATAAGAATTTCCCTATCAAACAATATGTAAACTGTGATACTAAAAACACAATTTATGTCATATCCTGCATCTCATGTTGTATCCAATATGTGGGGTGCATTACTCGCCATTTAAGAGCACGCATAGCGGAACACTTATGTGAAACCAATTGGAACACTTTTCGTAAGTCCGCTGTTTCAAAACATTTTGAAACTGTACATAGGGGGGATTTATCTTCTTTCAGGTTTCAGGGGGTGGAGCGGGTGGTTCGTCCAATTAGAGGGTGCGACATTCAAAGACTGTTGTTGAAACGTGAAGCCTTTTGGATTCACAGATTGGCTACCCGCATACCGCAGGGTCTAAACAAAAAGTGGGACCTAAGCTTGGTTTACACATATTGAGAGTAGGGGTGTATTTATTCCAGCACCAATCAAGTTATGTCTATTATTCTCATTGTATCTTTCCTTCTTGCTTGTACATTGATAGTGTTAAACTCAGTGGTAACTTTTTATACATCTTTTTTTGTTATTTCCATGTTATTATAGCTATATTCTTGTATGGCGTTATTAGAGGATGTATGTCCCCTTAAGGAGTAATCTGTGTGCTTCCGGGGGTGGAGTTTCACCTCCCTGGTCTCACATAAATTCCTCCCTGTTCAGGTTCATTTTTAACTACGATTAAGGGCAGATTGCAAGCCCGATACGCGTCAGTTGATCCTGTGATTTTATTGCACTGTTTGTGGATTTTTTCAAATAAAATATTTCAAGCCTTTTATACCTCACTCCGGTCTGGTCTGCGGATCCATCTTTTATTCATCTGGTGTGTGGCCAACCCGCTGACTAGCTTTGGGAATGTGTGCAAGCGGTGATCTGAAGAAAAGTGGTGGCTTATTTGTCACTAAAATGCCATTAACTATTTATGCCACCTGGACTTGATTGTCACCTCCAGGCGGCTGCTGTAGCGCTGCCCGCACGCCCACGTGTTGTCCCCCATTAGCCCGGAGATAAATGAATAAGTTCCCATTCATTGATCTAAGTCCCCGGTAGAAAGACCGACGGCTTCTTATCAAAAAACGCCGTCTTTCTGATAAAAAAAAAGTTTCCATCCGCCTTATGCTTAATGGCAACGAAAGTGTTTGCTTCCAGGACTGAAAAAAATGTTTTTGACTGTGGCCATCTTGTGGCCAATAGTAAAACTACATCTACATACATTTTGTAATGAAATAAACACACATTATTACATTTAAAATTAACTGTTTACCTACTACACCAAAAATTACCCAAATAAAATTTTTAATGAAAAAAAAGATTACAATACAAAACAAAAACAAAACATAGATAGTTACCTAACGGGCTGAACTTTTTTAATATGCATGTGAAGATGGTATATTACGAACATTTTTTAAATTATGAGCTTGTAAATAGTGATAGACGCAATAATGAAAAAATGCACCTTTATTTCCAAATAAAAAATTGGCGCCATACATTGTGATAGGGACATAATTTAATGATGTAGTAACCGGGACAAATGGGCAAATAAAATACATAGGTTTTAATTATGGTAGTATGTATTATTTTAAAGCTATAATGCCGAAAACTGTTTTATTCAATTAATTTCAATTTTTTTTATTCCTGTGAAAATGCATTTAGAAAAAAATAATTCTTAGCAAAATGTACCACCCAAAGAAAGCCTAATTGGTGGCAGAAAAAACACAACATAGATCAATTCATTGTGGTAATTAGTGATAAAGTTATTTGGCAAATGAATGGGAGGTGAAAAATGCTCGGATTCATAAGGTGAAAAATACCCGTGGGCTGAAATGGTTAAGTAACAACAAAAGGTGATCTGTATAAGACCTCTTTCACACCAAGACGTTGCGTTTTAGGGGATGTTAAGGTCGCATAACGTGCCCCTAACGCAACGCATGGTGGTGTTGAAGTTGGACGTCAGATTGAGCCGCGTTATGCGGCTCTTGGTGCGCCGTTTTCTTTCTATACTGGGAAGTCCGGATCTTTTCAATGATTCGGATGATTCGAATCGGATCATTGAAAAGGTCCGGATCTTTGACCCGAATCTTTGAATCATTTTACTAGGGAAGCAGGAAGCAGGGGTGCTGCAGAGTGAGAGGTGCAGGAGAATGAGGGCACATTGAGGGTGCTAATGGGGAAGGGAGAGATGCATCAGGAAGATTGTGCTTGTGCACAGAAGCTGCAGTTTCTGTTTCTTCCAGACATCCACTGTTAACCAAATAATTAATTGTGATGATCCGGATGATTCGACTCACAAAAAAGATCCGGATCAAAGATCGGAATCGTTCATGATCTGGACAATACTACAGTGCAGTGAATATTAATTAGCCATGTGGCTAGACACAATAGCGGACTCTCCCCTCCCCTACAGGCTGCTGTAACCTGGGACTTTAACGTCCCACTGTGAAAGCAGCTTAAAAGTGACGCTGTTTATGCTTATCATCACTTTCAGAAACCTGGCCATCTTCAACATTCTGTAATTATGGCGCTTTTCTGTTAAAGGGACTCCGAGCAGTGCAGAAACTATGGAAAGATGCATATCATTTTAAAGCTCTCTTTCTCCTCTTTCCAATGATATATAAACCACCACCCTACGTCTTTTAGTTTTCGCTATTTTCGCGATTGAAATTGCCGCAGCCGCGATTTCGATCGCGAAAATAAAGAAAACTAAAAGGCGTAGGGCAACGATTTAGGTGTCGTCAGAAAGAGGATAAAGAGAGCTTTAAAATGATATCCATCAAGCCATAGTTATATTGTATTACACAGGACGACACTTTCCCCAGTGTCAGCAGCTCCATTCTGCTGAATGCAGCTGCTGACTTTGACAAAAAGTCGCCCTGTGTAATACAATATAACTATGGCTTGATGGATATCATTTTAAAGCTCTCTTTCTCCTCTTTCTGACGACACCTAAATCGTTGCCCTACGCCTTTTAGTTTTCTCTATTTTCGCGATCGAAATTGCGGCCGCGGCAATTTCAATCGCGAAAATAGCGAAAACTAAAAGGCGTAGGGTGGTGGTTTATATATCATTGGAAAGAGGAGAAAGAGAGCTTTAAAATGATGTGCATCGTTCCATAGTTTCTGCACTGCTCGGAGTCCCTTTAAACAGTCTGGAAGAAGATTAAGGCATGGGAGAAAGCTCAAAGCCACTCTCTGCAGTCTGCTCGGGACCAGATTTCTGTAAAGGCCACAAAGCCTTGGGTGGCTGCAGACCAATGGGGCACCTGAACATGAAAGAGGGGTATAAAGGTGAACAGAAGCGCCAAAAGGATAAAAGATAATAAAACGTTTAAAACATGGAAGTGGCGGAGGTGGACTCTTGCCCACTCTAAAGGACACGACAAAAGGAACGTGTTAACGTGTATCAAAAGTTGTATTCATACACTCCACAATTTTTGCAACAGGTTTCATGGGCGTGACCCCGTGAATAAAACTTTTGTTAACCCATTCCTTTTGTCGTGTCCTTTGGAATGGGTAAGATTCCACCTCCGCCACTTCCATGTTTTAAACGTTTTATTATCTTTTATCCTTTTGGCGCCTCTGTTCACCTTTATACGTTACCAGTCCACCCTTAGTTTAAGGGCAGAAATCCTTACGTTTCTTCCTTTCTACAGAGAGAGACTTCTTAACCTCCCTGGCGGTAAGCCCGACCTCAGGTCGGGCTATGCCGCGCAGGAGGATTTCTCAGACCCTGCTGGGCCGATTTGTATAATTTTTTTTTTTTGGTACACGCAGCTAGCACTTTGCTAGCTGTGTGTACTTCCCGATCACCTCCGCGCCGATTCGCCGCTACCTGTCGCGCCCCCCCCCAGATCCCTTGCGCAGCCTGGCCTATCAGCACCAGGTAGCGCTGAGGGGTGGATCGGGACTCCTGATGACGTCACGACGTCGATGACGATCATCGCCATGGCGACGGGGAAGCCAAACAGGAAATCCCGTTCTGAACAGGATTTCCTGTTTGCGCTGATCGCCTGGAGGTGATCGGAGGGGGTGGGCTAGGCTAGCTACATGATTAAAAAAAAATTATTAAAGTGCTGTCCTGCCCCCTGGCGGTTTTAATAGACCGCCAGGGAGGTTAATCCTGAGTGGGGACAGGCTTGTTCTCCCCACTTGCCATTACAATGGTTGCCTATGTGGTAACCCTGGTGTGTGAGTATTACTATACTTACCTTTATACTTCCTCTCCATTCCAATACATACTACACCATATTGGGATCCCAGTGTCCCTGTGTTTTCTCATGAAAGAGGCGTAGCTACATATAAAAAGAAAAAGGTAGGCTGAAAATGGGGGGAAAACACACGAAAAAGGGACCCCATTTTGGGTCACGTGATCGCGAGTCGGCGAATGGCAGCAGAGAGTTTTCTGCTGTGAATCAGTGCTTGGCAGGGCCGGCCCGTCACTTTTTGCCGCCTGAGGCAAATTTGGCAGAGCTGCTGCTGCCGCCCCCCCCCCCCCCCGTCCGGGGGGGGGGGGGGGGCGGCCGCCGAGCCGGAGGGGTAGCGGGCAGGTCGGGGGTATTGTGCCTAGCGGTGGGGAGGGGGGTCGGACTCCCCCCTCCCTCGCCTGGGTCCCCCGATCTGCGCTCCCCTCCAGCCTGTAATTAGTAAGCTGCTGCCAGATCGTAAGAGGCACGGGCGGGGAGGACTCACCTTTTCCGCGTTCCATCGTGCGCTCCATTGACGTCACCTCCTGCATCGCCGTCCACTTACAATACAGTGGGCGGCGATGCAGGAAGTGACGTCAGTGGAGCGCTCGCTGGAACGCGGAAAAGGTGAGTCCTCCCCGCCCGTGCCTCTTCTGGCAGCAGCTTACTAATTACAGGCTGGAGGGGAGCGCAGATCGGGGGACCCAGGCGAGGGAGGGGGGGGTCCGACCCCCCTCCCCACCGCTAGGCACAATACCCCCGACCTGCCCGCTACCCCTCCGGCTCGGCGGGTGCCGCCCTTTGAAGTTTGCCGCCTGAGGCAAATGTTTCACCCCGCCTCATGAGCGGGCCGGCCCTGGTGCTTGGAAGCAGGAAAACAATTCACACATTTTCCTGCACACGGTTTTTGTGGGCAAACAGGGAGTTTTTTTGCTAATTGGCTTCACTTGCGGTCGGGGAGAAGGAAGAGGAGGGGCCCCAAAGCCTCTGGGCCCCCCTGCAATGGCAGAGGTCACAGGGGTGATTGCTACACCCATGCAAACTAATGTCCAAATGTGCTGTTCATGAAAGAGAGGGGCTACAGTACAAGGAAGATACACATGATAGAATGGTGTTGTGTTCAAGGAGATCCAAAGACCTTCCAAGTAGGACAGAATAAAACACAGCGGTACCTAAACAGCATTGTGACTGTGCCTGCCAGCTGATCTCTGCTACCTCCAGTATGAACAGTATAAGATGTTACCCTGTGCCTGTACTGATAGTAAACTAGCTGCAGCATGCGCGGATCTCTGCTGCCTCCAGTATGTACAGTATAAGCTGTTACTCTGTGCCTGTTCTGATAGTAAACCAGCTGCAGCGTGTACTGATCTCTGCTACCCCCAGTATGTACATTATAAGCTGTTACTCTGTGCCTGTACTGATAGCAAATTAGCTGCAGTGGATCTCTTAGGATCCTAGCAACGCCCCTGGTGTGTGAATAGGGAGATCTACATTACAGCAGCGCAATAGTAATATGGCAGACACATTTTCCAATTAATGAGAATTATAATCAAGATGTGTTTATGCAGATTATAAAAGTCTGGTTACACAATGCCAGACAATACCAGTATTTATACATCTACAGAATTAGATCAAAATCTATATCTGGGTATAAGTTTAGTTGCTACACTGCTGTACATACTCATAAAGAATGCCTTCTTGAGGAGATAAGGGACAACCTCAAACCTGAAGCGAAAAAAAATGAATGATATCATGAATTGTATGTGTAGTGCAGATAAGGAATAGAATGTTAGTAGCAAAGAAAAGTCTCATATTTTATCTATTTTATTTATTTAAGTATTTATATAGCTCCAACATTTTACGCAGCGCTGTACAGAGTATATTGTCTTGTCACTAACTGTCCCTCAGAGGGGCTCACAATCTAGTCCCTACCATACTCATATGTATGTATCGTGTAGTGCATGTATGGTCTAGGGCCAATTTTTTGGGGGGAAGCCAATTAACTTATCTGTATGTTTTGGGGATGTTGGAGGAAACCGGAGTGCCCGGAGGAAACCCACACAGACACGTGGAGAACATACAAACTCCTTGCAGATGTTGACCTGGCTGGGATTCGAACCGGGGACCCAGCGCTTGCAAGGCGAGAGCACTAACCACCATGCCACCATGCTGCCCGTAGCTTTTTTAATAACATTGCATCATTTTGTCACAGTTGCAGTTTTAAAAGCACACGCTGTCTTTTAACCACTTGCCGACCGCGCGCTTATACCGTGCGTCGGCAAAGTGGCAGCTGCAGGACCAGCGACGCAGTACTGCGTCGCCAGCTGCAGGCTGATTAATTAGGAAGCAGCCGCTCGCGCGAGCGGCTGCTTCCTGTCAAATCACGGCGGGGGGCTCCGTGAATAGCCTGCGGGCCGCCGATGGCGGCTCGCAGGCTAAATGTAAACACAAGCGGAAATAATCAGCTTTGTTTACATTGTACGGCGCTGCTGCGCAGCAGCGCCGTAAGGCAGATCGGCGATCCCCGGCCAATCAGCGGCCGGGGATCGCCTCCATGTGACAGGGGACGTCCTGTCACTGGCTGCACAGGACGGATAGCGTCCTGTGCAGCCCGGATCACCGGGAGGGAGAGGTAGGAGAGGGAGGGGGGTGAATGTCGCCGCGGAGGGGGGCTTTGAGGTGCCCCCCCCCGCAACTAGCCTGCACGCAGGAGCGATCAGACCCCCCCTGCACATCATCCCCATAGGGGGGAAAAAAGGGGGGCGATCTGATCGCTCTGCCTGCACCCTGATCTGTGCTGGGGGCTGTAGAGCCCACCCAGCACAGATCCCTTCAAACAGCGCTGGTCCTTAAGGGGGGGTAAAGGGTGGGTCCTCAAGTGGTTAAACTATAAAACAAAGCTGAAATAATGACCCGTTGAACTTTCCTCCTCAAACCTTATCTCAAGATGTCTCTCGCTGTTTCTTGGCTGTTTGAGTGATTCAGAAAACAAAACTGTATTTTACCCCAGTGGATCGAGAGCTCAGAGAAACCCTTTTGCATAGATAACAACTGAAGTTTTTAAGCTCTTTTTGTACTGGAAAACAACATGAGACTCTCTTCTTTGCTACTAATGTTCTATTTCTTAGCTGTACTTCACATACAATTCATGATATCATATGTTTAGTTTCACTTCAGGTTTGCTTTAAAGGGACTCCGAGCAGTGCAGAAACTATGGAAAGATGCATATCATTTTAAAGGTCTCTTTCTCCTCTTTCCAATGATATATAAACCGCCACCCTATGCCTTTTAGTTTTCGATATGTTCGCGATTGAAATTGCCGCGGCCGCGATTTCAATCGCGAAAATAGAGAAAACTAAAAGGCGTAGGGCGACGATTTAGATGTCACCAGAAAGAGGAGAAAGAGAGCTTTAAAATGATATCCATCTTTCCATAGTTACATTGTATTACACAGGGCGACTTTTTCCTAAAGCCAGCAGCTCTATTCTGCTGAATGGAGCTGCTGACACTGGGGAAAGTGTCGTCCTGTGTAATACAAGTAACTATGGAAAGATGGATATCATTTTAAAGCTCTCTTTCTCCTCTTTCTGGCAACACCTAAATCATCGCCCTACGCCTTTTCGTTTTCTCTATTTTCGCTATTGAAATCGTGGCCGCGGCAATTTCAATCGTGAAAATAGCGAAAACTAAAAGGCGCAGGGCGGCGGTTTATATATCATTGGAAAGAGGAGAAAGAGAGCTTTAAAATGCTATGCATCTTTCCATAGTTTCTGCACTGCTCGGAGTCCCTTTAAAAGATAATATGGAGTTTCTTCCTCTGTGTCCCACTAGAATCTTTGATGAATGGTTTGATTTGAACCTGAACCTGTTGCCGACCGCGACATGGGCGTGACCGCGGCAGCAGCCCCAGGACCGCCTAACGTCGATTGGCGTAAGGTCCTTGGGGCCTGTTTTGCAGGAGATTGCCGTATCTCCGCTTGGTAGGCAGAGCTCCGTGCCGCCTTCAGCGATTGCCGCTAGGAGACTGTTAGACGGTGAAACGGCCGTTTAATAACACCGTACAGCGCTGCAATCTAAGGCAGCGCTGAACTATGGACAGCCATGTGACACGGCTGCCCCCTCCAGTGGCTCAGGCGTGATCGGCTGTCATAAACTGACGGGGGGAGGGAGGGACTAGAAGGAAAAAAAATAGGAAAATAGGAAATGTATTAGTAAAAAAATAGATATAAATATTCACAAAAAAATAAATAAACATTGGGGAAAAAAGGGGGAGGGGGGATCACTTGTGTGCTGACATATGCGGCCCTGCAGCGAGCCCTTAAAGCTGCAGTGGCCAATTTATTGAAAAATGGCCTGGTCTTTAGGGGGGTTTAACACTGTAGTCCTCAAGTGGTTAAATACCTTAGAAATTGTGTAGATATATCATTACACACTATTTTATCCCAGGAGCAGTTACTATCAAAATACCCATTTGTGACATCACATGTCTTGGCAAATAATCAAATGAGGGCGTATATCAATAGAGTACTTTGGGAAGACTGGTGATAATGTTACTAAGTAGAAGTCACACTTTCCACATCTTGATGAACAAGCATTACTGAACTTACACATGGAAGCTTTTACCTTTGTCTCTAGCTATAGAGAGATGGTTTTTAAACAATTTCATTATTCATATATATCCCCTAAACAAGCTTATAAGATGAAGATATCTGAGACTCATATGTGTCCCAAATGTGGTAGTGAACAGGCAGACTTAGCACATGTTTTTGACGGTGCCAAGCAATAAAATCTCTTTGGCGTAGAGTGGCACACTTCACCATTGAACATTTATTAAACTATATACCCTATACCCCAGATTGGGCGAATAATAGAGAGTAAAACACAAAATCACAAGCCAGAAGAGCACAGGATTAAACAAAATTCTGAAATGGGTCCTTCTGCTTATATACAGGTGAAACTCGAAAAATCTGAATATCCAGCAAAGATCCATTTATTTCAGTAATTCAACTTAAAAGGTGACACTAATACATGAAGTAGACTCATCACATGCAAAGCAAGATATTTCTGGCCTTTTAGTGTTATACATTTTGATGATTATGACTTACAGCTTATGAAAACCCCAAAATAAAAATCTCAGACCATTAGACTATTGTGAAAATGTTCAATATTCTAGGCTCAAAGTGTCAGACTCTAATCAGCCAATTAATCCAAAACACCTGAAAAGGGTTCCTATTTCCCATATTAATTTCACCTTTTTAAGTTTATTTTTCGAGTTTCACCTGTATGGCAGTGTTTTTGGATTGCTGTCAATCACTGGTGATTACAAAAAGTGTATGAAAGTTTATGGCGTGAGACCTACAGGGGCGATTGCGATTAGGGCATAATCACAATCGTGGGTCCTGCAGCATTTTGGAAGGAATTGCACTCCACTACAAAGTATACAGGCACAGAGGCAATGCAAAATTGCATTTGAAGCACTTTTCAATTGTGTTTAAATAAAGTGCAGTAGGACAGGTGACTCCTCCGTATACAGGAGAGTGATTTGGGTTGCTATGTGGCTACAAAAGGTTCTGTAGGGTGGGCAGCAGGTAGAGTTGGTGCAGCTCTATGGGTTCCACTGTGTAGTGGTCTAGCTAATCTGTAGGGATAGGAGAGGGGGAGAGCACACTCAGCCGGACGTGGAATAATCTCTCCTTAGATCATACATGTCAAATTCCGGCCCATGGGCCAAATATGGCCCTCAGAGCCATTCAATTTGGCCCTCAAGTGGTTACCCCACTTTGCATTATGTTTGTCCCACTCTAAATCACCAGGGAACCTATATTTTAGGTGAAGCCCTAGAATAGCAGTGGAGTCATATGGGGAGGTGGGGGGAATGCACTAAACACTAAGGAACTGTATAGGGGAGGGTGGGGGCCTCTAGACACCAGGGAACTGTATAGGGGCCTGGAGGGGGGCCATTAGACACCTGGGAACTTTATAATGGAGGATGGTGGCCAGTAGACATTGAGGTTGGCCCTCGACTTGGTCCCAGTGTGCAATTTTGGCCCACTTTGTATTTGAGTTTGACACCCCTGCCTTAGATGCTGATCATCCCGTACGGGTCTATCAGCTATCAGGCAGGTGTCCCTCTACAGCCGGCGACAGGGCTCAGTGGCAGGGATGTCCTCTTCCTGGTGTAACTGGCTGTCATTACTTCCGCGGAGGCAAGAAAACTATCTTGCAAGATTGGGTTGCATCGGCTTCACCTAGATTGTCTCAATTCCGTAAAAAACTGCACAATGTGTTCTTGATGGACTGGATAGAAACATCATTACAGGTAGAGAAAAGAACTAAAAAGTTATTTGAAATATGTGAGTTTCATAGGTATTTTGGAACCACGGACTAAACAAAAGATTCCTAATACTTTTCAGCTAAGACAATGGTATCTGTAATGAGTGTTAGGGGGTGACCCTCTTGTCACAATACGAACATAGACATTAATGTTTTAAGCCTTCAGCCCGCATGTGTTTTCACCTTAAGGACGGAAGCAATTTTCCTCTGTCAGTGCTCCACCCATTCATTCACCAATAACTTTATCACTACTTATCACACCTAAATAGAAAAGGTGGTCATTGTGGGGATACCATGGTTACCTGTATGACAAGGAGAGACCAGGAGCCAAATGGTGCAGTAATGTTGGAGTATTAGATGTTTGATTGTAGTATAAGAGTATTTATACTCACAAAGGTGGGTTACAGTTTACTGTATTTGCCCATTTGTCTTGGTCATTGCAACGTATAAAATATTTCCCTTATACAATGTATGGTGCCAATATTTTATTTAGAAATAAAGCAGAATTTTTTCAGTTTTGAGTCCATCACTTATTACAAGCCAAATAGGCAAAAAAATAACAGTAATATACCCTCACAAAATACATATTAAAGTTCTGTCCCTAAGGTAACTACTTATGTATTTTTTTAACTGTTACCAGACCGTCACAGTTGAAATCTACGTCCTGCATGTGGCAGCGCGGATCTGACAGGATATAGATTTCAACAATCATCGACGTGCAGTCCCGCCACTCCTGCCGATCGCGCCGTTCTCTCCCCACCGCAATACACTCTCCCTGCCGTCTCTATGATGGCAGAGCTCTGTGAGCCGGTCAGGAGCTGTTTTAATTGACTCCTGACTGTGTCATCACTGTAAGCCAATCCCATTGGCTTACATTGATTGACAGGGTCAGGAACCTATAAAAGAGGCTCCTGATCGGTGCACAGCGCTCTGGTGTCATAGAGACTGCAGAGAGAGAAACCTGCGGCAATAGGCAAGCAGTGTGACCGGTGAGAGCGGCGGGACTGTGCGTAGATTTGTCGGTAAGCGCCGCTTTGCTGTACCCAGCAGTCTCTGGTGCTTAAGGGGGCCAGAGACAGCTGGTACAGAACAGGTTAAACTGTCATTTTTATTTATTTATTTTTTTGCTTGTGTTTGTTTTGCTGCTACGAGGTAGGGGGGATTTAATAGTGTTTTAATACATTTTAACTGTAATAAAAGTATTTATTTTTATTTTTCAAACTTTAATATTACTTTTTGGCCACTGGATGGCGCAGTACACTCTCCTGGAAGTTACCAGGAAGTGTACAATCTTCTATTTTTTTTGTACATTTTTTTACTTTTGGTTTTATGAATCAACATGCCATGTGATTCGAGGCATGTTGATTCATTCACAGGGAATCGGTTGGCTTTGGGGGAACTCTCGTTCCCCTTCCCCAAACCATTACCTGTAATAGCAGCCGGGACCGAGCATATCCCCTTTGGGAATGAGCGCGCACACGCCGCAACATTGCTGGACAGATATATCCATCCAGATTGCCGCTACGCGGCTTCTGCTGGACGGATATATCCATCCAGATAGGCATCACTGGTTAAGCTGATGCAAGGCAATCAACCTCAGGGAAGAGGAGGGGGAGGATGCTGAATTGTTATAGTTGTTATGTCAGTTATTTATATATGCACAAGATAACTTTTATTAAGATATTTGTGTTGTGATATAATAATTTACAGACTTTTGGAAATTTATACAAACTTTAACCCCCTCCCGACCACCTTACGGCGATCGGCGTTGGGAGGGTGGCAGCCCCAAGACCGCATAATGCCAACTGGCGTTAAGTCCTGGGGCGGGGTTTGACATGAAGGAGCTCCACTCCATCATCATTAGTCTCCCAGCGGCGATTGCACAGCGCTGCGATTTACTGCAGCGCTGTACTGGGGAGAGCCATGTCACTCGGCTGTCCCCTAGAGAGGCTCAGGAGTGATCGGCTCCCATAGGCTGATGCTTATGGCATCCGATCGCTGACATTGGCTGGCTGGGGGGGAGGGGGGGGGTAGGAGGGAGAACAAGGGAAAAAAATAAATAAGCAATAGGGAATTTTATTTACAAAAATAAATAAATAAACAAATAAACATTGCAGGAGAGATCAGAGCCCACCAACAGAAAGCTCTGTTGGTTGGCAGAAAAGGGGGCGGGGAGGGAATCACTTGTATGCTGAGTTGTATGGCCCTGCAGCAAGCCCTTAAAGCTGCATTGGCCTGAATTGTAAAAAAACAGCCTGGTCACTACGGGGGGTGTAAGCCTATGGTCCTGAAGTGGTTAAATGAAGGTAAAATTTTATTGAGTACATCTGACAATTACCCTGTTTGTTATATGCCTTTCTTTCAATAAAAATTGTTTGACACTAAAATTGTTTGACACTCCATCTGTTTTCTTTCTAGTGAGATCATCATCCCACAACCAAAACGTAAGTGAGATACGTACCTGATAAATTCTACATTTACATGCACACACCACCAGGGGTATATGAGTAAAACACAAAATCACAAGCCAGAAGAGCACAGGATTAAACAAAATTCTGAAATGGGTCCTTCTGCTTATATACAGGTGAAACTCGAAAAATCTGAATATCCAGCAAAGATCCATTTATTTCAGTAATTCAACTTAAAAGGTGACACTAATACATGAAGTAGACTCATCACATGCAAAGCAAGATATTTCTGGCCTTTTAGTGTTATACATTTTGATGATTATGACTTACAGCTTATGAAAACCCCAAAATAAAAATCTCAGACCATTAGACTATTGTGAAAATGTTCAATATTCTAGGCTCAAAGTGTCAGACTCTAATCAGCCAATTAATCCAAAACACCTGAAAAGGGTTCCTATTTCCCATATTAATTTCACCTTTTTAAGTTTATTTTTCGAGTTTCACCTGTATGGCAGTGTTTTTGGATTGCTGTCAATCACTGGTGATTACAAAAAGTGTATGAAAGTTTATGGCGTGAGACCTACAGGGGCGATTGCGATTAGGGCATAATCACAATCGTGGGTCCTGCAGCATTTTGGAAGGAATTGCACTCCACTACAAAGTATACAGGCACAGAGGCAATGCAAAATTGCATTTGAAGCACTTTTCAATTGTGTTTAAATAAAGTGCAGTAGGACAGGTGACTCCTCCGTATACAGGAGGAGTGATTTGGGTTGCTATGTGGCTACAAAAGGTTCTGTAGGGTGGGCAGCAGGTAGAGTTGGTGCAGCTCTATGGGTTCCACTGTGTAGTGGTCTAGCTAATCTGTAGGGATAGGAGAGGGGGAGAGCACACTCAGCCGGACGTGGAATAATCTCTCCTTAGATCATACATGTCAAATTCCGGCCCATGGGCCAAATATGGCCCTCAGAGCCATTCAATTTGGCCCTCAAGTGGTTACCCCACTTTGCATTATGTTTGTCCCACTCTAAATCACCAGGGAACCTATATTTTAGGTGAAGCCCTAGAATAGCAGTGGAGTCATATGGGGAGGTGGGGGGAATGCACTAAACACTAAGGAACTGTATAGGGGAGGGTGGGGGCCTCTAGACACCAGGGAACTGTATAGGGGCCTGGAGGGGGGCCATTAGACACCTGGGAACTTTATAATGGAGGATGGTGGCCAGTAGACATTGAGGTTGGCCCTCGACTTGGTCCCAGTGTGCAATTTTGGCCCACTTTGTATTTGAGTTTGACACCCCTGCCTTAGATGCTGATCATCCCGTACGGGTCTATCAGCTATCAGGCAGGTGTCCCTCTACAGCCGGCGACAGGGCTCAGTGGCAGGGATGTCCTCTTCCTGGTGTAACAATCAGGTCTGTGCAGAACCATAGGCAGGATACCGTATTTGCCACGTGTGCCCATGTCAGGCGTGTCCCGATGTCTGCCTTACGCCTGCAGCCCAGCCCATTGGCAAAGGAGGTCTCAGGTGCTTCTCTGATTAGGGCTAGAGAAGCACCTATGACATCTTGTGCTAGGGGGCAAAGCTACGTGCTCAAGCCAGACACTGAGACACCTGGTAAGATCAAATCTGATCAGAGAGGAATCTATTGCTGCCAATCTAGTGCAAAAAGACTTCCAACAGATTTCAGCATGAAATCTGTGCAGCCACCTCTGCCCCTCAGCCTCCATCCATCAGCAAGATCACAATAGCCATTTTTAACTGACTACTTCTGAAGCTTTGGCTACCCCATCTGCATTGCCATGGCCCATCCCCGGCTCGACAGTCACCTATTGGGCCACAGCTGCCAAGCTGGGGGTGAGCTAGGATGACACTAGTGTGGCTGGCTACAGCTTCGGGAGAGTTTAGAAAAAAAGCACCATGGCTTTTTGCCAATGGAGGTAGTGGAGTTTCAGACCTCTAATCATTTATGGGTGAGTTACTGCCGCTGACACCTGCTGATCCTGTAACATTCAACACATTGTACCCTATTAGTAAAGCTGTTAAATATAAAAAATAAACATCACTTTTATTGAATATTTTAAAACAACCCATATTTGTCTAAAGATTGATTGGGACCATATCAAGGGCAGGGTAAGGTAGGTGCCCTCTTTCATATGCAGCAAATTATTAGGGACCTGCAGCTCTGTATCCTTGAATAAAAATGCTATTATTTACATATAAATCCCCACCAACCTAACATGTTTTACCCCCTAATTGGAGGCTTCATCAGAGGAAAAATTGTGCAGTGTTAAAGAGACTCTGTATTGTTAAAATCGCACAAAAGTAAACATACCAGTGCGTTAGGGGACATCTCCTATTACCCTCTGTCACAATTTCGCCGCTCCCCGCCGCATTAAAAGTGGTTAAAAACTGTTTTAAAAAGTTTGTTTATAAACAAACAAAATGGCCACCAAAACAGGAAGTAGGTTGATGTACAGTATGTCCACACATAGAAAATACATTCATACACAAGCAGGCTGTATACACCCTTCCTTTTGAATCTCAAGAGATCATTTGTGTGTTTCTTTCCCCCTGCAGCTATCTTCCACTGAAGTGTCAGGCTGTTTCTTCCTGCAGAGTGCAGACAGCTTTGCCCTTGTCTGTAATTCCTCAGTATGTGAAAGCCCAGCCAGCTCAGAGGAGGATTTATCCAGCTTGTAAAAGATAAGAGAGAAGAGAGAAGCTGTCCTAATCTAAATAATACACAGGCAGTGTGCAGAGAGGGGCCTGGAGGGGGGAGATGCATCACAGAAGCACAACACTGAAGAACTTGGCAGCCTTCCAGACACAGGCTGACAAGTCTGACAAGAGAGAGATAAGTTGATTTATTACAGAGATGGTGATAGTAGAACGTGCTGCAGTAAGCCAGAACACATTAGAATAGCTTTTGGAACTTGTAGGATGATAAAAAACAGGATGCAATTTTTGTTACCAAGTCTCTTTAAGGGTGCAAATACATAGTGCAAACACAGCATTCAAAGTTACATTTTAAATACAATCAATCAGAGCGACATGCTCTCATGCTCTAATAGCAGTCAAATGAAACCGTTCCACTGACTTCCTTATATACTCTGTGGGAAAGGGTGGGGCACATTAGCCATAAACCCACCCATATGCTCATTTCCCATTGGTAAGTTTTCCATATTGTCAATAATTTTATCATCACCTCATTGGTTTTTCTATATTAATCCATGCCTTGTCAAATAGGACTAAAAATGCCCAATAGGGTTTCAGAAACCTCACCGCCTCGTTCTCCTATTATTAAACAAAGGATGCTGAAGAAATCTTTCCTCTAAGTCCAGAGCGGTAAATCGTGTTCATGCTCCATAGGAAATCATTAGCATGCCGTGATTGGTCCGCCTGTACACTCTTCTCACACCCACCAATGCCAATCGTACGCAAGCCACGGGTAGAGGCGGACACCAGTACACGACATCCAATCACCGGCCACCCAAAAGATGCCGCGGCCAATATACACAGCCGCTCATACTCTGCCGTCAGCTAGATGTAAACAACTCTGGAGTGCACAGGGAGGGGCGGAGCCGCGCGCCAACCATCCAACCACAGTGCATGCCCTCCCTACTAAGGCATCAATCAAAGGTACAGGGCTGTAGGTCCCTAATCATTTACTACATATGAAAGAGGGCACCTACCTTACAAAATTGACCCTGCTCTTGATATGGTCACAATCAATCTTTAGACAAATATACGGTAGGTTGTTTTAAAATATTCAATAAAAGTGATGTTTTATATTTAGCAGCTTTCCTAATAGGGTAAATTTTGTGTTGAATTTAATAATCCGGATTTGTGATTTTGATCATATAGCATTAACAGAAAGCCTTACATTACAGCCTCTCTTTTTTTGTTTTTGGAACCCTTTAACAAATACACTGTCCATCTTGTGAGTGCTACAGACCATCATAGGATTGGTATTTAAGTTTTTGACTCTTCGAGATGGAAACATAACATCACACTCTTGCCCAAACGAAGAAACATATCTTTTGCACATTCTTCTAACTTCAGAATTCTGTGTAAATAATAATTAATATTGATAATATATATATATAAAGGACAAACCTATTGTGCAGCGCTACATAATCAGCCGTTGACAAATCGTTTCTTTCACAGAACCCGACATTCGAACCAAAAAGATTGTAAAAATTGTCACGCAGACACTGGTGGATGGGAAAATCGTTGGTGAATCAAGTGAAGTGGAAGAATTTGAGCATGCGGAGAAAAGAAAGTAGCCAAGCCAGTCTCCTCCTGCCTGATAACTGTACCTGAGTGGTCTACATCTTCTGTGCCATGTCAGCAAACCAGAGAATGTAGAATTTAGGATACAAAGGCTGCCCAAATCTGTTCACTGAATATCATGTCAAATCATAAGCTGGGGTACCAAATGACCATGCATTGCTATAAGTGATGACACTGCTTATTCCGTTATATGTATGTGAGCTTACCGTATCAAAGTGTCAAGACTAAGAACTTGTTATTTCACTATGACAAAAACATTCTATCCGAACTCTAAAATGGATCTCTAGCAAAACAACTAAATGAACAGAACAGTTTACCTGCCAAAGGATTTGCCTTCAGTTCACCCATTCTTTCATTTACATTTGCCTGCTACAGTGCATTCCTAGAGTGGTGCTACTGCTATGCCCTCAATCAGCCTTGTAGATGTGTCACCTTCTGCTCATTTGGACATGGGGTCAGATTTATCAAAACTGGTGTGATCAAAATTAGAATATTACAGGTACTAAAATGGAGGCGTTGTGTAAAGTGATTAGAATTGGTGGGGCAGATTTATGTAATCCGGTGCAAGAAGTACTGGAGCAGTTCTGGTGCAAAACAGCTGCAGAAGTGTAACATGTTTCTCTGAACGACCAATCAGAATCCTTGGTCTGGACATATGCTCCATTTCTGCATCAGTTGAAAGGAAAATTAGAGCAACACTAAACCAAAAATGGTCTAAATTAAGACTTTTTGATTGAGTACTCTGACTGATTGCTCTACTTTTGTGTCTGTTTTGCACCAGTTTTATTTGCAATGAAAAATATTTATTAAAATCTGTACAAAATAAACCCCAAAACCAAAGCAAATCTGTTGCTATAACAGGTACAAATATGGTGCTGTTGCTCAGCATGACCAATTGATGCAAATTTATCAGAGGCAGTTTTTGTTGATTTATCAAAAAATCAGTGCAAGCAGAATTCCAGCAAGTTTGCTACAAAACAAGTGCAGCAGGGGAGCAGCTCAGCAGAGTGATCATTCAGAAGCCTTGATTAGGGTTGCTCTTATATAACTACTCGGATTCAAAATTTAAATTAGCCAGCTTTGCCCGCTGGTGGGGAGGGGGGCGGGGGGGAGGTTAACTGAACCATGCTGCTGCTGTTAGATGATGCGCTACATTCGTGTCCCAGGTCGCGTTCCACGTCACTCCAATGCTTCCTCCATCAACCCGGAAGAAGGAAGCATAGGAGCGACATGGAATGTTACGTGGAACGCGTTGTGGAGTCCATTGTCTAACAGCAATGGCATTGGTCAGTTAACTTGTCTCTCACACGGGCAGCGCTGGCTAATTTAAATTTTAATTCCAAGTAACTACGAGTATATAGCTACTCGACAAGAGCAACACCATCCTTGATCTGGACATCTGCTCCACTCACCAGTTCTGCTCCAGTTTTCCTTGTATTATTTTCTACCTCACAATTCAATGAGCAGGCGAGTGACACAGGAAATAGTGTTGTCACCTGCATAGATGTGCACTGCAATTGTACTGTATTGGCTGTGGCAGGGCTTTTGTAGATAAAATAGCTTACAGAGGTATCAGAGGTACTTAAATAATCACAGTGAAGCAGTTGTAGGTTGGAACAGCATACAACTAAGATTTAATTTACTTTTGCTAAAGGGACAGGACATGATTCTATGGTCTACAACAATGGCAGCTTGGAAAATACCTAATTTGCTTTATTCTTATTTTTAAGCCTTCCTATTAGTTAGTTAGTTTTAGAGGACAAATCTGTAGCTGAACTGAACTTTACTGTCAAATAGACAGAGGTGTGTGGGCTTCATCATTGCTTGGGTTATGGTTTAAAACAAAATAACTAAAACAAGAAAAATTGATTTGTTAAAAAAAAATACTTTAAAACTAAAATATTTGAATACTTATGCAAAGGTTTTCTTTACATTTTCAAAGCAAAGTATATTATACGAAATAACATTTTTGTACATCTAATTAAAAGCTTTGTTTTGTCTTTAAAAAAAAAAATCTAATCAATGTCTTACTATGCTGCATGGTATACTGAATCAATAAAATATATTTTATAATATCTCTAGTCATATCCTTTTATGTGTTCCTATTCTATATGCAGTCAAATTACAGGGTATCAGACGTGACATGTGACATGATGAGATGTACATATACTACAGGCCTACTAAGAAATTGTCTGAATAGTTCCTTTCTGTTTACTAGCTCAGCAAGTGTTGAAAAACTAGAGTTGTTAACTAAAATGCAGAAATCAAACAAACAAGTGTTGATCCGGTAATACCTTCAATGACTAACTTACATGGTTAATTGCAAGCTTTCCAAACGTTAAGTTTCTTCTTCGGCATTATACAGAACTGGATCAGAACCGTACAAAAGTGAATGTAACATACAGAGACATATCAGTTGTTACCTAAAAGCCTCATACACACTATATTGTGATATTGAAGGTAAAGTGATATCTTTTCAGAATGCGGTTCTCCATAAAAAAAATTCCCTCAGAACACTCCTTTTATTATGCTCAACTAAAAAGCTACTGCCATAGGACATTAGGTCAAAGAGGCAAAATGCAAACAAATCCCCAATTTGATAATCTCCTCTCTAACCTTAAAGAAAAAAAATCCCTTTCTTGGCTCTACTCAGCGGTAAGAGAAACCCAGAAAAAAAAGAAAAATTTCTACCAACATCTTCAAAAGTGGGCGGATCTGTCAGGCAAGACAAGGGAGGATATTGATATAGCCGTCAAACAGGAATGGCAGGCAGTTCGGAAGGCAATTTTAGGAGAGGATTGGCGGGAACTGTTCTTAAAAACAGTCTATAGGGCATATATACCTATTACTGGCCCTCTTATACATCAAGGAGAAAAACAATTTGTGAATTGCCCAAAATGTTCTCACTCCACCCCATATTTAGATCATATGCTGTGGTCTTGTTCATCTATCCAGAAGTTCTGGAATGAAGTCCTGGCTCTCATTGAAAAGATAACAAATAACAAACGAACACTGAATTTAATTTACTGTCTATTTCATAGCCTAGAAGTAGGTACAGATAAAGACAACCTAATATTTCTAAATTTGAACATCTTGTACTAATTGCGGTCAAAAAAGCGGTTTTAAAAAAGTGGCTGGATAATGCTCCTCCGGGAATCCCGGACCTCATTATATTATTAAAGCATCTTTTACAACTGGAGTGTTTAAATCTTGAACGACAAAAATCCAAAACTATCACCAAATTCTTTAAAACATGGCAAAAGTTCATTGAAGAGACCTTTGACAGAGCTCAGATTGTGGAGTTGATGAAATTATTTAAGGATACTACTTGGTATTTAAAGGGACTCCGAGCAGTGCAGAAACTATGGAAAGATGCATATCATTTTAAAGCTCTCTTTCTCCTCTTTCCAGTGATATATAAACCACCACCCTACGCCTTTTAGTTTTCGCTATTTTCGCGATTGAAATTGCCGCGGCCGCGATTTCAATCGCGAAAATAAAGAAAACTAAAAGGCGTAGAGCGACAATTTAGGTGTCGCCAGAAAGAGGAGAAAGAGAGCTTTAAAATGATATCCATCTTTCTATAGTTACTTGTATTACACAGGACGACACTTTCCCCAGTGTCAGCAGCTCCATTCAGCAGAAAAAGTCGGCCTGTGTAATACAAGTAACTATGGAAAGTTGGATATCATTTTAAAGCTCTCTTTCTCCTCTTTCTGGCGACACCTAAATCGTCGCCCTACGCCTTTTAGTTTTCTTTATTTTCGTGATTGAAATCGCGGCCTCGGCAATTTCAATCGCGAAAATAGCGAAAACTAAAAGGTGTAGGGCAGCGGTTTATATATCATTGGAAAGAGGAGAAAGAGAGCTTTAAAATGGTATGCATCTTTACATAGTTTCTGCACTGCTCGGAGTCCCTTTAAAGGGCAAGATTGGGGGCTATGTAGGTAAACTAGAAATATGAGTAAGGGGATAGAAAATTTTAAAACCATTGATGTAGGGGGAGATGGGGCGAGGAATTCTATTTATACAAATCTAGAAGTGAGTGCCTGACTCAGGGCTAATATCATTAGAATCTTATTTTTAGGATTTCAGGCCTACAGCCAACGGAGGACGATGATACGCGGACTATGCCACAGGAACAGACAAAGACGTATTTTTACTATGAACATTTTTTCTTTTATCATATTTCCGTAAATATGTCATAACCTCCACTGTATGGCCATTTTCTGACTGATGTTTAAATCTTAAAAGGTGATTTGGCAGGAAACCTTCTGTATTAGATATTTTACACAATTGTTATTGTATTTCTGATGCTATATCACTAATAAAAATATATTTAAAAAAAAAAAAAAAAAAAAAAAAAACAGTTTTACAAGTACATGGCACTATTGAGGAAATACTTATTTTAAAAGACCACTATCGTGAAAAATGTGAAATACCCATGGACACTTATAAGAAGTACATTTGTTCCAAATTAAAATGCACCACAAATCGCTTTCCTCCTTTATCACTCTTGCTTACAGTAGGTAGTAACAATCTGACAGGTTTTGGACTAGCCCATCTCCTCATGGGAAGGCACTACCTGGAAAGTATTTATACAAAGATGCCCTACTTGTTGCACACTTTTCTTGCAGTTGGACTGAACAACTGCTGTTCAATAAGTGTTTTTGAAAATAAATAAAACCCTGAAAAACTCCCATGAGGAGATGAGACTAGTCCAAAACCTGTCAGATTTTTACTACCTACTGTAAGTGACAGCAATATAGGGGAACATACATTTATAGTGCATTTTACTAAGAGACAAATGTACATTTTATATGTATGCATGCATCTATATTTTACACATTTTTTTTTTTTTGCAATAATGGTCCTTTAACCATTTAAGGACCGCAGTGATCGAAATCTACGCCCTGTTGTGGTGGGCTTTTGGCTGGCAGGGCATAGATTTCAATCACTGTCCGCAGCGCGCATCCGCCGTCTCCGCCGCTACCCGCCGATCGCGCCGCTCAAACTCGACGATTCTCGCCGCATCTCACAGGCTCTGCCTGTCTCTATGACGGCAGAGTCATGTGAGCCGGTCAGGAGCCGATTTCATTGGCTCCTGGCCCTGTCTTTCAATGTAAGCTGTTCCCATTGGCTTACATTGAAAAACAGGGTCAGGAGCCAATGAAAGCGGCTCCTGACCGGCTCACATGACTCTGCCGTCATAGAGACGCCAGAGTCTATGTCCTGGGGGTCCCGGCGAGCGGCGATGACGGCGGTTGCGACAGGTATGTGCTGCGATTCGTCGGGATTCTGTCGGAATTGGACCAGCGGTCTCTGGTCCTTAAGTGCCCAGAGACCGCTGGTCCTTAAGTGGTTAAAGTGTACCTGAAGGGAACAAAAAGTGCCCCTAGTGGGTACTTACCTTGGGAGGGGAAATCCTCTGGATCCTAAAGAGGCTTCCCTCGTCCTTCTCACCAGAGGGGATCACAGTGCTGGTACCCCAGAAGATTGGCATTGCACCTCTTGTCGGGGGGCCTTGTGCAGGCACAGCTTCCCCTCGGGCAAAGGTAAATATTATTGACTCTGATGTCGGGGCTACTAGAGTTGAATCAGGCTAGTGGAGGAGGATGAGAAAAGCCTCATTAGGATCCAAAGGCTTCCCCCTCCCTATGGGCATGTCTTCCCTACAGGTTTACTTTAACTTGTTACTGCACCAAGTGCAGTATACCTACACCCTGCAGGACTTTATATAAAGTCCCAGGGATGTAGATACTCTTCTAACGCTGCGCGCTCCCACTGGCTCCCACGCGCATTCTCGCAGGCTATTGTTAGTGGGGAGATCAATAAATGGGAACAAAGTTCCTATTCATTGATCTAAGTCCACGTGTCAATGAGATGCCTGAGGTCATTGTAATAACGAAAGTAACACATCTATGCATTACTTCCTGTAAGCATTCTAATAGTATGCACAGTAAGCTAACGCGCAAGGAAATCTTGTGGCCAAATGATAAAATTATACCTGCATATACTCTTTGTAATAAAAAGACATACACATACATTTAAACTTAACCCTTGCCTCCCACACTCTCCCATGGTTACCCAAATAAAACTTTTGCATTTCAAAAAAAAAATGACTATTAAAAAAAAATAATACATAAATAGTTACCTTAGTGACTGAGCTTTTTAAAGAAAACCTGTAACTAAAAAAAGTTCCTCTGGGGGGTACTCACCTCGGGTGGGGGAAGCCTCCGGATCTGATCAAGGCTTCCCCCGTCCTCCTGTGTCCCACGGCAGTCTCGCTGTGCCCCTCCGAATAGCAGGGATGTAAACATTTACCTTCCCGGCTCCAGCGCAAGCGTAGTATCGGCTCTCCGCTTGGAGATAGGCAGAAATAGCCGATCGCTGTCGGTCCGCTCTACTGCGCAGGCGGAAGTCTCCTGCGCCTGCGTAGTAGAGCGGACCCGACTGAGATCGGCTATTTCCGCCTATCTCGGCGCTGAGAGCCGCAACAGCGCCCCCGCTGGAGCCAGGGAAGGTAAATAAATCAGCGCTTATCAGAGCTTGTCAGGCTTGTCGGGGGAGGATTCCGGGACGCTTCGGGGGAGCCTGCGCTGGACTGCCTGCAGCTACAGGGATGGGGGAAGCCTCATTGGGACCCTAAGGCTTCCCCCTCCTGAGGTGAGTACCCCCCCAGGGGATTTTTTTTGGTTAAAGGGATACTGTAGGGGGGTCGGGGGAAAATGAGCTGAACTTACCCGGGGCTTCTAATGGTCCACCGCAGACATCCTGTGCCCGCGCAGCCACTCACCGATGCTCCGGCCCCGCCTCCGGTTCACTTCTGGAATTTCTGACTTTAAAGTCAGAAAACCACTGCGCCTGCGTTGCCGTGTCCTCGATCCCGCTGATGTCATCAAGAGCGCACAGCGCAGGCCCAGTATGGTCTGTGTCTGCGCAGTACACTCCTGGTGACATCAGCGGGAGCGAGGACACGGCAACGCAGGCGCAGTGGTTTTCTGACTTTAAAGTCAGAAATTCCAGAAGTGAACCGGAGGCGGGGCCAGAGCATTGGGGAGTTGCTGCGCCAACACAGGATGTCTGCGGGGGACCATTAGAAGCCCCGGGGAAGTTCAGCTCATTTTCCCCCGACCCCCTACAGTATCCCTTTAAGAGTCTCTTTAATATGTATGTCAAGAGAGTATATTAAAGTTATTTTTTAAATTATGGGGCTTGTAATTAGTGATGAATGCTAAACTGAAACTGAAATGCTAAATTTCCAAATAAAATATTGTCACCATACATTGTACTAGGGAAATATTTTAAACATTGTAATAACCGGTACAAATGGGCAAACAAAATGTGTGGGTTTTTTTATCCACAGTAGAACGTTTTATTTTAAAACTATAATGGCCGAAAACGGAGAAATAATGAATGTTTTCTATTTCTTTCGTATTATTCCCATTAAAATACGTTTAGATTAAAATAATTCTTAGCATGATATACCACCCAAAGAAAGCCTTACTGGTGGCGAAAAAACAAGATATACATCATTTTGTTGTGATAAGTATTGATAAAGTTGTTGGCGAATGAAAGGGAAGAGCGCTGAATGGTGAAAATTTCTCTGGTCCTAAAGGGGAAAAACCCCTTCAGTGGTTATCTAGTTAAGTTATTATAAGCAGTACACTTAAAGCGGCATTATGTCTAATATTGCTGGTTATAGTTAATAAAATAAATAATGTGCACAAGAGGTCCAAGTAATAAAAAAAGGAAATGGCTGGTGAAAAGTTAAATGGTGTGTGATAGCTGCAACTAAAGGGGGGGATACACAATTAAGCGACGGAGATCAGAAGAGCTCATTAGCCATGTGTCACACACCACTTAACTTTTCACTAGACATTTACTTTTTTTATAACTTGTACCTCTTGTGCACATTATTTATTTTATTAACTATAACTAAAATCATCAAAAGCAATATTATCCATAATGCCCCTTTAATAAGTGACTAGTACATACCAACTGAGATCCAACAGAAAACACATGGTAGATATATAATGGTAGACTTCCAGTAAACAGAAATACTGTATATTCCTGCGTATAAGACTAATTTTTAACCCTTGAAAATCTTCTGAAAAGTTGGGGGTCGTCTTATACGCCGGGTGTCATTAATGCCGGGTGATACACCCTATCCTGTTACCGCCTCTCAGATCTCCCTGCTGAGGGAGCGCAATCTTTTCTTACATACCACTCTGATTAACAGGTAGACAAGGAGAGCTGACCAGTCTACTTGAGGAGAGCTGACCAATGCAACAAGTCAATTGACTATATACTGTTACTGTATATACTGGGCAACACACAGTACAGCACCAGTATCTGTTCACACATAGCGCCAGTACATGATTTTTTTATTTTAATTTGCTGTGTGTTGGAAGAGGGGTAGTCTTATACGGCGAGTATATCCCAAACGCTATATTTTAACTGGAAAAGTTGGGGGGTTGTCTTATATGCCCAGTCGTCTTATTCGCCGGAATATACGGTACCCTTTTGATGAAACTGCAAATCAATTTTACATACTTACCTCACCTCCAGTTCTAGCAGAAAAGGTGGTCACTGTGGGGATACCAAGGTCACCTGTATGACAAGGAGAGACCAGGAGCCAAATGGTGCAGTATTGTGGGGTATTAGATGGTAGATTATAGTACAAGAGTATTTATACTCACAAAGGTGGGTTGCAGTCCCTGCAAACACCGTATATCGCCAACGGGGAAATAACCATCCCTGCTCGGTATTCCAGGTCTTACTGGACCTGGACGGTCGCGCTCCTGCTTGGTCCTTCTTGGTTGTAGATAACACCACACCCGGAAGGTGAACACCCCCAATAGAGATGTAATGTATAGTACTGGAGGGGGGGGGGGAGGCTCACAAAGATAGGTAATGTGATGAGACAAAAAATAATAATAAGGTGGAGGGAGGTGTCATTACCACTCCAGATGGAAGAACCCAAACCACAGGGTTAATGCAAAAAGATAAAATTATTTATTCAGCACGATTAAAAAGGACAACGCGTTTCACGGGTATCAGCCCGCTTCTGCAGGTCAATACAAGTGCCTTTAAAATATGGTCACAGCATGGACGTCAGGCGTCCAGTTGCTGTCATTATATATCAGCTGCTCCCAGTTACAACTGAATGTGCAAGGTAATGTCCATGTTTCCCTATGGCTGAAGTGGGCGATATTACAGTTTAACAGTGTGCTGACCAGGAAGCTGTTATGGGGTAATGGCCATTTTCAAAATAGAGGATGGAGAATTTCATTGATCCCAGTGGACAAACAGAACACAGGAGAGGAGAAAGAGACTGATGAGTAAACTACACAGGAGGTAAGTATGACATGTGTATGTTTATTTTGACTTTTCATTTTCAGTTTAGGTTCTCTATAAATTTGCCACGTGCTTGTTTGAGGTGTTTGATTCAGACACTACTGATGCATGAAAGGTCAGCAGGATGCCAGGCAACTGGTATTGTTGAAAAGGAAATAAATATGGTGGCCTGCTTATCTCTCTCACTTCAGGTGTCCTTTAAATATCAGAAGCAAATGCCCAGAAATGTGTATACCAGTAATATATTCATAATTTAATTTCTAAAATGATTTGCCAATTACCCTCTGATATCTGAGGTTCCCATTTCCAAATGTGTCCAGTGGCTACTTATGCTGGTCATGTGACTGTCCATAGAGATAGAGGAGTCTGTACGTTTTCCTAACCTCTTTAACTACCTAAAGGGGTGAATAGAATAGGTAAGCTTTCTGCATAGTACAGGGAGTTCTCCGCATAGGTTAGGGGTATTGTACAGAAACATTCAAGTGAATGACATCAGAGTTATTGGTACCGTCTATGATGTTTCCCATGCAAGTGAAGAAAGAGATCTGCTTACACTGATGGTCCATTTGCACTTACTGCGGCGAGTCACATCCTGGCACTCTCCCCCACTGAAGCTTGTTGCAGTGGCCATTAAAGGATACCCGAGGTGACATGTGACATGATGAGATAGACATGTGTATGTACAGAAATTCCAACTATAAAACACTTTCCTATCAGAAAATGGCTTTTGAGAGCAGGAAAGATAAAAAGGGTCAGTAGTTCATAGATGTTAGCTCTGGCATACTTCAAAGAATGTGTCATTGAGCAAAAACAATAAAACAGTTAAAATTTAAAAAGCAGATTTATACATAAAATAAAACCGTGGGATCTCTTAAAAAGTCATTTTTAGAAGAAGGAAATAGATACAATCGTTTATTTCATTCGTTTATTTTCACCTCGGGTATCATTTAAAGTCAATGAGACATGTCATACTGCCTGGGGTGTGACACACTACCACCAAAGTAACAGCAGTAAACTGCAGTGCCTTACTGTGCTAATCTCTGAAACACAACTAAAGTTTCTTTTTTCTTTGGTCGCACCATGGCTATAACTTGCGGTTGACTTTCTGGCTGCAGTGAGGTGCGATTATTCTAAATTGCACTACTACCGCAGCACATTAGTGTAAAAGTACCTTTAATGACCTATATTTACCAAGGAAGGCCAAACTGCATGTTATTGTGCTTACAAGACCTACAATACGTTGCCAGCACTTTGACGCCCATTTGTGGCCAGCCCAGGACCCAACTTTATGGTGTCTAAATGGGATCTATCAAATGCAACCAAAGTAGCCCCCTTTCCCCCTTGAAAGGTGTTCCCACCACCATGTTTGACAGTGGGAATGGTGTTCATTGGTTTGAAGGCTTTTCCTTTTTTACGCCAAATGAAGGAAATATCATTGTTACCAAACAATTCAATTTTGTTTCATCTGACCATAACACAAAAGACCAGAAGTCTTCTTCTTTGTCCAGATGAGCATTTGCAAAGGCCAAGCGAGCTTTTTTGCGCCTTGACTGAAGAAGTGGCGTCCTGCTTGGTCTGCATTTGTGGAACCCAGCAGTGTGCAGTGTCCATTGGATTGTCCGCCTTGATATATTAACACCAGCAGAGCCCAAATTCACCAGGATGGCCTTGGTGGTGATCCTTGGATTCTTTTTGACCTTTCTCACTATCCTCCTGGCCAGCACAGGTGTCACTTTTGGCTTCCAACCACGTCCTCTGAGATTTTCCACAGTGTGGAATATCTTGTACTTTTTAATAATACTTTGCACTGTAGCCACTGGAACTTGAAAACATTTAGAAATGGCCTTGTAGTCCTTTCCTGACGTGTGAGCAGCCACAATGTGCAGCCACAGCTCCTCACTGAGCTCCTTTGTCTTAGCCATGACTGTCCACAAACCAGTAAGAAGGGGTGAAAAGACTGCTGCAACCCACAATGGACAGACAGTGCTGGACCGAGGCAAGCCAGGCCCAGTGGTAGACAATCTTCAAGGAAGGAGGTCCATACAATGCCACGATTAAACACTTTATTGACGGATATATCCAAAACTCAGCATCACATGCACAATATTGACATGTTTCGCACCTACTGGTACTTAATCATCGTAAAGATTTTACGACAGATTAGCTTGCTTTTAAAGGGAAGGGGACAGCAGGTGGGAGGATCAATCCATCTCCGCCCTCCTAGGACAGCCACCTTAACCCTTTATCACAGACTGGTCCTTACATTAGTGCATATATGCATATAATTAAAAACATAGCTCCCAACTGTCCCTCTTTTGGAGGGACAGTCCCTCTTTGGCAGCCCTGTCCCTCTGTCCTTATTTCCTCCTCATTTGTCCCTCTTTCAGGACTTTGTCCCTTTTCTATGTAAATATATACATTATTCTACTAAAAAAATGTGTTTAATTGCCTCTAAACTTTATTCCCATCCTTTAAATTGATATCTTACTCATTGTAAAATGTTACTATGAAGGAAAATGAACGAGGATAGAGGACCAGTGTGGTTTGTATTATAAAATAACATATTTTTCTTATGTAATCTTTATGACATGAGTGACTAGGGGTGTGATGGGGGAGTGGTCAGGTGTGTGACAGAGGCGTGGCTTAAGTGTCCCTCTTTCTCATCTCAAAAAGTTGGGAGATATGATTAAAAATATAATACAGAAAAACATGCATAAAAGAAAAATCAAAGAAGTAAAAAGGGAATGAAAAACAGATTCTTAAATAGTAACACACTTGTGGGAGAACACATCATCCTATACAAACATAGGGACCAAGATGGAGTTAAGTAACTAGGGCTAGATCCCATCTTTCATTTAAACCATTCTAGTGCCCAGATGGAAAATCCAAAAAGCTTCTATTTTTCGAATAATACCCAGAGGCAGGTCTGGATTTACCTCACAGGGGCCTCTAGGCACAGATGTCCTGGCAGCCTTCTCCCCCCATGAACCTACAAACCCCCACCGAACTGCACCGCACATGTGCTGACTTTCCCAGCTGTTACTCTCTTACTTCCTTTGTCCGTCATAGGTAGCTATAGATGCCCCTTAGTATTAGGTAGCCTTAACATTAAGTAGCGAGAGGTGCCCAGAAGTATTATGTAGCTAAAGGAACCTCAGTATTCAGGAGCTAGAGATGCCCCTAGCTGAAGAGAGATTTCGCCAGTGGAATGCTGAGAGTCGGGTAAATAAATTCATTTACACTCAGGACTCTGCATATGGAAGGAGGACTGAGGGAGGAGACTGAGACGACTTTCCATCATCAAGTGCCTGTAGGCACGTGCCTACAGTACCTTATGGTAAATCCGGCCCTGCCCAGAAGGTCAACTCCTCTTTTAGGCAGAACCACTTTTTCAATGTGCTAGAAAAGAAAGCCGACATGTCATCCCCATAGGCTGTACGAAAATATTTTGCCACATTTGAAATATTAGATGTCAACTATCCTGCTCCTAGATAGTGTTCCAATAGTGCATACCTTCCAACATTTTGAAATCAGAAAGCGGGACACTTAGGCCACACCCCTAACCATACCCCCGACACTCAAATCACGCATACCATAAAGATTTTATACTAAATTATTTTTTAAAATTATAACCGCACTGTCCCTTTCTATCCTGGTTAATATTCCTTCATATGAAATAACAATATACTGTGCCCGTGGGTGGGGAGGAAGGTGAGGGTGCCCGTGGGTGGGGAGGAAGGTGCTCGTGGGTGGGAAGGAGAGTGCCACTGGAGAGGTGAAAAAAAATGATCGATGCGCCAGCCGCGCCATTGCGGGGTGCGAAATGCCAGCATCAAATTCCTCCCTCCCTCCAATTTTGCCCCCTTATCTCCCCTGCTTGCAGAGTAAGTGTGAGCAGGGTCGCGAGCTCTCATCTTACCATTTACCCATGCGTACCGGCAGCCGGCTCTTCTCTGCTTCCTGTTTCCTATGACGTCACAAAAAGTAGAGTGAAGCCGGCTGCTAGTACGCGTGAATGAATGGTAAAATGATAGCTCGCTCCGCTGCGCACACTTACTCTGCAAGCAGGGGAGACACAGGGGGGCACATTCGGGGGGAGAGAGGAATGTGATGCCGGCATCCCGCATCCCTCATTGGCGTGGCTGGCGCCTCGATCATTTTTCCCCCTCTCTGCCCAGCCGGCCGGAACACAAGGGGGGCATGGGATAGCGGGAACGCCCCCCCAAATCGGGACAGTCCCGCAGGATCTGGGACACTTAGGAGGCTTCATAGTGTTCTTCTGATATGTGGGACCTCAAAGGTCGTGTGGTTCAGCCAACAGACAGTTCGGAACATTTTGTACATGTTACTAGATATATAACATTGTTGGTATTACAATTTATGAATTGTTTAATAGGATGTACCAAAGAAACTATGTTAGATGTCTGATCATTTGAATCTAACATAGTTTCTTTGGCTAACCCATACTGGAGCACATATGCCTGGCTACCTATACAGGAGGCACCTATGCTTGGCTACCTATACTGGGGGCACCGATGCCTGGCTATCTATACTGGAGGCACTTATACTTGGCAACCTATACTGGGGGCACCTATACCTGGCCACCTATACTAGGGGCACCTATGCCTGGCTTTCTATACTGGGGGCACCTATGTCTGGTATCTATACTGGGGACACGTATGTCTGGATATCCAAATCCAAAAAAAAGCTTTATTGGCAGGACCAAATACATTTAGTATTGCCAAAGCAAAACAAAGCATTATTATGGGGGAAGGGGGGGGGGGGTTGTGGGAATAAGGGAAGGGTATAGGGGTTCAGGGTATACAGTCCATAGGAGTGTGGAGAATGTAAGGGACAGTATGGGGCTCTTGGATATACAGTCCATAGGGGAGGGGGGTATACAGTCCATGTGGTATCATGTTCCTCTCAGTTGGTGGCAGGCAGTGACATATCGGGCAGCTATTTGCACAGTTGTTTCCTCTTCCCTCAGTAGGATGTAGAGTTTCCTCTCCTCATCTGTTGAGGTAAAATGCTGGATGTGGGCGGAGAGGCTCTGGAAGGGGGCGGTCCTCACAGTTGCATATTTGCTGCAGTGTAGCAGGAAGTGAGCCTCATCCTCCAGGGCCCCTGGTCACATTGTCTGCACAGCCTTTGCTCCCGGGGCTTCCATGTCTGTCTGTGCCGCCCTGTCTCTATCGCCAGGCTGTGCATGATCAGATGGTACAGGCTCAGGGTCTGTCTGTCTTTGGGGTGGTGTAGCCTCTCCAGATATGGGGCCATAGTGTACTCTGGAGGCACCTATGCCTGGCTATCTATAATGGGGGCACCTATGTCTGGCTACCTATACTGAGGATACCTATGCCTGGCTATTTATACAGGGGCACCTATGCCTGGCTACCCACGGAGTCCGGATCCCCTCTGCCTCACTAGCACTGCACTGTCCGTCGTGGTGGGCACTACTTCAGTCTTCAGACCAGCGGTGGCCCACATTGAAGACAGAGGAGAGCGGTGTCCCACTCCCTAGCAGGGACATCACTCTCATGGGTCTTCAGTGCGGGTATCCACTGGTCTGAGGACTGAACCTACCTATATTAGGGCACCTACACCTGGTTAGCTATACTGGGGGGGCTCGCTCACACACACACACGCGCGCGCGTGTGTGTGTGTGCGTGTGTGTGTGTGTGTGTGTGTGGTGCTGTGCGATCATTCCAAATTGGGGGGTTGCAACCTCACAGTTTTGCATCAGGCAGCAAAAAGTCTAGAGCTGTCCCTGGTGCGGAATATACTTAAAGTCGTATTTTGCCTGTAGATATGGGTCAGGGATGGATGAGAATTGTTCGAGGTGCAGATTGTCCCACAGTGGAGTACAAATCATTGCATTTTTAAGGGATATTTTGGGGAACTAAGTATGTTCTGTGATGCAATCAGATCGCATATCGCTAGGTATACGTTGAATAATTGGAAAATATGCTTGTGATGTGCTAGAAATCCTGTATGTATCAGTCATATTGGTTGCATTCCTCTGTGTTATTGCTTTTATTAATAACCCATATTGTTATGCAAGATCCTTGATTAGGGTTAGTTTATGCATTTACAGTCCTGGGACTAGAGTTATGCACTTGTAGGCACTGTGTTAAAATTTCTGATATGTAAAGTTTTTTTGTCAGAAATAAAGAATTTAATATTTTGCACATTTCAGTCTTTATTTTCATATTTAATATATTAATAACTCTTCATGTAGAGCTGATTACTCTAATTTATATCCTTTATCACATATGTGTACTGTGATTATTCTTTAAATAGCTTGCCTACCATTGCTCCATGCGCTATCTCTGCATAGGATGGAGGGGAAACTGTATAGGCGTGGTTTTGAACAATTGGGGGCAGGGCCGGTCCTGGACTTTCTGCTGCCTGAGGCAAAGATCGTAAAGGCGCCCCCCCCCCCCCAATATTTCTACATAACATGAGCGGCGGCCGGCGGCAGCCAGCCAGCCTTATCATCATCATCGTCACGTCGGCGGCGCTCGCTGCTCAGTGACTGACCGTGACAATCAGCTGCAGCCAGGGCAGCAGAGCGGGCGGCAGCCGCCGCCATCAAATCAGCAGGCTTAGGCACTAGGCAGCGTCACCAGCATGCAGCCTTGGAGGAGACAGGAGAGGCCGCAGAGCTCAGAGTCATCGGACTCGGAGGCCGGCGGCAACAGTGCAGTTTCTAGGCTAAAATGCTCCCAGGGCGAGGGTGTAAAAATTGCGCCCCCCCCCCCCCGGTATAGGTAACCAGCTATAGGTCCGTCCCCCCCCCCCGAGTATAGGTGGCCAGGCATGGGTGAGCCAGTAAAGTTGCCCCCAGTATAGGTTAGCCAGGTAGTTGCCTCCAGTATAGGTAGCCAGTATAGTTGCCCCCAGTATGTTAGATAGGCAGGCACCCCCCCCCCCCCGGTATAAGTTAGATAAGTAGGTGCCCCCAGTACAGGTTAGCTAGGTAGGTGCCTCCAATATAGGTAGCCAGTATAGTTGCCCCCAGCATAGGTTAGATAGGTAGGTACCCCCATTATAGGTTAGTTAGGTAGGTGCCCCCAGTATAGGTAGCCAGTATAGTTGCCACCTGTATAGGCTAGCTAGGTAGGTAGGTGCCCCCAATACAGGTTAGATAAGTGCCCCCAGTATAGGTTAGATAGGTAGCTTCCCCCCAGTATAGGTTAGATTAGGTTGCTGCCCTTCAGTATAGGTTAGATTAGGTAGGTGCCCCCAGTACAGGTTAGATTAGGTAGGTGCCCCCAGTATAGATTAGATAGGTAGCTGCCCCCAGCATAGGTTAGACAGGTAGCTGCCCCCCAGCATAGGTTAGATAGGTAGCTGCCCCCCAGTATAGGTTAGATAGGTAGCTGCCCCCCAGTACAGGTTAGATTAGGTAGGTGCCCCCCAGTATAGGATAGATAGGTAGCTGCCCCAAGTATAGGTTAGATAGGTAGCTGCCCCCCAGTATAGGTTAGATAGGTAGCTGCCCCCCAGTACAGGTTAGATTAGGTAGGTGCCCCCCAGTATAGGATAGATAGGTAGCTGCCCCCAGTACAGGTTAGATTAGGTAGGTGCCCCCAGTATAGATTAGATAGGTAGCTGCCCCCAGCATAGGTTAGACAGGTAGCTGCCCCCCAGCATAGGTTAGATAGGTAGCTGCCCCCCAGTATAGGTTAGATAGGTAGCTGCCCCCCAGTACAGGTTAGATTAGGTAGGTGCCCCCCAGTATAGGATAGATAGGTAGCTGCCCCCAGTACAGGTTAGATTAGGTAGGTGCCCCCCAGGATAGGATAGACAGGTAGCTGCCCCCAGTATAGGTTAGATAGGTAGCTACCCCCCAGTATAGGATAGACAGGTAGCTGCCCCCAGTATAGGTTAGATAGGTAGCTGCCCCCCAGTATAGGTTAGATAGGTAGCTGCCCCCCAGTGTAGGTTAGATAGGTAGCTGCCCCCCAGTATAGGATAGATAGGTAGCTGCCCCCCAGTACAGGTTAGATTAGGTAGGTGCCCCCCAGTATAGGATAGATAGGTAGCTGCCCCCAGTACAGGTTAGATTAGGTAGGTGCCCCCCAGTATAGGATAGACAGGTAGCTGCCCCCAGTATAGGTTAGATAGGTAGCTCCCCCCCAGTATAGGTTAGATAGGTAGCTGCCCCCCAGTATAGGTTAGATAGGTAGCTGCCCCCAGTATAGGATAGATAGGTAGCTGGCCCCCAGTATAAGTTAGATTAGGTAGGTGCCCCCCAGTATAGGATAGATAGGTAGCTGCCCCTAGTACAGGTTAGATTAGGTAGGTGCCCCCCAGTATAGGATAGATAGGTAGCTGCCCCCAAAACAGGTTAGATTAGGTAGGTGCCCCCCAGTATAGGATAGATAGGTAGCTTCCCCCAAAACAGGTTAGATTAGGTAGGTGCCCCCCAGTATAGGATAGATAGGTAGATGCCCCCAAAACAGGTTAGATTAGGTAGGTGCCCCCCAGTATAGGATAGATAGGTAGCTTGCCCAGGTAGGTGCCCCCTCATAATGGCGGAGGGGGGAGCCGGAGCCGCGGGGAGGGCAGCCCGACCTCTCCCTCCCTCTCCCCGGGCCGCCCTCCATGCTCCCCCCTCGGACTTTAGGCAGCAGAGTTAGCGCGCAGGGAAGTGCTGCTGTACACAGCTGTTACTCACCTCCCTGGATCCGATCGCCGCTCCCGCCCTGCTGGTCTCCTCTCTGCCTAGCCGGCTGATACACACGCGGCTGCTTCCTGTGTAAACAGGAAGCAGCGTGTGTAATGTATCAGCGGCTAAGTTGCAGAGAGGAGACCAGCAGGGCGGGAGCAGCGATCGGATCCAGGGAGGTGAGTAACAGGCTGTGTACAGCAGCGCTTCCCTGCGCGCTAACTCTGCTCCCTAAAGTCCGAGGGGGGAGCATGGAGGGCGGCCCGGGGAGAGGGAGGGAGAGGTCGGGCTGCCCTCACCGCGGCTCTGGCTCCCCCCGCTCAGTCACAGCCACTTCATCTGGTGCCGCCCCTTCACTTCCTGCCGCCTGAGGAACCCGCCTCACCCCGCCTCATGGGCGGGCCGGCCCTGATTGGGGGGTGGTTAAATGAGTGGCAGGGGCGTGTCTTAGTGTTCCTTTTCCCTGGCTTCAAAAATTGGGAGGTATGCCCTGTAGAAGTATTTGACCAATTGATCAAATACTACTCTATGCTGCCGTATGCACAGCATGGAGCCGCCCGTTTTTGGTTGCACTCGGGTTCCCGAAGACTTCCTTGGCAGGGGCTTCAAACGGGTGAGCCAGCGCTTAAATGGAACCTGAAATGAGGTCAAAACAATAAAATATACATACCTGGGGCTTGCTCCAGCCTGATCGCCTTCACCCGTCCTCTTCTGACTCCCTGTTCACCTGCAATTGGCCCAGGAAAGTCCTCCAGTCCAGGGCCAACTGCATTCACATCGCCGGGAGCATTCTGCGCCTACGCAGTACTACTGCACAGATGCAGAATGCTCCCGGCGACGGGAGTGCGCCTGGCTGGTCTGCGCCAACTGGGGGATTTTCCGGGTCAAGTTGCAGACGAACGGACAGGCAGAAGAGGACAGCATGGGAGCGATCAGACCCGAGGGGAGCCCCAGGCATGTATATTTTATTGCTGTGGCCCCCATCTCAGGTACACTTTAAACAAGGGGACTGGGAGAGGTGCAGGAAGGCTCTATAGGTCTTTTTAAAAGAGGTTCTTTGGTGGTTGTTAAAAAACAAAAAAAACGACACTTACCTGTGGCTTCTATCAGCCCCCTGCAGCTGTCATGTCCCACACCGTCCTCCTACGATCCTCGGTTCCCCACCTCCAGTCCCGGTCTAATATTTGTCTAACTAGACGAATAGTGCTTGCTCCAGTTGACGCGTGCGGGAGCAAGCACGCGCTCAGCCATGGCCGCACAGCTGCAGTCTAATTATACGTGTAATTTAGGCTGACAAGGCATCCTCTTTTGCCCGGACAGGTCCACTTTTTCCGACCGGTCTGGGCTGTCCTCGCGTTTTTTTTTTTCACCGGGTAGGTGAAGAGAGCCGAACACGAGCCGACTCTTTGGGAGCCGAGAGGCCAAGCACAAGCCAGAAGAGCCGATGCTTTAAAGAGCCGGAATTCCCATCTCTAGACTGAGTCTCAGTCTAGTGATGGGAATTCCTGGCTCTTTAAGCATCGGCTCTTCTGGCTCGGCCGCTCCCGCTCGGCTCCCAAAGAGTCGGCTCGTTCGGCTCCCGACCCAAACCAAACGGCTCTTCTTCGGGCTTCGGCAATCAATCCCTCCCTGCTGCCTTGCTCCGCCTCCGGCCCCATCCACCGAGACTGAGAGCAAATTGCAGAGCAGAGGGGCGGCGTTGAGGGGCGGAGATTAGGGGAAATGTGCTGCCAATAAGATTGCATTTGTGAGGAAATCTGCTGCCAATAAGATTGCATTTGTGGGGAAATCTGCTGCCAATAAGGTTGCATTTGTGGGGAAATGTGCTGCCAATATGATTGCATTTGTGGGGAAATGTGCTGCCAATAAGATTGCATTTGTGGGGAAATGTGCTGCCAAGCTCATTGCATTTGTGGGGAAATGTGCTGCCAATAAGATTGCATTTGTGGGGAAATGTGTTGCCAAGCTCATTGCATTTGTGGGGAAATGTGCTGCCAATAAGATTGCATTTGTGGGGAAATGTGCTGCCATTAAGATTGCATTTGTGGGGAAATGTGCTGCCAATAAGATTGGTTTTGTGGGGAAATGTGCTGCCAATAAGATTGCATTTGTGGGGAAATCTGCTGCCAATAAGATTGCATTTGTGGGGAAATGTGCTGCCAATCTCATAGCATTTGTGGGTAAATGTGCTGCCAATAAGATTGCATTTGTGGGGAAATGTGCTGCCAATCTCATAGCATTTGTGGGGAAATCTGCTGCCAATCTCATTGCATTTGTGGGGAAATCTGCTGCCAATCTCATTGCATTTGTGGGGAAATCTGCTGCCAATCTGATTGCATTTGTGGGGAAATATGCTGCCAATCTGATTCCATTTGTGGGGAAATCTGTTGCCAATCTGATTGCATTTTGTGGGGAAATCTTCTGCGAATCTGATTGCATTTTGTGGTCGGCCGGCCCTCCACCATGTGGTCTGGAAAAAAAAACGGCCCTCCATGCCCGCGAAGTTGGACAGCACACTGCTAAGGTCTTGTATATTTTGCCCCACCCATGACCACGCTCACATGCTGTTGTGATCGTCCTCTTTTTTGGAAATCAAAATATGGTCACCCTAGTGTAATTAGATCGGGACCGGTGGCGGGGAATGGAGGATCGTAGGAGGATGGCATGGGACATGACAGCTGCAGGGGGCTGATAGATTCCCAGGTGTTTTTTTTTTTTACAACCACCAAAGAACTCCTTTAAAAGTTTCCATTAGCTTTAATATTAATTTGTTTTTAACAACTTCAAATGCATTCAATGCAGAATACATGTTTGGGTATGGCATAATGTATAATACAGTACAATATTAGTATACATGCATGTATTTTTTAATATATAGAGCTAGTAGTGTTTTCTGTATAGCATAAACTGGACTGGCAAGGTTTGTCAGCAGAAGAGCTCATCCTGGCAGCTGCAGGTCACATGATCACTTCCTCATCCTCACTTCCTTGTAAACAAATCATTGTAACATGAAGGAGAGGAAGGACTCACGATAATGTCACTTCCGGTGCGACGTACAAGCAGCCAGTCAGACAGTAGCTGGGGGATGTTGTGTGGACAGCAGTGGAGTAAATGGTTGGATGGATGGAGCTCTGTGAGGCAATTCAATATGGATACGAGCTGAAGAAGAATCAGTAGCAAGTAAAAAGTTCATTTAGTTTACACAATATATACACGCAGCTGTGAGCAGCTTCTGTAGTATTTCCAAGTTTCTTTTCTTCCTGTTCTAAAACCTGAGCAGCCATATTCTGCTCCTCATTATTCCAGTGCCGAGCTGCTTAGCATAGCTCTCTTCCCCTCTGCCTGGGGAATGTCCTGTATGCTCGGTGTGAGCTGCATGCAAACTAGGTCATATTACAGCGACACAACACACTGGAAGAAGCTGCATAGCAGAGAAAACAGATTCTGGCCTTACAGATTTATTTAAGGTAAGAGACAAATCCTTGTTTGCAAACTGTATATCATTTACAAAGCTTTAGATTGTAAGCCTTTGGCAGCCCCCCCCCCCCCCCCCCTTCCTCTTTAGTGTGTCGTCCTTAATCTTGCAACCCCAGCTGTATGACACCCTTCTCATGGACTAACTCAGAGTTGAATTGCTAGGTCTCTGTGAAATCACATAATTATGCATCTTTATACCCTGTTTGCATGTATAACCTTGTGCTATGTTGTATAACCATTTGCTACCTTTCTGTCTGTCGCTAGTGATGGGCTCATGGGTAGAAAAGTATCTGAATCCAATTGCCTCAAGTGTGTGCATGGGGGACAGGGGGTTGATTACCCAGATGTCCAGGCGCTTCTATGCGTATCAAACAGTCACACGTGTCCAATGGGAAGCGTTCCACGACTCAGTACCGTGCATTTCCTCCTTCCGTCCTATCCGTGAGCCCATCACTATCTGTCACCCCTTTTTTACATTGTATGTAACCGTATTTATTGTCCAGCGCTGCGTAATATGTTGGCGCTTTTTAAATACAATAAATAATAATACATTTTTTTTTTTTAATAACCAGATAAAGCTATTATTCTGCTTTGACGTTTGTTTTTGCTGCTTGTTTGCTTAGATGTTATTCATGGTAGGCTGGTGACAAATTGTTACAGAACCAGTCCATCATATGTATTGTGGCAGTCTTAGCAGAGCTAGTAGGTTCTCATACGCATATCAATTTTCTCTGGTAGATTTTATAACTGTGATCAACATTGCCATCTGATCATCATTTTGATCACTTTCTGGCCTAAATCAAAATGACTGATCACTCCGGACAAAAAGATTTAACTCAAAAGGGGGTGAAGCAGGTGCCTGGCAGTAGATTAGTGGCCCAGCGCCAGACTATCCCTCAAAGTCTCCCCCCCCCCCCCACCTAAAACAGTGATTCTATAGGCCCCTGCAGAGTGTTGGCAGTAAAGCCCGCTCACCTGTCCTCCTGTGCACTCTTCCTGTGTCCTTATTCCATCCCTGCTGGAATGCTTTCTTTCTGTGACCTGGCAGGGTGTACATAACCTGGCTTATGTTCATGCTGCTGAGTCACAGGAGAACAGGTGGCCATCAGGGCGCCACCGGCGCGTTTCCTCCTGTGTTCTGTCTCCATCCACGCCGGGGGCCTGTTCCCATTGACATGATGGCATGTACATTATGTGACTACATACATGCTGCCAGGTCCAAGGCGAACAGGAGGCCAGCGGGGTTGGAGGCAACACAGGAAGTACAAATGGGACAGGTGAGCGCCAAATACATTCCACAGGGGCCCTGTGGGAGCAGTAGATTAGGGTATTGCACAGCTGTCAGTAAATTGGGGATGACCTGGGAGGATGGGCAGTTGTCCCTGTGGGAGAAATGTATTACTGCTAGTGTGTGGCAATACTAGTTCCCTTTCTTATCAGAATTTGAACAGAGAGGGATCTATAGTAGCACTAAAAAGTATGTGAACCCTCTGGAATTATATGGATTTTTGCACAAATCGGTTATAAAATGTGATCTAATCTTCATCTAAGTCACAACATTAGACAATCGCAATCTGCTTAAACTAATACCACACAAATAATTCAATGTTTCCATATTTTTATTGAACACACCATGTAAACATTCACAGTGCAGGTGGAAACAGTATGTGAACCCCTAGACTAATGACCTCTCCAAGAGCTAATTGGAGTGAGGTGTCAGCCAGCTAGAGTTCAATCAATGAGATACGATTAGTATATAGAGTATTAACAGGGGCTCTACAGAAATGGTAAAACAATGGTACAACAATGTCTCTTATTCCTAAAATTAGTCCCCAAAGTCCACATGAACTTCCTTCCAGAATCCTTGGGTATAAATAAAACTTCCACAGTCCTCCTGTAATAAATAGTGGAGGAGCGCACATTTGAAGTTTTTTTTTTGTTTTTAATGAGATAAGATTGGAGGTATTGGTTACAGCTGCCCTGCCCTATATAACATACACCAGCTTTGGGTTTGCTTTTCCCAAGAAGCATTGCCTGCTGTGAATGATGCCTCGCACAAAAGAGCTCTCAGGGCTGGTGCACACCAGAGCGGTTCTGGAGCGTTTTTAAAACCGCTTGCAGGGGGAAAACCGCTTGGCTAATGAAAGTAAATGGGATGGTGCACACCAGAGCGGTTCGTTTTTTCCCACAAACACAAACTTGGGGGCTGCAGCATTTTTTAGATTTCTGAGGCGTTTCTGCCTCAATGTTAAAGTATAGGAAAGTGGAAAACAGCTCTGAAAAACGCTAGATCAGATCGGTTTTCCAGGTGTTATTGTTACAGAAGCTGTTTAGTAATAGCTTTACTGTAACAATATTTGTAATCTGCTACACAAAAACGCTCCAAAAAACACTAGGCATGTTTAGAAAAACTCTCTCCACATGCCTAGAATCGCTCTGAAATCTGCTTTAATTAAGAATTTTTGACTTGCATAAAGCTGGAAAAGGTTATAAAAGTATCTCCAAAAGCCTTGCTGTTCACCAGTCCACGGTAAGACAAATTGTCTATAAATGGAGAAAGTTCAGCACTGCTGCTACTCTCCCTAGGAGTGGCTGTCCTGTAAAGATGACTGCAAGAGCACAGTGCAGAATGCTCATTGAGGTGAAGAAGAATCCTAGAGTGCCGGCTAAAGACTTACAAAAGTCTCTGGCATATGCTAACATCCATGTTAGCGAATTGATGATACATAAAATACTAAACAAGAATGGAGTGCATGGGAGGATACCACAGAGGAAGCCACTGCTGTCCCCCCCAAAAAAAAAAACATTGCTGCACGTTTAAAGTTTGCAAAAGAGCACCTGGATGTTCCACAGCAGTACTGGCAAAATATTCTGTGGACAGATGAAACAACAGTTGAGTTGTTTGAAAGAAACACACAACACTATGTGAGGAGAAAACAAGGCCCAGCTCACCAACATCAAAAACTCATCCCAACTGTGTATGGTAGTGGGGACATCATGGTTTGGGGCCTCTTTGCTGCGTCAGTGCCTGGACGGATTGCTATCATTGAAGTAAAAATGAATTCCCAAGTTTATGAAGACATTTTGCAGGAGACCTAAAAGGGGCACTATGGCGAAAAATTGTAAAATTGAAAATACGTGCAAACTTAGACAAATAAGAAGTACGTTTTTTCCAGAGTAAAATGAGCCATAAATTACTTTTCTCCTATGTTGCTGTCACTTACAGTAGGTAGTAGAAATCTGACAGAAATGACAGGTTTTGGACTAGTCCATCTCTTCATAGGGGATTCTCAGCAAGGCTTTTATTCTTTATAAAGTTATTCCCTAAAAAGGATTTAAACAATGATGCTGGCCAGCTTCCCTGCTTGCTAAACAGTTATTTGGCAGTTGGACAGAGCAACTGCCATTCGCTAAGTGCTTTTGAAAATAAATAAATCCCTGAGAATCCCCTATGAAGAGATGGACTAGTCCAAAACCTGACGCTTCTGTCAGATTTCTACTACCTACTGTAAGTGACAGCAACATAGGAGAAAAGTAATTTATGGCTCATTTTACTCTGGAAAAAAGGAACTTCTTATTTGTATATGTTTGCACATATTTTTAATTTTACCATTTTTCGCCATAGTGCCCCTTTAAGGTCATCTGTCCACCAGCTGAAGCTCAGCAGAAGATGGGTGTTGCAACTGGACAACGACCCAAAGAATTGAAGTAAATCAACAACAGAATGACTTAAACAGAAGAAAATATGCCTTCTGGAGTGGCCCAGTCAGAGTCCTGACCTCAACCCAATTGAGATTCTATGTCATGACCTCAAGAAAGCGATTTACACAAGACATCCCAAGAATAATGCTGAATTTGAAACAGTTCTGTAAAGAAGAATGGTCAAAAATGACTACTGACCGTTGTGCACGTCTGATCTAATTATTTGTGTGGTATTAGTATAAAGAGACACTGAAGTCTCTTTTTTTTTTTTTTTTTTTTCCTTTCAGTTCACTCTTCTTTATCTGCTTGATCCAAGCAGAATCTCCACATTCCTGCAAAAAAAAAAAAACAACCTATTTATGCCCCTGAAATTTACAGGCAAAATCCTACGACTTTCCAGGTGCCATGAAGGGGCAGCAGGAGGCAGAGCTGTGTGCAGTAGCTCTGCCTCTTGCTTTGTCAATCACCGCCTCTCCCAGTCCCTCTGCTCATTCAGCACTCAATTATTCCTCCCCCTGATGTGCGCCCCGTGCCTAAGATACTTCTCTAGTGTGACTCTAGAGACTAGCTTGCAGTGTGCGTGGCTATGCGTCCAGGCAGGCGCATAACATTTACAAAAATTAGCCAGGCTGAAGCCGCAAACCCGGAAACAGGAACAAGGGTCACGGACATTTTATCCAGGAAGTCCTGGATTTTTTAAACTGAAATAAAATGAAAACTAAGGGGCTGTGAGCGGTGGTAATGGGGCGAACTGCATCCTAACAGTAAATGCTTTGCAGAAATGTACTTTTTTTTTACATCTAATTTTAATTCGGACTCTCTTTAAGCAGACTGTGAGTGTCTATTGTTGTGACTTAGATGAACATCAGATCACATTTTATGACCAACTTGTGCAGGAATCCATATAATTTCAAAGGGTTCACATACTTTTTACTGCTACTGTATCTGTCCTTTGAATCTGGTGGCCATCTGTCAGTGTATGCTTCCTTGCTCCCAACCCCCTTCCCCCCCCCCCCCCCCCTTCGCTCTTGGTACACCAAATCAACTCATCAGTTTTGAGTAATTTTCAGGTGGATGCTTTACGCTCAGCCCTGCACGGCTCTAGAACAAAATGTAAAAGCACCCATAGTCCTGTACACAGCAGTGATGAACAATGAGATGGTAATAATTCCAGCTTGCATGGAAATTTAAAGCAAATTCAGGACAATCAAATATGTTTCTGTCCAATTAGATTGGCCCAATTATTAGCCACTTTAAATCTGCTTGCATGCCAAAAATATTTGCATCTCATCAACTGTCGACTGAGGGCAGTAACTGCTCAGAAAATATTGCATGCGGAGGTTTCCTTTCCTTCCTCTGTGCCGCTCTGGTACTGCTGACATGCATACTGGCAAGGCGCTTTTCACTAAAGCAGTACAGATAGTGTTTTTAGGGTTGTTAACACGGCCAAGCCTTTAAAAACCAACCACTAGGCTTAAAGGGAACCTTAACAAAGTTTCACTTACCTGGGGCTTCCCGAAGCCCGCTGCAGCCGTCCTGTGCCCTCGCTGGTTCACGAGGGTCCTCCGATCCCTGACGCAGATTAGTTTCGTTTTCGCCCCGGCAACGCAAATTGCAGGCGCAGTACATCTTTATTTTACAGGGTTAAGGTTCTCTTTAATGTGTCTTTTGGGTTTTGTACAAGGCCTCTTTCCCACGGGCGGCTGAGCTGCTTGTTTGTTTGGCAGTTCATGCACGTGTCACGTTTGACGTGGTGGCATTACCAGGGGGTAAAAAGTCTCATGTTGCATCTGAGTTCAGCAACCACTGTGCTCAGATGCAACTCCATGGGGACCAGCTGTGTACCGTCCCATGCCATGTGCTAGCAAGTAGCGGCTGGGCAACAGGAGAAGTTGACGGGTGGTGAATTATTTGCCTTTAGCCGCCTGTGGAATAGAGGGTAGTGATAGCTTGTAGTTTTTTGTTTGTGTTTATATTATGCAAGAGTATAATCCAGGGCTGTGGAGTCGGTCCAAAAATCCCCCGACTCCGACTCCTCAGTTTAGGATTCCACCGACTCCGACTCCTCGACTCCGACTCCTCTAATTTGCATATTACAATTTTGTTGATTAAAAGTATGTAACATGAAATTCATCTCTTAACTGCCAACGCTTAGGAATTTTACAAGACTAATGAAGTGAGAAGGATATGTAGACTACTATATTTATTCCCTTTAGACTAAAACTAGTCCTTGGTAAGAGTACTTGTAAAAGGTACAAACCGGAACAAAGAACATCTATCAGGCCCTAGGCAATGTAAGTGTGGGTACATGTAAGAATGATGTACAGGTACTCTGCAGGGGAATGAGGAGATTGTAAACAGACAACACCTGTGTTCCATGTGCACAGCATTCTTAGTGGATTCCCTGCAGCTCTGTGGGGAGTGCATATGTAGAGTATAGTACTACTGTGTAACAAAGTAAACCTGAGACAGATGAAATTAAAGTTTTATACATATCTGGGGCTTCCTCCAGCCGCCTTCAGGATAATCAGTCCCTTGTTGTCCTCCTCCACCACCTGGATCTTCTGCTATGAGTCCAGGTACTTGAGCCAGTCAGGCGTAGTGCACATGCACACACTCCGCCGCCAGGAGCATACTACACCTGTGCAGCACTATTGCGCAGGTGCAGAATGTTCCTGGCTGTGGGAGCGGCATGCGGCCGGACAGCGCTGACTGGCTGAATTACCAGGACTCATAGCAGAAGATCCAGGTGGTGGAGGTGGACAGCGAGGGACTGATTAGCCTGAAGGGGGCTGGAGGAAGCCCCAGGTATGTATAAAACTTTACTTTTCATCCGTCTCAGGTACCCTTTAATTTGTAGTCACCAAACCAAATTTTAACAACATATCAAATTATTTGATTTCATCATCAAAGGGGGTGCATACATTTGCATAAATCAGCATCAATGCAGAATTATTTGCATCTCATTGACCATCTCTATTAGAGACATAGCTACACATCAGGCTTTATTCTTACAGCATAGATGTTATTTAGTATATATAACAGATTCCTGTGTACACATCATATATACAGTCACAATCAGATGTGTATATCTGACCTTAAAAATACGGGGACTGCTTTATTGAAGCAGCACAAGTAACTCATTTTGATTGGTTTATTTCATTTTTGTGGACTAAGCACAGCTATTACTGTATATATACTGTATATATACATTATTTTTAATGACTATTTTCTGAGAAATAGAACATTTTATCATATTTTCTATTTTAATTACAGTTACAAATTCATTAGGAGTCGGAGTCGGTGCATTTTTTCCCGACTCCGACTCCAGGCACCCAAAATTGCCCGACTCCGACTCCACAGCCCTGGTATAATCAGAAGTCTTTCATAATTAGGCGGTTTGAATTTATTCCTGAAAACATCAGTTGGGGTCAGTTCACAGTAAGTAACAGTCAACAGGGTACGTTGTTCCATCTGATACAGACGCTTTCTACTCATTTGTGAGCACCTTCAGTAGACCACCAAATTGGGTGTTCTGCATCCAGTAAGCTACCTGCGCCGACTGGTCTACCGTAGTGTGGACCGATGCTTACAGTTTACTAACTGCATAAATTAAGCAAATGAATTGCCTCTCATTACCTTGCTTTCCTGCTATTTGGATAAATTGTCATCACCTAATTTCTCTCTTGATTTTCAGGTGACATTGACATGAGCCATGCTGCATATGCTGTGACAGGTCATACATGGTAGATCGCCTGTGCTACTGAACCAAAAATGTGTGAAGAAACAGGAGTGCTTCACTTTAAGCTCGATAATCATGGAGACTCTATGCTTGGAAGAATGAATGCCCTGCGAGAGCAGAACAAGTTTTGTGATGTTACTGTATATATTGATGATGTTGAAGTCCCAGGACACAAAGTGGTGTTTGCAGCTGGCTCTCCTTACTTGAGGGACCAATTTTTGCTGAGTGACTCGCAAGAAGTCCACATCTCAATACTGCAGAACTCCCAGGCTGGAAAACAGCTGCTCTTGTCCTGTTACACTGGTGTCCTCGAGTTCCCAGAAATGGAGCTTGTGAACTATCTGACGGCAGCCAGCTTTTTGCAGATGAGTCATGTGGTAGAAAGGTGCACACAGGCTTTATGGAAGTTCATTAAACCCCAGCAAGCTGCAGTAAAGGAAAGTGATGAGGAGGAGGCCAAACCTGCACCAGAGGTTGTGGAGCCAGATGAGGAAACTGAAGATTCCATTCAACCAGATTCTCCAGTGGACTCCAACTCAGAAGATAGCATGGACAATGATGACATCCAGATTGTCAAAATTGAGTCCATTGGGGACGTTTCCAGCAATAAGGGTAAGGTGAGCCAAAGTCCCTTTCTGTCCTCTGATCAGACGGCTGTACACTCACTGGAGCCCCAGCACTCTCTTATCAACTCCACAGTAGAGAACAGAAGTGGGGACACAGATGGCAACACTATACACAGCTATGCTGTCTCTGATAACAGCAGTGACAACATGGCGCCATCTGTCAAAGAACTGTACGGGCCTAGTAATAGGATCTTGGACAAGACTCTGCAGTGGCATCACCAGTGTCCAAAGTGCACTCGAGTATTTCGCCATCTGGAGAATTATGCCAACCATTTAAAAATGCACAAGCTCTTCATGTGTTTACTGTGTGGAAAGACATTTACCCAGAAGGGCAACCTGCACAGGCACATGCGTGTTCACGCTGGCATCAAACCTTTCCAGTGCAAAATATGTGGCAAAACATTCTCTCAGAAGTGCTCTCTACAGGACCATCTGAACCTGCACAGCGGAGATAAACCTCATAAATGTAACTACTGCGATATGGTGTTCGCTCACAAACCAGTACTGAGAAAACATCTTAAACAGCTTCATGGCAAAAACAGTTTTGACAATGCCCATGAGCGGAGCACGCAGGATGTTGGCCTGGACTATGAATCCTTTGCCAGTACCCACGATGGCAATTAAATGATTACGCAAAGTCTTCACAAATGAGATTGTGATAGAGAAACCTAAAAGAGGTATAGTTTAATCTCCATTTACGCAGATCAGCACAGTTTGTATATGCATTTAACCTCCATGGCAGTATGATTATTTCCAGATTTCAGGGTCTGAACGCGGCGCAATTTTTACATGCTTTCAGACCCTAAAACCGGGAAACAATCATGCCGCTAGAAAGCCTGCAGCAGCCCCGACACTTACTCACCTCCCTGGGATCCAGCGCTGCTGTTCTCCCTCTGACCTCCGGGCGCTGTACCCCTATAGTGAGATTGCCGGCTGTTGTCATGACGACAGGTGGCGATCTCACCAGGGGGATGCAGAGGCTCCCAGGACAGGAAGAAGAATGGCTGCCGGCGTTTGGATCCCTGGGGAGGTGAGTTGCTGCGTGCTATGCCCTGCATTAACCTCACAATGGTCACCACGAGTCTGGCTCGGGGTTACCGCTCTGAGCGGGACAGTATATCTGCTGTAACCCCAGTGTAAGACAAATTGACTTTTTTTTTCTCATTCCGTAAAGATGGATATGCTGATTTCCTCATATTCATTGCATTAGATTCATATAAAAGTTCTCTGTCCTTTCATCTTCATATTCAGATACTGTCAGGTGACCATCTGGCAAAAGAATGTTTAAAACCTCCCTTTCTGTACCCAAATGCCACACATCAAGACAAGAAATAGAGCGCACTGAGAGAGAACCAGTTGCCAGCAACTTTCTAAGGGGAGATTACTCCAGGCATCCCTGCATTTCCTATAACTGGTTCTCTGACTGCGCTCTATATCTTGTCTTTATCCTAGATTTCATGGCCACTGAGGTGGATTTTTAAAGAGCAGTTCCATTACACAAGCTCACTGCTCGCTCCTTCTAGCTATAGAAGTATCTCCCTATACTATTGCACATCAGTGTGTGATGCTGAAGGTACTTTCTATCGCAGTGTACGATTAAAGATTGCCAATGAGATGCTAATAATTATGACACACAGGGTGGAATGAGGCCCCCAAGATATGATAAAATTGAGTAAAAAAACAATAAAAGGAAAAAAACTACCTTACCTCAATGAAGACAAGTTGTTTATAAATAACAATGTTATTGAATACACTGGCAAAGCATTTCGTGGGTACTAGTCTACTTCCTCAGGCCGACTAATGTGCCAAAGGAAAATCTTAGCCAAAAAAAAGCCTCTCACAGAGACCTATGATGTTAGTGTCTGCATCCTTGATTGTGAATCATTGCCTCCTAATATTCAGTAAAATTTCCATTATTCGACCAACATCAACAGGGATTGGCTGATGCTGGATAAGTGTAGTTTTTGGTTGCTTGAGAGTCAATGTTATAAATAGGCCTAGCAAAAAAAAACAGTACAATACCCACACTGTATATTTACCATAAACTCTGTATTCATGTTGAAATACAGGAATTAAAAACAAATTATGACGAAGGACAGACTTTGTGTATCGCTGTATAAAGAAGTGTACAATTAGCTTAGTGCCAGTGCCGTAGCTGAAAATTATGATGCCCTATAGCAAAACTTTCATGGAGTCATAAGATGGAGGCATTCTTGAGCAATACCACATGCCCATACCCCATGGATATGAGTTAATTGGGCAATTTTACATTCTCATGCCCTCTACACTACACATAGTTCATGGGCAAAATAATCGGGTGGAGGAACACAAGAAAGTTAAAGTGAACCTGAACTCTTGCACAGGACAGAAGGAAAACAGAGAAATGCACCCTGTACGTATTTAGAGAGTTTATCCTGTCTAATTCCCCTTCATTTATGTCTAATCACAAGGTGTAATTTGATTGCTCCCCGTGTCACCTGACTGCCATGGCCGATAAGCTCATTTGAAAGCACAGGCTGTTAACAATATGCCTGCTTCCATGAATCAGGAAGTAGAAAGAGTGCAGATTTATTTTAGGATTTGTATCAGCTGTAACAAAGAAATGTTTTTGTTTAAATGTTATTATGCTGTTGCTTATGTCTTAGAGCAGAGAGGACTTCTGGGTTCAGGTCCGCTTTAATGGTGAATACATAAAGTGTCACCTGGTCCCCCTCTGCTCCAGGGCTGCTGCTTATTGCTGTATGGCTATTGCTACACCCTTGCTTTGTGCATCCTGCAAAGACAGGTTTTTTTTGTGATGGTTGAGACCTCTGGTTGACTGAGTTCTGGATTAAGGGGGTTTTATTGTTCTGAACTCTATGGCTGAGTTTCCACATACATTTTACATTTTGCATGCATTTTTCCATATGCACATTTTTACGTTATTATATGCACATTTACGCATGCATCTAACATAATTGACAATCATCATAATTGACAACTGTTAATGGGCACATTTAGGGCAGTCAGTTCCAGTTTAGGCTTATCTCTCACTCTAGAGAGAGGGCAAGTTCTGACCTGCTCATCACACTAATATCCATTGCGTATCCAGAAAAATAGGATTGCAACAATGATGGAAAGTTGCAACATACAATTTTCATGCAAAGCAACACATACAGGGGGAGATTTATCAACGCATTACCAACAGTTTTTTCTTCTTAATCTTAATCTGTTCTAACCAGCAGGGAGAACAGTTCTGCATGATAATAAGAACCTTCTTAAATCCTAGGTAATAGTGGCAGTTTAGCATACATTTCTAGAGCTGCACTACATTTAAGAGAAGTGCAAATCCATCCCTGAACTGGTGCAGATTAAGAAGTGCTTGATAGCAGTTCTACAGGTGTAGAACTGCAGGCTAGACATGATTTGTGAGGTGCTCCTCCCCCCTGCTGAATTCCTCCTCAGAGCCTGCTGCTCTCAATACAGCAGGTGTGTTGGTTACCTCAGCAACAGCAATTCCCCTCACACACTGCACTGTCTGAGAGACCTTCCTAGCTCCTCCTATTATACAACAGTTTTAGAAGAAATCAGCACTATCTATTGATTTCTTAAGATGCCTGAGACAGTTCTGCATGGATTTCTAAAAACCTACAAATATTTTGTCTCAGACATTCTTGATATATCTGGCCCACAGTGCAACATACAGTCCATAGACTTATGCTTGGCCTGCTCCTAAAATCAGGCATGTTGCCTAGTAACGCTGCAAGCCGTGTGTCATCCCGACAGAATGCATCACTCAGCATCACAAACATGCAATTGGCCAAAGGAATAGAATTGCATTGTATTTCCTTTTAAACAGTATCATTTGCCTAGCAGTCCTGCTGATCTCTCTGGCTGCAGTAGTGTCTGAATCACAAACCTGAAACATGCATGTGGCTAATCTTGTCAGACTTTTGTTAGAGCTCCTGATCTGCATGCTTATTCAAGGTTTATGGCTAAAAGTATTAGAGGCAGAGGATCAGTGGGAAAGCCAGGCAATTGGTATTACTTTAAAAAAATAAAATATGGCAGCCTCCATATCCCTCTCCCTTCGGTTGCAGGAGAACCGAGGCGCCAGTAGAATAAATAGTACATCAAATTCTTAAAAGTAGGAGAGGCAGTGGTGGACTTACCTACTCCCAAGGATGCCAAATACACGTGGTGACGTGTTAAACAAAGGAATTTTTTTCAAATACTCCACATAAAACCAAGGCTGTGGAGTCGGAGTCGGGGCAATTTTGGGCACCCGGAGTCGTAGTCGTGGTTTCATAAACTGAGGAGTCTTGAGTCGGGTGATTTTTGTACAAAGTCCACAACCCAGTTAAGTATTAGACTAAGGAGTCGGAGTCGAGGCCATTTTGGTTATCCGGAGTCCGAGTCGTGGTTTCATAAACTAAGGAGTCGGAGTTGGAAGATTTTTGTACCAACTCCACAGCCCTGCATAAAACTTGCAACCTGTTTCGCAGGCGTGACCCGCTTCATCAGGCAATAAAAAGGGAGCAAACAACTGTTAGCATCCAGGTCCGTGTAAAGCATCTCTCCCTTCAGTTGTCCTTTGAGGCCTCTTGCACAGTGCGTCACATTGTACTCCTCCCCGTTGCAAGGGCCATACACGTCTATGGAGACTTGAACACTTCACGTGATGCGACACAGTGCACAGGAAGTATCCAAACCGCCGCAATGCCGATGCAAAGGCTGCAGCGCGTTACTACATGATCACAGCACAAATTATGCAGTAATGCAAGTCAATATGCATCGCAGGCAGTGTGCACATCGGGAGCGTGGTGCGACACAGCATGCATGCGCAGACTGCTGGGTATCCCAGTGACGTGCTTCCAGCCCAGTATGGAGTAAGTCACTAGCTGGGGGGAAATTTGGGAATGGTCAAAGGAGGAATCTGCACACAGACTTCTTGGAACCTTTTAATTGAAGTTTATTATTCAATCACACACACAAGCAATACATCTGACTGATTGGCCATCCATTGTTTTGGGGCCGTTAAGGTCCCCTTTGTCAAGGAATGGGGCAGACAAAACATGTAGCCTGGGGGCAGGCCTATGCATATGACGGTGGTGCAGGGTCATATGAAGCCCTCATATCTGTGGTGCAATGCAGTGCATATCACACAAATCCAGTGTAAAACTGACAGAGCCTTTCATGACTGGCTCTGTCAAAATGATGGAGGATTGGGGGGGGGGCACAGGGTTAAATACTTTCCTGACGTGATCACTACGCCTCCCCTTGGGTTTGGACATGGGTAATTGTTTTTTCAAACTGGCCGATGAGGCTCTGACCACGCCCACCTGTGTGGTCCCAGCCAGCCCCCAGCTCGGCAGCCGCAACCTGTTTGGCCATGCAGGCAGAGGTTTCCAAAGAGCTTCAGCATACTTTGGAAACATGGGCACCACTGCACTGCCGAGAGGGCGGAGCATCACCAATAGAGTATTTAGCCCTAACAACCCCCAATCCAATTACACTTTAACAAGAATGAAATTACCATAGTCCTTAGCAAATTTTCATATAGTGTGGGTTACTGTTGTGTATTGCATTCGAAAGTAGCTAATGAGCTCATTCCCCCCCCCCCCCCCCCCCCCGAAAACGTTTTATTTAGCGATATCTCAAAAGGATGGCTCTTTATCTTATCTGATTTCTCTTATCTCTTTATCTAATTTCCAAAGCTCCTAGAGTTCCTGACAGCTGTTGGCAGGCATATACCATTCAGTGTATTTTAACCTCCTTGCCGGTTATCCTGAGCTGAGCTCGGGGTAACTCGCGCAGGAGGATTGCTCTGGCCCTGCTGGGCCGATTTTTGCAATAGTTTTTTTCCTACACGCAGCTAGCACTTTGCTAGCTGCGTGTGGTACGCGATCGCCGCCGAGCCGAGCCGCCCCCCCCCTAGACCCCTGCGCAGCCTGGCCAATCAGTGCCAGGCAGCGCTGAGGGGTGGATCGGGATTCCCTCTGACGTCATCCCGCCCCGTCGCCATGGCGACAAAGCCCAGCAGGAAATCCCGTTCTGAACGTTATTTCCTGCTTACTCTGATCGCCGGAGGCAATCGGAGTGGGTGGGGGGATGCCGCTGCTCAGCGGCTATCATGTAGCTAGCGCTAGGCTAGCTACATGATTTTAAAAAAAACCCAGTGCTGCGCTGCCCCCTTGCCGCAAGAATTGGACCGGCAAGGGGGTTAAGGGTTCCATAAATTAATTGATTTCCTCAGGTGGGATCATTCGAAGAATATAAGGCTTTCCCCACAATCCTTCAGGGCAAAGGTGAGACGTAGCTCCTCCCAGGAACAGGAACAGACAGCACTTCCCCTATAAAAAAGTCACATGGTTAGTCCACCCTCAGTGCTGTTTGTTCCTGCGTCCAGGCAGGTCGGCATCTCCCCTCTGGGTGAAGCCTGTGTGCTGGGCTGCAGGTGGATCTCTCTGGGTGGCTGAGACTGTGGTACTGAGGCAGTCTGGCCATGCGCCCCAGGCTGGAGCTTTCCTGGGGTTTGCCTACCTTTCTCTCCCGCTTCCAGGGAAAGCAAGAGTGGAAGGCGTGGGTTCCCCTTGGCGGCCTTGCGGCGGAGTGAGCAGGACGGAGGTAAGCCGGCGGCCATGTGCAGCGTGGAGCGCATTGCGGCCATTAGGACGCTTGGCCGCGTCCGGATGCGTGCTTTCCGGCGGGTATGCGGAAGGTAACAATTTGTAGTGCCGGCTCATTACTCTCTCTGCAGCTTCCGGGCCGCCACTCATCCATTCGCGGCAGGCCAGGTATGTTTCAAGGGGAAGCTGCGCGGGCCTGTAGCACTGTTGCTCAGAGAGAGTTTGTCCTGCACTGGATGTGTCAGCTGGAAGCATGTCAGACGCTGAGAGGATTGAGAGCAACCAGGCCGCCCAAAAGGTGAGATAATGGTTTCTCTTTCTGGGCTGATTGTGCTATAGCTGTGAGCAGAGTTACATGCCTTGTTGTGTTGTTAATTATGCCAATACTAAGGCTTCTGCTAAATCTGCTGCTGCTGCGGCTGCAGATAAGCATAGGCATCCTCCTAATGATAAAACATTCCCTTTGTGCAATTTTATGTTGCCCTATGCAAAAACTGTCAGTTGTGCATACAGAGGGTTGTAAGGGAGGAGCCGGGTCACTCTGTTCAGGATACATTGAATCCTTTAGAGAGGTGATTAATGCTTCATTGGAACCAATTAAGTCCTCATTATTAAATGCTAATCCATCCACTTCTCAGGTTGCTGTATTTGGAGTATCTGTGACTGAAGTTGATATTAGTCAGGCTGAGTTTGCAGCTAGTTCTGAGGATTCAGACGCTAGAGAAATAGAATCTGAATCTGTTTCAAAGTTAAAATTCTGTATTGAGGATGTGGTAGCTGTTTTGTCTATTCATAATCAATTATACAAAGCTGAAGGATCCACTTGATTAAAAGGTGGATGTTTATTTGAAAAGGTCTTGGGAGGCTAGTGCGGCTATGTTTAGGCCGGCTTTTACCTCTACATGTGTGGCCACAACTTTGGAGCTGTGGATTAATCAGCTCAAAGCTAACATACTGGCTGGTGCACCTGTTTAGCAATTGTTGAGTTCTATTGCTATTCTCATTTATACTGCTGCATATTTAGCAGATGCCTTCTGCTGAAGCAATTAGGTTTCAGCCAGGTCCATTGCTCTAATGTTTCTCTTAGAGCCTTGTGGCTTAAAATATGGGATGGTAATATCTCATCTAAAACAGGCTGTGTGGTGTCCCTTTTTCAGGTGAATTGTTGTTTGGTCCAGAGCTGGATTCAGCTTTGGAAAGAACATCGAATAAAAATAAAGTTTTGGTTAAGAAACAGAAGACTGTGGTAACAATATTTTTCGTAAGCCAAGGAGTGATCAAAAAGGATGCCTCTAAGGATCAAAGTAAAGGCAGGAGGCGGACTTTTGACAAGTCCAGGAAAGGGGGCTTTAAGTCTAAAGCTCTAGAGACCCAGTCAGAATCCCAAGGGCTCGTGTCAGGCGGTGGGGGGAAGGCTAAGATACTTTCTCTTAGGTGGGCAAAAGTGGCAAAAGATCCATTTATTCGCCAGACAATAATGTTTGGTTTCCAAATAGTTTGCCCTTCCTCCACCATCAAGATTTGTGATCTCAAAGGCCCTAAGAGATCCCACTCTGGTTCCAAAGATTTTGAGCATATTGCAGAACATGCTAAGACAGAATTATTATTATTATTATTGATTTATAAAGCGCCAACATATTCCGTGGAGCTGTACAAAGTAATGGAATTCATCCTGTGCCTGATTCTGAACCTAACAAACCTGAATCGGTTTATGAAAATTTTTTGGATGGAATCACTAAGGGAGTTATTGTTTCCAGAGGCCTTTATGGCATCTCTGGATCTAAGAGATGCATATTGGCATGTGCCGATTCACCAAAAATCACAAGTTTTGCAGTGAGAATAAATGGGATGGTAGAACACTACCAGTTTGTTTGCCTCCTGTTTGGGATCACTTCTGCCCCAAGAATGTTCACAAAAATTCTGAGAGAAGCATTAATTCCGTTAAGGGAACAATCGATTTTAACCATTCCGTATTTAGACGACTTGCTTATTCTAGGAAGTTCAGCAGAACAGCTGAGAAGCCATTTGAATCTGGTATCGGAACATCTCCGATCCCTAGGTTGGATCATCAACCTGGAGAAGTCCTCTCTAATTCCAAGTCAGAGAACTCAGTTTCTTGGCATACTAGTGGATTCAGTAAAACAGATGATTTTTCCTTCCTCCCAAGAGATTCTGAAGATAAGTTTGGCAGTAAAATCATTACAAGGGGAAGACAAAGTTTACCTAAGAACGATTTTGTCAGTGTTTGAGTTAATGTCATCCACGATGGTGGCAGTTCCCTGGGCATTAGCGTATATCAGGAAGATACAGAGGTTCCTCCTAGAAAATTGGGACGGTCGTCCACAAACATTAGATTTCAAAGTCAAAATCCCTCAACTGTGTGTTGTCTCTGCAACAGTGGTTGGAGGAATCCTACCTTGTGAAGGGCAGGCCTTGGAAGGGGCCTGTAGACAACGTAATAACTACGGATGCAAGCGCTTGGGGCTGAGGAGCTCATATAGCTCACAGAGCCTTTCGGGGGAAATGGACAAAATCAGTCTCAAAGGTTATCCAATTGAAAGGAATTAACAGTAGTAAGGCTGGCTTTATTTCAGGTGCAATCGATACGGTTGCAGTCCAATGTTCTGATCCAGTCAAACAACGTTACGGCAGTAGCGTTTATCAACAAACAGAGAGGCACGCGATTCCTGTGGTTGCAGGAGGAAGCTGAGGACATCTTGTCTGGGGCAGAAAAGAATGGGTCATCCTTGAGAGCTGTTCATCTCAAGGGAACACTCAATATAGATGCAGACAAACTGAGCAGAAGCAGGATTCTGTCATCAGAATGGTCTCTAAACAAGGAGGTGTTTTCACAGACACCATAAAACGATGGGGAACACAGTCAATCGATCTGTTTGCAACAGAAGACAATACCCAGATTCAGATTTTTTTCTCTCTCTCAATCCAAGAGATCAAAGCCGGGGGGAGGGGGGGGGGGTGAATGCATTCATTCAAGAGTAGAACTTTCCACTTCTGTATGCATTTCCTCCTCTCAATTTGATTCAGGCGGTCATCAGCAAATGGAGAGGTTGTCAAAATCGGATGATTTTGATAGCTCCTTGGTGACCGAGAAGGAGCTGGTTTTCAGCTCTCAGGAGGTTAGCATCAGAAAACCCTTGGAGACTTCCTTGCAGGCCGGATCTTCTGCTGCAAGGGATCCTGTGGCATCCGCATCCAGGCAGATTGAATCTGTTAGTCTGGATCTTAAATTAGCCTTACTCAAAAAGTTGGGAGTATCTGAGAAGGCAGCCTCTATATTGGTTACTAGCTGTAAGGAAGTTACTAGGAGGATCTATCTGAAATACTGGAAGACTTTCCATCTTTGGTTATCTGGCTCTAAGTTAGATAGCTGGTCAGTCCCAGTAGTCCTGGTTTCTCCAGGACAGTTGGGATAAAAATATTTCTGTGAGTACGCTTAAGGTGCAGATTGCTACCTTATCTGCTTTTTCAGTTATCCCCTTGTCTTCCTCTCCAATACTGAGATTTCGGAAGGCTCTATCTAGGAAACTGCCAGTTTACAAGCCATACGTTTCTCCTTGGGATTTATCGTTAGTATTAGGGGGCTGTCCAAAGGTCCTTTTGAGCCACTAGGGGACAGTTCTTTTAAATTTCTTACATTAAAGACGGTATTTTTAGTAGCCATCACTACAGCCAGAAGGGTTAGTGAGCTGCAGGCCTTGTCTATGAAAAGTCTTTTATTTTCAGGATAGGTTGGTATTACAGACGGATCCAAACTTTTGTCCCAAAGTTAGGTCTAGTTTTCACAGGTCGCAGGATATTATTTTGCCTACCTTCTGTGTGAATCCAAGTTGTGGAAAAGAGAGGATTTTTTCACTCATTAGATGTTAGATGTGTTCTGGAATACTTAAACAGAGCTGCAGATGTCAGGAAGACAGATTCCTTATCTGTTTTATTTCAGGGAAAACTGTAGGTCAGATAGCTTCTAAATCTACTATAGCTAATTGGATTAGGTTAGCTATTATAGAAGCTTTTAGAGTTATGGGAAGTGAGGCTCCTGCCTCATTTAAAGCTCACTTTTCTAGAGCTAGGGCAGCTTCTTGGGCTAATAATGCAGGGGCTTCGCCTGAGCAAATATGTAAAGCAGCAACGTGGTCAAGCTTTTCTACGTTCATCTGTCATTACCGAATTGATGCAATGTCTGCACACGACCAGGCGGTTGGTAGAAACGTTCTCCAAGCGGTGGTCCCACCCTGAGGTTGTATTACTTGTTAATCATCTCACCTTTGCCCTGAAGGATTGTGGGGAAAAAGCAGAGTTAGTACCTGCTAACGATGTTTTCAACAATCCTTCAGGGCAACGATCCCACCCGGGTGTTAATTGTCTGTGTCTGATAGTTGCACGGTTATGGGTTAGTGGAATGTTCACCTGTCGGGTACTTGGCTAAACGCACTGAGGGTGGACTAACCATGTGACTTTTTTATAGGGGAAGTGCTGTCTGTTCCTGTTCCTGGGAGGAGCTACGTCTCACCTTTGCCCTGAAGGATTGTTGAAAACATCGTTAGCAGGTACTAACTCTGCTTTTCCATCTCTTCCAGAGACGCTTGGTTCCCTTATCAACATTTAAAGTAGTGTTGAGTCTATCTAGCCTCATTAACAACTTCAGCCTTCAGTCGTCTTTTACCTTATGCATCTGAGCAATTTTCACCTCCCATACATTCGCCAATAACTTTATCACTAATTATCACAATGAATTGATCGATATTGTTTTTTCCACCACCAGTTTTTTTTTTTTTTTTGTTAAAAATGTTATTTGGGTATTTTTTGGGTGTGGGAGGTAAACCGTTCATTAAATTTATTGCGTCTTTTTGTAATAAAAATGTATGTGCATGCAGTTTTACTATTTGGCCACAGTGATTTTTTTTCTATCCTGTGAACAAGCAGGAACTTCAAAGAGGATGTGATAAAAGTTTTCAGAAAGACTGTGGCCTCTGAAAAGAAGCCGTCGATTTTTCTACCGGCGAGTTAGATAAATGAATGGGAACAATGTTCCCATTCATTGATCTCCGGGCTAACGGGGGCGCGCCGCGTGCGCAGCACCAGCAGCCTTTTGGACGTGAAAGTCACGTCCAAAAGGCTAAAATGGTTAAAGTGGACCTGAACTCTTGCACTGAACACATGGAAAACAGAAATGCACCCTATATGTATTTAAAGAGTTTAGCCTGTGTAATTCCCCCTCATTTGTGTCTAATCACTAGTAATCTGATCTCTCCACTGTGTTACATGACTGCCTATGGCAGATACACCCATTTTAAAGTACAGGCTGTAAACAATATGTCTGCTTCCATTAATCAGGAAGTAGAAACTGTAAAGATGTATTTTAGGATTTGTATCAGCCGTAACAAAGACATGTTTTTGTTTAAAGGTTATTATGCTGTTGTGTATCTTTTAGAGCAGAGAGGATGTTCTGAGTTCAGTTCCGCTTTAAATAGGACATCTTGTCATGTAAGTCTGATATGGAGGGGGGAGTGGGATAAATCCATCTATTAAAGATCAATTTGCTTGCAGCTAGAAAGCAATATCTGCGATATCTGGAACTGACACACGTAGGGTCTCCTCTTGCATAGTGTCCACCTCTTGAGGATCAGTGGTTTATACCCCCTTAGTGACCAGACAATTTTTTTACAATTCAGCACTTTGCCACTTTAACGATTTATTGCTCGGTCATACAACTTAGCACCCAAATGAATTTTACCTCCTTTTCTTGCCACTAATAGAGCTTTCTTTTGGTGGTCTGCTGTGATTTTTTTTTAAATTTGTTTTATTTAACCCTCCCCCCCCCTCCCCCAAATTGGCCCTAGACTATGAGCCATACATAGGCATCAACCTATGTATGGGATGAGGTTATGAGGCGCTAGGAGGGACAATTAAGTGACTAAGCAGTTTCCTGTACAGTGCTGTGCTAGATCACAGCATTGTACAAATGATTTTTTTTTAAAATTTTATTTCAGCCTGCCAGCTCTGATTGCGGCTGGCAGGCTGATGACGGCTCCCTGCTGTATTTATCTGCAGGGAACACGTGGGTGCGCGTTCCCTGCTGATCCCGCCCACCGCACTTTGACGCCAATCAGCATTAAAGAGAATCTGTATTGTTAAAATCGCACAAAAGTAAACATACCAGTGCGTTAGGGGACATCTCCTATTACCCTCTGTCACAATTTCGCCGCTCCCCGCCGCATTAAAAGTGGTTAAAAACAGTTTTAAAACGTTTGTTTATAAACAAACAAAATGGCCACCAAAACAGAAAGTAGGTTGATGTACAGTATGTCCACACATAGAAAATACATCCATACACAAGCAGGCTGTATACACCCTTCCTTTTGAATCTCAAGAGATCATTTGTGTGTTTCTTTCCCCCTGCATCTCTCATGCACTGAAGTTTCAGGCTGCTCTTTTCTTCCTGCAAACAGCTTTGCCCTTGTCTGAATTTCCTCAGTATGTGAAAGCCCAGCCAGCTCAGAGGACGATTTATCCAGCTTGTAAAAGATAAGAGAGCAGAGAGAAGCTGCACTAATCTAAATATCACACAGGCAGTGTGCACAGAGGGGCCTGAAAGGGGGAGTTCATAGCAGAACCACAACACTGAAGAACTTGGCAGCCTTCCAGACACAGGCCGACAAGTCTGACAGGGGAAAGATACATTGATTTATTACAGAGACTGTGATAGCAGAAAGTGCTACAGTAAGCTAGAACACATTAGAATAGCTTTTGGAACTTGTAGGATGATAAAAAACAGGATGCAATTTTTGTTACGGAGTCTCTTTAAGGGGTCCCCAGAGAGCCACTCTCCCACCGCCCATCGGCGTTAGGCAGTCGGGAGAGGGTTAAAGATATACAACAGAGGTGTTCGGGGTATGGTCTTCCTGCATAGCTTTTTCAAGAATGAGCTCATTTTGAAGATGTTTGAGCTGTATTGTAGTGATGCATTATATTGTAAAATCTGGTGATATAAAAGGGGTGTTCAAAAAGTTCACACTCAGTACTCACTAAAATATTAACTAAGCAACCACAACATTTAAACCACTGATAGCTAAAGTGAATAGCATTGATTATTTGTTGTAGTAGCACCTGTCAGGGTTAGCTATATTCTGCCGTATTTGTGTCTTCTTCAAGGTAGTATGTTGGAAGCAGGAGGTATGGTGCATTCCAAAATAACTTTAAGCTGGTGTTGACTAGTTTTGAGCAGGCAGGTCTTGTGGGGTGTTTTTTGGTATGCAGTAGTTTAATCACCCCTAAACCAAACCAAAAAGTTACAAACCACATATAGCGGTTTGTATTCTTATCTGCGAAGGTGTCCATTTTCACCTGGGTCCCCCTGATTTGCATCATTCCCAGCCAGTGGATCTTCTGACTAGATCCTAGTTATCCAGCTCTATGAACGAGCTCCTGTGAGCTGTGCATGCACGGAACAAGCGTTCATGCACAATCACTTGTTTCCAGTGGGCATGCACGGAAGAGTACTGTGCATGCCCAGTTCAGATGCTTACTCTACAGTCTACACCAACGAGTGCACTTTTGGTCCAGCATTGTGACACTGAACTGAGTTAATACGGGAACCTACCACTCCAGAGATACCTGTAGGTAGGAATACAAACCACAATATCCCTACCAAGAAGAATTGAAAGAAAGACAGCCAATGATTTGGCGGCAGGGTCATGGGGGTCCAAACCTCACTGATGTATGTCCAGAGCTAAGATTGGCTCATCTGCTTTAATCCCATGAAAGATCGACTCTAGCTCCAACTGATGAGAAAAAAGAATATCAGTACACACAGCGTATCAGAGCTTGTTAGGTGTGGGGTGTGTAGCTGCAGATCAGTCGTGGTGACAATGCTGACCCCTGCACATTGCCAAATGTGTCTACATTGAATACATGAGCATAAGAACAATGGCATGAAGCAGTGGAACATGCTGATCTACAGAACCAGCAAATATTTTTCTTCTGCCTTACATTTGGTAAAATATTAATCTAATCCTGTCATTAGAGAGATGGAGGCAACGTGTGCTTGTTTTTTTGTAAGGGTTTCTTATCTAGGGCTATTGACAGTGGTATGTTCTCTGACTCCCATGGATCTGCTGGGCACTTGTCGCAGGCCACACGTTCTCTCACCTGAGTGTGGGACAACTGCTTTCTAGATGTTACATAATGTAGATTTTTGCTGCCCAGTAACCACATCGTGTGTTAGCTACTGACTTGTGGCTACAAACGGTGCCATTTGTTGCATTACAACTGGATGGCGCTTGTTCTGTATTGCTTATCAACTATCAAGTTATGCTTTCTACATCACATCACTGGGAATAAGTATATAGACCAGATGTGCCTTGTTTGAGGTAAGGTGGCTAAGAAAGCATTATAGCCAGAGGATCAGCACTGCAACCATAACTCTTATCACCTTCATCAGATCAGCAATAGCTTCTTCTGTTTATCTCTTATTACAAGAATGCATTAGAGTATGTCTATCACCAGCAACATTCAATGTTTTCATCATTGTAAAAACTATTTACACTTTGTACTATCCATTGGTCTGTTAGGTAATTCTGCTGTGGTACATGATGTCAGTTCTGATTGAGCATTATCATAATCCAGGACGTACTGCGCACAATCATTTGTAAACACAACTGCCATTGTTCAGTTTTTTTTTCTGTTGCTCTGAGTGTGAAAAGGTGGCACAAAATAATGTTCCTCAGCACAATTTGATGTCACAGATCATGGCTGCTCATGTCTTCACAGAGGATATTCTGCCGAGGCCTGCTCCTGCGTGTTCTGTCTCCACTAGAAGCTTCTGTTCACCCTTCTATGGAATTCAGCGGATGAGCTTTTTAGTGATTATGGTGTCACAACCAAGATGGCGGTGCTTATAACCCTGCAAAACGGAGGTGTTTGCCAATACAACAAGGACCTTATCTTATGATCGCATGGCATGTACAAGATAAAGTGTGAATCGTAATAGTTTTTATTGAGGGGGTCAATTTTGCTTTTAAAGGAATTATCAGGCAAGCAAAAAAAGAGTTTGACTTACCTGGGGCTTCTACCTGCCCCATACAGCCATCCTGTGCCCTCGTAGTCACTCGCTGCTGCTCCAGTACTCCTGCCGCCAGCTAGTTTCGTTTTTGCCGACCTTGGGGTCGGCGGGCCGCATTGCAAACAATTTTACGCATTCCCGCTGGTGCAGGAACATTAACATACATACGCGTTAGTGCTACAACTTGAAAAATGTGCGCACCACTAACACGTAAAAATGTATGTGTTAATGTTCCTGTACCAGCGGGAATGCATAAAAATGTACGCAATGCGGCCCGCCGACCCCGAGGTCGGCAAAAACGAAATTAGCTGGTGGTGGGGGACTGGAGCAGCAGTGAGTGACTATGAGAGCACAGGATGGCTGCATGGGGCTGGTAGAAGCCCCAGGTAAGTAAAACTCCTTTTTTTTTTTTTTTTCCCCCTGATAATTCCTTAAGTAGTCATGCTGTAACATGTTACACTTACACTGTAAGTATCCATCTTTAGGCGCCATGCTGTTTTACAGTAATTTTTTTCCATGGTCATGTCGTTCTTACACTTTAACATTTGTGAGATCATCTGTTTGTAATATAAACATGATTAAATAAAATAGAGATTACAAAACATTGCTTGGAGTGGATTCTTGTAAAAACTCTAAGGTAGTATGGCCTCACCACTGGATACAATGGCATCACCACTTGCCCACGACGTCCCCACTCGTACTGAAACTGATCGGCCTCTACAATAAGCATTAGGGCTCCCTGTCGGATTGTTAAAAAAAAGCAATGAATCCTACATAGCAGCAGGGAGGATTCTCATTGGTCCACCATGAACCAATGAGAATTTTCCCTTTTGCAGAATTCCCATTGGTCGTCTGCAAACCAATGGTGTGCCCCATGCTCCTTCAGGTCACTGATCTCATGCAGTGGAACAGAATCCACGGGACAGGTGAGCGTTTTCTATGTGGTGACTACCCTGGTGGGAATGGACATCATCCCTTTCCATAGGCTTATATTGCCTGATTTGTGGCATGCTCACGATATGGTTGCTGAAAAATGCAGCAGGTCAGGACTTTGCATGTTGACAGTGTAAACCCATCCTATCAGTAACATAGGATGCATTTACCATCTGATTTTGCATTTTCCTGTGTTCCAGGGAATGCTACAATTTTTTTCCTCCATGTGAATGGGGACTTAAAGAGAACCAGAGACGAAACGCATAATAGATTTATACAAACCTGGGGCTTCCTCCAGCCCCATCAGCATGGATCGCTCCCACGGCGCCATCCTCCTCCACCTCTGTCGCCGGTACCGGGTCCCGTCGCTTCCGCCGGACACAGCCAGTTGTACGCATCCCCAAGCGCCTGCTTTATGCCTGCGCAGTACGGAGGGAGCGCACTGCGCTTGCGTCGACTGGCCCTGACTGGCTGAAGTGGCAGGACCCGGTACCGGCAATAGAGGCGGCGGAGGACAGCTGTGTGGGAACAATCCATGCTGATGGGGCTGGAGGAAGCCCCAGGTATGTATAAATCTATTGTGTGTTTCGTCTCTGGTTCTCTTTAATGTTTGCAAGCCTCACATGGGTCATCTCAGATAATGCTGGGGATTTGTAGGTTAGTGAAATGTGCAGGACCAGGAGTGCAAATGTTCTTTGTAGTATATCCAGGTAGTCCTGAATTTACCACAAAAATATCTTGCTGCCAATCCGTATATTCTCCTGCAATTGCAGTATTGCCATCTGATACACTTATTTACTATGATGATTGGTGACCAGAGGGCAGCTAGTATTACCCATTCACTGTAGACTGAGAGTGGTTGTGGGATTTGCGCACTTGTGCTGCTGCAGATGTAGGCCTCACCGTCTGTTTGGTGCAATGTTTTCAGGGGTGTTATACCCACAAGTATGCCCATAGATATGTTCATGCTGGATTCTCATTTCTCTGTGCAGTGGCCATTCCTCTCCATGGGGTTGAATCATTACGCTAATACTTACGCTAATAAATCAGCACAACTTACTGATATCTCCCTACACCCCTACGCACGCTAGTGGCACGGAAGTGTGCTTTACTTAGCAATGGCTGATGCTTTATCCTGTTGTGCGGTAGTTTGTTCCTACCTATTTTTTATGTGATGTGGGTTCAAGCTTTAGGATACCACAATGTATTCTACAAGTCACGTTTAAAATGATAACTCATTTAGTAACAAACTGGTGGTGCACTCTTAGTGGCATAGCTACGGAACTCTGGGCTCTAGTGCAAGTTTTACATCGCCCCCCCAAGCACTCTATATTAAAAACAATTGATACAGCGCACCAAAAGCTACCAAGGACTGCCACAGTGTCAGAGGTGCAAGAAGGGGATGGGGCGCAGTTTGTTAATGATTATCATTCAAAGCATCTATAGAAGTGACTATTCCCAGCACAGGACCAATGAAGAGCTAATACTGCGATTGAGGGAGGGCCCTACCTACCCGAGGGCCCAGTGTGGTGGCAACCTCTGCAACCCCTATCGCTATGCCACTGTGCACTCTCCACAACTACACTGGATGTATATATATGTGTCAAGTTTGCATTAAGTGGTTAAAGGACCACTATCCAGGAAAAAAAAAGTAATATTTCACCAGATTAAAGTGAATGGGAACCGCATTGTAAAAAAAAATAATGAAGCAAATACTTACCTAAGGAGAGGGAAGGCTCTGGGTCATACAGAGCCTTCCGACTCCTCTCTCGGTGCCCTCTATCCTGTGCTGGCTCCCCCTGTTTCAATCCCCCGCTGAAAGGGTATTTGGAAGTCTTCGGGAGCCGTGTTCTCCCAAAGACGTGCAGCTCCATACTGCACAGGCCTGAGCGCGCAAGAGAGCGTGCTTGCGCAGGTGCAGTACAGGGCCGCCCTTCTTCAGGAGCACTCGGGCTCCCTAAAGACTTCTGAAGCCTCCTTCGGCCGGGTAAAGCAGTATTTGACTAAATTAGTCAAATACTTCTATCGGGCAAGCCAGCACTGGAACGAGGGGACCAGGAGAGGAGCCGGAAGGATCTATAGGACCCAGAGCCTTCCCTCTCCTTGGGGAAGTATCTTTCTCATTTTTTTAAAATGCGGTTCCCATTGGACTGAGCAACTGCCTTCAGTAAGTACTTTTGAAAACAAGGAAAGCCCTTTTTTGTAATAGTGGTCCTGCATAAGTTCATCAAAATAAGGCCTTCAAAATGGAATGGTTAGGTTGTTTAGTAACAGAAATGTATGCATAATATTTTCCCTACTGGGCATGTGGAAATTGCCATTTAGAAATTCTGTGACACCTTTTAAAATCCTGGTAAAATAAATGCGGAGGTAGACAGATGCTAAGTACAGAAAACAGCAGTAATCCATAGTTATCCAAACGTAAACAGACACACCTATATGCAAACGTTTAGTATGTGGGCTGGTAGCAGGTGCAAGAAGAGTAGACGGGTGACCAGCAAGCACACCTAGTTGGTAAATTCTGTGTAACTATATTGGAAATACGTATGTGCAGTAAATGTGATCTGTGCTGCTGCAAGAAGGTAATAGAGAAATTACAAAAGTTGTAGAAAAAAGAGGTTTTAGAACCAGAAATGAGTGAAGCTGTGGAGTGTTAACTCCTAAATCTACAATAAAGTAGTAAAGTACCCCTGAACTGAGAGGAATATGGAAGCTCCAATATCGTTTACCTTTTAAACAATACCAGTTACCTGGCAGTCCTTCTGATCTATTCGGCTGCAGTAGTGTCTGAATCACACACCTGTAATGTAGCTAATCCAGTCAGACTTTGAACATTGATCTGCAGGCTTGTTCAGGTCTATGGCTGAAATATTTGAGGCAACAGATCAGCAGGACAGCCAGGCAATTTGCATTGTTAAAAAGGAAATAAATACGTCAGCCTCCATATTTTTCTCAATTCAGGTGTGCTTTACAGAAATATTTGTATTTCTGCCCACCTGATCTAGAGATCATGGATTGAATATTGCTTAGTCAGACTGACAACACTGTTATAGAATTTTATTCACACTATGGGTCTCAAATTTGTAGTTAAAGTGCTTCCTTTGAGTCTGAGACTCATAAATTGTAAACTACTCACTTAAATGAAAAGGAAGAAGGATTATCATATAAAACATATCATTTATTTATCACAAAATATAAAACAGCTTTTCTTTATAAAAACCAGAGCCCTGGTTTTTATATGCTGTATGCTGGTTGATCGGACTAACCAACTTGTTATCAATTCTTTAACTCATTTTTCCTTGACTGCTGTGCTGTGTTGCCCCTGACTGATGGGGGTGTTCCAGTAGTGCTTTTGTCCTGTGTGGGGAGCCCCCACCGACCTGCTGGATCTAGTCTTAACGAGACCAATTTTTCTTTGATTATTAGTTATGGATAATAACTGTATCCCACAATCAGTTGGGATGCTCTTGCTTATTGATGTATCCAGGTGATCATGTGACTTTTGTATACTTTATTTTATGTAGTGATATGTATTCAGACCTTAGTAAAATTATATCTCTATTTATTGAACAGATTGGATTTTGGTGAATCCCCTTCTGTGCTGGCGCTATGGCCCCCTGGGTATCCCTTGTTATCCTTCCCCTGTTTGCCGCGTGGGGCGGGCATGGTTGGGCTGTGGGGGCGGTCCCCCGGGGATGCGGCGCGCCCTGAGATGCTTGGTCCATACCCCTCATATAGGAGCATGTGTTCCAGGGGATACGTGATTGATATATAACAATATTTTTATTCATCTAATATATTAACAGATAAAATGTAATGGACCAGTGCCTCCGGGGCGTGTTTGCCTCCCTGGTGATGCGCCCCCCCCCCCCCCCCCGCCTGGTCGTGGTGGGCCCCGGGCGTTGTACCTGGGATGGATGGGAGTCCTGGTGGTATGGTGTCAAGGCGGCCGTGGGGCGTCACAGTAGGCGACCCTTGTCGCCTAGAGCTGCGCGCTTTCCCCTCCCCGCCTTGCGGTAAGCCATGGAGCTGGGCTCAGCTCGCTGCTGGCAATCTCCATCCAGGCCGCATGATGGCGCCCTCGGTGGGGTGGGGATGTGCGCTGCTCTTCTATGCCGGCTGGGACTTGGTCCCCTTGCATGCGCGCGCAGCTATGTGACGCGCCTGCGTGGGGTGGATCCCCGTACGGCGTGGCGTCCTGGGGCCGCCGGGCGCCATTATTAGGCCGGCACTCGCACTGATGGGGACACTTGATGAGCCTGCTCTGATGATGCTGGCGACTTTGCCAGGGAAACCGGTCGGCAAACCAGGGCTCATTGCCCACCAGTAGCTCTGCTCCACCCGGGGGACCCTTGGTTTCGATCTGCACAGGACGGATGAGTATTCTTTGCACCCTATGTACTTTTCCATAATACCCTGCACAGGGATGTACTCCCATCTTCTTTATTACATCCCTTCAATATAACTAAGAGCAATATATTGTGATACCATTCACCACAGGACCCCCATGTCTTGAACTTATATGATATTCACGCTTTATCATCCATCACGTGACCTCCCAATGGATTGGAGAGCTGCATAAGGGAACTATCCCTGGCGGATTTTCACACTGTACATCTGTGCTCTCCTAACTATATCCTAAACTACAAATCGGCTTCAAGGTTGATGGTCACGTAAACAGTATGTTTGATGGACATTCTGAGGAACTCCATTTATACAGTATGGCTGAAGACCAAATGAGGGGTACCTGAGTTGGTGACTACACTGATCACATTGTTTAACCAGCAACATTGCTGTTCAGATGGAATGGAATGTTTATCAATGATTGTGTTTGCTGCAATACTAGGAGGGTGCTCTGCTTGACTCTCTGACAATTATTGGATTGCCTAGGATTCTCTACTTCTGTGCATTTATACTTTGAACTTGAACTGTTTTTGTGGTCCACACCATACAGGCCTATATGTCACTTTTGCAATTTTGCTGTGAGCTCCAGCATTTAAGTTTTTTTGATCAACTTTTGATGTCAATGATTAGATATTGGGCCTATTGGTCGACGATTGTGTCACCTAGGTTATTGGAGCCAGGGCTCTGGTTTTTATAAAGAAAAGCTGTTTTATATTTTGTGATAAATAAATGATATGTTTTATATGATAATCCTTCTTCCTTTTCATTTAAGTGAGTAGTTAACACTGTTATAGAACCTGAATAATTTACAGCACTGGTCCTCTTTCCCAAATTAAGTGTTGTTACACAGGAGATTGTATGATGGTGACATACAAATCTTTTATAATAGCTGCAGTGGAAAAAAAAATGACTTATTTACAGTATCTCCCAAAAGGAAGTATACCTCTAACATTTTTTAAATATTTTACTATATCTTTTCATGGGACAACACAAACTATGATACTATGTAATGTAGTCAGTGTATAGCTTGCAAGACAGAGTAAATTTGCCATCATATCAAAATAACACACAGACATTAACCTCCCTGGAAGTAAACCTGAGACAGGCTTGGGGCGGAAAACCGCAGTTCAGAGCGGTAACCCCGAGACTCGTGGTAGCCGCCGGAAGGTCTCTGCAGAGTATAGTGCACAGTGGGCATTTCAACTCGCCGCCCCCAGGATCCAGACACCAGCAGCCATTCTCCTTCCTCTCCTTGGAGGCTCTGCATCCCTGATGAGATTGCAGTGTGTTGTTATGGAAGGCGGTAATCTCACAACAGGGTTACAGTGCCTCCCAGAGGACAGAGGGAGGATTGCAGCGCTGGATCCCAGGGAGGTGAGTAAGTGAGCTGCTGCAGATCTCTCTAGCAGCATGATTTTTTTTCCTGGTTTTAGGGTCTGAAAGCATGCAAAAAAAAAATGCACCACTTTTACACCATAAAATCCAGAAATAATCATACCGGGAGTTACTGTCTAAACTTCTGGCACCAAAAGTGACTAAACTAAGTGAAGAATGTCGAAATTCTGTCCATTAAAGGTGCATAAACACTTTTGACTTATGTCTTCATCTTCTTGGGCGACATCACTTGGCCGGGCCTGTACAGTCATGTCAGCTGTGTAGCTAACACGTTCTGTTGTGGGGGCAGAGGGATGACTGAGAGCCACGTACATGAAACCCTGGGGGGGAGTGGCATGGCTAATTAAGTTGGCCATTGCTCAGCGAAATTGACCTGTTGGGCGGATCAATGGCGGAGCAGGGGATTAGGACCACTGTACACACAGTTATCGGTTGAGGTAGTCATCATTGGCTGCCTCAGCCAACTTTAGTAAAGCGTGTATTTGAGCATTTAGACACTTTCCACCCCCAAGGTCATGTTACTCATTAGTGTCACAAGTTCACAGCTGTGAATGGGAAGCAGGTTTTTTTTAAGTTTTTTTGTTGACACTCAAATTCTCTCATACTGGTAACCGGAAGTTCAACATGGCACCTCATGGCAGAGAACTCCTTGAGAACCTTAAAAAATTGTTGACCTTCATAAAGTTGACCTAGGCTATAAGAAGATTGCCAACAACCTGACACTGATCTGCTGCATGGTGGCCAAGATCATACAGTGGTTTAACAGGGTAAGCTTCCTCTCAGAACAGACCTCACCCCATGGTCAACCAAAGAAGTTGAGTGCAGATGCTCAGCATTATATTAAGAGGTTGTCTTTTTCAAATAGAGGACCGATTGTGTTGGCAGCTTTGCTTCAGAGTTTGAAGAGGGGCATGTGTGGGGCGGAGCAGTGCTTTTCAGCGCTGCTAGATTTGGGCGCAGCCGGCGCCTCCATAGACTACAATAGGAATCACTCCTATTGAAGCGCTCAGTGAGTAACGTCGGCTCCTTCAGAAGACGGAGCCGAGGTTGCTTAAAAACATAATAATTCGGCCTCCAGCAATCGCTAGAAGCCGAATTATTTCATTCCCCCACTATCCATGGCGGCCTGGAGGGGGAATAGTAATTACATCGGCCCGGACTTGTGCAGAAGCAGGATCAGCTATATACCGCTGTATCCTGCGCCCAAGTCTCCCGGCGCCAAATTCAAATGTACTCGTGTGGGGGGTGTTGTGGCAACCAGGTAAGGTGTACAAGACAAGTATTTTGCTTACCGGCAAGCATGGTGTGGGGCTGCATGACTGCTGCTGACACTGTGGAGCTTTAGTTCGAGGAAACCATGATGAATGCCAACATGTACTGTTGGCATTCATGAAGCAAAGAAATTTGCTTCCTTTGAAAATCGGGTTGCAGGACAGTATTCATCATGATAATGACCCCAAACAGACTTCCAAGACGACCACTGCCTTGCCAAAGAAACTAAGAGTAAAGGTGCTAGACTGGCCAAGCATGTCTCCAGACCTAAACCAATCGAGCATCTCTGGGGTGTCCACACACGGAAGGTGGAGGAGCACAATGTCTCAAACAACCACCAGCTTTGTCATTAAGGCGTGGAAGAGGATTTCAGTAGCAACCTGTGAAGCTCTAATGAACTCTGTGCCCAAAAGAATTAAGGCAGTGCTGGAAAATAATGGTGGGCACACACTTTGGGTGCAATTTTGATATTCTTTACTTAGGGGAGTACTCACTTTTGTTACCAACAGTTTAGATATTAATGGCAGCAAATGTAATGGGACAGCAAATGTACATTGTTATACAAGCTGTACACTGACTACTCAACATATATGAAAGTTTCACATCTTCTTCAGTGCTGTCCCATAAAAAGATATGATAAAATGTAAAACAAAAAAAAATTTGAAAGATGTACTCACTTGAGTAGAGTGAGAGACTCTAATTACTTACCATTCTGAAGACAGAAATGTTATGTGAGCATCAGAGATGTAGATAAATGAGCACACAGTACTTTTAGAACATAGCACATGTATCTGTGCAATAGACCTGAGGTTCTTTAGGCTGGGAGCACACTTTGCAGAATTGTATGCGGTTTTCGGGAGTTCACAACTTAAAAACGCATGCAATTCTGCAAAGTTTGTGCCCAGCCTTGGAGGACTAACGAGCGAAGCCTTCCTTGCCTGATTACCCCTTCTCCCCTCACACAAATCAGCTAAGGTAAGTGATGCTCAGTAAATACTATTTCACCTCTTTCCTTTTTGCGACTGTTGTGTTCCATACTACTACTACTACTACTACTACTACTACTACTATCAGGTCCTAGCCTGAAGACATCATCAAGCTGGGACATACGTAGTATCCTTGGCTGACTGGATTGAAGGCAGCGGAACACCACAATTGTAACCATCAGTGGAATGGAGATCGAAAAGATGCTTTCCTGCTGCTTATCTGTGCATGGGGAACAGAGACCACTAGACTTTCAGGACATCTATACCAGGAGGAAGGAGAGGTCACTAGACCACCAGGAAAATGTATGGGTAAAAGAAGGGACCACTCAATCATCAGGGAAATCTGTAAGGAAACAGTACCACCAGGGAAGACTATAATGGGGGATTGGTGACCACTACTCCACCAAGGAAAACAATAATGGGCACCTCAATACAGAACAGTACAGAATGATGGTTTAGACATGAAAGCACAATAAGGGAACACTTAAATGAGGGTAAACAAAATGTAGAAGAAGTGTGAAGATGTAGAATAAGAGCTTGTAGTAGGGGCTCAAAAATAATGGTGTAAAATTGAGACAAAACATGGGGTTAATACTATGAAAATACTGCTAACCACTTTCACATTTTTGAGAACATGTCCCCTACATAATAAAATGACTGATCGTCTGGAACGTATTCACAGCGCATCACTTTTTCCACACTTTATGTTGCAACCTTATTCCAAAATTGATTTTTTTTCATTTTTTGCCCTCAGATTTCTACACACCACACCCTTTAATGGCAACGTTAAAAAAGGTTTACTTGAGGTTTTGGCAAACGTATTAAAAATAAAAAAAAAAACCTGAGAAATTACACGTACGTAAGTATTCCCAGCCTATGCTCAATACTTTGTTGATGCACTTTTGGCAGCAATTACAGCCTCAAGTCTTATTTGAATATGATGCCACAAGCTTGGCACACTTATCCTTGGCCAGTTTTGCCCATTACTCTTTGCAGTAGTACCTCCAAGCTCCATCAGGTTTGTTGGGAAGCGTTGGTGCACAGCCATTTTAAGATCTCTCCAGAGATGTTCAGTTTCAAGTCTGGGCTCTGGCTGGGCCACTCAAGGACATTCACAGAGTTGTCTTGAAGCCTCTCCTTGATAGCTTGGCTGTGTGCTTAGGATCGTTGTCCTGCTGAAAGATGAACTGTTGCACCAGTCTGAGTTCAAGAGCACTATGGATCAGGTTTTCATCCAGGATGTCTCTGTACATTGTTGCAATCATCTTTCCCTTTATTCTGACTAGTTTTCAAATTCCTGCCGATGAAAAACCTCCCCACAGCATGATGCCTGAATGCTTAGTTTAGATGTCCAGCCATCTCTAGGAAGAGCCCTGGTAGTTTTGAACTACTTCCACTTATGGTTGATGGAGGCTACTGTGCTCACTGGGACCTTCAAAACAGCTGAGATTTTTCTGTAACCTTCCTCAGATTTGTGCCTCAAGACAATCCTATCTCAGGTCTATAGAAAATTCAATTGATTTCAGGCTTGGTTTGTACTCTGACATGAACTGTCAACTGTGGGACCTTATATAGACAGATGTGTGCCTTTCCAAATCATGTCCAATCAACTGAATTTAAAGAGACACTGAAGCGAAAAAAAAATATGATATAGTGAATTGGTTGTGTACTATGAATAATTACTAGAAGATTAGCAGCAAAGAAAATATTCTCATACTTTATTTTCAGGTATATAGTGTTTTTTCTAACATTGCATCATTCTATATTATGAGCAGATTACACAACACTCAGCATTCAAAATGAGTCTTTCAGAGCAGTCTGTGAAGTAATGACCTCTCCTCTAGCAGAGAAAAAGTAAACAGTTCACTTACAGTTGAGTCAGATAACAGCCCTCTCCAGGACTAAGACTTAGTCGGAGAGTTAATGGCTTGTTTGCATAGAGATAACAACTGGAGTTTCTTAAGGGCTGGTTCAGACGGACGTTTGGAGGCGTCGCGTTCGTTGGTGTCGCGGCGGCAATGCGTTCGGGCGTTCAGCAGCGTTCGCGTTGCGTTTGGATGCAGTCGCGTTTTTTCTTCCCCTAGGGGGACATTACCCGTCGCGGTTAACCGCCCCTGGAAGCAGCATGTAGCTTCCAGGGGCTCCTTGAACGCCAGTGAAAATCGGGACCCAAACGCCGCGTTCGTGCAAACGCGCGTAAAAGCTTGGTACAAACGCTCCCATTCACTTGAATGGGAGCGTTTAACGTCAAGCCCCGAACGCTGGCAGTAAACGCTCTGCAAGCGTCCGTCTGAACCAGCCCTTACTCTTCCTGTACTGGAAACAATTAGACTGATGTATCTGATCTTAATGTTTTATTTCTTAGCTGTACTACACATACAAATCATAATATCATAATTTTTTTTTCGCTTCAGTGTCTCTTTAACACAGATGGACTCCAATTAAACTGCAAAAACATGTCAAGGATGAACAGGGGAAACAGGATTCACCTGAGCTAAATTTTAAGTTTCATGGCAAAGGCTGTGAATACTTACCTGTTTTTCGTCAAAAGACACACCTAGGTTTAGAGGGCAAAAATCTGGAAAAAACAAAAATAACTAAACCTAGGTGTGTCTATGGTGCAGGGGCGTCCTATATACATTTACTCCCTAAAATGTCTCTACATGGCCCAGCTATGCTAACCCATGCTACACTACACTTACCCCTGCTACCGACACCAACTTCGCTACATTAACACCTATGCCCACTAGCTATACTACACTAACCCCTGATGCTATGCTACACTGCACTACACTTCATTTACTCCTGCTGCCTCCACCAACTACTCTACATTTCACTAATCCCTTAAAATCTCACTTGATCCTGCTGCCGCGATCCTCTCTTTCTCGGTCTAGCTCCGGTCATCTGCCATCCTCCAGAATCCCAGCCGCCACGCTCCTCTTTGCCACAGTCTCCCTCTGTGGCCTGAAGCTGTCACACATCCTTCCACCATCCACAGGCTGCCGCCATCCTCCCTGGTTACAGCGTCCTGGCACTTCCTAGTTACATTTCCCTATACTTTGTGACCTGCGGCGCACGTGGGGCCACACATCATGCGTGACCCTGGCGCTCATGTGCCATCAGGTCACATAGTATAGGGAACTGTAACTAGGAAGTGCCAGGATGCTGTAACCAGGGTTTGGAAGAATGTGCGGTGACTGCAACAAGGGAGCGTGATGGCTGGGATCCTGAAGGACGGTGGATGACCGAAGCTAGATGGAGGAGGAGAGGATCGCGGCAGCAGGATCAGGTGAATCCTTCCTCGGGCATTCGGCCACAAGATATTCCGTATATTCTGCATATAAGACACACCCACTTTTTCCCCCCATGAAGAAAAAGTGCTCGTTATATGCCGAAAAATAGTGTATACATGTGCCTTTTTTTTTAAAAAAAAGTTTTTTATTTTTAATAAATTTGCAAAAATCTCAAGTAAACTTTTTCATGTTGTCCTTATGGAATGTTGTGTGTAGAATCCTGGGGAACAAATGAATTCATTTTGGAATAAGGCTGTAACATAACAAAATGTGGAAAAAGTATGTGGGTAATATACACATACACACTATCTCACTAACATATATACTGTATTTTTCAGGCACACTTTTTCTTCCACGTCTTATAGTCTGAAGATACTGCAACATAGATGCAGAGTGTGCAGAGAGCACTTACCCATCTAGCGCCGTGCTCCTCTCCCCCTTGCTCCGGTCATCTTCATGGAAACAGGCTCCTCTTCTTCTCCTCCTCCTACTGCAGTGATCGGAACACTGCTGCCGCCTCAGCTTTTTCCGGGTCCTCAATTTCCTCCATACTGTCGCACAGTGGTCGTTACTGAGCCTGTTGCACCTTTTGCCAAGCCTGCCAGTTGATGCTAGTCCCTCAGGCATTGTGTGTCCACTCCTCATTGTGTCCACTCCACTTTGTGTTCTGGGCTGCCTCCTCCTGCGTGGCTGGGGCCTGGCCAATTAGTGGTGGGTTAGTCTGAACACACAGGGAGGGAAGCCGACTTCATTCATACCTCCCTTTCTAAGACCGCTGAGACTCCAGCTTTAAACTTAAGGCAATAGCAGCAGTATTCGCCAGATTATAGCTGATGATGAGTACTCAGGTAGCTCAAGGCAACCCAGAACCAACAAGATACTATAAGTGGCATAAAGACACCGTAATGCACTCTTACTAAAGAAAAAATGTGATTGTAAATATAAAATGTCCTTAAAACAGGAGGAGAATGTTTATAAAACACTCCTGCAAACAAGTATTGATTGTATTTTTATTTAGTATTGATATTCATTTATAAAGAACAGCTCCCAAGTTAGGAAGATGGGCATCTTTTGAAGGGAAGCAGCAAATCACCTCCAATTCAAAGAACCCTTTACAGAATGACAAGAGGCCTTCCCTCACCTTCACTTGCCCTAAAAAGGAGGCAAGTGTAATGGTATGGGGAGCTCAGTGTTGTTTGGTTATCAAATAACTACATCCACTCCAATTATTGGGAAAAAAGGGTTATGATCCCAACTTATTTACCATAAAGGGTTACATGTAAAAAAAAAAAAAATAAGTAATGACACAAACACAGGTTTTTACTTAAAGGAATACTGTAGGGGGGGTCGGGGGAAAATGAGTTGAGCTTACCCGGGGCTTTTAACGGTCCCCCGCAGACATCCTGTGCCCGCGCCGCCACTCACCGATGCTCCGGCCCCGCCTCTGGTTCACTTCTGGAATTTCAGACTTTAAAGTCTGAAAACCACTGCGCCTGCGTTGCCATGTCCTCAATCCCGCTGATGTCACCAGGAGCATACTGCGTAGGCCCAGTATGGTCTGTGTGTGTGCAGTACGCTCCTGGTGACATCAGCGGGAGCGAGGACACAGCAACGCAGGCGCAGTGGTTTTCAGACTTTAAAGTCTGAAATTCCAGAAGTGAACCGGAGGCGGGGCCGGAGCATCGGTGACTGGCTGCACGGGTACAGGATGTCTGCGGGGGACCATTAGAAGCCCCGGGTAAGCTCAACTCATTTTCCCCCGACCCCCCTACAGTATCCCTTTAAAGGGAACCTAAACTGAGAAGGATGTGGATTTTTCCTTTTAAAATAATACCAGTTGCCAGGAGGTACCGCTTCATACATTAAATGGCACCTGGGAACCCCCTAATTATGCTGCGCCCAACATCCCACCCTTCACAGCCACCGCTGGTGTGTCAGTGCCCATTGTCAACCAGGCACCAATTGACATTTTCCAGCTTTTTATGACAGCGGCAATGTGGCAGCATTTAGTAGAGCAAACTAATGTATTTGCTCTACAATTTTTGTGCTGCTCATGGTTAGAGTATTGCGTGGCCAAAAAGCAATCTGATTGTGTGCATAGGGTATCATTTTCACTGGGACAAGCAAGATAATAGTATTTGGGGTCTTTGAGAGATTAGGCATATGTGATGAGATTTTGTTTTAGCAGCAAATAAAATGTAAAGCAATGCAATTGTTTTTTTCATATACTCTGCACCAAACTAATACACTTGTAAAAAACACCAAAAGTGACAGAATTGAAAAGTGAATACTTAAATAGTTACCTTAGGGACTCAGCTTTTTAAATATGTATGTCATAAGGGTGTTTTACTGTTATTTTTGCAAATAAGGGCTTGTAATCATTGGTAGTGTGCAATGAGAAAACAAAAAAAAAACAACATAGAAAAAATGCATTTATTTCCAAATAATATATTGTCACCATACTATGTACTAGGGACATAATTTAAATCTTGTGATATCCACGACAAATAGGCAGATAAAATGTGTGGATAAAATGTTCAGTAGCATTGTTTATTTTAAAACTATAAGGGCTGGAATTGGAGAAATAGTGTATTTTTTCATTTTTTCCCTTTAACCTCCCTGGCGGTATAATTCCCGCAGTTGCGGGAGGGTTTTTTTTTCAATTTTTTTTTTGTAGCCTGTAGCTAGCCTAGGAGGACTGCAGTGTTAAACCTCCCTAAGGACCAGGCCTTTTTTTTTTTGCTGAAATGGCCACTGCAGCTTTAAGGCCAAGCTGCAGGGCCGCACAACACAGCACACAAGTGATTCCCCCCTCTTTTCTCCCCACCAACAGAGCTCTCTGTTGGTGGGGTCTGATCGCTCCCTACATGTTTATTTTTTGTTTTAAATAAATATTATTGTTAGTGTTTTTAATATAAAAAAAAAACACTTTCTTTAAATAACTTCCCTCCCTCCCCACAGCCAGCCAATTACGGCGATCGGCTGTCATAGGCTTTTGTCTATGAGAGCCGATCGCTCTCTTGTCCCCCAGGGGGACAGCCGTGTCACATGGCTGTCCCCAGTACAGCGCTGCTGCCGATCGCAGCGCCGTACATGTAAATAGACGGCGATCACGCCGTCTAACAGTCTCCCGAGCGGCAATAGCCGCTTGGAGACTGAAGGCAGGGCGGAGCTCCGCCCCCCAAGCAAGAGATGCGCGCGCAGCCTGCGCGCGATCTCCTACATTAGCTGGCCCCAGGACTTTATGCCAATCAGCGTTAGGCAGTCCTGGGGCTGCCACCGTGGCCACGACCATCGGCGTGATGTGGTCGGCAAGGGGTTAAAATGCATCGAAATTTTAGTAGTTACTAAAAACAAATAATCACCCAAAAGCCAAATTTGTGACGAAAAAAAAAACAAGATCTAGATAATTTACGTGTGATGAGTAGTGATAATGCTATTTGCAAATGAATGAGAGGAGCGCTGACGGGAAAATTGCTTCAGTCCTTAAAGAGGAACTTCAGCCTAAACAAACATACTGTCATTAAGTTACATTAGTTATGTTAATTAAAATAGATAGGTAATATAATCTCTTACCCACCCTGTTTTAAAAGAACAGGCAAATGTTTAATTTCATGAGGACAGCCATCTTTTTGGTTGAAAGGAGGTGACAGGGAGCATGAGACACAGTTCCAACTGTCCTGTGTGCTGATCACCCCTCCCAGTTGCTAGGCAACGTGAATAACAACATTGGAAATCCCATCATGCTTTGCACAGCATCAGGGAAGAAAAAGCTTGGGCAGTTTTCTTTGATGGTGGAGCTTAGCTAAAAATTATGCTTTGGTAAGAAAAACAAAGTTCTGATACTGTGAAACTGTTAAAGAAACACCAAGCCTTTTCAGTTCTGCAGAGTATATTTTTAGTCCGGAAGGAGTGGAGTCCACACATTCTCTATCTTCAGAAACATGCAGCTGTGAGCTGTAACCAGTACAGGACCGAACTGAACCAGTCAACACAAGGAATGATCAGTGACATGCAAATTATATGCTGTTTGGAAATGGACAAATCACAAAAACTTCCTGTCAATTTTTATTAGTCCAAGCTCAAGCTGCACATTACCTAGAAGATGCACAGATGGAAGATGGACAGTAGAACTACTAAAACAATGCAGATAAATCGCAGTTCAAGCAATTAAGCTAATAACATATATGAGGAGCTCAAGATGCTGGACAGAAGCAAACATGGCAAAATCTCATTTTTTGTGTAGGATGGGATTGTACCTATTGCTAGCATAGAGACCCTCAATTATATTGGCCTTGCAGCTGGCTCAGAGTCATGCCCACATGTTGGTAGATCAGAAATAGATGAAGATGAAATGGGGCCCTAGACAAGACAGCAGGTTTTGCCCACCGCTGATGGTCCCCTGGCTTTTTTTTTAGTTCGATTTGGTGGGGGCTAGCATCCTACCAGGCCCCTAGACTCTCTCCAGGCCCTAGGAAACTGCCATGGATTTCCTTGAGGATGATCTGGGTCTGTGTAGATTTGTTTTGAAAGGTGTTATGGGTATCACTGGTTTTAAGTGAGTTTGTCCCTTTAAATTGTACTCTGCCTGCTTTAGGTCAGCCTCCTAAGCCCCTCACTTGTTTGTGATCAGCATTAGTGGACTAGGATTTCTCTGCAATGCTTGGCATGGTCCTTCCCCTGATGTTTAACTGCAGCTCATGAGGCTTGGGGGCCAAGGCCCTGCAGACCATTTCAGGTAAGCTCACTCTCAGACTTCTTATCCAATTACAAACCTGTCCATCATAAGTGTATCATACAGGATCTTCTCAAAAAATTAGCATATTGTGATAAAGTTCATTATTTTCTGTAATGTACTGATAAACATTAGACTTTCATATATTTTAAATTCATTACACACAACTGAAGTAGTTCAAGCCTTTTTATTGTTTTAATATTGATGATTTTGGCATACAGGTCATGAAACCCCAAAATTCCTATCTCAAAAAATTAGCATATTTTATCTAACCAATAAAAGAAAAGTGTTTTTAAAACAAAAAAGTCAACCTTCAAATAATTATGTTCCGTTATGCACTCAATACTTGGTCGGGAATCCTTTTGCACAAATGACAGCTTCAATGCGGCGTGGCATGGAGGCAATCAGCCTGTGGCACTGCTCAGGTGTTATGGAGGCCCAGGATGCTTGGATAGTGGCCTTAAGCTCATCCAGAGTGTTGGGTCTTGCGTCTCTCAAATTTCTCTTCACAATATCCCACAGATTCTCTATGGGGTTCAGGTCAGGAGAGTTGGCAGGCTAATTGAGCACAGTAATACCATGGTCAGTAAACCATTTACCAGTGGTTTTGGCACTGTGAGCAGGTGCCAGGTCGTGCTGAAAAATGAAATCTTCATCTCCATAAAGCTTTTCAGCAGATGGAGGCATGAAGTGCTCCAAAATCTCCTGATAGCTAGCTGCATTGGCCCTGCCCTTGATAAAACACAGTGGACCAACACCAGCAGCTGACATGGCACCCGAGACCATCACTGACTGTGGGTACTTGACACTGGACCTCAGGCATTTTGGCATTTCCCTCTCCCCAGTCTTCCTCCAGACTCTGGCACCTTGATTTCCGAATGACATGTAAAAGTTGCTTTCATCCGAAAAAAGTACTTTGGACCACTGAGCAACAGTCCAGTGCTGCTTCTCTGTAGCCCAGGTCAGGCGCCTCTGCCGCTGTTTCTGGTTCAAACGTGGGTTCATGCTTCCATTTGCTGAAAAGCTTTATGGAGATGAAGATTTCATTTTTCAGCACGACCTGGCACCCGCTCACAGTGCAAAAACCACTGGTAAATGGTTGACTGACCATGGTATTACTGTGCTCAATTGGCCTGCCAACTCTGCTGACCTGAACCCCTTAGAGAATCTGTGGGATATTGTGAATAGAAAGTTTAGAGACGCAACACCCAACACTCTGGACGAGCTTAAGGCCGCTATCGAAGCATCCTGGGCCTCCATAACACCTGAGCAGTGCCACAGGCTGATTGCCTCCATGCCATGCCGCATTGTAGCAGTCATTTCTGCAAAAGGATTCCCGACCAAGTATTGAGTGCATAACTGAACATAATTATTTGAAGGTTGACTTTTTTTGTTTTAAAAACACTTTTCTTTTATTGGTCGGATGAAATATGCTAATTTTTTTAGATAGGAATTTTGGGTTTTAATGAGCAGTATGCCAAAATCATCAATATTAAAACAATAAAAGGCTTGAACTACTTCAGTTGTGTGTAATAAATCTAAAATATATGAAAGTCTAATGTTTATCAGTACATTACAGAAAATAATGAACTTTATCACAATATGCAATTTTTTTTAGAAGATCCTGTATGTGTTAGATGTGATTGCATCTATCGTTATTGTAGGGTCTCCTGAATGAGAGTGGCTTTATTGCACCTCTGGTGCAAGCCCACGTCTATGAACATGTGGAAAGAACAATCTCTTATTTTTTTATTAGAGGCATTTTGTAGACTCACTGGTTTCATGTGAGTAGGGGCAGAGCTTCCTTTAAATTATTACTGAAACATCTACTATTCACTATTGTTACAATAAAAACAACAAGGTACTCGTGTAAATACACTGTCTACACCAAGATTTAGCATAACACCTTGCTGTGATGAAAACGGCGATAAGGAAAGGCTTTGCCAGTAATAAGTCATACTCATTTCACAGTTTTTTGTATATATAGTGCGTTGTAAATTGGTCCCTGTGCCTTTCTCTTGCTCAGCCACGAGTGTATGTTACCACTGTAAAACACTCCATCATTGTGGGATAGACATTACACCAGCATATTTCTACAGTGAACTTAACTTAACTTTAGTTTATTTTTCTCAGTTGCTTCTTTAACCCATTAGCAGCTTCAATAGAATTATCTTCTCGTTGTGCTGTAAATTCCCGGAATGCTTTGAGGTCTCTCTGCTAGCAGAAAATATAGAAACCGAACGCATGTATAAACAAGTCCTCTGTATCATACTGCCCCCTAGTGACAAGTGCCATAAATACACATTACAGCAGTACTAATTAGAAGCAAGGAAATGTAGCAAGTAAGAAACAAAAAAAGTGCTAAAATAAATTGGTCTGGAGCACTTGCAGGCCTCTAAATACATTGGCTGCTAAAGGGTTGCAGGTTCACTTCATGTGTTTCTACATACTAGCGTCTCAAGATATTTTACATCATAGTAACGGTGTTTTTATAATTGTTTATCTGTAAGCTCAGGTCAGAATTTATGGTTATTTCCTCTTTAACCTTTATCTTTGTCCCTGACCACAACTTAGAAGAGCAATCCCAGGGTCCAAGGACACAATAGGGAGAGATGCTGAATTGTTATAATTCTGACCTATATTATAATAAGTGATATGTAACCTTTCTGATTACAATGTGTTGCAATAACTTGTATGTTACCATAAAATCCTTTTTAATAAAAATAAAGTTTAAAAACAAACAAAAAAAACCCCTCGATCATAGTTTCTGGGAAAGTTTTAGCCCAGGTCATGGGACATCCAAGGGAAGATAAAGAAGCTTTAAAGTGGACCGAAACCAAACATTTTTTTAATTCAAAATATTTTGTTGCACCACTCTGACACATACAAAGATAAATAAACACTCCTTCAAGCCTATGAGCATTTCAGTGCCTGCTTTTCACCCTTCTCTTTTCATAACTAGGGTTATACAGGTGGCAGCCATTACTTCTGAGCTTAGAAGTTTTAGATCATGGGTGCGTTTGTCATCAGCTACCCTCCCTCACAGGGGCGTCGTCTATGTGAAATCTCACACAAGCTGAGATCACCTCCACTGTGACATCATCAGTAGCAGCCTGCATTTTGTTTTTTTATCTCCTCCACCAGTCTGCCGGATTCTGTCCTGGCAATATGAAAGGAAGGGAGGGGTTCCTCCAATAAATGTAAAATATTTTTATGATTTGTCATCATGCAGCTGAAAAAAGGCTGCTATTTATTATTATCATTTAGAAAATAGATTTTATTTCTGAAATCTTGTATTTTTAATTTGGGTCCACTTTAACCATTTTCTATTCTACACAGGGCTGGATTTACCATAAGGCACTGTGGGCTTTTTGACTTTCAATCAATTTGATCGTTTTGGTCGAATATAGGAAAATCAAACTTTTTTTGCTATCATGTATGGGCACCATAAGGCGATTCCTAGGCATTATACTTATATTTTAATAGAAATTAAGAAACTGCCCTGCAAGAGTAAATAGAAAATGGTCTCCAATTGTAGGGTTGGTCAACGAGATGCAAATAATGCTGTGTTTATGCAGGATTCTGCAAATTGTGTATGCAAATGTATGCAGCTACCTTACTGTCCTTTAGATGTCCTCAGTATGGTGAAGCAAGGTCATAATGTGATCAGTCACCCAAATAACGAGACAGAGGACCAGTGTGTCTGTTTTAATGGTATTTTATATATTTTAGTTCATCGGGTATACACACCGCACCTACACCAGCACTATTTGCACACTTTTGAAGAAAGGACAGAATAATCTGCTTTGTTTAAAAACAACTGAAGACAATGGTAGCGGTTATGTGGAGGAAATCTTTAGCAGTCCATGTTATGTTTTAAGATATACATTTGACAGTAGCTAGCATTAGTACAGAAACTAAGAAAAAAGTAGATATACAAAATAAACCAAACTTTTTATATATATTTACACAAACCAGTGCCTCTTTAGTGTAATCTTCTTACACGTCATACATGTTTCATCACTTATGCAACAGACGCAAGTAAAACGCAAACAAGTATAAATTAAAACAAAAGAAAAGAAGGGACAAGGTGCAAAACTGCCATTCTATATCGTATTTCTACACAACATTGCAAATGCAAAGGAATGACACGTGGTGTTTAGCACCTAAAGTGCAGATCCCATACTGCAGTAGACTAGCCCTAGGAGAGGCTGCAAACTAGGAAACCTCTTAGGAAAGCAAGGCTAAGGTACATGATTAAATCTTTATTTTCAAATGGTGAAAATGGAACATGAGCCTTAAGCAATCCCAAAGCTCGGATTAAAAATAAGATTCTTACTTGAAGAGAGGGAAGCCTTAGGATCCTATTGAGGCTTCCCTCGTTGGTCCAATTGCCTCTGTTGATGAGCACTGCCCCTCTCAACATCGGAGCAATGCAGCTTCTCTTTGTGCAGCATAGCCATGCAGTAGCCACGCGAGCCCACCCATGCACGCGGCTCTGGTTTACTGCCCATGCATGGCGGTCTCGCTGCACAAAGAGGATTAGGGACAATGCCTTGCTGCTAATCTTCCGGAGGCCGCGCTCAACAACAGGGGACAATAAAGTAGCGAGGGAAGCCTCAATAAGATCCTGAGGCTTCCCTCTCTTTAGGTAAGTATCTCATTATGTACCTGAGCTTTGGCTCTTGTACACTTTAGTTTGTTTTGGATTCTTGCATTTCAGTGCAGCCGGTTATCAAAAAACGTTCTTTAAGTTTACTTGCTTGGCAAATTCACATCTTCATCTGCAAAATCCAGTGAAAGGAGCCTTGATGTGTAAAGCCCAAGGCATGCTACTTAGCATGCTCACATGGACCGGTGAGGTAGGTCTATTCCTGACCCATTCCTGCGTCCAAAACCATTTCATTTTTTTAAACCCACTTTTATCTTCAACAGTCTGTAAACACTGTGGACCACTTTCTCTGAGTTACAAAAGAAGCAGATTACACTCATGTTATAAGTAATGCCTCCTGTATCATACCAGTGGCCACATACAAAGTGATGACTGCTACAATACAGCAGACTGATAGTATGGCACAGACATTTAGCAACCAAAATAATGCTATACAAGTCTGTAGGGCACCTAGGTAAACTGCTCACGTCACACTTACCTTGCAAATAAAAGATTGACAAAATATTCTCCTCACTTTATGACATTCTCCTGAAAAGATAGTCTGGTGATCCAGCAACTGCCCAAAGCATCCAGCAAGCAAAAGTAAGGTTCATATCTGAGCATGAAATTCTCCTATGCAGTTGCACAGATTGGGGCATGATGGTGTAAAGTCAGGAGCTGCATTTGTACTCTACCTTATCCCACAGTGACAGCCGGGGGTCATGAGAATGGATCAAGCCAATAGCAGAGATTCACTGCCTGCTTTGAAAAGGCAGTGAGGGAAATGGGTGGTGGATATAAACATGGGTCAGGGACCAGGATATAGGCCCTTGGCCATACAATGAGTCAGTGCTGAAAAGCAAGAGATCACATTCAACTAATCTGTTCTATCTAATTCGCTGTCCATTTTTTAGCTGCTGAAAGCTGTATCATTGTTAATCTGTCAACTGTAAGCCTACTGAAGATGATCCATTGTAGGGACAACTTTGTATTGTCTCATCAAAAAGTCCAAATAAACTGTTTTTCATCCATGTACTTCAGTGGAAGATATGAGTCATGAGAACTTTGACAGATATATAATATAAAGCAACAAGTACTCTAAACTAAACGTAGTCACAGAAGGAAGTGCACAAAGCTCCATTCAGTGCGGCAATATATCGGCAAACTCTAAGCAGTGCAGGCTGTGTAGGGAAAACTGAGTGCTTCTCAATTACTGCTTCAGAATCTGTGGATCAAAGGAAGCTGCGACGAGGCAGTATACTCTGTTACACTGCTATAGAGTGTGGACAATTGCTTTGTGACATGTGCTGCTGTAGAACTAATGGTATAGTAAGACTTTATGATACAACCACTTGATATGACAGGACACAGAGGTAACAGTCAACTGCTCAAGACATGAGGCTGGTAAGAAAGGCCTCTTTGTCATGATGCTTTCCATGTGTTTAGAAATTAGTAGCTTCTATACTGCATTTTGCTTAAAAAATAAAACCATTCCTAATATACGACAAGAAGAAGTTAGAAGTCTGTACCTTAACTGTGTTCTCTTTTTCAAAACTTCTACGCTTTAGTACAGGACTGGCAAGACCCTGGGCCTCAAACTGTAAGCATACGATCTGCATATATCAGTAGTAGAAGGATCCAGTGCTACCTGTTAAAGGTTTCTTGGCCTTGGGTTTAACCATTCAACACTACAAGAGTTTGTAGAACAAGGTTCATAGGTTCATTAAATACATTAATGCAGTTCAGAATCTTTAGGCAATAAGTGTTAAAATATGACCTTAAAAAAGGATTAAAAAAAAAATAAGGAGTAGATGTGGCAATATTCTTAAAAAAACAAACAAACAAAACAAAAAAAACCTACAAAAACTTGGATAACTGTTAATTAATGAGCTATACTTCAATTGAAAATACAATAATGATTATCATTGACCAAGAACAATCGCTAGTCCTTTCTCTGATATTTAGAGCGCTGAGATTTGAATTTCAGTTTCTTTTTTTTTTGTACACAAACGGAACCCCAACACTTGATTTAAAAATAGTTTCCTGTCAATGGCTGTTTAAAAAAAAAATACAATATGGAAACTCTGTGGTATCAAGGATATCGTGGTGGATTAAAAGACTGCTCACTCAGCTAATAGCATACCTTCACCTTCCCAATTTCAGTTAGTGTCAATTATACAAGGGATGTGCAAATATGTTAGCAAGGGCCAGAGATGCTTGACCATAATGTAACTGGCAAGCATTGACCTACTACCATCTTGCCATGCTGCACGCCTGGGCCTCTCACATACAGGCAAACCAATGTATCCGGCCAAGGAAGGCAACAGAAGGTATCATGTTTTAATAAAGACAACTATTTTACAAGAGTTGGGCTGTTAAGAGGTCTCTTTCCCTTGCACTCCAGTAGCTGTTTTTATTGAGCTGATGGTCCTGTTGAACCAGGTCTTCTTTGCTGCCTGTACTTCATTTAGGGCAAGACCAAGATGGTGCTCCAGATCCTGCAACAAGGAAAAAACAAAATACAGATATGTCACACAATTCCTCCTCCTCTTTTTGCATTCATTTTAATACATTAGCATTTTACATTGTAACACATAAGCAGATCATCTCACACTAGATCTTTACTTGCCTCTGAAGCAATAAAATATTTTGTGGATTGGGCCCATAGTGGGCTAGATTACCTGCTGCTGACTTTGTGGTGCTCGTTGCCCCTCACATTAACCCTCCTTTTCCCACAGCAGCAGTGAACAAGATATTCTGGTCCAGCGAAGGAAAGCACTTATGCAGATCTTTCTTTCATGCACAAGTGCTTCCTTTTGCTGGGCATAGGCAGGTTGGAACTTGCGTATACCAAGATTAGAAATGCTCACCGGCAGTCACTGCATTTCCTGCAGCTTATTCAAGTTATGTGCCAGTCAAATATTACAAAGTCAGGGAATAGGAGGCAGTGGAGCTAGAGATTATGGGGCCCCATAGCAAAAGTTTTATGGGACGATTAGATGCAGGCACTCTTGAGCTTTGCCGCCCGCCCCTACCCCATGGATATAAGTTGATTTGGCAATGTACATTCTCATGCAATCTACCCTGCATATAGTCCATGGATACAGAGACAAAGGGAGGGGGAGGAGGAACACAGTTAATTGTGAATACATCAAGTACCGCCAGGGCCCGCTCTGCTCCAAGGCCCCATAGCAGCCGCTATTGCTACGCCCCCGATGGGAGGGACCCCACAAAGACAATAAGCACAGTGAACAAGGTCAGCAGCAGGTAATCTACCCCATCATAGGCTTAATCCACACATTTTTTTTTTTCACTTCAGGGGTACTTTAAGGCTTAATGGTGCTTCAAATACAAGTTACATCTTTTACATCTTGAAGTAAAAGAGATGCTTACTACAGCAGATTCCTGGCTGATTTCTGTTTTTTTCTTACTTTTCCTTTGCTTACATCTCTGATGGCGATGTCAGCACTAAGCAAAAAGCAGGGGCATTTCAAGATAGCATGCTTTGCTCAATTTGTGGCAGGATGGAATATGCAAGAGTGAAGAGCTATAGGTCTGTTTATAGCAGCTTGAATAGCTGAGTTTTCACCCTTAAGTCACCTGTGTTTTCCATCACCTGTCTGTCAATAGAGTTCACTTTTAGGAGTAAAATAAATGTGTTTACAAATAAAAAGGAATGGGAGCATCAAAGTACCTCTGTGTCTGCATGAACAAGTTAAAACAAAAAGCCCCGGTAACAAGCAGTCTTTTTTTTTTTTGGAGGGGCGCTGCAGAGATACAGCCTATTCTCTCCACCTGCTTGAATTGGCAACCCTATTTTGTGGGTGTAAGCTTGAAGTCGTTTATTGCTTCATTGCATAGGTCAATACAAGTTATTAATAAGTTTGTCCTGACGTATGCAGTGACTTATGCAATAGAATACATGCCTTCAAGTTTATAACCCGGTGTGCTAACCTACTTCAGACTTGTCTATTTGATTGTTGTTGCTTAGCACCCTGGTTATGCACCCAACTGCTGTACCTAGGAAGGTGTGCCATGTCCAACCAGTTATTTGACTATTTTGTGGCTACGTCACAATACATGCATTTTTCCATTGTACTCCAATGCTATAATCAGTGGCTCTTGGTTTATTGTTTTGTCTTTTTTCACCCCCATAACCCTCCCACCCCCTTACTTCCTCCACCCCCCCCCCCCCCACAACAACAAATAAACAACAAAAACTTGCATAACTGTTAATTAGTGAATGAGCTATACTTCCATTGAAAATACCATAATGATTATCATAGACCAAAATAAGTGCTCATGCTTGCTACACAGCCATAGCAGTCAAGACACCTGTTTTTTCGCTCACCTGGGGAGGTGGGCAAGCACCCACGAAACGTGTTGTCAATTTTATGTGCTCGTATAAAAGACCATTTTTCAATAAACTGGTCTAAATTATTCAAGAGAGGTAAGATTATCTCTAGTGATTTCTAATTATATATATCTAATTAAAATCCTTTATTTGCAAAATTAACAGTAATATTCCTTCCTGACATTAACATATTAAAAAGTCTATAAGTTAATTTTTTTTTATTATTATTATTTTTAAATTGTCAATTTTTTTTATAAGTGTTTTATTTGGGTAACTATAGGGTAGGAATGTAATGAGTTAAAATGTATGTATAACTATATATAAAGTGTATGTGGGTGTATGTGTGTGTATGTTTGAGTGCATTTTACTTTTTGGCCACAAGATGGCACTGCACTTAACTTCAGAGTATGTAAACAGTACTCGGAAACAGTTAGTGTATCTGTTTGTTACCTGAATAAAATGCCGGCGTCAGCATGATCCCAGCTTTTCATTCATCACAGGCACAGCGATCGGGACGGGAACAAGCTATTCCCAGTCCCTGATCAACTTAGCGGCGGAACTGGTTGTGAAGCAATGTGCAATGAGTTACCCTTAAAGGTAACTCAAGATGAAAATAAACTGATGATATAAACAGTTGTATCTATCCTCCTGCTCCTAAAAATGACTTTTTCTTTAGATCCTTGAATTTTATTATCTGTGTATTAGCTACGAAAATAATGTTTAACCATTTCACCACCGCCGGATCGTGTATTTACGCTCCGTAAATACACGATCCGGCGGTGGTGAAATGGTTAAACATTATTTTCGTAGCTAATACACAGATAACAAAATTCAAGGATCTAAAGAAAAAGTCATTTTTTAGGAGTAGGAGGATAGATCCAACTGTTTATATCATCAGTTTATTTTCATCTTGAGTTACCTTTAACCAGTTCGGCCTATCTGGACGAGCTTCCTCGTCCAGATAGGCACTGCTGCTGCCGCCGGCTGGTGCGCGCGATCGGGTGCACCCCCGCGCGCGCTCCGGCTGCCCGCCGATAGCCCCCCGATCAGTGAATGGGAATATAATTCCGATTCACCGATCTAACTTCCCCGCAGAAATACTGACGCTTTCTCTCCAGAGAGCGCGGTATTTCTGCCCCCAGGAAACTTCTCCCCAGCATTTTAGTTCCTGGATGCGAGATCGTTCGCATCCAGGACTTTTTTCACTGTGGCCATCTTGTGGCCAAATAGTAAACTGAAAAATTATTATAGTGTTGCGCCTAACCATTTTAGTCTTCATATGCATTTTATAGATATTTTATGGGAAACTGTCCCTTGAACAGATATTTAGGTTGTATAATTCACAACCTCATTAAAGATTTGTATTTCCATTTGACAAGCGCAGTCTGTTTGTTTACGCACAAATAGTAAACTGCACCAACATACATTTTTAATTAAAAAAAAGATTATTTTACATTTAAAATTAGCAGTTTCCCTCCCACACCAAAAATTACCCACATACACTTTTTTTTATAAAAAAAAAAAAATACAATTAAAAAAAACAAAAACAACATAAATAGTTACCCAAGGGTCTGAACTTTTTAAATATGCATGTCAAGAGAATATGTTGTTATATTATTTAAAATGATAAGCTTATAAATAGTGATGGACGCAAATTGAAAAAATGCACCTTTATTTCTAAATGAAATATCGGCACCATAAATTGTGATAGGGACATCGTTTAAACGGTGTAATAACCAGGACAGATGGGCAAATAAAATACATTAATTTTAATTACGGTAGCGTATATTAATTTCAAACTATAATGGCCAAAAACTGAGAAATAATGAATTTTTTTCCTGTTAAAATAGATTTAGAAAAAAATAATTCTTAGCAAATGTACTACCCAAAGAAAGCCTAATTAGTTGCGGAAAAAACAAGATATAGATCAATTCATTGTGATAAGTAGCAATAAAGTTATAGGCGAATGAATGGAAGGTGAACGTTGCTCGGATGCATGAGATTTTCGGACTGCGGTGCTGAACCGGGTAACATTTCTATAGCTCACTTGTAAAATACAGTTCACATGATAGCTTCATACAAACCATGATATCCAACAAGCTAACCTTTAATGAAAATGTTACATTTGTATTTATACATATGGTGAACTTATGATAGGGTCATACAATCCACTCTGCTAAAGCCTTATACACATGCTAGATGGTTCTCTGCCAAGGCTGGTTGGGGCTGCTTCTACTGAGGATCTAGCACTCTATCTCTCGGCTGAAGACAGAGCTGAAGTTACTTTTAAAACACTGTAATTTCGGCCGCCAGCGATATCTGGAAGCCGAAGTACCTCATTCCCTACCATTCACGTGGACCTGAAGGGGTCTCTATTTATAGATGGAAGATGCTTAGGAAAATGGACAGTTGAAATAGACATACAGTGCTGCCAATGATTATTCATACCTCTGGTATATTTTGACTTAAAGTTACTTTTATTCAACCAGCAATTCGACTGAGTTTCACTTTCTTCAGTAGCCGGCCACTGTGCCTGCATGGCCCTGGCCATGCGTATAGTCGTTCCCGTCGCCTGAAGCGTCCTGCGCAGGTGCAGTACAAGAAAATGCAGGACGCTCTTGGCAGAAGGAGTAAGAACGAGGATTTGCTTGGCCAGGGCCGCGCAGGCGCAGTACAAGAAAATGCAGGACACTCTCTGCAGCAGGAGTAAGAACGAGGATTTGCTTGGCCAGGGCCGCGCAGTACAAGAAAATGCAGGATGCTCTTGGCAGAAGGAGTAAGAACGAGGATGTGCTTGGCCAGGGCCGCGCAGGCGCAGTACAAGAAAATGCAGTACGCTCTCTGCAGCAGGAGTAAGAACGAGGACGTGCTTGGCCAGGGCCGCGCAGTCGCAGTACAAGAAAATGCAGGATGCTTTCTGCAGCAGGGGTAAGAACGAGGATTTGCTTGGCCAGGGCCGTGCAGGCACAGTACAAGAAAATGCAGGACGCTCTCTGCAGCAGAAGTAAGAACGAGGATTTGCTTGGCTAGGGCCGCGCAGTACAAGAAAATGCAGGACGTTCTCTGCAGCAGGAGTAAGAACGAGGACGTGCTTTGCCAGGGCCGCGCAGGCGCAGTACAAGAAAACGCAGGACGCTCTCTGCAGCAGGAGTAAGAACGAGGACGTGGAGGGCCGCGCAGGCACAGTGGCCATCAACTTGTAAGTAGGTGAAAGTGAAACTGAGCCGCGGCGGGGGACTGGAGGATCGTTGAGGACCGGCGAGGACAGGGTGGCTGCAGGAGGCTGGCCGAAGCCCCAGGTCAGTGAAACACTTTTTTATCATTACAGGTTTCCTTGATGATGCAGTAGAGGGAAGCCTCTGGATATGCCAGTTCTTGTCAAATATGTTGAGAGAGTTCCAGCGCTGAGGGTGAAGAAGGACGGGGGAAGCCTCTGGTCTATCGTTTACTGAGGTAAGTATCTAATGTTTGCAATTTTTTTCCTCAAAGCTTTATTTTTCAGCAAGAGCCCCATTTTTCTTAGTCATCTATAGAGATGGTCAGTGACTTTCCAATAATTCTAATTTGCATGCAGATTTAATGTAACTTGTATGTAGCTTGGAACTGGGCCAATCATATGCACTTCCTGCCAATTTTGTCTGGCACTATTCCAAGCTGCATACACCTTGCATGAAATGTGCATGCAAGCCCGAGCACCACACTATCCATTTCTAGTCATATAAAAAGAAAGTTAAAAAAAAAAAAAAAGCTGACCTGTATTTTACACTCAGCCTCTACCAGCTGAAGTTTGGTTTGAGCCAGTTCAAGTTCCATTTCCCGAAGTTGATTCTTCAGGGTCTCCTTCTCCTCATCAGCATCTTCCTCAGTGGAGTTGTCCTTGGTGGCGCTGACCAGCTTCACTTTTCCTTCTGTGTTAAAGAATTCTCTGCAGCGTTCACAGCCTTCCACCTTTTGCTAAATAATGAGGGATAGAGGGAAATAGTTAAAGAGGAACTTTAACCAAGGACTGAACTTCATTCCAGTCAGTAGCCGATATCCCCTTTCCCACTAAAAAAAAATCTTAACCAATTCTCAAATAGATCATCAGGTGGGTCTGTCTGGCTATTATTGTGGTGGCACCCCTCCCACAGTGTGATGTAAGGGTCATGGCCTAGACCGTTTCCTGTCTGTAGATAGATATAGATCTATCTATCGATCGATCGATCTCAAAAAAATAAAGGGAACACTTAAACAACACAATGGAACTCCAAGTCAATCACACTTGAAAAATGTTCACTTAAAGAGAACCTGAACTGAAATAAAATGTCAAAATAACCATACTCAGGTCATACTAACCTCCCGTGTAGTCTACGCCTCAATCTCTTTCTCCTCTCCTGCGTCACACATTTGTCCACTGTGATCAATGGAATTCTCCGTCCTCCATTTTAAAAATGGCCATTATCCCATAACAGTTTCCTGGTCAGCGCACTGTTAAACTGTAATATCACCAACTTGGCCATAGGGGAAACATGGACATTACCTTGCACATTCAGTTGTAACTGACAGCTGCTGATATATAACTGACTGCAACTGGTATATTTTAGTTCTGACAAAATATTGTCAGAACTGGAACGGATAACTGTAAGAAGAAAATGGTGAGCCTCTGAGAGGAACGGACGGTGAGGTTAGTATGTAATAATCATTTGCAGCTACATCATGTGTTTATTTTAAATAATTTTACTCAGTTCAGGTTCCCTTTAAGGGTCATACACACCTACCAACTATCTGTCCAACTATCTGCCAAACGTGTCTGTTAAGCCCCATACAACTTTTGTTGTGAAACAAGTTGAAACAACTAAAACAAGTATTTTGCTATTGATCAAACAGCTGATAAGACTGCTAAGAAGCCAATCCAACAGTTGAATTGGCTTCTTATCAGCTGTTTGAACAATAGCAAAATACTTGTTTTAGTTGTTTCACAACAAAAGTTGTATGGGGCTTAACAGACAAGTTTGGCAGATAGTTGGACAGATAGTTGGTAGGTGTGTATGATCCTTTAGGTAGTAACACTGATTAACAATTAATTTCACATGCTGTTGTGCAAATGGAATAGACAAGAGGTGGAAATTATATGCAATTAGCAAGACATCCCCAAATAAAGGAGTGGTTATGCAAGTAGTTACCACACACCACTTCTCAGTTTCTATGCATTCTGGCTGAGGTTTTGGTCACTTTTGAAAGCTGGCGTTGCTTTGACTCTAATGGTAGCATAAGACTGAGTCTACAGCCCACACACGTGGCACATCAGTGCGAGCTGTGTCAAGAAGGTTTGCTGTCAGTGTAGTGTCCAGAGAATGGAGGTATTACCAGGAGACAGGCCAGTATATCAGGAGACATCGATGAGGCCGTAGGAGGGAAACAACCCAGCAGCAGGACCACTACCTCCGCCTATGTGCAAGGAAGAACTGGAGGACCACTCTCAGATCCCTGCAAAATGACCTCCAGCGGGCCACAAATGTGCACGTGTCTGCTAAAACGGTCAGAAACAGACTCCATGAAGGTGGGGTATGAGGGGCCGACGTCCACAGGTGGGGTTGTGCTTACTGCCCAACACTGTGCAAGAGGTTTGGCATTTGCCATAGAACACCAAAATTGGCAAATTCGCCACTGGCACCCTGTGCTCTTCACAGATGAAAGCAGGCTCACACTGACATGTGGCAGAGTCAGGAAACGCCACGGAGAACGTTCTGCTGCCTGCTAGATCCTCCAGCATGACCAATTTGGCAGTAGGTCAGTAATGGTGTGGGGTGGCATTTCTTTGTGGGGCTGCACAGCCCTCCATGTGCTTGCCAGAGGTAGCCTGACTGCCATTAGATACCCAGATGAGATCCTGAGACCCCTTGTGAGAACATATGCTGGTGCGGTTGGCCCTGAGTCATCCTAATGCAAGACAATGCTAGACCTCACATAGCTGGAGTCAGAAGTTCCTGCAAGACGAAGGCATTGATGCTAAAGACTGGCGCACCTGCTTCCCAGACCTGAATCCAATTGAGCACATCTGGGACACCATGTCATGCTCCATCCACCAATGCTACATTGCACCATAGACTGTCCAGGAGTTGGTGGATGCTTTATTCCAGGTCTGGGAGGAGATCCTTCAGGGGACCATCCGCTACCTCATCAGGAGCATGTCCAGGCATTGTAGGGAGGTCATACAGGCATGTGGATGCCACACACACTGTTAAGCCTCATTTTGTCTTGTTTTAAAGGACAACTGAAGTAAGAGGTATATGGGGGCAGCCATATTTATTTCCTTTTAACCAATACCAGTTGCCTGGCAGACCTGCTGAACTATTTGGCTGTAGCAGTGTCTGAATCACACCAGGAACAAGCATGCAGCTAAGTTATCAGATCGGACAATAATGTCAGAAACACCTGATCTGCTGCATGCTTGTTCAGGGTCTATGGCTAAAAGAGGCAGATGATCAGCAGGACAGCCAGGAAACTGGTATTGCTTAAAAGGAAATACATATGGCAGCCTCCATATACCTCTCACTTTAGTTGTCCTTTAAGGACATTACACCAAAGTTGGATAAGCCTGCAGTGTTTTTTTTTTTTTCACTTAAATTTTGAGTGCGACTCCAAATCCAGACATCCATGAGTTGAGTATTAGGTAGCTATAATGTACCCCTCTCCCCCCACATTGCTAGACATAAAAGCCCCCGGGTATTAGGTAATAATAAGCAGCCTCCCCAGTATAGGTAGACAGATGCATCTCCCCATATAGGTAACTAGATGCAGTCTCCCAGAGGATAACGGCTCGCATTGCTGCTGCTGCTGAAATTCCAGTTGGCATAAAATACTATTACCCCTCTGAGGGGGGATTCCATCCCAGTATAGGAAGCCAGATATGACTCCAGGTATCAGGTAGCCAGAGTCCCCATAATACAGAGAGCAGTGGAGTGAGCAGTAAGTGACTCACCATCCAGTAACGGGGGAGATAAATGGGATAGCTCTTTCTCTTCAGCATCCTGGACTCCAACAGCTGCAGCGGCATCAGTCATCACATAAGCCGTCAGTGGCAGTGGGTCACATGAAGACTGATGTCCTGTAGCCATGAAAACCAAGACACAGAAGAGCGAGACAGATCACTTGTATCTCTCACATTGCTGGGTGGTGATTTACTTACCTGTTGCTCCAATGCACTCTCTGAATAAGCTGCACTCCCTCCTGCACTCCTCCCCAGGTAGGGACCTGCTTTTGAGCCCTCCTGGAGACATGGTTTGGTATAAAGAAAGTGAAGATTTAAAGAGAATAAGACCACTGGATTTGAACAAGTAAATGTAAAGGGTCACCAGCAAGCTACCTTCATTTTAACTGAGTAAAGTTTAGAATGTCAGAGTTGAAAGTAATCTGAGGTTTGACAGTCACTACCCGGTGCCTGACCCTGTGTGAATAACAGATGCTGCGTCACAGCTCCTGAGTGTCCACCAATATTGTGTAATTCAGCCCCATTATTATTCACAGCTATGCTGTTCTGATTTTGAACACTGCAATGTACAATCAGAAGCTAGGAAATAGTTTGTTTTGTCAGCAACGTGCCAGGCATTGGAATTGCCAACAGTTGTCCTATCTGACAGGGCAGACATGAAGCTCTACTTTAAAGCTGTGATCAGAATTGTAACATGGGGGGGGTATCTTGAGAGATACAATTATTTATTTGTCCTAAGTAAACTTGCAACAATAAAAACTAAACTCTCTTGTAATGCCTTAATATAGGACAGGAAGCATATTTCTGATAATGACAACATTGCAGGGATTTTTGTAAGCATTCTCTAATTATTTTCATTTACAAAAAAAAAACAAAAAAAAAAACTTTACCTATCAAGACTATGATATAACATGCTCAGAAGAGAAAAGCTCTGTGGATAATGTAATTTCATATTCATGTAGCGAATGATTCTCCTAAGAATACATTTGTCAAAGACAAGTAAAACAGCAAGTCTAGCAATACTGCACTGTCCCCAGAATCCACCTTCAACATGTTCAGATCGCCACTGTAAACATTTGAAGGTCACATTCAAGTCCTGTGGCTCCCATTGGCTGTGAACTTACCCGGATTTTTTCAATTTCAGCTTTGTTCGATGTCTGCTGTTTTTCTAGCCTTTCGCTCAGCTGGGAACATATCTACAAATGAACACAGTTTTGGTTAGTAATGCAGATAAAATGTACTGTTTGTTTATGGCTTTAAAGGACAACTGAAGTGAGAAGAATATGGAGGGTGCCATATGTATTTCCTTTTAAACAATACTAGTTGCCTGGCTGCCCTGCTGGTCTATTTGGCTCTATTAGTGCCTGAATAACACTGGAAGCAAGCATGCAGCTAATCTTGTCAGATCTGACAATTATGTCAGAAACGCCTGATCTGCTGCATGCTTGTCCAGGGTCTATGGCTAGAATTTTTTGAGACAGGGGATTAGCAGTGCTGACAGGCAACTGGTATTGCTTAAAAGGAAATAAATATGGCAGCTTCCATATTGCTCTTGCTTCAGTTGTCATTTAACCACTTAATGCAAAGTGGACGTATATACGTCCAGTGTGGTTGTGGAGGGTGCACCACCAGAAGGTTACTAAATGAAGCACATGTGGTATCATTTTAACAAAGTGTGACAAGTTGTAGAATTCATTTCGGTGTGTTTTAAAGCTTGGGCCCACACCACATAAAACATAGGTAGGTACTCTTCCAGACATGGGAGAAATTCATAATTTGTACTTTTACAACTGAAGAAATAAAGCGTATTGCAACCCCTTTTCAATATACGGAGTGGTACGCTGTGAAACATCTTCAAGGAAAATTTGGTAAACGTAAGATTGGGGGAAATGCATAGTATGTCACTGGGTCAATATGGTACCTATCTATATACCTGGATGCAGGTACTAAAGATGTCAGAGATAGTGATAATGGGGGGAGGGAAGAGGTGCCTGTTTTCTTTGTCAGTTTTTGATATTTTGGAAATTACACTTGATGTTTTAAAATGTATACATTTCCTTCCCCTGGGAGATTTTATCTGTAACATGTTTTGAAATAAAATAAAAATAAAATAAAATGGGCAACTTCAATCCAACATAAAAAGTAATTTTCAAAATTATGATCACACTTGGGAATGTTCTAGCAAATCTGCACGAAACATGTGGTCATCTTAACTGTAATAAGTAGCAGAATAGATTTTAGAGTGTTTTAGGGTTGAGCCTATGCCTTGTGTATTGCTTTTAGTGACAAACTGAATCAAAAACAATTGCATTTTCACAAATTCTGTACTAAAATAAAAGACTTGTAAAATGAAAAAAAGTGAGTATAAAAGGAAAAAAACAAAACAAAAACATATTGTTACCTTGAAAACTTGGCTTTTTAAATATGTATGCCATAAGTGTATATTACTATTATGTTTGCAAATAAGATCTTGTAATCATCGATAGTGTACAATAATAATGCAAAAAAAAATAAAATACAAAACACAAAAAAGACACCTTTATTTCCAAATGCAATATTGTCACCATACATTGTACTAGGAACATAATCTAAAGGTTGTAATAACCAGGATGGATAAACAAATACAATTTGTGGGTTTAACTTGTAGTTAGCACTGTTATATTGTAAAGCTATAATGGATGTAAATGAAGAAATTGTGTTTTTTCCATTTTTCCTTTATTTTCCCTTTAAAATGCATAGCAAATAAGGCAATTTTCTTTTCTTTAGGTAACGAAAATATTACCCATTAAAAGCCTATTTTGTCCTGAAAAAAACAACAACAATGTATAGATAATTTAGGTGTGATAAGTAGTAATACAGTTATTGGTGAATGAATAGCAGCAGTGCTGATCTGTGAAAATTGCTTGGGGCTGAAGTGGTTAAAATAAAGAACGTAGCCTAACATTCAGCAAAGTCGTACACATAATAATGTTTAAATCTGTCGTTTCCAAATTGAACCATTTACAGCAGGTTGAAGCGTATTTATAAAGCAGTAATGTATTGCCATTCTACTTTTGATTAACGTTGATGGACACTACAAAAAAAAACAACTCTGTCCCCTTCATACTTTTTGGGGAAGAAAAAAAACTAATAAGTAAAAACAAACTAAACAAAACATTGCTGCAATAAGTAATGTAGATTGTTTATAATAAGCATACAAAGTAAATGAACACAGTTGTGCTAATAAGTTTACGTACCCTGGCAGCATTTATGAGTTCTTAATCATTTTTATCATTAATTCAAGATATAGATCATATAGGAGTGATAAGTAGTGATAAAGTTATTGGAGATTGAATGAGAGGAGCGCTGCAATGTAAAAATTGCTCTGATCCATAAGGGGAACATAACTTATGTCCAGTGTTTAAAAGAAGATAGGCTAGTTATGCCGAGAAAAATAAATGTCACAGCTTTCACTGGACAGCTCTGTGAGTTCAAGTAATATTGATCTCTCCGGTACCAGCAATACACTGCACATAAACAATAAAGGTATGTCTGTCCTCAGCACCATTCTTTTTGTAAGATGCAATTCTGTACTTGAGATGTAATGCTTAGACATGTGACACAGCAGAAGGAGGAGGACTGTCTCTTTTTATACTTCACTTACTAAATGCAGCACAGACATTTTGCAGCTGATTCAGTGATGCTGAAAAGTTGCATCTTTGACAGAATTTTTTAGCGGACCAGCTTATGTAGAATAGAGCTGATCACTGAGATACTCAAAGGTCTGGCTCAAAAGCAAATTATACACAACTTGGAATTGGGCTAACCAAATCGACATTTAAAATCAAAAGGATCTGCTCACAACTGTGACGCCAACTAGCCCAGCGATATTTTGAAATTAGAGAATCCACAGAAATAAAAGATAGGATCAGTAACTTTATATTTCCTGAGACACCTACAGATCCACTCCTTAACATACAATCAAATCATTATTAGTATTTCTAAATGCAGCCCAATCTTAAATATAACCACTAAACAAAAAATAATAATAAGTTACTGTATAAGGAACATAAATTGAAAAGGGTGTAAAAATTACACATTTTTGCAAAACCGTAAAAATTAATACATGCTTATAATATGTAATAGTTTTACTAGAACTTAAAGGAGTACTGTAGGGGGGGGGGGGGGGGGGGTTGGGGGAAAAAGAGTTGAGCTTACCCAGAGCTTCTAATGGTCCCCTGCAGACACCCTGTGCCCGCGCAGCCACTCACCGATGCTCCGGTCCCCGCTGCCGGTTCACTTCTGGGATTTCAGACTTTAAAGCTGGAAAATCGCTGCACCTGTGTGGCCGCGCCCTCACTCCCGCTGACATCACCAGGAGTATAATGTGCAGGCCCAGTACAGTCTGTGCCTGCGCAGTACTCTCCTGGTGATGTCAGCAGGAGCGAGGACACGGCCACACAGGCGCAGTGGTTTTCCAACTTTAAAGTCACAAGTGATACGGAGGCGGGGCCCGGAGCATCGGTGAGTGGCTGCGCGGGCACAGGACATCTGCGGGGGACCATTACAACTCTCTCCTCCGCCCCCCCAGCCCCCTACAGTACTCCTTTAAAAAAGCATCAAAACGCACAATGCTTTATTACTTCCTCTATTAAATTTTAGAATATTAAAGTAGCAGTTATTGTTAAAACTTTGTGTGTAGTGCCACATGTAATATAATAGTGTTTCCTTGTTTGCCTTTGTGTCATAATTGTGTAGGTGTTCTGCGTGGGATGTGTATACACTGACAACTCAACATTGTAGCAAAGTCTCATATCTTCAGTGTTGTCCCATAAAAAGCTATAACAAAATATTTACAGAAATGTGAGAGGTGTACTCACATTAGTGGAATACTGCATATATAAAGACGACAGGACTTTTTATATCAGCTAGCTTGATTATTACCGCTTTATCGATTTGAGGCTTCTTGCGATTTTTTTATACGATCCAATTTTTTATTCCGATTCAAAAACCAAGCAGCATGCAGTACTTTTATTTTTAAAATGAATCAAAAATCAGATCGTATAAAAATGTGGAATCGCATGTAGTGTGCCGCATGCAGGCCTTAAGGCTATTCATCACATTCCTGTTCTGAGATTCTACAGTCATTGTTTGCCTGCTCAATATATTAGCTTTGACAATACGTCTGCTGAGGTCATCTACCTTCAGCTCCAATTACAAGAAATGGAATATTACGCTCGCATTAAATTATTTAATCATCACAAAAAAATAATAAAAAAAAAAAAAATCCATCGGTTTCCATTTAGAGAAAACAATTCTGCCTAAGAATGCTTTACTGTAAGTATATAGTACACTGTAAATTAGGATATTGCCAGTGACTTTTTTTCTTTAAAATAACTGCACTGCATCTCTAAATTATTACATTTTACATTGTAGATTTTTGTACCGTGTTATGCTAGGTACACACCATACAATTTTCTGTTAGATTTTATCTTAGATTTACCTGCCAGATAGCCTTTTTCCATGTTGTAGGTAAATCTAACAGAAGAATCTAACAGAAAATTGTATGGTGTGTACCTAGCATTAGCAATCAGTAAAAGCAGGGCTGTACAAAAATTATCTGACTCTGAATCCTCCAATTATTAAACCTCCGACTCCAGGTACTCAAAATTGCTCAGACTCCGACTCCTTAGTCTAATTTTTACAAAGGCTATGGATTTGGTTCAAAAATCGTCTGACTCCTCAGTTAATTGAAACCACAGACTCCAGGTACCCAAAATTGCTCCGACTTCGACTCCTCGACTCCAACTCCACAGCCCTGAGTAAAATCAAGTAGTTTTGAATCAGGATACCATTTATTGGCTAACGTAAAAAAAAAAAAAAAAAAGTAAGAGTAAGCTCTCAGCTATTCTGCCTTCATCAGACTAGGATACTGTATGCATGCAGGATTCAAGTCTGATGAAGATGGAACAGCTGAAAGCTTACTCATTTTTTTTTTTAAGTTAGCCAATAAATGGCATTATCCTGATATAAAACGTCTTACATTTAAATAAAATGACAAATAATTTACTATCAAGGTATCAGAGATAAATGACTTTAGCTACAGTACCTGTTTGTAATCCCCAATGATTGAACTGTTTTTCTTTATTTCAGACTCAGCCTTGTCCAGTTCTCTGCGACACATTTCCTTTAGCTATAGAATAGTTGAAAATATTTGTATTAAAAACAGCTCAATGACTTCCTGTTCCACACTAAAGTGGTATTACATTTCTACATATGCATAATGCACGCCATATTATACATATCATTTTCCGTCCAGTACAATGTAGCATTTCTGAAAAGTAATGAAAAAGAGTAAAATAAAACATACTATACTAATATAGATCTATATATATATATATATATATATATATATATATATATATATATATATATATATATATCTATCTATCTATCTATGCTAGTGTTCCCAAGTTGCATAACTGGTGTGTATTTAACCAGAACACCAACCTGTGTGGATTCTTCTTCTAGACGCCGCTTCTCCTCCTCTGCATCAATTAGTTTTTGTTTGGTTAACAGCAGCTCCTTATTGAGAGCATCTGACTTTTCTTCAGCCTGGAAAAATATTGGCCAGAGTCAACCAGGTGATGAATGTAGGAATTCAAAGTTACATCCTTCTTAGCTAAAACGCTTGGTGTGAAAGTAGCCTTAAGGTGCCCATTCATGATCCAATATCCCAAGCAATTGACCATCCAATTGATTGTAAACACTCGTTTAGGCCCACCAATGAAGAGAAAAATTATAAAAATTCCAATCAGACCAAAATATTTGTAGGAAATTCGAAATGACAAACGATCAATAGAATGATTTTTCGGTACTATTAACGGTACCCAATCTCATCGATTGTATGTTTGATCGTTCGGGAGAATGTACCATTAATGGGCACCTTTCATTTAGCAGTATCTGAAGTGGAGAGGTTTGGTCTCTTAAGACACTTACACACTCCAATGAGTTCTGGGTCACCATGAGCTTGCTGGTTAGTCTGTGCCTCTCGGATTCACAAGCCCTACTCCATAGAGCTAAATTAATCCATGCCATGCACTGATTAGGATCAAACAATCCGAAACAGTCTGTATGCATGTTGGATTATTATGGCTCTGTACAAATTAACAAGCTGACACATCATTGCATTCCAGCGGTTCTGGAGGTGTGTTTAGCTTCTAAGGGTACAATGGTTAATTTGCATATATTCAGCAGTGTTGTTCTGGGAGACATCTCAAGCTCACTCCAACCTGAATTATCGCAAATTCTTTCTGTTTTAGGAGAGCAAACTTTTGTTTTTCTTAACATCTTAGTAAGGGGTTTTAGGACCATTGTAGTCCCTTACACACTCCAATGAGTTCTGGGTCACCATGAGCTTGCTGGTTAGTCTGTGTCTCTTAAGACAGTACTGGTTTTGCAGATTTATTTTTTTCCACCAATTGTAAAGGAAACAGAACTGACCATTAACTATACACAAGGGAGTAAAAAGACAGTCTTGCAGCTTTGTTTTATTTATGTTATTAGAGTCACACAGAGACAGGCAATCAAGATGAAAGTGTATAGCCTTACATTATCCAGGTCCTTGCGGAGGGCAATCTTGCTGGTAACTAACTCATGGGCCAAGTCGTCATTTTCTTGCTCCAGTCTCATGTTTGCTTCCTGAAGCCGCCTGTTTTCACGCTAGAAAAAGACAAAAGAAAACCCATCTGCCATTTTTTGCTGTCATCTGAAGGCATGAAGTGGATGGCCAGTTAAGAATAGATATATAACAAAGTCCAATCATACGCAGTGCACAGGCTGTGGAATTATTAATCCCAGTCCTAATGACTAGTGCCACATGTGAAGTCAGCCTGAACATTTACATTACTTCCATGGCTTGTTCACTTGCAGCATAAAATACATATTAACTTTGTAAAGAAAAGCTCAGAGGTTGTTTTTTCTCGTACTACAGAAGTCCATTCAGGCGCTCATAATCTCCTTTCACTAGCTTCCTTTGGAAAGCACAGGACAGTGTGAGGTCTCAATTCCTACTCAAGTGGACATGTCTTATGTGGGTTGGCTGTGAAAGGAAAACAGACAAAAAAAGGTCTCAGGATTTATACTTACCTGCGGCTTATTACATACAGAAGTCCTGGCAACACCAGCCATACTTAACCACTATCTTCATCATCCTCAGCACTTTGGAAAAAATGTCTTTGCACTGCACTGGGGCTGCTGCATAAGCCACCAGCATAAGGTACATTTGGTGGGACAGGTGATGTGAATGGGGTGAGGGTACTGCCTGGGCTTTCTTATCTATTGACACAGTCATTTCCTCCCCTCATCTGCCTCCCCTCACTTTCACCCTTCCCTCCCACAGCCCCTTTACCCTACTCCCCACACTCACTTCACCCTTTCCTCCTCCATACACCCACTTCACACCCTTTCCTCCTCCATACACCCACTTCACACCCTTTCCTCCTCCATACACCCACTTCACACCCTTTCCTCCTCCATACACACACAAACACTTCCCTTCTCCCCACACTCACTTTTACCCTTCCATTCTTCTTCCCACACTAGCTTCCAGCATCAGCTGTTCACCTGGCGCAGACTGAACTCTGTGGCTGGCAACTGACCAGAGCGTCCCAGTCATCCTCACTGCTGCCACCTAGTGTCCATACAGACAGAAAGCATGCTGCATTACAAAAAACAGACACTAGGTGGCAGCAGTAACAATGGCTGCAGACGGCTCTTCTTTTCCTGCAAACTTCACCTGACACTCCTCTCTGCACTGTTATGACAGATGGCACGGTCCAGCTCAGAACAGCCTGCGGCCCAGAGGTTGGGGACCCCTGCTTTGAGGGCAGTTATCCATACTCACTGTGTGTCTACTGCAACATATTGCCTACACACCAGAAGAAGTGGAGGTACTTGTTCACAATAAGATGTTTACTTGTATTTTTAATGCAAATTTGAAGTGAAAATAAACTATTGTAACTACAGTAACACCGGCACTAATAAACAGGATTTTCTTGGAATCCCACGGTCTTATTATGTGTTAAAAACATAAGATTTTTATTGTTTCAGCTGCGTGGTGAATTCTTCTTTGTCATCTTTACAGAGTCGGCCCTGCAAGCTTGCCCCGAGAGATTGAGTACCAGAGTACCGATCCCTGTGATGCAACATACCTCGGATGTGTGTACAAGGCTGTACTCTACAAGGCGACTAAGGTCATGCTGAAGAGAAAGTGTAATTTACATACCAGAATTCCTAACCTTAGTAGTGAGCAAAAGTAAAAATTCAAACTGGCCGGTCATATGAAGGCTTAAGACTGTACATACACGTCTCATGTCCCGTGTCAGTTTACGAAATTCTTAAAGAGAATCTGTACTGTCCGATTTGTACAATAAAAAACATTCCAATCGAGACGATCTCCTGGGTCCCTCTTTGCTGTTTCAGCCGCTCCCCGCCCCAATCCTGGCTTTTAATCGCCAGTTTTAGGCAGTGTTTACAAACAGAAAACATGTTTGTGTCTATATATATATATATATATATATATATATATATATATATATATATATATATATATATATATCATGTTACAGTATACTACAAGTTTTTATTACATAGTGAATTATCTGTATCTGCACTCCAGCCAGGGATTCTCACAGTTTCTCAGCATGGGCAGCTCCCTCCCCCCTCAATTAAGCTGAAACAGAGAGCAGAGACCTGTCTGTGAGGGATAAACAAAGCACACACAGAGTGCCTGGAGGGGGTGTGCATAACTTCTCCCTATCACAGCAGAGGCAGTGCATTCCTCCCTGGGTCGACAAAGCTTGACAAAGAAAAGAAGATTAGATATATTACAGAGACAGTGCAACTACAAAAGGCTGCAGTAATCCAGACCACATTAGAACAGGTATAGGAACTTATAGGATAGAAGAAATAAGGCTGAAAATGTAACAGTCTCTTTAACCCTCCTGGCGGTATGAAACATTCCGCCAGGAGGCAGCACAGCAGTTTTTTTTTTTTTTTAAATCATGTAGCGAGCCAAGGGCTCGCTACATGATAGCCGCTGCTCAGCGGCATCCCCCCGCCCGCTTCGATCAGGAAATCCCGTTCAAAGAACGGGATTTCCTGGAGGGCTTCCACCGTCGCCATGGCGACGGGGCGGGATGACATCACCGACATCAGCAACGTCGTGACGTCATTGGGAGTCCCGATCCACCCCTCGGCGCTGCCTGGCACTGATTGGCCAGGCAGCGCACGGGGTCTGGGGGGGGGGGGGGGCGCGCGCAGCAACGGATAGCGGCGATCGGGCGCGGGGCGGCGGCGATCGGTGTGCTGGCGCAGCTAGCAAAGTGCTAGCTGCGTCCAGCAAAAAAAAAAAAAAAAAATTATGTAAATCGGCCCAGCAGGGCCTGAGCGGCACCCTCCGGCGGCTTACCCCGTGTCACACACGGGGTTACCGCCAAGGTTACACGGGGTTACCGCCAAGGAGGTTAATGTGGCTACAGACCTTTAATATGAGCTGCCCACTAATCCTGTAGGTGACACCGTGGGGGAATGAGCACACCACATTCCTTGGCCACAGCAAACTGACGAGTTCTGTTGCTATGTGTAGGGGAGGAGGGACAACAGTAGGGCACTCAACGGAGCATTTAGTGAATGGGGTAAGGAAGGGAACAATGTGTGTGTGAGTCGCTGTCGTATATAGATCTAGTTTGCCTCGGCCGAGATAAGTCTGTTGTATGTACAAAGCAATAGAGGTACAAAAATCTGACTGTACACTGAATAAATTACTGTACACCATATTTTGCAAAATATGCATAAGCCCTTACAATGCTAGAACCTTCTCCATCACTCACCTCGTATCTTTCCACTGGGTCTTCCTGCTGTGCCTGCTGCTCTCTCATCATGTGATATTCCCGCTCGTATTTCTTGAGTTTTTTTTGACTAATCTGAAATAAAGCAGATCCAATACTAATGATCAGAAACCAAGTTGCTTTAGTTTAGTTCTAAAATGTTCAATTCACGGCATAAACTAAAATTTTCATAAATTAATAATTAACAATTTCAAAAGATCTTGTAGTTTTTACACAGTTCTGCACTAGCAGTTTCTATAATTGTATGCCTACAAGTTCACTTTGAAAGTTTAGGTATTACTGGTAAAAAAACATATGCAAACTTGAAGCCACAGTTCAGGCAGAGATTTTAATAGAACTCCACTGAAACTATGAATGAAAAGTATTGTATGAAAACACAGTAGTTTCTACAAAAAACAACAACAAAAAAAGAGGAAACTTTTTGCTTCACCATATCACAGATGCTCGCAGCCAGTCAACCTGAAATGCTTTCCCTTATATTGTACCACATAAGCCATCAGTAAAAGCAAAATGTTTTGTGTCACGGTTATTCCATTTATTGGCTAACTATAGAAGAAAACTAAGCTTTCTGCTTATAATCCTTCTTCAGACTTTGATTTCTGTATGATTTCTGTATGTTGACAAGCTGTTAGATTACACAGATTATTAACAATCTGACTTATTGAAACGTCCTGCTTGAACCTGTTAACGGAAGCAGGATGTTTTAATAAGTCGCTCGCTCCCGCCGCCATTGTGCATGTGTGCAGCCCCCCCCCCCCCCCGCCGTTACCCATCAGGACTCTGTATTCTGTGATTGGGCGTCCTCTACCCAATTGCATTGCCTGGAATGAATGGACATGACCACGATCAGCGCCCACGTCCATTCATAAAACAGGAAGCCGTCATACTTCGTAAAATGTAAAAAAAGAGAACACTTTCTATAAAACAGGAGTGGCCAAAAAGTAAAATTACACATATAGATATACATACATGTACTGTACACTTACTGTATAATTAAATATTAATAAAATAAATAACTTATACTTCCAAAGGCCCCCCCCCCCCCCCAAAAAAAAAACACTTGGTTAAAAAAAAAAAAATCAGTTTAATATATATATATATATATATATATATATATAGTTGCCTTAGGGACTCCACTTTTTAACCTATATTTTATGAGGGAAATTATTACTACTTTGCTAAATAGGGGCTTGTAATTATAGGCCGGACTAAAAAAACAAACAAAAAATAACACCTATATTTCCAAATAATATATTGTCGCCATATATTGTGATAGGGACATAATTTAAATGTTTTAATAATCGGGACAAATGGGCAAATACAATGTGTGGGTTTTATCCACAGGAGAATTTTTTATTTTAAAACTATAAAGGCGAAAACTGAGAAATACCGTATTTTACGCCGTATAAGACGCACCTAGGTTTAGAGGGCAAAAACCAGGGGAAAAAAAATAATACTAAACCTGGTGCGTCCATATTTCAGGAGCGCCTAGTACATGTTATCCCTCAAATGATATCCTCCTGTGTCCCTCATGTATCCTCCATGTCTGCGCCATGTGTCGTCCTGTGTCCCAATGTCTCCCCCATGTGTCAGCATGTCTGCCCCATGTGTCCTCCTGTCACCCCCACCATGTTTCCTCCCATCTCTTATGTGCCCCCCATGGTCCTCCTGTCACCCCCATGCGTATTCCTGTCTCCCCCCACCATGTCTCATCCTGTCTCTTCCATCTCCCCCATGGTCCTCCTGTCACCTCCATGTGTCCTCCTGTCACCCCCATTATGTCTCCTCCTGTCCTTTCTATCTCCCCCATGGTCCTCCTGTCACTTCTATGTATTCTCCTGTCTCCCCTATGGTCCTTTTGTAACCCCCACCATGTCTCCTCCTGTCTCTTAGGTCCCTGCTACGGTCCTCCTGTCTCCCGCATGTGTCCGCAGCTACCCCGCGTGTTTCCGCCCCTTCCCCTTGTGTTGTCTGGCCCCCCCGGGTGTTTAGCGGCAGCTGCTTACCTCATTCATCATGCCCGCATGGACTGCAGACCTCCATCTTCTGTGTGCGGCTTCCTCTAGTGCCGGTGCTCCAACAATCTAACCTACACCGTCGAACTAACCTACATCCCATAGACTTTACTATCTCCTCCCCCTCCCCTAACCCTCCTGCTATATGTTTGATAGTGAATGTAGGCTCATTTGACGGGTAGGTTATTTAGTCGGAAAACCGGCTTGTAATGACGCGTCATTAGAAGCTGGCACTAGAGGAAGCCGCACACAGAAGACGGAGGTCTGCAGTCCACGCGGGCATGACGGATGAGGTAAGCAGCTGCGGCTAAACACCCGGGGGGGGGCAGACAACACAAGGGGAGGGGGCGTAAACACACAGGGAGAGCCGCGGACACATGTGGGAGACAGGAGGACCATAGCGGGAACCTAAGAGACAGGAGGAGACTTGGTGGGGGTTACAAAAGAGACAGGAGGAGGAGACAGGAGGACGCTCACAGGCAGGGAATCCCCGACATGGCGCCGGTTTGTATCAGTGGGCGTTTGGAAGTCGGGGATTCCCTGCCTTTGCCGTATAAGACGCAGGGACTTTTTCTTCCCATTTTTTGGGGAGGAAAAAGTGTGTCTTATACGGCAGAAAATACGGTAATGATTCTTTTTCATTTTTTTTTCTTATTTTTCCCATTAAAAAGCATTTAGAATAAAAAAAAATACTTAGTAAAATGCACTACCCACAGAAAGCCTAATGGGTGGCGAAAAAAAAAACAAGGTATAGATCATTTTGTTGTAATAAGTAGTAATAAAGCTATTAGCGAATAAAAGGGAGGAGCACTGAGAGGTGAAAATTTCTCTGGTCCGTTAGGGTAAAAGTGTACCAGAGACGGCATAATTAATAGATTTGATACTTACACGGGGCTTCCTCCAGCCCCATAAACACGTGCGAGTCCCTCGCTGTCCTCCTGCAGTTTGCCGTTCAGCCGCAATCAGCCCCGGTAACTGGCTCAATCGCGTCACTCAGGGTCTTCTGCGCATGCACAGACCTCCCGTGCATGAGCAGAAGACCCCGTGTGGCGTGACTGAGCCAGTTACCGGGGCTGATTGCGGCTTAACGACAGACCGCAAAAACCTGTCTCCCAACTCCTTATTGCCCATAGAGCTATGTGTTCTGATTCTGTCCCAAAGTAACGTGTGTAAAAAACACAGTTCTCTCCTATTTGAAAGTAGTTAGCACTGGTAGAAGTCATTATGCATCTTTATGTCATACTGTGTTCAAAGTCAGCAGAATTTGTGAGACAAAATAATTCTGCTGCTTACAATCAGTGCAGTTGTGATGCAGTAGATTCCCCCTTTGTTTGCTTAGCAAAGAGAAGAATATCTTCTCGAAAAATGTCCCCACTGTAAGAACAGCTGTGTGCAGGAAAAGGATAGTTTTTCTCAGTGTAATCATGTGATAAAGATCTAAGAGAGGATGAAAGCAAACATTTTAACCATTTCATGTACTTTTTTTTGTTTATAAAAACAGAGGAATCTGTTCTTATCAGTTATCATAGTGTGGCAAATCTATCAAAGATGGGACATTTTTAGTGTAATTCCTCTTTGGTACAGATTTCATTTATAGGGCAGACTACAAATGACAGTGGATGCCTGTCCAGCTTTAGTCTGTAAAATAAACTTCTTAGTTAACATGCCTATAAATAAAATAGGTGCACAGCACACGGCCTAGTTAATTAAATGAAAACTCCTGTACTGGTTCCACACAGCCAATATTATGCAACATTACTGCAGTTTTCCAAGAAAGCAGAAGAAATATGAGCAAATTCTGATAACTGCTTGAGGCACCAGATAATGCAGATAGGAGACAATACGCAGTAACCTGCAGGATACTTACAAACGTGAATCAGCAAAGGGGAACAGCCGCTGAATGCAGCTTTCCTCTGTCATACAGAGCGAACAGACAGGATATCCTTGGTTAGAAACAAACCCTTTTGCATTATTAACCATTTTCCAGAATAGCAGGCTGGCTAACGCAGCTTACATGGAGCCCAGAGCGAAGCTAACAATTGTTGGTAGTGCATAAAAAAACAGAAAGGGTTGGAGGCACTAAACAGCGTATGCTGGATACAGTAACAGCAGCCACCAACAGAAATAGAATAACAGTTCCCAGTATGGATTTTTCTGGGGGAACAATTTCAGTCAATACTAAAAGAGACACAAACCATCCTTTCACTAGCAAAGTGAACCTGGGGTGAAAATAAACTGGTGAGATAAACAATTATATTTATCTTCCTACTCCTAAAAATGACTTGTTTAACTATCCCAGGGTTTTCTTTGATAATTAAACATTAATAATGTAGGTTGAATGTTTTACTGTGTCTAATCAGTGGCAGCCTATTAAGTGTGCCAGAGTTAGAAAAAGGTAAATTCTTCATGCATTTTATCTCTCCCTTTCCTCAGAAGTTGTATTTTGCCAGGAAAACTTTTATGGCTGTAATTTGCTGATCAGTGATGTTTAACATATTCTTAACAAGCTACTGACAAGACAAAAGCTGTCACTTCCATGCCTAGAAATTAACTCTTTCAAGCAGCAAAATAAAACAAGTAAAACAGTCTGGTTATTAATATGTTTGGTACTATTTATAGACGTTTATCTCATCCTGTCACATGTTGCCTCGGGTACGTACACTTTAAAGCAAAGTCCAGTATTATAGAAACAGTGTAAGTGTCCTATTTACTGTTCAGCTTTGGGTCCCACACCATTCTCTGCTCGTGTTTTCCTGCCATGCTCCTGTCCTGGCCATGCTCTCTTTTTTTGGTACATGATGGGCACTTTGCTCACCCTACAGTCAGATTCCAAGAGTATGAGCAAGAGAAGTCAGAGGCAGACATTTATAAAGAGTGTCTGAGACAGAATATTGGTAGGTCTCAGACATCTTAAGAAAACACTAGATAGTGCAGATTCCTTCTTAAACTGTTAGGAATAGGAGGAGTTAGGAAGGTTTCTCAGACGGTGCAGTGTGTGAGGGAAGTAGCTGTTGCTGAGGTTACCAATACATCTGCTGTATTGCATCAATGCCCAGCCCTGGAAGTGTTAAATACAGAACAGTTTCACAGGACACCTGGCAGCATGGGGTAGGAGTCCTTCACAAACCATGTCTAGCCTGCACTGCTGCACTATCCGTAGAACTGCTATTAAGCACTTCTTAATCTGTGACAGTTTAGGGATGGATTTGCACTTTTCTTAACTGTAGTGCAGCTCTAGAGATCCCTGCTAAATTGCTGCTATTACGCGGCATTCGAGAAGTTTCTTATGATCATGGAGAACAGTTCCTTCTGCTGGTTAGAACAGTTTGAGAAGAAAAAACTGTCGGTAATGCTTTGATAAACCTGGCCCAGAGACTGGTGAGCCATGCGAGGGGCATAGTAACAGACTGGCACCATGAACTGGACTATTTAATCCCTGTACAAACACAAAGGCTAAAGAATTTAGGCAGTATTTTGGGGTTGTGGGTGAGTGTCACAAGTGAGCATGTAATGTTAAAGTAAACCTGCGATGAGGAAGAGGTTAAAAGATGAATAAGGGATGTTTCAGAGGCGTCCTAGATCCTCTTATAGCCATCAGATGCTGCCCAGGACCCTCTTCTTCTGGTGACCGTCTTCCCATCAGAGTACAAGCTTCTGTGTACTGGCATGCACTAGAAAGCTCCGAGCATGCTCAGTAGATCAAAGCAATCATGCAGGGCTTTTTTCCTCCTTCATTCTACTGGACCTTACTCGTGCATGCCCTACGCGGAGTAGCTCACTACATACATAGACAGGAGCATGGCCACGAGAAGCATATTGGTCAATTATCTCAAATATGTTCAGAGGGATCCAGCGCTGAAACGGAGGGGCTAGAAGAGGAGGGGGCTTTCTACTACTGAGGTAAGTATCTACCGTATTTTTCGGAATATAAGACGCATCTTATATTCGAAAGGCAGGGGATCCCGACTTAAAATGCCCGCAGATACGTCACTACGTCGGGGCCTCCCTGCCTTGTCCCCCTGTGTAGTCTGCCAGCCCCCCACGTCTCCACTCCCCCAGGTAACAATAACTGCAGAGCGACTCACCTCCCTATTGATTCCAGCACTGGGTGGTCCTCTCTGCCTCCAGCATGTCAGCGCTTCTTCTGTAAAAGAAACGTTAGAGGCAGTGCGGCTCACCTTAATCCAGCGGCGGCGATCTGCAGACATCTTGCGTACCGCGCGGCTTCCCCTAGTGACGGCTCATGTTAATGACTTATTTGACTTATTAACAGGAGCCGATGAGTCATTAACATGAGCCGTCGCTAGGGGAAGCCGCGCGGTATGCAAGGTGTCTGCAGATTGCCGCCTCTGGAGGAAGGTGAGCTGTTCTGCCTCTAACTATTCTTTTACAGGAGAACCGCTGACATGCTGGAGGCGGAGAGGACCACCCAGCTCTGGAATCAATAGGGAGGTGAGTCGCTCTGCAGTTATTGTTACCCGGGGGGAGACGTGGGGGGGGAGGGAGTGGGCTGGAGCAGAGACATGCGGGGAGGGGGCTGGAGCGGAGATATGGGGGGGGAGAGGGCTGGAGCGGAGACATGTGGGGAGGGAGGGCTAGAGCGGAGATATGGGGGGGGAGAGGGCTGGAGCGGAGATATGGGGGGGGAGAGGGCGGGAGCGGAGATATGGGGGGGAGAGGGCGGGAGCGGAGACATGCAGGGGAGAGGGGAGAGCGGAGACATGCAGGGGGAGGGGGCTGGAGGGGAGACATAGAGGGGCTGGGGCTAGAGCGGACACAGAGAGGAGGACAACACGGGGGCTGAATGGGGCACGGACACACACATAAGGAAGCAGGAGAGGACACAGACACACACAGGAGTGGACACAGGGACTGGAGGACCACACAGATGAGCTGAAGGGGACATACACACAGGACAGAAGAGGACACATGGGGTCAGGAGGACCACACAGGGGGGCAGGAGTGGACACAGGGGGTTTGGAGGACCACACAGGGGGCCAGAAGGGGACACATAGTGAACATAGGAGGACAATGGGGGAGAACATGTACAAGACACTCCTAGAACATGGACGCACCAGGTTTAGTATATATTTTCCCCCCCTGATTTTTGCCCTTTAACCCTCCTGACGGTCTATTAAAACCCGCCAGGGGGCAGCGCAGCAGTTTTTTTTTTTTATTTTTATAAATCATGTAGCGAGCCTAGGGCTCGCTACATGATAGCCGTTGTGCAGCGGCATCCCCCCACCCTCTTCTATCGCCTCCGGTGATAAAGCCCATCCGGAAATCCCGTTCTGAACGGGATTTACATTAGGGCTTCCTCCGTTGCCATGGCGACGGGCGGGATGACGTCACAACGTCAAAGGGAGTCCCGATCCACCCCTCAGCGCTACCTGGCACTGATTGGCCAGGCAGCGCATGGGGTCTGAAGGGGGGCGGCGCGGCGGGAAGCGGCGAATTGGCGCGGAGCGGCAGTGATCGGTGTGCACACGCAGCTAGCAAAGTGCTAGCTGCGTGTTGCAAAAAAAAAAAAAATTATGCAAATCGGCCCAGCAGGGCCTGAGAAATCCTCCTGCGCGGCTTACTCCGAACTGCGTTCGGGGTTACCACCAGGAGGGTTAAACCTAGGTGTGTCTTATATTCCGTAGTGTCTTACATTCCGAAAAATACTGTAATATTTAGCTTTTATTTTGCTTCATAGTAAGTGTGAATGGTGCGGAGGCCTTTCGTCTGATGGACTCCAAAGTGTGTGTTGGTGTTAGGCATGGCATGGCTGAACTAGCAGACCCTGGAGCCCGTTTAAAAACGGGCTCCAGGGTCTGTGTTTTTCGCTGTACGCAGGGACAGTTGCCTATTATTATATAGGATTGCTGCCGTATTGTGTTTGAACTTCTGCCATCTGTTTATAGAGTACAGTGATCAGGGGCATTATATGTTGGAGTACAGGTTGTGTTTGTCTTTGTCTGAATCCAAACACATGGAAAGATTCTGCATCTGATTTTTCTGTTTCAATATTGTTTATTGATCATATGAAAGCTTACACAAATTTGAAAGAACAACAGTACAAACATATGAACGCTTATCCAGTGTAGTAGTACACTCCATAAATCTAATCATTTACATTGAATCATTTAAAAAGCATAGTACAAAGAGCTAGTTATCGATTCTATTAGATTGTTAAGCGTCTCTGGAGTGCAATCGCTTATTTTAATTATCTAGCATTTTTTCCAGGTTATGTAATTTTGTACAATAACTTTATTAACTAAGTAACTGATGGTGACTGTCGAGTGCAGAGGTTCAGTATAGACATACTGCGTTGATATCTAGACATGTCTTACGCTGTCACTTCATGTCTTCTTTTAGACATGTTTCTAACATCTGCACCATAATGTTCGTCGTCTTTCCACCTTTCAACCGTAGCTACTTTAAGAGATAGTAACTGAAATGATAGGTAGGTGTTTTCCGTGTCAGTGTTTTCCGTGTCTTCCGTGTCGGTGAGCCCGCCCACCAGGTGTACCATAGATAAAGTATAAAGTATGCTCCACTCGTGCGCTTTATCCAATATTTTTGCCAGTTGTGTTTGTGCTATTGTGAAGGGGGGTCTGATGTCCGTGCCGGGGGTGTCTGATTCCCGGGGATTATTGGATTTGGGGTTGCAGTACTGGGAGACCTTAATCTAGCCCAAGGCTCCTTTCTGAATGTGTTGCTTCCATGTGGCGCAGCCACTTATCCCATATGAGGTGGTATTTATCCATGGTGTATTGTGTGCTATGGATTAGCTCTTCCAGTTTTTGTATTCTACCTACTTTTTGCATCCAGCTTTGGATAGAGGGGATGGTTTTTTGTTTCCACAGTGCTGGGATCTGTGATCTAGCTGCATTGATCAGGTGTGGTAGTATAGAATTTTTATATTCTTTATGGCTAATGTGGTAGTTGTGAAGCAGGAACACATCTGGTTCGAATGGGATAGGGAAGCCATATATATTTTGAGTGAGGTCGTGAATGTTCACCCAATATGTTTTAAGGGATGGGCAGTGCCAAGTGATGTGTAGAAAGGAACCATCCTTGTTGCCACATCTCCAGCATTGATTTGGGATATCGGGGGCATATCTATGTATAATTTCAGGTGTTTTGTACCATAGCGATTGGAATTTAAAGCTCTGTTCTTGGGCCCAGGCGTTTCTGGAGGATTTATGTGTGTTTAATGCTATGGATTCCCATTGTTCTGAGGAGATATTTTTGTTTAATGCATGGTTCCATATTTTCTGGTACTGTAGCAGCTCATCCGAGCTGTAATTGTTCAGCAAAGAGTAGGCCCATGCAAGTATATGTCTTGGTTCTTTTACAGAGAGGATCTTTTCCTCAAACACCGTGGTGGATTGGCTTAGCATGTTTTTGGTTTTTAGTGAGTTTATGTAATGCCTTATTTGAAAGTATTGCCATTTTGGTATATTTTGTGGGTATGTGAAGTCCTTGATTTGCATGTATGGTAGTACCTCCCCTTTGTTCATGAAGTCTATAATTCTAGGAGATGCGGTTTTTTTCCATCCCGTGAGGAAGTTTTTTTCCAGGCCGGGTGGGAAGTCCTTGTTTTTTAGCAAGGGTGTTAGTAGGCTTCCTTTCCCTAAAAGTTTGTATTTTTTGTTACAGGTTAGGAACGTTTTCAGAGTTGGGGCCACTAATGGGTGATGGGATATGGTTTTAGAATGTTGTGACGCAAGGTCCCACAGTAAATTTTGAATGATCGGAATTTGAGGTTGAACGCTGGCGTTCTCTATTTGGACCCAATCCTTCCCTGATTTGAAGTCAGCCCATCCTAGTACCCTTACCAATTGGGATGCCCAATAATATTTTGATAGATCTGGAAGGCCCAGACCCCCGGCAGCCTTAGCTCTAGTAAGTATCTCAAATCTTAGTCTGGGTTTTTGCTTATTCCAGATAAATTGTGTGAGTTTCCGTTGAATGCCCTTTAAGTATGATTGGGGTAGCGAAATTGGAAGGTTTTGGAATAGGTAGAGGAACCTGGGTAGGATATTCATTTTTACTATTGACATCTTGCCAAACCATGAGATTTCCTGCATTTTCCCCCATGATGTTAGATCAGCTGTGATATTTGTTTCTAAGGAGGTATAGTTTAATGCGAAAATTCTTTGCAGATCCGCTGGGATTCTAATTCCTAGGTAAGTAATGTCAGATGATTCCCACCTTAGGGGGAAGGAGCTTTGACATTGCTGGAGAGTGATTTGGGTTAATGAAATATTCAGGGCGCTGGATTTTGTAAAATTTATCTTTAGGTTAGATATTAATCCAAAGTCTTCTAGGCATTGGATCAAGTTTGGCATGGATGTCAGTGGTTGTGTGATAAAGAATAGCATGTCATCCGCAAAAGCGGCTATTTTTTGCTCTTTGTTTTGTATTGTCACCCCTTTTATATTAGGGTTTTGTCTTATTTGATTTAAAAAAGGCTCCAGTGTCAGAATGTATATGATAGGGGATAACGGGCAGCCCTGTCTCGTTCCATTGGAGAGGGAAAAGATGTCTGATAGCAAAAAGTTTGCTTTGATACGTGCTGTGGGTCGGGAGTACAAAAGGTTGATCCAATTAATCATGCTAGACCCGAAGTTTAGGTGCTTAATTGTCTCAGAAATGTAGTCCCACGCCACCCTATCGAAGGCTTTTTCGGCGTCCGTGGAGATAAAGCATCCCTCCACGGCTCGCCTTGTAAGCCAATTGTGAATATTGATTGCTTTGGTAGTGTTGTCTTTTCCCTCCCTTCCTGGAACAAAACCTGCTTGATCCTGCTCGATTAAGCTTGGGAGTAAAGGGGAGATTCTGTTGGCGATTATTTTTGCGAAAATTTTTAAATCATTATTGAGAAGGGAAATGGGTCTGTAACTGGCGCAGTTAGTTGGGTCTTTGCCTGGTTTGTGGAGGATTGTGATGTGAGCTTCTAGAAGCTGTGGGGATGGGGTGGGGTTAGGGCCTACGGAATTAAAAGCTGCCAGAAAGGGGTCTACTAGAGTGGGTGCAAAAGTTTTGTAGTATATATCTGTCAGACCATCTGGTCCTGGGCTTTTGCCCGCTTTCAGCTTGTTGACAGTTGATAGAAATTCTTCCTTGGATATTGGACTGTCTAATTTTTCAGTTATACTCCTGTCTAAGGGGCTGGGGCCAAATTTCGTTAAAAAGCTTTGAATTTTGTTTAATCTGGATTTTAGCTGTTGAGGTGATAAAGACTTATCTCCTATATTATATAAGCCTTCATAATATTGTCTGAAGGTTTCTAATATGTTTTTGGAAATTGTGTGTTTTTTCCCTGCTTTATCTATAATGGCATCTATTTGTTGTTGAGCTTGTTTTTTTTTAATTCTTCTTGCTAGAAAGGCACCTGCTTTATTGGACCATTCATATATTGCTTTTTCCGCCCTGAGGATTCGCTTTTTTGCCGCTAGGTGCAGTACATTTTTAATTTCTTCTCTCGTGTTATTAAGCTCTGTGAGTATTTCTTTGGCGTGTTTCTGTTTTCTTTCTAGCTTTTGGAGTGTCAGTAGTAGAGAGTTTAGCTTCGCTTCTTTTTTTTTTTTTTATTTTATTTTCCCAGTCTTATAAATTCTCCTCTTACTACAGGTTTGTGTGCCTCCCAAGTCAGGAGGGGAGGGCTTTCAGGTTTATCATTATGTTTTAAGTAGTCTAGGATGGAGTCTTTTATCCTGTTAACATCGTTTTGGGACTCTAGCAAGTCAGGGTTAAGCCTCCAGATGAATTGGTTTAATCTAACTGTTGGGAACTGCATCGTCAAATGGACTGGTGCGTGGTCTGAAATTACCCGTTGCCCGATGTCAGTTTCAATCGCCCACTCCAAGTCTGCTTGAGTTAGAAGTATGTAGTCAATTCTGGAGTATTTGGAGTGGGGATCTGAATAGTGTGTATAATCTTTGGTTTGTGGGTGTTGGAGTCTCCAAACATCCATCAGTCTCAATGAAAGTAGGTTCTGTTTGATGTTTTTGAGAGACTTGAAAGGGATTGAGGATTTTCCAGTGGAGGAATCGATGTTAGGGTTTAATGGAATGTTTAGGTCTCCCCCCACAATTATCATGCCCTGTGCAAAGTCATGTAATAGGTTAGTGATTTTGTTCATGAAAGCTTCTTGTTTTTCATTTGGGGCATATATTGCTGCGATAGTGACTGCCCTGTTGCCTGAGTTCCCCTTAATAAACAAATACCTTCCCTCTGGGTCCCTTTTGCATTCTGTAATGGTGATGGTGCAGTTTTTGTGTAATAAAATTGAAACCCCTTCGTTTTTCCCTTCTTTTGAGGGGGCATGATAGCAATTAGTGAAGTTTCTATCCCTTAGGAAAGGGATTTTATTTTCTTTAAAGTGGGTTTCCTGTAGGATAGCGATTGATGTTTTTTGTTTCTGTAGTAGCCTAAGAATAGTCGAGCGTTTCTCCGGTGTGTTAAGACCGTTTATGTTCCATGAGGTTACTTTCCATTTCACCTGTCTCCCCTCAGTGTTTCAATTTTCCTGTGTAGATCTCATTGTCGCCTTTCACTAATAGGCAAGCGCTTGCAATTTTGCTGTAAACAGTTGTGTTGGATGCGCAGAGTGGGCTATGTAGTTGGCTCCTGCTGTGCGAGCCCACCGACACGGGATATAGCCACCTTTAAATAAAACCTTCTAGGTGGATATTGAGTTGGTTCCCCTTTGAGAGGTAGTTTGGTGCAGGCCTAGTAGGCCTTCACCCAAGTACCCTCTCAAAATCAAATGGGGAAGTTACCAGAGAGCCCTGAGTCAAGGATCTCTGATGTGGGGTAGTGGTATATTGCGCTATCTATATATTCAATAAGAAGAACGTCAAGTTAGCTATAAGAACAAAAACTATTGGACCCTAATTGGATCAAAAAGTGTGGGAACAATTATAGAGAAAGTCTTTTCTGGGTATGTCTTCCTGGGGGCGACAAGCTAGCGGTATATGGCAATAGTAGATATTTATATCCGCCCCTCAGGGCTGGTGGCAGATAGGACCCAGAGGGCCAGTGTTGACCCTTTAGTATGTTCCTTATAGGTATATCCACCATTTTAAAGGCAGGCAGAGGAAACAAGTAGCACAACTAGGATGTTTTTCTCTTGTTACTATGGGATTAATCTATATGGACCGGTTGAGGGGGTCAATATATAGCATTTTCAAAATCATGCAGCTGATGTTATTTCACCCATCAAATCATTTTTTAAATCTTAATCTTATCAGTAAGCGAATTCAGGTTAGAGCATGCATGCGTAAGGGGGGAGAGATATGGTTAGCTATAGGTTGCGGAAATGTTAGTTTTTGAGTTAGTGCTTATTTAGCAGAGTGGGAGCAAGTAGAGTTTGCTAAATCCCTAAAGAAGCAGGAATGTTTATGCCTTGTTAGTCAGGGAGGTTAGCGGTTGCTTATGGGTTAGCATCCTGGAGAACGCTATCTATAGAGTGGGTTAGAGGGATCCCTCATGTCCCATTATTATGTTTTGTTGCCCTCATTAAAAGCTATCTCTTCCCTCTTGTATTGTAGGCTCCTACGGAGCTTGCCATCAAGTGATTGACTCTCCCAGAGTGGGGCCATTATTTCATTGTCCCTCCTGTGTGTCCCTGTAAGCATATAGGGGCAAGCGACAGTTACAGTTCTCCCCTAAGGGAGCGAGCTTTTATGCCCGACATGCATATCTTGCGTAGTTAGTGTGCATGGCAGCCGGGTCCGTTGTTTTGGGTGGCCCTATTGTTGCAGCCGGGATACTTTGAGGTGGGGGTGTTTGCTGCTGTGCGGAGTGATAGTTGTTCATGCTGATGTTTCATCCCCATGATAGTTCGTGCTGGTTGTTTGTTTCCGTGTTTTTATAAAGTCCGCCTTGGTGGTATCACAGTAAATGCAGTCCGTTCATACAGCTGCAGACTAAGTGGGTAACTTGCAAAGCTGGAGTCTGTCTAGGTGGTGTCTTCCTCCTCTGAGCCTGAAAAGCTTGCAGCCTTGCTTCGTGGAGACCCCCCGTCCTGTTGTCTGCGAGGAGGGGATTTATTAGCAGGATCGCGCTCTGATGCAATGGCGCTAGATTCTTGTAGCTGGTACTCTTCGTACCAGTTAGGCAGAGCTACTTTGGGTAGACCAAGGATCTTTAAGAAACCCGGCAGGTCTTGCGGTGTTCTCAGGGTCGCTATTCTGCCTTTGTGTAGGACAGTAAGTGCAAAGGGAAAGCGCCACCGATATTGGAAGCCTTTGTCCTGCAGTAGTTTCGTCAGCGGTTTTAGCGCCCTGCGATTTGTGAGGGTGATAAGGGAAAGATCCTGATATAGGGAAATGGCTGTCCCATTGCAGATAATTTCATCTTGAGCTCTGGCCGCTTTCATTATCTCTTCTTTCAATTGGAACGAGGCCAGGCAGCACGCTACATCCCTCGGGGGGTCGCTCTCTGAGCCCCGTGGCTCGAGAGCTCTGTGGGCTCTAACGAGTTCTATGGGAGTGTCTTTTGGCCGGTCTAGGAGCTCGTTGAAAATCGCATTGAGGGCTTCTGTGAGAGATTCTGATGCCACCGATTCTGGTAGGCCCTTCACCCTTATATTCGATCTTCTTCCCCTATTATCTAAGTCCTCTAAGTGCCTACTGTGGTCTATCAGCCTGCGATTATGGGTTGTTGTTGCTTTGTGTAGCCATTTTAGTTTTGTGTCCCTCTTCCTTCCCGCTTGCTCTATGTCTGTCAGCCTCATGTTAATGGCCGCTACCTCTTCTTTCACCTCCGATATGGCCATTTTTATGAAGGATTTTATGTCGTCTGCCAGTGCCCTCATATCCGCCATGGTAGGGATGTCAGTTTTAGGGTTTGGTTTGGTAGTAGGGGGTCTCTTACTTGTATTAGGGGAGTCCTCTGAGGGAGCGGGAGAAGAGGCCTCTGTATCGCTTCGCGTCGGCGCCATCTTGTCCGCGTTGTTCTGTCTCCGAGCTTGCTGTGTTCTGAATAACTCAGGGACGGTCTTTCCTGCCGGAGTAAAGTTGTCCCTCTGAGACTTGTTGTTGGTCTTAATGCGGGTCTGCATGCCCAGGTGAGGTTTTTGTGACATATAACTCTCGTCCCACTCGATTAAAGTAGCACTGGGTCCGGAGCTCTGTTCTTAAGCGTCCATCATCTCTGCGTGCTAGGCCACGCCCCGCATCTGATTTTTCACGATAATTTTTAACGATGTTTAACAATGTCCGACTACCCGAGATGATTGTTCATGCTGAACCACTGTCACTACGGATTACATCGCGGACGATTGTTCTGATTTCTACTTAAGTCAATGGACTTCAGCAAAAAGTTGCGCTATCGTTTATACAATCGTTCACGTCCCATCATTCATTTTTGTGTAAACACTGTAAATGGCTAAAGTGCTGCAACAAAACAAAGTGTCACATAATGTGGAAACAAGGGATACAGCAAGTGCTTTTAAGTGAACAGTAGTCTAAGTATTGTACAAAATTGTAGCAGCAAAAATCAGTGAAGCTTTTTCTCTGTTTTTGATGGAAAATTATATATTTGATGACCATAGTTTATACATACTGCATCCCAAAAAAACTATACTTCCAAAATATTAGGAAAACTGCTTAATATATTAAGAAAAACTGCTTACAAGTTGTGTTGGACTTTCTATGGATACACGTAAAACACCAGCAAGCGCCCTTTGCAAATAAGCACCCAGCATCAAATTAAATCAAACAGAACCAGGTTCACCTGATAGACTGAAAGTAAGGGCTGGTGCATGACAAGAGCGCTTCTGAATACTTTTCAAGTCGCCAGCACTTCAAAAAGCACTTGGCTAATGTAATTCAATGGGATGTATCATACCAGAGTGAGGTGATTTTTTCCCAAATGCAAACGCAGGTCCTGCAGCATTTTGGAGGTGATTACGCCTCAATGTTACGTATAGGAAAAGAGGAAAATCACTCTAAGACCTCTTGCACACTACATGCAATTCCGATTTTTTTTATCTGATCCGATTTTGGGTTCAGGTTAAAAAACATACTGCTAAGATTTTTTTAATCGGAAGCCAAAATCGGACGTATAAAATACCGGAATCGCATGTAGTGTGCAAGAGGCCTAAAAACGCTATAACAGAGCGATTTTGCTATTTTTTTTTCAAAAGCTGATCTCTTCAAGGTCAAAGTGTTGAAGAAGTATAAAATCGCTAAACCAAAACACTTCGAAATTGCTTAACACAAATAGAAAATAGCTAGGGACATGCCTGGAATCTCTTTTAAAAATCGCTTCAAAAAACATTAAGTGTTTGCGATTATGCTACCAATTCTTGGTGTGCACTGGCCCTAACTGATAATTGAGTAGCTTCAGACCAAAGCAAGTTTATCTTCAGTGTCAACAGATTGAAAATATGTTGAATTAATTGTTTTGAAAAGCACTTTTGCTACTTGAAAGTGGTAAGATCAGATGACCAAAACTGTATGGCGAATGAGAGTTCAGCAAAGATGTGAATAAAAATAATTATAGAGCAAAGAAATTGTAGTACCCTAAAACAGGCTGATAAACGTTTGAGGCGTTCAGACGGGACAAATGTAAAGCAAAACTCAAAATTAACACAAAGCACGTGTATTGTTGCTTTCACATATCGACAGACGTGGGCCAGCCCCTCAGTCAGCGTCAAGGACACTAGTGTAGGGACCCCTCAATGAGACTGGCCCGGATGCTCACACACATCTATGGCTATGTAGAAAAAAAATACCTTTTTTAGGGGTTTGTGTGCATCTTCAGGCTTTGTATGAGCTTTGAGCTGAGGTACCTTTACATTTTGCTCTAGAAGGCACTACTGTTCTGCTAGTTTTGTGCCTCTCAATGCAGTATAATCTGTCACAGATCAACCTGGTATCAGCTGACATAAACTCCTACTGACTTACTTTAAAGCGGACCTAAACAAAACAAATCATATTCGGTTCATTAGGTTCTATCCTTATCCTATATTTATTATAGGTGTTTCAGAAAGTGTTCGGCCTCGTTCACATAGAAAGCGTTCAGAAACATATTTAAGCGCATGATAAAAACCGCATGTTTTGAAGTGCATTTCATAACACATTTCAGTGCATTGCGGTGCGCTTCTTTTAAGCGGTCCCCTGCATTTTATATGCACTTGAAAGCGTTTTTGTTCAGCATGCTTTTTGCTTATTTGAAGTAGCAGTTGTCCGTAAAGATTTGTTTATGTTGCTTACTCCCTAGAGAAAGGAATTAGGGGTAAAAAGTGCATCTCCAAAGCGCATTGCTATGCGCTTCTATGCGCTAAAAAAGTGCACCCATTAACTTGCATTGCTGTGCTCTTCACAGCGCAATGCACAGAAATGCCTGCTACACCATGTTTCTCAAACAAACAGCAACGCAGCGCATAGATGTGAGCGTGGTGTATTAGAATCAATCGAAAAATATGTACCTAGCAAAGAGCTTAGAGCAATGCACTGTGAAAAAGCATACAGTAACGTCCCTAGTGTGAACAAGGCCTAAAACAAATAATGCAGCCCAATTACCTGCTCCTTCTATTAATTTATAAAGGTTGCACCCTAGTTGCAACAAGCTGCCTCATCAGTATTCTGAGACTTTGGCAGTGTCCCACCCACAGCATCAGTGAGCATAATTTAGCCACCGGGTTTTCCACTACACATGGCCAGGCCTGGGCATGATGCATAGCTCCCAACTGTCCCTCTTTCGGAGGGACAGTCCCTTTTTGGTAGCCCTGTCCCTCTTTCCCCCTCACTTGTCCCTCTTTCAGGACTTTGTCCCTCTTTCTATATAAATATTTATATTTCTATAGTTAAAATGTGTTTGATTGACTCTAAACTTTATTCCCATCCTCTAAACGTATATATTTCTAATTTTAAAATGTTACTATGAAGGAAAATGAACCAGGATAGAAAGGACCAGCGTGGTTTGAATTATAAGACAACATATTTTTCTTATGAAATCTTTATGGTATGTGTGACTAGGGGGCGTGGTGGGGCGTGACCAGGGGTGTGGCTTAAGCATCCCTTTTTCTCATCTCAAAAAGTTGGGCGGTATGATGATGCAGTATGGGCAAATACATAGCAGCCCTGCCACGTCTTTGCAAGCAAGAGAAATGGAGAATGCCTAGACAAGGACAGCAGGGAGGAAGATGTAAGAAGTTTGGGGCACTGAATCTTCACACTGTCGAGGTAGAGAAAAAAAGAGTGCTGACAGATTTGACCAAAGTGATAGTGAATAATTTGCCCAAGTAACGCCATATATATGCAAAGCTTACAATTTGAAACCATCCATTAAGGTCTGGGAATGTGAGGAAGAAAACTGAAAATGCTTACAAGGAAAAATGTTTACATACACCAATCAATGCAGCCTCATACACTGGTGATAGGACCAAGCAGGAAAAGTATGGTGCAAGGGACTGCCTGACTGGGAAATAACCATAGCTCAATGGTTAGCTAGCGCATAGTGCCATCAGAAACATATAAACCAAATTAACATAACTCCTGTTATTTACATAACTAGCTGATTGAGGGTGCTGTTTCAAGCAGTGCCTGTAGCATACTGCAGCTTAATCCAAAACAGAAACTATTGTAGAAAGGATGCCTTTGAATACACAACTAAAAAAAGGATGCATAGTGTGATCTTTGGGCATATATACCTGAAGGAGGAGAGCCCTGAAAGCTTGCATTATTATTATTTTTTTTTTCACTTAGCCATTATTAGGTGTCATTTCTACAATGTCTTAGGGCTCTTTCACACCAGAGCCCGTTTTCTGCGGTTTAACGCAAAGTCGAAACTTTGCGTTAACCAAGGTAGAAAGAAAGTCCATAGAGTTTCATTTTACCTTTCACACCCAACGCTGCGTTTGAAGCGTTGCGGTTCGACGCACCCGGGAGCCTTTAATCGTCACAAGCCGGCACTTTCCGGTCAGGTTAATTAATTACTACCGCCGCTGATTGTTTCGCACCGCTAAATTCTGCCAACACGCCGCACGACATATAACACGTGCAGGAGAACGGTGCCTGCACGCGTTCTAGATGTGAAAGAGCCCTTATTCTTCCTGCCCACATAATGCTCTTGGCTAAATTTTATTTTGCTGCTCTCATTAAAAAAAAAAACAAAAACAAAAACAAAACTGCAAACGATATTGAATAAAGAAGCATCATTCAGGATCAATCATCAAAGATACCTTTAGGTTGCAGGCCAGCTCCATCAGCTTTTTAGCATTTTCTTCAGAGCGATAGCGTTTTGGAAGCTGAACACGGAAGAATTTTAGAGCACCTTCAAAGTCTGTAAGGAGCAGATCATCCTTGGAAGTCTGGAGAGACAACTTCAATATTATTATTTCAAATACATGTGAAGAGGAAAACACAAAACAGAAACAATACAGTGAATGTTAACATATATCATCAACGCTTCCCAATAACATGTTTATGCTTAAAACTTAAAATGAAAAAAAAAAAAAAAAGACCCATAGTTTGAAATACTTAATCTCCATACATAAGTTGTTTCTAGACAGTACAGCTAACAACTGGCAGTCTTGAAGGAAGGGGGATGCACAGTTTCCCGATTCATGCATGCCAATTCAGCCAGTCGGGAGATGGCAACAGAAGCATCATAGTGATGTTGTTTTACTTAATAGGCCTATTTTCTATTGGTGAAAAACAGCAATGAATGGTGAAAGCAACTTTCAGTGCTTTATAAATGGTCCCCTTGGAGTGTGCAAATAAAATGGAGCTCTAAAAAATCAGTCTAGTAGACAAGACATAAAATAACATTTATATTGTGCTTATCTCCTGGCAAACTCAAATCACCAGAGCTGCAGCCACTAGGACGCTCTCTATAGGCAGTAGCAGTGTTAGGGAGTCTTGCCCAAGGTCTCTTACTGAATAGGTGCTGACTTACAGAACAGGAAGAGCCGAGATTTGAACCCAGGTCTCCTGTGTCAGAGGCAGAGCCCTTAGTGGCCGGATAGCATAATGATTAAGGGCTCTGCCTGACATAGGAGGACTGGGTTTAAATCTTGGCTTCCGATTCAGCCAGCACCTATCCAGTAGGAGTTCTTGGGCAAGACTCCCAAACACTGCTACTGCCTACCTTAGATATTTGGCCCAAAAGTTAGATCTCCCTGAATCGGGTCAGTGTGGGAAAGTAACATAGAGGTCATGCAATTCTGTAAAAGGCAAAGCCACCTGCGCTGCAGACCAATGTGAGAGTGTGCCCCAAGAGTGTACAGTATATGTCAAGAGAATCCTCCAAATTACAACGCAAATGAAAATAGCATGGACATTCATGATGAGACCCTTATTCTAATGTTTGGTTGCACAACCTTAAAGAATACAGGAGTGAAATGAAAGAAAATCAGATTTACTTTCCTGGGGCTTCCTCCAGCCCCCAGAAGCATATGTGTTCCTCGAAGTACTGCACTTGCGCAGAACGCTCCTAGCCGCGGGAGTGCGAACACGAGCGGCGCCTCTGCACGCTCGCACAAGCGCAAAGTCGTCGATCTGGTCAAGTTGGCAGCCGCTACGGATGGGACTCCAGCATACTGGCAGAGAGCGGGGCTGTAGCGGGGAACACATAAGCTTCTAGAGGCTGGTGGAAGCCCCAGGTAATGTATCCTATAACAGAAAATCACTGTAAAGAAATGATTTCCATAGCTATAACTGGCACTACTACACCTCACAACAGGTAGTCGGGGTCACTCTTCCTGGACAACCTGCTACAGCTGGGGTTAGGGTTTAATGGTGCAAGTTTCAGTTCTTTAAACAGATGTACTAAATGAAATTTTGGCTTCTTAAAACAGAATATATTGGCGATAATTCAGCTGTAAGTTAGCAACTGTGGTTTCCCATGATAAATCACTATGCAAATCATCTCTTTATGTCCTTGAAAGCAAGGCTGCAGATCCAGAACCGCTGGTGTATCGTGAGTCTGTAGCGAATACATTTTACAAAGCCACACTGATCCAACATACATACAGCCTGTTCCGGACTTGTTGGCCCTCATCAGTGCATGGTATGGATTGTTCTATGGGATAGCGCTTGGATTAGTACTAAGGGATATCCAGACAGCTCATGGTGACACAGAACCACCTGGAAAGTATAAAGGGGCTTAAAGAGACCAAAAACTCTGCACTATTAAAAAGCAACACTTTATACATTCCAGGTGGTTCTGGGTGACCATGAGCTGTCTGGATATTCCTTACACAGATGTCTGATTCAAATCTGACCTCACAAACAGCCACATAGTCCAATGTTTTGCTCTGAACTATTCTAGGATGCTTTTAGTTTTGTGTTTTGAGTTATTCTCTTGGATGATCCATGATCTGTGACTGACACAGAGCTTTCTGACATTGGGCAGAACCCTTCAGTCTCAAACGTATTGACAGTAATGAAATGTAAATGTTCTCTGCACACACTCAAGATACTAAGTCAGATGCAGGGCAGCAGCATGACTGAGCATCCACCACGCTTCACAGTACGCACGGTGTTCTTTTCTTTTAAAGAGAATCTGTACTCTATTCTTACAATAAAAAGAATACCATTCTATTCATAATGTTCTCCTGGGCCCCGCTGTGCTGTTTCTGCCACTCCCTGCTGCAATCCTGGCTTGTAATTGCCAGTTTTAGGCAGTGTTTACAAACAAAAGACATGGCTGCTAACAGCATGTGATAGGCTGAGAGTAGCTCAGTGTGTAAGTCATACAGAGCTTGGAGGGGGCCTGGAGAGGGTGTGTATAGCTTCTATCCTATCACACGCAGACCAGCACATTCCAGCCTGAGCCCGACAGAGCCGACAGAGGAAAGAAAATTAGATTATATAACAGAGATAACACAGCCACTGTGCAACTAGGAAAGGCTGCAGTAAGACAGACCACATTAGATCAGGTATAGGAACTTTTAGGATAGAAGAAATAAGGCTGAAAATGTTGTTACAGAGTCTCTTTAAAGGCTATTTTGTTTCATCTGTGGACATAGAGCTGATATGAGTTGCCAGAAAGCTGTAGTTTTGTTTCATATGACCAAAAGGACATTTTCACAGACATACTATTTTTAGTGAAAAAGCAGGGATTGTTATGAACTATAAGTGGCCAAACTATTGTATTTTAAGGGTACCTTTTAGATTTTAAGCTCTCACCCTTTCGTGTCTTGGAATTTGCTATATATTTGTTAATCGTGTTACATTTGTCATTGAAATTACTATGTATACTAATTCTGTATTATGTAACAATGTCTATATTTTATGCATATAGTATATATTATAATGTACCCCATGTTTCTTACTCTGTACATCGCCACAGAATATGTTGGTGCTTTATAAATCAATAATACATTTTAACTCAAAATAAAAAGAATTACAAATATGCTGATGAAATATGAAAGACTGAACAAAAATATTGAATTAAAATAATCACTTACTTTCAATAATCCCAATGCAACATTAAAAATGACACTTATTCCCTGTAGAAAAAAAAAGAAGAAGAAATATTACAATAACCCAAGTAATATTGCTTTACTGTAATAGTTTTTATATTTTACCAGCAGAGGGCAGTGCAGGATTGTAAGACATTGAAACAGCATCACAAGACCATACCCAGGGTTTTCTGTTTGCTCATCTGTATAATGCACCATGTGGAAAGGCATATGCATAGGAAACATGAAACTTCTCTGCATGGAAGTTTAAAATCACAACATCATGAAAAAGTCTTCCTTCAGATCTCCCATAGAATATAAACACAAACGTTAGGGCCGAGACCCACTATCACCTCTGTCCATGCACTTGCTGATCGTCGACAACTGATTTGCTAAGCGGTAGAACAATGGAACACTATGAGAGGGATTCCACTACAAAGCTAGTGATTTTATGAATCGCACACACGTGGCCTGCAGAATATTTGGATCAATTGTGATTGGAGAAATGCAGGAAAACTGCATTCCTTCAAATCGCTAGGAAAAGAGCTTGGGAATTGTTTAACTAATCCCAAATGCATTGCTAGTGGTTCCAGGCCCTTAAAGGGAACCTAAAGTGAGAGGGATATGGAGGATGACATATTTATTTAATCTTAATGTTTCTGACAAAAATCTGACAAGATTAGTAGCTTGCTTGTTTCAGGTGTGAGATTCAGACACTAATGATTCTAGAATGGTCAGCAGGACTGTCAGGCAACTGGTATTGTGTAAAAAGAAATAAATATGACAGCCTCCATATCCCTCTCACCCCAGTTTCCCTCTAACGTCATATTTAAACCTTGTGTCCTTCACCTTCAATGTAGTATGACAGCATACTTTACACTCTATTCTATTGAGCTGAACTCCCCATCAGATTAAAATATTTGCAAGATGATGCACACATTCAAAATATCAGTATTTGCAAAATATCTGTTCCTGCAAAATGCATTCATAGTCTAGGACCTAGGTTCTCAACATGCGGTACGCGTACCCCAAGGGGTACTTCTGATGGTTCCAGGGGGTACTCGGGCTTCATACACTTAACCAAGAATAACCAATTTAGAGTTTTTGAAAATTATAAATCTTATTTAAACAACCACCAAATTAGTATTTTAGCTAATTAAAAGCAATAGTAAATACTTGGAAGTTGTTTAGAACCATTATCATGCACTACGTTTCAATATATATTTGTTAAGGGGTACTTGTCATAATGGTTACTATGCTAGGGGGTACTTGGTGAGTACGCGGGTTTTAAAGGGGGTACATACCAATAAAATGTTGAGAAACACTGGTCTAGGATATCTGCAGATCCTCATACACACCTTGTTAAACAGACATTCATCTGCAGATCTGATCCACCAGGATGGATCTTCAGAAGATTGTCAGATATGCAGATGAATGTCTGTTAACTTCTTCGGTACCAGCAGCCTCTGCCCCCTTAAGGACCAGTTGCTGCTGGTATGCTAAAACGGCACATCCCGACGAATCGGCGAAAAATTTTGCCACTCCCGCCGCTCTGTCCCCGCCGCAGGCTGCTCTCTCTGCCGTCGCTATGACGGCAGAGTGCTGTGCGCCGGTCAGGAGCCGCTTTCATTGGCTCCTGACCCTGTCACTCAATGTAAGCCACTGGGATTGGTTTACAGGAATGACAGGGCCAGGAGCCAATGAAATGGCTCCTGCCCGGCTCACAGTGCTCTGCCGTCATAGAGGCGGCAGGGCTGCTAATTGCGGCGGGTGGAAAGCGGCGAGAGCGGCGGTGTTGGGCGGGAACGTGCGGTGAATGGGACGTAGAGTTTACGTCCGGTCAGAACCGCAGCGCCATCCGCCCGATGTAGATTTATACTGCGGCGGTCCGCAAAAAGTTAAACAAGACGTGTATGAGATCTGCAGATATCATAGACTATGAATGCATTTTGCAGGAACGGATCTTTTGCAGGAACAGATCTTTTGCAGGAACAGATCTTTTGCAGATACTGATCTTTTGAGTGTGTGCGGCATGTTTGTGTGCAGCATCTTGCAAAGATTTTTATCTGATGGGGAGTTCATCTCAATAGAATAGACTGTGCAGAGTATGGCTCTCATACTACATGGAAGGGGGTAAAATTGGTCTAAGATCTTTCATTAAGCTTTCAAGTGTGTACACACCATAAGGCCCGTGGGCCGAATGTGGCCCCCCCTGAGGCTTTTTCACTGGCCCCCAAACACAAAATGTATAACTTAGATGTGGCCCACAACACCTTTAAATATCGGCAGCCCGCATATAGAATAGTAGTGTTGGCACCACCCATCAACATACTGTAGAAGCCAGCGAGCAGTCATTCACTGGCTTCCAATCAAGTGACACTGCTGTCTAACTGGACGCCAGGTAGTCACCTGAGTATGCTTCACTGTCTGGTGCACAAAGACGTTCTTCGGGCACCTCATAACTGAATGGCTGCTGCTGGGAGGTCTCCTCCGGGCATGATTGGGGGAAGCAATATCTACACTCAATGTAATGTTTATCAACATCATTTTATGTTTGTTTCGGCCCCCAGCAGTCTGAAGTCTGTTGATCCGGCCCATGACCGAAAAAGTTAGGGGACCCCTGGTGTAGAGCATGGCTCTCATACTACATGGAAGGTGGAAAAAGTGGTCTGTGATCTTTCATTAATCTTTCGAGGCCTGAATCTGAAAGTCTTCCCCAGTTTCCAATCAGTAATTGACTGCATGGATATTCCAAGTCAATCAACATACCGTATGTGTAAGGTCACATTGTGCTGCTCGATCATTCACATATGCATGTACTGAAACATATATGATCCGTATTTACCAGCACATCTGATCATTATATTTTACCTAGAGCAACACATTCAAGTGGAGTTATAATAAAAACTTCCCATTGGCCCCAACAGATTAACCACACTATTCTATTCTACTTAGTGCTAAGATAAGTGTTTTTATGATGTGTCTGAAAGGGTTAATAGTCTTAGTTTTACTTTTGTAGTGCAGCCTCATTAGTCACTAAGCTGCAAGCAAAAATGGAGAGGATCTGACAGAAGCCGAATACGTTAAGAAGAGTTGGCAAGAATATACAGAGCAACTATACAAGAAAGACATAGACAGTACTTAAACTTGAAATATGTATGCTGAACAAGAACTAAGCATCCTGATGAGTGAAGTCAAATGGGCTTTAGAAGTTCTTGCTAATAACTAGGTTCCAGGAAAGATGGTATACCAGTAGAACTTCTGAAAAGCGTGCATGAGAATGCTGTTGGAGTGTTGTTGGCAATTTGCAATCAAATATGGAAAACACAAGAGTGGCTGCTGGACTGGAAAAAGTCAGTTTACATTCCAATCCTAAAAAAGTGCAATGCCATAGAGTGCTCAAATTGGACACTTGCATTTATCTCACATTCTAGCAAGGTAATCCTGAAAAACTCTACAAGTCAGACTGCACCAATATATGGAACGAGAACTGCAACTGCCAGATGTGCAAGCTGGTTTTAGAAGAGGGAGAAGCACAAGGGACCATATTGCCAATATTTGATGGATAATACAGAAAGCAAGAGTATTCCATAAGAATGTCTACTTTTGCTTTATTGACTAAGCTTTTTGACTGTGTAGACTGTATAGAATGGTAAACTGTAAAAAGCCCTCACTCGACCCATCCCTACCCTCAAGCTACCCCCCAATCACCATCCTTCCCTTTGCCTCTAAACTGCTTCAATGCTTTGCACACCAACACATTACCCAATACCTCAACACTAACTCCGTACTTGACGCCCTGCAGTCTGGATTATGACTAGCACACAACAGAAACAGTCCTCACCAAGGTGGTCAACAACCTTACCCTTGCCAGAGCCAAAGGCAGTTACTCCATCCTGCTCCTCCATTACCTCTCTTTGGTATTTGATACTGTAAACCACTCGCTCATCCTACAGTCCTTGGGCATGTATTAATCGCCTTGGATATCTTCATGACCTCTTTCAATGGCTCCTCCTCAACCCCTACCCACTCTCAGTCGGGGTCCCCAGGGCTCTGTTCTGGCCGCTCTTTTGTTCCCAATATACACTTCCTCAATTGACAAATTCATATCCTTCCTGGGCTTCAAATACCACCTTTATGCTGACGACACTCAGATTAACCTCCATACCCGATCTCTCCTTTACAACCATGGACAAGGTCGCCCCATGCCTTTCAACTATTTCCTCCTGGCTGTCAGCTAGGTTCCTGAAGCTTAACCTAGACAAAGCTGAGCTCCTGATCTTTACACTCCACACTGCTGCTCCCCCCCCCCCCCCAGATTTCCACCTCACAATTAGGGATGATCAATGAGATGCAAATTGTTCCGGGATTATGCAAAATGTTATGCAAATGAATGCAGTTTGAAAATGGACCAATTCAATTTAAACCCAGGTTTAAATTGATTGGTCCATTTGCAGGTTGCATACACATTTGAATAAATTTGCATCAATTTGGAACAATTTGCATATCTGTGATCATCCCTACTCACAATCGATAACACAACCATTGGCCCTACCTCGAGGGCCCGTTGTCTGGGCGCTACCCTGAACTCTTCCCTTTCCTTCGTCCCCCCACATCCAAAATGTCACCAATTTTCACCTCCGTAATATCTCCAAGATCTATCCCTTCCTGACCACAGACACTGCCAAGCTGCTCATTCATGCCTCCTTTCCTGACCCCAGACACTACTAAGCTGCATCATCTCCCACCTTGATTACTACAACTCCCTTCTGGCTGGCCTCCCCTTGAACTGCCCCTCTTCAATCAGTTATGAACCTGGCTGCCAGACTCATCCATTTTTCTCACCGCTCCGCAAGGATTGGTAGGTGACAGTAACTCACTCGCTTCCCTGTAAATCATTCCTATTTTGAAACTGCCCCCAACATCGCCAAAGTCATATTAGGTGGCAGATGATGAACTGAGGGTGAGACGAAGAGACACCGGTGGGGGTAGCCATAGTTTTGGGACTGTTTTTCGGTGCTAAACCTTCATACTAAGATGGTGGTTTGTACACTAATAATGAACTGAGAGGGAATTTGCATTTTTTTTTTAAATGTATTTATTTTTTTCCCCAAATTACATTTTTTGGGGGGTCAAACAAAGGCTGGAAAAATATACCATCAATAAGGATTTGATAGACATGTTTTTTAATTGTACGTTATACTAGACTGCAGTTGCTCTTAAAACATTTTTGTACTTCATGTATAAACTCATAATCACATAAAGCTGAGCTTTATTTGATTTGCTGTGTAGTTTTGAATATAGGATTTATGATTTCCAAACTTTTGTTACATGCCAAATCCACTTCTGAAGTTTAAAGAAAAGTGTTACTTAACTGTGCATTGTCTGTACTCACCTCACAGAGGAGCAGATCAATGATGTGGAAGACCATATACAACGGGAACTTGGCAGTAAAGAGAGTCAAAAACCACTGTGAAGCATACATGTGAGCTTCAAGGCTGATTTCCAGGAAGTGAGCGTATAAATCGGCAATATACTCCTAAAAAAGAAGACACATGAACCCGATCAAATCACTTATCAAAATAAAACAACTTTCTACAAAGTATATTTACAGCAAAGTGTTAGAACCATTGTAAGATTTCTATTGCCGTGTCACCACTATGTTACAAACCAACAAACATGCAATTTTTAATGATGTGGTGGGTAGAGCAGTAATGTGTTATAATCTATAATCAGATTTCAGAAAGCTGAGGTCAGATAAACTTTATTATTGTGCTACATCAGACAAGCGAAGTGCAATCAATTCTTTTTTTGCTTGTAGTCTGTAACTTTTCTGTTTTATGTGTTATTTTTCGCCTTGACAAACAATGGGATAGTTGTTGGTTTCCAAACACTTAAAGAAGAACTGTAACCAAGGATTGCATCAAGTTAGACAGAGGCGCCAAAAGTATAAAACAAGATAACATTTTTAAAACATGGAAGTTGCGGGGGTGGGCCCTTCTCCACTCCAAAGGACACAATAAAGGGACAGGTTAGGTTATAACACAACAATTTTTATTGATACACTCCACAAAAATATTGCAACGCGTTTCACGGGCGTGACCCCGCTTCATCAGGCAGTGAAAGAAGGAGTATAAAGCAGATGTTGTCCTAGTCTAAGAAGAGCAGCCCTGTGTGTAACCAAGGATTGAACTTCATCTTAATCAGAAGATGATTGTCCTTTTCCCGTGAGAAACCTTTACCTATTCTCGATTAGATCATCAAGGGGGTCTGTATGGCTGGTATTGAGGTGAAACCCCTCCCACAGTGTGATGCCAACACCTAGGTACTGACATCACACTGTGTGAGCCTTGTTGCATTGTGAGAAATAATGGTGGTTTCCAACTTCCTAGCAACCAGTATTTTGTACTGTCCATATGTATATCTATAAAAAACCCAACCTTTTAGCCTATTGCATTGTTAGGGGATGTGGTTGTAGATAATGGCAATTGGTGGTGTCTGTTTTTTTCTCTTCATGTCTGCCAGTAGTAACGATGATTACGTGCAGGCCGATTGTGGATCAAACAATATGAACAAATTTCATGGCGCATATCAATCATTCCTTGATCTCTCTTCAATTTTAATTTTAACTTCTCATTTAGCAATGTATCGATTTAATAAAAGAAAGCTTTTTCTTTTATTCTTTCAAGAAATCTGATAGAATCTCCTGTTTTTTTCTAGAAGTCGATCGAGATTGGTGGATTTTATGAAAATTGAATGGAGTAAGGTATGTCAATTTCTTAATGTATAGACCCAAGCAATTTACTCAGATTTTTCAATTTCTTTTTTTTTTTTTTTTATAATTAGGGAAAGATGTATTAAATGTGTGTGGTACATTGGACATATTTTTCAAATGTTATAATCAATCAGAAAAATTGATTGTAATTCTTGAATGGAAAAGAAATGCAAAAAATTGTATGGTGTGTGGCCACCTTTAGCAAGTTATAACAAGAGGTTTTGATTTTAACCACCTTACGACCGCCTAACGCCGATTAGCAGCCGCAAGGTGGCTCCCACGGGACCGGCTAACGCTAACTGCGTCAAGTCCTGGGGGAGTGTTTTGCAGGGGATCATGTGCGCGCATCCCCGCAATGTAGCCGCTAGCAGACTGTTAGACGGAGAAAACGTCTATTTACAATGTACAGCGCTGCGATCTAATGCAGCGCTATACTGGGGACAGCCCTGTCACTCGGCTGTCCCCTGGAGAGGCTCCAAATGTGATCCTCTCTCATAGGCTGATGCTGATGAGAGAGGATCCATGTGATTGGCCATCGGGGGGGAAGGAAAATTAAATAAAAAAAATAAGCAATTTTTTTTAAAGGAACTAATAAATTAATAATAATAATAATGGAAAAAAGCCTGCAGCAGTGATCAGAGCCTTCCAACAGAAATCTCTGTTGGTGGGAAGAAAAGGCGGGGGTGGGGGAAGATCGATTGGTGTGCTGCGTTGTAAGGCTCTGCAGCAAGCTATTAAATCTGCAGAGCAGTGAGCTTTCGTTGGACTGGTTCCTGACCAAAACTGAAAAACACAGCTTATATACACTGACATACAGAGGAGAAACATTCTTTAGCAAACATAAATGTAATTAGATGCCTCAACTGTTACTGAGGAGGCTTTCCCAGGCATCCTATCTAAATTGATAAGATCAACAGAATCCTCAACATGACATGAAGCAGATTCTGGTGATGGGGAGACATCGTAAATTCCGAATTCAAATGGTAACAGGCCTGGTTACATGCACCATTAATTCTAAGCTTAAGAGAATTGTGGCATTTAAAGCCAGCACATTAAAGCAAATAAAATGAATAGTGACAGTGAATACCATCTTACACAGCATATGGCACAAAAATAAATGAAAAGATATTTGTGGCATTTAAAACCCATCATACCAGCACAAGAAGTTAGAGTCCTTGTTTAAACCATCTTCTACAGTTTTGAACCAATGTATAAACTTTGTTTCTTGTGTTAGTCTCATGTTTTTCCGATTTGAAGCCACCCATTAATACAGTGACGCGAAAATCGCTTAAACTGTGTCCAGGTAAACAAAAGTGTGTTGGTATTGGGAGATCAGCATATTTTGTAATATTCTTTTTCCTGCTGTTAATAGTGGATCTGTGGTGTGTCATGCGATCACGCAGTGGTTGACTTGTTTCTCCCACATAAATGCCTTTTGTGCATTTTGCACACATGATCAGGTATACCACATTAGATGAGTCGCAGGAAAAGGTGCCTTGTACTTTGCATTCCTGTTGTGTTCCTGGTATTAGTATCCTGTCAGTGGAATGGATGTGTTCACAGGTCCCACACTTTTTCCCTCTGCAGGGGAATGTTCCATTCTGTTCTTGCCTATTTAAGGCACTCCTCACTATCATCTGCTTAAGATTGGGTGGCTGTCAGAACGCTAGGAGGGGAGGTTCAGGGAATATCTTTTTCAGTCTCTGATCCTTGTGTAGAACAGGATGAAGTTCTTTTGCATTCTTTCTTAAGATTTCCAGGCGTGGGTTGTAGGTTACTACCAGTGGGACACGGCTCTCTTCCTGGTTCTGCTTGTACTCCAGGAGCTAAGTCCTAGGGATGTTGTTAGCTTTCTTGATTTGGGTCTCAGCCATTAGATGATTGTATCCCTGTTTAATGAAATTCTTCTTCAGGTAACCCAGGTGTTTGTCTTTGTCATCCCTGTCAGAACAGATCCGATTGCATCTTATTGCCTGGCTGTAAATTATGGAATTCTTTATATGTTTGGGGTGGAAACTGTCATACCTGAGGTATGTGGGACGATCCGTCGGTTTGCGGTACATGGACGTTTGTAAGCTGTTCTCTCTGATGTATATGGTGGTGTCAAGAAAGTTAATCTCCCTGTGAGAGTAGCTCAGTTTCAGTTTGATTGTGGGATGGAAGGCATTGAAGTTCCTGTGAAATTGGATAAGATCCTCCTCACTTGCAGACCAGATGATCAAGATGTCGTCGATAAAACGGAAGTAGGCCGTGGGTTTTATATGACAAGTATCCAGGTATTCTTCTTCAATCTTTGCCATGAAGAGATTTGCGTACTGCGGTGCAAAGCCCATTGCCACTTCCATTTGCTGTAAATAGAGGTCCTCCCCAAAAGTGAAATAATTGTGGGTGAGAACGAATCTCATCAGTCCAGCAATTGGCTTTATAGGTGTGCCCAAACCTTGAAGATATTTGCGACAGGCCGCAATACCTTCATTATGGGGAATGTTGGTGTACAGAGACTCTACATCCATAGTGGCAAGAATGGTGCCTCCAGGCACTGGGCCAATGGCTGCCAGTTTGTTCAGGAGGTGTGTAGTATCCTGTATGTAGCTGGGTCTTTTACAGACTAGAGGCTTCAAAATGTTTTCCAACCACCCTGAGATATTCTCTGTGAGAGTTCCATTCCCTGAGATTATGGGCCTGCCTGGGTTCCCCTCTTTGTGGACTTTGGGAAGCATGTAGAAGCAGGCAGAGTCTGTACATGAAGGCTGGTGTTTACGGGCAATTTCTTTACCATCCTATTGAGTGCCATCCTGTTCCTTTTTGTTGGGTCCTCCTGTAATTTGGCATAGTGCATGGTGTTAGACAACTGTCTCCTGGATATAGTCACTGGTGTTCATGATGACTATGGCACCCCCTTTATCCGCTGGTTTAATAATAAGGTCCTTATTCTAACCTTCCTGGCGGTAAGCCCGAGCTGAGCTCGGGCTATGCCCCGCAGGAGGGTATCTCAGCCCCTGGTGGGGTGATTTGCACCATTCAAAGTGCTGTGGGTGCAGCTAGCACTTTGCTAGGCGCGCACAACTTGATTGCGGCCGCTCTCCGGCGATCGCCCGCACGCAGCGGCAGAAGAGGGCCCCCGCCAGAGCCCTGCGCTGCCCGGACCAATGAGTTCCAGACAGCGCTATGGGCTGGATCGGAGGCGTCTGACGTCAGGACGTCGGCTGACATCATTCCGATCGTCGCCATGGCGACAGGAGAAGCCAAACAGGGGAACGCGTTATATACGCGTTCCCCTGTTTGCTATTGATGCCGGCGACGATCGCACTAGAGGGACACATGCGCCCTCTAGTGGTGTTTCATGTAGCTACCACTCTGGTAGCTTTACATGAAACCAAAAAAAATTTCTGCCTATTTAGCAGAAAAAATTAACCGCCAGGAGGGTTAAGGGATGTGATAGCCTGTCGCTCTTGCAATGTTATGAGCCAGTGCTTTTCTTTCATTCAAAACCCTGTCAGAGATTTGGCGTCTAAATTTGTTGATGTATTTGTCCAGGGTAGGATTTTTTCCAGCTATAGGGGTCCATCCGCTTTTTTTTGTGGATCTGGTGTGTGTTGGCTCATTATCAGTAGTGTTGCAAGATTCCTTGTCATAGTAGTGTTCCTTGAGACGTAGCTTCCTGAAGAATTGTTCCATATCACCACAGAGTGCAATCTTGTCTATGGGCTTTGCAGGGCAAAATGACAGGCCTTTGGACAGTACTGCCATTTCAGCTCCAGTGGCATGATAAGAGGAAAGGTTAATGACACCTGTGGGTTGCTCTTTCTCTGCTGCTTCGGTATCCAGGTGTCCACTCTTTATTCTGAGTCTCTGAAGTTTTTACTTCTTGTTTTTAATTAAGATCCTCTGCAATTTCCTATACAAGGTCTGTAGCTGTTCCCATGCTCCTGTGGGGTCATCAGTTAAAGATGATTTCAGAAAAATTAAAATTAAAAGAATTGTGGCATTTAAAACCCATCGTACCAGCACAAGAAGTTAGAGTCCTTGTTTAAACCATCTTCTACAGTTTTGAACCAATGTATAAACTGTTTCTTGTGTTAGTCTCATGTTTCCCGATTTGAAGCCGCCCATTAATACAGTGACGCGAAAATCGCTTAAACTGTGTCCAGGTAAACAAAAGTGTGTTGGTATTGGGAGATCAGTATATTTTGTAATATCCTAGGGGGAAGCCAATTAACTTATCTGTATGTTTTTGGGATGTGGGAGGAAACCGGAGTGCCAGGAGTAGACCCTCACAGACATGAGGTGAACATACAAACTCAGTGCAGATAGTTGACTGGCTGGGATTCAAACCAGGGACCCAGAGCTGCAAGGCAACAGTGCTAACCACCACAGTTCCTCACATTACTTGGAAATAGTAAGATTGTATAAAAAAGTGCATCATTAGTGGGCACCTTAGATGGAAATTTAAGTGACATGATGAGATAGACGTGTATGTACAGTGCCTAACACACAAATAAATATGCCGTGTTGCTTTTTTTTTTTTCTCTGCCTGAAAAAGTTAATACTCTACAATGCAGCTGACAAGTTTTTATCCAGTTGAGACCCGGTCGGACTATTACTGTCTTTCACCGATAAGGAATTACAGCTTTTTTGGCAGAGAACTTAATAGTACAGATAGCTATAAAGGTCAATAGTTCATATGTTTTAGCATTCAGAGATAACAGACAGACTGTTTCATTGAGCTGAGACAAAACAATAAATCCATTTTCTACATTTTTAAACATAACATAAAACTGTGGAATATCTAAAAGTCATTTTTAGAAGTAAGAGGACAGATACAATTATTTATATCATCAGTTAATTTCCCCTTAAGTTTCACTTTAAGCTTTATACTACACAATGTTTTGCCCAATTAGACATCATCTGGTAGGTGTGTCTCCTCAACTGAAAATCAATTCATTAGTACTGATTGATACCACTACTTTGACCACTCAACTTCAATAAGTAAAAACTTCAGGAAAAAAACTGATTTACTGAGTGGATTCAACCACTAAATGCACAACAACTCTACGCAAAAATTTATCAACTGGTGTGTCATGAACGATACGAAAGTCGTGCGCAACTGCAAACTATTTTGTATTGTCCAGGGCAGCTGTACTGTTATTTCCAGTTTAAAAGTACAGCAACACTTTCCTCCCCTCACCCCTCTGAATAGAGCACTTCACACCTATCTGCCAATGCCAAATGTTCTATTCATTGAAACAAGAGCCTGTCCCAACTACAATTTAAAAACTTTGTCTCCAAAAATCTGAATTAGAACAATGAAATATCCCAGATATTAACCTCCCTTTTTTAATATTGAATTCAATACAGGTTATTGTTTTGAATTCAATAACCAGTTCAGCCTATCTGGACGAGCATGTTCGTTCAGATAGGCTCTGCTGCTGCACGGTGCGCGTGATCGAGCACGCTCCCGCCGCTAGCCCCCCGATCAGTTAATGTGAATATAGTTCCCATTCATCGATTTAAGTGCCCCGCAGAAAAACCGACGATCTCTCATCAGAGACCACCGTCTTTCTGCCAAAAAAAAAAAAGAAAATCCTGTCCTCTTTATAGTTCCTGGATGCGAGATTGTTCGCATCCAGGACTTGGACTGTGGCCATCTTGTGGCCAAATAGTAAACTACACTCACATACATTTTTTTTATTAAACAATTACATTATTTTACATTTAAAATTGGCTGTTTCCCTCCCACACCAAAAATTACCCAAATACATTTTTTTATAAAAAAAATAAAAATAAAACATTACAATTAAAAGAAACAAAAATAACATAAATAGTTACCGAAAGGTCTGAACTTTTTAAATATGCATGTCAAGAGAGTATATTATTATATTATTTTAAATTATAAGCTTGTAAATAGTGATGGACGCAAATTTAAAAAAATGCACCTTTATTTCTAAATAAAATATCGTCGCCATAAATTGTGATAGGGACATCAATTAAACGGTGTAATAACCAGGACAAATGGGCAAATAAAATACATGAGTTTTAATTACGGTAGCGTATATTGATTTCAAACTATAATGGCCAAAAACTGAAAAATAATGATTTTTTTTTCATTTCTTTCTTAATCTTCCTTTTAAAATAGATTTAGAAAAAAATAATTCTTACCAAAATGTACCACCCAAAGAAAGCCTAATTAGTGGCAGAAAAACAAAATATAGATCAATTAATTGTGATAAGTAGTGATAAAGTTATTGGCGAATGAATGGGAGGTGAAGGTTGCTCGAATGCATGAGGTTTTCGACACCCGGATAAAGAAAGAAAAATTGGTTTGCCACCAAATGTTGTTGACGCTGCGTATTCCTGGCGTCATCAACACTGATTGCCGGGGAACATGCCATCGATTCCCCCAATCATGGATAGGCCCTTGCGGTTTGTGACATGCTGCTCCTTCCCTAGTTAACCAGAGCAACCAATCTGTGTTTGGCAAGCCTTACAAAATCTTTCCAGTCAAAGTAGGAAATTTGGGCCCTTGGCTCCATTATAAATTTCAGCTATACTGTGAAATTTGGGTGCTCAAATTTCAGTGTAGCCGCAATTTATAGAGACGCTTATGGTGGCACCCTAACATCACTGCAATTGTGGCAAATTGGCGGTGGGGATCAGTTAAGGTTAGTTGTGGGGGTGGGGCAGTCAAGGTCAGTCAGTCAGGCAGGAGGGTTTAAAGGTTGTGCGTGGGGGGGGGGGAGTGGTTAAGGTTAGTCGTGGGGGGCCAGTAAAGGTTAGTCATGGAGCGGGGGTTTAAGGGTTAGGTGTAGGGAGAGCGGTAAGGGTTAGGTGTGGTGGGGGTGTTTTTAAGAGGCGGGGGGTGGGGGACAGTTTAGGTAAGCATCAATGAAAGAGGGTTCTGTGTAAGAATAGTGTTATGTTAGGGTATAGTAAAATATTGGTATGATTTACTGATATTTTACTACAGTAATTTACACTTTTAAAACAGAATATCGGTAACCATGTTACCAAGATTCTGCCAGCCGAGATTGGGAACCATAATTTCCATGTGCTCCTTTTCCTTACAAGTGTTTGCCGTAGCTTCTGTTTACAGAACAAAAAGGTAGGAATGTAAATGTATTAGCTGAAATCTTTGTGACATACAGCACTGACTGGAAGCAAACCGTTTACTTCCAGAATGTTATAAAATAAGGGGCTGCACCCTGCTCCTTCTAGGTCAGGAAGTACACATGTATATAAAGCCTGACAGTATTTATGGAGAACAGAGTTTATGCATTTCAAACACTAGTAAATGCTGATTCATCACACAGCCACCATTATTAGCGTGACAGCAATTTCCTCCATTTCGGTTAGCTAACATCTTCCCTGCTTTATTGCTGCCATTTAAAGAGTCAGCATTATAAAATGATCTTATGAGGTTTTTCCAAAGGATGTTGATCTTTTTTGGCAGAAGACCACATCACTATTTTCTGTAGCGGGTGATTGATTAAATGGCTTCTATATTCATTTTCTGGCCTGCGCTGACACCACTGACATTCCGTATAAGTTGTTTTTTTAAATTTACATATTAAAATATTAAACAGTGGTTGTTACCAAAGGCCTTGCTTGCTTCCCAGAAGAACAGAAATGCTTATGTCACACAGGGTGATGCCATATGAGCACGCAGTCATTAATATGCATTGATATTACAGTAGGTATACTTATTAGTGAAGGGAGGTTGAAGCAAAACTACCCTGTTACTAAATCTATGGCTTTCAGCCACCTCGCATGTAGTAATGGAGCAACATCACTACCTACTACTGTTATTATCGGCATTCATTTTAATGTAAGGGCATTCAGGTAGGTTTTTACTGAACAAACATGCTTCAATTCACTAAGCCCTGCTCGGTAAGGCTACCAGTAAGGTACCAGCTGTAAAGGTAAAGTAAGGTACCAGCTGTGAAGCAGGTTAGCAGTCAGGCAGGAAGCTGTGTGCATGAGTCTGGGCTTTTTGTCCATGGCATCCTCAGCATCCCTTTAGATGTGCTGCAGCCACCAGGGGGAGCTCTTCTGTATAAGAGTATACAGATATTCACATCTAAAGCTATGAAGAAAAGCCTTATAAAAGGTCTCCTTCCCCTGCACTGCCAGAGTGAAGTCCCGCCTTCCAGGGTATCAGACTAAATCAGGAGAGAGGATAGCTCTACTTATTGGCTGTCTGCTACATCTGACAATCCTACATGCCCACACTGGTAGTGCCCCCCAGCCCCATACCTGATGACCCCCTTTAGCGGAATAAGGAAGTGACATTTAGATTTAAATGTCACTTCCGTTTCTTTTTTTTTTTTAATAAAACATAGCTGCAGATTCAGTTTTGCAGATTCCATTCTGCAAAAAAAAAAAAAAAAAAAAATCATTGTAGATTTTTTTTTTTCTTGCAGATTGCCTGCAAACTTGTTAACAGAATGAATGGCATCCTAATGGATGGACTGGGGGAGGGTGTAAATAGTAGCTAGTATTTTTTTTTGCTAATCTGCCCAATCGAAATACCAACGATTGCATTGTGTGTAGGGACAGTAAGACCCCGGGTGGCGGGCATAAAACCACCTATTATTGCGAAACTTGCTCACGCAGGCCCGGATTACGCCCAGGAAACTGTTTTTCAATTTACCATACCTTGGCTTTCTCCTCTGCTACCAGCCAATAGAAGATGCCAAACTGTCCAAATACAGTATCAAATTAAACGTTATAATGTGTTCTTTAAAATAAGATATACCATGTTACTGTGTTATGTTCCATGTTAAAATGGGAGAGAGTGTAAGAGGGAGAGCGCATTTCCTTAAAAAAAAAAACTTCCTTTAGGAAAGAACTCAGAGTGGAAAGGGTTAATGAATTGGCATTCAACAAGGCGATCGGTAAAATCAGCTGTTTTCTGCATTACCGAATGCGGTAAGGCTTAGGGAATTGAGGCAAATGTGTTGCAGGCCTCATATCTAGATGGTGATTATTCATTTGAATTACAGTCCCCCACCCTTGCATTCAAGTCAAATGTACTATTAAGGCTGCAGATATGAAGACATTTCAGTAATAACTTAAAAAATATGGGCATGAAGCCTGGATATTTCTACACCATTGTTTCTCATCTATGGGAAGCGCAAACATCAGAATGTATCCTTGGCATGGCCACTTGGTCACAATAATCTAAAGCAGATCTATTACTTAAGTCGCATTACACTTGAATCAAAGGGCACAGTCAGATTAGGGAAAGGCATGTCTGCAGATGGCGGAGAGGATCTCTAATTGCAGTACCTTAGTGCTTATGTTATCTTAATTCCCCTCTTATGACACTTATGAAACCTGGAGCGAGAGGTAAGGTGGCCATACATTGAATGATTATGGGCAGATTCGACCAATAGACAAATTTATCTCTAATCGAATCTGATTAGAGATAAATTTGTCTCTAGTCGAATTTGCCCATACACTACAGGCCGATTCCTGTTCGATTTCAGCATGAAATCAACAGGGAATCGGCTGAGCCGCCACGTCAACCCCGCCGCTGCCCGCAAAAAATGTATAAATGTATGTAGTGTAGTGCATCTATACATTACCTGTCCTGTAGCAGCTTCCGCACGGTGTCTGTCCATTTCGCCGGGTAAGCCGCATACACGCTAGCCGCCGCCGACGTGTATGCAGAACCCGGCGAGATGGACGGAAACCGCATGGAGACTGACACCGGACAGGTAATGTATAAATGCACACGCACTACATACATTTATACATTGCGGCGGCAGCAGCTGGGGGTTTCGTCTCGTCGCTCGTTTGCAATTTGGCCGCCGTACCGCCGCACACTAGATCAACCAACTTCGGCCTGAAATTTTCCAAAATGCGCGATCAACTGCGCGGCCTATTTCTTTCCCGAAATTGTTCGCTTTGTCGGTTGAGCATGCACTTGGCAGCACCAATTTTCATCCAATTCGATTATAATAATCAAATTGGATGGTCGATTGGTTGGTTGGTCGGCTAATGTATGGCCCCCTGTACATGGAGACTACCATATTTATCTTCATGTATACAATATCAGTTTTCTGGCAGTCCCGCTGAGCATTCTGTCTTCGGTACTGACTGAATCATACATGAAATAAGCATGCAGCTAATTTTATCTGATCTGCATGCTTGCTCAGGGTCTAATGCTAGGGACACACCATACACTTTTCTGGCAGATTTATCTGGCAGACCGATTATTTTCAACATGTCCGATCAGAATTTTGATAATTTTTTTGACTTTCCAATCATTTTTTAATCTTTTTTTAGATTTTCAAGGAACTGGATGAAAATTGATCGAGAAAAACGATTTAAAAAAAATTGGAAAATTTAAAAATAGATCTACGTTCAGATCAAACATGTTGGAAATAATCGATCTGGCAGGCAAATCTGGCAGAAAATTGTATGGTGTGTACCTAGCATTAGGCTAAAAGAATTTGAGGCAGAGGATCAGCAGGACTGCCGAGCAACTGGCATGGTTCATAATTAAATAAATAAATAAACTAGCTTCCATATCCCCCTCACTTTAGGTTCCCTTTTAAGGAAACACGAGATCTACAAAAAACAAAAACAAAAAAAAACCCAACAGCAAAAAAAAAAAAAAAAAAATATAAAATACATAACTGGGGCTTCCTCCATTCCCCTTCAGGCCCATCGGTCTCCCGCCCTCTTACCAGGCCGCCTGGATCCCCCGCTAGGTAATTCAGCCAGTAGGGGGTAACTGTGCATTGCCCCCTATCGTACTCCCGTCGGCAGAAGCACGTGCCCAGCTTGCGCCTCCACCGACTGACTTACCGGGTGCCTAGCGGAGGATCTAGGTGGCCTGGGAGGATGGTGAGGGATCGATGAGTCTGATGGGGGCTAAAGGAAGTCCCAGCTATGTACTGTATATATTTTTATCTTTTATCACAGGTACACTTTAAGGTGAAATCTCCCACTTTTTGAGAAATAAGCAATGCCAACAGTTCAGCTTTAAGCCTCATGCACACGTTCGATGATCCTTCGTAAAGCAATCTCTGAGTGCCCTCTTGGTTGAAAATCTAGCATGTGTACTGCTGTACAACATTGTTTTTTTTTTTACCCACCATAAACGACGAATTATAAGGAGAACAGAAAGCAAATGAAAGAACTTGCAGAGTGAAGCAGCTGATGATGAGCGCTGGCAACCATATTCATGACAGATTACAGGGGTTGTTTATAGCAATTTTTTAGCAGAAGTCTAATTTCTCTCCAAGGGACAACATGCTTTTACCCTGGATCTTGCAGGATTCTTAAGCCTCAGAATATGAAGGAGAAGAATAGTCATGCGACTGCCATTACTTTTTTGCTGCAACTCTGTTTCCCCTCCAAATTTTTTTTGTAAAAAGTAACCATCCAAATCCAGTAGATTTCGAGTTGCCTGAGGCTCCTTCCAACCCCCCCATAGTTTGTCAGGTCCCTCTGTGTCTTCGGGGTCCCCTATGTGCTGATGCCCCCCTCAGAAAGATCTGCGTCGGGAGCCCTAGGCGTAACTACTGCGCATGCGTGGTTCGGTCTGCGCGCCTCCTCGATCATAAAAGAGTTTGTCAGCACCCCAAGTAATATTGACTGCGTGTGCTGGGGTAGAACATATATGCATAATACTATAAAAGAAAAGATACCCCTATAAACAGCACCACTGCAGACTATATGTATCAATCAAAAAATGTCTTTATTACAATCTTTATTACAATCTTTGCAAACACATATCAATGATACACAACATTTTTAAAAACATCTAAAAACAGCATAATATTGTATTTTCAGCCATATTCAACATAATTGGCCTGCTAGATATAATAATCTATTATGTTTAACCTCAGTGGATGTACAACCTGTAACCACTGGGGGCTCAGAGAATGAGCCCCCTCGTGGATCAACCCGGGTTCAGTAAGAATAATTAATTGCAAAAACCTGTGTATATGACAGTGCATATCAGCCCTGCTTGGGACCATGAAAGTGCATATAGTGCTATATTTAGACAAACAAACAACCATTCATCATATGCAATAAACCTGAACTGTGCAACCTATCAAACTGAAAATGCAATTTAAATACGGTCAAAGTCACTAATAACCAAGTGGAAGCAGCCTATAGGGTCTGCAAGGAAGTGAATAAGATGAGGATATACTTAGCCGGTTATAAAAAGAGAGGCAGGCTCAGACTGGCTTGGAAAGACGGAAATATCCCCTCAGGACATCGCCCACATGCTCCGCGGTCGTCGCTCCGCTTTGAAAGGTGAGGTGGATAGCCTCCTCGATTATGCTCCCGTCACTAGGAGTGTTCTGCACTTGTGATGTTTGAAAAACATGCAAGTGCAGAATGCTCCCAGTGACATGTGCGTGACTTAGGTGGCACATGGACGGGACAGTGCCTATACAGTATACATTACCTTATTCAATATTTCATTAATCGCACTTTTAAGCAGTGTGATTAGTTTGTCCCTGAACGGCTGTGTTAGGCTCCATTTCTGGACCCGACCTTGGAGGTTGGGTCCCCTGAACCCGTAAGAGTGTGACCTTATGCAAGCACAGTAAATCTTTCTAGCCTCTGTGGAACGTAGTGTGGCGGAGAGTGGGCAGAGCATGCACACGCTGTGGGGAGGAGGCTAGAGGCAGGGATAATAGAGTAAAGGAAGTGACTATAACAGAGGGCGGACATGACATGTACATGTCCGCGGCTAGTGACAATGTGCATGCTCTGCCCAAAAGACAGATAGGAACTGCGACTGCGAGCCGCAAAACAGGAAGTTTTACAGGAACTTTCTGCACAGAACTACATCCGGGGTCATGGGCCAGTAATGGATCAATTTACTCCTGAAAAGATGGAGTAAGAAAAAAAACAAATTGAATGTGGCTTGAGTCAGTGGAACAGGCGGAAGAGAAGAAGGTACTTTTTATTAATCACTAGCTGATCGCCCGGCGTTGCCCGGGTATGTATTTGGCTGGTGTCGGCTCCACCCACTTTTCCTAACCTTAACACACAATTACTCAATGACCAATTAATCCCATTCACTGAGTGACCAACTGCATAAAGTTTAAGAACCCTACCATTAACAGTGTAAGAATGGCTACATTTTCCCAGTGAAATTTGTATTTGTCTCCACCCACTGATGACCCGGCGTTGCCCGGGTATGTATTTGACTGGTGTTGGTTCTGCCCACTTTTTCTAACCCTAACGCACAAACACTCAGTGACCAAGTTTGTGAGCTTTGGGGTCTTTAGCATCAATAATTTGTATATTCCCATGGAAATTAATCAAATCAGATAGGCTGTTTGTGGCTGCGCCCCTCTCCAGCATTTGAACCCCAGTCACTCAATGACCAACTGTAGCAGGTTTGAGGCATCTGCTATTACCAGTATAACAATGGCAGCAATTTAAATATTTCCCTTGAAAATCAAAAGGTGAATTTTGATTGGCTTTTATAGGCTCCACCCACTTCCCTGAATATTAATCTCAGTCACCCAGTGACCATCTGGGCAAAGTTTGGAAACCCTGCCATAAACAGTGTAAGAAGGACTGCAGTCTACATTTTCCCAGTGAAATTTGTTTTGGGCTCCGCCCACGTTTTGTAACCTGGACACACAGTCACTCAATGAGCAAGTTTGTGAGTTTTGGGGTCCTTGGCATCAATAATTTGTATTTTCCCTAAAAATGAAACTGTTTGTGGCTCAGTCCCCTTTTCTGAATTTGAACCCCAATGACTAACTGTACCAGGTTTGAGGCTTGTGCCATTAACAGTGCAAGAATGGCAGCAATTTTAATATTCCCCTTGAAAATCAACAGGTGATTTTGATTGGCTTTTTTAGGTTCCACCCACTTTTCTGAATATTAATCTCATTCACCCAGTAACCAGCTGTGCAAAGTTTGAGAACCCTGCCATTAACAGTGAAGAAGTACTGCAGTTTACAATTTCCTAGAAAAATCTGTTTTTGACTCCACCCACTTTTCATAACCTTGACACATAGTCACTCAATGACCAAGTTTGTGAGCTTTTGGGTCCCTGGCATCAACATTTTGTAAATGGAAGCAGTTTATCCAGAAAAGCAAAATCTGATTGGCTGTTTGTGGCTCTGCCCCTTTAGTGAATTTGAACCCCAGTCACTGGATGACCGACTGTAGTAGGTTTGAGGCCTCTGCCATCAAAAGTGTAAGAATGACAGCAGTTTCAATATTCCCCTTGAAAATCAATAGGAGAATTTTGATTGGCTCTTGTAGGCTCCACCTACTTTTCCGAATATTAATCCTAGTCACCCGGTGACCAACTGTGTCAAGTTTGAGAACCCTGCCATTAACAGTGTAAGAATAGCTGCAATTTATATTTTACCTTGTAAAAAGTTAGTTGTTTTTGGCTCTGCCCACTATTTCTAACCTTGACATACAGTCACTCAATGACCACGTTTATGAGCTGTGGGGTCTTTGGCATCAATAAGTTGCATTTTACCATTGAAATTAAACAAATCTGATTGGCTGTTTTTGGTTGGCTCCCTTTTCAGAATTTAAACCCCAGTCTCCCAGTGACTGACTGTACCATTTTGAGGTCTCTGCCATTAAGAGTGTATGAAAGGAAGCAATGTAAATATTCGCCTTGAAAATCAATAGGTGAATTTTGATTGGCTGTTTTAGACTCCACCCACATTTCTGAATATTAATCCCAGTCACCCAGTGGCCAATTGTGTCAAGTTTGGGAACCCTGCCATGTAAAAAAAATTAAGTTGTTGGCGCCGCACACTTTTTCTAACCTTGACATTTAGTCACTCAATTATCAAGTTTATCAGCTTTGGGGTCCTTGGTATCAATACTTTGTATATTCCCATTGAAAAATAAACAAATTTGATTGGCTGTTTGTGGCTCCGCCCCCTTTCTGAATCTGAACCCTAATCACCCAGTGACCAACTGTACCAGGTTTGAGGCATCTGCTATTAACAGTTTATGAATGGTAGCAGCTTAAATATTCCCTTTGAAAATCGAATGAATTTTTATTGGCTGTTGTAGGCTCCACCTACCTTCCAAAATCTTAATCTCATTTACCCAGTGACCAACTGTGCAAAGTTTGAGAACCTTGCCATTAACGGTGTAAGAATGGCTACAGTTTATATTTTCCCAGTAAAATATGTTTTTGGCTCTGCCCACTTTTTGTAACCTTGACACACAGTCACTCAATGACCACGTTTGTGAGCTTTCAGGTTCCTGGCATCAAAAATGTGTGAATGGAAGCAGTTTATACACCAAGAAAATCTGATTGGCTGTATGTGGCCCCACCCCTTTAGTACATTTTGACTCCAGTCATCCAAAGACCGACTGTAGCAAGTTTGAAGCCTCTGCCATTAACAGTGTAAGAATGGCAGCAGTTTAAATATTCCCCTTAAAAATCAATAGGTGAATTTTGATTGGCTGTTGTAGGCTCCACCCACTTTTCTGAATCTTAATCTCCTTCACCCAGGTGACTAAGTGTGGCAAGTGTGAAAACCCTGCGATTAACAGTGTAAGAATGGCTGCAGGTTACATTTTCCCATTTAAAATGAATGGCTGAAATTTGATTGTCTGTTTTATGCTCTACCCACTTTTCCTGGATTTGTTACCTCGGTCACCAAGTGACCAACTGTGCCAAGTGTGGGGACTCTGGCTTGATTACTGTGAGAATGGCAGCCTTTTCCATTTTTTCCATTGACAGGACTGGGTGAAATCTGATTAGCTGTTTGTAGCTCCGCCCAGGTGTGCAGGGGGGCCACGAGACCCCCAGAACATATCATCCCAGATAATAGGGGATCTGTATACCAAGTTTCGGTCAAGCCGTTTGAGTGATCGCGGCACATATACACACACACACACACACACACACACACACACACACACACACACACACACACACACACACGATTTTATATATATAGATTTGGTGATCTTGGATGTGTCCCTAATGTGTGGACCAGGCTTTCTCAACCAGGGTTCCTTGAGTACTCTGCAGGGGTTCCTTGGCATTTTCCCCCATCGTTGCGATGTTTAATGGAGCTCAATATAATAGGTGGTACTGTAACAAGAAACACTAAATTAGGGGCTTAGGAGGCAGTATAATGAGTGGCAGTGTAATAGGGGTAGTGAAATAAACAGCCACACATACTTTTAAAGACCATGCCTCCTGCAAAATATATGCGGGGGTTCCTCGAGATCAAAAAATAGTTTGCAGGGGTTCCTTGAGATCCAAAAGCTATTTGCAGTGTTCCTCCAGGGTAGAAAGGTTGAGAAAGGCTGGTGTAGACAGTACACTCTGTGTGTCTAATAACAACAAATTACTGAAGCTGTACATCAGTACATCAACAATTTCCAAGTATTTCATGCACCTTTATCAAATCATTACATCAATGGCAGTGAAACACTACACATTTTACACAAAAACCACATGCTTAGTCACAGGACCCTACAAGTAAGCACATGGTTTTCATGTGTAATATGTACACTGTGATATTAGATAACAGAGCTGCTGGGCTTACATAAATTTGTAGGTGCGGTTAGTTTCTTGGAAACTGCTGACCTACAGTCTGGCACTCGTGGATGTCCATGTGGACAATTCAGCTGAGTATAGTCTCACTGTAATTCCTGAAGTTCTGTTCCACTCCCACCATCTAACCTGGCTTAAGATCCAAAGAGAAGAAATATAAGAGCAACGAAGAACATAATTTTGCTTGCAAATGTATTGTGATTTGATTTCAATGACTAGTGCCCCCACTGGTACAGGTAAAGTGTAATTTCTGAGTGTATAAGTCCACCTCTAGTGTGGATAAAATGCTCTAAAGTGGGGTCCAAATTATTATTATTCCCCCGCACGGTATACGTGAGGCAGGAAAAGGTGGGGTTAACTTGTGGCAGAATCTGGAGACTGCATATAATAAAGACACCTTCAGATATTTGTCCCTGTCCGGTAAATAGGATGAAAGGGTCATATTCTAGAGACTACCTACCTACTTACAATAACATGTTAAGTAAAAAGTTGGTGGAAACCCCCCCCCCCCCAAAAAAAGTGTGTACTTTTCTGTATCCCCCCTTCTCAACTGTATCCGTATTTCATTACATCTGTATCCTCTTTCTTTACACCTCTGTATTTTTTTTTCTTCCACCTCTGTATAGTACTTTCTCCTTCTATTCTTCTGTAAGGGTTCGTCTGTAATTTGCATGCATCTTTAAACCTTCTGTGTCTCCGTAATTCTTCAGTAATAATTCTTCTCCTCTTAAGCTTTGCCAGGAGATGTGTGGCCTTGAGTAAGACACAGAACATTTATATTGCTCCTGGAAGACTCAAAGCGCCAGAGCTGCAGCCGCCAGGGAGTGCTCTATAGGCATAGCAGTGTTAGGGCGTCTTGCCCAAAGTCTCCTACTGAATAAGTGCTGGCTTACCGAGCAGCAAGAGGCAAGATTCAAACTCAGAGTTCTTGTGTCAGGGGCAGAGCCCTTAAAGTGAACCTAAAGCCAAGTTAAAAAAATGAGATTAACTCACCTGGGGCTTCCCTCAGCCCCCCGCAGCTGATCGGTGCCCTCCCAGCTCCGCTCCGATGGTCAAGGAGGCCGCAATAGCAGCATAGGGGGCGATATACAGGCTGGGTACGCGAAGAATCACTCGCGTTCCCATGAGGGTCGGGCGGTGACGACCAAACCGGAAGTGTTCACCGGCGGGTCCTGGACCATCGGAGCGAGGCCGCGAGGGCACCGATCGTCTGCGGGGGGCTGAGGGAAGCCCCAGGTGAGTTAATCTCATTTTTTTAATTTGGCTTTATGTTCACTTTAAAGGGACTCCGAGCAGTGCAGAAACTATGGAAAGATGCATACCATTTTGAAGCTCTCTTTCTCCTCTTTCCAACGATATATAAATCGCCGCCCTACGCCTTTTAGTTTTCGCCATTTTCGCCGTGATTTCGATCGCGAAAATATTGAAAACTAAAAGGCGTAGGGTGGCGGTTCATGTGTCGTTGGAAAGAGGAGAAAGAGAGCTTCAAAATGGTATGCGTCTCTCAATAGTTTCTGCACTGCTCGGAGTCCCTTTAACCCCCTTGCCGGTACAATTCCTGCGGCAAGGGGGCAGCAGAGCACTTTTTTTTTTTTTTTAATCATGTAGCAAGTCCCGTTCAGAACTGGATTTCCTGCTGGGCTTCCCCGGTCGCCATGGCGACAAGGCGGGATGACGTCACCGACGTCATGGACGTCAGAGGGAATCCCGATCCACCCCTCAGCGCTGCCTGGCACTGATTGGCCAAGCTGCGCAAGGGGTCTGGAGGGGGGGGGGGGGGGCAGCACGGCGGGTAGCGGCGAATTGGCGGCGATCGGAATATGCACGCAAATAAAAAAAATTTATGCAAATCGGGTTAACCGGCAAGGTGGTTAAAGAGACACTGAAGCGAGAATAATTCTCGCTTCAGAGCTCATAGCGCGTCAATCCCCGCCTCTACGTGCCCCTCTCAATCTTCCTTCACTGAGAGGGGCGGGGGAGAGGCGGAGATCCGCTGTCGATTGACGCGAATGGAGGCAGAGCTGCAGCTCAAAGCTTTGCTTCCCCGGGCAGCAAAATCCACGACTAAGAAAGTCGTGGATTTTGCCCGGTGATTAGGGGGTATAAACCCCTTGTTTTGCCGCAAGGATGCGGCGTTTTAGCACTAGCCATAGTGCTTAACATAAATAAAAGGTAAAAGCAAGCATTTTAACTCACTTCATAGTCTTTTTTTAACCAGTACATTATCCAGCCACTAAGCATCAGCAATATGTAGACTTGAAGAGAAAAAGGACAGTACCTGGCACCAAATGCAGCAGGGCAGACACACCGGAACAAGGAGCGCATGTACACTCTGCCTCTGAAGAAGCTGGTTTAAACCAGCGAAACAGCTGTCAGGCTCTTTTTACCCCCACCTGCTATTTCCCTCACCAGAATAAAGGAATTTTAGAGAAGTGGTCCCCCGTTTTTTCTTCGATTCTACTAAGCATCAGCAATATGTCTGCATTTCTATTGGGTTTCATATATGTCCATTTACATGCACCTAGGTGAATTGCTGGCCAGAAATTCATTACTAGAATTTTCTACCAAGAATTCCTATTGGTCCATTCATGTACATCAGTGGAAATGGTTGCAGGAAAGCTCTCATGACTTATCGGGGCTTAAAGTCGACCTGAACTCAGGACAAAAGGAAAACACGCACAGGACAGAAGGAAAACGGAGAGAAATGCACCCTGTATGTATTTAGAGAGTTTAGCCAGTCTAATCCCCCCTCTACTGTGTCTAAACACAAGTTGTAATTTGATCTCTCCCGTGTCAGCTGACTGCTAAGCTCATTTAAAAGCACAGGATGTTAACAATATGTCCGCTTACATGAAAGCAAGAAGTAAACACTGCAGATTTATTGGAGGATTTGTATCAGCTGTAACAAAGAAATCTTTTTCTTTAAAGGTAATTATGCTGTTGCGTATCATTTAGAGCAGAGAAGTTCTGAGTTCAGGTCCGCTTTAAATGGAGCCCTATACTTAAAGTGTTCCTGAGATGGGAACTTGTATATAAAATGTACATACTTGGGGCGTCCTCCAGCCTCTTCCAGGCCTCAGACAAGGGAATTTTCGGGGAGCCAGCGCTAGATCCCCTCTGGTGAAGAGGAGGGTGTAATCCTCTTAAGGATTCAGAGGCTTCCCCCTCCCAAGGTAAGTACCCCCTAGTGGCACTATTTTCTTTCCTTTAAAAGTAAGAAATTTTGAATCAGGATGATTTGTTCTGACAGGATGGACAGAGACAGAAACAAGCACCTGATCACCTTAAAGGAGTCATCAGGGCAAATCTATTAAAATGAGTGGTACTTACCGGGGGCTTCCTCCAGCCCCAAGCTCCCAGGACCTCCCTCGCCGCAGTTCTGCACGCAGCCATTCGCCGGAGCTCCGACCCGGTCCCCGGTGATGACGTCAGAGCGACCTGGAGGTCGCTCTGTACTGCGCCTGCGCGATTGACGCTGTCTATCACCTCCACGTGGGCCAAAGCGGACTGCGCAGTCCGCTCCGGCCCACATGGCAGTGATTGACAGCGGCGATCGCGAAGGCGCAGTGCAGAGCGACTTCCAGGTCGATCTGACGTCATCGCCGGGGGACCGGGTCGGAGCTCCGGCGAACGGCTGCGGTGAGGGAGGTCCTGGGAGCTTGGGGCTGGAGGAAGCCCCCGGTAAGTACCACTCATTTTAATAGATTTGCCCTGATGACTCCTTTAAGAACGATTTCATTAAACATGGTTACAGTCCTCCCATGACTGAGGCCCAAATCAGGAAAGCCAACATCATCTCCAGGACTGAACTCCTGAAATATAAGCTAAATCAGAAAGAAGACCGTGTCCCTATGGTTGTCACCTACAACCCCATGGCTGGAAATCTTAAGGAGGATTGCTAAGGAACTTTATCCCATTTTACACAAGGATCACAGACTGAGAAAGATATTCCCTAAACCTCCCCTTTCCCTGTCATATCGGCAACCACCCACTCTAAAACAGATGATTGTCAGGAATTCTTTGAACAGACCACAACAAAACGGAACATTACTCTGCTGACAAAAAAGGTGTGGGACCTGCAGACACATTTACTCCACTGACAGGCTAACTATACCAGGCTCACAACAGGAGTACAGAGTACAAGGTACATTTTCCTGTGAATCCACCAATCTGGTATATCTGGTCATGTGTGCTAAATGCCCCAATGTTATGTACGTGGGAGAAACTGGACAAACTGTGCAAACGTACGAATGTACACAGGCACAATACCAAATCTCCCAGTTGCTACACGCTTTCGTACACACGGCATGAATGATCTTCGTGTCACTGCCCTGAAGAGTGACCTTACTGTTACTACTTTTTTCTCTCTAGGTACACGTTAAAGGAAACATCAAGCAAATCGTGCCTCCCCATGATATACTTACCAGGGGTTTACTCCAGCCCCTTACAGCTGACATGTTCCACTCTGACAGCTCCGCTCGCAGCCGCTAGCCCGGGGTCCCCGCCAGTGCAGAGGCTGACCTACTCTAGTGCGCCTGCGCAAGAGCCGCTGTCAATCAAGTCCACATTGTCCACGGTGTACTGCGCAGGCGCAGAACTACTGTGCCTGCGCAGTATGCCGTGGACAACAGGGGCTTACTGTGCCTGCGCAGTATGCCGTGGACAACGTGGACTTGATTGACAGCGCGTTTTACGCAGGCGCAGTAAGGACGACCTCGAGGTTGGCCTCTGCACTGGCAGGGACCCCGGGCTGGTGGCTGCAAGAGGTGCTGTCAGCTGCAAGGTGCTGGAGGAAGCCCCGGGTAAGTATATCATTGGGGGGTGGAGGGGGGGGGGGTTGGGGGGACAAGATTTGCTTGATGATTCCTTTAAGGTGCAAGGAACAAAAAAAGAGGGTGCATACCAGTAGTCCAGTGATTGCGCATTACGAAAGTTCGCATTAGTATTGAAAGCAATGCAATTTCAAAGCAGTTTTAATTAAATGCGTGTTTTGTAGTCCATTCCAATTCGGGAAAAAATTAGACAGCTTGCTATTTCCGCACCACGCATCTGTTTCCCATGTAATGATTGTCAATTACAGTAGACATGTGAACATTCAGGGCTGTGGAGTCGGTCCAAAAATCCACCGACTCCGACTCCTCAGTTTAGGATTCCACCGACTCCGACTCCTCGACTCCGACTCCTCTAATTTGCATATTACAATTTTGTTGATTAACCACTTCACCACTGAGGGGTTTTACCCCCTGAGCACCAGAGCAATTTTCACCTTTCAGCGCTCCTTCCATTCATTCGTCTATAACTTTATCATTACTTATCGCAATGAAATGAACTATATCTTGTTTTTTCCGCCACCAATTAGGCTTTCTTTAGGTGGGACATTATGCCAAGAATTATTTTTTTCTAAATGTGTTTTAATGGGAAAATAGGAAAAATGTGGGGAAAAAAATAATTATTTTTCAGTTTTCGGCCATTATAGTTTTTAAATAATGCATGCTACTGTAATTAAAACCCATGAAACGTATTTGCCCTTTTGTCCCGGTTATAAAACCATTTAAATTATGTCCCTATCACAATGTTTGGCGCCAATATTTTATTTGGAAATAAAGGTGCATTTTTTTCATTTTTGCGTCCATCCCTAATTACAAGCCCATAGTTTATAAAGTAACAGTGTTATACCCTCTTGACATAAATATTTAAAAAGTTCAGTCCCTAAGGTAACTATTTATGTATTTTTTTTAATTGTAAATTTTTTAATTTTTTCTTAATTACAAAAAAAAAAAAAAAAAAAAAAAAAATGGGGAGTGTGGGAGGTAATGAGTTAATTTTATGTGTAAAAGTCATTTATTTGTATGTGAAAAATGTGTAGGGTGTAGTTTACTATTTGGCCACAAGATGGCCACAGTAACTTTTTGTTTTAATGCGACCTCCAAGCTTCCTTCCGGAAGCTTGGAGGAAGTATAAGGAGGCTGGACACGTGAGTTTTTTCTCACAATGATCGCGCTGCCCATAGGAGAGCAGCTGATCATTGCGGGGCTTAGATCAACGAACGGGAATGGATTTTCCCGTTCATTGATCTCTGGGCGAGCGGGCGGCGGCGTGTTTACGAGCGGGAGCGCGGGCAGCGTCGGGAACGCGGAAAGTACGTGTTTCTCCGTCCCTGGTTGTTAAAGGATGGAAAAAGGGGCGGAGAAATACCTACGCGCGGGGGTAAAGTGGTTAAAAGTATGTAACATGAAATTCGTCTCTTAACTGCCAACGCTTAGGAATTTTACAAGACAACTGAAGTGAAAAGGATTATGTAGATTACTATATTTATTCCCTTTAGACTAAAACTAGTCCTTGGTAAGAGTACTTGTAAAAGGTACAAACCGGAACAAAGAACATCTATCAGGCCCTAGGCAATGTAAGTGTGGGTACATGTAAGAATGATGTGCAGGTACTCTGCAGGGGAATGAGGAGATTGTAAACAGACAACACCTCTGTATTGAATGTGCACAGCATTCTCAGTGGATTCCCTGCAGCTCTGTGGGGAGTGCATATGTAGAGTATAGTACTACTGTGTAACAAAGTAAACCTGAGACAGATGAAATTAAAGTTTTATACATACTTGGGGCTTTCTCCAGCCGCCTTCAGGATAATCAGTCCCTCGTTGTCCTCCTCCACCACCTGGATCTTCTGCTATGAGTCCGGGTACTTGAGCCAGTCGGGCGTAGTGCGCATGCACACACTCCGCTGCCAGGAGCATACTACACCTGTGCAGCACTATTGCGCAGGTGCAAAATGTTCCTGGCTGTGGGAGCGGCATGCGGCCGGACAGCGCTGACTGGCTGAATTACCAGGACTCATAGCAGAAGATCCGGGTGGTGGAGGACAGCGAGGGACTGATTAGCCTGAAGGGGGCTGGAATAAGCCCCAGGTATGTATAAAACTTTACTTTTCATCCGTCTCAGTTACCCTTTAATTTGTAGTCACCAAACCAAATTTTAACAACATATCAAATAATTTGATTTTATCAGCAAAGGGAGTGCATACATTTGCATAAATCAGCATCAATGCAGAATTATTTCCATCTCGTTGACCATCTCTATTAGTGACACAGCTACACATCAGGCTTTATTCTTACAGCATAGATGCTATTTAGTATATATAAGAGATTCCTGTGTACACATCATATATACAGTCACAATCAGATATGTATATCTGACCTTAAAAATACGGGGACTGCTTTATTGAAGCAGCACAAGTAACTAATTTTGATTGGTTTATTTCATTTTTGTGGACTAAGCACAGCTATTACTGTATATATACTGTATATATACATTATTTTTAATGACTATTATCTGAGAAATAGAACATTTTATCATATTTTCTATTTTAATTACAGTTACAAATTCATTAGGAGTCGGAGTCGGTGCATTTTTTCCCGACTCCGACTCCAGGCACCCAAAATTGCCCGACTCCACGACTCCGACTCCACAGCCCTGTGAACATTCACAAAAAAATGATCATGAAATAACGTAAAATTTGTACAGCGACACAGAATATGTTGGCGCTTTATAAGTCAATGATAATACAGAAAACGGCATGCGAAATGCAATATCCTTGTGGAAAAAGTCCCTAATGCTTCACTGGCACCATTTGGAGCTGACACTGCAATCAGAGCATGGCATTCAGTTGATGATATACTCATTTAAGGTGAATATTCTCCATATCCACATGCTACATAAGCGAACGTAAAGTAACAATTTCATCATTTATTAGGAAATTCAGACATTGTTTCTTTGTTGACTCTAGAAATAGGCCAGCAAACAGGAACCTCTGCGGGTGAATGCACACGCTGATAAGCAGACACGGAAACAAGCAGGTCTGCAAAGCACCAGCTGCGTCTAAAATGGACATAGCATTGGAAGCCAAATACGACAAATGATATATAATTAGTTCAGAGGCTTTTGCTTCCATTAACATTTGTTTTACAAAGATTACAAGTGCTGATGGCATATTTGGGGAAACCAAGTCTGTTAGATTACCGAATAGTTTTAACCTTTTAACCACCATATAACATAAGAGAACATAATGAAAGCTGAACTCCAGCCAATACATTTTTCTACAATTCCAGAAAGAACACAGAAGTCTGAACATCCGTTCTGATTCTATTATGTTCTAATAAGGGGGTCCATTTATGGGTTCACTGTTTTTGAAGAATCTCCTTTGGTCTATTTGGCCAGTGGTCTGTTGGCAAGTTAAACTTTTGGCAAGTGGTTTAGAAGGGAAGTAGAGGATTGATAATCATATAGCTGTGTACTATACAAGTGGTACAAGGTTGAGGTGGGCATTCTTCAGGCAACTTGACAAGTATACATCTCCATGGCCTCCGTTTGTCCCTCCACTGCACCGGGCGCACTCCTCTGTCCATACACGTGCGCCACGTGGTTTTACATGTGGGGCGCTCGTGTATGCAGAGGAGGAATACCGGAAGCCAGTGGGGGACAGGTGGAGGTCGCGGACAGGTAATGTATATTTTACATTAGGGACATTTTTCATTAGAGGACAGCGTCAGGGTGGCGGATGCGCTGCACAAGGCCAATCCTGGATCAATTTCCTGTTGAGATTGATCGGGAATCGGCCTGTGGTGTATGGGCAGCTGACAGATCTCTCTCATCACAAATTCGATTAGAGAGAGATTTGTCTCTTCGTCGAATCTGCCCATAAATCGCTAGATGTAGGAGTACAACGGTTCAATCAATTTCCGAACACGTTTGTACTGAAATCTGACTGTATAATGTAAAACATGAATTACTCTTCAATCAGTTTTTGATCAGTGAATAATGGATTGGTAGCTCAACTGTGCTAGGGAGATGTCCATCCCTTTATACAGTATTTTCGGAAGTAAAAGAACCTACACATGTGGGACACTGACAGCAATAGAACACATTTATTACAGAACACCTGAACTAATCCCATAATCATTAAACAACACATGATAATGTTTGTAGCATGGGGTCCTAATACTTCTAGATCCCCCATTTGGAAGGGTGGCCCTGCATTGCACCATTCTGCCCCCAGGTGTGAGCATAGACATAAAGGGAGTGCAGAGTGGACAGAGCATGCACCACACCTTTGGCTTCAGCTCAACAGGCTCCAGTGGAAAGCACAAATGGAGGGCAATTGAGGGGAATCCAACAGGGAGACCTGTAAGTATTAGAACCCCATATACTACACACATCATCATGTGTTTGCACAATTTCCCTAAGTTTTGACTCTGCTTTCCACTACACAGAAGGAGAGCAGAGCACATTTAAGAATTTATAAAAAAAAAAAAAGATCAACCATTCTTTTGTTTTGCATCAAAATTGATACTTTTTGAACATACCTCCAAAAAAAGGAGAGAAGTCTCTTTTTTTCCCCTGATTTTCTCATGTCAGCCTGTTAAGAGTAAATGCCTAAGTGAAATCGCCACATCCCCACGGCAGATGACAGATTTATTACTGAGGATGAGCCCTGCAAAGCTCCCAGGCTCGCAGGGCTTTACTTCCTCAAAGAGGCAGAGCTTTAGGCTGTAGCTCTGCTTCCTCTGCAGTCAATCTGCGGATCGCCGCCTCTCCCCGCCCCACTAAGTCTTCTTTCACTGAGAGAGGCGGAGATTGATTGTGGAGAGGCACAGCTACAGCTCAAAGCTCAGCCTCTCCAGGGCAGCAAGATCTGCGACCTGCAAAGTCGTAGAACTCTGGGTAATAACTCATCTGCCGCGGGGATGCGCCAATTTCACTTAGGCATTAACTCTTAACGGGCTAATAAGGAAAAAAAAAAGACTTCAGAGTCTCTTTATTTTGAAGGTAACTGTGCAATCAAACTCAGGGTGGTACAGACCCTTGCAGGAAATAAGAAAATGCAGAGGTAAAGCCACAGGTCAGTCCCCTGACTTCCTATTCAAATATGTTAATACAAGAGATTAGAAATATCAATACAGTAGTCAGGATCAGACAATACAGGACTGAATATGAATATTAATGAATCTAATGAAAACAGTTATTACTAATAATGATAGCCTGTTCAATTTTAGCCTAGTCATATTGAAACCAACACTGACAGAATTTGATGACTGGTATTCGTCTCCAAAAAACTGCAGAGTTTTTGTATTAAGTCAATTCATCATCACCTTGTTCTCTATTTCAAACTGCTTCCTACTGTAACCCACACCAGTCAGTACGAAAAGTATGCAAAGTAGGTTAGATCAGGGATGTAATCAATGGCCATATAGCTTTGCAGCCAACTGACCAGCACAAAGTCTAGCAATGGCGACATCTCAACTGATATTTTAAAAGCATGCTGCTGAAGTTTGGTCAATTTTTTTTGTGGTGCAAGGTGGTAAATAAGATAAAGTGGCTGCAACTCGGAAGCGCTTTGAGTCTGCCAGGTGAAAAGCGCAATATAAATCTTTTAGGTCTGTTACCTAAAAAGTTTGCCTTCCCATGATGAGATGTGATATCCATGATGAACTAAGAATATACTCCCATAATTATAAATGAGACAATAAGACACCATCCTATGTCTTATAACTAGGTCATTGATCTGTAAACTTGGCTCTCCAGCTGTTAAGGAACTACAAGTCCCACAATGCATTGTGGGAGTCTGAGAGCCACAGTCATGATTCATAAAGGAAAATACATTGTGGGGCTTGCAGTTCCATAACAGCTGGGGAGTCAAGTTTGCAGATCACTGAACTAGGTCTTAGCAGGTAGGATCCTAGATAAAAATAAAATTCCAGTGCTGGCACAAGCAGACCTGGTACCTGGATTTATTGACCCGTTTAACTAACTGCGGACCGAGCGAGTACGAATCTACGTCGGGCAGGGGGCGCTGCGGTTCTGACCGGACGTAAGCTCTACGTCCCATTGACCGTGCGCCCCAGCCCGTCCGCGTCGCTCGGTCCGCTCTGCCCCCGCCGCAATGTGTTGCCCTGCCGCCTCTATGACGGCAGAGCACTGTGAGCCGGGCAGGAGCCGTTTTCATTGGCTCCTGGTCCTGTCATTCCTGTAAGCCGTTCCCATTGGCTTACATGGAATGACAGGGTCAGGAGCCAATGAAAGCGGCTCCTGACCGGCGCACAGCGCTCTGCCGTCATAGCGACGGCAGAGAGAGCAGCCTGCGGCGGGGACAGAGCGGCGTGTACGGCGGGAGCGACGGTAACTTGCGGCGATTCGTCGGGAAGCGGCGGTTTGCTGGACCAGCACCCTCTGGTCCTTAAGGGGGCAGAAGGTGCTGGTCCAGAAAGGGTTAAGATACCAAGTGATACATATTGAACGGTGTTGGCAGAAAGACCCAACAGGAATTGCTTACTCAAATCTTTGGCACTGGCAGAAAATCAACAATGCAGCAACTTTGATTAAAGCACTCAATGACATTAGATTACAGATTCTCCAACTGGTCCAATGGGAATATCTGATAGTTTTACAGATTAATTCATGGAGTAATAAGTGGTTTGTCAGTATGAATTAACTATCTATGTGTACGTAAACAAAACAAGAACTTTTATGGGACAAGTCTAGGTATAGAGACTTGTAGATTTTAGTAGCTAAAGATTTGTGATGTGCAGGCAAATTTCAAAAAAGCAATAATTCTGCCTTTATTTTTAGAAACATGCAGCTGTTTGGAGAAAATACCTGTGCATGCTGCTGTATATGCAATGCTTGAGCAATCACCAATTTATTCAACACTTGTTTATAAGCAGGATGGTCTCTAACCTGAACAAACAGTTTCTATAGTTCCTTCCCTTGTCAATAAACTGTCACATTTAGAGGTAACTTGAAGTGAGAGGTATATAGAGGCTGCCACATTTATTTTCTTTTAAACAATGACAGTTGCCTGGCTATCCTGCTGTTCTCTTTGGCAGCAGTAGTGTCTGAATCAAACATGTGGCTAATATTGTCAAGATTTTTGTCAGCAACACCTGATCTGCATGCTTGTTCAGAGTCTACGGCTAAAAGTAATAGAGGCAGAGGATCAGCAGGACTGCCAGAAAAATGGTATTGTTCAAAAGGAAATAAATATGGTCGCCTCTCACTTCAGGTTCCCTTTAGACCTAGCTAAAGTTAGGGTTAGCAAATGGGGGGTGCAAAGTCCAGTGTGGGCAGTATAGCAGCGCAAAACAATGGGGGAGGAAGGCAGAAACATGTTTATTTTTGGCACTACTGACCCAGTATCTCCAACCCTAAACCTACCAGGGAAGAGACACGTGAAAAGTCCCCTGCTTCACACAAGCAGTTGGCCTTTCACAACAGTCAATAACTTCACTGTCTGCCTACAGACGTTGGGGGATTTTTAAGAGACTGGGGGTGGGTCTTCTGCTATTAAAATGAGCAACACAGTAGCAAGCTGTAGCAACAGAACAGAACTTGAACCTTCACTACTTGTTTAGACAGGAAGTGACATCACTGTTTGTTGTGACAGGCTTCCTTCCACTGTATGACACTGGGCTGCAGTGCCCTTTTTTTCCCGGATGTAACATACCTGTAAATGGGTTGAGAGGCCGTAGCATTCAGGAAAACACTACGTGATAAATGTATAATTATACATGCACCCTGTCAGTAGTTATTCATTAAGACCTCTAGAGCTCCCTCTTGGGAGCAGACTATGGTCTCACAAGGGCAGTGTGCCTGAGATGGCAAAATAAAAAGATTTTACATTTCCCCGGGGCTTCCTCCAGCCCCATGAGCACCGATGAGCCCCTCGCGTGCCTCCTATCTCCTGGTATTGGTCCCGGTGATCTGGCTCAGTCGCACCAGTCAGCTCTTTTGCGCATGCACGGCCAACTAGTGCGTCTGAGCCAGATTATCGGGACTGGTACCAGGAGATAGGAGGCACTCGGGAGGAAGGTAGGGAAGCAGCAGTGCTCATAGGGCTGAAGGAATCCCCAGGTAAGTATAATTTTTTTTTTTTTTAAACTGGACAACTGTAACGAGAGGGATATGGAGGCTGACATATTTTATTCCTTACAAGCAATACTAGTTGCCTGGCAGTCCTGCTGATCTTCTGCCTCTCTAATACTTTCAGCCATAGACTCTGAACAAACATGCAGCAGATCCGGTGTTTCTGATAAGATTAGCTGCATGCTTGTTTCTAATGTGATTCAGACAACACAGTAGCCAAATAGATCAGCAAGGCTGCCAGGCAACTGGTATTGCCTAAAAGGAAATAAATATGGCAGCCTCCCTATTCTTCTCACTACAGTTGTCCTTTAACTCTTCCTGTACTGGAAAACAAAATGAGACTCTCTTCTTTGCTACAAATGTTCTATTTCTTAGCTGTACTACTGTTAAGCTAGTGTACTGTTGACCGTTCCACTGCAGTGAAAGTCTCCTGAGTGCAGAGTCTAAGTGACCACGGGTCTTCACCAGAGCACCCCTGGAGGGGGTGATGGGCCGCAACCCCTAGTGGGCTACAGACTACTTTAGCTGCCTAGTGCCCACCAGGTGGCACACAGGAAGGACTCCAACAGTGGTTAGGAGACCAGGTGAAACCTCAATGTGGAGGCTGGTACTGTTGTAGGATTCCGTAATACTTGAGGAATAAGGTTGCCTTGGTAACAAGCTGCAGTAGCGTAATTGTAGTGACTCAGATCTGTGTACAGGTCAAGGTCAGGCAGACAGCAGGGTTAAGCACGGTAGACAATCCGAGGTCAGGGCAGACCGCAGGGTTCAGCACGGTAGACAATCCGAGGTCAGGGCAGGCAGCAGGGTTCAGCATGGTAGACAATCAGAGGTCAGGGCAGGCAGCAGGGTTCAGCACGGTAGACAATCCGAGGTCAGGGCAGGCAGCGAGCAGGGAGGTACAGAAACAAGCTGAGGTCAGAACGTGGAGAGCAGATCAAGGGAGGTCAGAAGCAAGCTGAGTCAGAACCAGAATCAGGGCAATGAAGATAGCTTAGCTACAAGAGGCTAGCACACACACAAGACAATCAGCACAGAGTGCTGTGAGCAGGCGCCTCAAATACTGAAGCTGGGCCGGCCCTTCGTTTGAATTGTGCGCCGCGAAAGCGCACCCGCAAGAAACCGTGCACGCGCACACAGTCTTCTGCGCACGCGCGCACACAGTCCCTCGCGCCGCCACTACTTCTGCACACGCCCCTAGCGGCAGACGTCAATCCACCTCCAGTGACGCGCACACGCGTACACGACCCACAGAAGGCTAGCACGGACCCGTCATGGGTCACGGAAGCCCGGCCGTCTGTCCACCAGCCACTCTGTCCGCCGATCGGATCCCTTGGACCCACAGCAAGTGGTAAGCCCCGCCAGATGACCCTGACAACTACACATGCAGTTCATTATCTCATAAGTTTATTTTTGCTTCACATTTACTTTAACTGCATTTCGCCATATGCCTGTTTCAGGTGTGTGATTCAGATACCATTGATACATGAAAGTTCAGCAGGATGCCAGGGAACTGGTATTGTTTAAAAAGAAAAAAATATGGCAGTTTCCATATCCCTCTCATGGTCAGCTGTCTCACCTGTCCATTTTTTTTTTTAAATATTCCTATAGTATAATGAATACACACACAGGAAAAGTTGATGTGAAACCATATGACCACTTTCCACCCCTTGAATTTTGTTTATTTTTTGCACATACCATAGAAGCATATTGAGTTTATTGGTAGAACGGAGAGAGAGACACACATATTAAAGTGGACCCAAATTAAAAATACAAGATTTAAGAAAAAAAAATCAATTTTCTAAATTATAATAATAAATAGCGGCTTTTTTTCAGCTGCATGAGGACAAATATAAAATATTTTAAATTTATGGGAGAAACCCCTCCCTTCCTTTCAAATTGCCGGGACAAAATCCGGCAAACTGGTGGAGTAAGTGGTGTCTGGCAATGGAGGAATTGCTAATGGCTGCCCCCAGTATAACCCTAGTTATGAAAAGAGAAGGGCGAAAAGCATGCACTGAAATGCTCATAGGTTTGAAGGAGTGTTTATTTATCTTTGTATGTGTCAGAGTGGTGCAACTAGATATTTTTGGTTTGGGTCCGCTTTAAGTTGGTCAGTGTTGACCTTTATTTTTTTTTAATGAAGGATTGTTTTCCTAACCTGCATTAGACGCTCCAGCTGGTAAAACTTGCAGTGTAGATCTTCAAAGTTCTGTTTGAAAAGTTCCCTCAGTCCATAATCGAACATGATTTTGACCAGAACGCTGAAAGCTTGTTCTTCAGGCATCTGTGGGAGCAGACAAGAGACAAGCTTCCTCAGTAAAACTTGCCGGATCTTGTCTATATAAACATTGCTGTTATTCCCCAGGCGCACGTTTTTTACAAAACATCCCAGACGAATAAGACCCAGCAGGTCATGCCAGGTCAGGTCAGGTCTATCAGTATGAGCTACAGTAGTTACACATCTACATTTTCACACAGCTCTCTATTGATTTAGCCCCACTAGATGCAGGGCAAGAGCAAAATGTACTGAAGAGATCTATGGCGATGGGAACGAAACTTACATGTAACAGGAGAACAGCAGCGAGGAAGGACTGTCCTTGGCAATACCCAATCTCCTCATCATACACAGAGTACGCCTGGGACAAGGAGACAGAAGGCAGATGGTCAAGACCTGTTAGAAAAATGCTTTAAACTTCAAATACAATGAAATTTTCTTCAATAACATTCCACTCTTAACACTTGGCAAGTAACAGAAGCCAAGTGACAAACTGTCCATTAGTGTAAGATATTGTGTTTTAACTTTAAATTGAACTGTACATGTAAACAATTTGGAGACTAAACACAGTTTATAAAGTATACTCATGAAGGAACTTCCACGTGAGAACTACATTTGTGATTTGTAAAAAAAATGTGTAGTTAAAACACCTGTTCAACGCCTGCTTTCATCTTTTAGAAAAAAAATGTATTTCACATTAAGGGAATCTGAGATAAATACCCCAAAAAATGTCATACATACCTGGGGTTTCCTCCAGCCTCCTCCGGCCTGATCCCTCTCTCGGCACCGCCCTCCACTTCCTGGATTTTCCGTAAGGGGTCCCGGTATCTTGGCCAGTCGGGGCTTACCGTGCATGCGCAGCCCAGGCACGCAAGCCCGCAAGCTTTCTGCGCAGTACTACTACTAGGCACTGGAGCGAGCACAGCTGCACTGCGCATGTGCCGACTGGCCGAAGGTACCAGGCCCCCTTACGGGAAATCCAGGAGGAGGAGGATGGCGCCGAGGGAGGGATCAGAGGAAGCCCAGGTATGTATGATTTTTTTTTTCTACTCATCTCAGGTACACTTTAAAGACTAACAGGATTCACATGCATACAAATACGCTTACCAATTTATAACTGGGCCATGGAGTAGGAAGAAAAAATGCCAGAGATTGTGTAACTTTTTGAAAACACTCAGGACTTTAACCCCCTTCCCGGTCCAATTCCCGCATCAAGGGGGCAGCACAGCACTTTTTTTTTTTTAAATCATGTAGCGAGCCCAGGGCTCGCTACATGATAGCCGCTGAGCAGCGGCATCCCCCCACCCACTCCGATCGCCTCCAGCGATCAGAGTAAGCAGGAAATCCTGTTCAGAACGGGATTTCCCGCTGGGCTTCCCCGGTCGCCATGGCGACGGGGCGGGATGACGTCACCGACGTCATGGCCGTCGGGACGTCAGAGGGAATCCCGATCCACCCCTCAGCGCTGCCTGGCACTGATTGGCCAGGCTGCGCAAGGGGTCTGGAGGGGGGGGGGGGGGCGGCGCGGCGGGTAGCGGTGTTCGGAATATGCACGCAGCTAGCAAAGTGCTAGCTGCGTGCAATAAAAAAAATTATGCAAATCGGCCCAGCGGGGCCTGAGAAATCCTCCTGCGCAGGTTACCCCGAGCTGAGCTAGGGATAACCGGCAAGGAGGTTAAAGTAGACCTGAACTCTGGCACGGGACAGAAGAAAAACAGAGAGAAATGCATGTATGTAATTCCACCTCATATGTGACTAATCACAACTGTAATTTGATCTTCATCTGTGTCAGCTGGCTACCTTGCAGGGCAGCTAATTTGTAAACACAGGATGTTAACAATATGTCTACTTCCATGAAAGCAGGAAGTAGACACACTGCAGATTTATTGCAGGATTTGTATCAGCTGTAAAAAATAAATGTTTTTCTGTAAATGTCATTATGCTGTTGCTTATATTTTAGAGCAGAAAGGAAGTTCTGAATTCAGGTCCCCTTTAAGCCACTAGAGCAGTGATGGCTAACCTTGGCACTGCAGCTGTGGTGGAACTACAAGACCCATGAGGCATTGCATTACTCTGCCTGAACGAGTTATGCTTAGAGCCGTCAGAGGCATGATGGGATTTGTAGTTTTTGTCACAACTGGAGTGCCAAGGTTAGCCATCATGGTAGAATTCCAGTCTCTTTCCTCCAGCCACTAGAGGTCATTAGTAGGTGGAAAGCGAGCTGATCATCATAAACCACAGAGCTCATCAACAAGCAACTACTAATACTAGTAAACATATTATTATTATTATTATGTACAGGGCCCTAAAGACTTCAGCTGACAGAACACTAACTAAAAGAGCTATACAGTGTTTCAGAAAATACTCCACTTCAATCTCACTGAAGTGTATTTTTCTCTTAAAGGACCACTACTGCGAAAAATTCTAAAATGTATACACATAAGTAAAATGCACAGTTAATGACTTTTTCGTATGTTGCTTTTGCTTACAGTAGGTAGTAGAAATAAGGCAGATTTTGGACTAGCCCAAGTCCTCAAGGGAGATTCTCAGTATTACCTTTATTCAAGAAATACCATGAGAATACCCGATGACTAGTTCTAAACCTCTCAGATCCATCAAGATTTTTACTGTATACTGCAAGCAAAAGCAAGATAGGAAAAAGTAATTTATAGTGCATTTTACTCTCGGAGAAATGTACATTTTTAAATTTTACATTTTTTGGGCAATAGTTGTGCTTTAAAAATGGGTAATATTTTGTCTCATTTAGGTCACTATTTATCCACTGGACACTCATTACTTCAATATGCAAATAGGAATTCTCCCGTACCAAATGCTGTCTAAAAACACCAAAGGGATGCCTCGAGGACTACTTGTTGCCACTTTTACAGTGCCAAATTTAAAACAGTTGATCAAATTTATCAAGTTAGCGATCAGTGCTTTGATCACTGTATCATCATCAAAGCGGACCTCCAGAGTAAAAATAAAACCCACATTATCGGAACAGGCAGCAGAAGTTTTAACAGAGTAGAAGGAAAAATGGTCTAAAACGTCACAACCTTCACTCAAATGACCCACGAACTGTCTGGAAGGGTCTAAAAGCTGCCACAAACTACAAGCCTCCCCCTCAACATGCGCCGCCTAGCACTGAGCTAGCCGAGAATCTCAGCAATTTCTATTGCAGGTTTGAGAACCAGGATGCACTGGGGGGGGGGGGGGGGGGGGGGGGTTGGGGCTAGCAACACCTACAGACACTCAGTCCTCAGCTGCTGATGATAATGTCCGAGGGCTGAGCACACCACCTCCAGCTGTGAGCGAGGCAGATGTCTTATGCCACTTGACAACTCTGAACGCCAGAAAAGCCTCCGGCCCTGATGGTGTGTCACCAGCCTGCCTAAAAACCTGTTCACGGCAGCTTGCTCACGTTTTTTCCTCCATCTACTCCAGGTCCCTCCAGGAAGGCAAAGTCCCTGTGTGTTTCAAAAGGTCCATCATCATCCCTGTCCCCAAGAAGCAGGGAATCTCTGACCTGAACAACTACAGGCCCGTGGCACTAACATCTGTCATCATGAAAACCTTTGAGAGGCTGGTCCTGTCCCACCTTAAGCTTTCTACCTCGGCCCTACTGGACCCGTTACAATTTGCGTATAGAGCGAACAGATCCACTGATGATGCCATCAACATCTGCCTGGATCTTACAAACAACCACCTGGACAAACCAAACTCATACGTCAGAATCCTCCTGCTGGACTTTAGCTCAGCATTTAACACCATCTGCCCCGGCATACTCCAAAACAATCTCATGGCACTGAATGTCCATCCCTCCCTTCACATATGGATTACAGACTTCCTGACCAACAGGTCCCAAGCTGTCAAACTGGGGGATATCTCCTCTCATCCTAGGACAACAAACACAGGGGCCCCACAAGGCTGTGTCCTGTCACCAATCCTGTTCTCCCTCTATACGAACAAATGCAGATTCTCTGCGGACTCGGTAAAAGTCATCAAATTCGCTGATGATACCACCATTGTGGGACTTATAACAAACAATGACGAGCAGGACTATCGCCGTGAGGTTGACAGAATTTGCCAGTGGTGTAAGGAGAACAGGCTGGTCCTCAATACAGCCAAGACTGTGGAGTTGATAGTGGACTTCAGGAAGCAGGCCCTCACCCCATCGCCAATCTACATTGATGGCACAGAGGTTGAAGGAGTGGCTAGCGTCCGCCTTCTGGGCACTACCATCTCTAAGGACCTGAGATAGAAGGCAAACACTGCCTTGACCCAGAGGAAAGCCCAACAGAGGCTCTTTTTCCTCCGACAACTGAAGAAGTTTGGCATGGCTCAGGAGCTGCTGACGAACTTCTACACAGCCACCATTGAGTCCGTCCTCTGCTCATCCATCCTAGTCTGGTACGCTGGCTCCTCCAACAATGACAGATACAAGCTCCAGAGGGTCATTAGATTGGCGGAGAGAATCATCGGTAGACCTCTCCCCTCGTTCGACCTCTTCCACAACTACAGATTACGATCTAGAGCACTGAGGATTGCCAGCGACCCCTCACACCCGGGCCACCGCTTTTTCAGCCGGCTCCATTCAGGCCGCAGGTTTCGAGCCATTTACACCAGAACTTTGAGGCATAGAGACTCCTTCTTCCCCTCTGCCGTCAACCTCGTGAACTCCATTCAGGCCATCCGATCTCTAGCGCTGTTCCCCCCCCCCTAATGTTGCAGTTGCTTACCTTTTGGACTGTCTAGTGTAAAACTGATTAAACCGCCCCTGCAGACTATCGTTATACTGCTGCACACCTAACTATTAATATGTACCACTGATTAGGTTGTATGATTGTATGACTATGCTCTTTTCTTATGTTGATACTACTTCTACTTCTCTCTCTGAGCAACTGAATGTGCCAAACCCAATTCCGGGCACGACCCAGTCGTGCTTGGCGATTAAAAGATTTCTGATTCTGATTCTGAAAAACAGACCACTAGTGCCGCAAAATCCGCATTTTTGTTGGTTAGTCATGCCTCAGTTCTGAAAAGCTACCATGGCAGTTTTCTGCTTTGCAAAGACAGAAAAGAGATTGTGTCACCTCTGTGGGTGAGAGGAGCTTCAAAGTGTGGCCTGAGGGGTACTTTGCTAGAAACCGTGCCACAGAGCCAGCCTAGGACAGAGAGGAGAGATGCAGAGAGAAGTAGTGCAGTGTCAGTCATACTATGGCTATGAGACGGTCAGTGTCATTCTTCTTCATGCTTAACTGGCTGCATTCCCTTGAAAACAGAGACCAATTGTCAGCTGCAACCACTACTTATTGCCAGAAACAGCAGTGATTTGCCCATTGACCTGCACTGAGGCCATGTACTGCTACTTCTTCTAGTGACAATCTGCAGCAGAGCAGCAAATGGTGTATAAACAAACACCACTGTTCTACACAGCATTCACAGCATTGAATGTGGAAACTGCTATTTGACGGCCAATAAACTGTCGAGCAGTCTAATCTGCACTTCGAAATATGGCTGTTGTATTTTCATTGTGGATTTCTGCTAAAATTGGCAATCATATAAAGGTGGAGATGCTTTCAGCTGATCTTCACTTTTACAAATCTCACAGTTTGTAAAGTGCTGTTATTTCTGCGGAAGTAACATCACATTTTACAGCCTGGTATCCCTCTTACTAAATTCCCCCCTTAGCTGTCAAACCTGTTCCTGTAAAATTGCGTAAAGAAAACCTGAACTGAAAATTAAAAGTCAAAATAATCACACACACGTCATACTTACCTCCTGTGTAGTCTACGCCTCTATCTCTTTCTCCCCTCCTGCATCCCGTTCAACCACTGTAATCGATGGAATTCTCTGTGCTCCATTGTAAAAATGGCAATGACCCCTTAACAGCTTCTGGGTCAGCATGATGTTAAACTGTAATACTGCCTACTTTAGCCATAGGGAAACATGGACATTACCTTGCTCATCAGTTGTCCTTTCAGTTATAACTCACAGCAGCTGATCTATAACTGACAGCAACTGTTAGTAGAAGTAAACGGTGAGCTTCTGACAGGAACTGATGGTGAGGTAAGTATGTCATATTAATTTGCAGGTACATCATGTGTTTATTTAAAATAATTTTCTCAGCTCAGGTTCCCTTAAAGCTGACTAGCAGTGCTGAAAAGTACCAGTGGAATAGCTACAGGGCCACAGGCCTGATCACAGGTTTTACAATGGGCACATCCCTCATCACTGCATACATAATAACTGCATGATACCGACCAGCAAAATTGGCTATTCAGGACAGCCTCCTCTATGCCCCTTTATGTCTCCCTTGTGTCCTCCTCTATGCCACTTTGTGTCCCCGTGACCTCCTTAGCATGGGCACAGTACAGGGAGTCCCCAACATTGGAGGTTAATATTGGCAGGCATTCACAAGTCAGGAACTCTCTGCATTTGGACTATAAGACACAGAGACTTTTTTCCCCATTTTTATGGAAGAAAAAGTGAGTCAATGGGCCCATTCACACTTAGAAACGCAAAACGGCGGCAACTTCTGCTGGCCTTTTGTGGGAGTGATTTTTTTTAGGCGATTTCACGTGGAAAAATCACTGGACGGTGCAGCGATTTCTCCACGATCGCGTTTAGCGCTTATATAGTACTGAAACATGATCGCTGGGAAATCGCCTGAAAATGGTGCAGGTTTGCGTTTTGCGATTTTGGGTGAATGGCGGCGATTAGCGCAAATCGCCCAAGTAAGAACGGGCCCATAGAGTTTTATTAGACTAGCGCTTTCAAAAGTGCTAGAGTTTGAGAGTTTTGCCGAAATCGCCGGCAAAACGCTCAAGTGTGAATGGGCCCTTATAGTCCAAAAAATACAGTATTCAGTTCAGTTCAGTATACAGAAATTCAATTAACTTTAAGTCATATGCCAACAAAAACCGCTAAAATTGGCCTACTCCAACAAATGCGAATACTTCCTTTGTTGTGACAATAACATTGATTGCAGGTGCTTTTCATCTTCACTTTAAGCCCTGATGGCAGATTTGCCTTTTCAGTGATTCTGAGGCCTTTCAGAAGGCTGATCTACACGGAGGCCACATTTCTTAGGAAAACCCTATGGCTGTCAACAAGCTACTGGCAAACAATCTATATTCATTATTATAGCTAAAGGCTTTACTGCATGTCACTGGTGCTCCCTCTGTTCAGCATCATGCAAGGTGTGAGGCCTAAAAAGTGTTCCATGGGATGTTCAAGGCTTTGGAAATCTTTTTGTAGCCTAAGCCTGCTTTAAATTTCTCAATAACTTTATCCCTCACCTGTCTGGTGTGTTCTTTGGACTTCATGGTGTTGTTGCTCCCAAGATTCTCTTAGACAACCTCTGAGACTGTCACAGAGCAGCTGTATTTGTACTGACATTAGATTACACACAGGTGCACTCATTTAGTCATTAGCACTCATCAGGTGGTGTCTATGGGCAACTGACTGCACTCAGACCAAAGGGGGCTGAATAATTACGCACACACCACTTTGCAGTTATTGATTTGTAAAAAATGTTTGGAATCATGTGTGGTTTCCGTTCCACTTCTCAATTGTACAGCACTTTGTATTGGTCTTACACGTGGAATTCCAATAAAATGGATTAATGTTTGTGGCAGGAATGTGAAAAAATGTGGAAAACTTCAAGGGGGCCGAATACTTTTGCAAGCCACTGTATCTCACTTTATTTAGTTCTTTAGGACAGGCCTACTCAGGTTTACATTGGCTTGCTAGATATATAGAGTATACTTTATAGTGCTATAACTGAACTTCAATCTATCTGAACTGCCAAGAGATGGGGTAATTGTGCTAATGAGTTAGACGATTTCTATTTAAATAGAAGTGCAGAGCAGCAATAGATTGCAATGTCAGATGAAAGCTCTCCATGTAATTGCCTGCATCTTACTGTCTTTTGTACAAAACACCATAACAGCCATGCCTGACATCTCCATGCCAGAGGTGAGCCAGGAACTATGTACCTTGCAGATTTTGTACAGGGAGTCCTGTCCATCTCCACCAGTGTCTTTGAAGTAGTCATGAGCTGGAAACGTTCTGTTGATGTCACGAGTAATAGCGCTGTCCTGAGGAGATTCCTGCACAAACAAGAGCATGGATTTCCTATTACCGCTATGTGCAGAACAACAATTCACAAATTAAAGATCACTGCCATCATACAGCATTTATTCCATTAAAGAATACACAAGGTGATATGTGACATGATGAGATAGACATGCATATGTATAGTGCCAAGCACATGCCATGCTGTGTTCCTTTTCTTTCTCTGCCTGAAAGAGTTAAAAATCAGGTATGCAAATGAAAGTTTCTGTCTGGGCCGAACAATAGTGTAACCCTGACTGATAAGGAATTACAGGCATAAAACCCCTTCCTGGCATAAAATGGCTTCTGAGAGCAGGAAAGGGATAAAAAGGTGTAGTTAGTTCCTAGTTTTAGCTCTGGCATACTTCAATGCATGTGTCATTGAGCAGATACAAGTAAACAGTAAAAACTTAAAAAGTATTTACAAATAAAATAAAACAGGGATATCTAAAAAAATCTAAATAAATAATTTTTTTGAGAAGGAAGATAGATACAAATGTTTATCTCATCCCTTTATTTTCACCTCGTATTTCCTTTAAGCAAATAAATTCTGGATATGAAGCAGTCCACATTTCTTATTACCTAAAGATTTTAAAAAGCAGATTTAAAAATTACAATAACAACAATAATAATAATTGTATTATAATTATCATAAATAATACTAAAATAATTACTGAAAATATATGCAAATCACTATGCATGCAATTTTATTTGCAAGCCCTATACAGTATAAGAACTTTTACTGAAATGCATAACATTGTTGACATGTAAATATTGACACAATCAGCTATGGAGTCACAATAAATACCAGCTGATCTGCAAATAAGACCACAAAAACTATTTGAGATGTATTCCTACATATCATTTCCATCTGTCTGTGCAAAACAATAGTGCTGGCTGGGAGACCTTGTATTAATAATTATTCAATAAAATATAGGATACGGAAAAGGGGTCCAGTTATTTGAAAAATGTAACATATTGGGTTCTTCTGTATAATAATAATAATAATAATAATAGCAGTATTTGTATAGCGCCTTTCTCCTGTCGGACTCAAAGCGCTTGCGAGGCAGCCACTAGAGCGCACTCAGTAGGCATTAGCAGTGTTAAGGAGACTTGCCCAAGAAACTCCTTACTGAATAGGTGCAGGCTTACTGAACATGCAGAGCCGAGATTTGAACCCAGGTCTCCTGTGACAGAGGCAGAGCCCTTAACCATAACACTATCCAGCCACTGTTTGCAGTTTGCAAACGCATTTCCACTTATTTTTCCTCTTTGGGTGTTCCCTAGAGGTGAGTGGAGGAAACACATCCAATCACAGTTTGGACCAAGTTTGCTTGCTTTGCCTGTATTGATTACTACAGTGGCACAAATTCAGTACACCAAAATGCAACATTCTGCACATCACAATTGGCTTAATAGGGATGGTGTCCTGGGCTTTCTAGAAAAAAAACACTTGCCACTGTGCATCACAAATGGTTTGTGTTCTAGGAAATTATGCAAATCACATATAGTATAAATGACCCCTCTGGGGCTGAAATAACCATACAGGGTGATAATAATTTAAAAGACAAGTGTAACAAGAGAAATTATGGTGGCTGCTTTATTTCCTTTTAAGCAATGTCAGTTGCCTGGCTATCCTGCTGACCCTCTGCCTCTTATACTTTTAGCAATCATCAAAGGTCCGCACCATCCAATATTCAAGTTTCAAGTTTCTTTATTTATAGCTCTTGTAAAAAGACATGATTAAAAGCAAATCTACATGATGATGACGCACAGGCGTTTCGATACTTCTTTCTCAAATCATTGCAGCATCTCGTCAGATGCTGCAATGATTTGAGAAAGAAGTATCGAAACGCCTGTGCGTCATCATCATGCAGATTTGCTTTTAATCGTGTCTTTTTACAAGAGCGATAAATAAAGAAACTTGAATATTGGATGGTGCGGACCTTTGATGATTGCTGTGGATTCCCTGTGACTCCAGGGGTGGTCTCTGCACGCCAAACCCATTGGTGCAACAACGCTGGTTCTGATTCTTATACTTTTAGCCACAGCCCCTGAACAAGCATGCAGCAGATCAGGTGATTCGGACATTATTGTCAGATCTGACAAGATTAGCTTCATGCTTGTTCCTGGTGTAATTCAGACACTACTGAAGCCAAATACACCAGTAGGGTTGCCAGGCAACTGGTACTGTTTAAAAGGAAACAAATGGTAGCCTCCATATTCTTCTCATTACGGTTGTCCTTTAATATCCTGTGACCCCTCTGAGCAGCTCCTGTACTCCCTTATGTGCTGGTCCTGGATAGTCCTGCATGGGCCGATGACCACTGGCAATAAAAAGTAGCCTTTACTGAAGGTAGATCCACTGTACTTTAGTGGTCTGACAAATGCAAAAAAAAAAACACACAAAAAAACAAACATCATATCCTGCTGCTGCGCTCAGGTGCGACTCAGTGTGGTGCCCACCTCTCCATTGCCCATGCTAAGTGCTAGCAGGCGCAGTGAATTCACAGCTTTTAGGCTTGGGACCCACTACAGATAGCTGATCGCAGTCGCTCATTTCATCAATGTTTACCGTCAGTTTTTGTAGCAATTTTATTTTAGTACTAGTGATTGCAAAAACGATTCTGATTTGCAGTTTTGAAGTTATGCAGAGGATTTGGGTAAGCTGGTGGTTTCTGGATAATACAAGAGCTGCAAAATCATTCTGAAATTGCTAAGTACCGTATTTTTCGGACTATAAGACGCTCCGGAACATAAGATGCACCTAGGTTTAGAGGACAAAAACCGGGGAAAAAAAAATATACTAACCTAGTGCATTCATGGTCCAGGGGTGTCTTGTGGAGCTTCTTACCCAAGCTGTCTATCAATTGTGGAGCAGCAGTGGGGCAGTGTAGTACTACACTAACCCCTGCTGCATCTGCCACACTTACTGCTGGGCCTGATAGGTGTAGTTTCAAGGCAGCAGAAAGTCACATGCAAAATCACTATTGTAACACTGCCCTGTAACATCCAAGCATACCACTTTCTATTCCATATTATCAAATAGGAGTACCACAAGAACAAGCATACCCCACATACAGCTGCCACTGATAATGAGCTCCTCCATGGTGATAGCAGGGACGGAGAATTCAACAAACTGCGCCTGGGGCAAGATACTTGCTCCCCCCTAGATCCGTTCCTGGGTGATAGATGTATAGGGTGACTGCATTCAGCATTCCCAGCTCTATCGGCCGCTGCTGTATGCTCTTAAGATTCCAGCGAGAGCTGTCTGTGATCTGGCCACCTGAGCTTTATAATCCATGGTTTTCACATGAAAAGAAACTAACGAGCCCGGTCCCCCCTGCACGTGGCGTCCGATCCGGCTTATCCTGAGAGAACTGCCTGCGATCGGGTCACCTTAGGATTAATGGTGTTGCGGTAAAAGACGTCACATCCATAAGTAGTAACGAGTGCAGTCTCCCTTGCACGTAGCATCTGCATCCTAGCCAGTTTTCAGCGCCCTGCGTCCTATCCTATTGGCCATTAAGTGCGCATCTGCTGTAATTGGCTGTGCTCATCTCCACAGTTCTCCAAGAATGTGCATCTGCGACCAACTGGAGCAACTGTAATGTGAAAGACGCAGCAGGAGAGGCAAATGACGCCCAAAGATGAGCACAGCCAATTACAGCAGATGTACACTTAGGATGGCCAATAGTATGGGACGCGAAGCGGTGAAAACCGGCTAGGATGCAGACAACATGTGCAGGGGAGACTGCACTCGTTACTACTTATGGATGAGAGGTATTTTACCGCAATACCATTAACCTCCCTGGCGTTCAGTTTCTGCTGGATTTCTGTGCAGAAAGTGATCCAATTAATTTTCATAACCATTTTTCCTGTAACTTACCAAAATGTCATGCAAGGGTCTAGTATACATTTTGAGTATAATAAAAGCTTGAAACACAAAATGTAAACTAAATTTCGAAATTACCGTATTTCGCGCCGTATAAGACGCTCCGGAATATAAGACGCACCCAGGTTTAGAGGTCACAAACCAGGGAAAAAAAGATATATATACTAAACCTGGTGCGTCCATATTCCAGGAGCATCTTATACATGTTCTCCCCCAAATGGTGTCCGCCTGTTTCCCCATGTCCCCTCCTGTGTCCCTTATGTGCCCTCCTATGTCCATTATGTGCCCTCTTGTGTCCATTATGTGTTCTCCTGTTTACCTTTATGTGTTCTCCTGTGTCTCTTTACATGCCCTCTTGTGTCCATGATGTTTTCACCTGTGTCTATACAACCTCCTGTGTCCCATATGTGTGTACCTGTGTCCCTTTATGTGTCCCATATGTGTGTACCTGTGTCCCTTTATGTGTCCCATGTGTGTACCTGTGTCCCTTTCTGTGTCCCATATGTGTGTACCTGTGTCCCTTTGTGTGTCCTCCTGTGTCCCATATGTGTGGCCATTCCCTGGTGCCAAGTGGGTGGTCGCTCTCTCCCCGTGTCTCTGATGCCCGTGCACAAGTGAATCGCTCAGGCAGCCGGATCACATACCACATGGCCGCCGCCGCCGCCGCCGGGAACTGCCTCCTGTGTAATGCTGCTGGCGGCTCTTGGCCCGTGTGCCCGCTCGTTCTACTGCATGTCACTCCCCCATTTGCCAATGTAAATATCGGGCAGCTGGCTTCACTATCGCCGCGAGGATTGCAGACCTTGTCCCCCTGTGCGCGGCTGGCTCTATTGAAAGGCTCGTACTGATTGCGTCATCAGTACGAGCCTTTCAATAGAGCCAGCCGCGCACAGGGGGACAAGGTCTGCAATCCTCGCGGCGATAGGGAAGCCAGCTGTCCGATATTTACATTGGCAAATGGTGGAGCGGAGACGCAATAGAACGAGCGGGCACACGGGACAAGAGCCGCCAGCAGCATTACACAGGAGGCAGTTCCCGGCGGCGGCGGCGGCCATGCGGTATGTGATCCGGCTGCCTGAACATTACTGATACACTTGTGCACAGTCATCAGAGACATGGGGAATGGGCACACACAGGCAGGGAATCCCCGACATGGCGGCGGTTCATATCGGCGGGCGTTCGGAGGTCGGGGATTCCCTGCCTTTGCCGTATAAGACGCAGGGACTTTTTCTCCCCATTTTTGGGGGAGAAAAAGTGCGTCTTATACGGCGGAAAATACGGTATATGCTATAGTATTTGCAATCACTCCAGTGGTGTAGGTGAAGCGACTGTGATTTGGCCAACTCGCAATCGCTCCAGTGGGTTCATGTCCACCCACCTTCACTTCCATAGCAATTTTTGGAATTGTCTGCGATTCTTAGAAAACATTAATTGCAGCTGAAAATGCTCTAGTGGGTCCAAGGCCCAAAAGCCTGGTAAACACATTCAATTATGATTGGCCAATCACTGACCAATTTTACCTCCTCCATGTAGTATGAGAGTCAACAGATATAGAACTATAAGCAGATTGTGTAGGTGAATCCTCATATTACAAGAAAGTCGTGATATTGCTCAGTGATTGGCCAATCAAAATTGAAAGTGTGTATCAGGTTTTAGCTTCCTATGTGAAAGAGGCCTCCTACCAGTCAGGTTACACAGATATTATGTGTTAAATTATACATTTTATTCATCATGTTACTTTTGTTACTGTCCTTACCAATTCTGTATTTTGTATACCATTTGTCTGTATCATTATGTACCCCATGTTCGTTTCTTACTTTGTACAGTGCCACGGATTCGAGAGCCGCAGATTCCAACCACTGGGCTAGGCCATCAGTTCAGAATCATACAGCAATCTTTTGGGCTGGCAGTCTTGTGACATATACGGCATGTCTGTTACTAATGGATCTGGTTTCTGCTTAATCTATTGCTGCGGACATTAAAGTATGCACATTTAGTGCCGTGTCTGGCTGCTCAGTCTACACTGGGTGAAGAGTTATAGAATTGTAGTGGTGAAAACGATTATAAAAGTCCCTATGCATGTTTCTTATTTAACCACTTCAGCCTACAGCGTTGAAAATTTTATGCATCCGAGCAACGTTCACCTCCCATTCATTCGCCAATAACTTTATCGCTACTTATCACAATTAATTGATCTATATCTTGTTTTTTCCGCCACTAATTAGGCTTTCTTTGGGTGGTACATTTTGCTAAGAATTATTATTTTCTAAATCCATTTTAACAGGAAGATTAAGAAAGAGATGGAAAAAAATCATTATTTCTCAGTTTTTGGCCATTATAGTTTAAAATGAATACATGCTACCGTAATTAAAACTCATGTATTTTATTTGCCCATTTGTCCCGGTTATTACACCATTTAAATTATGTCCCCATCAAAATTTATGGCGACAATATTTTACTTAGAAATAAAGGTGCATTTTTTCAATTTGCGTCCATCACTATTTACAAGCTTATAATTTAAAAAAAATATAATAATATACTCTCTAGACATGCATATTTAAAAAGTTCAGACCCTTAGGTAACTATTTATGTTTTTTTTTTTTTAATTGTAATTTTTTTTTTATTAAAAAATGTATTTGGGTAATTTTTGGTGTGGGAGGGAAACAGATGATTTTAAATGTAAAATAATGTAATTCTTTATTAAAAAATTTATGTGGGTGCAGTTTACTATTTGGCCACAAGATGGTCACAGTTAAAAAAAAGTCCTGGAAGCGTACGATCACGCTTCCAGGAATAATAAAGAGCACGGGAAACCTTTTTTTGGGCAGAAATACCGCACTCTGATTAGAAAGCGGCGTTTTTTTCTGCGGGGAACTTAGATCGGGGAACGGCAGGCAGCGGGAGAGCGTGCTTTCGCGCGCCTAATGCAGCGGCAGCAGCACAGTCTATTAGGACGGATATATCCGTCCAGATAGACTTAAGTGGTTAAAGAAACTCTGTAACAAAATTTTCAGCCTTATTTTTTCTATCCTATAACTTCCTATACCTGTTCTAATGTAGTCTGGATTACTGCAGCCTTTTCTAGTTGCACTGTCTCTGTGATATATCTAATCTTCTTTTCTTTGTCAAGCTTTGTCGACCCAGAGAGGAAGGAGCTGCCTCTGCTGTGATAGAGACAAGTTATGTGCGCCCCCTGCAGGCTCTGTATATGTGCTTTGTTTATTGCAGATTGTGAGGCTAAGGCAGGAAGAGAGCTGCAGTCTGTCACATGCAAACTGTGACTAATTTCAGACTGGAGTGCAGATAATTCAAACTTGTAGTATACTGTAACATTATATATATATATATATATATATATATATATATATATATATATATATATATATATGTATATATATATATACATACATACATACATATACACACACACACGCGTGTGTGTGTGTGTGTGTGTGTGTGTGTGTGTGTGTGTGTGTCTATATACACACACACATACATCACTGCCTGGTTTGCAGCCATGTTTTTTGTTTGTAAACACTACCTAAAACTGGTGATTAAAAGCTAGGATCGCAGCGGGGAGCGGCGGAAACGACAAATGGGGACCCAAAAGATCACAGTGACTTGATTGGTATGTTTTTTTTTATTGTACAAATCGGACAGAAAAGAACTGAACTTATGAATGGTGACTAGTCTGCAGATGCACCTCGGTTCCATTACCACCCCATAAAGGCTCCAGGTACACTGTACTTGCTTCTGCTGTGCACCCACCACTCTGCTATGTCTTCTAACACATTAGAGTCAATTAGATTTTGATTGTTTGCTGCTTAGACTTTGACCAGTCCAAATGAGCTGCAATGCATTTGATCTACTCAATCCGAAGCTGCATGCAATCTGAAACAAAATTTGTTTTGAGTCTGAAAATTATGTCAGTGCTGTATAAATACACAATAATAATTGCTTATCTCTATACATGACATTGTTGATGGACTCTCCTCTAAAATAATTGGAGAGGCCACCTACTGTTTGCTGGATAGCACTATGTTGCAGCTGAAGGGAACAGAAGCCACGTATATACATAGGGCCGGTATTACTGTGGCGCCCATCGCTCATGTGCTGTCTATTCAAATGCATGTACAGCGTGCCTGGTACTTTCATTCACCATCGTTCACACATCCCATCACCCCCCCCCCCCCCCCCTATTTGAATAAGAGCATGTCACATGCCTGTAGGTGTATCTGTACAACTAGGACCCTGAAGTTGCGTGAGTGACTGGATGCTGATCCCCACTGGGTGACATGGTGTGTATGTGTGTTTGGGTGTGGGTGTTCAGAAAATTGAATTGGAAAGGGTTAATGGTCGGATATGTTGGAGCCTACCCGAAATAACCCATGGATAGCCACACAAGCAAGGTTAAATAGGTGAATAGGGTGCTTGATGTATAGGCAGGCCCGGATTTACATCACAGGAGCCTATAGGCACAGATATCCTAGCACCCTAGACTCCACCCTCCATCAACCTACAAACCCCTGCCGAACCGCACCGCAAGTGTGCTGGCTGCCCCAGCTGTCACTTCTCCCTTACCCATTATAGGTAGCTATAATATTAGGTAGCCAGAGGTACCCCCAGTGTAAAGTAGCTAGTGGTGCCCCCAAGTATTAGGTAGCTAGAGGAACATCAGTATTAAGTAGTAGGTGTCCCCCAACTGGAGGGAGATCTTGTCAGTAGAATGACGAAAGTTAGGTGAGGACCCTCTCATTCACACTCTGCTCGGGACTCTGCATAGATAAGGCAGGAGGGAGGCACTAGGGGAGGGGAGTGAACCGCCTTTCCATCATCAGGCGCCTGTAGGCACGTGCCTACAGTGCCTTATGGTAAATATGGCCCCAAGTATAGGAATTTTAATGGTTGCAGGTAAATATTTCATTTGCAAAGCTCAGATTTTAAATAAATCGGCTGAAATGACAACAATGAGTCATTTCTCAAACTAAAGTGATTAATCTCACATGATTACCCTTAACCTAGAGGCTCATTTTCAATTAAAAATGAGCCGAAAATCATTCATAAGTTTTGATACACTTCTCGCTGTAGGTCGACATTGAAATCTGAAGGAGGAAAAAAACAAATTCTGTATTGATAATGCAGAAAGTCAGGAGGCAAGTGCATAGCTTTGTATTGCATTAACCACTACAAAACATTGCAGAGAGTACTTCCCACACATTTCAGTCAGATTTCCCCTAACATATGACTGCAAAGAATACTTCCTACTCACTACAGTCAGATTTCCCCTAACATATGACTGCAAAGAATACTTCCTACTCAGGGCCGGCCCTAGACTTTTTGCCGCCTGAGGCAAAATTTGAAAAAATTGCCGCCCCCCCCCCCCAGCCGTGGGTGGGCCGCCGAGCTGGAGAGGTAGCTGGCAGAAAGGGGGTATTGGGCCTAGCGGTGGGGAGGGGGGTTGGACCCCCCCTCCCTCGCCTGGGTCCCCCGATCTGCGCTTCTCCTCCAGCGTCAAGTACCAGCGTGCATATGATTAAGAGACAACGGGCGGGGGAATCACTCACCTCTTCCGCGTTCCAGCGTGCGCTCCACTGATGTCACTTCCTGCAAGGCCGTCCACTTACAATACAGTGGGCGGCATTGCCAGAAGTGACGTCTGTGGAGCACACGATGGAACGCGGAAGAGGTGAGTGATTCCCCCGCCCGTTGCCTCTTAATCATATGCACGCTGGTACTTGACGCTGGAGGAGGAGCGCAGATCGGGGGACCCAGGCGAGGGAGGGGGGGTCTGACCCCCCTCCCCAACGCTAGGCCCAATACCCCCTTTCTGCCAGCTACCCTCCAGCTCGGCGGGCGGCCCCCAGCATCCATGGACAGGCGGGTGCCGCCCCACCAGATCTGCTGCCTGAGGCAAATGTTTCACCTCGCCTCATGAGCGGGCCGGCCCTGTTCCTACTCCCTAAAGTCAGATTTCCCCTAACATATGACTGCAAAGAATACTTCCTACTCACTACAGTCAGATTTCCCCTAACATATGACTGCAAAGAATACTTCCTACTCACTACAGTCAGATTTCCCCTAACATATGACTGCAAAGAATACTTCCCACACATTTCAGTCAGTTTTCCCCTAACATCTGACTGTGAAGAATGTTTCCTACACATTTCAGTCAGATTTCACCTAACATCTGGGCTCAAGCCCACTAGCAGCCTTTTCTAACCCGTTAGTAATTTGAAAAAGCTCTTGCTAATGCAATGCTATGGGGGATTTTTATAAAATCACATAGATCAAGTGGGATCACACCCATAGCATTACATTAGCAAGAGTTTTTCAAATCACAAAGTGCCCAGAAAAGCACTCCTAGTGGGTTCCAGGCCTCTGACTGTAGAGAATACTTCCTACATATTTCTGTCTGATTTCAACATGTGACTGTAAAGAACAGACTTGGACAGTTGTCAGCCTGTTTATGGACAGTTTCAGGCCCCCTGCACACTGCAAATCCAATTTGCGATTCTGATTTTCCATGGATGCTATAAAAAAAAAAAAACACAGAAAAAAAACGCAGCATGAACGATTAAAAATCGCAAAGCGGAATCGCATGTACTGTGCAAGAGGCCTTAAAACCGTGTAATGACGAGCTGTTTTGAGAGCGTTTGTTTGCATTTAGTGGAATTTTCCAACACTAACAATATACTGGAGAGAAAGTTATAGGCCTCGATTCATAAAGCATTCCCGCATTCGGAAATGCAAAAAAACGCTCACTTTACCGACCACACACCAAAATATGCATTCATAAAGGCTTTTTCCGCATGAAAAGCCGACATTTGCGAGCAGAGTGATCAATCACCGCCTTGCGCGGTGATTATCACAGCAACAGTAACAAATGTCAATTCATAAAGATTAGAGGTAGCGGTATGCGGACGGGTATTACCGCTACCTCTGATGTGGCGAGAAGCGTGCGGAATCCGTTGCAGTGAATGGGACAGACCTCCCAAGCAGCTGCAGAGAGAACACCGCACGGAGGGATTCCGCCTGCTTCCCCTGTTTCCGCACGTCTCCCGACAGCCTAACGCCTGCCTACAGCGGAGTATCTCCGCACGTATATCACAAGTAGCTAAATTTTTATGAATTACCACCCTGAAGGCGGAAATACCGACAGCGGTGTTTCCCCGCTCGACTTTCCCCGCTCGCAGGCAGTTTTATGAATCGAGGCCATTGTATTATTGAGGTTAGTACATCCATACACAGCATTGAGCTCTTTAGCATAGCTACATATTTCTGATGCATTCAGTGTGCACTTACTGCTGAATTGAATGTCCACAGAAATGAACAGAAAATGTCTGCCGATACCTAAATGTGCCAGTCAATACATGTCAACCCTAAGCTGAAACCATAAGACCAGCACTTGCTTGAACACTTGTCTATTTCAGTGCTAAACACACAGACAGGATAAATAGATATATTGATACTGCTACATACAGGCGGTCCCGTACTTACAAACCGGTTCCGTTCCCAGAGTTTGTAACGTTGAATTTATTTGTAAGTTCAGTTGTGAATAATTCACTTTTTGACAACTCTTAACTGGGCATATACGACACAGAGCACATTGCGCTTTTCTCCTGGCGGACTCAAAGCGCCAGAGCTGCAGCCACTAGGGCGCTCTCTATAGGTAGTAGCAATGTTAGGGAGTCTTGCCTAAGTTCTCCTCACTGAATAGGTGCTGGCTTACTGAACAGGAAGAACCAAGATTTGAACCCTGGTCTCCTGTGTCAGAGGCAGACTATCCAGGTACTTTCAGCATGCTTTTTATTTGTTTTTGCTGGGGCAAAGGCTTGCCTGCCTGGTTCAGTCCTATAGAAAAGCTCCTACTACAGCTCAAAGTACTAAAAAGCTGTAGGCAAGTGATGACAGGGATGCCGCAGCATAGCTACAAACCAACCAGAGTTTCTATACTGATGTTTCTCCACTGACTAAACTGCCTACAATGAGCAACAGCCATCATCCCAGTGATTTTAATGTTCGGGTCAATATATAACCAAATATGTAGTTGGGAGCGAAAGGTTTTTCTCAGCCCTCAACATTGCAAGGATTTCTGCATCACACCCTGCTAAGATGCAATCTGGACTTTATCTAAGTTAGCATAATAAATAAAGACCGTCTGGTTTAGTAAACAGACACATCATTGCCATATCCTTACTGTGCAGATGGTTTAAACGATCAAGGTCAATGATGGAAAAGAACTGAGGGCATTCTTTGTGTTTCCAAATCTTGTGAGCTTTTGTAGTATTGCTTTCTGACTCAAAGATTGGAATACCTGACTGCAATCACTTTTATTATCCCGGAGATTCACTTCATTTGTCTACTAATGACCTTGAGGCCATTTCACTGGAAAAAATCTTCCCTCTACAATTTCAGGCTATCAAGTACTGTATCACACAAACGGGATGATGGGGGAGGGGAGGGAGGGGGGGGCGGCACGCGCAATGCCTGTAGAGAACAATATGTCAAAAAGCGGGACTAAAGGTCCGTACACACGTCGGACTGGAGGCAACGACGGGTCCGTCGTCACCTCCCGCTGGGTGGGCGTTCCAGCGACAGTCCGGCGTGTGTACAGTCTGTCGGCGGACTCAGCCGTATCAGTCCGCCGACAGACTGTACACACGCCGGACTGTCGGTGGAACGCCCACCCAGCGGGAGGTGACGACGGACTCGTCGTTGCCTCCAGTCCGGCGTGTGTACGGACCTTTAATAAGGAAAAAGAAATCCTAGCACTGATCATCATGAGCATGTTCTCAACATACATCTTTTGTAACACTGCCAGCATATGGAGTTAAAGTGGAGACAAGAAATAATCCATAGCTAGTTATTCTTTATAGTGGGTAAATCTTTTCATCATTGACCCAAAAAATGTATACCTGGCATGAAAGCATTTTGGTGCTGGGTCTGTCTTTGGCTGTCTCATCTAAATGGGACACTGAAAACAGCTGAGCCAAAACTGAAGACTTTAGCGCACAGGTATCAAACTCAAAGCCTGTGGGCCAAATGCGGCCCTCCTTGCCATTTTATGTGGCCCTCGAGAGCTTTCAATGTCTATCAGTGTAAGCGGCAAAAGAGACAGCACATTGCCTACCAGTCCAAAGGAGCACACTGGCGACAGTGTATCTGAATGAAACATTGTCAGTTGGAGCCGGGTTGCATCAATAACGCAAGAGACACCCTCCATACCGCATAGAGTAGTGGAGCAATGTATATATTTACCTGCTTTAGTGATGCATCGCGTCTCCTGTCTTTCCTGGCAGGCACATGCTCCGTGCTTCCATACCTCCAGCCTCATGTGACACGCCCCAGGAGCCAGAGGTATGCAGCATAGAGCGTGTGGCTGTCAGGAAGATCAGAAGAGACCCAAAGCAGCACTGGAGCAGGTAAATTTCAAGCTGCTTCACTGCGCTACTCTGCAGAAGGGGAAGGAGCAGGCTCCCCACGGTTGCTAATGTTACGCCACTTAGTTTAAGACTAGTAAATGTTGAATCTCAAACAATTTGGCCCAAAACTTAGATTAAGTTTTAGATTTCGGCCCCTCATGTGATTGAGTTTGACACTCTAGGGTGTGGATGGCTGCAAGAGATCAGGCATCTAGCCAGAATGAAGCCTAAACGAAACGGGTAATGTTCTCTTTCTCCCTCGTGCTCCACACTTTGTCCCTCTGTCGCCCTCTATAGCGACGGCACATGTTGCTGGCCTGCAGTCAAGCAACTTGTCTGTACAGCCTGGGTCCTGAACTGTCGCCTGAAAGTGAGTGTCCCGATCCCTGCTGGGCAACAGTAATTATATATATATATATATATATATATATATATATATATATATATATATATATATATATATATATATATATATATATATATATATATATATATATATGTGTGTGTGTGTGTATACACAGTGTTCTCCAGACTTTTTTTCCAGCCGGGTGACATGAAAAAGTAGCCGGGTGGGGCAAGATGATAGAATGCAGAGCTGGTGCTCCTCTGCACAACTCTGCTTATAGTATAGGAGGAGGTGAGCCGATGACAGCTGGGTGGTCACCAAAACTAGCTGGGTGGAGCACCCGGCTAAAAGAGCCTGGGGAGAACATACACATGTAGGACCGCGCGGCAGTGATGTTGAAATCTACAACCTGTCAGAGCCGCGCAGCCACAAGCAGGATGTAGATTTCAACCACGCTGGTCCGGAAGCAGTTAAAAACTTTAATAAACATGTTGAAACAGAAAAGGAAATAAAAATGGCTGCCTCCATATACTTCTCACATCAGGTTCCCTTTAAGTAGAGACAGAATGTGATGCCTTGCAAACCAGGGGAATGAGAAACAGCAGTCCTACTTTTAACGTACAGTAATACGTATACTCTATTAAACTTAAACTGTAAGGAGAAAAGTGCCCCTATTGTGTACTTACTTCGGGAGGGTGAAACCTCTGGATCCTAATGAGCCTCTTTCTGTCCTCTTCAGCCTTGGGGATCCAGCGCTGGCAGCCCCCGCACAGCGTCGGCAATATTTACCTCTCCGTGCTCCCGTGCAGGCGCAGTACAAACTTCCCCTCAGGCTCCGGCGGAAATAGCCGAGGCTGATCGAGCTCGGCTATTTCCACCAAAGACTGCTTGTACTGCGTCTGAGCAGAAGCACAGACAAGTAAATATTGTTGCGCGCTGAAGCCCCCACTGCTCCTGTCAGCAGATTTTCAGGGTCTGACAGCGCTGGATCCCTGAGGATAAAAAGGATTTGGGGGGGGGGAGTCGAAAGGCTTCCCCCTCCTGAGGTAAGAACCCCATAGGGGCACTTTTTCCTTACAGTGTCTCCTTAAAAGGAAGGACAGTAGTCAATTCATAAAATGATTATTGCACATGGCCAGTCATCAAGGCAGGGTGATGCATCGCAAGGAATTGTACATTGTATGCAATGCCTGCGCGCGATGCTCTATTTCAACAGGAGTCTGTGGTTCTGTATGCACCGTCTCCACCATGCAGCAACATCCTGCCTGTGGCAGAGAAGGATCACTGAGAGCTCTTTTAAAGTACATGTGATTTAGATTTTTGATGCGATTAAAAAAAGGCCTGTATGCTGCATTTTTTTCTTGTGTTGCTGGCATCCAGCGAAAATTGCAAATTGGAAATGCGATTTGCAGTGTAAAAGAAGCCTAACGGTGCCCATAACATAGTACAATTTTTTTCATTTTTTGAGATTAGATAATTTCATTCGATTGTTCCATTAGATCAAATATAAAGATTTTTCCAACATGTCTGATCAGATTTTTCTTGAAAAAAAAAAAAAAAAGGGATAATTTTTCATTTTTCTTGAAAAAAAGATTCTTCTTGACTTTCATTAGATTTGATCGTTTTAGTCCAATAAACAGGGAAATCAAATGTTTTTATTCCTTGTATGGGCAACATTACTGTGATCCTTAGCCCAACCTAGGCATGTGCATCTGATATACAGGAATATCAGACATTGCAACTAAACAGTAGACTGCAACATATATGGCAGCATGTTGCACCTGCTTCTCCCTGTGTGAATAAACCTTTGTGCCCATGATAAGGGCATCTTATTTACAGTATGCACAGTACAGAATGGGTATCATTCATAAAGCATTTCCGCATGCGGAAATGCTAAAAACAGCTGACTTTACCGACCACTCGGCAAAGTCAGCATTCATAAAGGCTCTTTCCGCATGAAAAAAAGACATACCGAGCAGAGTGATAAATCACCGCCTTGTGCGGTGATTAACGGAACAAATGTAGCAAAATGTTAATTCATAAAGAATACCGCCAGCGGTGTCAGGTCGGAAAGTCCCGCTCCCTCTGATGTGGCGATACCAATGCAAGTGAATGGAGACACACAGACCTCCCAGGCAGCTGCAGCAGAGCGGAACACGGAGAAATGTATCAACTCGGCAGCTTCCGTGTCTCCGCCTGCCTAACGCCTGCCTACCGCCAGCCTAGTTCGGGGAATCTCCGCACTGCCACCGCACCTACACACTTCTTTATGAATGCCCACCCAGAAGTCTAAAGTACCGGTTGCGGAGAAGAACGGTGTTTTCCCGCACTACCGACAGCCTCTTTATGAATGATACCCAAAGTTGCAAATAGTGTGTGATCTGCACATTAACAGAAAGTAATGTTTGCGGTTCCCCATAACTCTTCTGCACAGCTGTGTGATACGTTATAGCGCAGTAGCATGCATTTCTGTGCACAACACAGTCCCAGTCAGAACAGCTGAATGGAATCAGTGCTGCTAGTAAAGAGTTCCCTCCTGCCACTCCACACCTTATCTCTGTGGAGATCTAATCTGCACTTCAGCAAAAATTGAGCACAGAGTAAAGGGGCCCATACACTCAGCCGATTTTCTGGCCGACCGATCGATCCCGATCGATCGATCGTTTGCAAATCGGTTGGCCAATCGACCGACCGACCGAGAGAATCACATGTGAGAGATGCACGGCGGCGGCTGCTCTGCGGTGCTCCCGCTGGAAGTGCTGCCGCTCTCTCTCCGTGTCAGAGCGGTCAGCTGTTTGTGGTGCAAATAGATCGGCACCTGGTCCTGGGGGGGAGAGGGGGGTCGGGAAGACATAGGCATGCTCTGCATGCTCGTCATCAGTATCTGATATGCGGCTTTGCGTCGTTAGCGTGGGCAAAAGGCTACATAGTAGCAAAATTATATTGATTTTTGCAGAACGCATTGGCTTTTTTGATCACTTTAATACTAAATAAAACATTGCTGTACAGATTTAAATTTCACTTTGGGGGCTAACAGTTACTCTTTAATAGAAATCTGATGGCAAAAAAATGCCATCAGATCGAATTTCAATAGATTTATTTCAAACTGAAATCTATTGGAATTCTATCCTGGTAAAAAATGTTCTAAAAACGCATCAGATAGATCATCAGATGCATTTCTTATCTATCTGCTGCCAATCTGACGAGTGTATGGGCACCTTAATATAGCCTGAACAGTTACCTAATGTAAACACAGTGCCATGCCTGATTTTCAAAACACAGGCAAAATAAATAGTTCTGATAGATTACATTATTGGTCATAACTCTAAAGTGTACCAAAGATGAAAGTAAAAAAAAAAATAAATAAAAAAAAATCATACATACGTAGGGCTTCCTCCAGCCCCCTCCGGCCTGATCGCTCCCTCAGCGCCATCCTCTGCCTCCTGGATCTTCCGTAAAGGGTCCCGTTATCTTCGGCCAGTCGCAGTAAGTCGACGCATGCGCAGTATGGCTGCGTGCACTCCCCATCTCGCTCCCATGGCCAGGACAGTTCTGCACCTGTGCAGAGAGCTACCCACAATGGGAGCGCGGCCAGGACATACCTGCGCAGTAAGCCCCGACCGACAAAGATGCCGGGTCCTGTTACTGAAGATCCAGGAGGTGGAGGACGGCACCAAGGGAGCGATCAGGCCGGAGGGGGCTGGAGGAAGACCCAGGTACGTATGGTTATTTTAAAAAATTTTATCTCTGGTTTCCTTTAAACATTTTAACCACACTTATGTAGGAGTACAATTTTAAATAGACTCTGTATCGAAAAAAGGGCTACTTTCCTTGGGAGGGGGAAGCTTCTGGATCTGAGGCCTGCGCAGTGGAGCGGATGTGACTGGGATCGGCTATTTCCCTCTGATCCAGAGCCGAGAGCCGCTACTGTGCCTGCACCGGGAAGGTAAATATTTACATGGCCACCGTTCGGAGCGGCCTAGCGAGACCACCGTGGGACGGAGGAGGATGGGAGAAGCCTCAATCGGATCCAGAGGCTTCCCCCTCCTGAGGTAAGTGGCCCCCAGGGGCCCTATTTTCAAATACAGGCTTTCTTTAAAACAAACCTGAAGCTAAAATAAACTTATGATATAATTGTATGTGTAGGACAGCTAAGAAATAGAACATTAGTAGCAAAGAAAAGTGTCTCATTTTTTTTCCAGTACAGGAAGAGTTAAGAAACTTCAGTTATTTATGGAAAAGAGCTTCTCTGAGTTCTTCGATCCAACTTTGGTCAAGGACAGTTCTGTTTTCTGAAGCACTTAAAGTGAACCAAAGGTGAAAAATATACTAATTAGATAAACAATTGGATCTGACAGACAGATAAATGACAGCGCTCAAGGCTGCACCTGCAATGTAAACCAACAGAACATTGCAGGTGCAGCCTTGAGCGCTGTCAGTCTGTCTGTCTGATGTAAAGTGTATACCATTTATGATTCGCAGCACAAGGACGCAGCACAAGGAATATTATGTTTTTATTACTAGAATAGTGTTAGGCCTTCCCCCAGGGGGTCCGTCATCGCCGTGGGGAAGTCTATTAGGTAATAATCTGTGCACACATTATTTACTGAAGCTAACACCCCCCCCCCCCTTTTGCCTGTAGTGAGTGCTAGGTGTGAAATATTGTCCAGTTACTGGAGCTCTGCACATCCATGCAGATTGATCATTCAGGTATAACTTCTGTTTGAAAGCGCTGCCATGTCTCCCGCTGTACAAACAATTGGATCTGTCCTCCTACTCCTAAAAATGACCTTTTTTTGGCTCTCTCAAGGTTTTATTATATTTATTGAAGTCTCTACTCAACTGCAGTGTCAAGAGTCCCAGAGTGAAAATATGTGAACTATTGACCTTTTTATCTTTCCCTTGCAGTCAGAAGTTCAGTTATCTGCTTAGGAAAGTGTTTTATAGCTGTAATTTGTTATCAGTAAGCCCACTGGGTCCCAACTAGAGAAAAACTGTCAGTTCCATAGCTGAATATTAACTCTTTCAGGCAGGGAAAAAAGAAAAGGAGCACAGCATAAGTGTCTATGCTTGCCACTGTATATACACCGGTCTATCATCATGTCACATCATTTTAGGTACACTTTAAACAACAACAAAAAAACATTGAGACACAGGATGAGATAAGGTTTTACTGCAGGGAAGTACAAAGGGTCATTAACTCTGCTTTGTTTTATAGTTTAAAATACAGAGTGTGGTTTGTAAATAGCAAATACGACATAATGATGCAATAAAAAAAAATATAACAAAAAATAAAAATAACAGACTCTTTTCTTTGCTACTAATGTTCTTTTCATTATCCGTATTACACATACAATTCATTATATCATTAGTTTTTTTTTGCTTCAGGTTTGCTTTACTGGGAATTCAAAATGTTTGATCAGCTTATTTATTCTGGGACTGTGATTCAGAATCTATTTAAATCAGAGGAGCAGCAAGACAATAGATAGGATAGAATACGGAACCACTCTTTGACTATTCCCGTCAATTCAGGTTTCCTTTAAGTGTTTGTGTATTTTGTATCTGAAGACCCCATAACAACTGTGACACATGGAAAAAGACAGAGCATGACATCATCCTTTGCCAGCGTTGATGAAAGCATTTAGCATATGCCAGGTGATACAGATGCAGCTGTGCTTGAAGGAAACGGTGCTGTGTAATCACACACTGGGAGAAATGACTGTTTTATCACCTCCCTTGCAATGCATAAGGGCTCTGAGGAAGCTCTGCCAGAAGGGTTTGCTTCTTTCAATATAATTCCATCTTGAGGAAGCGATAACAAGGCAGAATTGATTCAAACAAAGCCCATGTTTTCATAAGCTTGGCCTACACTGAGGACTGTGCCACGGGCTAACCTTCTCCTATTTTTATACCTTTCTGTGAGAACTGGCTGCATGGGCAATTTCTCAAGCTTGAAGGGTAGTGGGAACTATAGGAAAGCCCTCTGAGCACACACCCTGTGTAAACGCAGCCTCAGAATGACAGGAAGATAGGGATGGCAATAAACACATCTGGAAGGAGCCATGAGAAATAAGACCCGCCGCGCCACACGCTTCAGTTCCCAGAACAAAAATGATTTAACTTAAAAGAAGTTATGCTGAGTGTGGCTGGAAATAAACAGAAGAAGGGACTCGCTGTCCAGCCTAAAGCAGGCACACGTCACACACAAACTCTACAGCATGTCACTGGCACATACTACTGCTTTATAACAGATAATATGGTTAAGGAAAAGTGAACAGTACCTGGCACCAAGATGCAGCAGGGCGGACAAACAGAAACTGCATCCAGAACCATGCTTATCAAACAGGAACATTTGCAGGGGAAAAAAAAAAGAGAAAAAAAAAAAAAAAGAGTTGCAGCAAGGCACTGCTCCTAAAAAAACCTTTTATTTCCAGTTGGGTTAACACAGTGGTACAAAGGCAGTGGGGGAGAAGAAGCATGTCTGGCCTGTGAAACAGCTGTCAAGGACTTGTCTCCCCCACCTCCTTCATGCCAGTGTGAAAAAAATAAAAAAATAAAATAGGTGTATTTATTTAAGAAAAAACAAATATAAACATCCAAGCAGGGATCAGAGCCCACCAACAGAAAGCTCTGTTGGTGGGCAGAAAAGGGGGGGGGGGTTGAGAATCACTTGTGTGTTGAGTCATACGGCCCTGCAGCGAGCCCTTAATGCTGTAGTGGCCTAAATTGTAAAAAATAGCCTCGTCACTGGGGGGGGGGGGGGGGGGGGATGTAAGCCTTTGGTCCTTAAGAGGTTAAGGAGCAGTGCCTTGCTGCAACGAAGCTTTATACCAGGGCACAGGCAACTCCTATATGACCCCTAACAACACTCTCATCTCCAGGCAAACATGAAAATACAGTCTAATGGCTTATTGGTTAGAATGTTCAAATTTTAATTTATGTGTGAAATGAGGTATCTGCAGATAAAAATCCAGCCTTGAAATTTTGGTCACAGAAATGAAGTGCTGAATCGAGAGTAACGTTGGCCATACATCAGGCAACTTGGCGACCGATCAACCAATCGATCTGATTATTATAATAGAATCGGATAAAAATTGGTGTTGCCAAGTGCATGCGCGATCGCCAATGCGACTAATTTTGGGCCAAAATCAGTCGTACATGATGCAAGATGTAGGGCCGACTTGCTTGATCGGGTGCCCAGCGGTAACAGCAAGTGATATCGGGATGAGCGGCAAAACCCCCACCACTGTTTCCCCAGTGTATAAATGCATATTAGTGCATTTATACAGGACCTGTCCTGTGTCACGGTGCCCGTCCGACTGCTGCTTTACCATTAGCCCCATACACGCTGTCCGCACATAGCACTCTACACGTATAATGTATGCAGCTAACGGAAGAGTTGTGGATTCGGAAGATGGACAAGCACCGCAACACAGGATAGGTAATGTATAAACGCACATATGCACATTTATACACTAGGGAACAGCAGCGAGACGGAGCATATGGCATGCTTGGCCGATTCCTGAGAAATGTCATACTGAAATCAATCCGTAATCAGCCTATGGTGTATGGGCAGCTGACAGATCTCTCTCCGATCAGATTTGTCTCTAGGTTGAATCTTGGTCAAAGCTACAAAGACATTCTTCAATTACACCTCTGTATCTGCACAATATGACATGCTTTCATTAAAAGTCATGGACTCTTGTCTGCTCAAATGGGGAATTTAAAACAGAAGAATTGTCAAACATATGAACGAATCCAGGTAGCCAAACGGGGAGCGCGACGGAGGATCCGCGACTGGCGGATTTACCAGGCCGCCTAGCAGAGGATGGCAAGAAAGTGATCAACCTGAAGGGGGTTGGAGGAAGCCCCAGGTATGTATATAGTTTTATTTTTAAGTTTCATGTACAAAAAAATAGTATCTGAGGTCCTTTCATGCACTGGGAGAAGTACATTAGGAGACCAATGAGCAATGTGTCTGCAATCAAGAAATGAGGTACTGTGACTGATTTTGGATTTTCATCACAGACTTTCAAAGGATGGGCTTTAGCAGCAGGAGACCATCAAGAGCGCCTTTGGTATCATAGACAAATAGGAAAAGACACCTGTTGTAAGCACTTGCCACCGAGCTCGATCAGTCTCAAATTAGTTTGGGGAACATCAATCAGAGTTTAACCTGCTTCCATGGCCAGCTCAGACCCCTCACCTCAATTCTATTGAGCATTTGTGGGATGAAGTTGAAAAATCACTTCAAAGCTTAGAAACGCCACCATCCAGTCTGACCCAACTTAGAGCTGCCATTATGTCACCATGGGCAAACATTCCCCTGCCAGGCTATCAGCATCTTGTTGAGCACATGCCAAGAAGAACATCAGCTGTGATCAAAACTAAAGGTGGACCAGCTCGTTATCAGAGGGTTTCTCTAATTTTTGGGCCACTCAGATCCCTTAACCACCCTGTCGGTAGTCCCGAGCTGAGCTCAGGGTAGGAAAAAATTAGCCAGGAGGGGTAATCCTGAGCTCAGCTCGGGGTAGCTAAATTCACTGCTGCACAGCCTTACCTGAGTCCCGAGTGCGATTGACGCTGTCCTGCAGGACCCTAGGCCTCTCTTGGCTGGCCATCGGGATCCTGATCTCCTCTCTGCTTCCTGGATCCCGGTGGCCAATCAGTGGCAGTGCGGAGATACGGGAGTATGCGAGCGTCGTGATGTCATCAGGGGCAGCGCCAAAATTTAAAGTGGAGCTGAACACTTGCACAGGACAGAAGGAAAAAGGAGAATTGTAGCCTGCATGTATTTAATGAGATTTAAGCTCGTCTAATCCAACCTTCTAGACTCAATCACTTGCACAGGACAGAAGGTAAACAGAGAAATGCAGCTTACATGTATTTAGAGTTTAGCCTGTCTAATCCTCCCCTCATTTGTGACTCTGGATTTTGACTACTATCTGCTAACCGCCTACATCGGCCTCTGCCTGGATTTTTATTACTCTCTGCCTGCCGCCTAAGATTGATAGCAAAGGGAAAAAAAAGTCCAAAAGGAATCCACTCTTCTACCGCCCAGATTGTGATGGCGCCCACTGTGCCATTTCGTTTCAAAATATACCACACGCGGGAGGTATATTAGGTATATATGTACATACTGTATAGTCTGGTGCCTTATTTGTACAGTTTCACATCAAGTTCATTTATAAATATAATTATTTCAACAATTTTCAACATTTTGTGTTCTAGTCTTTTATTATATGCGGGATGTCTATAAGACCTTTACTCTGACATATTTTGGTGAGTTATGACTTAAGAATTGAAGGCCTAAAATTAGCGGAAAAAAATGTACTGCTTTTAGACCCATAAATCCAGAGAGAAATGAACCGCCAGGGAGGTTTAAAGGGACTCTGTAACAAAAATGTCATTGTGTTTTCTACCATCCTACAGGTTCCTAAACCTATTATAATGTGCTCTGGCTTACTGCAGCACTTTCTACTATCACCATCTCTGTAATAAATCAGCTTATCTTTCCCCTGTCGGACTTGTCGTCCTGTGTCTGGAAGGCTGCCAACTCTTCAGTGTGATCTGCTATGCATGCCCCCTCTATGCACACTCCCCTGTGTGTGTATGTGTTATTTACATTAGCCAGCTTTTCTCTGCTCTCTTATCTTTTACAAGCTGAATAAATCCATACTGATGAGTCACATACTGCAGAATTACAGACAACTGGGCAGAGCTGTTTGCAAGAACAAACAATCAGCTTGTAACTCTTCAGTGAGCTGCAGGGGAAAGAAACACACAAATGATCTCTTGAGATTCAAAAGGAAGGCTGTATACAGCCTGCTTGTGTATCGATGTATTTTCAATGTGTGGACATACTGTACATCAACCTACTTCCTGTTTTGGTGGCCATTTTGTTTGTTTACAAACAAACTTTTAAAAACTGTTTTTGACTACTTTTAATGCGGCGGGGAGCGGCGAAATTGTGACAGAGGGGAATAGGAGATGTCCCCTAACACACTGGTATGTTTACTTTTGTGTGATTTTAACAATACAGATTCTCTTTAAGACCACTGGGTTAAAAAAATAATTAAAGAACTGTGGAGGTCCACATTTAAAAAAACGAAAATATTTAGTGTTGATAATCATTATTGTCAAAGGATAGATGAGAAATCTTTTTCTTTGATTATTGAGACTGTGGCACTCATGGACATTCAAGGACATACAATGTTTATTAAACAAAAAAAAACAAAAACAAATTATGCAGAATAAATATCAAAGACAATTGGGTTTGAATCTTAATGATACACTTAGTGATGCGGTTTGTCTGTATTCTGAATGCATGGCTGCCCACATTACTGTGGAAAAATATTGTGATGTAAACTGTCTTTGATCACACCATACTGTTCCCTCTTAATAGTGACTGCATGATCAAAGACCGGATGTGTTTTCTCCATTTATGTGACCTCAAAGCTGGGGAGATTCAAAACCATGAAAAAGGCTTCAAGAAATGAAAGAGTGAGGAGGTCCTCAGGGTATATCATGCTTTCTCATAATGGATGGTCACTGTTCTAGCTGTGTACAGTAAAGTGCAATAACAAAAGCCTGATTTTAACAAGTGATGTAAACGATATAAGCACTGCAGCGAACAGACTAGTACTGAGATATACAGAGGTTTCATAGCAGGGAGAAAAAACTCAAGTTGCCAGAGCTTTTTCAACAAGTGGAATATGTTAATTATTGGAGTAAGTGACATTCACTTCCATGTGGCCTAAGGAAAAGAAGTTAAACTGGCACCACCCCACTTTCACAACCAGCAGCTGTAGATCAAGGTATGAAGGACAAGACAGGCAAATAGTACTCTGGCACAGTGATGCAAATGTGGATGAAGATATGTCTCACCGCCAGTTGATCTCCAGCAAGAGATTGGCTATGATTAACATAAGGGATTTTCTAGTTTTGGAGCTCTTTCACACGGTCAGCAAATTGCTGGGAATACGCACCTTCCAGTTGCAAAGTAATGCAACCGAATAAGAGCATTTGTTACCACACTTGTGTGAACCGTTGACATGCAGTACAGTTAATGCCGGGTACAAAAACACTGCATATCTATTCTAGGAACGTCCGCTGCCTGCTCATGTGCATGAAAGAGATCACCGCAAGTGTTGGACGCTTGTAACCAGCTGTAAGCACCCAACAAAAAGCCAGTGTATTATTGTTATTATGATTAATGATTTATATTGTGCCATCATCTTCCATGGAATTGTTCAATGGAAGAAATTGTAAATGGTGCATAATATAGACTAACCAGCAAGCTCATGGTGACCCAGAACTCATTGGAGTGTGTAAGGGACTACAATGGTCCTAAAGGCCCCCTACTAAGATGTTAAGAAAAACAAAAGTTTGCTTTCTTAAAACAGAAAGAATTTCCGATAATTCAGGTTGAATTGAGACGCTCACTCCAACCTGAATTATCGCAAATTCTTTCTGTTTTAAGAAAGCAAACTTTTGTTGTGCATAATATAGTTGTGGTAGACAATATAAGTTACATTATGTATGGTGATTAACAAAACATACAGCATTTTACAATACACAAGAGGGAGAGAGCCCTGCCCTTGGAAGCCTACAATCTAAAGGAATAGGGAGCAAAAAAAAAAAAAAAGAGGTGGGTGAATACAGGAGGTTTAGGTCCAGGATTGCTTTGTCTGTGAGCTTTATTCCGAGGAGCTCAGCTTGCCCAGAGGCTGAAAGTGGAATCTTCAAGGTAAGATTGTATGCTAGTCTGAAAAAGTGATTTTAAAGGAAACGTTTAAAGGTTGATAGGTTTGGGGAGAGAAAGATGTGTTTTGAAGTGAAATCCAGAAGAGGGGAAGGCTTGTGAGAAGTCCTGTGTACATGAAGGGGAGGAGGTGATTCTAGAGGAGAATAGCAGAAGGTCATGCACAGAATGGATTCTGTGGTTGCGATGGTACTTGGAGAATAGTGAGGAAATGTAAGGGGGAGAAAGAGTGTGAAGAGAGCTTTGTAGGTTAGAGTTAAACATTTAAAGTGAAAGCTGGTTAACTGGCAGCCAACAAAGAGCTTGGTAAAGAAGAGCAGGACATCCCTACCACCTCCTCCCAGCCTGAATTACATCAGGAAGTGAACCACAATCTCCAGAACTGGGCACGTGCCAGTATCATTTTGTGCAATCCCACTGTCCTTGCATTTATATGCTGGCCTGTTAATCATGTTACAACACCAGTACGTGCTCACTGGTTTATCTGATTGTTCATGAGCATATGTTTTTGCACTGGCATTTTATTTATTTCTACTTATGTGACACATTGGTTTCTTTAATTGCATGTCAGTCATTTTAGGTGCACTAAAGGACCCGTGACTGATTCCAATTTTTAGATTTACAAATCCAAAATTGGTTGTCCAAGCAGATTACAGACAGACACAGGGAGTTAGGTGGTTGTTATTGGTGATTCACCTCTATATTACATGACACAGCAGAGACCGATTGTTTGTTGTGTGTTACAATGATTTTAACGTATTAAACTTTTCGCATTGTGTTGAATAAATTAATAGATTATACTTAATTTTGGTGGTGCAGCTGATTGTTGCAGGACTTTTCTTATCTTTTCCTTCTAATTGCATATTGTCAGCTTGCACACCATATATCGATTAAATTGACGTTATTGTGCAGATATGTATTCATAACTATGGTAATGAGGATACAACTGATTAGGAAATTTGGGGAGGCGCCCAACAGAACTATAATAGTGGGTCTAGCTATAGTAGCTATATGGTAATATAAAAAGAGGTATCTTACCTCCAATGGGGACTCACTCAGAAGGAAATATGGAGTCTTTATTATATACGGCTATACTGTAGAGAACGCGTTTCACGGGTCTCAGCCCGCTTCCTCAGGCAAATAAAAACAAACCTTGTTTCTGAGCCGTGTATGTGAAATAGTACTGGGGGGTGGAGACGCCCAAAAATAGGTAATGTAATGAAACAAAAAATAATAATAAGGTGGAGGGAGGAGTCTACCACTCCAGATGGAAGAACCCAAACCACAGAGTTAATGTAAAAAGATTAAATCATTTATTCAGCACAATTAAAAGGACAACACATTTCACGGGTCTCAGGCCACTTCTTCAGGTCAATACAAGTGCCTTTAAAATATAATCACAAACATGAACGCCAGTTAGGGAGTGAATAGGAGGCTTAAATGAGAGAGGGCCATATGCAATTAACTTTTTCTCCTGATTTTTCCCCTGGATGATATTTTCAAAATAGTCATTAAAATGCATTTTAAACCGCCAGAAATTAAGAAAATACTCAAAATGATTTTGATAGTCCTTTTTCTAATATTTTTTAATACCTTTTCAGTTGTGAAGTGTTGAAAAGTTATTTTAAACAGAAAATGAAAAAATATATCTTCTAGGAGAAAATGATAATTGCATATGGTCCAGAGAGGGAGAAAGGAGCAGCATATTACCCCTAGGCAAAGTGCTTGGGGAAATGAAGTTATAGGGGTGTTATTGACATTATCAGGTACGTCTGTTAGTAGGACAGTGGACATGGAAAGATGTGGTCTGAATAAGACACTGTGAAAGACCTTCCAGAGAAATAGAAAGATATCCAAGAAATAGCAAGGTCCCTAATATTCAAATATAAGAGGTTGAGATCAACAGTTTTAAAGTGTGAGGACACATCAAGAAGGATGAGGATGGAATAATGACCTTGGGATTTGGCTGTTATGAGGTCATTAGCCACTTTGGTAAAGCCTGTTTCAGTAGAGTGGTTGGAGAGGGAACCACACTGGAGTGGATCGAGCAGGTAGTCAAAGGATAAATAGCTAATTCTGCATGGATATGGTATTCTAATAGTTTGGAGGCAAAGTGGGACTGGGCAACAGCTGGGGAGGGCTGGGGAATCCAGGGATGGTTTTAAAAATTGGTGTAATGACAGCCGTTTTCAGTGAGGATGGAAAAATGAAAGTGGAAAGAGATAGGCTTCAGAGAGATGTTAAAGCAGGGATGAAGGAGACAGCTGTGCAATGGGGTGGGACGGAAACGGGATCCAGAGCACAGGTAGTAAGATGGGAGTTTTATTATTTATTTATTTTATTTATAAAGCACCAACATATTACGCAGCGCTGAACATTAATTTAGGTTACAGACAATATTTAGGGGTGACATTCAGCAATATGACAATACAGGAATACAAGAAAAACCAGATCACGCAGCACAGTATGAGTACAAGGTAATGCTTAGTCAGTAACTGGATGGAGCATGGAGATTAGGCAAGTTAGGTTCACTCAGATGCATAGCATGGGTTCACAGTAATGGAGGTGCATGATCAGGTAGGACACAAAAGGAGGAGGACCCTGTCCAAAGGCTTACAATCTAGAGGGAGAGGTAGGGACAAGAAAGGTAGGGGACCAGACTTCAGCTGTGGGTTTAGAGCACTTGTGAGGGGTAGTAGGCCAGAGTGAAAAGATGAGTTTTGAGGGTTTTTTTTGAAGATGTTGAAGGAGGGGGCTGCCATAATGGGTGGAGGTAGGGAGTTGAACATTTTAGAGGAAACAGATTCCTCAGTGAATGGAGTGAAGGCAGTAAGAGAACAGTTCAGTATGCTATGGATTTTGCTGATTTTATCAGTGAAATATTGCAAATTCATCCCGTGGTAGGCAGGGGGATAGAGAAGGTGAAAGGAGACAGAGAAGAGAGATAAAAGTACTAAACAATTGTTTAAGATTGTAGGATTGAGAAGATACGAGGGATGAGACATAAGACTGCTTTACAGATGACAGTGCATTCCAAAAGTCGTGAAGAGCATTTTTAAGATGTGCTCTCTAGTGTTTTTTCTGCAACGCTGCTCAGCTACTCTAGAGCACCTTTTCAGGAGTTTTGTGGTTTCAGTCACCTAGGGATGCGATCCACCCAGTGGATCATTGGCTGGGCGGCCTTCTGAGGCTTCTGTACACAGGCTGGATGTTTGGAAGAGGCAGTCATTATCAGCTGCCTAGTTTTATCTAGTGTGTATATGGGCCTTAACCAGGATCTTTACAAGTCTTTTCCAATATCCATGTATAAACTGTAGAAAAAACTTTGGATACGGATGGGATTTATATTGTGTCTCTGTCTGTAGGGCTGGTTGACAGAGTCACAGGGGAAAGGAAGAGTTATCAGTAAAATCCATTCCAGTGTAATGTCATGTCAACAGTACTTTACATATCTCATGAGGTATTTTACCTACAAAAAATATTTACCTCACATAGCTAACAGAATTGAGGCCAATGTGATAATAAAGCAAAACCCTTCATACAAACAGCCTAAAATCAGTAATGTGTTCCACTGAGAGGCCTGGTGCACACCAGAGAAGTTTTTCTGAGCGTTTTGAGTTTTTAAATCTGCTGCTAATGTTATCCTATGTGTCTGTGCACACTGGAGCAATGAGGTTTTGTAAAAAAAACCCATAGCATTACATTGGGAAGAGCTTTTGAAACCTCTAAAAGCTCTTCCCAATGTAATGCTATGGTTTTTTTTGCAAAACCTCATTGCTCCAGTGTGCACAGACACATAGGATAACATTAGCAGCAGATTTAAAAACTCAAAACGCTCAGAAAAACTCCTCTGGTGTGCACCAGGCCTAAGTGTACCTTCAGTTATGTGTTCCACTGTAAATGTACATCACAGAATGAAGCAGCTTTCCTCACTATGAGGAATCAATCAGTCCTTTAATTAATGCAAAGCACAAGATAAGGATGGTTGCTTAAAACAAACAGGCATTTCTGTGTCACAGCAGGACTGATTGTAAGCAGCAGACTGCTGCCTACTCACTTTGTGTGAAATGAATAGGACAGCAACATCTGACATGACTTCTTCCAGTGCTTGTTGTACTGGGAGAGTATTGTGATTTTATTGTATATTATGCCAGACTGTAAATTTGCTTTCAGGTGACTATTTTTAATTTATAATCGCAAAATGTTGCTCTGGAAGGAAAAAAAAAGAAAGCTTTTTCACAAAAAGCCTCAACTTTTTTTTTTCAAACACAATTAATCTCTTTGGGTCAAAACATTTAAACACCATAAACTATTGTAGCAACGCAAGCAGTAAGGCACCACCCAGATGAATGCTGTGACTGTTGCTCAAACCCTTCTGTCTGGAACAAAATAAACACAAAAATGTCTAGAACATTAATTTAGCGCTTGGTCCAAAATAGTTCCACTTCCAGGTTTTGTGTTGAGAGCAGACATTTCTGTGTATCCGTCTCACATCTCCATGTACAACAATTAGCTTACATGACAAATGTTATAAACTCCTATAGAATGTGCTTCTCTAAACAATTAAATGGCCGATGTCCTGAATTGCAACTAACATGCTGCTTTTTAGAACATTTTTTTCCCCTTTATCCATAGAGTGTTATCATAATTTGCTTCTAAATATAGAAGTCCCTTGTGAAATTGGCTTCCTTGGAAATGTCTTTCCTTTTAAGGCTGATGTTGCCCCACAGGCAAATGTCTTGAGTGTTCCTTGGCAATAATATAAAATAGTATATAAAAAGCAGATGAAAACAGTGTGGTCAATGGTTTTCACTGTAGTATGGAATGTTAATTAGATACAAAAATACTTAAGATGCTGGGGAAAAGGAAAACTGGCCTGCCCCTACCACAGTTGTAGAGGCCATGTTTTCATGAAGAAAACCATTTCTGTATACATAATAATCACATTTTAACTTCTGAATAATTTACTCAGAAAGTAGTGGAACTTCAGAAGGCTGGAGTGCAGCAAAAACTAAAGAGCAAGGCGTAAAAATAGAACACTTTCATGCCTTGCAATTATATGGCAATTGAAAAACCTATCTAATGTAGCTATGTGCGTTTCAGAAGTGCTTAAAAGATGGTCCTCATGAAAAATAATGCATCCTAGCAGCTCTGGATAATAACAGTGAAGCCGTGAAGGAACTATGATGAACAGGACACCAGCCAGCCCACTTCAGTGAATTGGCGAGCCAAAACACCAAACATCCTCATGCAGACACTGTATTCACCAATACAGTAACAGGAGAAAGTAGGAAATTAGGAATTTTTACGTTTTCTGAAGGAATAGCTCCTGTAAAGCAAACATAAGCCAGCTGCTCACATCCCACCAATGCAGACTATGCAGTAGTACTACCAGGGAGTATACCCACAACAAATACGGACTTTTCCATTTTCACTCTGTCTAATAATTTTCACTTTATGGCAGCAGGCCTATGAACTATTAGACTAGAATCTAGGACTAGAACAGTCCTCTCCTTTCTCATAAAAGCCCATACCCACTAACACAATTTTTTGAACGATTTTTTTGCAATATACATTTTTTTTTGCGATATCATGCAACATCATTTGATACAAATTTGTTACGCAATGTTTCACAATGCACGCCGCCCACGGTGATCGTTTTTTAAATGACCCCCATGCTGGATTGAATCACAGGGGATAGTTACGATCCTCATTCACATTTGCGTGTTTTGCCACAATCTTTCGTTTACGATGGCGCCAACGATGCTTGCAGATTTGGCTAGATGGCCGGGGAACGATCGTTTGCTGGCAGAGATCCTCGATCCATCTGGCTGTGGGTACTCCACTCCTTTAGACCTTTGGAATCCCTTTTTTATGATCAAGGCAATGGCACAGAGAATGATGCTGTATGCAGATAATAAAATGATGATAAAAGTTCTAAAGGCTCACACGTCCAAGTTAACTTGTTTACGACCAAGCGCGTGGACGCTGCGGCAGCCCCAGGACCGCTCAACGCCAATTTGCGTGAAGTCCGGGGGCGAGGTTTTGCAGGAGATCGCAAGCACTGAAGCACGGGCATCTCCGATTGAATGGCTCCGCTCCGCTCCATCAACAGTCTCCCAGTGGCGTTCGTCGATAGGATACTGTTAGACTATTTACATTCTACAGCAAGGTGATGTACGGCAGCACTGTACTGGGGACAGACGTGTCACTCGGCTGTCCCCGTATGGCTCAAAGAGCGATCGGCTCTTATAAGCTGATGTCTATGAGAGCCGATCGCTGGGATTGTCGGGGGGGGGGGGGGGAGGAGGAGGAAGGGGATTTAAAAAAAAAATAGTAACATGTATTAAGAAAAAATAAACAAGTAAATATAAAAAATAAAATAAACATCCCAGCAGGGATCAGATCCCACAAAACAGAAAGTTCTGTTGGTGGGCAGAAAAGGATGGGGAGTTCCACTTGAGTGTCGAGTTGCACGGCCCAGCAGCGAGGCCTTAAAGCTGCAGTAGCCTAAATTATAAAAATAGCCTGGTCACTAGGGGGGTGTAAGTTTATGGTCCTCAAGAGGTTAATGCACAGCCAACCGCACAACATGACCGACCGCACAACAAATTGTTTACCTGATGAGTACATACACACACATGCCAACCTACTAAACAACCAAATCACTTACCGGTAAATACTATGGGATTGATTCACTAAGACAAATAGCATGCCTTATCCGAGTTAACACTCCTTATCAGAGATAACACTCCTTACACCTATCCAATTAGGTTTTCTTGACAGTTTAATTTACATCTTCAGCTAAAAGTGAGGGATGGTTCCCAAGTTTCAAAGAACAAAATTGACCCATGGTAAATGCTACCTAACTAAACAAAATTAGAAACAAAATGAATTACCCAACATTTTAGTGGTGTGCATATAATTGTAAAATAGCTATATCTTATATTTGCAATCAATGTAATGAACTTGAAGGGAACCTAAACTGAGAAGGATATGGCTTTTTCCATTTTAAAATAATACCAGTTGCCTGTCTCTCCTGCTGATCCTATGTCTCTAATACTTTTAGCCACAGCCCCTCAACAAGCATGCAGATCAGACTGGATTAGCTGCATGCTTGTTTCAGGTGTGTGATTCAGCCACTACTGTAGCCAAAGAGATCAGCAGGACTGCCAAGCAACTGGTATTGTTTAAAAGGAAACATCCACATCCCTCACAGTTAAGGTTCCATTTAATGAAGGGTAAACCTATAGAACACCTCTTCCATGGGGACCCCTAATCCTCATGGAAGAGTCTAGTACTGACAAATCTGCGCGCAAACTGTTTTTGGAAGCCAACGCCCTCCATTCGCTGCATCTGTTTTGAGAGTAGAAATTGTGTAATCTGCCCATGTATTGAGCTCTGCACATCTATGCAGATGGTCAATTTGGGTGCAGCCTGTATTTGAAAGAACAGCAGTTTCCTCCTGTTAAACCAGTCGATAACCTTGGGAAGATGTTATAATGGGATGAAGGAAAGTGCAGATTTACGTTTCCGCGCTATGAAGCGGCGCTGCCTGGTGACAGTAGTTACACTCCCTCCCTGTAGTTACGCCCCAGTTTCCAACCACTAATTGGAAATAAATGATCTGGTGTTTGAAACATAACACAACAGTTGACTTTCTGTATTCATTATGATGTAAATGCAAACTGGCCATGGTCTAATGAAGTTTCCTTCATAATGTCAGCTTAGTTTCTCAATCATATGATACGCTAGGGTTTGTGGCCTTAGGTACGCAAGTACTGGATTATTCAGTCATCAGATTGGAGAAAAATTACGAAAGAAGCTAAACCAGTGAAAAGCAATGAAGAGAAGCTGTGTTCACGCACACAAAAAAAACCCAACATGCAGTAAAACTTCCTTCTTTTACTCCAAGCACAACAGTAAACATGAGGTCAAGGATATATTCATTACAGTGCTCATCTCCTTTGCCATTTCCCCCAAATGTTTTCATGTTACGGAGTCAAATTGAAGACTTGAATAAGCAGTCAATAATGCAGGCACAGACTGCTCCTCACCAGGCCATGCCCACTGCTGGGAGATGCACAGACAAGAACGCACGCCTTGGCAGTAAGGATGGCCAATGAGATGCAAAGAAATTCAAGTTGATGTAGCATTATGCAAATTTTGTATGAACATGTAAGCAGCTTGAAAATGAACCAATCAAATCCTGCAGAGGTAAAATTTTCAAGCAGCATAAACGTGCATACAAAATTTGCATACTTTAACCCTGCACCAACTCAAAATGATTTGCATCTCATCGACCATCCCTACCTGGCAGTCGGAAAATGTGTTTTAGAATGCAGTTTTTCTTGGCGAGTATGGCTGTAAAGGTGCCCATTTAACGGTACAATTTTTCATCAAATGGGATCTTTCAACAGACTTTTTATGATCAAAAGTAAATGGAAAGTAATTCTCGATTGCTCCCATAAACAGGCCGATTAGGGCATTTTCTCTCTTCAGATGAGATCGTAGAATCCTGCTTTCGGATTGACTGAATCTTCAGTTCCAATTGACCAAATAATCATTTCACATCGATTTTAAAAACACAGGGCTGTTTTCTGTATAATTAGATCATAAATATTATGTTGAAAGATTGCATCTGACGAAAATATTGTACAGTTAATGGGAACCTTTATCCAGTTTGACAGACCAAGGTATACAAAGGTTGTTAGCAGCAGCTTAAACTGTGACCAAGAATTGAACTTCATCCCAATCAGTAGCTGATACCCCCTTTTACATGAGAAATCTATTCCTTTTCACAAACAGATCATCAGGGGGCGCTGTATGGCCGATATTGTGGTGAAGCCCCTCCCACAGGAGACTGTGAGGACCATTTTCCTGACAGTTTCCTGTCTGTGAACCTCGTTGCATTGTGGGAAATAGCTGTTTACAGCGGTTTCCAACTGACAAAAAAAGCAAGCAGCAGGTACTTAAAGCGACATCACCTGCCAGAAGTAAAAATGTCACCGTGTGATAAAAGTCAGAATGTAAATCAGGGAGAGGAAAGCTTTTACAATGGACAAACACTGACTAAATCATTTATACATAATTATTGTAAAAATGAAGCACTTATTTTATTACATAATTTTCACTGGAGTTCCTCTTTAAATCTACCTAATAGGAACATGCAGAGAAAAGAACTTATTTATGGCTACTTATCTCCTGGAAATGAATAGCAGCTTTTAAAGTATGCGAAACATGGAGGGGTAAAGCAAATTTAATGAAGCACTGTCAATGTAGCACAAAGAAGTTTTACACCCTTAAAAATATAAGTAAACTTCCAGAATCCACAGAAATCAAAAATGAGATGTGAAAAGAATGTGGCATTCTCATGTTCACTCCCAAAGGGCCACTGCTCCCACATTCTACTCTTTTCTTTAGGCAGAAGACTATGAATAAAATATAATGCGATCTTGCATTACAAAACTTTGTTCAATTTTATTGACACATATGCAAAAAGGTACAAAAACCATAAAAACTTTTCAAGAAAAAAAATCTGTGACATCAATCTTCATAAGTAATATTAAAGTGCATCCACACAGGAGATTTTCATAAGACTGGCAATAGCAATAATCTGGCTTGACGTAGTACAAAGATTAGTAGAGGCCATTATATTTTATTCATAGTCTTCTCCCTAAAGCAAAGAGTAGTCAAGTTGGGTTTGGTGGATCACCCATTGAGTGGACTAATTGCTTTTGCCCTTCCTTTTGAAAGGGAATATACCCAACTAAATATTAAACCCCACATTCAACTTCTCCCCAGCAACTCAACCTGACAGCTAGTACCATACTGAAGCGTAGGGATGATCAATGATATGTAAATATTTCCAAGTTTATGCAAATGTATGTACATTTGTGTGCAAATATATGTAGCTTGAAAATGGACCAATCAGCTTAAACCTGGTTGGTCCATTTTCAAGCTGCAAATATGTGCATACAAATTTACATAAATCTGCATTAACTCTAAAATATTTGCATATCGTTGATCATCCCTACTGAAGAGTGACACATCTGAAATACGGTCTCTGCATCATCTCCTTTTGATCACTGCTCCTCCCACCGCGCAGCAGTAAGCATGGGGAGTAGGGACAACAGGCTCACTAAGAAAAGAAAAGCCAAGCTGGGTCAGTGAAACAGAGAAGCAGCAAGTAGTATTTAGAAAGGAGGGGAGTGTAGCCCTGTCTTTCAATAGGTCATTTTACATATTTTTTCACCTTTAGTAGTCCCCTTTAGGAGCCCCACAGAAGCAATTAGCCGCAGTTTAGCGCTAATCGCCAGCAATCGCTATCGCTTTCTAAATCGCTAGTGTATTATAAACTATGTGGCAGTGATCTCACTGCCACGATTGCCGGCGATTCATGGTATACACAAAACGCTACATGCAGCATTTTTCGTGATTTTATTTGCAATGTATTAAAACCGCGAATTGTGATCGCTCAGAAATCGTGAAAATGTGCAGTAAAAAGAGTGACAATTGCGAAAAAACATTGCGGCAAAACACGAACGATAATCGCTAGCATTTTGCGATCCCCAGTGTGATCGAAGTCTTAACATCAGTGTGAGCTTGAAGGCTCATTCACACTGGGGGTACGTGGTGATCACAACACACAGCCACCCTAATGGATATCTAATGCAACCCTTACCCACTTTCATTACAGTGAATGGGAAAGTACTGCACAGCGCACAAAAATACATAGTTAAGGAAAGGTGGGGGGGGGGGGGGGGGAAAGGCTGCGCATCCCTAAACACATGTTGCAATTGAATGGTTAATCGCACAAAAATACATACTAAATAAAAACAAGGAACACCAAGAGCCCCAATAGTGTAATATGTACTGGTAAATGGTTACTAGATAGAGTAAATATTAATACTCACAAACCAGGGTTACCATTAGGCAACCACTGTAAAGGCAGGTGGGGAGATTTTCCTGACCCCACTCAGGAATAAGAAGTCGCTCTCTGTAGATGAGAAAAAGGGGGTTCAACCCTCCACCCAGGGTGGACTCAATATTATGCAGGAGAACAGAGGCGCCAAAAGGATAAAAGGAAGCTAAATGAGCTTAAAAACCAAATTCTTGGTAAATAGAGGAGGTAGTGGTGGACTTCCCTCCTCCAAGTAGACACACAACGACTGTAGTAAACACAGTCAATATATTTTATTTATGAACTCCAAATATGCAACGCGTTTCGCAGGTTTGATCCCGCTTCATCAGGCAATAACAACGGAGCAATAGCATATGTGGTCAGTAGAAGAACCAGGCACCTCTGACAGAGGTATTTGGAGTTCATAAATAAAATATATTGACTGTGTTTACTACAGTCGTTGTGTGTCTACTTGGAGGAGGGAAGTCCACCACTACCTCCTCTATTTACCAAGAATTTGGTTTTTAAGCTCATTTAGCTTCCTTTTATCCTTTTGGCGCCTCTGTTCTCCTGCATAAAAATACATACTACACTGCAATAACGCATTGAACGGTGGCAACAAAGCAATAGTGGGTACACTAGAAACGGCTTTGCATGCAGAAGGCACTGAACGTATAGCGTGAAAAATCTCTGAATATGGCTCATGACCATGTCCAAAGACCAGCTTTTGCCTCTACTCCAAGGACTATTTCACAAAGGCAGATCTGCTGTTGTGACATACTGCTGCAACAAGTGTCTGTAGGCTGTGACTGGTCATGGCCTGGCAACGTGCAGTAAACATAAGTATAAGTTTTGCACTGACTTCTCCCACAGTTGCCAAGTAAATGACGACTGTAAACTTTATTTTTAGGAGTGATGCCGTCACTGGTGAGAGCCGTTTGTGATTCAAGTCTACATAAGGCTACCTCTCCAATAGCACTGTCGGAGCATCAGTCACTCCGGTGACATGGTTCTGACCCTCAAATTAATTCTTCCCCAACATCAGTGACATAGAATAGTATTCACCACCTCCCTAACCTTTCATGCTATTTCATATTCCTCATACTGAACAGTTTCTGATCCTTTAAAATGACACTGAAGCGGAGAAAAAAAAAAACTTATGATATAATGAATTGTATGTGTTGTACAGCTAAGAATAGAACGTTAGTATCAAAGAAAAGAGTCTCATTGCTTTCCAGCACAGGAAGAGTTAAGACGTCCGTTATCTATGCAAAAGAGCTTCTCTGAACTCTTTGACCCAACTTGGGTCGAAGACCGTCCTGATTTCTGAAGCACTTATACAGCAAAGAAAAAGTGAGAGACCGCTTCAGATAAGGTTTTACTGCAGGGAAGCTCAAAGGGTCATTAGCTCTGCTTTTTTTTATAGGTCAAAATAGAGTGTGGTTTGTAAACTGCAAATATGACAGTGATGCAATGTTATAAGCAGGGCTGTGGAGTCGGTCCAAAAATCCACCGAATCCGACTCCGACTCCTCAGTTTAGGATTCCACCGACTCCGACTCTGACTCCTCGACTCCGACTCCTCTAATTTGCATATTACAATTTTGTTGATTAAAAGTATGTAACATGAAATTCGTCTCTTAACTGCTAACGCTTAGGAATTTTACAAGACAACTGAAGTGAGAAGGATATGTAGACTACTATATTTATTCCCTTTAGACTAAAACTAGTCCTTGGTAAGAGTACTTGTAAAAGGTACAAACCGGAACAAAGAACATCTATCAGGCCCTATGCAATGTAAGTGTGGGTGCATGTAAGAATGATGTGCAGGTACTCTGCAGGGGAATGAGGAGATTGTAAACAGACAACACCTCTGTGTTCAATGTGCACAGCATTCTCAGTGGATTCCCTGCAGCTCTGTGGGGAGTGCATATGTAGAGTATAGTACTACTGTGTAACAAAGTAAACCTGAGACAGATGAAATTAAACTTTTATACATACCTGGGGCTTCCTCCAGCCGCCTTCAGGATAATCAGTCCCTCGTTGTCCTCCTCCACCACCTGGATCTTCTGCTATGAGTCCAGGTACTTGAGCCAGTCGGGCGTAGTGCGCATGCACACACTCCGCCGCCAGGAGCATACTACACCTGTGCAGCACTATTGCGCAGGTGCAGAATGTTCCTGGCTGTGGGAGCGGCATGCGGCCGGACAGCGCTGACTGGCTGAATTACCAGGACTCATAGCAGAAGATCCGGGTGGTGGAGGACAGCGAGGGACTGATTAGCCTGAAGGGGGCTGGAGGAAGCCCCAGGTATGTATAAAACTTTACTTTTCATCCGTCTCAGTTACCCTTTAATTTGTAGTCACCAAACCAAATTTTAACAACATATCAAATTATTTGATTTCATCAGCAAAGGGAGTGCATACATTTGCATAAATCAGCATCAATGCAGAATTATTTCCATCTCGTTGACCATCTCTATTAGTGACACGGCTACACATCAGGCTTTATTCTTACAGCATAGATGTTATTTAGTATATATAAGAGATTCCTGTGTACACATCATATATACAGTCACAATCAGATATGTATATCTGACCTTAAAAATACTACGGGGACTGCTTTATTGAAGCAGCACAAGTAACTAATTTTGATTGGTTTATTTCATTTTTGTGGACTAAGCACAGCTATTACTGTATATATACTGTATATATACATTATTTTTAATGACTATTATCTGAGAAATAGAACATTTTGTCATATTTTCTATTTTAATTACAGTTACAAATTCATTAGGAGTCGGAGTCGGTGCATTTTTTCCCGACTCCGACTCCAGGCACCCAAAATTGCCCGACTCCACGACTCCGACTCCACGACTCCGACTCCACAGCCCTGGTTATAAGAAAGAAAAAACAAAACAACCTATATAACAAAATAAAAATATGAGACTCTTTCCTTTGCTGCTAATGCTCTTTTACTTATCCATACTACACTTACAATTTATAATATCATACGGTTTTTGTTTTTTTTCGCTTCGGTGTCACTTTAAGGACAACTCTAGGGAGGAAAAGGTTTCTAGATTGAGCATACAAGTTGAACTTTTACTGTCAACAGCATCCTGTTTAGGAGAATTTCTTTCACATGCTTTCATGACAACAAATGATGAGATCTCTCCAGAGTTTATAGCCATGAGATTTTAAAGAGTTTCCAGGGACAGGAACTGAGGGGTAAATATGGCCAATGGGAACACAGAAAACAGTAAAATTCCTATGCAGTGTTCTCCCCAGGCTCTTTTAGCCGGGTGCTCCACCCGGCTAGATTTGGTGACCACCCGGCTGTCATCGGCTCACCTCCTATGCTGTAAGCAGAGTTGTCCTGCATTTTCATCTCAACCCACCCGGCTACTTTTTCATGCCACCCGGCTACTATTTCATGCCACCCGGCTGGAAAAAAATTCTGGGGAGAACACTGCTATGGGTTCCTGCCCCTTAAAGGATACCTGAAGTGACACGTGAAATGATGAGATAGACATGTGTATGTACAGTGCCAAGCACACAGATAACTATGCTGTGTTCCTTTTTGTCTTTCTCTGCCTGAAAGCGTTAAATATCAGGTATGTAAGTGGCTAACTCAGTCCTGACTCAGACAGGAAGTGACTACAGTGTGACCCTCGCTGATAAGAAATTCCAAATATAAAACACCTTCCTAGCAGAAAATGGCTTCTGAGAGCAAGAAAGGGGTAAAAAGGGGAATTTCTTATCAGTGAGGGTCACACTGTAGTCACTTCCTGTCTGAGTCAGGACTGAGTTAGCCACTTACATACCTGATATTTAACGCTTTCAGGCAGAGAAAGAAAAAAAAAGGAACACAGCATAGTTATTTGTGTGCCAGGCACTGTACATACACATGTCTATCTCATAATGTCACCTCGGGTATCATTTAACACACTAACCAAAATTAAACACTTTGCTTAAAGCGGACCCAAACCAAACATTTTTTTAATTAAAAATATTTAGTTGCACCACTCTGACACATACAAAGATAAATAAACACTCCTTCAAGCCTATGCACATTTTAGTGCATGCTTTTCACCCTTCTCTTTTCATAGCTAGGGTTATACTGGGGGCAGCCATTAGCAATTCCTCCATTGCCAGACACCATCTACTCCACCAGTTTGCCGGAAAAATCCCGGCAATTTGAAAGGAAGGGAGGGGTTCCTCCAATAAATATAAAATATTTTATATTTCTCATCATGCAGCTGAAAAAAGGCTGCTATTTATTATTATAATTTAAAAAATAGATTTTATTTCTGAAATCTTGTATTTTTAATTTGGGTCCACTTTAAGTTGGGCATTAAATTATAAACATAAAAAGCAACCTCTGTAAATGCATTACACAGTTTAAAAATTACTACAGTATTTCATTTATCAAGGCTATTACCTTTATCAACATGGCTGTCTGAAACCAAGCCTGACTGCGTTCAATTAAATAAATTCAATTCTTAATCTTGGATCATTGTTTGTATAAGCAGCGAAGCAGGTAATTACTTACAAATGGGTTAATGGACTAGGATAACTTTGTTTTTAATAAATAATGCAATAACTATTCAGTGTAAAATAAATTTATATAAAAAGGTAGCAATCTGAAGGAGGTGACATTAATTCCATACCAATATAAACTTAAGACAAAACTAAATGCAGAGACCAAATGAAGAACCAGCAATGCAAGACAACTGCAGTGAAAGACTGGCAAAGCCTCTTCAGGGAACCCAGTAGTTGTAGATTTGGTAAACTAGCTTTATATAACATGGGATTTTACGTGCAAACAGTGCTTCTCAGCTGAACGGAAACATTTCTCCATTATAACGCATGGCATTTCAAGAGTCCTCACAGCCATCATGTGATAATATTGCAAGTAGCACTGAGTCATTGGAGTAGAATGTGTGATGCCCAGGACAGACAAACAGATTATATAAATTAGAATGAAAGCAACCTGATTTAAAGGGGTTGTAACATCCAAAAAAAACTACCTAAAATAGTGCCCAAAATATAAATGTAAACCCCTTGTTTTTCTAAAACAGGCCCTAAATGTCTCAATTTTTTTTTTTTACACCTGGTCTATGTGCCTTTGCTGAACTGTTGCAAACTTTGCATGGCCAACAGGATTGTAGGAATATTTTTTTTCTTTTGCTACAGTAACCAGCTTAACTCAAAATGCAAACAACAGAAACTTCCCATTTCAGATAAGATCAGGCCACTGACACTGCCCTCCATGTTCTGAACAGCTGTTAAGGCTGGCACTATACAAGATCTATGAAGGCAACAAGATATCCATTAAACTTTTGGACATGTGCTGCCAAGAACCCAGCCAGGGCTGATGCCATCCTAACAAAGAATCTAGCATGTGTTAAAGGGTTCCTGAGATTGTTTAACAATCTGTTGACTGGGTGAAGAAAGCATGATTCATCAGACCAGTTTACCTTCTTCCATTGCTCCATGGTCTAGTTTTGGAGTGCGTGTGGTTCATGTTCCCATTGCAAGAGCTTCTGTTGGACATAGCTTGGCATGGGCACCTTTAACAGCCTGCTACACAGCCCCAAACGTACAAAGCTGTGATGCACTGTATGTTCTCATACTTTTCTCTTATGAGGAGTACTGACTTTTCCAGCACTTGTGCTACAATAACTCTTGTGTTGGTTCAGACCTGGTTGGCTAACATTTACGCCTCACATGCATTAATAAGCCTCAATGGACCAAGACCTTGTCTCTGGTTTACTGGCTGTCCTTCCTTGGATCACTTTCTTAGGTAACTAACTATTACATACCGACAACACCCCCAAAGACTTGCCAGTTTGGAAATGTTCACACCTGGTCATTTAAACCAACGCAGGTTGTCCGTTGGCTAAATCGCTCAGATTCTTACAATGTAAAACAATATTTTGTCTTCATACATAGTCTGTTTTACATAGCATTTTCAGTAAGAGGGCTTTTTGCTTCCTTTTAGCCCCTTACACACTCCTAGGACTAGTTCTGGTTCCACATGAGCTTGCTGGGCAATTTGTAACTCAGATTCTTACATTTACCTTGTTTCCCTCTTCCAAAATATCACCACCTAAAAAAAAGACTGTTCACTAACAGCTAATATCTTGAAATTATAAAAAGAATTGGGCCCGGTTAACATCAGCGTTGAGCGGAACGTACACTGTACAAACTTCCCGGTATGTGAACGGATCCAATGTTAACCAATGGATCGGTTTACATCCATCCGCTTGTACGGATCCGTTGTCCATTCCACTCAGCGGACTAAAAATGCTGCAGGACCTATTTTTCTGGACCGTTGTGCCCAGCGGAACGGAAACGGAAGGTTTTGCAGCTGCATGGGAACAAATAGAAAACTGACAGTTTACAGCACACTGGCGGAAAAACCGGAAAGTTTTTACCTGATCCTGATGGCCAGATCCGTACGGCTGGCTCTGCAAAAAAACGCTAATGTGAACCGGGCCTTACTGTTACCCTCTTCACCCGTCACATTTTAACCTTGTGGTGGCTGATCAGTGTGTGCAGCTTCTCCTTCCTGTTGCATCTGTGCCTTGACATAATTTCATCTGCCATGGCTGTCTTCTGGTACTTGTCTCTCAACATGAAGCGTGGTTTACTGTGTAGTACCTGTCTGTTCATCTGGATCTGGAATTCCCACATGATCTTAATATTTTTCAAGCCCTTCTGTGGAACCTCCCCCCAGGACAATTCCCCTGGTTCTAACTTCAATCTTTGATAGATGTTCTAAATGAAGTTAAAGGAGAACATCTAATGTTAAGTGGGTTGGCAATGCAAGTCTGTGTTCACGTATCACAGATCACTTGCTCGTGCTTAGCATCGGCTCAATGTTATCCAAGTAGAGGAGGTGGATGATGGTATTTAAGCTTTAACACCCTCAGACAGAGATTAATACAGACAGATAATATATCTCATAGTCATGTTATATTATTAAAGTGGGATGAAAGTGGGAATTGACAGCTTTTCTTGGTTAATGGTTTAGGTATTACACCATATGTAGTCTTACTTTTCGAGAAACTGAAAGTAATTAGACTTTCACTAAAAAGCCATTTCATGGCCGTTTGTTTATTATAAACTTTGTACGTAAAAAGCCTGAATCGCAGCTAGGAATTGAGAGAGATGAAGTGTATTTAATTCAAAGCTGTGGAGTCGGAGTCATTTTTGGGTACCTGGAGTCAGAGGTTTTATAAACTCAAAAGTCGAAGACGGATGAATTTTGTACCAACTCCAAAGTCCTGGTGAGTATTAATCTAAGGAGTCGGAGCAATTTTGCGTACGTGGAGATGTTGGTTTCATAAACTGAGCAGTCAGAGACGGATGATTATTGTACCAACTACACAGACCGAATTTAATTGGCCTTATTTCAAGCTGCATAAAGTTTGCATTACATTTTCCCACAGACTAGAATTTTTTGCATCTCACTGACCATCTCTAGGCTTCAAATATAACCGATCCAGTAGCTGCCACGACTATGTCAAGTCAGTGAACACTGACCCGTTTGTGCTTAGGCAGCGGATCTGCATCTAATTGACCATCTCTTAAAGGAAACCTTAAGTCATATTTTAAAACAGGCAGTTTTACTTACCTGGGACTTCTACCGGCCCCCTCCACTTGCCCTGTGCCAGTACTCAATGATCCTCCGGGCCCCCGCCTCAGCGCTGTTTAGTTTTCGCCGTCTATTACTGTGCAGCGCTGCGATCAGCAGCAGCGCTGCACTGGGGACGGCTGTCCCCCTGGGGGACAAGAGAGCGATCGGCTCTCATAGGCAGAAGCCTATGTGGCTGTTGCGAGGGAGGGAACAAAAAACACTGACAATAATATTTATTTAAAAAAAAAAATATCCCTTTAAAGAATAACTGCTCCGACAGCGGCTGTGTGACCATCTGCATGTCAACTTTTAACCCCAATATGCCTGAGGAGCATATTCACAGTGGTTAAGTGACTGACCAACTGCACATGCACCACTCAAGCACATCCAGGTCAAAGGTCACTGACTTGACATAGTCCTGGCCACTAACAAAGTACTTATCTTAAGCCTGGAGATGGTCTTTGAGATGCTAGTAAACAGAATCCTATTGTAGTTTCTATATGTTTCATGCCTTCTCAGTGTCATAGCTGGGCATGCCTTAATCAGTAACAAAGAAGTTCTCCCCGATGCAATATGATGGTGAGCATGAGGATTGTGGGGGTTTGTAATTTGCACCTCCCTCCTTGGAGGGTTTCTGTCTCATCAGTCACTCCCTGCTTCAGTACAGCCAGAGCTGAGTTGTAAGATGTCCAAAAGGCTTATACAGGCAACCACAACATATGAAATCACACTGGACCCAAAAAGTACTAGCAGTGACAAACGAAGCAAAAAAACCAACAACTATCAATAAATAATTTAGTGTGCAATTCAATAAAGCAGCTCCAGAAGCTTATCATTTAGCCCTACAGAAGCATTTACCTGCTACAGAATAGCTGCATTTTTTTTTTTACACTAATCTCTGACATAACTGTACTGAACACAGAATCCCCAATACACAGTAATTATACAGCACAAAGTATTTACTCTGAATTTAACTAAACATTAGCTATTTATGTGAAAAAAATCAGAATTGTGGGCATACAACTAAAATAACCTGTATGGACAACACACGTACAGTATCCCCCTCCCAGAATGTCCACACTGGTTCCTGATCCTGCTAATAGGTTTGAGAATTAGTGGCTTGCATTGTGCAGCATTAGGCCAAAACACATTTAATGCCCAACTAAACCTGAGCAGCATAAATTATGAATAGAAGCGCAGATCTCTTCCATAGTAAGAAAGAAGAGACGAAAAAAAAACCAAAACACTTATTTCAGATTCAGGCTACAGCAGAGCAGTACGCTGCATTGACATTGGAGTCTGCATCTTAATATAGAAGAGGATGGGAACCAGACCATTCAGCAGCCAAGCAGAAGCAGCTGTCACTGCAGCACAGCATATCGCTCTGCAGCCAAATGGAAGCCACTGTCACTGCAGCACAGTAGATTGCTCTGCAGCCAAGCGGAGACCGCTGTCACTGCAGCACAGCCAACCGTTCTACAGACAAGCGCAAACCGCTGTCACTGTAGCACAGCAAACTGCTTTGCAGCCAAGTGGAAACCGCTGTCACTGCAGCACAGCACACTGCTCTGCAGCCAAACGGAAACAGCCATCACTGCAGCACAGCACACTGCTTTGCAGGCAAGTGGAAGCCGTTGTCACTGCAGCACAGCACACTGCTCTGTAACCAAGCGGAAGCTGCTGTCACTGCAGCACACCAAAATGCTCTGCAGCCAAGCGGAAACTGCTGTCACTGCAGCACAGCAAACTGCTCTGCAGCCAAGTGGAAGCCGCTGTCACTGCAGCACAGTAAACTGCTCTGCAGCCAAGTGGAAATGGCTGTCACTGCAGCACAGCAAACTGCTCTGCAGCCAAGCGGAAACCGCTGTCACTGCAGCACAGCAAACTGCTCTGCAGCCAAATGGAAGCTGTTTTCACTGCAGCACAGCAAACTGCTCCGCAGCTAAGAACCGGCCCTGCAGCTAGAATTGGCCCTGCCACTCTGCAGCACAGCAAAAGCCACTGTCAGCACACATTACTAAAGCCAAGCAGAGGCCACTGTCACTGCAGCACAGCAGAGCGTTCTGCAGACAAGTGGAAGTCACTGACACTGCAGCACACCACAGCACTCTACACCCAAGTGAAAGCCACTGTCACTGCAGCACAGCAGACCGCTCTACATACAAGCGGAAGCCACTCTCACTGCAGCAGAGCAGACCCTTTGCAGATGCCACTGCAGTACAGCAGCCATTCCACAGTCAACCGGAAGCCACTATCACTGCAGCACAGCAGACCACTCTACAGACAAGCAGAAGCCACTGTTACTGCAGCACAGCAGACCATTCTACAGACAAGCGGAAGCCACTATCAATGCAGCACAGCAGACCACTCTACAGACAAGCGGAAGCCACTATCACTGCAGCACAGCAGACCGTTCTGCAGACAAGCGGAAGCTACTGTCACTGCAGCATAGTAGACCTTCTGCAGACAAGTGGAAGCCAGAATAACTGTTAGTGATTGTACTGGTTGACTGTTTTAGTAATGATCACAATGTTTCTGTATGGCAGACATGTCCTGTTATATGGAGAGGAAAGGATGAGTTTGTGGCATTGAACAATATAAAATGACTTTTATGTTGATTGTTTAGTAATTCACCATTGTGGAATGCTGAACATCATTGTGGGAAACCAGTACTGTCATTACAGTTTTACCCAAGCAGTGTCGGGACAGGGTTCTCCAGCACCAAAAGTCGAGGTTATAAAGTGTGCTCGCCCTCCTAAATTTTGCCTGATCCAGTATAGACAGCAAATATGGATTTTAGTTATTACCTGGTACATCACAACTAAAGCACTGCAGCACTGCTATCCCATTTGTCCAAAACTAGTGATAAGTGGAACTGGGGCTCACTGATGTGACAAACACATATTCAGGTTCATCGTGCTAGGGCAATGTAAAAATAACTTACTTCAATGGAAAAGTGCAGATCCACATAGAAATTGCACCACAAGTTATGTTACAGCCAACTGAAGGACTCAGGTGTGAATAAGCACCATTTGTTCATTTTATTATCACTTTGTTTAAGGTTTAAACAAGGACTCTAACTTCTTGTGCTTCGGGTGAAAATAGGATGCTTTCACCACATCAGAACTCACATCTCTGCTGTGGTAAAATTATCCTATCTTCACCTGAAGAACATCGCAAAAATCAAGCACCTCATCCCCCCAGAAGATCTGCCAACTTTAGTTCATGCCTTCATTACATCCCGACTGGACTACTGCAATGCTCTCTACACCGGCCTTCCAAAAAAGGACTTGTACCGCCTACAGCTGATACAGAATACTGCTGCCAGACTGTTAACCAACCAACCCCGTCACTGCCACATAACACCATTTAAATGTATTTATAAAGCGCCAACATATTATGCAGCGCTACACAATCTGGGCCCTGGATACATGAAAGAAATGTTACAGCTGCAAAGCAATCCCTGCAATCTCAGTTCCACAGGTTCTAATCTAGTCATACCCAGAGTCCACCTGAAAACTTATGGGGTCCCAGAGCCTTCTGTCATGCTGCTCCTACGGTATGGAACTCCTTACCTCAACAGATCAGGACAGCTCCATCTCTGGACGTGTTTAAATCCATACTGAAAACCCACCTGTTTAGTTTGGCATTTGCAGAAATATAATTTGTCTTGTGTAAATACTTCATCCTACTACCAACTATTTAATCTGAGAAAGCCTAAGTGCTTTGAGTCCTATGCGAGAAAAGCACTATAGAAATATTATTGTTATTGTTGTGCTGGTATGATGGGTTTTAAATGCCACAATTCTTTTTCATTTTTTGTTTCATATGCTGGTAAGATGGTGTTTACTGTCATCTAGGAAGATGGTTTAAATGCCGCAATTGTCTTTAGCTTAGAACTAATGGTGCATGTAGTCAGCACGGTCACCTTTAAACTCGGGATTTATGATGTCTGCCCATCACCAGAGTCTGTTTAATGTTATGTTTTGGGAAACTGTTGAAGTGACAATTAAAGAGAACCCGAGGTGTGTTTAAAGAATGTTATCTGCATACAGAGGCTGGATCTGCCTATACAGCCCAGCCTCTGTTGCTATCCCAAACCCCCCTAAGGTCCCCCTGCACTCTGCAATCCCTCATAAATCACAGCCATGCTGTGAGGCTGTGTTTACATCTGAAGTGTCAGTCTCAGCTGCTCCGCCTCCTCCTGCATAGCTCTGGTCCCTGCCCCCGTCCCTTCCCTCCAATCAGCAGGGAGGGAAGGGATGCAGGCGGGGACTGGAGTTCTAGAGGAGGCGGGGAGAGCAGCAGACTGACACTATAGAGATAAACACAGCCAGCTCTGACAAGCTGTTTGTCAGCAGCATGGCTGTGATTTATGAGGGATTGCAAAGTGCAGGGGGACCTTAGGGGGGTTTGGGATAGCAACAGAGGCTGGGCTGTATAGGCAGATCCAGCCTCTGTATGCAGATAATATTCTTCAAACCCACCTCGGGTTCTCTTTAAGGCATTTAATTACATTTATGTCTGCTAAAGAATGTTTATGCTCTGTTTGTCAGTATACATATAAGCTGTATTTTTTACATTTTGTCAGTATATGCAGGAACCAAGCCCAACAATGGCTTATTATTAGCCGAAAACCTCACTTTTTATGTATCTCTAAGTTAGCCAATAAATGGTACCATCCTGATCCAAAACTTCTTGCTTTTACTGATGGCTAACATGGTACAACACTCTCTCCCCAGGCTCTTTTAGGCGGGTGCTCCACCCGGCTAGTTTTAGTGAGCACCCAGCTGTCACCGGCTCACCTCCTCCTATGCTGTAAGCAGAGTTGCTCACAGAAGCACCGGCCCTGCATTCTCTCATCTCGCCCCACCCGGCTACTTTTTCATGCCACCCGGCTGGAAAAAAAATTCTGGGGAGAACACTGTACTTCTTTTACCATTTTGTGAAATTTGTCCGATTTGAACAAAGTGTGTAGTGTAAATGGGGTCAGCAAGGCAAAGCTGTTTCTGCAGGATATGTTGGCACTTGAAAGTAAACAATAGCCGGAGCGCTGCAAGTTGTCAGTGTCTGTTCTAGACGGTTGGTACAGAAAGGCACAAGCAGAAAAGTTTCAGAGAATGTCTATTTTTTACAAAGTTACACATCTCAGCCTAAACAGTACAATCATTACATACAGGCTATCATCACCGCTGCTAGAGTCTTCATACCATAAAATGTTACAATGGAAGTGCACAGAATATGCTTTGCTGCAGGCTTAGGCAAGCTGTGACAGTTCAGTTGCTGCTGAATAGAGATGTTGGCAATTCGGAAATGATATCCCCCACAAGGAAACTATCCAAAACTATCTGCAGACAACACTGAAACCAGATGCTTATTTTAGACCTTAAAGCCTTGAAGTGTTAGTTATGATCCTTCAGGGAGGTACTTTATGATCCTTTGTACACAACTTTCGTGTGATTGGTTTTCGCGGTGTTACTGCATTTTCCTGACAGTTCATATGTATAAATCCATCAAGGAAAGTTAATGGCGGCACATGGGGGACTAGGAGGGGTTAACAGCTGCACTGCATAAGGTATTGCAGTCATTACACCCCCCCCCCATCATGGTCCACAGGTGCAGCTATTAACTCTTCCTGATCCCCAATTGCACTCATTAAAGAGGAGCTGTCAGCCATACTATCTCAGAAAAACATATATAAGTAGATAAATACTTGCTCTACTTTCATGACATGTATATTGCACTGTCCACGTTTTGAGTTTAGTGATTTTTCTACAGTAAAAAAAGAGAAAATCCTTCTTAGCATTTCCCATTTTAACTGTGGATATTTTGAGGCCAATCCTGAGGTCATATCCTCCCTTACTCTCCTCTGCCTGATTGTGTATACATTTCCCGCCCTCCAATATAGAAAGTGCATTGTCTCAGCATGAGAAATACTGGCCAATCAGAGAGTAACAGAGGTGTAGGAGGGGAAACAGGAGGGGAAGTCTGCAGCCAATCAGGCTGCATTAATGAAGTCTGAGGGGAATTAGAAAAGCAAAAAATGACAACCCAGCATGCCTTGCAACTACCTTTTTGTGTACCAAATAAGGGACAGGTAAACTGGGGAATGATCATGTATCATTTATTTAATCTCGGTAATCAATATATGTCCCTCAAACCAGCAACCCCCCCCCCCACACACACACAGTAATAAGTGTGGCCAGTGTCTGTTGAACCCCCCCCCCCCCCCCCCAGTCATTAATGTGGCTAGTGTCTTGCCTGCTCGGTAATCAATGTGGCTAGTATCTGTACCCAAATAAATCACGAGGCGGCACACCACTGGCTGCAAAGATGCGTGTATTATGAAACAGAAGCACTACATGTTACGGAAAATCCTTCATCAGGTGCATGTTATGCACCTGATGAAGGATTTTCCGTAACATGTAGTGCTTCTGTTTCATAATACACGCATCTTTGCAGCCAGTGGTGTGCTGTCTCGTGATTTATTTGGGTGTTACCAGGAGACCGTGTGAGCAATCCGGTCGAGGCTCGGCATCGGCAAACTCCAGGACTTTCAATACCTGGCATTGCTACCGTGGAACTCCAATATTGGTTTAGTATATGTACCCCTCTCCAACATTTTTTTTATATTTTCTCTTTTAATTGCAGTTTACATTTAGCAGGAGTAGGAGTATTTTTCCCCAACTCCAGGTCCCCAAAAATTGCTCTGACTCCTCAACCCTGGGAGTAAGGAGAAAGAAACATGACCCAGCACGTGGCTATGGAATAGGTATGCACACTCCTCACATGCAGGGGGGGGGGGGGGGGGGGGGATTTACAGAGGAAAGTGTACCTATATATGGAAAAGGCACGCTGTGATTACCATTGTCCACATGGTGTCCTTATGATGGGAGATATGTCACCAAACATCTGGTCTGAAAATTAGATCAGAACAAATGTAGTGGAAAAGGGCTCTTCGTGTAGTTATACTTAAAGGGAACCTAAAGAGAGAGGTATATGGGAGGTTGCCATATTTAAGCAATACTAGTTACCTGGCAGTCCTGCTGATCCTCTAATGCTAGGTACACACCATACAATTTTCTGGTAGATAGATGGTTCGTAGATAATTTCTGTCATGTTCAATCTTTTTTTCGATTTTTTTCTGGTCGATTTCTCATAGAAGTGAATGGAAACCAATTTGGAAATTGATCAGAAAACGATTGGAAATGAATCGAACGGAAGATTGAGCAGAAAATTGTATGGTGTGAACCCAGCATAACCGTTTTAGCCATAGACCCTGAACAAGCATGCAGCAGATCAGGTGTTTCTGACACGATTGTCAAATCTGAAAAAAATAGCTGCATGCTTTTTTTCCTGGTGCCATTCAGACACTATTGCAGGCAAATAAACCAGCAGGGCAGCCAGGCTACTTTGTTTAAAAGGAAATAAATATGGCAGCTCCCATATACTTCACTTTAGGTAACTTAAGTGTTGCTGAAAGGTCTTAAAATAGGCTCGCTACATTACGGATTCCCATTTTGATCCCATTTAACAGGATAGCATATCTCTCCTATTTACAGTATAAACTGGCTCCTCACAAGCAGGTAGTCCCATACTCACTGTATGGTGAAATTGTGGCAACCATCTGCTCACGAATGATGACCAATGCAGGGAGACAATTTACAACAACCACACAGAGTAAAAGCAAAAACTTCAGAAGCAGTGGCAATATTTTAAAAGCACATTTTTCAAGCAGAGGTCAGTACACTTGGTAGCTAGTTTACAATTTGAATAAGCACAGAGTAACACTTTTTATCCTACTTACTGGGGTGTCTCTCAAAAAGTCTAAAATCAATCATGAAAAGAAATTGCATTTCTTCTAACAGTGACCAAGATCGCCCTCAGTAGAATTCTCTGGTCAGATGCTCTGTAAAGCTAACAATGACCAGAGAATTTATTGACTTCTATTGTGTAAAGCTTACAAGTGGTCCCTGCTAGCTGAGAATAAGGCGTACAAGTACCGGTAATAAAGGCCTCTGGGAAAAAAAGGGCCGCTAGTAGAATATGGGCTAGTTGCCGCTAGTAGAATATGGGCAAATTTATCAATACTCTACTACTTTCCTTTGATAGTAAAATATCGGTAATGTTTACCGATATTTTACAATGACCAAACCAAACCCTATTCTCACACAGAGCCTTCCCTCCACTGCTTTACCGATGCCTAACCCTAATCTTCTTGTGGCCCCTCCCTTTTCTCCAGCAAAACCGCAATCAGCAGCTAAAAATGGAATTTTGGTTGCCCGGATATTGCCGCTATAAAAATGTATGGGCACCCAAAATTCCATCTATTATGGTTTAAATTATATATTGTTTTCACTGTTGTACTTTATTATGAATTATTTATTACTCCGCCACTGAAACTGGGTTCTACGGCAAGGCTATTACTGGTATATCGAGCCTACCAAGGTACATTTTAATTGACAGTATACCAATAGTGCAGTATATTGCATGCAATAATATTGTGAAAGTACAAATTAGCCAGTCACAATGTTGTAGTTTATGATGTGATTTTGTTGTTTTTAATCACTTATGTTTTGATATGGTTTGTGAATCAAATTGTTGTTCCTCATAAATATGTACACAACACACCTATACATATATCATTTTTGCTATGATATATCTCACGTATTTGAGCGACTGGAGGTCGACTGAAGTTCTCATTAATAGTTACGGAAGTGTTTCTTCATTCTGTTATGACTTAGAACCCTAAGGCCATGTTCAAAGTGGCCATTCAGTTCCCTGTGATAGCAGGAATGCAAGGGATCGGGACATCGGCACTGACCGTTATCTGCGCATTTTGTTGTGTACAGTAATTGAACCGTATGCTATGCACATGCAGTGCGTTACCATACCGCAACAGCCACACTGTGAACGGTGCATAGGTGGTGCATTGCAGTGAGATAAGCCGCATTACAAAGCGACCATTGCACCGCGCCCTAACGCAGCACTGTGACCAAAGCCTAACAGTCTGAAATGTGTTAAACGCCTCAATGAAGCATTGTTTTTTCTGTAAAGTCTGATGTTTCCTTTAACAACAACAGAATGCTTGGTAACATCTCTATTGCCCCTCCTTGTGTTTGACATTTCTGAGAAAACCTTTAACCCCAAACTGCCATGGCTAGCTTCTAAAGTCCAATTTCAGGGAAAAAAAACGTTCTGAATTTTGTGAACTAGGATGGTCAATGAGATAATAATAATTCCAAGCTGATCCAAATGTTATGCTAATTTTATGCAAATTTATGCAGCCTGAAAACGGACTAATTAAATGCAGCAAGTCCACTTCCAAGCGGCGCACGTTTGCATAAAATTAGCATAAGATGACTTACTAGTATCTCATTGACCATCCAGATTATGAAACTTTTGGTTTTTTTTATACTTGTCTGTCCCTCTACTGAAGTGATTTCCCTTCATTTTATGTTCCTAAGACATCTATAGAGCTTTGTGGCTCTAATATGAAAATCGGTAGTCTCATGGACAGGAAATACGGACAGCAATTTATCACGGATTCTAACTTTTCCCGATCCTACGAATGCATAAGTGAATAGAAGCACCCAGGGAAGTGAATAGTTAAAAACAATTGAAGAAGCAGCATGAATAGGTACACTTAAATCCCAAAAAAACCACACTCCCTTCGGGCTCTTTTCCACTACGGCGTTTGTGATGGCTGAATCGCAAAACCGCAAACCGCTAGTGATTTTCAAATCACTACGGTTTGCTTTTTAACATAGGAATCGCGGTAGGCCATTTCCACTACCGCGATTCGTTTTTTAGTCAATCGCGATCGCGCCGCGGAACGATTATTGCCGCGATTTTGCTATGCAGTGCATAGCATAGCAAAATCGCGATCACAAACGTCGGGTAATCGTCGTGAAATTTAGCACTTTTGCTGAATCGCAATCGCTAGCGTTCAGCGTGAACGCTAGCGATTGCTAGTGGAAAAGGGCCCTTCCAGTCTTTTAACTCTGTTAATCCCCCGGGTGCCTCTGTCTACTCCTCTTATTTCCTCTTTGAGGAACACCTTTCTGACACTACAAAAGTCAATGTAGTAGTTGCTTTCCTCTTACAGCCAAATTTCTCACAAATAGACACACAGGACTGCTAATAATTTAAGAGGACTAATGCTACGTACACACATGCGACAACGATCGTTCGTTGAGAACGACGAACGAACTTTTAATTGATGAAAGAACGACCTAAGTAAAGATAGTTTTAAAAGGTGTGTAACGATCTGATCGTTAGAACGAAAGTTACATCACGTAAAGCAACTATTGCGCCTGCGCATAAAAATGAGAAGTTTCACAGAGAAATAGTGAAATGCGCATGTCAAGCCTAGTACGAACGACCGTTTCCAACGATGTACTACTTTTGCAAACGATCGTCGTTGGTTAAAATCCGCCGAGACAGAACTTTCTTTGGTAGCGATTTTGGCTCGTTCGTCGTTTGAGTACTCGTGATTCAAATTAAGTTTTAGGGCCTGTTTCCACTAGAGCGACTCTGCGTGCGTTTTCTGCATGTAGATTCGCATAGCCAATAACAGTCAATTGGGCTGTTTCCACTTGTCAGGAAATCTGTGCGGTGGACTGTGCAGAAATAATCTGCAGAGCCATCAGAATTTGCACAGCGCAAGGCTAGTGTGCAATTTGCATGTAATGTATTTAAGAGGAAATTTGCATGAGTTTTCGCTCTGCAAATTTTCCATGCGAATTTGCATATGTTTTCATGTAAAAGCACACAGGCACTGACATGGTTAAAAACGCATACTTACAAAAATACACAAAAACACATGCGAATTTGCATACAAACGCATACGAATTTGCATCTGCATGCAAATTCATTTATGCGTTTTCCGCAAAGAAATCGCACCAAACTAGTGGAAACGGGCCCCAATTGTTGCAGGTGTGTGGCGGGGATACAAGGGGTTATTTCCCCATAATTCCGCTGTCTGCCCTGCGTTCCAAAGAGCTTACACGCGTCCTATTGGTCGCATTGCAAGCCTCACACCGGACCACTTCCTCCTTCAAGCTCTTTGGAACGCAGGGCGGATGGCGGAATTATGGGGAAATAACCCCTTGTATCCCCACCGCACACCTGCAACAATTCAACTTCATTTGAATCACGAGTATACTCGTAATAGCCTCCGGCTATCTCCCAGTAAACCTGTGCGGGGTGGGCGGGGGGGTCAAGCTTACCTGTCTGACGTCTTCTTCGTCTGTCCCTGGCACCTCCACGATGCGGTCCACGCGCATCACGTGACTACAAACACTTCCTCCTTCAACCCGGGAAGGAGAAAGTGTTTGTAGTCACGTGACCACCGCGTGGAACGCATCGTGGGAGGTGCCAGGGATGGATGAAGAAGACGTGAGACAGGTAAGCTTGACCCCCTGCCCACCCTGGACAGGTTTACTGGGAGATATCCGGATAGCAACTATCCGGGTGTCCCCGGATCAGGATTTGAGCAGCCCTAATTATCACTGATTGTGGCAGAGCAAGAGTGCATTTTCTGGACTGCCAGGTGTGCTGGAAAATGGAGGCACAGGAATCCCGTGGCCATGTGACCATAACTTTTCATCAAAACTAGTCAACTAAAAATGTTTAAGCCCGGTGACAGGTTTTCTTTTTCTTTTAAATAATGTGAAAAAGGGTTGTTGAGTTTATTGCTGTCCATGTCCACTTCCTGTTCCTGGAACACCCATGAAGCTTTGTGGCTCTATGACCACTGGTGGTCCCTTAAACAGGACATGAGGAACAAACCTCTTCCTCACACTACAAAGAATGCTTTAAGGGCCCATTCACACTAGAGCGTTTTGCCGCAAATTCAGCAAAATGCTCAAACGATAGCGCTTTTTAAATGCGCTAGTGTACTAAAACCCTATGGGCCCGCAAATCGCCCAAAATCGCAAAACGTAAATGCGTCGCCTGCACCATTTTCAGGCGATTTCCCAGTGATCGCGGAAAAATCGCCGCAGCGTTCAGTGATTTTTCCACATGAAATCGCGGAAAAAAAGCACTCCTGCAGAACTCCGGCAAAAATCGTCAGCGTTTTACAAACGCAAGTGTGAATGGGCTCTAACTGCTGCTGATTCTGCACTCTGGGTGATCACTAGATGTGATGGGACAGCACAAATATAGCACAAATATACAATCAAATCTACATCTATAGTGAAAAACAGTGCAGATACTGATGGAAATTGTGCTAGTTCCTGTCTATTAAAGCTACCGTATATACTCGCATATAAGCCGACCCGCATATAAGCCGACCCCCCAACTTTTCCCTGAAAAAACAGGGAAAAATGATTGACCCCCATATAAGCCGGGGGTAGGAAATGCTGGATTGGTGCAGCCCCCCAGTGTGTCCCAATATAGCTAGTATAGTGCCCAGTATAGGTAGGTAGTGTCCAGTATAGCTAGTATAGTGCCCAGTATAGCTAGTAAAGTGCCCAGTATAGCTAGTAAAGTGCCCAGTATAGCCAGTATAGTGCCCAGTATAGGTAGGTAGTGCCTCAGTTTAGCTAGTATAGTGCCCAGTTTAGCTAGTATAGTGCCCCAGTATGGCTAGTAAAGTGCCCAGTTTAGTTAGTATAGTGCCCAGTTTAGCCAGTATAGTGCCCAGTTTAGCTAGTATAGTGCCCAGTTTAGCTAGTATAGTGCCCCAGTTTAGCTAGTAAAGTGCCCAGTTTAGCCAGTATAGTGCCCAGTTTAGCTAGTATAGTGCCCAGTTTAGCCAGTATAGTGCCCAGTTTAGCTAGTATAGTGCCCCAGTATGGCTAGTAAAGTGCCCAGTTTAGCCAGTATAGTGCCCAGTTTAGCCAGTATAGTGCCCAGTTTAGCCAGTATAGTGCCCAGTTTAGCTAGTATAGTGCCCAGTTTAGCCAGTATAGTGCCCAGTTTAGCCAGTATAGTGCCCAGTTTAGCGAGTATAGTGCCCAGCATAGGTGGGTAGTGCTCCCCCCCCCCCCCCCCCCCCGCTATTTTACCTTCTTAGACAGCGGCCGCTTCCTAATCCGCGTTCCTCTTCTTTCTCAGAGTGTCAGTGTATCACAGCAGCGCGCCAGGCGCTGCTGCTGTGACGATGCAGGGGGCAGGAAATAGCGCGGCTCCCTATAACGGCGATCTGTATCGCCGTTACCAAGGGAACCGCTCTTTCCTGCCCCCTGCATCGTCACAGCAGCAGCGCCCGGCGCGCTGCTGTGATACACTGACACTCTGAGAAAGAAGAGGAACGCGGATTAGGAAGCGGCCGCTGTCTAAGAAGGTAAAATAGCAGCGGCGGCCGCGGGGGAAGCGGGGAGGGGGGGAGCGGGGCGCGGACCACCCGACCACCCACCACTAGACCACCAGGGAAGACTCGCATACAAGCCGACCCCCCAACTTTTGACCCCCTTTTTGGGGGTCAAAAATTCGGCTTGTATGCGAGTATATACGGTATTAAAGGATAACTAAAGTGAGAAAAATATGGAGGCTTCCATATTTATTTCCTTTTAAACAGTACCAGTTGCTTGGCAGTCCAGCTGATCTATCTGGCTGCAGTAGTGTCTAAATCACCCACCTAATCTTGTCAGATCTGACAATCTCAGAAATGCCTGCTCTGCATATGCTTGTTCAGGGTCTATGGCTAAAAGTATTAGAGGCCGAGGATCAGTGGGAAAGCCAGGCAACTGGTATTGCTTAAAAGTAAATAAACATGACAGTCTCCATATCCCTTTTATTTCAGTTGTCCTTTTATATATAATTTAGTAGTGTGAGAGGTATTCAACCTTAAGTGTCAGTGGAGAGTGAGTAGTATTAAAACAACTTTGAAGGGGGTGACAGCATCAATCGGTAGCCTTGAGTTCTGGCCCTGCAGCCGGCATATCAAACTCACAGAAAACAGGAATATATTAAAGGAAATCTAAAAGAACAAACAAAAATGAGTTTAAGCTACCTGGGGCTTCTACTACCCCCTTGGAGCCGCCCTGTGCCCGCGCCATCACTAAGCCATCCTGCAGTCCCCCGCAGCGACCCTCTTCCGGCCGACCGGTGAGTCGATGGGCCACTGCAGTAGAGATTTTACTTTTTACTGCGCATGCGTAGAGTGCTCCCGGTCATGGGAACGCGATCAGGGGCCACGCATCAAAATGAAAGGTAGCTGCGGGCAACCGGAGTATCGCTTTGGAATGGCGCAGGCATAGGGCGGCTTCAGGGCACTGATAGAAGCCCCAGGAAAGTTAAGCTCATTTTTGTTTGCGCAGTTCAGGTTCACTTTAAGAGGTACATTTTTCCATTTGTAAGAAAGATTTAAAGTGTACCAGAGAAGTTGTAAAATCCCTCGGTCTGCCGTTTGGCCGCGATCAGCCCCGGTAGTAGGCTCAGTGAGGTCCTGTCTGGGTCTTCTGCGCATGCACGGACCTCCCACCCATGCGCAGTAGACCCGGACTGTTGTGACTGAGCCTATTACTGGGGCTGATTGCCGCTGAACGGCAGACCGCGGGAGAATGGCGTGGGACTCGCACGTGTTTATGGGGAAGGAGGAAGTCCCAGGAGAATATCAAATCTTCCTTTTACAGCAGCTCTGGCTTCCTTTAAATGTACAAATTAAAACTAGAAAGCATTAGGGGGAAGGTACCCCAGACTACCTCTCCACTTACAGCCCTCGTCTCTATTGAGATTTACTGAACTGTGATTATCTTATTGCAACAGCAGTTTACTACCGATTTTACTTCATCAAATCAAAGACTAAACAAATATTCCTCTGTACTGGTCAAACATCAGACTAATTAACAAAGTACAGTGTAACAATACAGGGGGAGCTGATACATCAGATCTGGGTAGATTGTGGTAGAAAGACAAAAGGTGGCCACACACCATACAATTTTTTAAATATCGGTTCAATTCAAGAATAGCAATCAATTTTTCTGACTGATTGTAACAATTCAAAAATCTGACCAATCTACCAGACACCTATGTTCAATTTTCCTCCAATCATGAATTCAATAATTGAAAGCTCAGAAAAAAAATTGATTGGAACTGTACATCAAGTAATTGACAATACATCATACACCATCTTGATAAAGCTGGTATGAAATTTCCAACATGTCCAATCTCCAAAAAAAAAAAAAAAAAAAAAAAGCGGGAAATCCGATTAGATTTCTCTATTGAAAACAAAGAAAAGCTCTCGATTTTTTGGGGACAACCGATCGTAATTATCGAATTGGTGAAAAATTTGATCTTTTAATTGTATGGTATGTGGCCACCTTAAGTCCAGATTCTCATGCTATACTCAGTACAGGTAGGTGTGCATGTGCTTCCATATCACGTAACCTGACAGTTTGGGTTGTCATTGGATTCACCTGGAGCTCGTGGGCAGACAATGGTTAAAAGGTTCAGCAGTTTGGCATGCCTGCCTTATGCGATAGAAGACACTTTATATCTCTGTCCTAACACACAAATGGTACAAAGATATTAAGCAAAATATATTTAAATTATGCTAAAAATATTCCAGTGGTTGACAGTTCTTTTAAATACTATCATCAATATATTACATTTTTCCACTTAGAAAAATATTGCATTACATTTGGTTGAAACCAAATTAGCTACTTTTATAACAAAAATAAAATGAACATATATTACAAACAGAATGTCTCTATTCCAATCACATTCTACAGGAAGGATACAGCCATCTCGATGTTATTTTAAGGAGCACCCAGGCAATATCAAGTTTAAATTTCAGGACACAATTAGCATAATTCATTACGCTAACTGATACATCCATCTTGAGCAAAAATCCAAATATCTGGCTCCTGACGTGACTCCGTTTAGAGCCGTTAGAGTCCACAGATTTCCACAGAGAGTCAACATCTCCATTTGTAGATGATGTGTCCTGCTTCTGGAGATTACAACATGTAGTGGAGTGGCAGAACCATAAAAATGGATGACTTGCTGCAACAGGTTATTATGTAATGCTCTGACGCAGTGACAGCTAGTCACAACCTAAAAGAGCCGCAAGCTCTAAAATGGACCCTACAAAATATTTTAAGCTACATACTAACTGATCCACATTTGGACTAAAGCACTAGATATAACGTTCCATCCATGATACTTTTCCACAGCTCCAGTCAGAAGACTACTGTCAATATAATCCAGGCTTTGAACGCTGGTTGGGCTATTTATATTTATGGATTGCAGGCTTCCGTGGGTCTTTTACTAGAAGGACCAGGTGCGTCATGATTTTCACCGTGTCTTGAACAAGATGCGCAAACTGCACCAGAAAGGCGCTTTAGACCTTTCTGGAAAACACTGTTGGACATGCTGTAGATGACACAGTTACAGAAACTATTGCTGATGGCTAACCAAGTGGTGAAGAATGAGGCCGTGTGGCTGGAATACACTTTGGAACTCTCTAAAAGGAAGTAGATTATGTAGGGCAACCAAAGAATATAGAAGACACTAGTAATACGAAAAAGAACTGTTGCATATCGTTTCTCTGGGCTAGGTTGTGGCTGGGTTGAGTCACTGTCTGTAGTGCTGAATCGTACACGTCTGTCGTTGATCTCCTTTGTGTGCTGCTGGCAAATGCGGAAAATGTTGAAATACGTGAAACAAACAGTAGTAGCTGCTGGGGCATAGAGCATGACTACAATAAAACATGTGAAGTAAGGGTTTGTGTTCCATGAGTCAGCACATGACTGGAAGACATCTCCATGGTAACCTGGTTTCCCCCATCCTAAAAATGCAGGTAGGAATACAGCACTTGAGTATATCCATAGCAGCAGAATGCAGAAACGCAGACGGCACGCGGTAACTAATGTGTTGTACTTTAGTGGTTTAGTTATTGCTATGTACCGGTCAATACTGATGCAGGCCAAAGACGTCATGGAGACACTTTTCAGTACAGATACTACGTAACCAAACATTCTGCACACTATGTACTCTGGGAGAATGTCACTTCTGTGAAGCAACGAGAAAGATGGTACCAAACAACTAACTCCAACTAGAAGGTCGGCATAAGCCATTGTCTGGATAAAGTAGCTGGTGGTGTGGTGGTTGAGCAGAGGGGCACAGTGGAAGACAAAGATAACTATTACATTGCCTGAGATGATTAGTACAGTCAGGAAGATGATGATTCCCACTTCCAGAAGGCAAACTGGAATGGCTTCATGAGATCCAACACCCAGGAGACAGAACGGACTGCTGCTGTTGCTGGTAATTCCCTCAGAAGAAGAGTTCATCTTTAAATCTCCAAAGAGAACAGAATCATGCCTGCGTCTCGGTCTTAATTCTGCAGAGGATCCTGGAGACGTGCTGGATCTGTTACCTTTAATGCCAACTGCTGCGCCAATCTCCTGCCATGTTAGGACAGGGGAGAAAGCTCTATAAAGGACCTTAGGACAAAAAGGTGCAGTCATCAGGAAGCTTGGGTCATGTGGGCACTCTGTCCTCTATCCGAGGCAATCCCACTCCATCATTACACTTCCACAAGAGACATCAGAGTAGCTGAGAGGAAAGAATGTGACAATGTTTGTACAGTATCCAGTCAATAAATGCATCCTTGCATTTTCATAGTTGCTGCATCTCAGTGGTCTTTCCCTAAGATTCCTGTGAGACATCTTATAAACTTTCACATTAAAAAAATAAGCTGCCCTATACTGAATCCAAAAATACCTTCACATCTATGCCTAAAGCATTATTTAGCACAGTTCTGCAGCCTTGTAAATCATCTACGCTAAAGAATACAGCTAGGATTAGTCTATTTTTTCCATTAGACCCAGTTAGACAATTAAATTTCCATTTAATTGAGAAGATGCCGTCTGTGTTCTTCCAGTGTCATCTAGCAGCTCCGCACTGTATCTGCAGCCTTGTGCAGTAGATGCAGCCTGCTTCTAGGACACAGAATAAAGGACACCTGATTCTACAGCACACATCCTAACAGAGTTTTCACTGTCTTACTACTCGGAACAAAGAACCAGCTGCAAGATTTCCTCATATCCATCTATTCTACATTCATTAATATTCACTATCCTAAGAATTCACTGCCACCTGCTAACAAGGCTGCTAAATGTAAATTAGCCATGTCAATGGCTGTTGCTATTAGTAATAGGTAATCTATAAACAGTAAGATTAAACATCATCTCAGAGAGAGGATTTACCTGGATTTCTGATTGTGTCACTAGGTCTGGAGGAGTCCTGCAGGAGGACTGCAGCTCAGTTGCTGCAGAATGGAGAAAATGTCTTTGTGAGTGTGGTCCTCTGCAAATCCTCCTCTCCTCCTCCCTCTCAGGCACTGCCAAGATCAGCCAGGATCCCAGACTGCACTACAGTACCCAGACATAGAGATCGCAGTCTCAGGCTAACGACACTGACAGCTTGCTCTCAGCGGATACAACTTCACTATCCTGACCACAGATGCAGGAGAGAAAAAAACTACCAGCTTCCAACATATAATCAGTGCTGCTATCTGAAATGACAGGCTTGGCTCAGAATATATTGTCAGCCCTTAAAGGTCATTCTCAGAGCACAAATAACGGCTGCCAGAGCCAAAACAAACATGATAAATGTGTGAATTACAATGTAGAGATGCTTTTAAGTTTGACCACAATGTCTTAAGACATCAGCGGGAAAATACTCATGAATTCTTCACACAAGTGAAAAATGTCTTTTGAAAGAAGCCAAAAAGCATGAACTTTTAACTTCTTAACCTTACGATTGCCGAACTGAGCACAGTTGCAGAAAGTATAATGTATTCTACCAAAGTGGCATCCACATTACTGTTCTATAAACAAAAAGAGCTAAATGAGAAAAAGGTTCATCCAGGTAGTAAGGACAAAAAAGTATACAATGCCACGCCCTCTTACCCCCACATCCCGCTACGTTGGAGTGATTTTGATTTAAACATCCATATAGCACTGCTCCTCAAAATCATGATAGCATGCCTTGTACTGTTAACCAATTATTTTATTGGAATGATGTATGATTTTCGATCCACTTCTCACATGTACACCACTTTGCGTTGGTCTTTCACGTGGAATTCCAATACAATTGATGCATGTTTGTGGCAGTAATGTGACAAAATGTGGAAAACTTAAAGGGGGCCGAATACTTTTGCAAACCACTGTATATATTGTTTCCCCATGGACAACACTGTGCTATCTTTTCATCTCCCTTGAATGATGGTGCACGTACTTTTAAAACCTTTTAATGCCACGTGATTAACAAGGAAATGCTTCAAAATGGAACTACAGTCTGAAATAACATTAATTTAACTCCTTAAAGGGAACCTGTACCGAGTAAAATTATTTAAAATAAACACATAAGGTAACGTCAAATGAACATTACATAGTTACCTTGCCCTTCAGTTCCTCTCAGAAGCTCACCATTTTCTTCTGACAACAATCCCTTCCAGTTCTGACAACATTTTGTCAGAATTTAAATATATAAGTTGCTGTCAGTTATAGCTGAGAGGAAAACTGATGTACCAGGTAATGTCCATGTTTCCCTATGGCTCAAGTGGGTGATGTTACAGTTTAACAGTGTGCCGACCAGAAAGCTGTTATGATGTAATGGCCATTTTCAAAATGGATAACGGAGAATTCCCTTGATCACAGTGGACAAACAGGACGTGGGAGAGGAGAAAGATTGAGGAGTAGATTACACAGGGGAGGGGGGGAAGTACGACTTGTGTATGTATATTTTGACTTTTAATTTTCAGTTTAGGTTTTCTGTAAGGTGAACCAAGCACAATTTTTGGCACCAGGGCATCTTAAAAGCACATTAAAATGCATGCAGATAATATGGTTCAATACCAAAAAAAAAGTTAATTTTACCTCTTCTTTTTACATTTTAAAATTTAGCAGAGGCTTTTTACCCTAATTCCGAGGCCTGCTCAACCACGGAAAATTCAGGCAGATAAGGACTGATGTAATAGTTTTATTGCACACGTTAGGAAATAGCAAACAAAAGCTTTCATCACCCGAGTGTGGTCCGTTCCTTTGCATTCGTGAGTGTGGTCTGTGCCTGTTTAGGTACATGAAGCAGCTCATGCATGCCTTAGATCCTACCCACCCATTGGAAGTACAGGGGACCACTACACAGACAGGAACATGGACATGAAGAGGAAACCGGTCCCGAACAACAACAGTGGTGGGTTCGAGGATGACATGGGAGGCCTCCAGAGGCTTCCTTCAGCAGTGCTGGGTCCCTGGTTCGAATCCCAGCTAAGTCATGATCTGCAAGGAGTTTGTATGTTCTCCTCGTGTCTGTTTGGGTTTCCTCTGGGCACTCCAGTTTCTACCCACATCTCAAAAACATACATATAAGTAAATTGGCTTCCCCCTAAAAATTAGCCCTAGACTACAATACATACACTACACAATACATATATAGACATATGACTATGGTAGGGATTAGATTGTGAGCTCCTCAGGGGGACAGTTAGGCCTCAATTCATCAAGACTTATCGAATTAGTTAACGACAGTTAGGTAAAATACCGAATTCGTTAAGTTGATTTCAGGATTCATCAAATGTATCTACAGCTGTTAGCTTTCAATTTTTTTTCAATTCATGAAAATGAAAGTGGGCGTGGCGGTACATTTAGGATTAGTTATCTCCTTCACTGCTCTGTAGTTATTCCTGTGAGATCATTGCTGTCAGAGAAGATGGAGCCATTTGAAGTGGTTATGTATCAGCTGAGAGTGATTCAAAGGCGCAGAAGGGCAAGAAAAAGGTCTAGAACCATATCAATTTGCAAGAGAATAGATTTATTTGCTATAACAGGACATCTGCATTTCTCTTGAATCATCTTGTAAGAGAACACAGGCAGCACCAGGGTTAACTAATTTGCTAGCTGCACTACATTTTTTTTAGAAAAGGCTCCTATCAAGCCGCAGCTGGCGAAATTGTGGGATTGTCCCAAGTCACTTCCAGAATCCTGGTCCAGGTGTTAAGCCCTATTCAGAATGTTGCTACGTAGTGTTCAAAGGACTGCCTTTCACCCACAATTCCATGGGAATCTTATGGCCTTGTGTTAAATTACCACTGTAAAATGGAAATATCAACACGTTACCAAATGGTTACCGAATTGTTATCGATATTTTATCGAATTCACGCCGAATGCAGAAAAACCTTGATGAATACAACTAGAAATCGATAAACTTCAAATTCGGTAATTTAACAAACTGGAAAACGTTATCTCAAAGACAATGATGAATCAAGGCCATAGTCTGGAGGCAATCTAGCGTAGTATATAAAAGCACGAAAGGAAACGCAGGGTAAGGCGCTATACCCCAGGTAACCACTCAAAGGCTTGTAGGGAAATTTGGGGCCTGCCTCTACTTGGTTCAGGAAGGTCTTTAAGTGTTCAGTCCACTCAAAAAAAAAAAAAAAAAAAGGAAAAACGTCGCCCATGCATGTTGTTTATTGTTGGGGTCCAATGTGTCCTGCATTGAGATGAATGAAAACATTCAACTTAATACATTCACTGGCGATTGTTCGTGATTGTGCGCGTGCAACGGTCAATCGAATTTCCCAAGATGTTGCGTGTAGCTTCTAGCATTGGTTGTGTTTGCTGTTCCATATCAAAACAAGACACAATGAAGAACCGATGGGAAATTATGCCAAATTATCTTCTGCTTGGTTGCAGAAAAGAGTTTGGTAATGGAGGAATAACATGCTGGCAGCCGGCCGTGTAAACCAACCCTAAAGTGTCTAAGTAGTAGCTCCATATCTTCCTAACTAGTGTAAAATAACCGACACGCAGTAAAGAATGTACCTCCTTATAAGAGCCAGTATTTACCAAGCACAGCCTATACTGTAACATTATCTCATATGCCCTGTGGCACATAAAATTGGCAGTACATTCAATAGTGTACAAATGCTTTCCAAACATTTTCAAGTGTTCTTAATTAAATAACACTTATTCTAGTTTTGTTTATGACATTTTATCTCAAATTCAAAACAGTACAATGAATTGCCTGTGACCAGCACAAGTATGCCTAACGCCATCAGAAGAACTCCCGGACGTAAACGGGGATAAGAAGCAGAGAAGCTGTGCTCTGGAGTAAAGGTAGCCATACATTTAGCAATGATGGCAGATTCAACTAAGAGACAAATCTCTCTCTGATCCAATCTGATTAGGAGAGAGATCTGTTGGCTGTCCATACACTGCAAGGCCGATTCCTGATCGATTTCATGCTGAGACTGATCAGGAATCAGTCTTGTGACGCCGCATTCGCCAACTCGCCGGCCCATCACTGTCTCCCCTTATGTCAAATGCGCACCCCACCACTTGCACTATACTTTACCTGTCCGTGTCCGCCGCTGGCTCCATTCCCAATCTGCATACAAGCGCAGCGCCCCCCCATGGTTACCACGTGGAGGCGCGTGTATGCGGACTGCAGAAAGAGCTCGGAGCCAGCGGCGGACACAGACAGGTACAGTATAGTGCACCAGGCACCGTGTGGGGTGAGGGTGGGGGGCACATTTGACACTGAGGGGCAGCGCTGGGGGTTAACGCATTTATTGTTTGTCCCAATATCGCTAGCTGTTACCGCCATGCATCCTCATGACTACGACGGCCCGACATTTTACAGCATATCTGTATGATACATGCGACCAATTTCGGCTCGAAATTGTTGGCAGTCGATCGGGCATACTCTTGGCAGCACAGATTTTCCTCCGATTCAATAATAATTATTGAATCAGGTGGTTGATCAACCACCTTATGTTTAAATCTAACAGTTACAAATAAGATACTGTATTCAAAATGCTACATCAGGAAAGTAAATCTGTTTATTTTCACATAAAGGTGGCCACACACAAATACCTGACTGCTTGTATACCACTAGAGTGGTTTGAGACAGTATATCTACGTCCCGCAGGACTTCAGTTCCTGCACAGGGGCGTAGATATTCCTCTATTGCGGGGGATGGCTGCAGCTCACTCCCGCTCGGGTACTCGTCGCCGCACGTTAGAGTCCCCAAGTCAATGAGATGCCGCAGTCATTTGTAACTTCTGAAATAAAACATCCACGCTAACAGGAAATAACGCACGAGGGAATCTTGAGGTCAAAAAGTTAAATTACACCTACATTAATTTATTTTAATTAAAAAAAAATACCTATATATACACACACAAACATTTAAAATTAACCCCTTACCTCCCACCCTCTCTCATAATTACCTAAATAAATGCTTTGCATATTAAAAAATTTTTAATGACAATTAAAAAAAAAACATACAGTAGCAAGAAAAAGTATGTGAAAACTTTCAAATTATATGGATTTCTCCACAAATTGGTCATAAAATGTGATCTGATCTTCTTCTAAGCCAAACAATAGACAATCACAGTCTGCATAACTGCTTGAGGACCACAAGCTTACACCCCACTAGTGACCAGGCCATTTTTTACTATTCAGCACTCTGCAGCTTTATCAGTTTGCTGTACGGCCACACAACTTAGCACACAAATGAATCTTGCCACCAACAGAGTTTTCTGTTGGTGGCATCCGATTGCTGCTGCAATTTATATATTTTATAAATTTTATTATTTTGCTATTTTTTTTTAATTCTTCCTCCCTCCGTGATCCAGCCCCTGTGATCACCTCTCATAGGCATCAGCCTATGGGAGGGATCTGATTGTGAGCCTCTCCAGGGCACAGCTCAGTGACAGAGCTGTCCCCCGTACAGTGCTGCACTAGATCGCAGTGCTGTATAAGTAATTTTGGCCTTCGGTCACAGAGTGGTTAAACAAATACCACACAGATCATTCAATGTTTCCATGCTTTTTTTGAGCTCACCATGTAAACATTCACAGTGCAGGTGGAAAAAGTATGTGAACCTCTCTAGACTAATGACATCTCCAAGAGCTAATTGGAATGAGATGTCAGCCAGCTGGAGTCCAATCAGTGATTGGTGTTGGTTACAGCTGCCCTGTCCTATAAAAACAAACACACGCACACACCCCAGTTTAGAGATTGCTTTTCCCAAGAAGCATTGCCTGATGTGAATGATGCCTCGCACAAAAGAACTTTCAGAAGACCTACGATTAAGAACAATTAAGACTTTTGTAAGCCTTTAGCTGACACTCTAGGATTCTTCTTCATCTCACTGAGCATTCTACGTTGTGCTCTTGCAGTCATCTTTACAGGACAGCTACTCCTAGGGAAAGAAGAAGCAGTGCTGAACTTTCTCCTTTTATAGACAATTTATAGTACTGTGGACTGCAAGGCTTTTGGAGGTACTTTTATTACCCTCTCCAGCTTTATGCAAGTCAATTGTTGACTTGCATAAAGCTGGAAAGGGTAATTGTTGATGTGTTCGAAAGCCAAAATTAGCACCTGTGCTGGCCAGAAGGATAGTTAGAGAGGTAAAAATGAATGCAAGGATCACCACCAAGGCCATCCTGGTGAATCTGGGCTCTGCTGTTGGCAATGTCTCAAGGCAGACAATCCAATCGACACTACACCCTGGCTGGGTTCTACGGATGCAGACCAAGGAGGACGCCATTTCTCCAACTAAGGCACACAAAAGGTCCCTTGGCCTTTGCAAATGATCATCTGGACAAAGAAGAAAACTTCTGGTCTTCTGTGCTATGGCCAGATGAAACAAAAAATTCAGTTGTTTGGTCACAATGAGGTTTCCTTCATTTGGCAAAAAAAAAGGAGAAGCCTTCAACCCAAAGAACACCATCCCCACTGACAAACATGGTGGTGGGAACCTAATGCTTTGGAGGTGTTTTTCAGCCAATGGACCAGGGAACCTAATCACTGTAAACGGCACCATGAAAAAAAGAGAAATGGTTAGCAGACAACAACATTAATGTTTTGGAGTGGCCCAGCCAGAGTTCTGACTTAAATTGAGAATCTGTGGAGGGAGCTAAAGAACAGAACAGGGTGATGGCAATAATACCCTCCAATATGAAAGATTTGGGGCTCATTGCTAAAGATGAATAGGTGGAGCCATGCAAAAAGCTGGTCAGCAATTATAGGAAGTGTTTGATTGCTGTAATAGGCAAAAAAGGCTTTTCTATTGATTATTGAAAACGGTATAAAAATTTTTGGACTGGACACATTGTTCAAATGTAAATAAAAGCTGAGAACTTTATTTTTTAAAACAATAATGCTTCTAATGGTCCTATCTTTTACTGACACACCGATTTCCTGTCTCGCTTTTTAACCACTTGACGACCGCAGTGTTAACCCCCCCCCCCCCCTAACGACCAGGCCCTTTTTTGCTGCACTGGGCTGTGCAGGCTTTTCAGCTTCTGCACAGCCCAGCTAAGGAGCCCAGAGATCGGACTCGCCTCCTATTTTTGTCCCTAAGGGGACATGCTGCCCGAGGTGTCCGACCGCTGCTGCACTTGTTTTTTATTCATTTCTTATTTATTTTTTTGCCTCATAGAGGCTCTCTTTTGCTCTGTCCCCCTCCCTCTCCTTCCTCCTTCCCCTCTGCCTACTTGATTGAACAGGACGGCGATTCGTCCTGTTCTCGGCCTCTCATAGGCATCAGCCAATCAGAGGCCGGGGATCGCCGATCTTGTACAGCGCTGCTGGAGACCGCAGCTCTGTACGAATGTAAACAAAGGGGATTTCTTTCCCCTTTCATTTACAAACAGCCTGTTATCCGTGATCGGCGGCTAGCAGGCTAATCTCGGAGCTCCGCTACATGAAGTGGCAGGGAACGATCGTGCATGTGCGTGGCCATTCCCTGGGAAACTGCAGTTCCAGGACTTGACACCAATCGGCATTAGGCGGTCCTGGGGCTGCCGCAGTGGTCAGGCCCATTGGCGTAACGCGGTTGTTATGTACTTTAGTTAAATTACATTTTTTTTACCTTTTTTTAATGTATTTTAATTACATTTTCAACTTATTTGTGACTTACTTTCAACTCATTTTTTATATTTGTAAATTATTCTATGTGTTTTTCTTATCATGGTCTAAGCCTTATTTCTGGGGGTAGCCAATTAACTTATCAGTCTGTTTTTAGAATGTGGGAGTTGACCCACGCAAACATGGGGAGAGACCATATACTGGTTGAAATGTAAACCTCTTGCGCTGCCCAGCAATGCTCAAGTGTGTTAACTTTCTGTTTATTCCAGTAGTGTAATGAGCTAGATACAACAAAAAACAAATAATATTTATATTGCGCTTTTCTCCTGGCATGCAAAACTGATTTTGAAAAATGTACAGCCATTGTATCCATTATGATGAATGCATATGCAAATTTCAGGAACAGAAATCTCTTTATTTATTATATAAGATTCACTGAAATCAAAACTTGGACAGTACAATACAGAAATTGTGTAAGTAGAACAAGTAGTTATCTACTAATCAGTGTGTTTTTTTTTCCTGGCAATACCATAGTATGGCTGACCCTGCTGCTTTAACACATATGGGGATATCAGACAGAGCTGTCTCTACATTGTCTGTCTATACCTAATGCATAATATACATAAAAAAAGGATTAATAATACAGACTGCCCCCCTGCTTACAAAGGACTTACAAGAATTCTGAGATGCACAGTAAGTTTTCATGTCCAAAATATACAATTTTGTTGTTGTTTTTTTCAATTACGCATGTTTGTTGTTAAATGTTAAAGTGTTTAACCACTTCACCTCGAAGGGTTTTTCCCCTTAAAAAAAAAAACAGATCAATTTTCACCTGTCAGTGCTCCTTCCATTCATTTGCCTATAACTTTATTACTACATATCACAACGAAACACATCTACACACATCTATATCTTGTTTTTTCACCACCAATTAGGCTTTCTTTGGGGTGTACTTTTTGCTAAGAATTATTTTTTCTAAAAGAGTTTTAACATGAAAATTGAGAAGAAAAATTTATTATTTCTCAGTTTTCGGCCATTATAGTTTTAAAATAATACATGCCAACTTAATTAAAACCCACACATTTTATTTGCCCATTTGTCCCGGTTATTGATCGTTTAAAATTTTCCCAAGTACAATTTATGTCACCAATATTTTATTTGAAAATAAAAGTGCAATTTTTTCAGTTTTGTGTCCATCCCCAATTACAAGCCCATAATTTATGAAGTAATGGTAACATACCCTCTTTACATACATATTAAAAAGTTCAGTCCCTAAGGTAACTATTTATGTATTTTTTTTTTAAACTTTAGGGGAGTGTGGGAGGTCAGGGGTTAATTTAAAATGTAAAAATAAGGTACAAAGGGATCCTTTATTGAAAAAAAAAGTAGATGTAATTTTACAATTTGGCCACAAGATGTCCTCTTACGTGACTTCATTATGCATACTATTAGTACGCAAACCGGAAGGAGTGTGTGGGCGATCTGTAGTGCGTGGCGGTGTTCATTCACACGGGGATTTAAATCAATGAATGGGAAAGGTGTTCCCATTCATTGACCTATCGGCTACCAATTGGTGGTAACCAGCGTGGGGGGGCGAGCGGGAACGCACAGCGGGGAAGGACGTAGGAGCTACGTCCCTGCACATAGTTATGGCATTTTGCAGGGACGTAGTTACTCGTCCCGGGGGAGGGAAAGTGGTTAAAAACGAACTGTTGTAAAAAAAATTAAAACACTTTAAAAGCACATTGAAAACAAATAAAACAAAAACAGTTTATACTTTATGTCCAAAACCAGAGTTGTCCAAAAATAAATAATTTATCTACATTTCATCAGATTTAACACAGAGCTCAACCGCGCCCAGCGGGGCCTGAGCGGCGACCTCCGGCGGTAATGGACGTATTAAGTCGTACATACCGCTAAGGAGGTAAATGTACTGTAATTGGCTGAACAAGTGAAGTTTCAGGAGTCAAGTTTAAACAACTGATTAATTTGCAAAACTAGCTATAAACTGAGCTCAGAACTACCAGTCTCTCTGCACAAGAGCTCCATAGTGTCACAAACCTGAATGGAGGAACAGGGATTGACCACAGTTTGCAGTAATACAGACACTAAGACCAGGAAATAAGGTGCATATAAGGTTATATTAAGACCAGATCGTGCATACGACTGACGATGCAAATATGATGCAAACCACATGCGCAGCATGCTATATACAGACAACCCGGGAATGCAGCGCTGCGTAATATGTTGGCGCTTTATAAATACAACAAATAAATAAATAAATAAATGCAGTAACAAATATATACAATGCAAATATTATGAAACCACATGCACACACACCATCACAGAGCAATCACCGTACACAGATAACCAAAGTGCAATACACCAAGGACCCTATCTAACTAAACATATACAGGAAATATACACAGGATCAATATGTATATACAACCAATCACAGTACAAAGGGGAGCAGGCAGAAATCAGGATCAGACAGAGTATACAGAGCTCAGCAACAGGAAGACAAATACAGATTTCAGGGCAAGGGCAAGGAACAAGAACAGGAACCAGGATGTCCAGAAGCTCAGGCCTGGAAGCACAAAGTTCTGGCACTGTCTAGAGCAGGAGGCAGTCCTTAAATTGCCCATGTGATATAAAAGGATGCATGTGGTGAATTGCAGAAAATCAGGGCTGCTCACAGTCCACACAGACCTCTGCTGGTGGCACAATGAAGGTCCCAGCAGTCCATGCAAATACTGCCACCAGCAGGCAGGAGAAAGTCGTGCATGGTTCCTAACATATAGACAAGCTACAAACTGTGAACATAAAATATACATAAACAAAACTTCACATATTAAAAATTATTATTGCTAAATATAATATAAAACAAATACACATTTCTCTTATACAGTATGAAAAAAATGAAAAAATAAATGAGGCATTGGCCAAAGAGGAGGTCCTGCATGTTCTGCATTATGCGCAATTTAACCACTTAACCCTCCTGGCGGTTTGCTAAAAATCCGCCAGGGGTCAGCAAATCTGGAGTGGAACATTTCTGCTACAGGGGGGCTGATAGAAGCCCCAGGTAAGTGGCAGTTTTTCTCTTTAGCAAACCCCCACAGAACCCCTTTAAGCCTATCTGGACGTGTATTCTCGCCCAGATAGGCACCGCTAAAGGCAAATTGGACGAGTATTCTCGTCCAGTGTTTAAGGGGAACCTGAAGTAAGTAAAATTATTTAAAAAAAAACACATGACGTAGCTGCAAATGAATATTACATACTAACCTCACCGTCAGTTCCTCTCAGAAGCTCACCATTTTCTTCTAACAGTGATCCATTCCAGTTCTGACAATATTTTGTCAGAACTGAAATATACCAGTTGCTGTCAGTTATATATCAGCAGCTGTCAGTTCCTACTGAATGTGCAAGGTAATGTCCATGTTTCCCTATGGCTCAAGTGGGTGATATTACAGTTTAACAGTGTGCTCACTAGGAAGCTGTTATAAGGTAATGGCTATTTTTAAAACGGAGGACGGCAAAGAGAAAGAGACTGAGTAGTACTACACAGGAGGTAAGTATGACCTGTGTATGGTTATTTTGACTTTTTATTTTCAGTTCAGGGTCTCTTTAAGCGGCAGTGCTTGCGCATGAGCGAAGCCGCAGCCCTGCAGACCCTGGCGGTTTTCCACTGCAGCGATTGGGGAAGGGAAGCAAGGCTTCCTTTACCAATCGCAGTACCTGTAATGAATGTAAAAGTTGAATTACACACCACAGATGTTTTTAAGTAAAACGATTAATATAGTTAACTCTTTCAGGACCGTAGGCTTACACCCACCAAGTGACCAGACTATTTTGTACAATTTAAGCCACTGCAGCTTTAAGGCCTCGCTGCAAGGCCACACAACTAAGCACACAAGCGACCCCCCCCCCCCACCCTTTTCTGCCCACCAACAGAGCTTCCTGTTGGTGGGCCCTGATCGTTGTTTGGTTGTTTATTTATTCATTTGTTTATATTTTTCTTTATAACATTTCCTATTTAATTTCCCGCCCCTCTCTCCCCCCGCCAGCCAATCACAGAGATCGGCTGTCAAAGGCATCAGTCTATGACAGCTGATCACTGACAGCTGTGCCACACAGTGACACAGCCATTTCTTACTAGTCTTTTATCTAACCTCTTTATAATGGTTTTACTGCACCAAAAGCAAGAAGAAATGGGAAAGCTGCTGCTACCATATCAAAGCGAGGAGGTGGATTAAGTCAAGTGACCAGTTCTGTGCCCCGGATAGAGTGCCTGAAGATGATAATGAGGGAGGAGTGTATAGGTTGAGAGACTACTGTTGAGTCAGGTAAGCAGCATCTGTTTTGGCATAGGAAAACAGCTTTACAAAGCCACGTGCCAACAAGTGATAACTAATAATGCACAAAAGGTTTTAGTACAAATGAAAACATCTGGAGGAGGAAACAAGAGATGAGTTAGCAGAAGAAAGGGAGGGAAAGAAGCAACTTACCGCTAAAATAGGGAAGGAAACATGCAAACTATGGATTGGCAGGATATAATCTCAGTTTAACCACTTGAAGGGCCTGACCCGGAACGAATGGATGGTGTGAACACTTTGATGACTCGATTGAATGGAATTTGTAAGGTGACTGAAGTGGGGCGGGCGAGAGAGGGGAAGGAGCAGCCCACTACTAAGATTTGGAGCGTTAGTTTTTGAAAGTGGGTTTCAGCTGTGGATAGTCAGAATTCAATGAGTGGAGTATGGATTGAATGAATGGAGTATGGAGGGATGGGGCGCGGATGCTCCTACCTGATCTACGGTCGAATGGGGGTATAGAGAGGAATTGGCGGGGCAGGTGGGATCTGGAGCGGCTCGGTTCGCTAATGGGGATCCTCAATGGGGATCCTCTCTATTTCTTAGTAGAAGAAGTAGTAGGTCTTTATAGTTAGCAGGGGTGGGGGGGGGGGGGTTCGCTTGAAGATGACCCTGCTAAGAGAAGGAAGGGTGTGCTCCTTACCTGTGTATGAGGCTCTGGCTCTGTTTTTTTTTTTTTCCCTTTAATTATTATTATTGCAATAAATGATCACACAAAATAACGCAAACCATGATGCAAACCACCAACCAACCCCAACCTCGGGAAGGCCCTGATAAAGCCAAACAATCTATGAGCTTGAACTGGGACTTTAATTCAAGTAACAACCTTACAAAAGTACACTTTAGTATTGAGATGTACTGTAAAAGAGGAAGGGAAAGGTCAAAAAAAGCAAATCTCATGACCTGGTTCATCTATGTCAAAAGATAATTAACAGGATCTTCCACATTCCAAATGGTAAATAATTATTTGGGAATTAGAAAGGTCGGGGTATGTGTTGTGTTTTCAGGTGATGTCCCGTTGACTCTGTCACTAGTGGTTAGCATGAGCTCTCCCAAGGCGTGGGGTCAAAGTGGCTATGGATCTTCACTAGAGCAGGCTACGGTCTGCTTTGCTGCCTGGTGCTTGCCGGCTCACAACCCCTATAATTGCCCCACCAGTGACAAGAGAGGACAACACTGCATAGTGGAGATAGTTGAGATAATCGAGATACAGAATCGGCAGGCAGAAGCGTAATCAGACAGTCTAAGATCAGGACAGGCAGAGTTCAGGCAAAGCGATAACACAGGCTAGGAGTCGCAGCAGGCGGCAGGGCAGTCAGAAATCAAGTGTAGTCAGGAACAAGCCGAGGTCAGTAACTAGGTGCAATCAGGAAACAAGCAGGCAAAGCAACCAGGACCACTGCTGGCAAGCGACACAAACAGACAGCACTGCTGCTCTGGGCGAGTGGCTTTAAATAGTAACTTTTGGCGGAAACTTAGAACGCCACACATGCAACAAATGTTTGCGTAATGCGTGTACTCGTACAAACGTGCATGCGCAAACTGTAATTTGCGGTAAAACTGACGTTGGCGTCACGCCAAAAGGCATGACCCCCATGGAACAAACACACAAAAAGCTGTCTGGGTACACACGCACGCGCATGAGTTAAACAGCAGGATCCCGCCGAACAGGACGGTGAGTATGGCAGTATGTTAGTGTCATCAGAGGTTAGTTTAAGTTAAGACTTTAGGTTAAGTGAGATTAGAATCAGTTTAGTATTTTTAGTTTGGACTAGGTGATAATAATGCACTTGTGAAGAGTTAATAATCATTTGGGTGAGAAGTTAAAGTAGGCAAACTTTGGAAGGGTAAAGTTAGGGTTAGGCATAGGTGTGAGCAGGGTCGGATTGGGACACCAAGGGCCCACCAAGGAAGTTTCAGCCTGGGGCCCGCCCCCCTCTCCTCCCCCCCCCATTTTGGGCGCACAGCGCGCCGCAGCGAGACTAAATGGGTGTCACCACGCACTGGAACATCGGCGTGGTCATGATGAGTCATGGGCAGACTTAAAAAAAAAAAAATACAAAACACAAAATAAGTAGCGGTGTTATTCACAGAAAAGTAGTCAAATAGCAGCAGATACCCCCACAAAATGCAATCAGGTTGCCGACAGATGCCACCACAAAATGCAATCAGGTTGACGGCAGATGCCCCCACAAAATTCAATCAGGTTGGCGGCAGATACCCCCACACAATGCGATAAGGTTGGCTGCAGATACCCCCACACAATGCAATCAGGTTGGTGGCAGATACCCCCACAAAATGCAATAAGGTTGGCTGCAGATACCCCCACAAAATGCAATCAGGTTGGCTGCAGATACCCCCACAAAATGCAATCAGGTTGACGGCAAATACCCCCACAAAATGCAATCAGGTTGGCTGCAGATACCCCCACACAATGCAATCAGGTTGGTGGCAGATAACCCCACAAAATGCAATCAGGTTGGCGGCAGATACCCCCACAAAATGCAATCAGGTTGGCGGCAGATACCCCCACAAAATGCAAACAGGTTGGCTGCAGATACCCCCACAAAATGAAAACAGGTTGGCTGCAGATACCCCCACAAAATGCAAACAGGTTGGCTGCAGATACTAGGGCTTCACGATTTCTCGGTTTTAAACCGAAACCGCGGTTCCTGTGAAGACGATCTGGGGATCGTCTGTATCCAGCGGTTTTCGGTTTTAAGTGCCCGCGCTTGGCCGCATGGCCATGGTCCGCTGAGCCACAGAAGCAGTGCATATTTCAGAGTGGGGGGGAGGAGCGGGGGAGGCGAGTCCAGTCCAGAGCGGCATACAGTTGTAGGCAGGTACGCCGCACGGGACTCGGGGGGCGGATCCAGTGGCAGAAGCAGTGTATATGTATAATGGTAATGAGCCGGGCAGCGGAGGGAGGAGAGTCCAGTGCGGAGCGGCGCTTCACACACAGCTTCTCCAATCGCTGGATAGCAATGGAATGACGGAGGCGGTAGGCGGAGCTGTACGCTCTAGTACAGCTCCGCCTACCGCCTCTGTCATTCCATTGCTATCCAGCGATCGGAGCGGCGCTTCACACACAGCTTCTCCAGACTGGACTTGCCTCCCTCCGCTGCCCGGTGTTCCGACCCGGCTCATAAGCATCATAAATATGCACTGCTTCTGCCACTGGATCCGCGTACCTACCTCCCTATACTGGGCACTTTACTACCTATACTGGGGCACTACCTATTCATACTGGGCACTATACTAGCTATACTGGGGCACTACCTACCCATACTGGGGCACTATACTAGCTATACTGGGGCACTATACTAGCTATACTGGGGCACTATACTAGCTATACTGAGGCACTATACTAGCTATACTGGGACACTATACTAGCTATACTGGGGCACTATACTGGGACACCATGCTATCTATACTGGGGCACTATACTAGCTATACTGGGGCAACTATGCTAGCTATGCCGCCACACCCAAGCCCCCCCCCCCCAAACCCGCTCTGCACGACACTGTACACTACACTAGGACACCACCCATCACCCCCAAGTACTAAAGCTTGTTTTGGAAAAAATCGTGGAAAAAAAATCGAAATCACAATTTTTGACATAAAAATCGCAATTTCAATTTTTACCCAAAATCGTGCAGCCCTAGCAGATACCCCCACACAATGCAATCAGGTTGGTGGCAGATACCACCACACAATGCAAACAGGTTGGTGGCAGATACCCCCACAAAATGCAAGTGACCCCCCCAGCTTGGAAGGGGGGTCAGCGGGCACAGATCAGCAGGGAAGCCTCCCCCCCCTTCCTCAACTAGGGGCCCCCCCTTCCGTGCACCCCCCTCCTCCAGAAGTGCAGCCAGCAGCGAGCGGAGAATAGCTTACCGAGCTTCAGATGATGCTAGCTCCGCTCCGCATGCCGCTGCTGCCCTGCTGGTCTCTGTCTCCTGTAGTGACGCTGTCCAATCACGCTCTCTCAGGAAGTACTGCAAGAGCGTGATTGGACAGCGTCACTGTAGGAGACAGAGACCAGTAGGGCAGCAGAGGCATGCGGAGCGGAGCTAGCATCATCTGAAGCTCTGTAGCTATTCTCCGCTCGCTGCACTTCTAGAGGAGGGGGGTGCGCGGAAGGGGGGGCCCCTAAGTGAGGGAGGGGGGGGAGGTCCCCCCCCCCCCTCCCCGTCGCTCTGTGCCCAATTTCCCTCCTTCCAAGCTGTGCCCCACTCCCTCTTAGCTCTGGGGCCCCCAGGAGGCGGGGCAGTCGGGGCCCACCGATGGGACCATCGGTGGTTCGGTGGCTCAGTCCGAGCCTGGGTGTGAGGTAATTAGGTAAGGTTAATAGAACTGTACTTATGAAAACATGTTGAAATTTATGCCTGTACCATGGTTAAGAATGGAGTACTACAAGCATGTTTTATAAGTTGTACATGCCTTTCTCAGAGGTTGAGCGACCTAATGAAATAAGCCAGCAGCTTAGGGTGCATACACACATCCAATTTTACCACCTATGGTGATCAGCAGATTTTGAATTTTGAATACTATGAACAGACTGTAGGTAAGCTCTCAGACTACATGGAGGTGATAAAATTGGTATGTGATTGGCCGATCACAATTGATGCGGTGTACCAGGCAACAACACTGCAGAAAGGTTACTCCTTCATTCACCCTTATAGGAGACCAAGAAAGCATACAGAACACAACTAAAATAGTTACTATGGTTTTTAAAGGGAAATCATTGATGTACACAAGCCACTTTTGGAACACACCACTGGTATATACCGAGAACGTGATCTACCTTTAAAATAAGACTGTCCATTTTAAAGAATTTTTCTTAGGAAAGAGATTAAAAAATACCTGTTCTGCAAGTCTGAATATTACTCAACGCAGTTTCCACAGAATTCTGGCACGGCTTGAGTACTGTGTTTCAGGCTGCTATGTCCGTTCTTATCTCAGGCTGGATCAATTGTACTGTATATGTAATGCCAAAATATTCATTAGTATTTCTAGTTTAAATAAACAACAAACAACTTAACTGGAGAACAAGGAAATCTCTATCACTACTGCTGATCGCTGCTAATGCAAAAGTTCACTTATCAGAGCATTCACGGAGCCAAAATGCTGATATTTTTTATAAAAAAAGTGTTTTATAGCAGCATTCTACAACACTATTTCTTAGCATGATTATAGTATGTACTAGTTAACCTAAGCCCATTTAAAAACAGGCTCTAGGTTTCTTCCTGCCGCCACCGCCGCCACCAGTAAGTGCGCACACGCGCGCCCCTGTCTGCCCGGCTCCTTGGCCCGTCCTCCTGTCCCAATGGCTGCCTGTACTGTGCACATGCGCAGTAAAAAAAAAATCCACAGACACACAGCCAGGGACAGGAAGGATGACGCAGGGACAGTTAGGTTTTATTATAGAGGATGAAGGCCGCTGTTTGCCAAGCACCCCCTGGTATAGGCAACATTATCTAAATTAAACCTGGATAAACATTTATTTATAGTACATCCTGTCTATAACTACTTTCCAATGAGTATTGCTTTTATTACTTGCTTTTGCTATTGCTTTTATTACTGGAAAAAAAGAGACAAAGCAAAGAGGACCAGGTCTGCCTCATCCTTTTCATCAGTATTCAACCGAGTAGTAATACTTATAACAACAATTTCGGAAACCGGGGGGCTCCAAAAAATCAAAACAAAATAATAATACAAGTCTCATTTTTGGGGAAACATGGTATCTGACAGCAACCAGTGATGGGCTCACGAGTAGATAAGTAGCTGAATTTGTGATTCTAATGAGGCTTAATTGCCTCAGGTGTGTGCATGGGAGACAGGGGGTTAATCACCCAGATGTCCGGCGCTTTTATGCATATTACACGCTCGCACGTGTCCAATGGGACGCGTTCCACGACTCACTATTGCGCACTTCCTCCTTCGGACGGAAGGAGAAAGTGTGCGGTATTGAGTTGTGGAACGTGTCCCATTGGACGCGTGCGCACGTTAGATATGCATAGAAGCGCCGGACATCTGGGTAATTAACCCCAAGAAAATACTCACAATTATTTACCGTATTTTTTGGACTATAAGACGCTCCTGACCATAAGACGCACCTAGGTTTAGAGGTCAAAACCAGGGGAAAAAATATACATACTGAACCTGGTGCATCCATGGTGAAAAGGCATCTTGTGGATTAAGCCCCTTTGACACCTCATGCCCTCTTGTACCTCTTGTGTCTCCCTGTGTTCTACTCTGCCCCCTCGTATCCTCTTATGTCCACCTCTGTCCTTCTCTATGCCCCTTTGTGTCCCCCTTGTGTCCTCCTCTACTGGCCTTTGTGTTCCCGTCGTATCCTCCTCTATGCCCCTTTGCGTCCCCCTTGTGTCCTTCTTTATGCCCCTTTGTGTCCCCCTGTGTCCTCGGTTTGTCCCCCTGTGTCCTCCAATGCATGGGCACAGTACAGGGAATCACCAACATTGCGGCGGGTTGGAAGCTCGTATTGGCAGGCGTTCACAAGTCAGGATCTCCATGCATTTGGACTATAAGACGCAGTGAATTTTTTTCCACACTTTTTTAGGGAAACCTAGTGAGTCTATAGTCCAAAAAATACAGGAGATAGTAAATTTTCACCTACTTTTTGGTACTTTTTCATTTGCAAAGTGTACAAAAATTTTCAAGTACACTCCTTCCAGTCCCGCTGGCAGATATGTTAATCGGTGACTTCGACATGAAGTCGTCAGTATGCATCCCCGCTGCTACGTGTCATCACGCCGGCCGGCGTGAGAGTCCTGCGCATGCGCGGTTCTCTAACTCTGAAGCATGTATACAATGAACAGAGGCGCCAAAAGTATAAGAATAGATTAAATGATCTTAAAAACCAACTTAAATGGCAAAATTGAAGGAGGAAGTGGTGGTCTTACCTTCCTCAAGCAGACACGACAACGACTGCGATTCAGACAGTCAAACACATTTATTAGGAACTTCAAAAAGAAATGCAACGCGTTTCGCAGGTTCAACCCCGCTTCATCAGGCAATATAGGGAGGAGTATCAAACAATCTGCACAAGGATTCAAATTAAGCGCCTCTGTATAACTCTGAAGCATGCGGGACTAGGGGAGGAGCCAGGAGGATGCCCGGGGGACCTCATGGCCTCCAGTGGGCTGGCGGAAGCCCCAGGTAAGTGCAAATTGTGTTTTTAAAAGGTGCTCAGTGTCCCTTTAAAGATTCCTGTGTTGGCAAATCTGAGTCGGAAACCAGTAACACTGCAAATAACCAGGAAAGTCTGAGCAGCCATCTTGCATATAAATTCACAGATTTAACTAGGTAGAAAACCAGGTTAGCAGGCCCAGAGTTCGTACCCTTAAAAACTATTTAAAAATGACATCTTACATACTTCTATTATTATAAAATCACTTCATGTTTCATAGATATCCATAGCGTAGGACCAATTTGCCATCAGCAGCTGTATTGGGCTATAAGTAACTAGTGATTGCTGTGGTGATAGCAATAATATTAGATCAGATCTTTATTGAGATCAGGGGTATTCAGGTCGATATCAGTATTGTTCCCGATTTAATCCAGTGCATGGCCAGATTTATGCATGTGCCTCAAGCTGAACTGTATACCTGCTACAACAATGGCCCAGCTGCTGTTGATTACATTAAATGAGATTATCTCATGTAATCTCCTGTGATTATTGCCAACTATAATTTTGTTAAACATGGTTTTTTGCATGAATCATATACATCCAATTAATAACATATATGGGCAACTCTCCTGTCTGGTTCATATGCATATTCTTACCACTAGCAGCAAATATACAATCATGTGGGTATCCATTCCTTATTACATAATGCTGCGGCTATCTATGTTGGCTGATATATATAATTACTAGAATGAAATGTTGCTGAATGGACAGATTATAACAGGACAATAAGGTGCACAGAGGCCGGGAGGCAATTTACAATGAAATGCACGGTTAGGCAATTCAATAAACAATAAATATCAGTGTTTCTCCGGGAGCCTTTTGGGGAGGGTTGGGGAGGGGATTGGGGGGGGGGGGTTCAAATGAAATTAGGAATTACCCTTCCACTGATCGTTCTCATCACTTGGGAGATAGGTCAGGGGGATCCCGGAAGAGCTAATATCAGAGTAATGTTAGACCTTAGGTCCAGACCTCCTGTCAGCAATCGGATTATCCAATATTTACTATGGATTCCACACCACCCTGTGGACCAACCCTTACAGATGTTGTGCATCAAGTTTCCGAGGTGCATAACAGGTTGTGTGTGAAATATTATATACATATACAGTACAGACCGAAAATTTGGACACACCTCATTCAAACAGTTTTCTTTATTTTCATGTATATTTTATTTTCATATTCACTCTTGGCATTCTCTTTATTAGCTTCAAGAGGTAGTCAACTGAAATGGTCTTCCAACAGTCTTGAAGGAGTTCCCAGAGATTCTTAGCACTTGTTGGCCCTTTTGCCTTCACTCTGCGGTCCAGCTAGGCCTGAACGATTTTAGGAAAAGATTGAATTGCACGATTTCTGTCAGAAATTACGATTTCGTTTCGATTCACGATTTTATTCAAATCAAGCTTTAGACCAACCAGACCAAGGCGAGAGTCAACAAGGGGCAGCGGGGAGATTATCATGTCGTCTATCCTTTGTTTCCCCTTGCGGCACTTATTATGGGGGGGTATGAGTCATGTCACAGAGGCGGTGGGGACAATTGATATTAGAAATGGGGTAGGTATGGTAAAGGTAAGCAGTGGGGGTGGGAGGAGTGTTACGCTGATACACACGCACACACTTAATTCTCCATCTCAGAGCACTCACTGATACACACACACTTCATCTTGTAGCATTCACTGATACACAGTTATTCACACTCACTAATACACACACTTCATCTTGCAGCACTCACTGATACACACATCCTGCAGTACACACACACTTATCCACTCACTGATACACACACATCCTGCAGCACACATTGAAATGCGCACACACACATACTTATCCACACACACTGACTGAAAGACACAAACAGTCACACACTTCAGTCTTGCCTACAGCTCCATCTCCCCCACGCTGTGCAGATAGATCCACGTGCTCTCTCCTGTGCTTCCTGACAACTTCTGGAAGGGGAGGGGGGGAGGAGGGAGGGAATTCCTTCTCTGCTCCCTGCTACACACTGAGCTGCTTTGTAATGCGGAGGGTAAGTCAGACCAGACAATAGCTTTTGTCTCGCTGTGGTCTGCACCCCTTTAAAGAGTAACTGTCAGGCTGCAGAAGCTAATTTAAACCTCTATTCTCCTGTGTTAAACAGTTTAGAAGGAAGCCAAAAAGGCATTAGTGAAGATAAAAATCTCTCTTATCTTTGATGTGTGCTTATCAGCAAAGCTGTTATTCCCAATCAGGACGCAAGCCGCATACTATACTGCAAAGCATTCTGGGGCCCTCCCCTCGGCTGCTAATGAGACGTTACAGCAGCTTGTAATCAGTCCAGCGCGTAGCACTGATAAATCTCCGGGCAGAGTACACTGCAGGAGTCAGCTATTGTTCCTAGCCACATGGCTCATTAATATTCACTGCACACTGTGTTATTCAGTACGAGCTTTTCTGTGATCAGGAAGCAGGGAGGACATGACGACACAATTGGCTTCATAGAAGACAGAAAAACATGGAACCTGCCATGAGCTGTCAGGAGCATCATTCTCTGCATATACTATATAAAAATTCTGTGAAGTACAAACGTGGACAGTGAAATGCATATGTAATGTAAGTACAGCCAATCTTTAGCTACTGATATATGTGTTTATTTTCTCTGAGACCTTATACCTAACAGCTCGTCTTTAAACAATCAGTGGAGCAAATGAGTGCCTATTAGTTCTAGTGCCTATCAGCTTCACAGGAGGAGCGAGCGAGAGACTGTGGGCGGAGTCTGTCGCCCACCCATCTGACGATAAAGTTAGGAGGAGTGACAGAGAGCAAGAGCCTGCCGCTGGGTCTGCTGATGACAGGAGGAGGAGGAGGAGAAGAAGGTGGCACTAACTACGCAGAAGTATAGAGATACTGAGCTGCCGCGGGGAGTGAGAGCCGCCGCATTTTGTACACAGACATTTGTACAAGGTGCGCTGCTGCTACTGTACAACAAGAGGGCGCAGTACAGCAAATATCGGCAAAAATCGACACTTTGGCGATCACAGAATCGTCACTTCCGTGTTCGCGATTTCGATACAAAAACGATAAATCGTTCAGGCCTACCGTCCAGCTCACCCCAAACCATCTCGATTGGGTTCAGGTCTGGTGACTGTGGGGGCCAGGTCATCTGGCACAGCATCTCATCACTCTCCTTCCTGGTCAAATAGCCCTTACACCCCTGGAGGTGTGTTTGGGGTCATTGTCCTGTTGAAAAATAAATGATGGTCCAACTAAACGCAAACCCTATGGAATAGAATGCCACTGCAAGATACTGTGGTAGCCATGCTGGTTCAGTATGCCTTCAATTTTGAATAATTCCCCAACAGTGTCACCAGCAAAGCACCCCCACACCATCACACCTCCTCCTCCATGCTTCACGGTGGGAACCAGGCATGTAGAGACCATCCGTTCACCTTTTCTGCGTCGCACAAAGACACGGTGGTTGGAACCAAAAATCTCAAATTTGGACTCATCAGACCAAAGCACAGATTTCCACAGCTCTAATGTCCATTCCTTGTGTTCTTTAGCCCAAACAAGTCTCTTCTGCCTGTTCCATGTCCTTAGTAGTGGTTTCCTAGCAGACATTCTACCATGAAGGACTGATTCACACAGTCTCCTCTTAACAGTTGTTCTAGAGATGTGTCTGCTGCTAGAACTCATTGACCTTGTCTCTAATCTGAGCTGCTGTTAACCTGCGATTTCTGAGTCTGGTGACTCGGATGAACGTATCCTCCGCAGCAGAGGTGACTCTTGGTCTTCATCTCCTGGGGCTTTCCACATGTGAGCCAGTTTCTTTGTAGCGTTTGTTGGTTTTTGAAACTGCACTTGGGGGTACTTTCAAAGTTTTCCCAATTTTTCGGACTGACTGACCTTCATTTCTTAAAGTAATGGATGGCCACTCGTTTTTCTTTACTTAGTGTAATGATCCGCTCAGCTGCCTGCGCAAGCAGGCAGCTTTTTGACCACTGTTCAGGTCTGCATTCTGCAGGTCTCTGGAAGAGAGACCTTTTGTCAGTTTTGCAGCTTGCTGCTGCTAGGGAATTTGCATACGTTGGTCATGCAAATTTCCTAGCCACATCCTCTGGAGGTTTGTACTATAAATACCATGTGATATCACAGACCTGCGCTGGTCATAAGGGTTAGTCCTGTGAAACACTCCTGGAGTGTCAGCCTTGCTCATTGTTAAAAGATTAGCCTAGAGTAATTCCTGGGACTGCACTAGGCAGATTCCCTAGTGCAGTTAGGATTGCATATCTGTTTTGTTTGTCTGTGGCGATTGTTCTGTCCCAGCGGTGGTCGACAGGAAGTTGTTCTGATCTTTGTTCTTGGAGTATAGCTGGAGCAGCGGTTGCTACCAGCTATCTCATCTAATCTGTCTTGCCTGGATCGCACTCGCCTTGCGCTAGTGCTGCGGATCCGTCTCTCTCACCTGTTCCTGTTTTCGTGTATCTGTCTTGTCTGCTGCGGGTGCTTGCTGAAGGCTCAGTGAGGTAGCCGTTGAGCAGGCGCTCGCGTCCTCTGTTTCATGTTTGTCTGTCGGTGGTTAGTTAGGCGTACTGGTCTCTGTTGTGCTTAACACGTGGAGACCGCGCATAAACGCGTGCACTGTTGCGAATGAGTGCGGTGTTTGCGTTTAGTTAGCGTTTGTTATTTTCCTTATCTTCTCATTGTATATTTGCTGTGCCTTTGCTACTCTCGTGCTCTGCCTTGCTGTAGCCTTGTGTCACCTCTGGCAATCGCCTCTCTCGCGATTGCGTTCCTACTTCATATCTGCTGTTGTGCATGCACCGTCGCGGGTTGGCGACTAGTTTGGTGCACACACATACAATCTGTCCCTGTGCTCATTCTCTTTCGCAATCGCTTCTCTTGCAATTGCGTTCTCACTTGGTTTCCTCTGTTGTGTGTCCACCGTCGCAGGTTGGCGGCTAGATTGGTGGACATACATACATTCCTCATCTGTGCTTATTCGGTCTTGTGTCGCTGTTAGCAACCGCCATCTCCGGCGATTGCCTTCTCACTTTATCTTCCTGGTTGTGTGTTCATCGTCGCAGGGAGGCGACTAGATTGGTGAACACACATACCCTCTGTCGCTTTGAACTCTCTCTTTCAGGGCTATCTTGCCCTGCGTTTCTTCCCTTCGTGCAATTCCTGTCTTGCGTCTGTGGCAGGGCAGAGGAGCTGTTCCTCTGCACTGCACAGCTCCACCTGCCGACAGGAATTTCCCTTTACAGGTGCATTGCACCTTTTGCTGGGTTCCCTCAAATGATACGCTTGTGGAGGATTTCCGCAGTGTCAGCGCACGTCTTGTGTGCTGATCACGGAGAGAATTCCACAATCGTTACACTTAGCTGCTTTTTTCTTGCCATAATACAAATTCTAACAGTCTATTCAGTAGGACTATCAGCTGTGTATCCACCTGACTTCTCCACAACGCAATTGAAGGTCCCAACCCCATCCACAGATTCTCAATTGGATTCAAGTCAGGACTATGACAAAAATCTGACAACATTAGCTGTATGCTTGTTTCAGGTGTGCGATTAATGCTACAGTCACAGTGAGACGCTGCAGAGCTGTGTTATAAAGTCTTATAATGCAGTTTACAGCACTGCAATGCTAATCCTATAAGACGTTCACAGTGCACCGTTAGCGTTGCATTGTAACATGTAGCGTTATGGTAACGCACTACTGCAGTGCATTACCTCTAAACTCACATTATCAGGTACAGGAAAGCATACTTTTCATTGCCTGTATGCTTTACTGTACCTTCTGTATGCCACGATAACGCAGAGTTAATGTGCATAACCACTTTTTTTTGCGCTGCATTGTAATGCTGTGTTGTGACTTAAACATCACAATACAATGCAACGTCCCACTGTGAATAAGCCCATAGACATTACTGACCAGGAAGGTCAATAGGAGAGTTTAAACGAGAAAAAATATGGCAGCCATCATATGTTCCTGACATTGCATTCCTTTTAATGTTTGTTCAGGTCCCATACAGACAGATTACGACATACTGAACTTCTTATCCATTCTGTGTCCTCACAAGTGTTTTTCTCAGTCACACAGATGTAAGGAGTCTCATCAACCAGAGACACAATTTTCCCCACTTACAATTTCACCTATGTCAATCAGCAAAAACAGCTGGACTGGATGAAATCCTCAGCTATAAGAAGTAGACAACCTCGGCTATAGGTAGTAGAATAACCCCACAGGCTGACTTGAGAAAAGTGATGAATGGACAAGCTGGAAAATCATATACAATTGATGTAGTTTCCTCAAACACATTCAAGTACCTGTAAACTCTCCCCCCTTCCATTCCTCTAAATTAATGAGGAGTTAGTAGGTCAACTCTTCTCTGACCCCTCTCCATAAACACTCAGTTCTGAAAATTACATAACAAGAATGTATCCCTACAACACGATCTTGCAATAGGCTCTAAACTCTTCCTGTCATGCCCAGAGTATTCATTACCTTCTGTCAGGCCTAAGCAGCTTGCTAAATTGTAAAAGTATTCCAGCAACAACAAAGTTCCTGCAAATTCCTTCACTATTGTCTACACATTGAGTTTATTATTGTTCTAGAACACAATGAATAGGAAATGGTGGACTGGCACAACATGCTAGAGACTGCATTACGCAGTGCTTTCTTTTTAGAGCGCTTAGAAATGACAAAAAAGGTCTGATTTTCCATTAAAGCAGACCTCCAGCCCAAAAAAAATAAAACAACAAAAAACATATTTTGACAAACCTCTCAAAAGAAACCTGAAGCAAGAAGTATATGGAGGCTTCTAACAATACCATTTGCTGGGCAGTCCTGCATTAGTAATCTCTGAATCAAAAATCTGAAAGATTAGCCCCATGCTTGTTTTCAGCTGTGTATCACAAACGTGATCTGCATACTTGTTTATAGTCTTTGGTTAAATGTTTTAGAAGCAGAGACTAAACAGAACAGCCAGGCAACTGGTATTGCTTAAAAGGAAAAATATGGCAGCCTCCACTTCCCTTTAAGAAACTGCTGCCTGTGTTCTTGTTGTGGAGATGTTCTCTCACCTCCTGTGGTATCCCCACTATCAAGACGTGCGTGAATCTCTCCAGTGATAGTAAAAACAAAATCCTGACACCTTCTCACACTACTAAAAAGACATTTTCATTAATGCTTTGCCATTGGAAAGATTACCTCACCAAGGGTGGCTACACACATCTAATTTTGTTTGACCAGCAATTTTACCACTTACATGTAGAATGAGGGACATTTTGAATACTATGAGCAGATTGCATCGGTAAGTTCACATACTGCATGGGAGTGGTAAAGTTGTCCAAGAAATCAGAAACAGAAACCCTGAAAGCAAAACAAACCTGAAAGGGATGCCAATATTTTTCTATAAATAAAATGTTTTGGCTAAGTTTCTATTTTAAAGCATAAAAATACACAAAAACGAAAAAAAAAACCAGTAATCCTAATCATCATCATCAAGATAGCATGTCTATTCAAACGCAGCAAAATTACAAAATGTCACTAAATTCAGATAATACATTTCAAGCAAACTTCAGCCTGCCGCAACGCAGGAGATCACATTATGACAACTGTACCATATGGGTCTTCTATTTCTTGGACAATGTGACAGATGTGACTGCTGTTTTATTTGTACTTTGGCAGAATATGGTCACAAAGGGCCAAATGCAGTTGAGGCCAAGAAACATTGTCCCAACTTGGTCCCTTTACCCTGAAGGATGACCTCCTGAGCCTCCAACATTAAAAAGAACATGTCAGGTCAAACAACTAATACTTCCATACTGTATATTCTATAGCAGACATCTTGTTATTTGAGGTCCACACCAATGCGTGTTATTTAGGGTTGACTTTTCTGCGTCGGGTGACTTTTTTCGCAATGAATGATCTTTTATGTGACATTGTGTACTATCATTTATAAAAAAATTGTGTTAAGCAATGTTTAACGGCGCACAGCGATCGCAACTGTCATGTCGGATCACTGAACAAGTGATCGTTCAGATCCCATAGACTTTTGCAGTAATTTCAGTAATCGTTCGTTTTCAGCGCTTGAAGATAAGCCAGATGGATTGGGGAAGGATTGTTCATCGGCAGAGAGCCTCTGATCCATCTCATTTAAACAACTTCTAATTAATATAGGATTGAGAGGGGCTCTGGACTTTGAGGGCTCTGCTCAACAGAAAGGTTTGACTTTTCTAGCTCAGAATACCCGGGCAGCTCCGAGTGATCCAAAACCAGTAGGAAAGTAGAGAGACCAGATCCATTATATAGCTTAGCACCTCCCCTGTAATACCAGAGCCTTGACTGCCAGTTTAACAAATGGGATGAGACCTACACCAATGCTACATGAGAAGATTTGTAGCTGTGACATTTCTATTGCCAAGAGACTTGTCACTAAGACAAACGACATGGTTTATCTACAAGACAGGAAAGTCTGCACTTTCTACGCAAGGAAGCCCCTGGGATCTAGAGACTTGCCACATATGAACAGGGGATATACGTGTTCAATTACTCTTTGTGACCTCATCATTTTATTAGAAGACGGACAGAGGTCAGGAATTGGCCAAGGTTTTTCTGACATCTGTACACACTAAGCCTGGGCTGTCTGGAAGTGAACAATTTGACTAATTCTCATGTAAAATGATGGAGAGCACAGCAGAAAAAGAAGGGTCTGCTTATGTTTTATATCATATCTCCATTCATTTCAATGCAACTGCTTTAATTTAAGGTATCGCAATGATAGCTGATAGCTAAACATAGTTAAATATGATTAAAGTACTAAGGCAGGCGTGTGCCTTGTTTTTAATTTAAAATGCACACAGTTTTCTGCACTGCACATACAGTAAGCCATGTTAGCATTATTGTTATTTATTTATTTATTTATTTAATCGCCTAGCTTGCTGGGTTTGCAATAGTGATTTCCTGTGCTGATGTTCAATGCAGCGTGGTTGGACTGAATAGAAAACCTTGCAATTTAGGAAAGAAGAGCAAGTACAAGTATACCAATAAAACGGTTTTATACATTGATCACAAAACTATATCCTAGCTAATAATAGGCAAGTGTCCCTGCGTGTGTCCGTGTGTCAGTGCTTTTTAGCACTGCGCATGTGCAGAGACAAGAAGCAGAGACACTGGCGAGAGCCGGAGGAGGATGGGGCCAGAAAGGGCCGGTCGTGTGTGTGTGCGCGCAAGGCGGCTAGTGGAGTACGCGCGCACGGCAGATTACTGACAGACCTAGCCCGTTTTTAAACGGGCTAAGATCACTAGTCTTTATCATAAACAAATTCATAAATCCTATATGGCAGTGATGCCCATTGTGTAGATCGTAATCTACCGGTAAATCGTAAAGGACTTCCGGGTAGATCCCACACAAACTGCCCGAGTGGCATACGCATCGTACTTGGATAAGCTTACTGCGATATGCTGTTCTGAAGTTTTGCACAGCAATGTAGAGGACAATAACGCTGTAAGGTGGGAAGCCATACATTTAAAAGCTTTCTGTGCAACTGCCGATCACAATTTTGCCAGACACTGAGCATGATATTGTAAGCATATTATTTGACTATTTGGTCAAGCACTGTTCTATTTGGCTTACTGAGGAGGACTATGGTATAATAATAATAATTCCTTTTTTTGTATAGCGCTTTTCTCCTGTCGGACTCAAAGCGCTTATGAGGCAGCCACTAGAGCGAACTCAGTAGGCAGCAACAGTGTTAGGGAGTCTCGCCCAAAGAACTCCTTACTGAATGGGTGCTGGCTTACTGAACAGGCAGAGCCGAGATTCGAACCCAGGTCTCCTGTGTCAGAGGCGGAGCCCTTAACCATTACACTATCCAGCCAGGTATGCATCTAACGGATTTGTGGCTTTGTGGTAATCACTGATGGGCTTGCATCTGTAGGCAGATTCTACCTAGTAGATAATTTTCAATTTGTAATTTACAAAGAAGCTCACAAGCTGAAAAAGTGAGGGGACCTCTGCTATATGGAATGCATACCCCAACACTAGCACTTCCCAAACATACAATCGCATTTAATAACCTTAAATGCCTCAGGTTTCTTATAATGAATACGGTTCAGTCAAAGCAAATAAGTGCACCTAAATCTCCAACAAATAGGTAGATCAGTTCCCCAGCATATCAGCTGGTATACTCAACCTCCACATAGCTATAGCCTTGAGCTCTGAGACTCACGAAGCATACATGTAACTCAGATTCGTCAAAGTCACTCCAAAAAACAGCAAACGTATTGTGTGATGTATATGGAACCTCAATCCAGAGGACCAAAAAATGTGTGCTTTTTGTTTCTACTGAAATTCCACTAATAATAGTAAAGAATGGGTCTTACCAAAATGTTGTCAGCCGCTCTGTTCACAGTGATGATCCTGCTCAATGGCTGCATAAAGTTGTGGACCGGTCTAGCCATACAAATGTGAGCGACAGGAAACCCGGCTCAGATGTCATATCACAAATGGGCAGTCAGAAAGTATCGATGGTACAACCAGTCCAGATGATTCCAAAGCAGGTAATAGAGCCAATTAAGAGAATTGCAGGTGCACACCAGTTAAGCCAGATAGCGGCTTGGTGTGCTAAATCTTTGTTCCACACGCTTTCCAAACTGAATTAGAAAGTCTGTGTTCTGTCCAAACCTCCCCCTAACCCATTATCAATCACAAGTAGTTAGCAGGGCAGAGTCGGTAGTGGGCACCAATCAATCGATCCCTCAGAGCACAGAGATGACCCTGCCCACCGCCTTCCGATGTTACAAAAGAAGGATCAGAGGAAGGAGGTGGGCCTAGACAAGTGAATGCACCGTGTAGAGGAAAGAACTCCCATTTTGCTTGCAGGTCTATACTTTGTGTACAGATCTTTGGGCCATGTGACCTTTTCCAAAAGAGACTGCTCTGGAATACCTGAATCAAGTATTCACCGTTACTTTCATAGCAAAATCTGGGACGGTGAACTAGGGCTTGATTTAGCATGGTAATGGTAAGCTCCACTATGCTGCTTGAGGTAGTACTTTTTGTACTTCAGCAGCTTGGAAAAAATTAAACAATTGTCCAGCAGTCATTTATCAAGTGTTTTGATCGACAGGTCTTCACTAGTTCATCAACTGCAAGGAATGAGGATTCAATTTCCTTCCCTCCTGCGATAAGCGATAAGGCATCCCTGCCATGAGGTGAGACCATAACCATCCACAGCAGGCAATGATGGGCTTTTTCTCTACAAGGCATCATGAATGAAAGTAGCAGGACTGTGTTTTTCTGTAGAAGATCAGCCCCGGTAACTGGCTCAGTCGAGTCACTCCGGGTTTACCGTGCATGCGCAGAAGACCCAGACTTGACCCGACTGAGACTATTACCGGGGCTAAACAGCAGACTGCGGGAGGACAGCAAGGGACTCAGACGGATTTATGCTGCAGGAGGAAGCTGCGGGTGAGTATCAAATCTTTATATTTCCTTTCAAGCAATACAGATTGCCTGGCCATCCTACTGATCCTCTGCCTCTAATGCTTTTAGCCATAGACCCTGAGCAAGCATGCAGATTAGGCGTCTGTGACTGACCTGTGACTGGATTAGCTGCATGCTTGTTTCAGGTGTGTGATTCATATACTAATGCAGCCAAAGAGATCAGCAGGACAGCCGGGCCACTGGTCTTGTTTAAAAGTAAAAGAATATGGCAGCCTCTATGTCCCTCTCACTTCTGGTGTATTTTAAATTTCAAGAACAACTTTCAAAATAAAATGAGATAAGCGAGTCATGACTAATTCTATTTTTATACCACAATTCACAGAAAGCTAAGATTATGAAGCATGAGGTTTGTATTAATAATAAGGCCATATGTAATGATGGCAAGAACGGTTTGCTGGTGAACAGTCCCTGTGTAGTGACCTCGGTTCTCCTTACAGGGCACTCCCAGCCATGGGCCTGCGATTAAGACGCGTGCTGCTGGGTCAGCACCTGTGCAATAGTGATGGACCATGCTGACCCGGAAGTAGCTCTGAGGTCACTACACAGGGACCATTTGCCAGCCAACAGTTCTTGCCATCACTAGTCATATGAAAATACAGCACAAGCCCCTTTCATTACATACAGCTAAAGCACAAAGCCTTGTTTGGAATCCTTGCCTGCAATACCAGACCTCCTTACCTATCTAAGTCTGTAGTAACTAAAAGCGCACAGTGATCAGCACATTGCTTTATGATCACAAATGTATAATCTGTTCCATCTTCAAATCCTCCCTGAACTCACTGCTAGGCTGCTATGCTGCTAGGGAAGAAATCTGAGATCAGAAAAAGGAAACAACATTAATGCTTCTCACCAGGCTATAGGTAAGAAATTGATCTTAGTTTATCACCATTACATTTAGTATAGTGTTAGTAGGGCAAGGGACTTGATGCAGACAAGGCTTTAAGCCCGAAGTTACTGATAAGCTCATTCATAAATTGAAAATAAACATGTTACAACACTTGCTGATATACCATAGATATCAAACTCCAGCCCGCGGGCCAAATCTGGCCCTCGGAGCCATCAAATTTGTCTCTCAGGTGGTTCCCCACTTTGCATTATGTTTGGCCCACTCCAGTCCACCAGGGAAGTTATATTGGAGGTGAAGCCCTAGATCACCAGAGAAGCCATTTGAGGAAGGAGGGAAGCACTAGACACCAGGAAACTGTACATGGGAGGAGAGGAGTCATGAGACGCCAAGGAGCTGTATAGGGAAGTCAGGGGGTCACTAGACACCAGATAGAGGGAGGAGCACCAGTAAACACCAGGTGTATGATGGAGGGGTCACTAGACACCAGGAATCTGTACAGGGGAGAGGGGACGTTAGACACCAGGGAACTCTTTAGGGGATGGAAGGGAATTATTAGACACTAGGGAACTTTATAAGGTGCCCTGGTGTCTAATAGCCACTAGACATTGAGATTGGCCTAAGATTTGGTTCAATGTCGGCCCACTTTGTATTGGAGTTTGACACCCCTGGTTTAGCGGAAGAAGGGGACCACTAAACATCAGGAAACTGTATAGGAAAGAAAGGACTACTAACCATCAGGGAATTGTATAGGGGATGGAGGAGGGCTATTAGACACTGGGAAGAGAGGTGGCCATTAGACACTGAAGTCGGCCCAGAACTTGGTCCTAGAGTTCAATTTTGGTTCACTTTGTATTTGAGTTAGACACCCGTGTGATATACAGTATTGTCATACGTAGTAAAAAGCTCAAGGTGCGCGGACAGGTCACGCATGTGTGACTTCAGCCAAAGTAACCGGGTTAACGGGGCCACCAGTGGACCATGTAGTGGACCCAGAGGACGTAGAGGAATCTCACAGGCTGGAGGAAGCCCCAGGTAGATGCAGATTCCAGATGCAGATTTTATTTTTTGTGTGCAGGGTCCCTTTAATGATTCCACAGGAAAAATAAACAGACTGCAATGGAATGAGTGGATCAAGGTAAAGCTATGTGTATCATCAGTCTTACCTTAGTGATGAGCAGTCTATATTTCTCCACTAGGTAGTCATTGTTGTGGCATCCGGCAAGTAACTGCCACACCTCTCCTCTGAGGGCCTCTGGCACACCACTCCTCACCAGTGCAGACAGCTGCTTAGGGCGCACACTCAGGTTTAAATGCCTGAAAACAACATTTGCATGAGAAAGTGCTGTAAACGCTCAGCATGTCCCAGTTTTTTGTTAAAAAAATATTTATAAATTGCTGATTATTACAGTTTAATCCATGTTCTCTGGGCATTTTGTGAATTTGTTTCCCATCAAAAACTACCAGCACAGTGCTTTACAGAAAGTATTTAAAGGACAAGTTAAGCGAGAGAAATATGGAGGCTGCCATATACATTTCCTTTTAAGCAATACTAGTTGCCTGGCTGCCCTGCTGATCCTCTGCCTCTAATACTTTTAGCCATAGACCATGAACAAGCATATGTAGATCAGGTGTTTCTGACATCGTCAGATCTGACAAGATTAGCTACATGCTTGTTTCTGGTGTGATTCAGACAGTACTGCAGCCAAATAGATCAGCAAAACTGCCAGGCAACTGGCATTGCTTAACCACCCTGGCGTTCTGATTAAATCGCCAGGGTGGCTGCGGGAGGGTTTTTTTTAAATAAAAAAAAAACTATTTCATGCAGCCAACTGAAAGTTGGCTGCATGAAAGCCCACTAGAGGGCGCTCCGGAGGCGATCTTCCGATCGCCTCCGGCGCCCAGAATAAACAAGGAAGGCCGCAATGAGCGGCCTTCCTTGTTTTGCTTATATCGTCGCCATAGCGACGAGCGGAGTGACGTCATCGACGTCAGCCGACGTCCTGACGTCAGCCGCCTCCGATCCAGCCCTTAGCGCTGGCCGGAACTTTTTGTTCCGGCTACGCTGGGCTCAGGCGGCTGGGGGGACCCTCTTTCGCCGCTGCTCGCGGCGGATCGCCGCAGAGCGGCGGCGATCAGGCAGCACACGCGGCTGGCAAAGTGCCGGCTGCGTGTGCTGCTTTTTATTTGATGAAAATCGGCCCAGCAGGGCCTGAGCGGCGACCTCCGGCGGTGTTGGACGAGCTGAGCTCGTCCAGACCGTTCAGGTGGTTAAAAGGAAATAAATATGCCAGCCTTCATATTCTTCTCCCTTCAGTCGTCCTTTAATATTCACAATTAGGGATAGTCAATTAGATGCAAAGAACTGAGAGTTGATGCAGGATTCTGCAAATATTGTATGCATATGAAATTTGTTTAGATTATTTTCAAGCTGCATACATTTGTGTGAAAAATGTACATAATACTGCATTAACTCGGAATTATCTGCATCTCATTAACCATCCCTACTCACAACATACCGGTACCTAGTTAAACAGATTCAATAAGGCCCCGTTCACACTTGCGTTTTGCCATGCAAACGGACCGGATCCTGATCGGATCCGGAACTGATCCGGATCGGAACCGTATGGTTCCGATCCGGATCCGGTCCGTTTGCATCAGGCATGCTTTAGGCTGCCATCCGGATCCGTGGGCAAAAAATAGCGAAATTTTAAGAAAAAACATGTTGGGGTCAGCAGAAGGTGCACCTGTAGAATCAGGTTCCTTCGCTGTAGGCCTCACCTCCACCTCCGACATTCTGCCAAACAGCTCCAGCACGTCTGTCACTGCTGCTCCACTCCAGACATGCTTGGCCCATGTGTCCCCATCCGAAATGGCCGCTTGGATACGCATAGGAAGTGGGGTAGAACGTCAGGTTTTTGTAGGCAGTGTGTTCTGTGCCTTCCGTTTCCCATTGGTTTCTGTGTTCCGGATGGTGCTGTCAGGCTCAGGTCCGGCTCCGGTCTGGGTGCGTGGGCCGGAGATCCGGACCCAAAAAATAGCGCATGTTGGAAAAGAGTCCGGAGTCCGGATCCGATCCGGCTCCGATACGTACGGAACTGACGCGTGTGAACGTCCGCATAGACTTTACATTGCTATGCGGAACGTACGTTCCGTTTGTACATTATGCGGTCCGGATCAGATCCGGAAAATCCGGATAGCGAACGCTAATGTGAACCGGGCCTAACTCCCCTACATTTTCATGAATGCATAAATATGGTTTAACATTTCAAATGTGGCAGCCATCTAAATTATAAAAAGAACCGTTTAAAGAGAAACTGTAACCAAGGATTGAACTTCATCCCAATCAGTAGCGGATACCCATTTTCCCATGAGAAATCATTAACTTTTCTCAAACTGATTATCAGGGGGGTCTGTATGGCTGATATTGTGGTGAAACCGCTCCCACAGTGTGATGTCAGCACAAAATCATTTATAAATAACTATTGTAAAAATCCTTTTTTTTTTTCATTATGTTATCTTTACTGCAGTTCCTCTTTAATGCCAGTCCCCTGGTTTTGTATAATAGTATAGTGTGAAGAAGTGTTAGTTACTCTGGGGTTTTACCGTATGTTGTTTGTGCCTCCCCCCATCCCCCCCCCCCCCCCCCCGCCCCAGGTAAGTTTATTTTTTGTTGTCATCTCTGTGACAGCTGGCACTGGCAGAGAAAGAGAGGGGAATCGCAAAATATACAAAGCAGAAACTCACTAAGCTCACTGAAGCAGAAGACCCCATTTGAGTTTTTTCCCATAATGTGGCATTTCCTACGTTTTTGGGGAGATTTCCACTAACTTCCAGTCATGAATATCAGAAGTGAAGGGAAATTTTTCCATCGTTAACCTAGGCAATGGTTTAAATCTGAACAGGGTTAATTATTCTCTGCACAGTTCAAACTACTTGATAGTGGTGTTCCAGCCATTCGTTAGATCACATTCCTTTGCAAGTCTATTCAACAAAAAAAGTCCAATATTGTTGAGAGATCATAAAAACTGTTCCTTCAATGTCACATCACACACAAGTATTAATATCAAACAGTTTGCTTACCTTGGTTTGGAACATAAAACACAGGCAATGCAGTGTCCCCAAAGCTACATACAAACTTTAGGATTTCCAGCTGGCATGATTCTAAACGATTGTTTTGGCCAAGAAAAATCTGAAGTGCATATAGGTGTCCCCCAACATTGCTGCCTCCTTTACTGCAATCATACAGCAATGATTGCTTCACCCAATACCCCTTTTGTTCTGCAGGGACTTCAAAGGAAATTCCAGCAGCACACGGCAGTAATGTCATAACCGCATTGATGACTCTGGTGATGACCATGGCATTCTGAACTATACATGCCATGTGTCTAGAATGCCATTCAACTCTCTTATGACAATGTATTGTGTGTATTGCAAGGCCTGTTGCCAGGAACTTATGTTATTGGCTTCTAGTTTGAGAAACCTCCTTGACTTTCGAGGTCTCACAACCATCTCTCTGAACAGATTGCCAAGCTCTCCACCACACTTGGTAGCAGTGGAGGGCACCTGAACCAGATTGGTGACTAACTGGACCAATGGATAACCTAGCATTTGATTGGCTGTTGAGCAACTGGACATGCAAAGAAGAGTTTCATATAGGCAGCTTGTTAGGTAGGTGTGTTAACTTCTGAACATCCACTCACCAAAGGGATAGATGAGGAATGATATGCCATACGCCAACTTTATACAGTAATAGAAAAAGCAGCTTTAGTATCACTATCCACATGACGTTCAATCACTGACTCTAACAAGAGTTACAGATTGCCCAGCAAGCTCATGGTGAGCCAGAACTCATAGGATTGTGTAAGGGGCCGAAAGAGATCAAAAAGTTTAAATGCTATGCAAAACTGAAGTTTGCCTTCTTAAAACAGAAAGTATTTGTGGTCATTCAGGTTGGAGTGAGCTCTGAGGTGTTCTAAAAATGCATGGAACACCTAACACCATAGAGGCATGGCATTAATCCATGCCATGCATTGATGAGGATCAACCAATCTGAAACAGTCTGTATGTATGTTGAATTAGTTTGGCTCTGTAATATTAACAAGCTGACACATCATTGCATTCCAGGCATGTTTAGCCATCGGGGCCAACAAAGAGAAGATTTGCATTTTCAGCAGTGATGCATTGTGGGACACCTCAGAGCTCACTCCATCCTGAATGACCACAAATACCTTCTGTTTTAAGAAGCCAAACTTCTGTTCTACTCTAACAAGTCAGCCTCTTGTAACTCCTGTAGAGTTTTGGTTGCAGCACCAATCATCAATTATCCTATAAGCTCATATCAGATACTGCAATACAAGTGATCACCTGTCAATACATATTTTCTTACCACTTTGACAGCAGATCTCCCCAGGTTTCTAGGATTTTCTCTGCACATTCCTTGGACACATCCCCAGAACCACTCAGAAGAGGTTCATCATTATCTAGAACGACATAAGGAGGACAAGAACTGAAGATGGAAACTTTGGTCTCTCGTGGCACTGTAAAAATATCAGCTGGAGCGAATGTTAAGGAGCCTCAATCTTTCCTGTTCGCAGTAACTGGCTTATGGTGTCCTGAACTACAGCAGGTCATACATTCTTCATTCTATCAATTAAAGATGAGCGCCAGGCTCCTTCTTTCCCAGAAATGGAACAAATGTTTCGCAGTGATTTTACCATTCACAAAAATAGGTTTAAAATGGTGGAACTGTAAAATACTATAAAAGGGCATTAAAGAACCATGTAAAGAGTTCACTTTGATTACCAAGGCAGGTAGCAAAACAGTTTTTTTTTTTGGACTCCTGAATTCTTCTATATATATATATATATATATATAAGAAAAACCTGCTACTGTAGCTTTAATAGCTACCTGTAATTACAAACGTAATCACAATTATCTGTTGGCACCCTTGAAACTGTACTGATACATTCTGGAGTGCAAGGGCATACCATATGCATTTATGTTTCTATGTACAGTTATCTTTAAATCTGATTTACAGTCTAGCACAGTGGTCCTCAAACTAAGGCCCACGGGCCGAATGTGGCCCCCTGAGGCTTTTTTGCCGACCCCCACACACAAATTGGATCACTTATAGATGCGGTCAGCTACATCTTTAAATTTTGGTGGTCTGCATATAGAATAGCAGTGCTGGCACCACCCATCCACATGGAAGCCAGAAAGCAGTAATTCGCTGGTTTCCAATCAAATTCCACATCAGGTGACAATGCTGTCCAATTGAACTGCAGGTTGTCACCTGGGTATGCTTCACTGTCTGGCCTGCAAAGACTTCTACATCATTTTATGTATACTCCGGCCCCCCAGCAGTCTGAAGTACGTTGACCCGGCCCTCGACCCAAAACGTTTGGGGACCCCTGGTCTAGCATAACATGCAAAAAAAAAAAAAAAAAAAAAAGACTTGCCCTTCTGTCTAAAGGTAGTCTCAGACTTACAAACGACCATCAGTGCGAAATGCTGGAAAATGTGAAAACATTTTTTTTTTCTAGAAGACCTTGTAATTCTTGAGAAAATCAAATTTAGAAAACCTTTTTAAACTGGTAAAATGGCATTTTGCTGCAACAGGGGGAGCAGAGATGGCACAGAGGGGCACACTGAAGACACAGAAAAACAGAGGTGACACTGGAGGCCATAGAGGAGGTACAGGGGACAGAGATAGCATATTGGACGTGTGCATCTTATATGCCTTATGGACACAATGTTATGGACATGTGATTTGTGTATTATATATATTATATAGATATGTGATATGTATTTTACATATTTTTTTTTTACAGTTGCTCCTGTTTTATACTGCCTGAGGAAGTGGACTACAGACCCGCGAAACGCGTTGCAAAATTTGTGGGAGTAAAAATAAATAACTTAATGATTAGTAATATTAGTGTCATTCTTGGGGTGGTAGATCATCCAATACCCCCTGTTTTATGAAATGTTAATGTATTTTATTCTAATTGACACCTCTGTAATCTGTGAGTTGCTCTCTTAAAAGCAGGCAACACATCAGCCTCAGCCCTGCAATGTCACCCGGGGGATTGACTCCCGATCCCTGTTGGAATACAATAATTGAGCATGTGTACAGGCCTCTAGACTAAAGACACATTACAGATGACTGGTACCCAATTACACTACTGCATGTATATAGCTTATGACTTTCCCTAATGACCAGATATTGAGGCACCTTGGATCTGTGATATGTAAATGACGCAGATTAGAAAGAACAAAAAATTATTCTAAAATTATTATAGAGTTCACAGAGTCAAAAGCCAATTATGAAGGCTCCTGACCTGTGCCCAGAGAAGACAATGTTGGATAAAAGTTGAAAATTGGTTAAACACAATAACTAGCACTCCAAGCAGAACATAAGCATTACAACCTGCATTAGGTCCGAGACAGAGGTTATCTACTGTGATGTTAATTTCACGGGGCATGCATTAGTAATGACATTTTAGACAGTACAATAACACTTTAAATACATTTGAAACGTGTTTCTTGGTTACAAAACGGTAGCTCACCTTCTTCCTCATCATCTTCAGGGGGTGAAGGTATGTTGGACCCCTGTGGCCCACACTGTGATAGACGTATTGAAGGACTGGCTGTAGTTTTCCTTCTCTCTCTCTCGGATTCACTTTCTAAGCAGATAACTTCATAAAATATATCACAGTTGCTCTTTCTCTCTTTTCTTTCAATCTGTAACAGGTAAAGTAATTTAAATATTTATTTCCTGACCTATTCTAATCGAGGTGAATAAATTACAACCTGTATGAATATGTAAAATGAACATTCATTCAGTCCAACAAGAAAAGCTACAATTGCACATGTTGCCATTATCACACTATAATCATAGTTGTGTCTGTTGATTTAGTTGGTCTCGCCCCCTTCTCATCGGACTGTCAGCCCCGTAGCCTAGTCTCCCCATTTCTGGACAACTCTGCTTCATAGATGCTGCACCTTGGGCCATATGCAATTCACTTTTTCACCTGAGTTTTCTCCTAGGAGATAATTTTTCATCTTTGATTTATAACTTTTCAGCACTTTGCAATGGAAAAAGTACCAAAAAGTAGTTGAAAAAGTACTGTAAAAAATATTTGGAGTACTTGCTTGCTTGTTGGTGGATTAAAAGGCATTTTATTGACAAGTTTGAAAATTTCAAGTAGGAGAAACCTCAAGTGAAAAAGAGAATTGCATATGGGCCCTCATCTCTTATGACTTACCCACGCTAATCTTGGCTGATTTTAGTATTTCAAACAAACATCCCAATAAACTCCCTCACAATCAATTTACCGTCCATCACCAGCTCTTTCATTCTAAAGATATGTACACAAATCCAATCCTTGATGACCTATTTTACTACCTCAATGTAGTATGAGAGCTTACCTGCAAAATCTGTTCACGGTTTGCAAAATCTGTTGGCCCTCTTATTACATGGAAGAGGTAAAATTGACCAATCATTTAGCCAATAAAAATTCATACCATACAATACATTGCTGAACACACATTTGATTTTTTTCTAAACTTTGCAGCCTCGTCCACCTCAGCAACTCAGCTTTTTCCATCTGACCAAAATATTTTAACATGAGCCTGGACACATCTTGCATTCCTTCAATCTTTCCCAGACCAGGGCAATTGCATAGAGACCTCCATAGTTGAAACCACATCATATTCTCAGGCTCCCTCCCCTTGCTAGCAACCACTCAATCTAACCTTTCCTGACCTAGCTGCCTCCCAAAAAAAAGAATTTTTTTGCTGGCTCTGAGACAAGCTGCTCGAAAAACTCAATTACAACTGGATCAACTGGGATATGTGATGGTACAGGTTAGTGTTGCACCATATGTTCGGGTTGAATTTGATGGACTGTAACCAGGCTAAGCTGCACTACTTTACCATAGCACTTACTTGTGCCAATAAAATACTTTGCTCTCATATCTTTGCAGGCATCCAACCCAAACCACCTTTTTGCCACATTTTAAATCCAACTTACGTCAAGTAAAAGAAATAACCCAATAAGATGTGAGATCTAAATTTAAAATACTATTCCCATACCACTCTCCCCATTCATTTGCTTTACACCAAAGCTTCCTCAGAGGCCAATAGAAGTTTTTACTATTGGCCTCTGAGGAAGCTTTGGTGTAAAGTGAAACAGCTGTCAGGCCTCCCTCGCCCCCACTGTGTACCCTGATGTGCCATACCACCGTGGATTGGATTAAAAGGTATTTTCTATTGCAACAATTAGTGCCTCACTTGCCTTTTCTTCAAGTGAAATTCACAATGACCTCTTAAAGGGAACCTAAACTGAGAAGGATATGGATTTTTCCTTTTAAAATAATACCAGTTGGCTGACTCTCCTGCTGATCCTGTGTCTCTAATACTTTTAGCCATAGCCCCTCAACAAGCATGCAGATCAGGTGCTCTGACTGAAGTCAGACTGGATTAGCTGCATGCTTGTTTCAGGTGTGTGATTCAGCCACTATTGCACACAGAGATCAACAGGCCTGCCAAGCAACTGGTATTGTTTAAATGGAAACATCCATATCCCTCTTCGTTAAGGTTCCCTTTAAAAACAAGTCACAAAGCAACTCTTCTCTCTTCTGGATCATTCCTCTTCTGGTGACACTATTAGAATAATAATAAAAAAGGTCCTGTCACAGAGTGCTGGAGATCCAGACTGGGGTTCGTGACTTAATACTGTATTGGTGGCCTTGATAAAGGGCTCCTGAGCATCCCCAAAACATTGGGACATTTTAACCTAAATTGCAGGCCACTTATTTATTGCAGGCCTCTTATTTTTTAACTTAATTCCACTCAGACTATTGCTAAATATTGTTTTACTTTAGGCCAAGAAACCAAAGATTGAAAAAAAACATACATTGTGTTCACTCTTAAAGCGGAACGAAACCCAGCATTTCTACTTTGCTCTAATAGATTATTTACAGCACATTATATACAACCAGCATTTTTTTTTTTACTAGAACTGCATTCAAAGGGTTAACACAGGCTTTAGAAGCTTCCCTTCCAGGGCTCTTTCACATCAGCCAACGTGTGCAGGAGCCGTTCTCCTGCACGCGTTGTCTGCCTGCGGCGTGTCGTCAGGTATCTGCGGTGCGACGCGGCGGCAGCTGGTAATTAAACCCGACGGAAAACGCCGGCTCGCGGGTGCGTTGGACGAAAAACTGCGCCCGGGTGCGTCGGGACCGCAACACATCGAAACGCAGCGTCGGGTGTGAAAGGTAAAATGAAAGCCTATGGACTTTCATTTTACCTTGGTTAACGCAAACGTTAGCCGTTTGCGTAACGCACAAAATCGCCGCAAGTGTGAAAGAGCCCCCAGCAGAGCTGGCCGCTTCTGAAACTTTACCTAATGTTATCTAATGTTTAATTGCATCAAGTGAGAAATGTAAACAAAGCCTTCTCTCACACTGCCAGCTCTGCTGAACAAAGTCAGACCAGCATAAATGCTTTCTGATTAAGTTAGAGGATGAATAAAGCAGTTATAAATAAAATGCAGAGTCAGCTCTCAGAGTAAAATTGGTGTACTTTAGAAATGTATAATTTCTAAATGAATAATAATACTTATGCACAAAAGCAAATATGATAACCGTATGGCATATAAAAAGTAGGAAACCATGTTTTTATTGAATATTATGTCAGGGTTTTATACCGCTTTAAAAGGAACATGAAGTGAGAAAAATACGGAGGCTGCCATTCCCTTATACACATTGACAGATGCCTGGCTGTCATGCTGATCTTTTGGCTTCAGTTGATTTTGAGTCAGGCAACTGGCATGGCTTATTAGGGAATAGAGATGGCAGCCTCCGTATTCCTCACACTTCAGATTTCCTTTAATGGAAACAATTTGCATAAAGTATACTCAACTGAGTGAAGCTTGAAGTACTCAAATATGACAAGACTGAATACTGTACAATTAATACTGCATGGTGTATGGCCGTCATAAAGTAACACTGAAGCGGAAAAAAACCTTATGATATAATGAGTTATATGTGAAGTACGCATAATTATTAGGCTATTAGTAGCAAAGAAAAGTCTCAGTTATTTTCAGTAATACCTTTTTTCTATAACGTTGCATCATTCTCTAATATTTGCAGTTTACAAACTACACTGTATTTTAAACTATGAAACAGAGCAGAGCTAATGACTCTTTGAACGTCCCTGTAGTAAAACCTTATCTGAAGCTGTCTTTCACTGTTTATTTGATGTATAAGTGCTTCAGAAAACAGCACTGTAGCTGACCCAAGTTGGGTCGGAGAGCTCAGAGAAGCTCTTTTGCATAGATAACAGCTGAAGTTTCTTACCTCTTCCTGTAGTGGAAACAATATGAGACTCATATCTGTGCTACTAATGTTCTATTTCTTATGCTAGGTACACACCATACAATTTTCTGTTAGATTCACCTGCCTTATCGATTATTTCCAACATGTCCGATCTGAATTAAGACCGTTTGTGATTGAATTTTGTTCAGTTCTAAGAAAATTGGTTTAAAAAAACGATCTGAAAAAAACGATCAAAAAAAGATCAGAAAATCGAAACATTGATCGAAATTCAGAACAGACATGTTGGAAAAAAAAAATCGATCTGGCAGGTAAAGCTAACAAATCTAATCTAAATTGTATGGTGTGTACCTAGCATTAGCTGTACTACACTACAATCTACTATCTTATAAGTTTATTTTCACTTCAGATTCCCTTTCAGAATTGTTATAACCTTGAGCTTCTCTCCGCTTAATTCTAAAATGCTACGACACTGACTGTTGTGATAATTCAATGCTAAGTCTGTATTGTTATATAAGCCCCTTGATTAGGCAAAGTCAAATAAATCCATTTTAAAAGTACCTGGTCAAGATTCTCCTTTCAATTTCTGCACCACAGACTTTCATTGCTAAAGGCTGCAATATTAAATCAAGCAGCAGTATCCCCCACAGAGCCTAAGATTACGGTAACTTATTCAATGCATCTGCTTCAGATTACAAAACAAATTGGTAAAACAGATTTTTTTTTAATAAAACCAGAAACTTGACTGATAATGCGTTTTATGTATCACAGTCTGCTTCCACAGATCAAATAACAAAAAAGTGTCTGAATCAATAAACAACATTGGCACTTCTTTTAGAGATAAGCCTATTTATTTATGTTTTATCCAGCTGACATGATCCCTTCCACACATCACATCTTGGGACGCCTCATCCCTTCCAGTAATATCCCACACCAACCCCCTCTGCTCGGTGTGTTGGCCATGTATGTTGGTTCCTTGGAACCCTTACACCCCTCTCTCTTTTCCTGGAGAGAGACCTACATTGTCGAAGACTAAAGAACCCGAGTGAGGACGGGCTTTGCTCACCAGCCTTTACACTGTGGTTAACGGTCTTGCAACCTATTCTTGTGAGAATTCTGCACATACTGTTGTTGAGTGTCCCATCCCCCCAACATGCTACACTATCAGGAGCTCCTGGTGTCCCTGTCTCATTTTTTTGTCTCCTTTTGAAGGTCCTCGGACTCCTTTGGTACCACACCCTCTAATTGTAGATAATGTTTGGACATTGGTTGCCAAATTTAACTTTCTCTGTGCCTGGAGATAGGTCTTTAAAGCGGACCCAAACCAAACATTTTTTTAATTCAAAACATTTAGTTGCACCACTCTGACACATACAAAGATAAATAAACACTCCTTCCATCCTATGAGCATTTCAGTGCATGCTTTTCACCCTTCTCTTTTCATAACTAGGGTTATACAGGTGGCAGCCATTAGCAATTCCTCCTTTGCTGGACACCATCTACTTCACCAGTTTGCCAGATTCTGTCCCGGCAATATGAAAGGAAGGGAGGGGTTCCTCCAATAAATGTAAAATATTTTATATTTGTCACCATGCAGCTGAAAAAAGGCTGCTATTTAATAATATAATTTAGAAAATAGATTTCATTTCTGAAATCTTGTATTTGGGTCCACTTTAAGTAATACTGCACTTACCACAAAAATAATCAGCCAGCCCTTCCCCCCCCCCCTCTCGGTTTGTATTGCATCTGCAGCTTCTACTGTAATTGGCTTTGGAGGCATGTGCTGACTGTGGTACAGTGCCGTACCCCTGCCCCATACCTAAGGATTCATTTTTACAGCAGAGGGCTTTCAGCATTGCATCATCACGAAGGGGTGGAGAGCTGACAATGTTTTAGGTAGATACAGGCTATAGAGTGTAACAACGGCAACCCAGGGCAGCCTGGCAGCATGCATTCCCTATACTGCATACCTTCCAGTAACACTATTAGGCCCATATGCAATTCACTTTTTCTCCTGAGTTTTCTAGGTGATATTTTCACACCTTGTCATACGAGGCTTTTTATACCACCAGCAAGCAGGAAAATACTCAAAATAATTTTGATAGTACTTTTTCACCAACTTTTCTGTACTTTTTCAATTGTAAAATGCTTAATTAGTTATTTTAAAAAGAATTTGAAAATTATCTCTTAGGAGATAACTCAGGGGAAAAAATGGAATTGCTCATGGGCCTTGGTCACTCTCTCTTCTCTGTATCTGAACTACACTTGTGGGTTTCAGTCTGGCTTTATCCCTTAGTCACAGGCAGTGGCTTTGTTCACCCTTGGTTAGTGCTAGGCTCCGTTTGCTGGGCTGTTCTGGTACTGTTTTTTTTCTCACTTTTGCACAGAATTTATCATTTATTGTATTTATAAAGCGCCAACATATTACGCAGCGCTGGACATTAGTTTAGGTTACAGACAATATTTAGGGGTGACAAACAGCAATATGACAATACAGGAATACAAGAAAACCAGATCACACAGCACAGTATGAGTACAAGGTAATGCTTAGTCAGTCACTGGATGGAGCATGGAGATTAGGCAAGTTAGGTTCACTCAGATGCATAGCATAGGTTCACAGTAATGGAGGTGCATGATCAGGTAGGACACAAAAGGAGGACCCTGCCCAAAGGCTTACAATCTAGAGGGAGAGGTAGGGACACGAAAGGTAAGGGACCAGAGTTCAGCTGTGGGTTTACAGCACTTGTAAGGGGTGGTAGGCCAGAGTGAAAAGGTGAGTTTCGAGGGCCTTCTTGAAGATGTTGAAGGAGGGGGCTGCCATAACACAGAAGGAATTATTTGGCATTAGCACCTTCTTGGCAACCTATATTGCCAACTTACTGCACTTCTAGCACTTCAATTACCTGGCTATATTTGATAGTTATATTGACACTACAATTGGATGCATGTTCTGCATTATGCATAATACTGCATTGCTATTTATTGTGGACCCCACTGCGTATATTATGTGTTTTTAATTGTTTTTAATAATATTGCTGACTAATAAAATTGTTATCTGGTTTATATTTGGATCTGGTGGTTTTCTTGAGGTCATTATATAGTTTGGATATACTGCACATTCCTTGATTATGCAACAATTCATCTATTTATGAGTTATACTGCTAGTCCTTATAGCCTTTAACAATGGCAACCCATGATTAAAGATGTGCTATGAACTGGTCCCTGTCAAGACACAACCTGTATTTAAGATTTATGAAAATGAAAAATTAGGCAAAGTAGGCCTTTCATAATATCCTCTCCAGAAGGTCAAGGGTAGAGATAATATGCTGAGGATATATTGGCATACAGATTATTTAAAACCCCATCCAGAGGCTACACTCTATGTTAGCATCTAACTTTTTTTTCAAACTTACAGGTTTCCTCTAATAAAGGTCGGTATCCCCCTAAATCCAACTCCACTGGATTTTGAACTGTTTATTAATCAATGATGAGCGCAGCCAAGCTGAGCGTAGTGCGCTCTCACTGCAACATGTTGTGCATGGGAGGGAGGGGTATGGAGGGGAGGTGATTGCTGCAGGACATTGCCGCTGTAACTATAGAAACCACAGAATCAATCTGAGCCATTAGCTTTCAAGCAGGGAGGAAAGGAGGCATAGAAGCCGGTGATGTACAAATGGCAATATGTTACAAACTGCTGCATAATGTTGAGGGGAGACAATCTTTCTGCTTGATGTGGAGAAAGCTAAATGTAAACTCACACACACGATAATTGCCTTTTCTCTCTAGTAATCTGTTCTGTTCATTTTGTGAATATGGAACTGAAATGAAAAGGGTTAAAAAAAAAAAGAGAGACTTTCATGAATGTGGAGTGACACTGATCTTTACTGCAGGCTGCAGCACACTGTGAGCTTACAGTCCCTTCTTCTCATCACTGCACTCAGTAGCTTGGGGGTAAAAGCTGAACCTGAATTTTACCCTCTAAACCTAGGTGAGTCTTATGGTCCAGAGCGTCTTATGGTATGAAAAATATGGTAAATGACTTTTCTCCATTGTTCCTGTCACTTACAGTAGGTGACAGAAATCTGACAGAACCAACAGGCTTAGGACTTGCCCATTCTCAAAAGCACTTAGTGTATGGTAGTTGCTCAGTCCAGCTGCCAAAAAAAGTGTGCAGCAAGCTGGAAGGCTCACCAGCATATTTGTGTTAATCCTTTTCAGGGAGTGTCTTTATAAAAAAAGAAGGCCATGCTGCAAATTCCCCTTGAAGAGACGGACAAGCCCAAAACCTGTCAGTTGTCAGATTTCTACTTCCTACTACAAGTGACAGCAACATAGGAGAAAAGTAATTTATGGCTCATTTTACTCTGGAAAAACAAGCGTTTACATGTATTTTAAATGTTATGACTTTCGCGATAGTGGTCCTTTAAGGCTGCCCTCCTCCGGTGAATTTACGTGTTTTTATCATGTGCTCTCTTCCCATTTTACAGGTTAAACACCATGAACACCTTTGCATTGGATGAAGTGCCTCTCTAGCATGCACTAGTGTCAGGCACTGCCATTGCTATTTCTGTACCAGGATTGGGCTACTGTCCCAGCGTGTCAGCAGAGAGCCAATCAGCAGTCCCATGAATGAAGGGTTTGGATTGGTTGCCATCACCATGTGATGGGCTAAGTATGTGAGAAAGTTGTGTGATCCAGCTGTGTCACTGTGCTGGTATTCCTGCTTGATTTAAAAGAAGAAAGTGATTGTATGGGAGGGAAAAGTGGTAATTAAAAAGTAAAATGTTATAAATAAAAGTAAACCGTGTTATGGTTTCTTTGGTAGCACAATATTAAACCCATATTTCGCAAAACACCCACGTGTTTTATTTCATACAGGTTGGGAGAAACAAAAGATGATCCCAAAGCCTGCATCTAGGCAATACAGTATATTGTTAAAGGGAACCCGAGGAGAGAGGGATATGGAGGCGGACTTATTTATTTTGTTTTAAATAATGCACATTGCCTGTCAGTTCTGCTGATCTGCTGTGTATGCACAGTGCAAACCATATATACCAGGCTGTTTTACTTGCTTTATTTTGCTGCCTGAAAGAGTCAATTTTTATGCATGGAAGTGACATATTTTATCTTGTCGGGAATATAGTAAACATTGCTGATAAACAGATTACAGCCATAAAAGTTTTCCTGGCAGAATACAACTTCTGAGAATGGGGGGGGGGGGGGGGAGATAGAAAAAGGGCAGTAGTTCATGTGTTTACATTCAGGGAAACTAAATAGGCTGCCAATGAGCAGAAGCAACATTTACTTTGTAAGCGTTACACATTATTTTCACCTCGGGTTCAGTTTAAGCAAAGACCCTGAACAAGCATCCAGATCAGATTCCTATGACAAATCTGACAAGATTAGCTGCTTGCTTAAGGTGTGTGATTTAGACCCTGCTGACCAGAAAGATCAGCAGGAGTGCCAGGCAACTGGTATTGTTTAAAAGGAAAATATGGCAGCTTTCATAGGTCTCACATCTAGGGTTCCTATTGAAGGGAACCCTAACTGAGAGGGATATGGATGTTTCCTTTTAAAGAGAACCTGAACTGAAAATAAAAAGTCAAAATAACCATACCCAGGTCATACTTACCTCCCGTGTAGTCTACTCCTCAATCTCTTTCTCCTCTTCTGTGTCCTGTTTGTCCACTGTGATCAATGGATTTCTCTGTCCTCCATTTCGAAAATAGCCATTACCCCATAACAGCTTAACAGTAAGAATTACAAAAAAAAATTGTGTCCACCCAACAAAGCAGTTAAAAAGTCATTAACAGTGCAACATTCGGCTCTTATAACGAAGGTATAAAACATCCTCAACCATGAAGGGGTTAAATAAAATGTTTTTATTAAAATATATTTTATAAAGAAAAAGGAACAACTTTAATTGAGATTTCCATGATTTGGTCTATGCGGTGCTAGCAGCAGGTGGGCTTCTGTGAAAATGCAGGTCAATTCATTATTCAGCATCAGTGTGCAGCGAGCAGCAAGAGTCTAATGGAAAGGTCGACTACGGAAGCGAGATAAAGACTTGTAATAAATTAATAAACATGAACTTCAAACATACACTGGGATGAGTGTGTTGCTATTAAAGGACAAAAAGGGATCAAAATGAATAAAACAAGACCCAAATAATTGCCTCATTTCATGGTGAATTCATTAGCATGCAAATAGCATATCTACTGGAAGAGGTAAGTGGAAGACTGAAGACATGGTAGAATCTGGAAAATGTCATAGAAACCGCACTGCTTGCAGCCATGTGACCACAGATGTGTTATTCCATGCTGAGACACTAAACGGTTTTCTACAACCTTGTTTAAAAGGAGGGTAAGTACCTATTCCCTAATGTTTCCTGGTAAGAACCTTCTTTGCCAACCCTGCAACTCAGGGCTCTCTACACACCACTGGGTTGAAACAAAGATTATTGTGAGCTGAAAAACCTGCACATGCATTAGTGCAAGTTACCCCACCTTGCTGAACGTCTGATTTATTATTACAACCATAAGACGTATCCCACATACAACATTGCTTATCTTACTTGTCCACTGCAGCCCTGTTAAAACAGAGTGGAGGCTTTACAGGATGCTGAGCATTTTCAGCTCCAAGCAATAGGTAAAAAAATAAGAAAGAAACATAAATCCCAATTAAAAAATGTGGCACTTTTTCTTCAGAGGAACTAAATGATATAGTGACTCCCTTTAAATATACCACATGGTATCTTAAGGCACATATAGCGGGCACTTTAGGCCCCCTGGACGTTGGTCTATAAATATGAGAAGGACAGATGTTGCCTTCAACGACGGTGGAAGAAGTAACTGGAGTATCAATAGATAGTTTGACCAGAGAGTGGTTGGGGTGGGGGGTGGGAACTGGGGGGCGGAGGGGGGGGGGGGTTTGGGGAGGGGACATGTTACCACTTTGGCTCAACCAATGCATGTGGCATTGTCAGTTTATCATATTGTTCTTTTACCGTATGTGGATTAATCTTGTTGGTTTTAAAAAAGTAATAAAACACTTTGGAAAAAAAAATGTAGCACTACAAAGATTTTACCAAATTTGGTAAAATCTTTGTAGTATAAGGGTAACAACCAATCGACCATCCAATTCGATTATTATAATTTGATTCCCGATTTGCCTCAGAGAACCAAACAACTTTAAACCACAGAAGTGGATTTGCATTAACCACTTAAGTACCAGTGGTCTACGCCCCCTTAAGGAGCAGAGACCGCCGGTACAAGAAACAGCCGGGTACCGACAAATCGATGCACATACCCGCTGCAACTGCCATCCATGCCAGGAACCTCAGGTCCCCCACTCTGCCATCTCTTATCACGGCAGAGCTCTGGGAGCTGGTCAGAAGCTGCTTTCATTGGCTCCTGACCGTGTGATCAATGTAAGCCAATGGCAGTTGTTTACAATGATCGACAGGGTCAGGAGCCAATGAAATCAGCCCTTGACCAGCTCTCAGGGCTCTGCTGTCAAAGAGAGGGCAGGGCCAGTGAGCTACGAGATCATCTGAAGCATTGAGAACACGCAGCGAAAGTGAAGTGAAAACTACGCCCTGGCAGGTATTAGGGGATAAAAAAAAGGGTGTAGATTTCAATCACCGCCATCCGTAAGCGGTTAAGCAACCCAGACTGTTTGAATTCTGGAAGCAATGAATAAAAACCTCAATACAGTAATTCTCATTTTATTTTCAATCCTTTTTATTTCACACTGTGTAATACACACAGTTTACACATTTGATAAGTCATCCTCATCTTTTTCTATCAGTTTTTATACACTTTTTTTAACCTTTTAATAAAACTAATTCTCCAATGCTCTGAAGTAGAAAGGTACTAGATTCTGCCTCGGAAATGTTATTGTACTGTATTTTTTGCAAACTGCTGTCAGAAACACAAAAGTGGATGACGCAGACCTTGCTTGAAAACCTTTGAAAATAGAAGGAAAAGGGCCCTGGAATATGGATGACACCACAATATCTGTATCAAATTTTTAGATGTGATGTAATTCTGCTCCAGAAAGCATCTACTGCACTAGTAAGTGAGGGCTCTAGTATCAGCCCCTGTAAAAGCCTGCGGGCCATAGTTTACATACATTTAAAATAGCTGCGGACACATTTAGGTGTTGGGTTAAGCAGAAAGACAAAAAGTCTGGGGTGGCGTTAATGCTGTTCCCCCTCTGAACTGTAGCACCGGCTATTAGTGATGGCTGAATTACCTTGTTTTTGTCCAACTCCGGCAGTTGCATTAGTCACTGAGTGAAGCTATAGCCGTAATTATGGCCTATGGTGTCACCCAAATCACTGTCGCAGCTCTGCACCAAAATAAGCCGTCTTGCCTAGTTTGCCCAGCTCTGGCTTAAAGGATACGTCTGAGGGCAATAAAAAAAAACCAAGAGAGCGGATTACTTCAAATCTTAAGGTCTAAAGAGAGCGTGAGTGGCCGCGCAGGTGCCGAAGATGCTGACCTGGAAAAATCAGCCTCTGCAACGGAGGGGATCCCGGGATACCAGAGCTGCAACGAGAGACATATTGGGCTCGATTCAGAAAGCGGTGCTAACCTAGTTAGAGACTTTAGGCGTGATAACCATTGCACCACGCTGGTGAAAAGCCAGTTTAGGCGTGATAAGTTTAGGCGTGATAAGTTTAGATCACGCGCAAAGTCCCGCACGCAAAGCAGCGCCATTAAAGCCTAAGTGCACCAGACTTTGCTAGCGCAAAACTTTTGATCAGCTGTGCACTGCGGTGCTAACCCAGGTGGTGCTATAGTTATCACGCCTAAACTTATCACACCTAAACTTATCACACCTAAACTGAGTTTAGGCGTGATAAAGGGCTTTTCACCAGCGTCCTAACTGTTAGCACCGCTTTGTGAATCAAGCCCATTGGCTGCCAGGTGCTGGAGGAAGCCGCGGGTAAGTAGATCTTGTTTTTTTATTTGCCCTGGACGTATCCTTTTAACGGTGTTTGGGTGACCAAGTTAGTTTCGACTCTATGGGTAGGGCTTTTGGTATTCCTCTTCCTGTTGTTGAAAATGCGATGGGCTCAGGGTACAGACTGAACAGATATGATAATACTGCAGTTTATGGTAATCAGTGGTGTAACTAAGGAGCTTGGGGCACCGATGCAAGTTTTACATGGGGCCCCAAGTGCTCTATTGATATAGAGCCCCATAACCTACCAGGGACAGCTGCATTGTTAGAGATGTGTAATCATAGTAAGAAAATGGCTTGTTCAGGATTACCACTATTCAATGCCCATGTAGAGGTGTTCATTACCAGCATAGCACCAATGCAAAGCTAATAAGATGGATGATGGAAGGCCCCTCTGGCCTCGGTGTGGTCGCAACCTCTCCTCCTACTATTGCTACGCCACTGATGATAATAACAGTGTGTCATCTAGGAAGTGTCCAATTTCTGGGACCCGAACCAAGGTTTTTAAAAGTGATCTGATGTCAGGAGGGCAATAAAGCTTCTTCAGAGAAAAAAGAAAACAACTCTAAAGGTCCGTACACACGCCGGACTGCAGGCAACGACGGGTCCGTCGTCACCTCCCGCTGGGTGGGCGTGTCTGCAGACAGACTGTACACACGCCGGACTGTCGCTGGAATGCCCACCCAGCGGGAGGTGACGACGGATCCGTCGTTGCCAGCAGTCCGGCGTGTACAGACCTTTATTTTTATGCCTCTACAAATCTATGAGATCATTTGGACCCAGAGTAAATATTTATGTCTACACAGGGATTGTTAAACCTATCTTTTTGCGTTGCTGTGTAGCTTTTGTTCATTTTAATAATGCCAACCATGCTTTTCACATTAATTACCTGTTTGAGTTTAAGGAAGAAATTTTCTGTAGAACTTCGTTTGCTGAATGGCCAGTAGAGGCGCTCACTTGCAGAGCAAACGCGCACCCTAGTCTCTAGTAGAAATCGCACAGGCTCCTGGACCTCTGTTATAACCAGATCTACTGCTGTGGTCATAAACAGAACCTTGTCTGTAAAAAAACAAAATAATAAATGATTAAGGAATAAGCACGTACATGTAGTGCTACAGAAGAGAGGAGAACCTACACCTTGAATAAATACATATTATAGGCTAGTTCTAAAGTGGACCTGTAGTGAGAGATAGCATATATATATATATATATATATATATATATATATATATATATATATATATATATATATATATATATATATATATATATACATATATACCGTATATACTCGCATATAAGCCGACCCGCATATAAGCCGACCCCCCAACTTTTCCCTGAAAAAACAGGGAAAAATGATTGACCCCCATATAAGCCGGGGGTAGGAAATGCTGGATTGGTGCAGCCCCCCAGTGTGTCCCAATATAGCTAGTATAGTGCCCAGTATAGGTAGGTAGTGTCCAGTATAGCTAGTATAGTGCCCAGTATAGCTAGTAAAGTGCCCAGTATAGCCAGTATAGTGCCCAGTATGGGTAGGTAGTGCCTCAGTTTAGCTAGTATAGTGCCCAGTTTAGCTAGTATAGTGTCCCAGTATGGCTAGTAAAGTGCCCAGTTTAGTTAGTATAGTGCCCAGTTTAGCCAGTATAGTGCCCAGTTTAGCCAGTATAGTGCCCAGTTTAGCTAGTATAGTGCCCAGTTTAGCTAGTATAGTGCCCCAGTATGGCTCGTAAAGTGCCCAGTTTAGCTAGTATAGTGCCCGGTTTAGCTAGTATAGTGCCCCAGTATGGCTAGTAAAGTGCCCAGTTTAGCCAGTATAGTGCCCAGTTTAGCCAGTATAGTGCCCAGTTTAGCCAGTATAGTGCCCAGTTTAGCCAGTATAGTGCCCAGTTTAGCTAGTATAGTACCCAAGTATGGCTAGTAAAGTGCCCAGTTTAGCCAGTATAGTGCCCAGCATAGGTGGGTAGTGCTCCCCCCCGCTCCCCCCGCGGCCGCCGCTGCTGCTATTACCTTGTTAGACAGCGGCCGCTTCCTAATCCGCGTTCCTCTTCTTTCTCAGAGTGTATCACAGCAGCGCGCCCGGCGCTGCTGCTGTGACGATGCAGGGGGCAGGAAAGAGCGCGGCTCCCTATAGCGGCGATCTGTATCGCCGTTACCATGGGAACCGCTCTTTCCTGCCCCCTGCATCGTCACAGCAGCAGCGCCGGGCGCGCTGCTGTGATACACTCTGAGAAAGAAGAGGAACGTGGATTAGGAAGCGGCCGCTGTCTAACAAGGTAATAGCAGCAGCGGCCGCGGGGGGAGCGGGGAGGGGGGGGAGCGGGGCGCGGACCACCCGACCACCCACCACTAGACCACCAGGGAAGACTCGCATACAAGCCGACCCCCCAACTTTTGACCCCCTTTTTGGGGGTCAAAAATTCGGCTTGTATGCGAGTATATACGGTAGTCTGTACAGTGCTGCAGAAGATGTCAGCGCTATATATTTACTAAATAATAATAATAATAATAATAGTGGTCATGATTCAGGAAAGTCTTCAACACAAACGATCAGCACTAAAGAAGAGCGAGAACAGTTTTGTGAAAAGCATAACTGTCTCAGTGTGTACAAGATCACGGCTTAGAAGGATAACTAGTCTGTGTCGCCGCCTCTCGCAGATGTGCTGCATGCTGCACCCCATCTTCCTGATACTTCTGCCGTCACAGCGGAGTGTTGGGAAGTAGCGCATGGTCAAGAGACAGCAACACAGGTAAGTTAACCCTATCAACCATGGTCTGCACTTCCCTATACATGCTGGGAGTTTTTAAAAAAATAACTAACTTAAAATACCCGTAGACAAGGTACTCTCGTGGCTGAAATGTTAGCCTTTGTCTGACAACCGATTTGGTGAAAAAACGATCTGCCAGGATGGATTCTTTGCGGCTGCGTACTGGAGGAACATCCCATTATTGTGTTCACCCAACCCACAGTGGATGGATAATCTGAATTTACTGAAGCATAATAACACCAGACGAAAGAATAACTTGGTCATGTGTGCATATGGAAACAATCTTCCAACTCTTTGTTCATTGGCCTTGCAGCAATCCCCATCATGTTTTAATATGGCTCAAATGATGATGCAAATGTTTGCCACCTACCTAATTTTAGATACATTTTACAAACCAGACCAGGTTTGCAGGATTACGTACCATATTTTTCAGATTGCAAGACTCACTTTTTCTCCCCCAAAAGTGGAGAGAAAAAATAGTTACTGCGTCTGCAATGATCTGCAGTGCTGGTCTTCTAATGCCTGTCCGTCTTGTCCCCGAGCAGAAGCAGTGCGATCCGTGTTCACAACTCCCCGTCCCCGAGCAGCATAGCAGCAGCCAATGTAAGATCTTTAATGCAGGTCTCCTCTTCTCATTGGCTTTGTGTCCCTGCATCAGCCCCATGTCAGCGTAATGCAGGCAGAGCAGGACATCTTCAGTCGCTATACTCGCACATTCCTCCGAGGCCTCCATACTGCCTTGTTTATTGCTGTGACCCCCATGACCCCGGCACATGTGCAGGGACAGGCATTAGAGAACCAGCACTGTAGATCATTGCAGAGGCTGCTGCTATGCCGCTCAGGAACACCAGATCGTGCCGCTGCTGCCTCACCACGGAACTCATCAGGATGATCCACGGCCTGGACACAGATGCCGGACCTGGCTACTTTTTAAAGAAGAAGAAGCTGCCATCCAGACTGGATAGGTGAGATCTCATTGTATTTGTAGTGGTTAGTTAGTGTAGCTAGGTTGGGAGGTGAGAGGCAGGGGTTTGTATATTGTAGTGTAGCTGGGTGGGGGGGGTGCATCAGAAGTTAGTGAAGTGCAGTGCAGTGTAGTGTAATCAGAATCAGAATCAATCAGAATCAATTTATTTTCGCCAAGTAAGTTTGCACCTACAAGAAATTTGTCTTGGCAGTTGCTTAAACAAACACAAACAAAAAACAATACAAGGACAGACAGTGTGAATATTACAAGTTAAGGACATTATAAGTATAGTGGCAGTAAGCAATGTGAGAATTGTTCATGTTTAGTCCTGTGCTGATTACTTTCAGTCCTAGCAGCTCTAACGTGGTTCAGCATTAAGTATGGCTACCGCTTGAGGAAAAAAACTGTTCCTGTGTCTGGAGGTTTTGGTAGCGATTGACCGGAATCTTACTCCTGAAGGCATGCGCTGGAAGATGGAGTGAGCTGGGTGAGAGGGGTCAGAGGCAATTTTGGTCGCTCTCTTTCTGCACCTGCTAGTGTAAAGATCCTGCAGGGAAGGTAAGCTACAGCCAATTATCCTTTCCGCTGATCGGATGATGCGCTGCAGCCTCCCCTTTTCTAATGGTGGGGGCAGCAGAAGTTAGTGTAGCTGGGCAATGTCCATCTTGGGGGGAGATTAAAAGGTCAATGGGACACTCCTGGACTACGGACGCACCTAGATTTAGTATTTTGCTTCCCCCTTGTTTTTGCCCTCTAAACCTAGGTGCGTCTTATAGTCCAAAAAACAAGGTAGGTTATCCAGCCATCCAGATAAGTCAATCAAATTAAAAAAAATGTCTCTTACATAGGGATCAGTTTTAGGTCTGGATTTAAAATGAGCCTGTAGTGTGTGGAATGTAGTCTGTCATATTTACATTCATAGGCAAACGCAGGGGGGTATTACAGCTGCCAAGAATCCCCCCTCAGACCTGGGTCAGTGCAGTGTCTGGGGACAGGCACAAGTTGAGCAGCTCACAGCACTGCCCCCTTTCTTTCCCTGCTACAGTTGACGTTGGATGGAGCAGCAACGTGTGTACAGAGCATGGAGCAGCTCTGGAGAACGTAACAGAGTCAGGCATAAGGTATAAGCACAGCCATGTGCCCTGCTGTGTGAATGAGTCACTTTCCCTTTCATTAACAATGTCTGCTGTCCTCATTATCTGTATCCAAACTGCTCCTGATGATCAATCCCATCAATCGGGAGAAGATCTGACATGTCGGAAATAATCATCAGATCTTGTCAGTCGGGCGGGAAATTGCATTATGTGTACCCAGCATGATGTCCTACCACATTATTATACTGTATTGTGCATGGCTGAGGGAGACCTTTCAGGAATCCCCCCCCCCCCCCCCCCCCCCTTAAAAAACCTGGGTTTGTCGCTGACATGGATTACAAAGCCAATTGACTAGCTGCCATGCAAATTGTTTCTAGTGTGTGAAACATACACCAGAAATAAGCACACAGTCAGAGCATATGATCTGCAAACTTGTTCTACATACTACTACTTCATACTTGTACCAAGAAGTCACCAGCACAATCCTTCCTTAAAAATTGCTTATTTTAATTTATTAATCCATTACATAGGACAAGTCCAATATTGTAAAGATGTGTATTCTGGAAAAAGAGCAGGTTAAGTTCCCCAAAAAAGTACCCTGTGTACCCAGTATACCATATACATGCCATTTATATGCCATACTGATGCTTGGTTGCTACATAACTACCATACGATGGTCAAAGGCATACATGTCAAACTCTGGCCCGTGGGCCAAATCTGGCATACAGAGCCATCAAATTTGGCCCTCATGTGGTTTTCCCACTTTGCATTATGTTTGGCTCACTCTACACCACCAGGGAAGCTGTGCTGTGGGCGAAGCCCTAGATCACCAGAGAAGCTATGTGGGGAAGGGAGGAGGAAAGCACTAGACACCAGGGAACTGTATAGCCTTAGTAGGGGGGTCACTAGACAACAGGGAACTGTTTAGGGGAGGGGGGGCTGAATACCAGGGGACTATTTATGGGTGGGAGGGGAACCACTAGACACCAGAGAACTGTACAGGGGAGGGAGGCCACTAGACAATAGGAAACCATGTAGGGGAACACTAGACACCAGGGAACACTATAGGGAAAGGAGGGGGGCACTAGACACCAGGGAACTGTATAGGGAAAGAAGGGGGGCCACTTGGCACCAGGTAACTTCATAAGGGAGGGAGGTGGCTACTGTGCATTGAGGTTGGCCCACAACTTAATCCCAATGTCCAATTTCAGCCCACTTTGTATTTGAGTTTAAAACCCTGGTCTAAGATGTCTTCAGGAGTAAAAACACAAATATTTTTTTCAGGATTTTTCATCACTGGAGGTGGCTTGAAAGAATGGCTCATTTAATAAATCCTTTACTGGGTTTATCGATATGGGGGGTGTCACCGTGTGTGCGTGTATGCACGCATGCATGCATATGTGAATGTATATATGTTTTCAGCTGAATTAAAGCAAGCTGAGAAGGAACTCAACCCTGCAAGTGTGTGTGTGTGTGTGTGTGTGTGTGTGTGTGTGTGTGTGTGTGTGTGTGTGTGTGTGTGTGTGTGTGTGTGTGTGTGTGTGTGTGTGTGTGTGTGTGTGTGTGTGTGTGTGTGTGTGTGTGTGTGTGTGTGTGTGTGTGTGTGTGTGTGTGTGTGTGTGTGTGTGTGTGTGTGTGTGTGTGTGTATACATACACACCTAAAGGATTATTAGGAACACCTGTTCAATTTCTCATTGATGCAATTATCTAATCAATCACATGGCAGTCTCTTCAATCCATTTAGGGGTGTGGTGTGGTGCTGGTCAAGACAATCTCCTGAACTCCAAACAGTGTCAGAATGGGAAAGAAAGGTGATTTAAGCAATTTTGAGCGTGGCATGGTTGTTGGCGCCAGAGGGTCTGGTCTGAGTATTTCACAATCTGCTCAGTTACTGGGATTTTCACGCACAACCATTTCTAGGTTTTACAAAGAATGGTATGAAAAGGGAAAACATCCAGTATGCGTCAGTCCTGTGGGCGAAAATTGAATTGTTTGGTCACAATGAGGTTTCCTTCATTTGGCGTAAAAAAGGAGAAGCCTTCAACCTAAGGAACACCATCCCCATGGTCAAACATGGTGGTAATAACCTAATGCATTGGGGGTGTTTTTAAGTGAATGGTCCGGGGAACCTAATCACAAACCTAATCACAGTAAACGGCACCATGAAAAAAGAGCAATACATGAGGATTCTCAATGAAAACATCAGGCAGTCTGAAGAGAAACTTGGCCTTGAGCACCAGTGGACATTTCAGCATGATAATGACCCAAAACACACAAGAAATGGTTAGCAGACAACAACATTAACGTTTTTGAGTGGCCCAGCCAGAATCCTGACTTGAATCCAATTGAGAATCTGTAGAGGGAGCTAAAGAACAGGGTGATGGCAAGAAGACCCTATAACCTGAAAGATTTGGAGTTCATTGCTAAAGATGAATGGGCAAAAATACCTATGGAGACATACAAAAAGCTGGTCTGCAATTATAGGAAGCGTTTGATAGCCAGTAAAGGCTTTTCTATTGATTATTCAGGAGGGTATGAATAATTTTGGACGGGACACTTTTTGCTCAGATGTAAACAAAACCTGAAAAAAAAAATTTCCCCCACAATAATGCCAGTTGTACATCGTCTTATCTTTTGGGAGACAACTGTCATTTCCCGTCAAAAAATGACTTGCTGGTTGAGTAAAGAATTTGCCAGATGTATGAATTATGGTCAGCACTGTGTGTGTGTGTGTGTGTGTGTGTGTGTGTGTGTGTGTGTGTGTGTGTGTGTGTGTGTGTGTGTGTGTGTGTGTGTGTGTGTGTGTGTGTGTGTGTGTGTGTGTGTGTGTGTGTGTGTGTGTGTGTATATATGTGTGTGTGTGTGTGTGTGTGTGTGTGTGCGTGCGTGCGTGTGTGTGTATATATGTATATATGTGTGTATATATGTGTGTATATATATATATATATATATATATATATATATATATATGTGTGTATATATTATATATATAAATAAATAAATAAACACACACGCTTCCAACTCAAAGCTTAAAAAAAAAGTGGAGTGTTTAGTATTAATTTTCTATGCTTATAACCCCCTGCACAGGGATTTTGAAACGCTCAGCTTCTCTGCAAAGAGTTGCCTTTGGCTATTCAACAACCATTCACCTTTTGGAGTCTCTTCATTGACCACTTGGAAATGTGGGGATTTGGTATTCCAGCTCCCAGTAATTATATAAGATTTTCCATCAGAGCTTTTACCCATCGATTCCTAAAGAACAGACAGCAGTTAGTAACTAGCACTGTGTATCCATAACTTCAACATTTTCCAGAGACATCTATAAAATTCATAAAGGAAGAAAGTGAACAGCTTCTAAGCTTTAAGAAAAAGATGCAATGCTGCTAATTATTTGCTTTACAAAGCAGAGGCAGCAGTTATGCACAATAAATATTCACTTCAAGAACATACATACTGTACTCAGAAAAACTGCACATATTGCAAGAATTGCTGGCTTTACGGCCTATGAACCCTTTATTTAAAGAGACACTGGAGTCTCTTTTTTTACCTTTTTTTCTTATCCAGCTGTCTTCAGCATTAAATTTTAAGCTGATTCGCCACATCCCCGAGGCAGAACAATTATTTATAGCCCAGAAACAGCCCTGCAAAGTTCCAGGGCTTGCAGATTTTTCTTCCTGGTAGAGGCAGAGCTGTGTGCAGTAGCTCGGCCTCCTCTCCAGTTAAACTCCGCCGAACTCCGCCTTTTCCCACCCCTCTCAGTCTTCTTTCACTAAGAGGGGAGGGGAGAGGTGGAGATTGACTAGAGAGCAGACAGAGCTACTGCGCACAGCTCTTTATCCCCCGGGCAGCAAAATCTGCGACCTGCAGGTTGTGGAGCTTTTTCTGTGTCATAATAACTTAACTCGTTCTGCCTTGGGGATGTGGCAAATCAGCTTAAAATTTAATGCTGAAGACAGCTTTAACTTTCCTGGCGGTATGGACGAGCTCAATTCGTCCATAGCCACCGTGTCTGATATCTCTGGCCCTGCTCGGCCGATTTGCTTCAAACAAACTGCGCCACACGCAGCTAGCACTTTGCCAGCTGCGTGTGGCTTTCGATCGCCGCCGCGCAGCGACAGAAGAGGCCCCCCCCCCCCGCCAGAGCCCTGCACTGCCAGGACTAAACACTTTCGGGCAGCGCAAAGGGCAGAAACTGAGGCGTCTGACGTCAGTTGACGTCCATGACGTCAGCCCGATTGCCGCTATGGCGACGGGGTAAGCCTAACAAGAAATCCCGCTCTCCGCTGGATTTCTTGTTACTTGTGATCGCCGAAAGCGGTCAGAAGGGCGCACCTTGTGCGCCCTCTAGTGGGCTATAATGCTGCCAACTTTCACCCTGGCAATTTAAATAGAACGCCAGGGTGGTTAATGTAAATTAATAATGCAGCAAACAATTAGACATATTGCTTCTGCAATAGTTATTCCTGTAATAGCAGCAGGATACGCAACCATTTTGCATGAAAAAAAAATGCAGCTCTTCACTCCCTATAACCAGACTTCTAACCACAGAGACCACGTAAAGAGGATCCCTGTAGCTATCACCACCCCTGCTAACTAGAGATAGTCAAGGAGATTCAAATAGTTCTGAATTCATGCATGATTGTGCCAGTGTTGTATGCATATGTATACAGCTTGAAAATTGGTCTGTTTTTATACAGCAAATATTTGCATACAACGTTTGTATAACCTTAAATTAACTCAGTAGCAAAAAAAAGTATGTAAACCCTTTGGAATTTATGGATTTCTGCACAAATTGGTCATAAAATGTGATCTGATCTTCATCTAGGTCACAACAATACACAAACACAGTCTGCTTACACTAATACCACACAAATAAATGTTTCTGTGTTTTTATTGAATACACCATGTAAACATTCACAGTGCAGGTGGAAAAAGTATGTGAACCCCTAGACTAATGACATCTCCAAGAGCTAATTGGAGTAAGGCGTCGGCCAGATGGAGTCCAATCAGTGAGATGAGATTGGAGGTGTTGGTTACAGCTGCTCTGCCCAATAAAAAAAAAAAAAAAAACAACAACACACCAGTTTTGGGTTTGATTTTTCCAAGAAGCATTGCCTGATGTGAATGATGCCTCGCACAAAAGAGCTCTCAGAAGACCTACGATTAAGAACTGGTGACTTTCATAGAGTTAGAAAGGGTTATAAAATTAGCTCCAAAAGCCTTGCTGTTCATCAGTCCACTGAAAGACAAATTGTCTATAAATGGAGAAAGTTCAGCACTGCTGCTTCTCTCCTAAGGAGTGGCCATCGTGTAAAGATGACTGCAAGAGCACAGTGCAGAATGCTCAATGAGGTGAAGAAGAATCCTAGAGTGTCAGCTAAAGACTTACAAAAGCAAATGCTAACATCCACGTTAGCGAATCTACGGTACGTAAAACACTAGATAAGAATGGAGTTCATGGGAGGATACCACAGAGGAAGTGACTGCTGTCCAAAAAAAATTGCTGCACATTTAAAGAGACACTGAAGCGAAAAGAAAATTATGAGATAATGAATTGGTTGTGTAGTACAGCTAAAGCATTAGGAGCAGAGACAGAAGTCTAATGTTTGTTTCCAGTACAGGTAGAGTTAAGAAACTCCAGTTATCTATGCAATTAGCATTGTGTGGAGAGCTCTGACTTCTGATTAGGTTATCTCAACTGTATTGCGTTTTTCTTTTGCAGAAAACAGTTCAGGACAGGTCAAAAGTTCACTGCCTGTTCTGCAAAAACTTTTAGAATCCTGATTAATGTGTAAACTGCAAGTATTAAAGAATGATGCAATGTTATAAAAAAAAAAAAAAAAAGCTGTATAACTGAAAATAAAAATATGAGAATATATTTTTTTTTTTGCAACCAATGTTCTAGTAATTAGCCCTACTACACAACAAATTCATGATGATATAATTTTTTTTCCGCTTCTTTAAAGTTTGCAAAAGAGCACCTGAATGTTCCACAGCAGTACTGGCAAAATATTCTGTGTCTGTGGACAGATGAAACCAAAGTAGAGTTGTTTGGAATGAACACTGTGGGCAATACGCAATTCACTTTTTCTCCTAGGAGATAATTTTTCATCTTTGATTTATAATAACTTTTTTAGCACTTTGCAATGAAAAAAGTTCCAAAATGTAGATGAAAAGGTTCTATCAAAATTATATTGAGTATTTGTTTGCTTGCTAGTGGTTTAAAAGGCATTTTATTAAAAAAGCTTGAAGCTATCACCTAGGAGAAAACTCAGGTGAAAATGTGAATTGCATATGGGCCTGTGTGTGGAGAAAAAGAGGCACAGCCCACCAACATCAAAACCTCATCCCAACTGTGAAGTATGGTGGTGGGGGCATCACGGTTTGGGACTGCTTTGCTGCATCAGGGCCTAGACAGATTGCTATCATCGAAAGAAAAGTGAATTCCAAAGTTTATCAAGACATTTTGCAAGAGAATTTAAAGAGAACCCGAGGTGTGTTTAAAGAATGTTATCTGCATACAGAGGCTGGATCTGCCTATACAGCCCAGCCTCTGTTGCTATCCCAAACCCCACTAAGGTCCCCCTGCACTCTGCAATCCCTTATAAATCACAGCCGTGCTGCGAGGCTGTGTTTACATCTGTAGTGTCAGTCTCAGCTGCTCCCCCGCCTCCTGCATAGCTCCAGTCCCTGCCCCCGTCCCTTCCCCCCAATCAGCAGGGAGGGAAGGGATGCAGGCGGGGACTGGAGTTCTGCAGGAGGTGGGGAGAGCAGCAGACTGACAATATAGAGATAAACACAGCCAGCTCTGACAAGCTGTTTGTCAGCAGCGTGGCGGTGATTTATGAGGGATTGCAGAGTGCAGGGGGACCTTAGGGGGGTTTGGAATAGCAACAGAGGCTGGGCTGTATAGGCAGATCCAGCCTCTGTATGCAGATAATATTCTTCAAACCCACCTCGGGTTCTCTTTAAGGCAATCTGTCCAACAGCTGAAGCTCAGGAGAAGATGGATGTTGCAACAGGACAACGTCCCAAAGCATATAAGTAAATCAACAACAGAATGGATTTGTAAGTGGCGCACGTCAGATGCGGAAAGCTGAGACCCGAGCTGTGGCTCTGACTTCCGGGTCCCGGCAAGCCGCTGACGTCATTGGAGCGCAGGAGGCTGCGCAGCTCTCATTGGACAGGCGGAGGACGCGTTCTCAGTGCGCCCTCCGCCGATGTAAACAGTGACCACGTGTGTGTATTGCATGTCAGCGGATTAGCTGACACACTGAGCATCTATTTGTTTTCAGTTCTGTTGCTTCTGATTGGTTGGTCCTTGAATTTAAGTTTAGTGAGTGCCCCCCAGACTTCGCCCATGATAGCATTTAGTTTTCGGCTTGTGCCGGGTATGCGCTCACGCATTTCTCTGAACTCTATTGCCAATTGTGCCTATATCTTGACCAAGCTTATTTCCGGATTGATTTCCTGTTGCCGATCTCCGCTTGTTCCTGACCACGCTCTCTAACCCCAGGCCTCAGGTGATTATATATCTCTGAGTATACTGTGCATTATATTACTAGTACTGCTTTGTTTGGAGGATACTATCTGTCGGTCTGTATGCTACATCTACCTGCAGGCTGTTGTAGAATTGTACTAGGTAGGAGTTTGTGCAGGTGTTACAGGCTGAGCTATAGGTCAGTCAAATGGACATACAGCCTGACCTATGGTCATTGAACAGGCAAGCCTGACAGGTTTAAATAGAAGAAAATACACCTTCTGGAGTGGCCCAGTCAGAGTCCTGATCTCAATCCAATTGACATGCTGTGGCATGATCTCAAGAAAGCAATTTACATCAGACATCCCTAGAATATTGCTGAACTGAAACAGTTCTGTAAAGAGGAATGGTCAAGAATTACTCCAGATCGTTGTGCACGTCTGATCTGCAACTACAGGAAACGTTTGGTTGAAGTTATTGATGCCAAAGGAGGTTCAACCAGTTAATAAATCCAAGTGTTTACATGCTTTTCCACCTGCACTGCAAAGATTTACATGGTCTACAATAAAAACATCTAAAAAATTTGTGTGGCATGATTGTCTACTGTTGTGACTTAGATATAGATCAGATCACATTTCATGACCAATTTGTCCAGAAATCCATAAAATTCCAAAGGGTTCACATACTTTTTCTTGCTACTGTATATGCATTTCATTGACCATCCCTACTGCTGACAGGTAAGGAGCTGCCGGTACTGAAAAGTGGAATTTCTGCACAATTTTATATTTTTTTACTCAAATGCCTATATGCAATTAACTTTTTCTCCTGAGTTATCTCCAAGGAGATAATTTTCATATTCTTTTTAAAATAACTTTTAAGCATTTTACAATTGAAAAAGTACCCACAAGTTGGTAAAAAGTTCTATCAAAATTATTTTCTTTCCCTGCTGATGGAGTAAAAGGAATTTTACGACAGGGTGTCAAAATATCACCTGGGAGAAAATTCAGGAGAAAAAGTGAATTGCATTTGGGTCCAAGTGTATTAAGAAAAAGAGAATAGCTGGATGGAAGTTGTTAACCTAACATCCTCAGTGATATTTAGGGAGCTGACAGGGCTTGCATTAGTCCTCTGTATAAAAGGAAAGTGATACTATTGTGGCTGCAAAAGAAGCAAAATTACACACCGCTTGCAGTTTTGGAGTCATTTCACAGCTTCTTTAAAACATAAAAATAATTGAAAAATGTATGACGTACTACTCCTCTACAACACTGCAAAAATGCACTTGGCTTAACCACTTCACCACTGAGGGGGTTTACCCCCTGACCACCAGAGCAATTTTCACCTTTCAGCTCTCCTTCCATTCGTCTATAACTTTATCATTACTTATCACAATTAAACGATCTATATCTTGTTTTTTCCACCACCAATTAGGCTTTCTTTAGGTGGGACATTATGCCAAGAATTATTTTATTCTAAATGTGTTTTAAAGGGAAAATAGTAAAAATGTGGGAAAAAAATTAATTATTTTTCAGTTTTCGGCCATTATAGTTTTTAAATAATGCATGCTACTGTAATTAAAACCCATGAAATGTATTTGCCCTTTTGTCCCGGTTATAAAACCGTTTAAATTATGTCCCTATCACAATGTTTGGCGCCAATATTTTATTTGGAAATAAAGGTGCATTTTTTTCAGTTTTGCGTCCATCCCTAATTACAAGCCCATAGTTTATAAAGTAACAGTGTTGTACCCTCCTGACATAAAAATTTAAAAAGTTCAGTCCCTAAGGTAACTATTTATGTATTTTTTTTTATTGTACATTTTTTAATTTTTTTTTAATTACAAAAAAAAAAAAAATTGGGAGTGTGGGAGGTAATGAGTTAATTTTTTGTGTAAAAGTAATTTATTTGTATGTGAAAAATGTGTAGGGTGTAGTTTTACTATTTGGCCACAGTAACTTTTTGTTTTAATGCGACCTCCAAGCATCCTTCCGGAAGCTTGGAGGAAGTACTTGGAGGCTGGGTAAGTGTTTACTTTTCACAATGATCGCGCTGCTCATCGAGGAGCAGCGCGATCATTGCGGGGCTTAGATCAACGAACGGGAATGGATTTTCCCGTTCATTGATCTCCGGGCGAGCGGGCGGCGGCGTGTTTACTAGCGGCGGGCGGCGTGTTTACAAACGGGAGCGCGGGCAGCGGCGGGAGTGCGCAAAGTACGGATTTCTCCGTCCCTGGGGGTTAAAGGATGGAAAAAAGGACGGAGAAATTCGTACGGGCGGGGGTAAAGTGGTTAATGTAATGAGCTCTTATACTCGAGTATAAGTCTAGAAGTTTAGGTCTGATTCACTTCATAAAAGTGCAGTCATTAACCCCTCCTGAGCCCCAAGCGCAGCATTAATTTTGCTGGGTAGACTTATACTTGAGTCGATAAAAGATTTCAGCTTAAGAGGGTTGAATATTGGAGTTGACTTACAAACAATGTCGACTTGTATCAGTACCGTATATACTCAAATACAAGTCGACATCGTTTGTAAGTCAACTCCAATATTCAACCCTCTTATTTATAAATTAAAGAAAAATGCACTTTATTTGCTTTTACTTAAATAAATGAGGACTTATAAATTACAGCTAAGACCTGACAGCAAAGAGTCTTCAGTGATATCAAATCATCTCACAGTGCACAGATATACTGTAGTACATATAACACAGACATTTGAAAAAGACATTTATGTCACAGAAGTAGAGGAAATACTTCTACTTAGCTATGATTAAAAAACAAAACACCACACAGGTTATTCATACCAGTTCTAATAGATGCATGTCACTGTTTCGCACATCTCTACCAGGACTGAGAAGGAGCCCAAAACACCTGAAAGAATTACAATAATCAGAAGAGACGCTAATAAATTATGTAATGCAACTAAGAAATTCATTATTATTTTTTTTTGCAGCTATGCAATATGTATTTTTATAACTCCACACATAAAAAGATGTTATCCCAAATCTTGTCAGAAGCGATAAAAATGTACAGGTAGCAAAAACAAAAACATAAAAAGTGTGTTTTTTGTACTGAAGTAATAAAATATTATTTTGTTTATAAAGCGCCAAAATATTACACAGTGCCATGCAATAGATAAATGGGTTAACATACAAGGAATGCCAAAAGCCATGTAGCAAAAAGATTTATAATAAAATAAGTACAGATTTTTCGTACTGTCACATAACTGTAGAAGTAGTGTACTGTCCTTATGAATATTCTGTAATTAGTAGGATGACATCAACTAAGTTTGAATATTTCACGCATAATGAATAGTTCAACGACCTGTAAAACACTCAACATAAATCTAATACATACTTGTACAAAGCTGACTATTCATTCAATGTATGTCATGGGATCTAGCACTTTTGCAGTTGCGATGGGCAGCAATTGGAACGCCACAGGTGCGCCTGAATACCAGACCTCTTGTGCCTGATCCATACTGGGCTCAAGGTTACCACCAAATCGTACTTGTATTGAAGAGCTGTCTCCTGCTCCTCATCCCTTGCTCTCTCCACAAGAAGCAACACTCCCACTTTGCAAAGCCAAGCATATACAGGTGTACATGCTGGCTGTACGAATCAGGTGATGTCTACCACATGGGTGATGTATGTGAAGCATTATTCATATGGACTGTGTCACATGTATGCACCAAAGACAGTCATTTATCCGAAGGTCTTCTACTGTTATGCCCAGACTATGCCAATTTTACAATATATAACAGAAATTAGAACATGTGACTTAGATGATGAACATTACCTCTCAATGGTTAGCTCTTTGTTGGATGTCTGTTGGACATAAATAACGATCTTCTTGTCTGCGCCCTGGCGTAGCCTGAAGCACTGCTTGTCCTTATCTTTAGAAACAGCACTATCATAAATAGCATAGAATAAAACAAAATATTAGACAAAAAAAAGGGAAAATAGTAAAAAAATAAATAAATAATAAAAACCTGTAGATATATTTAGTAACCTTATTAAGACCTTTTCAATATGTTCTTGTTAAGCTTTTTGATAGTGTACAGTATCTGTAGTAAATAGCTTGGCGGTTTTTCTTAGAGGAGAGAGGGGAGGTGGGGCCAGGCAACGGAAGTGGAGTGATGCGGGGTCTTTGAGACAGCTTCAAAGGACAAGACACCGCAGGTAAATATAACTTCATTACAGCAGTGCTGCAGGATTTTGTATTTTAGGATGGAGATCCTCTTTAATGTCTACCATTCCATTTTTTTCTATTATTGTCATGTGGCCCACTTGTGATTTATTCGATGTCCCTTTGTGTACAGGTTTTCTTTAATGTTCAAGCTAAGTGATTTATAAGTTTTTCATTTTAAAGATTAAGTTTCAAAAGCTGAAAGAAAAAAAAAAAATAAAAACACCTCACAATATCAGACTTGAAGTGATAATTGTAAGGTTAATCCCAAAAGAGCTCTGATACATTCTGCAATTACTCCCTCTCAGCAGAATTAATAAGAGCCCCATGCACAGTTCTAATATTACATTTAGTGTTCTGATCCTTTAATGTTTGATACATTTAATTTAAAGAGACGCCAAAAAACCCATATCAGTGATCCATTTCTATTGTCCTATTGACTTGGACCCTCAAAATGAAAACTATATACAGGTAGTCCCCGACTTACTAACGACCGGTACAGGAGGGGACAAACAGGCACAGGGGTGGGGGCCAACAGAGGCTCGGGGGGACAAACAGACATGGGAGGGATGCAAACGGAGGCGGGGGGGGGGGGGACTGAGGCACAGAGGGGAGCAGAACAGAGGCACAGAGGGTGGGGGGAAACAGAGGCACGGGGGGGACAAGCAGAGGCACAGAGAGGGGGACAAGCAGAGGCACAGAGAGGGGGACAAGCAGAGGCACAGAGAGGGGCACAAACGAAGGCATAGAGGGTGAGAAAAATGCACAGAAGGTGGGGGACAAAGAGGCATGGGGGTACAAAAAAGAGGACAAAGAGGTACAAAGGGGGACAAACTAGCAAAGCGGGGAACAAACAGGCACAGAGGGAGAACAAGGGCACTGAAGAGGACAAACAGGCACAGAGGGGGACATTGAAGGCAAAGGGGACAGAGATGACGCAGCGTTCCGAATTAAGAACGGACTCAGGTTAAGAACAAACCTACAGTCCCTATGTCGTTAACTGAGGACTACCTGTATCTGTATCCATCTTTTGACTGGTATTTTGGTATTAAAACTTTATGAGAGGTAACATCCAAGTGTAATAAACGTGTAGATGTCTTTGCCAGCTAACAACTATACGATCATTCTAGATGCTGGTTAAGTTGGCCATACACTACATTATTTTCAACAGATCAGTAAAAACAATATAGACACTACTCAGCACATATTCCTAGCGAATCGACTAATTTTGCTGCATCGCTGGGCCGATCATTTGGGCGTCTCCATAGGATGTAATAAGAATTACCACTATAGTGACTAATTTGGTCGCCAGCGATAGCTGGAGCTCAAATTAGAGGGAAAAAAAAGTAATTTGGCCACCGGCAGTAGGCCCCAGTGCTGTACAGATATATCTCTAGAAAACAGCAGAGCAATGCATCTATAGCGCATTAGGCGGTGCATTGTTGTGCAACAAGCCACGTTACAAACCATCTGTTAGGGCCCATTCACACTTAGAACCGCAGAACGCCGGCGATTACCGCCGGCGTTCTGCGGGAGTGATTTTCCCGCGATTAGCGCGGAAAAATCACTGGACACTGCGGCGGTTTTGGAGCGATCGCGATTAGCGTGCTATGCACGCTAATCACGATCGCAAATCGCGGAACGCTCGTCGCCGGCAAACCGCTGCATGCAACGCGGTTGCGGTTATCGCTAACCGCAACCGCGGCAGTGAGAACACGGCCACTGGCTACAATGTGTAGCGGTTCTTGCAGAACCGCTAGCGGTTTGCCGCGAGCGGGAATCGTGCGATTCCCGCTCAGGTGTGAATGGGCCCTTAGGCCCAGTGCACACCGAGCGGTTTTTGGAGCGATCCGCCAGCCGCATCCGCCTCTAAAAACGCTTGTCTAATGTATTGCAATGGGATGGTGCACACCGGCGGTTTGCGGTTTTTGCCAAGCCGCAAACGCGCCTCCTGCTGCGCGTTTGCGGTTTTCGGAAGCGTTTCGTCCTCAATGTAAAGTATAGGAAAAACGCAAACCGCTCTGAAAAACGCTAGTTCAGAGCGGTTTGCCAGGCATTTTTGTTACAGTAGCTGTTCAGTAACAGCTTTTACTGTAACAATATGTGTAATCTGCTACACAAAAACGCACGCAAAACCGCTAGGTATGTTTAGAAAACCTCTCTAAACATACCTAGAATCGCTCTGAAATCAGCTCCCAAAACCGCTAGCGTATTGCGGATCTGCTAGCGGTTTTGGTGTGCACTGGGCCGTATGCTGCACCGTAATGCGCCACTGTATTTATTACAGTTGTTAAAGAAAAATCCTAATTGCTATAGTGTTCTCCCCAGACCCCCCCCCCCCTGTGCTCTGCTTGCCCCCATAAATCAAAATCGATGCGCTAGCAACATGCAGCGTGTCGATAGCCGGCTATTTACATTGCCACTGTCACTCTCTGCAGCTCCCCCGCCTCATCTATGTCGCTGCTCCCCTCCTGCGTCGATTCCCTCCAATCAGCGGGGAGGGGAGGGACACAGGCGGGGAGCGGCGATATGGAGGAGGCACGGGAGCGGCGAGAGTGACGGTGGCAATGTAAACAGCCGGCTATCGACACGCTGCGTATCGCTAGCACGGCGATTTGATTCATGGGGGCAAGCAGAGCGCGGGATGGGGGGGGGGGGGTCTTGGGGAGAATGATATAGCAACAGAGGCTGGGCATTATATGCAGACCCAGCCTCTGTGTGCAATTACGATTTTTGAAACCCATCTCGGGTTCTCTTTAAGAAGGGGTTAATAGGCAAGGTAGTGGTTAAAACTTAGCAAAATAAATAAAAAAGTTTTTGTTGTGACCTTGCCACTTACATTTTTTCTTTAACCTTTAAATCATTTCCCCCCACTAATTAAAAGAATGTTAGCGGCTATTTTTCATAGCAACAATCATTCACTTTCTAAAAGGAGCGTGTACGTGCGGCTGTTTTCAATCTTGGACATAGATTCTACAACCAAGAACTGACAAGCATTCCATGTCTGCCTCCTGTCCCGTGTCTGCCTCTTACCGCCCTCCATGTCCCCATGTCTACCTCCATGTCTCCTGTGTCTCCCTCCATGTCCCGTGTCCCACTCCATGTCCCCTGTGTCTCCTACCTTCATGTCCCCTGTTAAACGTAATAAGCAGCAGCTGATATTACTCACCTCATCCTAACAGCCTGCGGCAATCAGCTGCTGTCCCCTCCGTGTGCATGGTGTGTGTCCCGTGGCCGCGGTGTTCTGAACGCTCCTGTTCCTGTAAAAGTAATTAGCGACAGTAGCCGCCCACAGTTATCACTCACCTCCTCTCTTGAGCCTGCTGTGATCGGCTGCTTCTGTCTCTCTCACTTCTTCTCGCTAGTGGCTGGTCGCGTCTGACCAGAAAGTGCCAGCGCTAGAAGGAAGGAGTGTGAGACAGAAGCAGCCGATGGCCGCAGACTCCAGAGAGAAAGTGAGTGATAACTAGCCTTGCTCATCACAAGCTACTCACGAGTTACCACTGTGGTTACTCGTGATTCAAATGAGTTGTAATTGCCGCAGCAGAGCGGCTGTATTCGGCGGGGATAATTACCTATATTGCCGCCATCCGCCCTGCGTTTCAAAGAGCTTGAAAGCAACCTATTGGTCGCGTTGCAAGCCTCGCTGTAGCGCACTTCCTTCTTCAAACCGGAAGAAGGAAGTGCGCTACAGCAAGGCCTATGGATTTTTCAAATGCTGGCCACACAAGCTGTAACCGGATAGCAATTTCTAAAAAAAAAAAAAAAATCTTGGGAGCATCCATATACTGCAGTATAAGCAAGAAGTTTTAAATCAGGATGATACCATTTATTGGCTAACTACAAATGAATAAGAATAAACAAGCTTAACACGGTACAATACCATACTGCAGTATGAGAACACTCCTAATGAATCTTCTAAAATTAGTTTTAATTGGTTTTAAATTTTATCAAGTGATGAACCGCTTAAATAATGGCCACTTTGTTAATCTGATTTTTCCCATACTGGGAAACAATGAACTGCTATCATTGCTTTGAAAGTGGGGAATTGCAACTGACTTCAATGGAAAACATGATGCCAATTTTAAAAGCCATGTTTACCCCATTTGCCGCAGATTGCCATTTTCCATAGCTGCAACTGAAGTCAATACAGGCTTCTTCATCTCTAGTGGGAGGCAATCTCCATGTATATGTTACGGCCAGAACCCGAAGTTTGGCCACTTCTAGTTCTGGCCAGCCACTTCGGGTTCTGGCCGGCCAATGTGCGAAGTGGCCGCTGCGCTGCGGCCAATGTGAGGAATGGAATGAATCCTGTAACATTCATGTATCTTCTGACCGCAGCGCAGCGGCCAAACGTATCACAACTTAGTTATTTTAATGAAATTAAGCCGGCGGCAATGAAACAGATGAAGCCGCCGTCTTTTTCTCTGCCTCTCTCTCTCCCCTCCCCCGCCTCTCTCTCCTTCTCTTATTATGGGCAGCACTCGTGTCCCCCCTTTAGAGTCGTTTGTCGCGCCAGGGAAAGCAGAGCGGGGAGGCTGCAGACATCGCTTCTGCCAGCACCCGCTCTGCAGGAACGGCAGGCTTCCCTGGTGCGACGAACGACTCTGGAGGGGGGACACGTAGTGCTGCCCATAATAAGAGGAGAGAGAGGCGGGGGGAGGAGAGAGAAAGAGGCAGAGAAAAAGCCGCCGGCTTAATTTCATTAAAATAACTAAGTTGCGATACGTTTGGCCGCTGCGCTGGGGCCAGAAGATACATGAATGTTACAGGATTCATTCCATTTCTCACATTGGCCGCAGCGCAGCGGCCACTTCGCACATTGGCCGGCCAGAACCCGAAGTGGCCAAACTTTGGGTTCTGGCCGTAACATATACACCATTGTAATTCCCTGTCTCTCCCTCATACAGTGTACCTGGTGTCTAGTGATTCCTCTTCCCTCAGCAAAACTATTCTCAGGGGGTGAGCAGTTTTATACATTTTATGAAAACCTTGCTCAGATCCCTTTAAGAGATTACCTGATTTTTGAAAATGGTGCACCTACATATTTTTGATTAAAATAACCTTTAAAACTATTTTATATCACTTTAAATGTCAAAATATATGCAAGAGGCAGATAGAGGCTGAGTTTACTCCCACTATTTAGATGTGGCTATGTGTTGTCACCATTAGTGAGTCATTGACTGAGAAAAGTATGCAAGTTTGAACCTCTGATTATAAAAGGCTTAAAGGAGTTATCTGACATTTTAAAAGAAAATAAGTGCTATTTACCCGGGGGTTCCTCCAGCCCCAAGCTCCCAGCAGTTCCCTCGCCGCAGCTCCGCCGTCAGCCGTTCACCGCCGCTGCCTCCCGGCCCCATGCGATGATGTCAGGCCGACCTCCTGGTCAGCCTGTACTGCACCTGCATGAGCGGCGCTGTCAATCACTGCTACGTGGACCGGAGCGTACTACGCAGGCGCAATACTGCGCCTGAGCAGTATGCTCCGGTCCACATGGCGGTGATTGACAGCGCCGCATGCGCTGGCGCAGCACAGGCCGTCATCGCCGGGGACCGGTGGCGGCGAACAGCTGACTGCGGAGCTGCGGCGAGGGAACTGCTGGGAGCTTGGGGCTGGAGGAAGCCCCTGTAAGTAGCACTTATTTTCTTTTAAAATGCCTGATAACTCCTGTAACAATTGCTTCACATCACTGACTGGCATTAAAGCTACAGTACGAGAAGAGCAACAACATCAGAGAAAAAAAACTAAAAGATTAAAAAAAAAAAAAAAAAGCATATAACGTCTATATTTTAAATCCAATACAATAAGACAGTAAAAGGGACAAACCTGAAGTAACCCTTGCCATCATCCTCCTTTATCTCTAGTGAAACTGAAAAAGTGAAGATGTCGCTGTCCGGAGTCTGAGGTGGGATAGAAGCTATGAGAGGCATCTGCTTGATGGAGCGTCGGAAAGCTGTTGCAAAACTGTACAATATCCGACTCACCTACATAAAGATTCATGATACAGGTATTATTAGTGTATTTGCATAACACAGACAAGAAAGACACATAATATGCAAAGAAAAAACACGACATGACAGCACAGAGAATACTGGATAAAGATACACATTTAGACTACTCCATTCATTACCCCATCAATAACCTTTGAAATGTATACTTTACATTTTTGTCCTTACAAATTGTCAGCTGCAAAAAGTTGACACTTCCTTAAGGGCCCATCTAGCCTTATCTGCTTTTTCACACCTTTAAGTGTACATTTCTTGTGTTGTTTCACCTTATGCATCCGAGCAACTTTCACCTCCCATTCATTCGCCAATAACTGTATCACTCCTTATCACACTGAAATTATCTACATCTTGTTTTTTCGCCACCATTTAGGCTTTCTTTGGGTGGTACATTTTGCTAAGAATTATTTTATTCTAAATCCATTTTAACAGGAAGATTAAGAAAAGAAATGGAAAAAATATTTATTTCTCAGTTTTTGGCCATTATAGTTTTAAATTAATACATGCTACCGTGATTAAAACCAATGGATTTTATTTGCCTATTTGTCCCGGTTATTACATCGTTTAAATTATGTCCCTATCACAATGTATGGCGCCAATATTAAAAAAGTTCAGACCTTTTGGTAACTATTTATGTTTTTTTTTAGTTTTTTGGTTTTTGTCTTTTTTTTTTCCATTAAAATTTTTATTTGGGTAATTTTTGGTGTGGGAGGTAAACAGTTGTTTTAAATGTAATGTTTTTACTTACTAAAAAATGTATGTGGATGTAGTTTTACTAGTTGGCCACAATGAAAAAATATTTTTTGTTGTCCTGGAAGCGAACTCTCTCGCCTCCAGGAACCATACAGAGGACGGGAAACTTTTTTTAGCGCAGAAAGACAGCGGCCTCTGATAAGAGGCCGTCGGTTTTTCTGCCGGGGACTCAGATCAATGAATGGGAACCATGTTTCCATTCATTTATCTCTGGGATAATGGAAGGCGGCGGGAGCGCGCGCGATCGCACGCCCGGCGCAGCGGCAGCAGAATTAACCTTGCTAAAACGGTTTTGATGCCAAAAATGTTATACGTTATCCATAACTCTCCTATATGGCTCCAGCTGAGAATTTTTAGAGTGATAGATAAAGTTTTTAGGGAACTAGTGTGGAATAAAGAAAAAGCCCTAGGGTTAAACTAGAATACTTGCAATATCCAAAAGATGAGATGGGTTAGCTCTGCCTAATCCTTGGGTTTATTTTTTGTCTGCTCAGTTACAGAACTATTAGATTCTTCTAGGAAACGTTTAGTTTGGCTTACTAAATGTGAAATGCTAAAATCTATGAGGCTTTAAAGGCTTCAAATGATAAACAATATAATAAGCTGCCTACACGGAAATTAATGCAAAAAGTGTGGGATGTTTACACATCTATTTGTGCCTTTTTTGACTACTAATGTTTCTGTAGTTTGTTGTTTACTACAACAATGTTTGAGTAAAACAAACAAACAAAAAAAAAGTAGGGACACAGCAATAATGTCAACACTGCTCTGGCCCATAAGGGGGCAACAAGGTCTAGATATGGAATGGTTACAAACAGTGGTGTTTTATTTAATATTTCCTTCACTTCTTTCAGTATTGTTCTGTTGAGCATTCAATCTTGATTATGTCATATTAAAACAGCTGCATACATAACCATTTATTACAGAATTATGCAACTTCCAAAACACAAGGACAGTGGCCAAGAACACAGAAGGTCAACAAAGGAAGGGCTAAGTCTTTGTTCAGGCTGCCAGATCGGTACAGAACTAGGTTTGATGTTATATGGAGTCAAGTAACGCATCATTTTTATTTGCTTCTTGTAATTCACCCACACAAATCAGGCCAGGAAAACAACAATTAGCACTGTGAGCCACTTCGGCTGTACTGTACTAAATATAGCTGCAACAAAAAATGAACAGTACGTCCCACAATGGAAAACGGTTATCTGTAAAGGAAAGTCCAGCCCATACAGCAAAAGTGTAGCCTTAAATGTTTCAGGTGGGGAGTCAGCGGGAACATATCTGGTTATAAAGCTGCATGTTAGCACTTGGGGCTTCTACCAGCCCTCTGCAGCTGTCCTGTGCCAGTCCTCAACAATCCTCCGGTTCCCTGCCGCGGTTTAATTTCGTTTTCAGCCAACAGTTGGCGGCCCACTGTACATGCGCGGCCCTGGCCACACATATCCTCGTTCATGTTCCAGTTGGCAAGCCACGCACATCATCGTTCGTGTTCCCGTCGGCAAAAACGTCCTGCGTCCTTGCTCTCACTGCGCAGGACGCTCTAGCAGACGAGAACGCCAACAAAGATGGGACCAGGCGCAATGGCTTCTAAACCACGGCGGGGAACCGGAGGATCATTGAGGACTGGCACGGCTGCACAGGACGGCTGCAGGGGGCTGGTATAAGCACCCAGGTAAGTAAAACTCTTTTTCTTTACTTCTTTTAAAAACATCTTTTTCACTTAGGTTCACTTTAAGTGCTAACATGCAGCTTTACTACCAGATATGTTCCCGCTGACTCCCCACCTGAAACATTTAAGGCTACACTTTTGCTGTATGGGCTGGACTTTCCTTTACAGATAACCGTTTTCCATTGTGGGACGTACTGTTCATTTTTTGTTGCAGCTATATTTAGTACAGTACAGCCGAAGTGGCTCACAGTGCTAATTGTTGTTTTCCTGGCCTGATTTGTGTGGGTGAATTACAAGAAGCTAATACAAAGTTAGATCCATGTATGCGTTACTTGACTCCACATAACAACAAACCTAGTTCTGTACCTAGTTCTGACACCCTTTCTTTACTTCGCTTTAGGTATACCTTAAAGGACAACCATCAGGAAATACTGTAAAATTTAAAATATGTACGGACAAAATGTACATTTCCCACACAGAAACATGCACTTACTTTTTTTTCCTATGAAGCGGTCACTTACAGTTGGTAGTAAAACACTGACAGATTTTGGGCTAGTTTATCTCCTCATAAGGGATTCTCAATATTTCCTTTATTCTTTACAAAAGCAATCTCTGGAAAGGAACTTAACAAATGAATTGGCCAGCCTCCATCGCTTGGACACTATTTAGGCAGTTGGACTAATCAAATGTCTTTCAGTAAGTGCTTTTTGTAAATAAATTACCTGAGACTCCCCCATGAGAAGTTGGACTAGTCCTAAACCTGTCAGTTTTTCACTACCTACTTTATGCAACCTCAACACTGGAAAACAAATAGTGCATTTTACTCTGGGAGAAATATTTTATATTTGTATTTTAAGTTTTACAATCTAACCTTTAGGCCTGGTCCACACCTTCAATTTTGATTGGCCAATCACTGACCAATTTTACCACATCTATGTAGTATGTGAGCTTACCTACACAATCTGCTCATACCAGTCAAAATCCATTGACCCTCATAATACATGGAAATGGTAAAATTGGACATTCATTGGTCAATCAAAATTGAAGGGGTGTACCAGGCTTTACTGCTGTCACAAAAGGGCCGGTCAGTCCTTATAGACAAATAAAAATCCAGCTGGGGGCTCAACAGCTCTTTCCCCTCACAGATGCCAGGCCTTGTTACTGATGCAAAGGTCAGACCATGGCCTAAGCTTAGTTTGTGCCCTTAACCTTCCTTGAGGGTATGCTTACTTCCATAGGGTCTAAGGCATTATTCACATCTTTTCTAAGCTCTTTTTCAGAGCGTTTTTTTATTCACTTCGGGCTGGTGCACACCGGAGCCGTTCTGGAGCGTTTTTCAAAACGCTTGCAGGGGAAAACTGCTTGGCTAATGAAAGTGAATGGGATGGTGCACACCAGAGCGGTTTAGATTTCTGAGGCGTTTCTGCCTCAATGTTAAAGTATAGGAAAGTGGAAAACCGCTCTGAAAAACGCAGCTTTACAGCTTTACTGTAACAATATATGAAATTTGTTACACAAAAACGCTCCAAAAAACGCTAGGCATGTTTAGAAAACCTCTCTAAACATGCCTAGGAATCGCTCCGAAATCTGCTTCAAAAACCTCTAGTGTTTTGCAGATTTGCTAGAGGTTTTTGGTGTACACTGGGCCTACCTGACGCAAGTCAGGAAGTGAACTCTTTGACTCAGAAAAGAATACAATTTATTCTTAAAAACGCGAACGCAATCGCTGCACAAATCGATTTTGGGAGCATTTTGCATTTTTCCTATACTTTCCATTCCAAAATTGCATCAAAAATGGTACAAGCAGTGCTTTGCTGAGCGGATTGGAAACGAACCGCTCAGATGTGAACTCTCTCATAGGGAACCATTGCACAAGCGTTTTTTTTTTTTTTTTAAATGCCTGCGCTTGAAAAAATGCAGAAAAAGCCCTAGATGTGAACGAGTGCAATTTTTTCACAAGCTTGAAAACCCTAAAAACAGGGGGAAAAAAACATACCGCAGAGAGATCTGCAGCAGCTCCTGCATAACTCACCCAGGCTCGGAATTTCCGCACTGAGCTGCGGATTTCTCTCCCAAGTTCACATATATTCATTTTAACAAGTCAAGTTTAGTCCAATGAACGATTCAATTCAATCCAATTTAGACAGGACACGTTGCCATTCTTCTGATAGAACGGCAAGCATCCTTTCCTGGGTACAGCAGACACTGCAGTGATCCCCATATTGGTACAGCATATCTGTGTTAGATGGATAAGCTAACACTCTGGCAAGTAATCTAGGCCCGGTTCACATTGGCACTAAAAACGGTCCATAAATGGAAACGCAAGCATGGGTTTCCCCACACTGTGTATGATGTCATGGCTGCAAGTAAGCACGTCGAGTGTTGAAAAACACTTCTTCATCTTACCGCTTCTTGGATCTCACATCGGAAGACGTGTATCCTGAAGAGCTCTGCGTTGAAATGACTCTCTGTGAAAGCGAAGCAATCGCTTTCCGGAGTCCCGTCATGTCCTCGCACACAGAACAGGATCTTGTATATGGGATAGTTTGCAATCTCAACATTTGTTTCAGGGTCAAGAAGTCTGTTTAAACAGAAATAATCAAATCATTAAACTTTTTGTTGCATCCTGTGCAGAGTTCAAGTAAAAAAAATAAACAACAAAGTCTCTTACCGAACAGTCCCCTCTGACACACTGGGAACGGAAAGCGTGACATCTATGGAGTTCTGACACTGCCCTCGTAGAATGGAGATCATTCGGAGCGCCTCCACTTCACTGCGAGGGGCATTCACAGAGGCACATCCAAGGTAAGTGAGTTTACTGAACACCACGCTGTCCTCATCAGGGACTGGGGAGTACAAATCTGTTCTGTCTCCTCTCTCTGCTGGATACACACAAAAAAGCAATGTTTATATGACTGACTGTCAAGCAATGTTTATATGACTGACTGTCATGCCTCGAATAAAAATAAAAAAAATCTGATTTTCTACAACAAAAACACCAATACACATTACTACAATTTCTTCTGCATCAGGGATGTCGAACTTCAGTCCTCGAGGTCCTCACACATTTTTGGAACAGCTCAAATTAATTGATGGGAAAGGTGCGGTTTATAAAGCAGAACATACAGTATATTTCTCCATATCTCTGTCCAACCTAACCACTGGCATGGATATGGTCCACAAGGACTAGAGTTCAACACCTGTGTTCTACATAATCTGCTTAATCTATCTGAAAAGTGTGGGAAATTACCCTTTGCCCATTACAACCGTACAGGGGCTGAAGTAGGAACCAGCAAAAATCAGTAACCCTTCGCACACTCGCATGCAAATGTTCAAACAAACAAATGCATTCACAAATTCACTCATCCAGGCACCACTGTTATCCCAACAGCAAAGTTAAAAGCCAGGGTCTTAGTTCACAGAAGAATGCATTCTTATGCTTAGTCACCTAAATTGCGCAGAAGTACCCAGGTAAACGTAGGTGTCCTAACTCTGGCCCTGTAACATGCATAGTGCAAACATGCATTGCATCAAACCTATTTAGGGATTAGGAGCACACATTCTGACGTCCTCTCCTGGGACAGATAGCTCCCTTGTGCGATTGGTATGATGCGCTAACGTAATGTATCCATGCGCACAATGCACATACACCAGCATAAGCTGTGTGCATGCTGACAAAAAACACAAACAGGGGAAGGAGGGAGTGCACTGAATTAAAACCTTGGCCACAGGGGGTCAGTAACAAGAAAAAAAAACACATATATCCAGGCATATCGCCTCTAGTTAGTTCGGCACCTCCCTCCTTTCCTTGAGAACATATTTAATGTCCTAACTAGAGGCGATGTGCCTGGATATATGTGTTGTTTTTTTTAAGTAGGAACCAATCGGTCACGCTATAGCATTAGGTTTATTACACGTGGAGGCTGCATGCAGAAGTGCATACAAAGCACACTGTAGATAATCAGGGATTCAGTGTTTCTTCTGGCAGTGTGTATTTGTATTATGGTACGGTATTTAAAGCGGATCCGAGATGAAAAACTAACTATAACAAGTAACTTGTCTATATATCTTATCTAAAGTTTAGATAGTTTACACAGCAAATCTAGCTGCAAACAGCTTTAATAGAATATGATTATTTCTTCCTGTGATACAATGACAGCAGCTATGTTGTTTGTAAACATTACACAGAGGCAGGCTTATCTGTATCTTGAGAAAAAAAAACTAACCCCTTCCTCCTCCCCTCTGCCTCTGAAATCTCAGGCTAGTAATACCTCCCCCTCCTCCTGCCCAGACTGAGCTCCCATGAGTCCTTGCTACTGTCTGAAAGTGCCTTGGATCTCTGAAAACCTGTGGGCGGGGCTTGTTTAGTTTATAGGGAATTAGAGTATTAAAACAAAAAAGTATGTGGTTTGAGGGATGCCCTATAAACAATAGGAAAGGAACACAATTATGTAATGAGTAAAAGTTCATCTCGGATCCACTTTAAGGCAACAGGAGAAATTATCCTTTATGAGGAAGTTGCAGCCTGAACTTTGCATGTGATGGACTCAAGGGAGCAACGTGAAGTCAAGTATGGTGTAGACTGAGTATTCAGGCTCAAGTTGGGCAAACAGATAGTAGATGAAATTTAATGTAGATAACTGTATGATCATGCACCTTGGACATGCCAATGGTAGAGCAACATATAAGATAAATGGCTTACAGCTGGGAACAACAGACTTGGAGAAGGACTGGTTGAGTTAAGTAACCGTATACAATGCCAAGCAGCAGCTAAAGCATATACAATTCTGGGATGCATAAAACATGAAATAATATCTTGAGATGCTAGTATACTATGCCTTCTGTATAAATCACTTGTAAGGCCACATCTGGAGTATAGAATACAGTTTTGGGCACCACAGTATAGGAAGGATGATAACTTACTAGAACAGGTACAAAGTCGGACAACTAAATTGATCAGGGGATAGAAGGTTTCACCTACCAAGAAAGGTTGTACAAACTGGGTTTATTTAGCTTGGAAAAAAAGATGGCTAAGGGGTGACCTGATTTATATGTATAAATACATCAGAGGGCAATACAAGAGCTTAGAAGATGAGCTTTTCGGACCTAGGCTCGTACAAAGGGCAAGGAGACATGACCTGGGTATGGAGGAAAAAAAGCTTTGCCATTTATTCAAAAAGGCGTTTTATTTTTATTTTCAAGTTAATTATCATACCACATTTCTAAATCACATAGTTCTACTACAGGTATGTCACAATTGAATATCACATATATAAAAAAAAAAAAAAAAAAAAAAAAAAAAAAGAAGAAGTGTACTAAATGCTTTTTATTATTTGTCGTTTTGAATTTCGAATTCGACTTAAAGCGGAACTGTAGATAGAAAATAAACACATTGTTTCACTTACCTGGGGCTTCCCCAAGCCCCCAGCAGCCATCCTGTCCCGCGCCGCTCCTCAGCGAGCCTCCGTTCTCCTGCGGCCAGCTACTTTCGGTTTTGCTGCCGGGCCACTGAGCCTGCGTGGCTCTAGCCACGCATATCCATTCTTTGCGTTCCCCGCTATTGCAGAGGGGAACACGAAGAAAGGATACGCTTGGCAGGGCTGCGCTGACCTCGACTTACAAGTCGAGGTACGGGACCGAGCGGCGGCGGGGGAACGGAGACTCGTGGAGACTCGGCGCAGGACAGGACAGCTGCTGGGGTCTTGCGGAAGCCCCAGGTAAGTGAAACAATGTGTTTATTTTCTAGCTACAGTTCCACTTTAAGTTAAAATAATGACTAAATGTGATGTTCATAGAAAAGATCTTTCTGCAGATAGTTTTAATTAAAACTTGAAAAACATTACCCTGCTGTGCTGGTTTCACAGGCAGACTCATTTCTTGCTTTTGCAGTCCTACAGAAGACGGGTTAATTGAGGAAGAAGCCGGGGAAGTTTCATTTGAGGATTCACCCAAATCCTCTTCGGGATGCACTTTGTCCACATCCTCTGCATGGTGCTCTGGGTCTTCAGTAGGAGTATCCATTAAAACATCTTCCAACTCTTTCTGAAGCTGCTGTTCGCTGCCATTGCCAACAATCTGGAGATGTAAACACATCCTATTATTACAAGGTAAGGCAGTTGAGAAAAGCTGTGTGAAAATATGAGAAAGTATCCTGCAGAAATCCTCTACAATTTGACAAAAGAAACCAAGATGTTGATTTCTACTTCCTTGAACAGAGTACTTGGGATTACGGTACAGCCGTAATTAAAGTGTACCCATGATGGTCATCAGTGGTGTATTTACACTTACCTGGGGCTTCCTCCAGCCCCATGAGGTTTATGGGCTCCCTCTCCATCATCTTCTAATCCTCTCTGGTAATCGGGCCGCGGGCCGGTTGCGCATGCGTGGTTCGGCTGCTTGTGCAACACCGTTGCACCCCACAGCCGGCCGGAGTTTTGTGCATGCACTGTACACTGTAGTGCCTACTGTTCAGACACAGAGCGATACTGAGCATGGGAGCACAGCAGGGGCGCACACATGGTCGGGCCAAGCATGCGCAGGAGCACACAACTAGATGTGACTGGCCAGATAACCGGAGAGGATTCGAAGATAATGGAGTGACCAGAGGGGATGGCGAGGGAGCCACAAGCCTCATGAGGCTGGAGGAAACCCCAGGTAAGTATAAATAAACCCCTGATGGCAATCTCAGGTACACTTTAACTTTTCTCCTGAATTTTCTCCTTGGAAATATTCAACTTCTTTTTAAAATTTTCTACTTCTTTTTAAAATAACTTTTCAGCACTTTGCAACTGAAATAAAAAGTACCAAAAAGTAGGTGCAAATTTTCTTACTTGCTGGTGGTTTAAAAGGCATTTTATTGACCAGCTGTGAAAATATCACCCAGGAAAAACTCAGGAGAAACAAAAAGTGAACTGCACATGGGCCATAGACTGACCTGATAGAATCATAAATGAACATTTCTTGTAATACAAGTGAAATGATCATTTAGGCTTTAGCATAGTAGTGCATTTAGGACTAGTTCACACAACAAATCACAAATGCTCAGCGATTGTGTCTTTTTCACATTTTTAGTAATTTCGCATTCTTATATTTTTAACACAATCACAAAATATTGCTAATACGAGTTTGCGCTTCTGGGAAAATCAAAAGTATGTAATGAGAACAACTCCATTGCATTACATAATTGTATTGTATAACAATCACAGTGCTTTGCTGATTGCAGGTGATCAGCAAAAAGCTGAAAGTCAGAACAGAAACAAAGAAGGGATAAAACAGTGCGTCATAATAATGGATGATTCTTTTTACATACATTTTTATCAAGAGTAACACCATTAGTTTGATTAGGAGACTAAACTTTAGGTGCTAGTCTTGTTTAGGGGACCAAGCAGAAAACCTCATAGGGAAATTCTGCTAATGTGATTGGGTGGACCGTACCCTCTCTAAAGGAAATGCAAAGTAATAAAAAAAAAAGCCAGATCAACTTACCTGGGGCTTCTACTGGCTCCCTATGCCCGTGCCGTACCGATCCTCTGCTCCCCCGCAGCGACACACTTTAATTTCTGACGACTCAGCCAGTCGATGGCCACTGCGCCTGCAGGACCCTGGCTGCGCACGACCAGGGACGCGCAGTGGCCATCGACTGGCTGAGTCCACAAAAACGAAAGTGGGTCACTGCGGGGGACCAGAGGATCGGTTTGTCACGGCATGGGCACAGGGCAGCTGATGGGGCCAGTAGAAGCCCCAGGTAAGTCAAACTGGCTCTTTTTATTTATTTATTTTTAATTACTTTGGTTTCCTTATATTGTGCCTGATGTATCTTATCAATTTTGTAAAAATAACTGACAATTGTTAGAAATAGATACTGGACACACACACACACGTACGCACGCACGCACGCACGCACGCACGCACGCACGCACGCACGCACGCACACACACACACACACACACACACACACACACACACACACACACACACACACACACACACACACACACACACACTTTTTCCCCTGAACTTTAAGTTTGATAGACATCCCAGCACTCATCTCCCCGCCCCATTCAAATGCCAGAGACCTCTGTTTACACTGGTTGGTGGGTTATGTCTTTTATATTGAAAGCTGTGTAACTACTTGAAATGCTGGATCTTATTTATATAACTATAATACCAACCCCTCCCCACAAAAGGAGAGAACTAGAAGAGAACGGAGCCGTCCGGGAGGATGGCAAGGGAGCCAATGAGCCTCATTGGGCTGAAGGAAGCGCCACATAAGCACAACTATAGCCTGGAGTCCCATCTCAGGTTCTCTCTAAGAAATCAAATTCACAGCTTTGGCCCCACCCCCTTTATTTCTCAGTGGCTGAGGAAAAAAAGAAAAGCACAACTTGAGAGCAACCACTGCCACCTTATGATAAGCTGGAAAAAATAACATAAGTTGTGAATGAAGAAAGATTTTATTGCAATAATAAATGTTTTCCAATTAATAATAAATGTGGGTTCAAAGCCACTTTAACTTATTGGAGGTTGCATGGTTCTGATCCCTTAAAAGGACAAGAGTTTTTGTTTTTTTGTTTTTTTTTTCATTTTTTTCATCTGTTTTCACTAGGATTCTAGGATTGGCTCACAGTAAGCACGAGGTCAGGAGCCAATGAAATTGGCTCCTGACTGTAGTCGGAGTACAGAGCTCAGTATAGGTTCACTTTACTCAGTGCACTTGGACTGATGGGAACTACTATCAATAAGATTGGCATTTTTATCACAAAGAAAAATGGCTACACGCAGATACGGCGCTGGGAAATTTGGGCACGGATTAAAGGCCGAAAAATCTCTCACCCTGCTCCTGCAAAAGTACCAGCAGTGTTTATTACTATTGCAGGCGGTCAAATTGCGCTGTCTTTTAAGTAATTTGGGCAGCATCTTTCGACGGCGGCCATATAACTGTTTGAGCATCACTATAGCCATAATTCACATTACAGTCTACGGCGGCGCATGATGTGCCCAAATTTCCCTGCACTGTTTTGGCAAAATTATTTTCTACATGCCTGAACACATGCACGGATTATAGATGCATGTAAAGCTGTAAGTATGTGATCACTTCATAGGCAACCAGAGACAACTATGCTGTGGTGGACATTATATATGACAGCGTGCACCGCGTGAGTAAGTCTTCATAAGCATAATGGACAGGATATAAATAGCTAACAGCTTTAAAAGCTGATAAAATCACTTCTCCAAAGCAATACAATATTTACCAGAAAATAGTGATATAATCTGCTAGGTTTAAAAAGGAAACCATCAGTCATTATTACACAGCAGTAGGAAACAAAGGATGACAAGTAGCTGTGTGCAACATTTAAACCACAGTCAAGATAAAGGTAGAAGCCAATTCACAAATAAAAGAGGAAGTAGGGTTTTAAGCACTTATGCAGGACAGTGTTCACTGTACAATGACAGCAGCAGGCAAGATAATGTGCCTGTCCTGATAAAAATATGGAAGCAGATATTGCTGACCTTCAACTAAACAGCATACATGCTTGAAAAAGCCGCATGTTTAAAAGGGCGCAGGATAACTGTAGTACAATATCAGTAGTCTTACCGATATTTTACTAAATTCATTTAGTAAAATATTGGTAATATTTACCGATATTTTCTATGACCTAACCCAGCACTGGGCAAACTACAACCAGTCTGCGCTGTTACACCGGCCCGCTGACAGGCAGCCGGATTCCCCTCCTTCCCCCCTCCCTTGCTGTAAAATTGTGAGTAGGCAGCAGGGAAACTGAAACTCACCTTGCTCACGGAAGTGCTGTGTCGTGTCTCCATGGCAACAGGGCGTGACATCAGGAAACGCCAGAGTATTACATTGTAAATGCCGGAGGAAGCCTCAGGTAAGTATAAAACCTTATGTTCTTTTTGGCTCTGGATCTCTTTAAAGAGAACCCGAAGTGGCTTCCTAAGAATGAAATCCACACACAGAGGCTGGGTCTGCCAGTACTGCCCAGCCTCTGATGCTATCTCAATCCTCCCTAAGTTCCCCCTGCGCTCTGCTATCCCCAATAAATCACAGCCACGCTGTCAACACGCAGCGTGTCGCAGTGAGCTGTGTTTACCTCTGTAGTGTCACTCTGTGTGCTCCCCCGCCTCCTGCATAGCTCCGGTCCCCGCCCGCGTCCCTTCCCTCCCCGCTGATTGGAGGGAAGGGACGTGGGCGGGGACCGGAGCTATGCAGGAGGCGGCGGGAGCGGCGAGAGTGACACTACAGAGGTAAACACAGCCCGCTGCGTGTCGACAGCACGGCTGTGATTTATGGGGCATAGCAGGGCGCAGGGGGAACTTAGGGGGGATTGAGATAGCAACAGAGGCTGGGCAGTATAGGCAGACCCAGCCTCTGTGTGCGGATTTCATTCTTAGGAAGCCACCTTGGGTCCTCTTTAAAGGAACACTATCAATTTACATATTTTTTCAACTGAGATAGGAATCGTTTGGGAAGTGCTGCTAAGTACTGCTGTTTACATTTTACTAGCAACCTCTTTGTTTACTGTTATCAAAATACTTTCAAACTTTACTGACGCCAAAACTGATGGCAAAATGAGCCATGAGGAGAGGGGAAATTCCCCTCACACTTGGTCAGTTAACCCTGTGTGTAACTCTGTGTGTGAGAAGAGTAAGCTCCCAACAGCTGCAGCTTCTGTGTCCTGTGTTTCTGACTGAAGTGTCTGAAGTGAGCAGAGGAAACTTGTTATGAACATTTGTAATATTCAGCTTTTCATACTGTTTTTGCTTTCAGAGAAAAATACTCTGTAGTCTGATATGCAACACTGGCTGTGCATTGAAGCAGACACCCCTTCTGCAATTGATTTGTCCCAATATAGCTAAATCCTACACTAAATAAATTAAGCTTATGCCTCTGATATTTAACATGAAAAGTAGGGAAAGGTTTACACAGCTACTTAGACATTATTTGTACATTGTCATTTTAGAACACTTGGGTATTGATAGTATTCCTTTAAGTAAGGACACTAAAATAAAGAATGGAAAATGGAAGCAGAGAAGACAATGCTAGGTCTTCTGCAATGCAGAGAAAGACCCACAGTAGATGAGAGTGCAAGACAGCACAGGTCTCTACAGAATGACAACCAAGCTGGAATAAAGACTCTAATTGTGTGTATAGTATATGCAGTCCATTAACAGGCTGGAAAGCAGCAGATAGGGCATGCATGTAAAAGACAGGTGACAGTGCAACATCTGGATGGGAAGTGAATGAGAAAACACACTAATATAGCACAATTGTGAATGTGTGTTTTGGAGGAAGGGGGGTAGATAGTTGAGTACGGTATGTCATTTATTAAAGGAATTCCAGATGGTACTTCGCAGCTTACAGTGACCTGTGCCTAAATCCTGTAAAGTGAAGCAAATCTCATAACCGCTCCATGTCTAGCTTCAATCTAATTTTTCTTAGCTCTGCAATAGTCTTATTTGTTACGTGTATTATTCAGTGATCCCCATTGCATACAGTGAATGTAGGGAGCATTTCAGCTTGTTGTCCAGAGAAACTAGTTCAAGTTTCATCTACAAACCTGCACTGCAAAATGACATCTGGAAGCAGTACTAACATGTTAGGGGAACCAATAGTCATGCTCACATACAGAGCAGACAGGTAATGGAAGACGCAGACTTCCTGTGTTCATGTTCCCCCATATGAGACTGAAGGCATGAATTCACAATCTACAGACCCCAAATATGAAGACCTACAGCAGACCAGTCCTTACGATCCTATATTTCTGTAAATATAACAAACTTATCAAGCAGACACAGTTTACTAATTCTGAACACTTCCCTGTAAGAGCTTATGGTTATACTAGCGGAAAAATAATACTACAGATCCTGGCTTTAAAGTAATATCCTGCTCTCCTCTCATCAGGTGCTCCGGGAAAGCAAAATAAACACTAAAGCTGCCCTGCTCTGATAAACTAGCAAAATCGATGTTTGCAGTGGGGCTAATTTACATGGGATGGAAATAAAAGTCAGCAGTAAATAGATGATATAATGAATTGTATATGTAGTACTGCTAAGAAATAGAAAATTAGTGGCAAAGATAGGAGTCTCATATTTTTTCTTGTACAGGAAGAGTTCAACTTCAGTTATCTATGCAAAAGACCATCTCTGAGCTCTCCGATCACACTTGGGTCAGAGACAGCCCTATTTTCTGAAGCACTAAAAGGGAAGCTAAACTGAGAAGGATATGGATATTTCCTTTTAAAATAATACCAGTTGCCTGACTCTTTTGCTGATCCTGTGTCTCTAATACTTTTAGCCACAGCCCCTGAACAAGCATGCAGATCAGGTGCTCTGACTGAAGTCAGACTGGATTAGCTGCATGCTTGTTTCAGGTGTGTGATTCAGCCACTGCTGCAGCAGGAGTTCACCAGGACTGCAAGACAACTGGTATTTTTTAAAAGGAAACATCCATATCCCTTTCAGTTTAGGTTCCCTTTAAGGTGGCCATATAGATTTACAGCAGATTTGACCATCAGATACATTGTTCTGTATGCAAAAATGCAGGCAAGTGGGGTGCAGCGGAGGAATACAGGGCCGGCACTCTCTGCTTGCAGCATAGGAGGAAGATGAGAAGGTGAAGCGATGACAGCCGGTTGCTAACCAAAATTAGCTGGGTGGAGCACCCGGCTAAAAGTGCCCGGGGAGAAAACCGATTTCTGTCAGATGCCTGTCAAGTCGAATCTGACAGGAATCTATCCGATTTGTGCCACATACTAGGAACAGATTTCCAATATAGTTCAAAATTAAATCTATTGGAAATCTATTGAAAATCGATCTAAATGCATTATTGGACCATTAGATCCAATGCAACTCTATGAGCCATCGATCTGCTGCCAGCAGCAGATCGACCTTGATTTTCCAGCCTGTCAGATAGTTCAAATTGATTGAAATCGATCAAAATCGGGTACAAATCGATTGATTTTCGATCAATGGCTTCGGTTGAATCGATCAAAGGCTGAAATCGACCAGTGTATGGGCCCCTTTATACATTAAAGGATACCCGAAGTGACATGTGACATGATGAGATTGACATGTGTTTGTACAGTGCCTACCACACAAATAACTATGCTGTGTTCATTTTTTTGTTTCTCTGTCTGAAAGAGTTAAATATCAGGTATGTAAGTGGCTGACTCAGTCCTGACTCAGACAGAAAGTGACTACAGTGTGACCCTCACTGATAAGAAATTCCCCTTTTTACCTCTTTCTTGCTCTCAGAAGCCATTTTCTGCTAGGAAAGTGTTTTATAGTTGGAATTTCTTATCAGTGAGGGTCAAACTGTAGTCACTTCCTGTCTGAGTCAGGACTGAGTCAGCCACTTACATACCTGATATTTAACCCTTTCAGGCAGATAAATTAAAAAAAGGAACACAGCATAGTTATTTGTGTGCTTGGCATTTTACATACCCATGTCTATCTCATCATGTCACATGTCAGTTCGGGTATCCTTTAAAGAAACAGTGAGAAAGCATCAGATAAGATTTCACTGCAGGAAGGTTCTTGGTTTAAAATATAGAGTGCAGTTTGTAAACTGCAAATATTAGAAAATTATGCAATGTAAAAAAAAGAAGCTATGTAACGGAAAATAAAAATATGACACTTTTCTTTGCTACTTATGTTCTGTTAATTATCCATACTACACATACAATTCATTATATCATACGTTTTTTTCAGAATAACTAACGCTTGTTAGGCAACGCACTACTGTGAATCCAGCCTCCTTGTGTTCATCCATCTATTACATTTCTCTTCTACAAGTTACACCGGCAGATAAGGTACAACCACAAGTCAAGTGCAGACATGCAGCAGAACATCCAAGAACAGGCTTGGCAACATACAAACAATACAAGTGCAGTGCGCCTATCAGCAACAGCTGGCTTTGTTCCTGTACAGAGAACACTTAAATTTTTCTGAAAAGAGGAATTTCCAGATTTCCCAAGAGAAAGCAACAAGAGGTTAAATCATTGCACAACAGGCTGCAAATACTACTGCTCACAACACACGAGAAAGAACATCACAAGGTTTATACAAAGATCTTACCTTGAGCCCTGTCTTCTCATCATCGCTGCCATTATTTGCGGAATGCATATCATCCCCTTGTTTGTAAACCAGCACAAAGTCCTCGCTGTTCAAGGTGGACACTGAATCAGAGGACACACTGATCTTGCCCACAGAAGCCTTGTCATCCATGTTTCATGAAGGAAGATCCAGTCATGAAGGACTCTCTGGGGAAATAAATATCTTTTGTCAAACATGTGCTGTCCCAGAATACTTCTAATAAGGCAAAGCACCAGAAAGTTACCTATACTGTCTGAAAAGTTTAAAGTGGTCCCAAGCCAAAGCTTGGGATCAAAATCAGAGCCATACCTTAAAAGGGGGAAGCCTCAGGATCCCATTAAGGCTTCCCTCGCTGATTTGAAGCCCCCAGTTGTTGAGCGCGGGCCCCCTCCACTTCAGAGCCACGCAACACTTCCTTCTAAAGCATGGCCACACATTAGCAGCGGGAGCAGCCCGCACATGCGCAGCAGCACGGAGGCCACTGCTCTGGCTTACTGCGCATGCAGGCTGGGTCAGCTATTGTGTGGCCACGTTGGGAGGAAAAAAGAGCTGCACGGCCCCGAAATGATTAGCGACAAAGCCTTGTAGTAATCTTCTGGGGGTCACACTTAGCGAAGGAGGACATTAGAAAAGAGAGAGAAGCCTCAATAGGATCCTAAGGTAAGTATTACATTTTGTACCCAAGCTTTAGTTCGGGTACTCTTTAACATAGTGGCAAAAAAAAAATATATATACCGGTAGCTGAAATTATTGTAATTGGGTAGGATACCTGAAGTGACATGTGACATGATGAGATAGAAATGTGTATGTACAGAGCCAAGCACACAAATAACTATGCTAACTATGTGTTCCTTTTATTCTTTCTCTGTCTGAAAGAGTTAAATAACAGGTATGTAAGTGGCTGACTCAGTCCTGACTAGGTCTGTAAAATAGTGATGGTCAAGGAGATGCTAATAAATAAAAAAATTAATGCAAATTTTAATAGTTTGGAAATGTCTGCACCTTGAAATGGACCCATCATATGCAGTATCTGAAGCAACTGATCAGTCAGTTTTTTAAGATACAAAGTATTAAATCAGCATCTCACTGACCATCACTGCTTCAAGTGTATTGGGTATAAAAGACACCAATACTGTATCAATTGAGAGGTTATCTTTTCTCAATAAATATTTTATGTTAAATAAAGATAATAATAATGCTAACTAAATAATAATGCTTACTAAATAGGTAAGCTAATAGGTAATAATGCTTACTTACTAAATAGGAACTGGCTTACTGATCAGGTACTGTTATCTGTCCCTTTTAATAAACCTCCCTTTACTTCCCTTCAGCCCCCACTTTCCTTATTACCCTGCCGCCAAGTCACGCAGCGTCATTTCCCTGTGCATACACAGCGGCAGCTTGCATCTCTCCACAGAGCTACCGCACGATGTGTGAGACGCGGACCCCGCTCCCCCTCCCAACCAACTCCAGGGTAGAGCGGGAAGTCTCGCTGTGTAGCTTACGCCGCTGTCTCTTCATCGCTCTGCAGCAGACCTATGGATATCAGCTTTACCAACTAGAGTGCATCATCGCCACCTGGAGAGCCTGGTCCCTGGCTGTCACAGGGGACACATGCTGGAATCAGATGGGCACTACTGACAGCCGCAGAGCCTTCAGGTGAGACCTGTCCTGGGTAGGACAGTGCACATATTGTTTCCTCTATCTCAGAGCGCTCTCTTGTTTTTAATCTCATTTTAGTGGATCTAATAGAGCTGCCTACGCTGGATTGCCTGATCGCACCTTGGGAATCATCCCTATCCCACACTGCTCTTTACTGAATAGAAACTGGCTTAGGGCCTGTTTCCACTACATGCAGATTGGATGCAGAAACACTTAATACAATGAATGCCTATGGGAAAATCTGCATCAGAAAAATCGCGTTTAGTGGAAACAGGCCCATAGGCATTCATTGGAGTCAGTTTTTCTGCATCCAATGGCCTCAATTCCCAAACATATGGGTTAGTGTGGGAACGGGGAAAGTTAATGCGTGCAAACCTTTACTATTACGCGCGCAAACCTGTACGCGAGCCAAGCTATCACAGCTTTGTGAATCAAGGCCAATCTGCGTGTAGTGGAAACAGGCCCTTACTGAATAGGTGGTGTTAACCAGTACACCATTCAGCCAAAAATAAAGAAATGATTAGTGCTCTCCATGTAATTTGTTCATGTTGTTTGATCCACACGGCATCATCTTTACTATTGTCAGGCAAATCGCGCACGCACACACACACACACACACACACACACACACACACACACACACACACACACACACACACACACACACACACACACACACACACACACACACACACACACACACACACACACACACACACACACACACACACCACCAACTGCCATTATCGATAACCACATCCACTAACAATGTAATAGGCTAAAATATTTTTTAGCCTATTTGTCAACGGGCTTCGGGGGTTTCCAGTGTTGGAACGGTGAGAAGGATTGGGACAGGGAAAGACTCTAGATTATCCAAAGGTTTCCCTCTTTCTAGGTAAGTACCCATTTGGGGATTTTTTGCTCCACAGGTATACTTTAAGCCTTGTATACATGTATGAGAACTGTACCTTAAGAGGGATTGGGACTTGGTCCTTCGGGGCGACAGTGCAGGGCAGAAGTTGTATGAACCCATTGCTAGCCTCAAGGCTAGCAACAAGTTCTGTTGCTATACAGGGTGGAGGAAGTCTGTTGGAGTAACGCAGAGTGGCTGGGGGAGGTTTCGGGTGAGGGGGGTGAGGAGATAGAACAATTCCCCCCCATCAGCACCGAGCCAAGACGATCTGCCAGGCTGATCCCTGGCGAGGCACAGAGGGAGCTTTGGAGCTGTTGTAAGCAGCCTCTCAACTGCCTGTGCTGAGCGCAAGTGCCTGGCCAATGCATCGCAACAACTGACAAGTAGCCAATTCACTAGCTTTAGCCTCCCATGCTACAGAGGACTAAAGGAACTCTGGCAGCCACTCAGTATAGATATGGTTCTGCACTGTCTTCTACATGAAAGCCGTCCCAGAAGTCCTCGAATAAGCCATCTGCCGACATGTGGCCCAGCCCCCTGAAAAAAACCCCACCTTTCTGACTTCTCTATCTCCATAGAGAAGACAGAATGGCGTTTCTCAAGGGGCGGCTGATTCGGGATCTTCAGGGGACAAGAAAGCACAGGCAATTATAATTCCACTTACAGGAGGACCCTGGCATTTTCAGGCTGGATATCAGTTTTAATAATGTTTAGTTGATGCACATTTACTGCTTTTGATCTACTTTTTCAAAGCTACATGAATTTGCATCAACTCAAAATTATTAGCATTTCATTTGCCACCTTTAACAGCACTACTCTACTAGCTCGTGTCTCCTTGCACACGTACAGTGGTCCTGACATCATACTGTGGAATGGCTGCCACAGAGATACGTAGAGGGCGCACTTCTCTTGTGCAGACTGGCCCCGACTGACAGAACTTACTGGACTCGGTACCGGAGCTGGAGAAGAGCGAGGACGGCGACTTAGGAGTAATCTGTGGGCATGGGGCTGGAGGAAGACCCAGGTATTTATAAAACTTTTCTCTCTGGTTTCCTTTAAAGAGTCTGTTCCTGTTCCTGTCTCTGGTTTCCTTTAAAGAGAAACTCTGACCAAGAATTGAACTCCATCCCAATCAGTAGCAGATACCCACTTTTACATGAGAAATCTATTCCTTTTTACAGGCCATCAGGGGGCGCTGTATGACCGATATTGTGGTGAAACCCCTCCCACAAAGAAATTCTGAGTACGTACTCTTGGCAGTTTCCTGTCTGTGAATCTGGCGGTGGAGTGTGTGCATGCGCACTTCGCCAGACTGGCTTAAGTACCTGGACTCATAGCAGAAGACCCAGGTAGCGGAGGAGGACAGCGAGGGACTGATTAGCCTGAAGGGGGCTGGAGGAAGCCCCAGGTATGTATAACACTTTAATTTCATCTGTCTCAGGTTTACTTTGTTACACAGTAGTACTATACTCTACATATGCACTCCCCACAGAGCTGCAGTGAATCCATTGAGAATGTTGTGCACATTGAACACAGATTATGTCACCCATAAACCTGGTTCAGATTGTGCATGAAGAATGTGTAATAGAGGAAGAATTGCCTCATTCTCCTGCAGAGTACCTGCACATCATTCTTACATGTACCCACAGTCACGTTGCCTAGGGCCTGATCCATGTTCAGATTGTGCATGAGGAATGTGTAATAGAGGAAGAATCTCCGCATTCCTCTGGTACCTGCACATCACTCTTACATGTACCCACAGTTACATTGCCTAGGGCCTGATAGATGTTCTTTGGTCTGTACTTTTTATAAGTACTCTTACCAAGGACTAGTTTTAGTCTATGACTAAAGGGAATAAATATGGCAGTCTACATATCCTTCCCACTTCAGTCGACGTTTAGAATTCCTAAGCGTTGGCAGTTAAGAGATGAATTTCACGTTACATACTTTTTAATCAACAAGATTGTAATATGCAAATTAGAGGGGTCTGTGAAATCCTAAACTGAGGAGTCAGAGTCCGTGGATTTTTGTACCAACTCCACAGCCCTGCTTACCTTTGAATTATAGAATGCAGTGCCGTACAAACATCTAAAAGAATTCTCATACCATAACTGTTTTTTTATCAAATACATGGAGGGGCTTTTTGCTGCAAAAAAAACAACCTTCCAAATGTTAAGTGTTTAACCTGCAGTTATAGCAGATTACAGGTACAGAGTACTGTAAATGCAAAATCACTTAATATATCAAGCTCATGTCTCCTTAGGCTGACTTTCAGTTGGTATGTGCTTGCTGTACTTCTGACTGCTGAAATCTTGCAAAATAAACACTTGAACAAGTGTTTTTATTTGTATTTATAATCTTTCTGTTTCTGATTCTGGTTCAAATTTGAAATTTACTTGCATACAGCCAGAACCAGCAAGTGTCACAGTTCAGTTTTAAAGGATACCGGAGGAGATAGGCGACATGATGAGATAGACATGGGTATGTACAGTCCCTAGCACACAAATAACTATGCTGTGTTCCTTTTTTTCTTTCTCCGCCTGAAATAGTCTGAAGCGACAAAAAATTGCTATTTTTACCTGCTAGTTTCCATAAGTAGTATGAGGAAACATGAGACGCTGCATACCAGCTGCAAAATGAGGGGGCTATACCCCCCAAATCCCCGAGGGAAAATGCGTGCAGCGCTTCCTGAAAGAGACAGAGCTTGGCGCTGTAACTCTTCCTCTACTGAAGTCAATCGCCGCCTCTCCCCACCCCTCTCACTCTTGCTTCACAGAGAGGGGCGGGGAGAGGCAGAGATCCACACAGCGATTGACTTCATTAGAGGCAGAACTACAGCGCTAAGCTCTGCCTCCCGGGCAGCAAAATCCTCGACTTTGAAAGGCGCATGGCCTGTGCTCCTGCGGCCCAGACACTGATGCTCTGTGTACCTGTGACTTACCCACACGTGTGTCTGGGCTGCAGGTGCATGGCCCGTGCTCCTGCGGCCCAGAAACGCATGCTCTGTGTACCTGTGACTTACCCACACGTGTGTCTGGGCTGCAGGTGCATGGCCTGTGCTCCTGCGGCCCAGACACGCATGCTCTGTGTACCTGTGACCTACCCACACGTGTGGGCCACAGGTGCATGGCCTGTGCACCTGTGGCCCAGACATGCATGCTCTGTGTACCTGCAACTGACATTGTTTTTTATGTAAAAAATAATTTAGAAACAAAACAAAAAAAAAACAACAACTTTATTTTGAAAAAGTTAACACAAAACAAATATTAACACAATAGACCTAATGACTAACAGACAAAAAAAGTGACAGCGCTCAAGGATGCACCTGCATTGCAAGCTTACAGAGGCTGGAACTAAATACATGCCTTGAATACAAAACAGATGCAAATTATGTGCTAATTCTAATCTATATTTTTTATTATTTTTTTTTTAAAGTAAATGTGAAGCAGAGAATGCAGCTAGCCAGAAGTAAACTTACATTCGATTTGCACAGTGGGAGACATGGCAGCGCGTTCAAACAAAAAACTTATACCTGAATGATTTATCTGCATTGATGTGCAGAGCTCCAATAACTGGACTACATTACACAACTAGCATTCACTACAGGCAAAGTGGGGTGTTAGCTTCAGTGATGATGTGTGCACAAATTATGACCTAATAGACTTCCCCACGGGGGTGACGTACCCCCTTGGGGAAGACCTAACACTAATCGAACGATAAAAACATAATAATCCTCGTGCTGCGTATCAAATAAATGGTATACACATTTCTTAAAACAAACAGACAAAAAAGTGACAGCGCTCAAGGATGCACCTGAATTGCAATTTTGTCTGTTTGTTTTAAGAAATGTGTATACCATTTATTTGATAAGCAGCACGAGGTGGTACGTTACCGCCGTGGGGAAGTTTAGTAGGTCATAGTTTGTGCACACATTATCACTGAAGCTAACAGCCCCCCTAGCTGTGTAATATAGTCCAGTTATTGGAGCTCTGCACATCAATGCAGATAAATCATTCAGGTATTAGTTTTGTTTGAAAGAGCTGCCATGTCTCCTATTGTGCAAGCCTAATAATTAACACTAACCCCCACCCTAGGGCTTACCCCTATTAATATCTCGAGATTAACATAAGAAGACATTGTAACAGCTTTCCACATTATACATGGCTGAAAAAAAACAAATACAACTGGGCTTTGATTACAAGCAACTTAGCCTTACAAATACAGCATCAGTCTTTATTCTGGAGTATTACAAAAGCTGACTTATCTTGCCTCACTTTTAACCACATTTTGTAAATATTGCGTAATAAAACTTACCTAATGCACCCATTACACCATATAAATCTCTCTGCCACTATCCTGTTTGCCTCTGTTCTTCTCATGACTTCTAGTGCTTCATTTCTCACTACTAACAAGTCTGTTTTGTCTGCTGCAATGTGGCTGATATCATGCATTTGCTCCAAAGTGCATACACATTAATGTCATCCTGAAAACACATAAAACCTCATTCTTAAAGAGACACTGAAGCAAAAAAATTATTCATGATATAATGAATTGGTTGTTTAGTACAAATAATTACTAGAAGATTAGTAGCAAAGAAAATACTCCCATATTTTTATTTTCAGTTAGTGTTTTTTATAACATTGCATCATTCTCTAATATTTGCAGTTTACACACTACTCAGCATTCTAAATGTTTTTACAGAGCAGTCAGAGAGAAAAATAAAATACAGTGTCTGACAGTTGAGATAACAAGCTTCAGAAGACAGAGCTCAATGACTCTTTTGCATAGATAACAACTGGAGTTTCTTAACTCTTCCTGTACTGGAAACAATATTAGACTCATGTCTCTGCTCCTAATGCTTTATTTCTTAGCTGTACTACACATACAAATCATCATAATGTCATAATTTTTTTTCGCTTCAGTGTCTCTTTAAATCAAGTGACTAACAAGTGTTTTTACTAAGTAAAGATCTCCAAGGCTAGAGAACACAGGAGATCCAGCAATCTCAGCAGTTTTCTTTAGTTTTTTCAAAAAAAAAAAAAAAGGGAGGTAAAAGTTAGCAACCTTCACCTGGGTTTAGCAAATAACCCAGAGGATTGCTTTGTATATCTAATTTTTAGGTTTCAAAATAGGCAAGTTGATTTTTCTTCTAGTCCCCAGTCATACTGTGCAGTGTACACCCTCCCAATGAATGCTACCCCCTTCCCAGTACATATTTACCTGCCTGAGTGCTGTCTGGATCCTCTCCTTGGTGATCACATCATCTTTACTCCCAGTGCTTGTCATGTGACTGAGTCACATGATGAAACCAGCAATAACAATCATGTTGATAAGCAATATAAACAGTGTAGAGAAGCAAAGTGATAGGTAAAACTACTTTTCCAAGAGACAAATGTGCTTCCTACTACAGTACAGCTAGCTTCCTGACCTGCCTGAATACAGGTACAGAACCAGTCAGATGTTACGTGACATGCATAGTAAGAAAAATAACAGATTACAGACTACATTTCCCAGTATTCCCGCATTACAATAAAAACCATGGGCATAATGCACTTAAAGTCGATAATATTGCTGTGTGCCGACAGCTTCCAGCAATTTCATTGGTACTTACGCTGGCTGCCTGTTGCGCAATTAGTGCGACTGCGGTACATGGGTAACATGAGTATTGCAATTGTTGATTTTTTTCTTCCTTAAAGCAAACCTGGGGCAGTCTATGAAAAAAAGAAAAGCTTCGGGATGCCCCAAAGACTTTCCACTTCCTCCTCAAGATCACCACCACTGTCCGTATCCTCTGACAGTTTGTGGCCACACTTCTATTTGTACACAAGCGTGGCCGTACTGTGCCTGCGCAAGTATGGCCACCCCTGTGAAGTAGCTCAGAGTCACTGGTAGATAAGTGGCTTCAGTTTACTGCACAAGCACGACCATGTTCATACATGTTGGGGAGCACAGCCACGAGAACATATCACACAAACTCTTCTCAGATATGTTCAGAGGGTCCATGTTCGGCAACGGCGGGGTCAAAGAGGACATGGGAAGTCCCTGGGCTATCCACAGGCTTCCCTCTAAGTAAGGGGGGGGGGGGGGGGGGGAGGGGGGGCACACGTCGGGTTCACTTCACTACATCCAGCTCAATATCCAGTGACCAAGCCAATCTATGTCTGTGCACTGAACTTGAAACAGTGAGATCATTCACTAAAGTCATGCGGATCAGCAAAGTGGCAGCAATGCACTGGCTGACTTACATTGTTCACTGCATGCAGCAAACTTGCAATCTCCCACAGTGCTTTACTGAATACACTGACGAATACATGCAACTAATTGCCCCTCAAAAGAACCACGAGACAGTCATCTAACAGTGTGTTGTGTTTGGGGGACCAATTAGGATGCCAGAGGAAATCAGAATGCTGAGTGTAAACCCACGCAAACACTGGAGAACATACAAACTCCATGTAGATGGTGCTTAAGTCAGAAATGTAACCTCCTTAGCAGTAACCCAGAGTCAGGCTCGGGGCTCGAAATCCACAGCTCAGAGCGGTAACCCTAAGCCTGACTTGTGGTCGCCGCCGCGAGGTTAACCTTCCCGGCTGTAAGCCTGAGCTACGCTTAGGATAGCCGCCGGGAGCTCTATGCAGAGTATAGAGCGCAGCGAGCAATATCACACACCTCCCGGGGGATCCAGATGTCAGTAGCCTCCGAGGCTCTAAATCACCCTGGTGAGATCGCCATCAGTGATCTCATTACAGAGTTACAGCGCCACCCAGAGGACAGAGGAAAATTGCAGTCCTGGAGCTAAAGGGAGGTGAGTGTGCGCTGGGCTGCTGCAGGCATTCTGGCGGCATGATTTTTTCCTGATTTTATGGTCTGAATCTTGCTGAAAAGACCCTAAAATCCAGAAATAATCAGGGAGGTTAATTCAGAGCATAGCGGGCAGTGAGTGTTTCAACCTCCCCCGGGATCCAGGTGTTGGCAGCCATTCTCCTTCCTGTCCTCGGAGCCTCTGGATCCCTCTGGTGAGAAGACTGTCGGTCATAATGATGACAGCTGGCGATCTCACTATAGGATTACAGCACCACCCGGAGGACAGATGGAGAATTGCAGCGCTGGAGGCCAGGAAGGTAAGTGCTGGGGCTGCTGCAGACTCTGGGGGTATGATTTTTTTTTCTTGCTTTTAGAGTCTAAAAACTAATTAAAAAATTGTAGCGCTTTTAGACCCTAAAATAAGGAAGGATTCATACTGCCATGGAGGTTAAAGTGGGATTGTAGCGCTGCAAGACAAGATTGCTAGCCACAACCTCCAGTAGGTTTAGTCTCACTGTTCCAATGTGGATGTGCGAGTTGTTTGTGCAAGATGCATTCTTGGAGTGGAGTGGGGAGTGAGTGGGGAGTGTGTGTGTGTGTGTGTGTGTGTGTGTGTGTGTGTGTGTGTGTGTGTGTGTGTGTGTGTGTGTGTGTGTGTGTGTGTGTGTGTGTGTGTGTGTGTGTGTGTGTGTGTGTGTGTGTGTGTGTGTGTGTGTGTGTGTGTGTGTGTGTGTGTGTCTGTGTGTCTGTGTCTGTGTGTGTGTGTGTGTGTCTGTGTGTGTGTGTCTGTGTGTGTGTGTCTGTGTGTGTGTGTGTGTCTGTGTCTGTGTGTCTGTGTGTGTCTGTGTGTGTCTGTGTGTGTCTGTGTGTGTCTGTGTGTGTCTGTGTGTGTCTGTGTGTGTCTGTGTGTGTCTGTGTGTGTGTCTGTGTGTGTGTCTGTGTGTGTCTGTGTGTGTCTGTGTGTCTGTGTGTGTGTGTCTGTGTGTGTGTGTCTGTGTGTGTGTCTGTGTGTGTGTCTGTGTGTGTGTCTGTGTGTGTGTCTGTGTGTGTGTCTGTGTGTGTGTGTGTGTGTGTCTGTGTGTGTGTCTGTGTGTGTGTCTGTGTGTGTCTGTGTGTGTGTCTGTGTGTGTCTGTGTGTGTCTGTGTGTGTCTGTGTGTCTGTGTGTGTGTGTCTGTGTGTGTGTGTCTGTGTGTGTGTCTGTGTGTGTGTCTGTGTGTGTGTCTGTGTGTGTGTCTGTGTGTGTGTCTGTGTGTGTGTCTGTGTGTGTGTCTGTGTGTGTCTGTGTGTGTCTGTCTGTGTCTGTCTGTGTGTGTCTGTGTCTGTCTGTGTGTGTCTGTGTGTGTCTGTGTGTGTCTGTGTGTGTCTGTGTGTGTCTGTGTGTGTCTGTGTGTGTGTGTCTGTGTGTGTCTGTGTGTGTGTGTGTGTGTGTCTGTGTGTGTGTGTGTGTGTCTGTGTGTGTCTGTGTGTGTGTGTGTGTGTGTCTGTGTGTGTCTGTGTGTGTCTGTGTGTGTCTGTGTGTGTGTGTCTGTGTGTGTGTGTCTGTGTGTGTCTGTGTGTGTGTGTCTGTGTGTGTGTGTCTGTGTGTGTCTGTGTGTGTCTGTGTGTCTGTGTCTGTGTGTGTGTCTGTGTGTGTGTCTGTGTGTGTGTCTGTGTGTGTGTCTGTGTGTGTGTCTGTGTGTGTGTCTGTGTGTGTGTCTGTGTGTGTGTCTGTGTGTGTGTCTGTGTCTGTGTGTGTCTGTGTCATCTCAATTTTGTTGTTTTGTACTGTTGTATCTGCTGGATTAGTGTACACCGTGTCGGCGCTGTGTAAATATGTAATAATAGTGTCAAAGTTGTTTATATTTTGTGCAACTGACTGCCCTGCCCTTTACATTACTCACACGCAGGTTCTTGGCTTTATTTTCCTGGTTCATGCCACTTGCTGCCAATTAAAACAAGTATCTGCTTTCTACATTTGAGTGTACTGTTAGGAATCATTTCTATGTACCGTATTTGCACATATATTATAATCTCCTTGTAGTAAACTCTCTGATATAGTAAAACTTTGGCTAAAGTAAACTAAATGTCAGTCCTGGCCAAGTCCCATTATAAATATATGGGAGTAACACCTGATATAGTAAACCTGGATGTAATGGAACCTCTGCTATAGTAAACCTGTTTTTGTCCCCAGACGGTTTCTGTATCTGGCTAAAGTGAAAAGTGGGCGGTTGCATGCGTCATATTCATATGTCAGTCAGAGACCCATAAGCGGTGGACAAGTAAGGACATCATAATCATTACACCCATGACAACTATAGCCACAAAAACAACAGATCTGAAGTATGGACTACTTTATCCCTGCAGTCGCTACTCCGCTGTAGTTACGCCCCTGGAGGGAATTGCCTGTGCATGGCTGCAATGCTACAGTATCATGCAGGCTGCTAAGACATGTGAATAAAGGAGCACACTATCAATGCTACCTGAAGCCTAAAAAAGATTCTCACCTAAGAAACCTTCCCGTTCCTCTCCTCGTCCAGCCCTACCTGCGTTAGCTCCCTATTAGTAGTCTCCAACTGATCGGTCAGAGACTGCGCTCTTCCGCTGTGAGTGGGCTTCGGAAGCACTCGGGCCACTCTGTACTGCGCTTGCACAAGTCTTGCGCACTCACATGTGAGCAGTATGGAGCCACCAGTCTTCAGGAGCACTCAGGTTCCCGAAGACTGTCAAAGCCTTCTGTGGTGGGAGATTAGAATGGAGGAACAAGAGGATGAGGAGAGGGAAGGCTCTATAGGACCCAGAAGCGTTTCCTCTCTTTAAGTATCTGTTTTTTTGTTTATTTAGGCTTCAGATTCACTTTAACTGGTGAGACCTACGCTTCCTGTGCAAACTGCTGCTTGATTACTGAGGGAATTGCCCATCATCTTGCTTGTGCATGGCTGCAACACTACAGTATCATCCTGGCTGCAGATAAATGTGGACAGAGGAGCACAATATCAGTAACGCACCTGCATTCGCTGGTGATACCTATGCTTCCTGTGCAAGCTGTTGTGTAAATATTGCATGCAAATCCCTGCATATTGAGCACTGTGCATTTTGATCTAGCTTATTTACTGTATGTGCTTACTTGCTGAACCATTGCAAAGAAAGAACGACTCTCAAAATATTGACTGAATTAAGATCCAGTATTATAGTATACTTTATGTGCTTGAGTGTGACCATTTCTGTTATAGTAAACCACTTTGCCAGGTCCCTTGGCGTTTACTACAAAGGGATTCTCCTGTAATACAGGCAACCTTTAAATGTATTACAAATTAGCCTCAATGTGTTCAGAAAGTTAACTGTATTTGCTTGATCATTTAAAAAAAATATAAAATTAATAAAAATAAAAGCACATTTATAGAAACTTAGACGATTTGGTCCAGCAACAAATTCCAAAAGTAAAAATCTCTGAAGAAGGAACTTGTTACTTTACACTCATTTATTCACTTGTTCTATAAAATAAATGTAAAGAAATGTGTTACGTTTGCTAAACAAAGCAGAAAAAAAAATCTGCAATTCCAGAGCCATCCGTTTAGAGCAGATGGTGTTAAAGCAGTCAGAGATGTCATTCAAGGTTGCACATTAATAATTCCTGACACAAACACACACTGGCTTATTTAATGACTCCATGTAAAGCACTGCTTTGTGCAGTAAACAAAGATCAAAGCCAAACATTCAACAGTAAAATGTTGACAGATCAATAAAAGGGTGGTTGGTTGTTATAAGTTACTACACAAGTTTGTATTCAGTACTCCTCTGGTTGGTTTGTTGCTTTTAGCCCCTGGGCCGATTCAGCCAGTCTTGCAGTATATGCATAAATGTAGATACACTTAGCCGCTTTTGTCAGATTTCTGTTTAGTGTAAGCCACAAAAAAAAAAACAACAACATATTTTGGCTTACCATTACACAGTAATTACTATTTAAATTAATCTATCCCCATATATCCTTATAACACTGTGGGTGTCCATTTACTAAGACTCTCTACTGTACTGGATAACAGTGGCGTGCATAAAGCTCTATGAATAATGTACTATAACTATTCTAAAACTGTTCCCTCACCTCCCCATTATACTCACCTAAAGTGGTCCCCACAATCAGCCAAGACAGCCACAACAGTTGAAAACACTTGAGTCAGTTCGGTTTGTGCTGTCCCAAGACCCCCTCCTCTTCCACTCCCCCAACCAACACATCTTAGAGCCCTCCCCGTCATGTCTCATGCTGACAACCTCGCCCCCTTCCCCAAACAGGGGGTGCATAAGCTGGGGAAAGGGGCAGTAAGCAGGGTGGCACGCATATTAGATTCCCTTGATAATCTATAAGTCATGTTAGAGCATAATTAGGAGTCCCGAAAGGTCAGTTAGCAATTGCACTACTACAGTCACTGCGTGTACACACAGTAACGTCGACGGACATGTCTTTTTTCAACCCAAATAAGTATTACATTTCATCAAAACACAAAATTGCACTTGCATAACTAGAAGTGGTTTGTGCATGTCTAAAGGCCACCAGTAGGGTCCTCTCTGCGCCCTCAGCCTGAGAGAGCAGTGTGGAGAGAGGCACGGGGCGGGGCCTATGCCACAAGTGTCCCCTCCTTACGTCACTTTTTCTTGCCCCAGTGTTAGATTACATTATTTTCTACAACCAATTGTTAAACAAACACAGTCTTAATATACTAAGGATTAGCTACACTTACTCAAAGTTGGTGCTAGCATCTCCGAAACAACCTTTTTAGGATTCTCTCATCTAACAGGATAACAGTATCTCAGGAGCTTAGAGAGTGGCAGTTGAGGGGAAAACAAACCCCCCCCCCCCCCCCAAAAAAAAAAAAAAAAAACACATTAAGCGATAAGGACTATTCTGGGTAAAAAAGGCTGATGGACGAGAGAGGTTAAAGGTGAGTAGCACGCATAATCCGCAGCAACAGAAGGCAACAATACTATACATTACAGCTGAATTTAATGAGATGTGCATCACAAAGCATATTCCAACAATTCCAACACAAAACAAGAAGAACTTTGCAAAGGATGGGCTTTAGCAGCAGGAGACCATCATGAGTGTCTTCAGTATCGCAGAAAAATAAGAAAAGACGCCTGTTGTGGGCAAATTGGTTTGAGGAACATCAATAAGAGTTTAACCTGCTTCCATGGCCAGCTCGGTTCCGACTTCAATCCTATTGAGCATTTGTGGGATAGAACACTTTAAAGTTTGGAAATGCCACCAACCAATCTGACCCAACTTAGAGCTGACATTATGTCAACATGAGCAAACATTCCTCAGCAACAGTATTAACATATTGTTGAGTCCATGCCAAGAAGAATATTGGTTGTGATCAGAGTTAAAGACTAATCTGCTTGTTATTAGAGGGTTTCTTTAAGTTTTTGGTCCTAAGTGTATTTCAACTATATGGACCAATTTTTCCTCCAGATATGTGGCACATCCATGGGGGCAGGGTTTGCTCCAAGTTTCACCAACATCTATGCGGCATACTGGGAAAACAGCTACATATGGGCAAACCATCCCTTTCAGAGTAAACCTTGCCCTCTATACAAGGTGCGAAAATAAAGTGCTCTAAATCTGGAATAGCACGAAAGAAAGGTTTGTGGAGTTTGTTGAATACGGCAAACAAAATATGTTTGGTTTAAGTTCACCCATGTGGCAGGTGAAAAAAGTCTGGTCTTTTTGGACTGATTTATTTCAGAATGAGGAACAAAAGATTGGTTCTAAAACTCACTTTAAGCCTTCTGCAGGTAACTCATACCTCCATGCAGGTAGTTGTTACTATCCCCAGTGGATAAAGAATGTTCCTAGAAGCAGGGCTGTGGAGTCGGAGTCAAGGAGTTGAAGCAATTTTGGGGAAATGTTGGGTTCTCCCAGATATAACTGTATATCTGATTTTACAGTAACTGCATATGGGAAATGCAATAATCAATCCCCTTTCCAACCATTTGCACATACCGTATTTTCCGGAGTATAAGACGACTGGGCGTATAAGACGACCCCCCAACTTTTCCAGTTAAAATATAGTGTTTAGGATACAATCGCCGTATAAAACTACCCCTCTTCCAACGCACACCAAATAAAAATGAAAAATATACTATACTGGTGCTATGTATGAACAAATACTGGTGCTGTACTGTATGTGGTACCCAGTACATAACAGTATATAGGCGATTGACTGGTTGGATTGGTCTGTCCCTAAGCGGTATGGAAAAATAGATCGCGCTGTGCCCATAAAACATGCCTCTTTCACCTTTCTGGCCCGCCCTTGTATCCTATTTGCCTCCTCCTCTGCCTCTCAGATCTCCCACATGTGTGCATGTGCCGCTTCACTACAGTCCTCAGCAGTGAGATCTGAGAGTCGGTAACAGGATATGGCGTATCACCCGGCATCAATGACCCCCGACGTATAAGACGAGCCCTGACTTTTCAGAAGATTTTCAAGGGCTAAAAAGTAGTCTTATATGCCAGAATATACTTGTTTTTACTCCACTAGGTCCAGTACTGCACACATAGCTCTACTGCAGTAAAATTATGCAGACAGACTTGCTGAGCCTCTCCAATGCGACTCGTTAATGGAAGAGCACTCTCTGCAGATGGTCCCGCCTCTTACCATGAGCCGAGCCAATTACTGTTCGAGCCTGCTGGGAAGCGCAAGATCTGGGGCAGATGCAGGACAGCAATGGCTTGCCTTTGCAACAGGAGAGCCTGGAGCGTGCTGACAGCTGGGCACATATTGTCAGTCAGGAAGTGCTGCCTTGCATTTGCAAGAAAAGAGCCCAGCGCGTGTTGTGAGCTGGGAAGTGGTTTACTTTAACCAGGCGGGTTGCCCACCTATTTGGTTCTGGGGAGAACTATAAACAGCTCATTTACAGCTATATCCTAAGTTTAATTAAAATGCATATTCAGTGTAAAAAAAAAAACACAGAGGTACGTTAATGCTTAAAAGTTACAATGTGCCATAATTCACTAAGATCCTGCTGGTAATAATAAGGCAAGTAAAAGTTACCCCCACACACCAGGGCTGTGGAGTCGGTCCAAAAATACACCGACTCCGACTCCTCAGTTTAGGATTCCACCGAGTCTGACTCCTCTAATTTGCATATTACAATCTTGTTGATTGAAAGTATGTAACATGAAAGTCGTCTCAACTGCCAACGCTTAGGAATTTTAAACGACAACTGAAGTGAGAAGGATATAGACTGCCATATTTATTCCCTTTAGTCATAGACTAAAACTAGCCCTTGGTAAGAGTACTTATAAAAGGTACAGACCGGAACAAAGAACATCTATCAGGCCATAGGCAATGTAACTGTGGGTACATGTAAGAGTGATGTGCAGGTACTTTGCAGGGGAATGAGGCTATTCTTCCTCAATTACACTTTCTTCGTGCACAATCTGAACCAGGTTTATGGGTGATAGACAACACCTCTGTGTTCAATGTGCACAACATTCTCAGTGGATTCCCTGAAGCTCTGTGGGGAGAGCATATGTAGAGTATAGTACTACTGTGTAACAAAGTAAACCTGAGACAGATGAAATTAAAGTTTTATACATACCTGGGGCTTCCTCCAGCCCCCTTCAGGCTAATCAGTCCCTCGCTGTCCTCCTCCGCCACCTGGATCTTCTGCTATGAGTCCAAGTACTTGAGCCAGTCTGGCGTAGTGCGCATGCACACACTCCGCCGCCGGGAGCGTACTACACCTGCGCAGCACTGTTGCGCAGGTGCAGAGTGCTCCTGGCTGTGGAAGCGGCATGCGGCCAGACTGCGCTGACTAGCTGAATTACCGGGACTCATAGCAGAAGATCCAGGTGGTGGAGGTGGACAGTGAGGGACTGATTAGCCTGAAGGGGGCTGGAAGATGCCCCAGGTATGTATAAAAATTTTCTTTTCATCCTTCTCAGGTACCATTTAATTTGTAGTCACCAAACCAAATTTTAACAACATATCAAATTATTTGATTTCATGAGCATGAGTGCATACATTTGCATAAATCAGCATTAGTGCAGAATTATTTCCATCTCATTGACCATCTCTATTAGTGACACGGCTACACATCAGGCTTTATACTTACAGCATACAGTGGTGTGAAAAACTATTTGCCTCCTTTCCTGATTTCTTATTCTTTTGCATGTTTGTCACACTTAAATGTTTCTGCTCATCAAAAACCGTTAACTATTAGTCAAAAATAACATAATTGAACACAACATGCAGTTTTAAATGATGGTTTTTATTATTTAGTTAGAAAAAAAACTTAAAACCTACATGGCCCTGTGTGAAAAAGAAATTGCCCGCTGAACCTAATAACTGGTTGGGCCACCCTTAGCAGCAATAACTGCAATTTAAGCATTTGCGATAACTTGTAACGAGTCTTTTACAGCACTCTGGAGGAATTTTGGCCCACTCATCTATGCAGAATTGTTGTAATTCAGCTTTATTTGAGGGTTTTCTAGCATGAGCCGCCTTTTTAAGGTCATGCCACAACATCTCAATAGGATTCAGGTCAGGACTTTGACTAGGCCACTCCAAAGTCTTCATTTTGGTTTTTACAGCCATTCAGAGGTGGATTTGCTGGTGTGTTTTGGGTCATTGTCCTGCTGCAGCACCCAAGATTGTTTCAGCTTGAGTTGACGAACAGATGGCCGGACATTCTCCTTCAGGATTTTTTGGTAGACAGTAGAATTCATGGTTCCATTTATCACAGCAAGCCTTCCAGGTCCTGAAGCAGCAAAACAACCCCAGACCACCACACTACCACCACCATATTTTACTGTTGGTATGATGTTCTTTTGCTGAAATGCTGTGTTACTTCTACGCCAGATGTAACGGGACACGCACCTTCCAAAAAGTTCAACTTTTGTCTCGTCGGTCCACAAGGTATTTTCCCAAAAGTCTTGGCAATCATTGAGATGTTTTTTAGCAAAATTGAGACGAGCCTTAATGTTCTTTTTGCTTAAAAGTGGTTTGTGCCTTGGATATCTGCCATGCAGGCTGTTTTTGCTCAGTCTCTTTATTATGGTGGAGTCGTGAACACTGACCTTAATTGAGGCAAGTGAGGCCTGCAGTTCTTTAGATGTTGTCCTGGGGTCTTTTGTGGCCTCTCGGATAAGTTTTCTCTGCGCTCTTGGGGTAATTTTGGTCGGCCGGCCACTCCTGGGAAGGTTCATCACTGTTCCATGTTTTTGCCATTTGTGGATAATGGCTCTCACTGTGGTTCGCTGGCGTCCCAAAGCTTTAGAAATGGCTTTATAACCGTTACCAGACTGATAGATCTCAATTTCTTTTATTTTCTCATTTGTTCCTGAATTTCTTTGGATCTTGGCATGATGTCTAGCTTTTGAGGTGCTTTTGGTCTACTTCTCTGTGTCACATAGCTCCTATTTAAGTGATTTCTTGATTGAAACAGGTGTGGCAGTAATCAGGCCTGGGGGTGACTACAGAAATTGAACTCAGGTGTGATAAACCACAGTTAAGTTATTTTTTAACAAGGGGGGCAATCACTTTTTCACACAGGGCCATGTAGATTTGGAGTTTTTTCCCTCACAAAATAATAAAAACCGTCATTTAAAACTGCATTTTGTGTTCAATTATGTAATCCTTGACTAATAGTTAACGGTTTTTGATGAGCAGAAACATTTAAGTGTGACAAACATGCAAAACAATAAGAAATCAGGAAGGGGGCAAATAGTTTTTCACACCACTGTAGATGCTATTTAGTATATATAAGAGATTCCTGTGTACACATCATATATACAGTCACAATCAGATGTGTATATCTGACTTTATTTTGATTGGTTTATTTCATTTTTGTGAACAAAGCACAGCTATTACTGTATATGTAAATTATTTATGATGACTATTATCTGAGAAATAGAACATTTTATCATATTTTCTATTTTAATTACAGTTTAAATTCATTAGGAGTCGGAGTATTTTTTCCCGACTCTGACTCCAGGCACCCAAAATTGCCCCGACTCCGAATCCGACTCCACAGCCCTGCCACACACTGGGGTTGATTCACTAACTGCAGCAGTGCGAGTTAAAAAAACAGCTTGGGAATGCTACACACACTACACACGGTCATGCTGTGTAGCATGCGTTCCTTAGTTACGGGAGCTGTTTACACGCACTCTTAACTGCCACGCACTGTGAAGTATCGCGACACTTCACTAGCGTGGCCGCTACTACATTACCGTAGTTGCGACCACGCTAGTGAAGTATCGCTAAACTTCACAGTGCACTGCAGTTAAAGGGGCGTGCGTTACTATATAAACAACGCACGTAACTAAGGAACACAAGCTACGCATCACGACAGCACGTAGTGCTCCCAAGTTGTTTTTTAACTCTCACGGATGCAGCAGTGCAGTTTAGTGAATCAACCCCATGGATCTGTATTTTAAGTGTTAATTCACTAAAGAAGCTTGCCTTATTAAAAGGACCACTGTCGCGAAAATAGTAACATTTAAATATATGTAAACATACACAGATAAGAAGTACATTTCTTCCAGAGTAAAATGAGCCATAAATATTACTTTTCTCCTATGTTGCTGTCACTTACAGCAAGTAGTAGAAATTTGAAAGAACCGACAGGTTTTGGACTAGCCTATCTCCTCATGGGGATTCACGTGGCTTTCTTTATTTTCAAAAGCACTTAGTGAATGGCAGATGCTCCGTCCAACTGCCCAAAAAGTGAGCAGGCAGGCTGGCCGGCATCTTTTTATTAATCTTTTTCAAGGAGTGTCTTTATAAAAAATAAAGGCCATACTGTTAATCCCCTATGGAGACAAGGACTAGCCCAAAACCTGTCTGTAAAGTAAGATTTCTACTAACTGTAAGTAGATCCAAGCAAAGCAGGCACCACCTTCAGTGATTTAGTAGCTCTTTATTAGAAAAGTCATTAAAAATGACAAGTCATGAGTAAAAAATGGCTGTAACGATAGAAAAGTAATTTATGGCTCATTTTACTCATACTTCTTATTTGTATGTGTTTACATGTATTTTACATTTTAAGATTTTCGCGACAGTGGTCCTTTAACCACTTGCCGACCGCCTACTTCATATTGGCGGCGGCAAAGTGGCAGCCCCAGGACCACGTAACGCAGAATGGCGTCAGGTCCTGGGGCACTCTTTGGCCGGGGATCGCGCGCTGGAATGCGCGCGGATCCGCCGGCAATAGGCTCCGCCCACCCGCGCCGTCAACCCGCCGGCCAATCGGAAGCGCCGGCGGGTTGTTAACCCAACGATCGCCGGATAGAAAGCGTATAATACGCTTTGTAATGTTTACAAAGTGTATTATACAGGCTGCCTCCTGCTCTGGTGGTCCCAGTGTCCGAGGGACCACCAGGGCAGGCTGCAGCCACCCTAGTCTGCACCCAAACACACTGATCTGCCCCCTCCTGCCCCCTGATCGCCCACAGCACCCCTCAGACCCCCCCCCCTGCCCACCCCCCAGACCACTGTTTGCACACAATCACCCCCCTAATCACCCATCAATCACTCCCTGTCACTATCTGTCAACGCTATTTTTTTTTTTAGTCCCTAAACTGCCCCCTGCTCCCTCCTGATCACCCCCCCACCCCTCAGATTCTCCCCAGACCCCCCCAGACCCTCCCCCCCCCCCCGTGTACTGTATGCATCTATCCCCCCTGATCACCTGTCAATCACCTGTCAATCACCCGTCAATCACCCCCTGTCACTGCCACCCATCAATCAGCCCCTAACCTGCCCCTTGCGGGCAATCTGATCACCCACCCACACCAATAGATCGCCCGCAGATCCGACATCAGATCACCTCCCAAGCGCAGTGTTTACATCTATTCTCTCCTCTAAACACCCACTAATTACCCATCAATCACCCCCTATCACCACCTGTCACTGTTACCCATCAGATTAGACCCTTGCGGGCACCCAATCACCCGCCCACACGCTCAGATTGCCCTCAAACCCCCCCTTATCGATTCGCCAGTGCATTATTTACATCCGTTCTTCCCTGTAATAACCCACTGATCACCTGTCAATCACCCATCAATCACCCCCTGTCACTGCCACCCATCAATCAGCCCCTAACCTGCCCCTTGCGGGCAATCTGATCACCCACCCACACCAATAGATCGCCCGCAGATCCGACATCAGATCATCTCCCAAGTGCAGTGTTTACATCTCTTCTCTCCTCTAAACACCCACTAATTACCCATCAATCACCCCCTATCCCCACCTGTCACTGTTACCCATCAGATTAGACCCTAATCTGCCCCTTGCGGGCACCCAATCACCCGCCCACACCTCAGAACGCCCTCAGCCCTGATCACCTCGCTAGTGCATTGCTTGCATCTATTTCCCCCCTCTAATCACACCTTGAGACACCCATCAATCACCTCCTGTCACCCCCTAGCACTCCTATCCATCAGATCAGGCCCAATACATCCTGTCATCTAAGAGGCCACCCTGCTTATGACCGTTTCCACAAAATTTGCCCCCTCATAGACCACCTGTCATCAAAATTTGCAGATGCTTATACCCCACAACAGTCATTTTGAGAAATTTGGTTTCTACTCACAGTTTTGGGCCCGTAAAATGCCAGGGCAGTATAGGAACCCCACAAGTGACCCCATTTTAGAAAGAAGACACCCCAAGGTATTCTGTTAGGTGTATGATGAGTTCATAGAAGATTTTATTTTTTGTCAAAAGTTAGCGGAAATTGGATTTTTATTGTTTTTTTCACAAAGTGTCATTTTTCACTAACTTGTGACAAAAAATAAAATCTTCTATGAACTCACCATACCCCTAACGGAATACCTTGGGGTGTCTTCTTTCTAAAACGGGGTCACTTGTGGGGTTCCTATTCTGCCCTGGCATTTTAGGGGCCCTAAACCATGAGGAGTAGTCTAGAAAACAAATGCCTCAAAATGACCTGTGAATAGGACGTTGGGCCCCTTAGCGCACCTAGGCTGCAAAAAAGTGTCACACATGTAGTATCGCCATACTCAGGAGAAGTAGTATAATGTGTTTTGTGGTGTATTTTTACACATACCCATGCTGGGTGGGAGAAATCTCTCTGTAAATGGACAATTGTGTGTAAAAAAAATCAAAAATGTGTCATTTACAGAGATATTTCTCCCACCCAGCATGGGTATGTGTAAAAATACACCCCAAAACACATTATACTACTTCTCCTGAGTACGGCGGTACCACATGTGTGGCACTTTTTTGCACCCTAAGTGCGCTAAGGGGCCCAAAGTCCAATGAGTACCTTTAGGATTTCACAGGTCATTTTGCGACATTTGGTTTTAAGACTACTCCTTACGGTTTAGGGCCCCTAAAATGCCAGGGCAGTATAGGAACGCCACAAATGACCCCATTTTAGAAAGAAGACACCCCAAGGTATTCCGTTAGGAGTATGGTGAGTTCATAGAAGATTTTATTTTTTGTCACAAGTTAGCGGAAAATGACACTTTGTTAAAAAAAAAACAATTAAAATCAATTTCCGCTAACTTGTGACAAAAAAAAAAAAACTTCTATGAACTCACCATCCTCCTAACGGAATACCTTGGGGTGTCTTCTTTCTAAAATGGGGTAATTTGTGGGGTTCCTATACTTTCCTGGCATTTTAGGGGCCCTAAACCGTGAGGAGTAGTCTTGAAACGAAATTTCTCAAAATGACCTGTGAAATCCTAAAGGTACTCATTGAACTTTGGGCCCCTTAGCGCAGTTAGGGTGCAAAAAAGTGCCACACATGTGGTATCGCCGTTTTGGGGTGTATTTTTCCACATACCCATGCTGAGTGGGAGAAATATCTCTATAAATAGACAATTGTGTGTAAAAAAAATTTAAATCATTTACGGAGATATTTCTCCCACCCAGCATGGGTATGTGTAAAAATACACCCCAAAACACATTATACTACTTCTCCTGAGTACGGCAATACCACATGTGTGGCACTTTTTTGCAGCCTAACTGCGCTAAGGGGCCCAAAGTCCAATGAGCATCTTTAGGCTTTACAGGGGTGCCTACAATTAGGCACCCCCCAAAATGCCAGGACAGTGAACACACCCCACAAATGACCCCATTTTGGAAAGTAGACACTTCAAGGTATTCAGAGAGGAGCATAGTGAGTCCGTGGCAGATTTCATTTTTTTTTGTCGCAAGTTAGAAGAAATGGAAACTTTTTTTTTTTTTTTTGTGTCACAAAGTGTCATTTTCCGCTAGCTTGTGACAAAAAATAAAATCTTCTATGAACTCACCATGCCTCTCACTGAATACTTTGGGATGTCTTCTTTCCAAAATGGGGTCATTTGGGGGGTATTTGTACTATCCTGGAATTTTAGCCCCTCATGAAACCTGACAGGTGCGCAGAAAAGTCAGAGATGCTTGAAAATGGGAAAATTCACTTTTTGCACCATAGTTTGTAAACGCTATAACTTTTACCCAATCCAATAAATATACACTGAATGGTTTTTTTTTTATCAAAGACATGTAGCAGAATAACTTTCGCGCTCAAATGTATAGGAAATTTTACTTTATTTGAAAAATGTCAGCACAGAAAGTTAAAAAAGTCATTTTTTTGACAAAATTCATGTCTTTTTTGATGACTATAATAAAAAGTAAAACTCGCAGCAGCAATCAAATAGCACCAAAAGAAAGCTGTATTAGTGACAAGAAAAGGAGGTAAAATTCATTTAGGTGGTAGGTTGTATGACTGAGCAATAAACCGTGAAAGCTGCAGTGGTCTGAATGGAAAAAAAGGCTCTGGTCCTTAAGGGGTTTTATGACTGCAGTCCTTAACCTATTTTGGTTTCTGGACGTAGAAACTACGTCCAGAAACCATGTGCGCTACCGCGCGCCCCCGCGGCCGATCGCGCGCGTGCACGCGCACTCCCGGCCGCGATTTCGGTAGTCAGGGAATCAATGTATCGGACTATGAAGTCCGATCACTGATTCCTCTCCCCCGCTGAAAAAGCGACAGCTTCTCTCGGAAGCTGCGCCTTTTCTGGCCATTCACTTCCTGATGCGCCACTCTAAGCGTATGTTACGCTTAGAGTGACGTCATGTAAAATAGAAATGAATTAAAATCAACACACATTTACATTATAAATCTATTGTTTACCCCTCACCCTCCCAAAACTACCCAAATAAAATGTTTACTATAAATAAAAAAAACCATTACAATAAACAAAAACAAAAAACATGTAAATATTTACCTAAGGGTCTAAACTTTTTAAATATCAATGTAAAGATGAAATATTTCTATATTTTTTTTATTTTAAACTTGTTAATAGTGATGGATGCAAAATGGAAAAAATGCACCTTTATTTCCAAATAAAATATTGTCGCCATACATTGTGATAGGGACATAATTTTAACGGTGTAATAACCGGGACATATGGGCATATACAATACATGAGTTTTAATTATGGAGGCATGTATTATTTTAAAACTATAATGGCTGAAAACTGAGAAATAATGAATTTTTCCATTTTTTTCTTATTCTTCCTGTTAAAATGCGTTTACAGTAAAGTGGCTCTTAGCAAAATGTACCCCCCAAAGTAAGCCTAATTGGTGGCGGAAAAAACAAGATATAGATCAGTTCATTGTGATAAGTAGTGATAAAGTTATAGGCTAATGAATGGGAGGTGAACATTTCTCTCGTAAAAACCACGGAACCTGAATGGGTTAAAGAGAACCCGAGGTGGGTTTGGAGAATGTTATCTGCATACAGAGGCTGGATCTAATCCCTCATAAATCACAGCCACACTGCTGACAAACAGCTTGTCAGAGCTGGCTGTGTTTATCTCTATAGTGTCAGTCTGCAGCTCTCCCCGCCTCCTGCAGAACTCCGGTGCCCGCCTGCATCCCTTCCCTCCCTGCTGATTGGAGGGAAGGGATGGGGGCAGGGACTGGAGCTATGCAGGAGGCGGGGGAGCAGCCGAGACTGACACTACAGATGTAAACACAGCCTCACAGCAAGGCTGTGATTTATGAGGGATTGCAGAGTGCAGGGGGACCTTAGTGGGGTTTGGGATAGCAACAGAGGCTGGGCTGTATAGGCAGATCCAGCCTCTGTATGCAGATAACATTCTTTAAACACACCTTGGGTTCTCTTTAAGTGGTTAACATGTAATGATAAGCTTTCACAATGAGAGAGTTGTCTTGTTACTCCAGTCCTTACTTTATCATCTCTGCAGTTATTTTCATATACAGTACATAGGGAGGGGAGGTGCACAAACAGGGAGGATGTAGCTCCACCCTTCCTGCTGCCAGGCCGATTACAGCTATCCTGTGTAGGACAGCCAGGGAAGGAGAGAGGTGTGTTTGTGTGTGTGTCTGTGTGTGTGTGTGTGTGTGTGTGTGTGTGTGTGTGTGTGTGTGTGTGTGTGTGTGTGTGTGTGTGTGTGTGTGTGTGTGTGTGTGTGTGTCTGTGTGTCTGTGTGTGTGTGTGTGTGTGTGTCTGTGTGTGTGTGTGTGTGTGTGTGTGTGTGTGTGTCTGTGTGTCTGTGTGTCTGTGTGTCTGTGTGTCTGTGTGTCTGTGTGTCTGTGTGTCTGTGTGTCTGTGTGTCTGTGTGTCTGTGTGTCTGTGTGTCTGTGTGTCTGTGTGTCTGTGTGTCTGTGTGTCTGTGTGTCTGTGTGTCTCTGTGTGTGTGTGTGTGTCTGTGTGTCTGTGTGTGTCTGTGTCTGTGTCTGTGTCTGTGTGTGTGTGTCTGTGTGTGTGTGTCTGTGTGTGTGTGTCTGTGTGTGTGTGTCTGTGTGTGTGTGTCTGTGTGTGTGTGTCTGTGTGTGTGTGTCTGTGTGTGTGTGTCTGTGTGTGTGTGTCTGTGTGTGTGTGTCTGTGTGTGTGTGTCTGTGTGTGTGTGTCTGTGTGTGTGTGTGTGTGTGTGTCTGTGTGTGTGTGTGTGTGTGTGTGTCTGTGTGTGTGTGTGTGTGTCTGTGTGTGTGTGTGTGTGTCTGTGTGTGTGTGTGTGTGTCTGTGTGTGTGTGTGTGTGTGTGTGTGTGTGTCTGTGTGTGTGTGTGTGTGTCTGTGTGTGTGTGTGTGTGTCTGTGTGTGTGTGTGTGTGTCTGTGTGTGTGTGTGTCTGTGTGTGTGTGTGTGTGTCTGTGTGTGTGTGTGTGTGTCTGTGTCTGTGTCTGTGTCTGTGTGTCTGTGTGTGTGTCTGTGTGTGTGTGTGTCTGTGTGTGTGTGTGTCTGTGTGTGTGTCTGTGTGTGTGTGTGTCTGTGTGTGTGTCTGTGTGTGTGTCTGTGTGTGTGTCTGTGTGTCTGTGTGTGTGTCTGTGTGTGTGTCTGTGTGTGTGTCTGTGTGTGTGTCTGTGTGTGTGTCTGTGTGTGTGTCTGTGTGTGTGTCTGTGTGTGTGTCTGTGTGTGTGTCTGTGTGTGTGTCTGTGTGTGTGTCTGTGTGTGTGTCTGTGTGTGTGTCTGTGTCTGTGTGTGTGTCTGTGTGTGTGTCTGTGTGTGTGTCTGTGTGTGTGTGTCTGTGTGTGTGTGTCTGTGTGTGTGTGTCTGTGTGTGTGTGTCTGTGTGTGTGTGTGTGTCTGTGTGTGTGTCTGTGTGTGTGTCCCTCTCAGTGTCTGTTGTGTATTTTGTATAAATGCTGTGCATTTTGCTCTTTGTTATGCAGAGTGCTCTTCAGCATAAACTAGTAAAAAAGCATACAGCTCAGGATGCTTTACTTTACATTGCAGTCTGTAGTAACACTCCACTTAAAGAGACTCCGTAACAAAAATTGCATCCTGTTTTTTATCATCCTACAAGTTCCAAAAGCTATTCTAATGTGTTCTGGCTTACTGCAGCACTTTGTACTATCACAGTCTCTGTAATAAATCAATGTATCTTTCCCTTGTCAGACTTGTCAGCCTGTGTCTGGAAGGCTGCCAAGTTCTTCAGTGTTGTGGTTCTGCTATGCACTCCCCCCTCAGGGGGGAAAGAAACACACAAATGATCTCTTGAGATTCAAAAGGAAGGCTGTATACAGCCTGCTTGTGTATGGATGTATTTTCTATGTGTGGACATACTGTACATCAACCTACTTCCTGTTTTGGTGGCCATTTTGTTTGTTTATAAACAAACTTTTTAAAACTGTTTTTAACCACTTTTAATGCGGCGGGGAGCGGCGAAATTGTGATAGAGGGGAATAGGAGATGTCCCCTAACGCACTGGTATGTTTACTTTTGTGCGATTTTAACAATACAGATTCTCTTTAAAGGAGTTATCAGGCAAAAAAAATGAGTTTCACTTACCTGGGGCTTCTAGCAGCCCCATGCAGCCATCCTGTGCTGTCGTAGTCACTCACTGCTGCTCTGGTCCCCCTCCGTCAGCTAGTTTAGTTTTGGCCAACCTCAGGGTCGGCGGGCCGCATTGCAGACATTTTTACGCATTCCCGCTGGTGCAGGAACATTAACAAACACGTTTTTATGTATTAGTGGTTTCATGCGTAAAAATGTACACATGAAACCACTGACGCGTAAAAACGTATGTATTAATGTTCCTGCACCAGCGGGAATGCATAAAAATGTACGCGTTCCTGCACCAGCGGGAATGCATAAAAATGTACGCAATGCGGCCCGCCGACCCCGAGGTCGGCAAAAACTAAACTAGCTGACGGAGAGGGACCAGAGCAGCAGTGAGTGACTAGGACAGCACAGGATGGCTGCGTGGGGCTGGTAGAAGCCCCAGGTAAGTGAAACTCAATTTTTTTTTTTGCCTGATAACTCCTTTAAGGACAGTTCAGGACAGGTGAGACCTCCTCACACACACTTTACACTTGCATTACTCTTTGTGAATTAACATCCTGTCTTTAAAGGGGAACTGAAGAGAGAGGTATATGGAGGCTGTCATGTTTATTTCCTTTTAATCAATACCAGTTGCCTGGCAGCCCTGCTGGTCTATTTCTCTGCAGTAGTATCTGATTAAAACCAGAAACAAGCATGCAGCTAGTCTTGTCAGATCAGACTTATAAGTCTGAACCACTGAAACACCTGATCTGCTGCATGCTTGTTCAGGGGCTATGGCTAATAGTATTAGAGGCAGAGGATCAGCAGGGCTGCCAGGCAACTGGTATTGTCTAAAAGGAAATAAACATGACAGCCTCCATATACCTCTCTCTTCAGTTCCCCTTTAACTTTAGAATTCTGTTGTTATTTTGAGGATTGAAACCTTAAATTTTAGAAATCACTCCTTAAGGAGGAACTGCAGTGAAAATAACACAATGAAAAAAGTGCTTATTTTTTGACAATAATTTTTCTTATAAATGATTTAGTCAGTGTTTGGCTATTTTAAAATCTTTCCTCTCCCTGATCTACATTCTGAAATGTTTCACATGGCAACATTTTTACTGCTGGCAGGTGATGTCTGTGGAAGGAGATGATGCTTTTTTGGCAGTTGGAAACCGCTGGTATTTACCACAATGCAACAAGAAGACTCCCACAGTGTGACGTCAGTACCTAAGTGCTGATATCACACTGTGGAAAGGGTTTCGCCACAATATCAGCCATACAACACCCCCTGATGAGCCATTTGAGAAAAAATAAAGATTTCTCATGGGAAAGAAGGTATCAGCTACTGATTGGGTGAAGTTCAATAAAGTAAGAATCCTTATTTTAAGGTTTGCCTGAGGTAAATTGCTTAGTGAATATTACACGCTTTATCATTATGGTGATAATAGTAAAAACAGCACAGAATCGTTATTAAAGACAGTAGATGAGCTTAGTGAATTGTGGCCTTTGTTTAATACGATTCACTGGAACCTCACATCAGCTGGGTTCTGGTACATAGATCTCCCCCCTTGCAGAAAATGGCCCTGGCCTTTTCTATATCAGATATCGAAAAGGTAGAGGCCTATCTCTGCAAGGTGGCAGAACTACACACTGGAACCCGGCTAATATGAGGCTTCAATGAATCTCATTATACAGACAACATGCTAAGCCATTCACATTGGTAATGACAGGCTGGGATGGCTGACTGGGTAGAGTGCCAGCTTCCTGGCCAGGAGCTATTTGTTTCTGAAAGTAGATGCCATATTAATATACCTTTAAAATTCCTAAACTTTGGCAGTGATGAAATGCCTTTTATGTCACATACTTTCAATCAACAAGATTGTTATATGCAAATTAAAGGAGTCGGGCGTTGACACGGAATTGGTAGAATCAGAAACGGAGTCGTCGGAGGAATTTTGTACTGACTCCACAGCCCTGCCTAGAAGTCAATTTTGCAGATTGTGAAGAAATTGTACAAATAAGAGGAACTACATCCAACAAAGTGATACACTAACAAAGAAGTTAATTTCTGTAATTGGGACAGTAAAGGGAATAAAATCCAATTATGGGCTGGTTTAGACCTGGAAAGCACTACAAATCGCAAATCACTAGCGTTTTGTAAGCGATTTCATGAGCGTTTTCCAGCGATTTTGGTAGCAATTTTAAAAAGTGTACGCTTTTTGCCAGCGATTGTGATAGCGATTTGCAATTTTAATTCTGATTGGTCCTTTTAATTATATATTTTTTTACAGTGTGCAGTAATTTAAAAAAAAAGCACATAAATCGATATGTGTAACGATTCATGAGCGATTTGCCAGCGCTTCAATACTTTCAAGTGAAGCGCAAATGCTCCCAAAATGCTGCATGTTCTGCGATTGCGATTTTGGTAAAATCGCAATCACTGCTGCGGGATTTGTTACATTCATTTACATTGGCAGAGCGTTTAGGGAAGCGCTCCCTAAACGCTCAAAAAAACGATCTAATGGGTTCTAGGCCTCACATAGAATACGCTGCATCGAAATATTGCTTAGAGTGAAGATTCCCTGCCTTTTTCGATGGAACGATAAGGCATCCACTGTGCAGTAAAGATGCGCTGGGCACTGCAAGGGGTGTGTTATCATCACATTAAATGACAATACATAGGTGGCAATGGATACTCTGATGCAGAGCATTCATTCTAAACCAGCCCTAACCTTTTCCTACTTAACCCAAAACCAAAATGAAGAAAATTAAGTGGAATGCTTACATATGCCACGACTCCAGCACTGCTATGCTAATTTCCAGATAAAGCATTTTTCCACCTGGTTGGAAAATGATCAACGTTAAAGAATAAATACTTCACCCTCTCCTTCTTGGCACCCTTGCTGCTGCTGTGCCAACTTAGATAAGCTGGAAAGTCGACAACTGCAAGATATGCCACAATTTCACCTTAACTTAGCACCGTGTACAGTTGGAAGAACAGACAGGAAGAAAATGATCTTGCAGACCTGTTTTTGTGCAACATGCATTGCTTCCCCCAAGGGTTCTGTAGTAAGTTTTGCGTAAATCCCACTTTAATCCTCACTACAGAACTTCTAAAAAGGAAGTAGAATTGGTCAGTGTAGCGCAATACACCTCTCATTCGGGAGACCTGCTCTGCTCATCAGTAGCGGAGCCAAAAAATAAAGCAGCACGAGAACTGATCCACAAACACACCTCCCTGTAAGCAAATAACATAAAAGAATCAACTGAAAGCACATTACATACTTCCTCAGGCCTCTTTAAAAGGGATGTCTGAAGTGAAAATAAACTTATGATATAATGATTTGTATGTGTAGTACAGCTAAGAAATAAAACAGTTGCAAAGTAAAGCTTCTCATATTGTTTCCAGTACAGGAAGAGTTAAGAAACTTCAGTTATCTATGCAAAAGAGCTTCTCTGAGCTCTCCGACCAAGCTTGGTCGGCTACAGTGCTGTTTTCCAAAGCACTTATCTCAACCTGTCTCTCACTGTTTCTTGCTTGTTTAAAGGGGAACTGAAGAGATAGGTATATGGAGGCTGTCATGTTTATTTCCTTTTAATCAATACCAGTTACCTGGCGGCCCTGCTGGTCTATTTCTCTGCAGTAGTATCTGATTAAAACCAGAAACAAGCATGCAGCTAGTCTTGTCAGATCAGACTTTTAAGTCTGAACCACTGAAACACCTGATCTGCTGCATGCTTGTTCAGGGGCTATGGCTAATAGTATTAGAGGCAGAGGATCAGCAGGGCTGCCAGGCAACTGGTATTGTCTAAAAGGAAATAAACATGACAGCTTTTACTGGAGAGAAGTTCAAAGAGTCATTAGCTCTGCTCCATATTTTAAAACACAGAGTGTAGTTTGTAAACTGCTAATATTAGAGACTGACAGCTGAGCTGTGCACTTGTCGGGAAGTTCAGAGTCTCGTTTGCCACCCACAAGCGTCATTCAGGTGCAATGGCAGCGGTTGTAACATCACTCATGTTAGTGCTTGACACATGCTGGTGTTACCCAGCGTGAATTCACTGCCTGTCAACTGCCCATCTTAAAGAGGCCTTATAGATACCACTTCACAAGTAGCCACAGTCTGTGCCACCTCTTCAGAGGGTAGATGTCTAAAGGTGGCCATACACTTATAGATTTGCAGCAGATTCGACCATCAGATTTCTGTCATATGCCTGTCAGGTCGAATCTGACAGGAATCTATCTGATGTGTGCCACACACTAGGAACAGATTACCAATAGATTTCTATCGGAAATTGATCTAAATGCATTATTGGACCGTTAGATCCAATGCAACTCTATGGTCCATCGATCTGCTGCCAGCAGCAGATCGACCTAGATAGATTGAAATTGATTGAATTCGACTGCAAATCGATCAATTTGATAGAATTGCTTTCCTACCGATCAATTCCACATAATAGATTGATCAATCGATGGCTGAAATCGACCAGTGTATGGGTCCCTTAAGCCCTCCTTGCTTCCAGTTGCCTTCAGTGCAGTCTGTCTTGCTACTGAGAGGGACTAGCTCCCTGCTCTTGTTAATAAACCCTACGGCAAGCCATGGTATGAAAGTATATCCAGGAAATGATAAAAGAACCTAAAAAAAAAATGCACAGGGGAAAACAGCTATTCTACTTTGCAGAAGTACACCACTGCATACAAGGTACCCTAGAACAGTGTTTCTCAACATTTTATTGGTATATACACACCTTTTAAAACCCTGTACTCTCCAAGTACCCCCCCCCCCCCCCCCCCAGCATAGTAAACATTATCACAAGTACCCCTTGACAAATATATATTCAATTGTAGTACATGATAATTGGTTCTAAACTATTTCCAAGCATTTACTATTGCTTTAAATTAGTTAAAATACGAATTTGGTGTTTAAATAAGATGTATCATTTTCTAAAACTCTACATTTGTTATTCTTGGTTAAATATAAAGCCCGAGTACCCACTGGAACCATCAGAAGTACCCCCTGGTGTACGTGTACCACACGTTGAGAACCTAGGCCCTAGAAGAAACCCCTTTTCAAGGTACCTAAATGGCAGCACATGCTGTCCCCTCTCATCTCTCCAGAAGCAAACCGGATCAGTTGCTCTCCAAATACTGATCTACCCATATCTTACTAACTAATGCACATAAAGGTCTTTGCTAGCAATGAGAAAACAGAGATACATTGTGATTGGTAGTTGAATTTATTTGGTGCACATTTAAACAGCAATGCATGTATTCATAATACATCTATAATATAATCTATAATACATCTATAATAGACGTGTAGGCTGAACAGGAACTCTGCATGGGACTAATCAGATTTATATAGCTAGTGATTGACACCTGTCAGCTTGCTTAATTCCACTGCCAGTAACTGTTTCAAGACCTAACTACCCATTTTCCCTATGGTAATTCTGCTTCAAGTGGAGGAAGCTAAATAAACTGAAATCCCTTTTCAGATACTCCAGTAAAAGCAAATATTTCAACAGTTTACTCAGACAGGAAGCCCTGTTTATCATGTTGTGCAACTATGTTCACAGCACATGCAATAAGATCAATGGAGAATCACACTTGTTTGTTTAAAAACTGCATTAACATTTTCACAGATGCAAAAAAAAATAAAAAATGTACATCTTGTTGCAGCATAAATCCGCACCATACAGATTCTCATTGACTCATTAGCTGGGCAAAAAACTGCATACAAATGCGGGAAGAACATCTCAAATTCACATGTGAATCAAAGTAAGGCACTGTATTAGAAAACCAACAGCAAACTGAGGAAAAGGCCATGTTCACAGCGGTGCGTTGCAGTGTAAGTGTCTCTTTGTAACGCGGCTTACCACATTGCAATGCACCACCTATGCAACGTTAATTAACAGTAAAGGTAAAGCATACTTCACATTGATTGTATGCTTCTCTGTACCTAACCCAAGCCAAGGTGTGGATAACGCGCTGTGCCTCTGTCCCAATCCTTTGTCTTACATTCCTGCTGTCACAGGGAATGCAACACAAGGGCCGGCGTTAGTTACATGAATATCACACCGAGTCATTTGCAAAGAAAGGCAAGTTGCTCAGATAACGTAAGCTGATGAGGAAGCACTGACAGAGCAGCCTGCAGGGGAGGCAGTATAAGCTGATGAGAAAGCACTGACAGAGCAGCTTGCAGGGGAGGTAGTGGCAGCCGAGGGTGAAGCACTGACAGAGCAGCTTGCAGAGGAGGCAGCTGAAGGGTAAGCACTGACAGAGCAGCTTGCATGGGAGGCAGCTGAGGGGGGAGCACTGACAGAGCAGCTTGCAGAGGAGACAGTATAAGCTGATGAGGAAGCACTGACAAAGCAGCTTGCAGGGGAGGTAGTGGCAGCTGAGGGGGGAGCACTGACAGAGCAGCTTGCAGAGGAGGCAGCTGAAGGGTAAGCACTGACAGAGCAGCTTGTAGAGGAGACAGTATAAGCTGATGAGGAAGCACTGACAGAGCAGCTTGCAGGGGAGGCAGCTGAGGGGGGAGCACTGACAAAGCAGCTTGCAGAGGAGGCAGTATAAGCTGATGAGGAAGCACTGACAGAGCAGCTTGTAGAGGAGACAGTATAAGCTGATGAGGAAGCACTGATAGAGCAGCTTGCAGGGGAGGCAGCTGAGGGAGGGGCACTGACAGAGCAGTTTGCAGAGGAGACAGTATAAGCTGAGGGTGAAGCACAGAGCAGCTTGCTGAGGAGGCAGTGTAAGTTGAGAGGAGAAGCATTGACAGAGAAGCTTGCAGGAGAAGCAGGGTAAGATGAGGGTGAAGCACTGACAGAGAAGCTTGCAGGGGAGGCAGGGTAAGCAAGCTGAGAGGAGAAGCACTGACAGAGTAGCTTGCAGAGGAGGCAGTATAAGTTGAGAGGAGAAGAACTGACAGAGAAGCTTGCAGGAGAAGCAGGGTAAGATGAGGGTGAAGCACTGACAGAGAAGCTTGCAGGGGAGGCAGGGTAAGCAAGCTGAGAGGAGAAGCACTGACAGAGTAGCTTGCAGAGGAGGCAGTATAAGCTGAGGGTGAAGCATTGACAGAGCAGCCTTCAAGAGAGTCAGTGTAAGCTGAGGGGTGAAGCACTGACAGAGAAGCTTGCAGGGGAGGCAGGGTAAGGTGAGGGGAAGCACTGACAGAGTTTCTTGCAGAGGAGAAAGAGCAGGCACTGTAAATTGAGAGTGAAGTACTGAAATCCTCATTCTTTAGTCTTTGGAGTGCTCTCCTTTCCTTATTATGCGGCTTCCTAACATTATCAGTTTCCTATTTCCATCACCTCCACAGTCGTATTCAGCACCTGAGGGTCAGAATTATTCCTATCCCTCAGCTTTGCTGGATCATTAGTCATGCATTCGCACATGATCTGCATTAGCTAAAGAGTTGAAGGGTTTTCTCAAAATGCCACACTTCCCACTTAAACAGAGACTAGAAGCATCTCAGGTTCCATACTTACCTGGGGGCTTCCTTAAGCCCCTTTGAGGCCGCTCATCTCTTGCCGTCTACCCGGGTGGCTCCTGCCACCCACAATAGTGCTTGAAAGCCTGGCTGAATCACGCTCCAACTTGCATGTGTGGCCAGGTGTACTCCCTCATCATGCCTCCTTCCCTGGAAGTATTCTGCGCCTGAGCAGTAGTACTGCGCAAGTGCAGAACACTCGAAGCCACAGAGCACGACAGGGAGTGTGTGGGGCCACGCAAGGCGACTTAGCCAGGCTTTCAGGCACTATTGCGGGTGACAGGAGTCACCGGAGAAGACAGCAAGGGACGAACAGCCTCAAAGGGGCTTAAGGAAGCCCCAGGGAAGTATGGAACCTGAGACGCTTCTCATCTCAGGTGCACTTTAAGCTTTTGCAGAAACTTGCATGTATCCACTTCTACATGGAATAATTCTTGTGAGAAGCTGGGGACAAAGCTTAGCCCTTTTATTCAATACAGACAGTTCATCAGCATCCAAAATTCTACCTGAGACATGAAACACCAAATGATCTGCCCTCAGCTGCTCACAGGCAGCATGTCTATTAGCATTTACACTCTCATTATGATGCTGTGTATTAAACAGCAGAGATAGAGATTGCCCCAGCATGGATCCTAGCACGCCCGTACTCACAGCTGCAGCATCTACTTCCTCAGAGGGTTCTGCTCCTCGTTACTCTCTGGAATGCTTGTGCAGAGCCTTGTTGTGACAGCTGGGGGAATGAGATCGGACTTGCTCGTCCTGCATTCTGTTGTTTCCTGTGCCTCTGAGAGGTCGTCCCCCTCCACAGCCGTCACCTCCGTTTCCTCCTCCTGTAACTACGGATGCCTGTCTGTGAAAAAAAAGGGCAGTGATCCTAGTTTGCTCTCCTTCTGAATCAGAGCCTGCAACTCCCCCTGAATGAAAGCTGGTGCTTTGAGAAGTACCTAGGATGTAGGAACACTAGCTCCAAAGCCTCACCTAGCATTCCTTTCTGCACTCCTAAATTAGACTCCAAGTATAAACTTGATTGTTTGCATAAGCTCCTGCATCACACTGGAATTTCTGGTGTACATCCAAAAAAGGGCGCCTGGAAAAAAGGGTGCAGGATATAGCCGAAATGATAAGTTTTTATGCAAAACGATACTTTTCTTTATAACTTATAACGGGCATAGCTACAAATGACTGGGCCCCATAGCAAAAAAATGTTTATGCCCCCCCACGACCTTCCAACCCCACGGACCTCGGACCTCCCCACCCAAACATTCCTCCTGGACCCTCCACCCCAACATTCCCACACCCCTCTAAGTACAGTATAAGTAGCCAGGTCTATAGGTGTCCCCAGTTTAGGTAGTAGTCAGGGGTGTAACTAGAAATCACTGGGCCCCCTTGTGCCAACAGCAATTTAAACTAAATACTGTACAAACGTTTTAACTCATACATGAACATTATGGAAAATCCAAGTTGAAAATAAACTGTGAAGATAAATAATTTCGACCACCCTACTCCTGAAAAAAATTATTTTTTTAGAACCTCCCACTCTTATTTTCTGTTTTAAAAAGCTAAAAATGTAGGTTTAATGCTATTGTCTCATATGATGATGATTCAGCTTTTCCTATAGTCTCGCAGTTAGCAATCATGTGACCCCCAACAAGACAAATTCAGCAATCATGAGGCCCCTATCAAGACAAATTCAGCAATCATGAGGCCCCCAACATGACAAATTCAGCAATCGTGAGGCCCCCAACAAGACAAATTCAGCAATCATGAGGCCCCCAACAAGACAAATCCAGCAGTCATAAGGCACATAAATAGACAGCATTTCACATAAATAGGCAGAATGCCCCCTTAATATGGTAGACACCTCTCACCTGGCTTCTGAATTCTCCTGTACTGGCTGCTGTGCCTGGCAATACTGTTTTTGGCTGGATTGGGGATGATGTGTGGGCTGAAAGGCCTGGCAGTGATGTTGTGGCCTGGCTGGCATTGATGCTGTGGCCAGGTTGGCTGGCGGTGATGCTGTGGCCGATGCTGTGGCTGGGTTGGCGGTGATGCTGTGGCTAGGTTGGCTGGCAGTGATGCTGTGGCCGGGCTGGCTGGTGGTGATGCTGGGCTGTGCTTGGCTGGTTGAAGTAAATGCTGGCCTGACTGGTGGTGATGCTGTGGCCTTTTTGACAGTGATTCTGGGGTGGTTGGCTGGTGGTGATGCTGGGCTGGCTGACCTGGATAGTTTAGGTAGTGACAGGTGCCCCCTAGTTAAGGTAGCGCCAGGAGTCCCCCAGTTTAGGTAGTGACAGGAGCAGTCTCAAGCTCTCGCTGCAGCCCTGGTCCTCTTTGTGTGTCCACTCTGGCCGCATGCAATGATGGCAACTGGCTGGTGGTGTCGGCTCTTCTGACGCATACTGTGCCTGCGCACAACTACTCCACAGGCACAGTATCCGCCAGATGACAGCGGGTCGCCATCATTGCGGGCAGCCAGCTGGGACACCGAAAAGGACCGGGGTTGCAGCGAGGGACTGAGACTGCTGCTCGGGGCTGGAAGAAGCCCCAGGTGAGTAAAAAATTGATTTTGATGCTGGCCTCGGAAGTCCTTTAAAGTGAATCTGAATCGAAAATTAAAGTGTACCTGAGCTGAGAAGCGTCTTACCTGCGTCTTCCTTAAGACTGCTCGTCCCACTCCGTCTCCCCTGTCACCCGCAATTTAGCCTGAAAGCCTGGCCAAGTTGTGCTTCATCGCGCATGTGCGAAACCCGCCCAGGCACGCTCCCGTAGTCGGGAGCGTCCTGCGTTTACGCAGTACTACGCTCCCGAAGACTACTGGAGCGGAAGAGAGCAGTCTCCAATCAATTGGTCGGAGACTGCTAATGGGGGTGCCAGCCCAGGAATGACGGGAAGGCCCCAGAGCCTTCCCTCTCCTTAGGTAAATATCTTTTTTTTTAATTGTCGCTTTAGACTCCTTTTTACAGAGACTCTGTAACAAAATTGTCAGCCTTATTTCTTGTATCCTATAAGTTCCTTTACCTGTTCTAATGTGCTCTGGATTACTGCAGCATTTTCTAGTTGCACTGTCTCTGTAATATAAATAATCTTTTCTTTGTCAGGCTTTGTCGACACAGAGAGGAATGCTGCCTCTGCTGTGATAGGGAGAAGTTATGCACACCCTCTGCAGGCTCTGTGTGTGTGCTTTGTTTATCTTTCACAGACAGGCCTCTGCTCTCTGTTTCAGCTTGTCATGCTGAGAAACTGTGAGAATCCCTGACAGGAGTGCAGATAAATCACTGGTAATAAAAACTTGTAGTATACTGTAATATGATATATATATATATATATATATATATATATATATATATATATATATATATATACACACACACATACATCACTTCCTGGTTAGTGGCCATGTTTTTTGTTTGTCAACACTGACTAAAACTGGCGATTAAAAGCCAGGATGGCGGCGGGGAGTGGCGGAAACGGCAAAGAGGAATCCAGGAGATCACAGTGACTTAATTGGTATGTTTTTTATTGTACAAATCGGACAGTACAGATTCTCTTTAAAAACTATAGCTGGCCATACATCAGGCGACTTGGTGGCCGATCGACCATCTGATTCGATTAATTTAATTAAATCAGATGAAAATCGGTGCTGCCAAGTGCATGCCCAATTGTTGATGCAACCAATTTTTGGACTGAATCGGTCGGATATGCTGCAAGATGTCAAGCTGTTGTGGTTGGTCAGATGTGCGGCGGTAACAGCGAGCAATATCAGGACGAATGCCACGAAACCCCTGATGCTGTCACCCCTAATGTTCGAAGGGTGCCCCGTGCCCAGTGCACTATACATTACCTGTCTGCTTCCGCCGCTGGCTCCGGGCACAATGTTGCCAACTGTCAGTAAATAATACTGACAACACAAAAAAAAAAATAAACAGATTTGGGCTGCCAGTAGTAAAGTCCTTAAAGATGAACTTCAGCCTAAACAAACATACTGTCATTAAGTTACATTAGTTATGTTAATTAAAATAGATAGGTAATATAATCTCTTAGCCACCCTATTTTAAAAGTAGAGGCAAATGTTTGTGATTTCATGGGGGCAGCCATCTTCTTGGTTGAAAGGAGGTGACAGGGAGCATGAGACACAGTTCCAACTCTCCTGTGTCCTGGTCACCTCTCCCAGTTGCTAGGCAATGAGAACAACATCAGAAATCCCATCATACTTTGCACAGCATCAGGGGGAAAATGACCGGACAGTTTTATTTGATGGGGCGGAGCTTAGCTTCCAAGCAGCTAAACAATGAGGCTTGGGTATGAAAAACAAAGTTCTGATGCTGTGAACCTGTTAAAGAAACACCAAGCCTTTTCAGTGCTGCTGAGTAGATTTCTAGTCTGGAGGTTCACTTTAACTTTCTAGGGTCAGTAAAAGAAACCTCTCTCTTCCCTAGTAGATTACAGCACTTAGGGCCATATCCTATTCAAGGTGATAAGTAGCTTGCAGATGCGAGCTACTTCTCACCTTGCCATCGCGCGAGGATTACTGGCAAATCCTATTGCCCATATCCTTCGCGCGATGGCCGACCGTTAAGGAGCATTACTCAGGCGAAAGCCTGAGCGATGCTCCCTATTACTGTGCGATGGGGAGTGAGGTTTACGCTGTGGTGCTGTCCATCAGCACCACGGCCTCACTCCCCACACATGCGCACTCGCCCGCCGAACATCCCCGACATCTTCCGCCGCAGCATCTGGGGGTCTCCTTTAATAAGAAGACCCCCAGAGCTCCCCATCGGGTCGCCGCACACTGTAGAAGCCCCCCATGTAGCTGCACCGGCACCCCTGTTGGCATACATACCGCCGCAGATCACCCGACGCCTCTCGCCGCAAAATCCGTCGTGTAATTACAGTGTATCTGACACTGTAATTACTGTGCGCATAGAAGGAGCCCGGGCAAAGCATCTTTGAATCTGCAGCCTGGGCTTCCCATTGGTCCGCTGTGTGAGCCATATTATTGGTTCAGACAGCGGACCAATGGGGAGCCCAGGCTGCAGATTCAAAGATGCTTTGCCCGGGCTCCTTCTATGCACACAGTAATTACAGTGTCAGATATACTGTAATTACACGACAGATTTTGCGGCGAGAGGCGTCGGGTGATCTGCGGCGGTATGTATGCAGGGGTGCCGGTGCAGCTACATGGGGGGCTTCTACAGTGTGCGGCGACCCAACGGGAAGCTCTGGGGGTCTCCTTATTAAAGGAGACCCCCAGATGCTGCGGCGGCGACGTGCGTTAGCCAGTTTAGACCTGCTTTTTGCAGGTCTAAGCTAACGCTCATGTCTGCCGGGAAGTATCGCTTCCCGGAGGCATGATAAGGGAATTTGGATAACGTGGTAAGAACTCGCTGGGCGATTACATCGCCCAAGCGAGTTCTTTTCCACCTGGGGGGGGGGGGGTCTAAAGTTTTATAAGATTAAGTTAAGAACTCGCCAGTGCTAAACACTGGCGAGTTCATCAATAGAATATGGCCCTTAGTGCTTATCAGTTCAAGTGTCACTCTGGAATGCACTCTGCTCTAGCTAAAGGTGGCCATACATCAGTAGACTTGGCAGCCGACTATAATTATCGAATCTGATGAAAATTGGTGCTGCCAAGAACATTCCTGATCAACATATTTTCCAATTTAAATCGAAATTGGTCTTATATATCGATCAGACACGTTGGAAAATCTCGGGCCAACATGCTTGATTGGGTGCGCATCGGTAATGGTGTGCGATAATCGCGAGCAAGAACTCGTCAGAAACCTCTGCTCATGTCCTCACCCCCCCCCCACCCCCCCCCCGTTCCCACAAAGGTGCCCGTGCATTAATACTTTGTGTCTGGTGTGCGCCGCCATCTCTCCACTCTTCTTCATTCGCACCCCACGAGGCTGCCGGTGAATTGCATGTGGGGCAAGTGTATGTGCATCGCAAATGTCAGTAATATTAGACGTCAGTAAAAAAAACAATGTTCTGTCAGTAAATTTTTCTTTTTTCACTATTAAAGTTTATTGAAACAAATGTGAATGATGGTACAAAAAGTTATTGCTCAATATGTTACATATTAAGAGAGATCAAATGGGTAAATGTAACAAGTTTACAGCAGCAAACATAGCTTGACATCGTAATTAACCGTAGCATATATAAACTGTCAGTACATTTTTACCCAAGTATCTATAAATCCAGTTGGCGAAGGTCCTAGAAGAAGTTTTTCTTAGCTTCCTAAGGAAAATAGAATGTACACAAAATCAAAGGTAAGTCAATAAAAAGTACAAAAAAACCAATTCAATTAAAATTGAAGAATTTTACATAAAATACACATGTTCGTAGGAGGAGGGGGGTGAGTATTATCTCTAAGTGTATACCGTATTTGCCATTGTATAAGACGCTGCAGAATATAAGCCATACCTAGGTTTAGAGGGCAATACTAAACCTGGTATTATCCATGTACCAGAAGCATCTTGTACATCTTCTCCTCCAATTGGTGTCCTCCTGTGTCCCCATGTTTCCCCTTCTGTCTCCTGGTGTCTCCTTCTCTCCGCCCTTCTGTCCTCAGGTGTCCCTTTTTGTCCTTACCTCTATTCCCAGGTTTCCCCTTCTGTCATCCATTTTGTCCCCAGGTGTCCCCTTCTGTCCTCCCTTCTATCCCCAGGTGTCCCCTTCTGCCCTCCATTTTTTTCCCCAGATGTCCCCTTCTGCCCCCAGGTGTCCCCTGGTGTGCCTACTCTGTCCCCGCTCCACCCCCCTCCGTTTGCTGTTCCCTATGACTTCGCTTCCCCCCCCCACTCCCTCTGTAAGTGTATAGCGTCAGTGTTTTACCTAATCCATGGTGCCCGCGGGGATCACAGACCTCTTCCCTTCCACACTTCTTCTCTAGTAACGGCTTGAGCTGATGATATGGTCAGCACAAGGCGTTCACTAGGGGGAGCTCCACGGAAGGGAAGAGGTCTGTGATACCCGCAGACACCATGGATTAGGTAAGACACTCCCGCTATGCACTCACAGAGGGAGCGGAAGCAGGAAGGGGGGGAGGTGCAAAATACACCAGGCTTTTATTTTATTTTAGTTGTTTTTACAAGTAGGAGGATAAATACAATGATTTGTCTCATCAGTTTATTTTCACCTCGTGTTCCCTATTAGGGCTTATTTAAATTAGGCGCTGCACCAGTTTCCGGTTTGGCTGTGGCCCCCGTGCTGCTGTGAAGCCGCACCCTGGGCTGCTTAGCCGCGCAATGCACAGCTTTTGGGATTCAGGTGCATGGGAATGCATTCAACATTATTAAACATCACAACACTAAGTATTACCACTTATTTAAATAAATGAGACAAAAACCACCATTGGCGTTTAACAGGCCGTGGCCATTATTTATTGGGGGGAAAAGGGGGTAACAAACAACCAACTCTATTGTATAATACTATAACCATGTAACTTTATTTCCATGGGAAAACAGACATTACTCGACCAACACAACCGCGATCGATGGCCGCCACACGATCGCCACCACCAGTTATTTACTTTCACCATACCCCCCCCCCCCCCCCCCAATAAGAAAAGCCCGCAGCGAATGAAAGCAATAAAAACAGGGACGGGTGGGTGGGCAGCAGCACAGGTCGATCCGGAGTAATCCTCAAGTGACACTGACTGCTCTGACAGAGCTGGTTTTGTTTCACCTCAGCCAACCCCCTGATTGGCTAAGGACTTTTGGAGGGAATGAAGATCCGTCCAATCAGCTTCAAGCTGTACCTGACTAGCATATAGCTCAGAACTTTGCTTAAAACGACCTCTGTCACGAAAATCTTAAAATGTAAAATACATGTAAACATATACAAATAAGAAGTATGTTTCTTCCAGAGAAAAATGAGACGTAAATGACTTTTCTCCTATGTTGCTGTCACTTACAGTAGGTAGTAGAAATCTGACATTACCAACAGGTTTTGGACTAGCCCATCTTCTCATAGGGGGTTTTCAGGGTTTTCTTTATTTTTAAAAGCACTTAGTGAATGGCAGTTGCTCCGTCCAACTGCCAAATAAGTGTGTAGCGAGCAGGGAGGCTGGCTAGCATCTTTGTATAAATCTTTTTCAGGGAATGTCTTTATAAAGAATAAAGGCCATGCTGAGAATCCCCCATGGACAGATGGACTAACCCAAAACCTGTCGGTAATGTCAGATTTCTACTACCTACTGTTAGTGACAGCAACATGGGAGAAAAGTAATTTATGGCTCATTTTACTCTGGAAGAAATGTACTTCTTATTTGTATGTGTTTTAAATTTTAAGATTACCGCGACAGTTCCTCTTTAACAACAGCATGTCTTCTGAGGTAGAATTACCTCACAGCATCTAAAACACAGAAAAAACTGCCAGTACCAAAACCTTAAAGAGAACCTGTACTGAGTAAAAATATTTAAAATAAACACATGAGGTAACTTCAAATGAAAATTACAGAGTTACCTTGCCATCAGTTTCTCTCAGAAGTGCACCATTTTCTTCTGACATTAATCCCTTCCAGTTCTGACAATATTTTGTCAGATCTGAAATATATCAGTTGCTGTCAGTAAAATATCAGTTGCTGTCAGTTATAGCTGAGAGGAAAACTGATGTACCAGGCAATGTCCATGTTTCCCTATGGCTCAAGTGGGCGATGTTACAGTTTAACTGTGTGCTGACCAGAAAGCGGTTATGGGGTAATGGCTATTTTCAAAATGGAGGACGGAAAATTCCCTTGATCATAGTGAACAAATAGGACGCAGGACAGGAGAAAGACACTGAGGAGTAGACTACATGGGAGGTAAGTATGACTTGTGTATGCCTATTTTGACTTTTATTTTCAGTACAGGTTTTCTTTAACAATATACATATATACATATATATATACACATTTGTTCAATAGTTTCAGAATACCCATGTTCGCTGCCTCCCTATTTGCAATGCAGCTCATTCATTATGGGGTAAAGTGCAGCATGCCATCCAGATTTGCACCGCAGTGCTATTCAAACATCAAGCTATAACAAGAGTATGCAGAGTTTCCCTGCCCAACTCCCCTGCGGGGAAATGCTGCAAATTTGGACTAGATTTGGCTCTAGTGGAAACAGGCCCTCAAGGATTTGTGCAGTGAATTTGCACTGTTCACTTGATACCAGTAGTAACACTAGATATCAGCTGATACTTGCAGAATTGAAGAGAAAAGGTCAGCACCAGATGTAACAGCCGGCACACTCTAGACCACCAGGGAAGCTATATTGGAAGTGAAGACCTAGAACACCAGGGAAGACATATGGGGGGTAGGGGAAAGCACAAAACACGAGCAAACAGTATAGGGGAGGGTGGGGCCTCTAGACACCAGGGAACTTAGTAGGGGAGGGAGGACCACTAGGTAACAGGGAACTAAAAAGGGGTTGGAGGGGAGCCATTAGACACCAGGGAACTTCATAAGGGAAGAAGGTGGCCAGTAGACAATGAGGTTGGCCCACAACTAAGTCCCAGTGTACAATTTCGGCCCACTTTATATTTGAGTTTGACACCGTTCTAGGAATTTCCTTTATGGAGTACAATGTTATGCAAAGCAAAACGTTTGCCTTCTTAAAGTGGACCCGAACTCTTGCACAGGACAGAAGGAAGACAGAGAAATGCACCCTGTATGTATTTAGAGAGTTTAGCCTGTTTAATTCCCCCTCATTTGTGTCTAATCATGAGTTGTAATTTGATCTCTCCCCTGTGTCACATGACTGCCACGGCAGATAAGCTCATATGAAAGCACAGGATGTTAACAATATGTCTGCTTCCATGAAAGCAGGAAGTAGAAACAGAACAGATGTATTTAAGGATTTTTATCAGCTGTAACAAAGAAATGTTTTTGTTTAAAGGTTATTATGCTGTTGTGAATCTTTTAGAGCAGAAAGGGCATTCTGTGTTCAGGTCCACTTTAAAATAGATGGTATTTGCAATTATTCAGGTTGGAATGAGCGTATGATGTCTTGAAACACTGCTGAATATGCAAATCATTCTTTGTTGTCCCTGTAAGCTAGCCACACCTCCAGATCTGCTGGAATGCAATGATCTGTCAGCTTGTTAATTGTACAGAGACACAATAATTCAACATACATACAGACTGTTTCAGATTGGTTGATCCTCAGTAGTGCATGACATGGATTAATAATGTACAATTCTGACACAATGACAATGGTAGGGGATTGTTTTGTGGAAATCAGATAATCTTCAAAGGACATTAACCACTTGACGACCGCCCACTACCGATGGGCGTCGACAAAGTGGCACCCCCAGGACCGCCTAACGCCGATCGGCGGCGGCACCTGGGGGATTAATTAGCCAGGGATCGCGCGCATCCGCCGGCATTAGGCTCCGCCCACGCGTGACGTCAGTCAGCGCTTCTAAATAGCCGGCGGGTTGTTAACGCCCCATCTGCCGCATAGTAAGTGTATAATACGCTTTGTAATGTATACACAGCGTATTATACAGGCTGCCTCTTGCCCTGGTGGTCCCAGTGATCGAGAGACCACCAGGGCAGGAGGCAGCCCCCCTAGTAAGCACAACAGAACACTGATCCTGCCCCCCCTGCCCCCGATCGCCCACAGCACCCCTCAGACCCCCCTGATCACCCCCTCCGACCCCTGTTTGCACCCAATCACTCCCCTAATCACCCATCAATCACCCCCTGTCACTATCTGTCAACGCTATTTTTTAGATTAGGTCCTAAACTGCCCCCTGGGGGCTCCTGATTACCCCCCACACCCTCAGATCCTCCCCTACCCCCCCCCCCCCCCGTGTACTGTATACATCTATTCTCCCCTGTAATCACCCCCTGTCACTGCCAACCATCAGATCAGACCCTAATCTGCCCCTTGTGGGCACCTGATCACCCGCCCACACCCTCAGATCGCCCGCAGATCATAATGCTGGGAATACACCCCAAAACACTTAATACTACTTCTCCTGAGTATGGGGATACCACATGTGTGACACTTTTTTGTAGCCTAGGTGCGCTAAGGGGCCAAACGTCCTATGAGTACCTTTAGGATTTTACAGGTCCTTTTGAGGCATTTGGTTTCTAGACTACTCCTCACGGTTTTGGGCCCCTAAAATGCCAGGGCAGTATAGGAACCCCACAAGTGACCCCATTTTAGAAAGAAGACACCTCAATGTATTCCGTTAGGTGTATGGTGAGTTCATAGATTTTATTTTTTGTCACAAGTTAGTGGAAAATGACACTTTGTGAAAAAAAACAATAAAATCAATTTCCGCTAACTTGTGACAAAAAATAAAATCTTCTATGAACTCACCATTAGAGATGGCCCGAACCTCCGATTTTCGGTTCGCGAACCCTGTTCGCGAACTTTCGCGGAAGGTTCGGTTCGCACAAACTTTCGGAAACCGCAATAGACTTCAATGGGGAGGCGAGCTTAAAAATTTAGAAAAAATTCTGCTGGCTAGAAAAATAATAGAAAAGATGTTTCAAGGGGTCTAATACCTGGAGGAAGACATGGTTGAGTGAACTACACATCAAAAGTCCCAGAAAAAAAATCTAGATTTGACACAAAGCAGTGTTTTAAGGTCAGAAATCTCATTGAATGTTCAATTGCAGGCCTACACTGCTTTACAACATCAGGCAGTGTATTCCTCTGGAAACAGTAAATTCGGGCGCCTGAGGCTAGTGGACAAATCGGGCGCCGCCATTCACTCCTATAATAAATATCGTTTAACCACTTGCCGACCGCCCACAGCCCATGGCAAAGTGGACGCCTAAAGGACCGCAATACGCCTTCAGGCGGCGCGTCCTTTAGGCATGCCGGGGGAGCGATCGCGTCATTGATGACGCGCGCTTCCCCCGGCAACTGGCTCCGCCCACCCGCCGTAACATCCCGCCGGCCATACGGAAGCGCCGGCGGGATGTTAACCCCGCGATCGCCGCTACAAAGTGTATAATACACTTTGTAATGTATACAAAGTGTATTATACAGGCTGCCTCCTGCCCTGGTGGTCCCAGTGTCGGAGGGACCACCAGGGCAGGCTGCAGCCACCCTAGTCTGCACCCAAACACACTGATCTGCCCCCCCCCCCCGCCCACTGATCGCCCACAGCACCCCTCAGACCCCCCCCTGCCCACCCCCCAGACCCCTGTTTGCACCCAATCACCCCCCTAATAACCCATCAATCACTCCCTGTCACTATCTGTCAACGCTTTTTTTTATCCCCCCCCTGCCCCCTCCTGATCACCCCCCCACCCCTCAGATTCTCCCCAGACCCCCCCCCAGACCCCCCCCCCCCCTGTGTACTGTATGCATCTATCTTCCCTGATAACCTGTCAATCACCCGTCAATCACCCATCAATCACCCATCAATCACCCCCTGTCACTGCCACCCAACAATCAGCCCCTAACCTGCCCCTTGCGGGCAATCTGATCACCCACCCACACCAATAGATCGCCCGCAGATCCGACATCAGATCACCTCCCAAATCCATTGTTTACATCTATTCTCTCCTCTAAACACCCACTAATTACCCATCAATCACCCCCTATCACCACCTGTCACTTTTACCTATCAGATCAGACCCTAATCTGCCCCTTGCGGGCACCCAATCACCCGCCAACACGCTCAGATTGCCCTCTGACCCCCCCTTATCAATTCGCCAGTGCATTAATTACATCTGTTCTTCCCTGTAATAACCCACTGATCACCTGTCAATCACCTGCCAATCACCTATCACCCATCAATCACCCCCTGTCACCCCCTGTCACTGCCACCCATCAATCAGCCCCTAACCTGCCCCTTGCGGGCAATCTGATCACCCACCCACACCATTAGATCGCCCGCAAACCCGCCGTCAGATTACCTCCCAAATGTATTGTTTACATCTGTTATCTTCTCTAAACACCCACTAATTACCCATCAATCAGGCGCGGACTGACCCGGGGGGACGGGAGGCAATTGCCCCCCGGGCCGTTCAGATACCAAGTACTTAGGGCCGGCGGCGCGTGCGGGCACAGGACAATTGTGCAGACCGCAGTGAATAGTTACAGTAGTGAGCTGTACGCGCGATGTTTACCACGGCCGCTCAATAGCCAGCCCCCAGCCCACCCCCCTGTTATAGTCAGACAAGACAGACTTACTGCATGGGCGGAGCAGAGGCTGATGAATAAAGATGCACGGCTTGCATCGGTCTGCCTCCATCCTCCCCTTGTAATTCAAGTAACCAATCGGGCTGAGGCGGCATGGCCGTGGCGTGCGTGCCCTGGTGCGTGGCTGCGTGCAGGCTGCGTGCAGGCAGCGTGCTGCATGAGCGTGTTCACGCTATTTGGCTGGGAGTTGGGAGTCGGGACTTCACTTGACTTGACTTCGCCCCCCGCCTGGAGCCATCAGCTATTCCCGCTCAGCTCACTGATCTGCTGAGGAGAAGCCTGGCTGTCAGAGGGAGCCTTCTGCTGGGCTGACTGGAGGAGGAGTCAGACTAGGAGGGATCAGGTCGGGTCCAGGTCGCCACTCGCCAGGCAAGGTTTTTTATACATTTTGATTGTGTACTTCTTGTTGTTGCCAGTTGCCACCCCCACATAATACAATTCTGACCCGGGCCAGCCCAAGGGAATTGCGATTTTCTGTTGACTGCTGCCGACCGACTGTACGATTTTCTGGTGACTGCTGCCCACATTGCGATTTTTCTGGTGAATGCTGCCCACTGTACGATTTTCTGGTGACTGCTGCCCACTGTACGATTTTCTGGTGAGCGCTGCCCACTGTACGATTTTCTGGTGAGCGCTGCCCACTGTACGATTTTCTGGTGAGCGCTGCCCACTGTACGATTTTCTGGTGACTGCTGCCCACTGTACGATTTTCTGGTGACTGCTGCCCACTGTACGATTTTCTGGTGACTGCTGCCCACTGTACGATTTTCTGGTGAACGCTGCCCACTGTACGATTTTCTGGTGACTGCTGCCCACATTGCGATTTTTCTGGTGACTGCTGCCCACATTGCGATTTTTCTGGTGACTGCTGCCCACATTACGATTTTCAGGTGTCTGCTGCCCACTGTACGATTTTCTGGTGACTGCTGCCCACTGTACGATTTTCTGGTGACTGCTGCCCACTGTACGATTTTCTGGTGAACGCTGCCCACTGTACGATTTTCTGGTGACTGCTGCCCACATTGCGATTTTTCTGGTGACTGCTGCCCACATTGCGATTTTTCTGGTGACTGCTGCCCACATTACGATTTTCAGGTGTCTGCTGCCCACTGTACGATTTTCTGGTGACTGCTGCCCACTGTACGATTTTCTGGTGAACGCTGCCCACATTGCGATTTTTCTGGTGAATGCTGCCCACTGTACGATGTTCTGGTGACTGCTGCCCACTGTACGATTTTCTGGTGAGCGCTGCCCACTGTACGATTTTCTGGTGAGCGCTGCCCACTGTACGATTTTCTGGTGAACGCTGCCCACTGTACGATTTTCTGGTGAGCGCTGCCCACTGTACGATTTTCTGGTGAGCGCTGCCCACTGTACGATTTTCTGGTGAGCGCTGCCCACTGTACGATTTTCTGGTGAGCGCTGCCCACTGTACAATTTTCTGATGAACGCTGCCCACATTGCGATTTTCTGTTGACTGCTGCCAACTGTACGATTTTCTGGTGAACGCTGCCCACATTGCGATTTTCTGGTGACTGCTGCTCACTGTACGATTTTCTGGTAAACACTGCCCTCATTGCGATTTTCTGTTGACTGCTGCCAACTGTACGATTTTCTGGCGACTGCTGCCCACTGTACAATTTTCTGGTGAACGCTGCCCACATTGCAATTTTCTGTTGACTGCTGCCAACTGTACGATTTTCTGGTGAACGCTGCCCACATTGCGATTTTCTGGCGACTGCTGCCCACTGTACGATTTTCTGGTAAACGCTGCCCTCATTGCGATTTTCTGTTGACTGCTGCCAACTGTACGATTTTCTGGCGACTGCTGCCCACTGTACGATTTTCTGGTGAACGCTGCCCACATTGCGATTTTCTGGTGACTGCTGCTCACTGTACGATTTTCTGGTGACTGCTGCCCACTGTACGATTTTCTGGTGACTGCTGCCAACTGTACGATTTTCTGGTGAACGCTGCCCACTGTACGATTTTCTGGTGACTGCTGCCCACTGTACGATTTTCTGGTGACTGCTGCCCACTGTACGATTTTCTGGTGACTGCTGCCCACTGTACGATTTTCTGGTGACTGCTGCCCACTGTACGATTTTCTGGTGACTGCTGCCCACTGTACGATTTTCTGGTGACTGCTGCCCACTGTACGATTTTCTGGTGACTGCTGCCCACTGTACGATTTTCTGGTGACTGCTGCCTACTGTACGATTTTCTGGTGACTGCTGCCCACTATATTATTTTCTGGTGCCTGCTGCCCACTGTACGATTTTCTGGTGACTGCTGCCTACTGTACGATTTTCTGGTGCCTGCTGCCCACTGTACGATTTTCTGGTGACTGCTGCCTACTGTACGATTTTCTGGTGACTGCTGCCTACTGTACGATTTTCTGGTGACTGCTGCCCACTGTACGATTTTCTGGTGACTGCTGCCTACTGTACGATTTTCTGGTGACTGCTGCCCACATTGCGATTTTCTGGTGACTGCTGCCCACTTTACGATTATTTTATGGTGAAATGCTGCCCACTTTACGAGTATTTTATGGTGAAATGCTGTCCACTTTACGAGTATTTTATGGTGAAATGATGCCCACTTTATGATTATTTTATGGTGAAATGCTGCCCACTTTATGATTATTTTATGGTGAAATGCTGCCCTATTTACGATTATTTTATGGCGGGCTGCCCACTTTACCCACTTAACGATTAATTTCTGGTGAAATGTTGCCCACTTTACGATTATTTTACAGTGAAATGCTGCCCACTTTACGATGAATTTCTGGTGCATTTATTATTTTATAGTGAAACACTGCCCCATTACAATTATTTTATAGTGAAACGCTGCCCCATTACAATTATTTGGTACCTATGGGGGGCCCCATCCAAATTTTCTCAGGGGGGCCCAGTGATTTCTAGTTACGCCCCTGGATAAGGTGTTAAAAAAGTTGAAAAGTTTTTGACAGTCCCTAGACTCCAGGAGGGCTGCTTTCTGACTTGTGTGAGAGACCAGCAGGGACAGGAGTCCTATTACAGGCAAGTAGCCTCTGTGTGATGTGTACAGATAAGTTCTCTGCTCCATCTCAGGCTATTCTCAGTATCTCTCCACTCCTTCTCTCTCTGGGCTAGTACACGCCAAAATCACAATAGCAATCGCTAGCAATTTGCGATTTTGTGAAGCGATTTTTGAATGAATTGCTCTAAAAAATGCTACATGCAGTGTGTTTGCGATTTTTAAAAAATCAGAACACTGCTGTGAGAACACGCTCATAGGGTAACATTAGCCAAGCAATTTTCAAATCACTGTCGATTTGAAAAATGCTCAGAAGCCCTCTTGGTTGGCACCAGCCCTCTCTCATTCACCTTTGTTTCCCTTTTCCCCTAGTGCTGGGTGTCTGTGTCTTCTTCTTATACAGGAAAGCTAAATAAAAGTGCAAACCTGGTGAGGCAAATTATTGATATTATTATTTAGTATTGAGACATCATTTTGGCTGGGGCTGCGATAACGGGCCTCTGATTTGTGTTTCCCCCTAGGCCAAAAGGTCCCAGTCCTCCCCTGCCATCAATCACCCATCAATCACCCCCTATCACCACCTGTCACTGTTACCTATCAGATCAGACCCTAAGCTGCCCCTTGCGGGCACCCAATCACCCGCCCACACGCTCAGATTGCCCTCAGAAACCCCCCCCCCCCCTTATCAATTCACCAGTGCATTAATTACATCTGTCCTTCCCTGTAATAACCCACTGATCACCTGTCAATCACCTGCCAATCACCTATCACCCATCAATCACCCCCTGTCACTGCCACCCAACAATCAGCCCCTAACCTGCCCCTTGCGGGCAAACTGATCACCCACCCACACCAATAGATCGCCCGCAGATCCGACATCAGATCACCACCCAAGCGCAGTGTTTCCATCTATTCTCTCCTCTAAACACTCACTAATTACCCATCAATCACCCATCAATCACCCCCTATCACCACCTGTCACTGTTACCCATCAGATCAGACCCTAATCTGCCCCTTGCGGGCACCCAATCACCCGCCTACACGCTCAGATTGCCCTCAGACCCCCCCTTATCAATTCGCCAGGGCATTATTTACATCTGTCCTTCCCTGTAATAACCCACTGATCACCTGTCAATCACCCATCAATCACCCCCTGTCACTGCCACCCATCAATCACCCCTGTCACTGCCACCCATCAATCAGCCCCTAACCTGCCCCTTGCGGGCAAACTGATCACCCACCCACACCAATAGATCGCCCGCAGATCCGACATCAGATCACCACCCAAGCGCAGTGTTTCCATCTATTCTCTCCTCTAAACACCCACTAATTACCCATCAATCACCCCCTATCACCACCTGTCACTGTTACCCATCAGATCAGACCCTAATCTGCCCCTTGCGGGCACCCAATCACCCGCCTACACGCTCAGATTGCCCTCAGACCCCCCCTTATCAATTCGCCAGGGCATTATTTACATCTGTCCTTCCCTGTAATAACCCACTGATCACCTGTCAATCACCTATCAATCACCCATCAATCACCCCCTGTCACTGCCACCCATCAATCACCCGCTGTCACTGCCACCCATCAATCAGCCCCTAACCTGCCCCTTGCGGGCAATCTGATCACCCACCCACACCAATAGATCGCCCGCAGATCCGACGTCCGATCACCTCCCAAGTGCAGTGTTCACATCTGTTCTCTACCCTAAACACCCACTAATTACCCATCAATCACCCCCTGTCACTGCTACCTATCAGATTAGACCCCTATCTGCCCCTACGGCACTCAATCACCCGCCCACACCCTCAGAATGCCCTCAGACCCCAGCCCTGATCACCTCGCCAGTGCATTGCTTGCATCTATTCCCCCCTCTAATCACACCTTGAGACACCCATCAATCACCTCCTGTCACCCCCTAGCACACCTACCCATCAGATCAGGCCCTAATTTGCCCCGTGTGGGCTCCTGATCACTCGGCCAAACCCTCAGATCCCCCTCAGACCCCCTTCCGATCACCTCCCCAGTGCATTGATTGCATCTATTTTCCCCTCTAACCACCCCCTGAGACACCCATCAATCACCTCCTGTCACCCCCCTAGCACTCCTATCCATCAGATCAGGCCCAATACAACCTGTCATCTAAAAGGCCACCCTGCTTATGACCGGTTCCACAAAATTCGCCCCCTCATAGACCACCTGTCATCAAAATTTGCAGATGCTTATACCCCTGAACAGTCATTTTGAGACATTTGGTTTCCAGACTACTCACGGTTTTGGGCCCGTAAAATGCCACATTTTTCACTAACTTGTGACAAAAAATAAAATCTTCTATGAACTCGCCATACACCTAACGGAATACCTTGGGGTGTCTTCTTTCTAAAATGGGGTCACTTGTGGGGTTCCTATACTGCCCTGGCATTTTAGGGGCCCTAAACCGCGAGGAGTAGTCTAGAAAACAAATGCCTCAAAATGACCCGTGAATAGGACGTTGGGCCCCTTAGCGCACCTAGGCTGCAAAAAAGTGTCACACATGTGGTACCGCCGTACTCAGGAAAAGTAGTATAATGTGTTTTGGGGTGTATTTTTACACATACCCATGCTGGGTGGGAGAAATTTCTATGTAAATGGTCAATTGTGTGTAAAACAAATCAAACAATTGTCATTTACAGAGATATTTCTCCCACTTAGCATGGGTATGTGTAAAAATACACCCCAAAACACATTATACTACTTCTCCTGAGTACGGCGGTACCACATGTGTGGCACTTTTTTACACCCTAAGTACGCTAAGGGGCCCAAAGTCCAATGAGTACCTTTAGGATTTCACAGGTCATTTTGCGACATTTGGTTTCAAGACTACTCCTCACGGTTTAGGGCCCCTAAAATGCCAGGGCAGTATAGTAACCCCACAAATGACCCCATTCTAGAAAGAAGACACCCAAAGGTATTCCGTTAGGAGTATGGTGAGTTCATAGAAGATTTTATTTTTTGTCAAAAGTTAGCGGAAAATTGATTTTTATTGTTTTTTTCACAAAGTGTCATTTTCCACTAACTTGTGACAAAAAATAAAATCTTCTATGAACTCACCATACTCCTAACGGAATACCTTGGGGTGTCTTCTTTCTAAAATGGGATCATTTGTGGGGTTCCTATACTGAACTGGCATTTTAGGGGCCCTAAACCGTGAGGAGTAGTCTGGAAATCAAATTTCGCAAAATGACCTGTGAAATCCTAAAGGTACTCATTGGACTTTGGGCCCTTTAGCGCAGTTAGGGTGCAAAAAAGTGCCACACATGTGGTATTTCCATACTCGGGAGAAGTAGTACAATGTGTTTTGGGGTGTATTTTTACACATACCCATGCTGGGTGGGAGAAATACCTCTGTAAATGACAATCTTTTGATTTTTTTACACACAATTGTCCATTTACAGAGTTATTTCTTCCACCCAGCATGGGTATGTGTAAAAATACACCCCAAAACACATTGTACTACTTCTCCCGAGTACGGCGATACCACATGTGTGGCACTTTTTTGCACCCTAACTGCGCTAAAGGGCCCAAAGTCCAATGAGTACCTTTAGGATTTCACAGGTCATTTTGCGGAATTTGATTTCCAGACTACTCCTCACGGTTTAGGGCCCCTAAAATGCCAGGGCAGTATAGGAACCCCACAAATGACCCCATTTTAGAAAGAAGACACCTCAAGGTATTCCGTTAGGAGTATGGTGAGTTCATAGAAGATTTTATTTTTTGTCACAAGTTAGTGGAAAATGACACTTTGTGAAAAAAACAATAAAAATCAATTTTCCGCTAACTTTTGACAAAAAATAAAATCTTCTATGAACGCACCATACTCCTAACGGAATACCGGAATACAATTTAACATTTATGCTCAATGCAATAGAACCATTAGGTTGCTTAAAGGAGAACTGTAGTGAGAGGTATATGGAGGCTGCCATATTGATTTCCTTTTAAGCTATACCAGTTGCCTGGCAGCCCTGCTGATCTATTTGGCTGCAGTAGTGTGAATCACACCAGAAACAAGCATGCAGCTAATCTTGTCAGATCTTACAAAAATGTCAAACACCAGATCATACCATAGCTGGGAATCAAACCCAGATCTCACTGTGTGGTGGGCACGTCACCCTAAGCACTGCACCACTACAGAAGTAAGTGAAGCTTGCCTAAAATTTAACATTTTTGCTCAATGCAATAGAACCATTAGGTTGCTTAAAGGAGAACTGTAGTGAAAGGTATATGGAGGCTACCATATTGATTTCCTTTTAACCACTTGAGGACCCACCCTTTACTCCCCCTTAAGGACCAGCGCTGTCTTAGCTGATCTGTGCTGGGTGGGCTCTGCAGCCCCCAGCACAGATCAGCGTGCAGGCAGAGCGACCAGATCGCCCCCCTTTTTTCCCCACTAGGGGGATGATGTGCTGGGGGGGTCTGATCGCTCCTGCCTGCCGGGTGTTGCGGGGGGGGGGGCACCTCAAAGCCCCCCTCCGCGGCGAAATCCTCCCCCTCCCTCTCCTACCTGGCCCCCCCTGGAGATCCGGGCTGCACAGGACGCTATCCGTCCTGTGCAGCCAGTGACAGGCTGTCTCCTGTCACATGGCGGCGATCCCCGGCCGCTGATTGGCCGGGGATCGCCGATCTGCCTTACGTCGCTGCTGGATTATTTCCGCTTGTATTTACATTTAGCCTGCGAGCCGCCTTCGGCGGCCCGCAGGCTATTCACGGAGCCCCCCGCCGTGAATTGACAGGAAGCAGCCGCTCGCACGAGCGGCTGCTTCCTGATTAATCAGCCTGCAGCTGGCGACGCAATACTGCGTCGCTGGTCCTGCAGCTGCCACTTTGCCGACGCACGGTATAAGCGTGCGGTCGGCAAGTGGTTAAGCAATACCAGTTACCTGGCTATCCTGCAGATCCTCTGCCTCCAATACTTTTAGCCCTAGACCCTGAACAAGCATGCAGCAGATCTGGTGTTTGACATTTTTGTAAGATCTGACAAGATTAGCTGCATGCTTGTTTCTGGTGTGATTCACACTACAGTGGCTGGATAGTGTACTGGTTAAGGGCTCTGCCTTTGACATGGGAGACCAGGGTTTGAATCCTGGCTAGGTCAAGTACCTATTCAGTAAGGAGTTCAAGGCAAGACTCCCTAACACTGCAGGGTGACCTCTTGAGCGCGTCCCTGTGGCTGCAGCTCTTGAGCGCTTTGAGTCTGACAGGAGAAAAGCGCTATACAAATGTTTGGATTATTATTACTGCAGCCAAATAGATCAGCAGGGCTGCCAGGCAACTGGTATAGCTTAAAAGGAAATCAATATGGCAGCCTCCATATACCTTTCACTACAGTTCTCCTTTAAGCAACCTAATGGTTCTATTGCATTGAGCATAAATGTTAAATTTTAGGCAAGCTTCACTTACTTCTGTAGTGGTACAGTGCTTAGGGTGACGTGCCCACCACACAGTGAGATCTGGGTTTGATTCCCAGCTATGGTATGATCTGGTGTTTGACATTTTTGTAAGATCTGACAAGATTAGCTGCATGCTTGTTTCTGGTGTGATTCACACTACTGCAGCCAAATAGATCAGCAGGGCTGCCAGGCAACTGGTATAGCTTAAAAGGAAATCAATATGGCAGCCTCCATATACCTCTCACTACAGTTCTCCTTTAAGCAACCTAATGGTTCTATTGCGTTGAGCATCAATGTTAAATTTTAGGCAAGCTTCACTTACTACTGTAGTGGTACAGTGCTTAGGGTGACGTGTCCACCACACAGTGAGATCTGGGTTTGATTCCCGGCTATGGTATGATGTATTCTGGTTTTTAAACTAGTATAATTCCCTGGCAGAAGAGACCCTCCTCCCTCTGGTAGGAGGGAGGCCAATTAAAATCTCCCTAGCAGAGTGTGTAGCAGCTGTCCCATAACTAATTAGTGTAGGCAGACAACTGAGTCAAATGGTATAAAAGGACCTAGCTTGAAGGGAGGGTGGGGTCTTAAGCAGTGTGTTTCACAATAACATGTCTGCTGACAGTAAAATGGAGGCGAAAAATTTTGCTCAATACAGCTTTATGGGGCGAATCGAACTTCCGCAAAAGTTCGCCTGATGCAGGCGAACGCGAACCCCCAAAGTTCGCCTGGAACCGTTCGCCGGCGAACCGTTCGGCCCATCTCTACCGGAGATACGCTGCTAGAATATACAGGCGCCGGAGAGGGGAGAGCGGCCGCTGCTATGCTAATAACAGCGGCGGCACGGGCGGGAGGGGGAGAAGAGGACGGCACACCAGGCAACGTTCCGCGGCACACTAGGAACACTGGTTGAAAAACACTGCCTTACAGTACAGTCAGCGTATGGGTAATACAGCCAGTCTGTAAATAAATAGCACATATTGTTCCCTCCTGTAGCAGATAATACAGGTGTTTCCAGCAGGAATAAAGCTGATAAAACCTTACAGACAGATATGTCAGACAGAGCACTTCTGCTGTGATCTCTTCTCTTCCCTCTGAGTGAACTGTGCAGCTTTGCTCTTGTGTGGCTAGCACCAGCAAGAAGATGGATGCTGTCACATCACAGCCAATGACTACCGGTAATTCTTCCCTTCTTGACCCATTTTATTTTCAGGCAGAGGGAAACTACTGCCATAAATCTTGGAGGCCTTTCCACTTGAGGACCCACCCTTTACCCCCCCTTAAGGACCAGCGCTAGTTTGATTGATCTGTGCTGGGTGGGCTCTGCAGCCCCCAGCACAGATCAGGGTGCAGGCAGGGAGATCAGATTGCCCCCCTTTTTTCCCCCCTATGGGGATGATGTGCTGGGGGGGTCTGATCTCTGCTGCCTGCGAGTGGCTGGCGGGGGGGGCACCTCAAAGCCCCCCTCCGCGGCGAAATGCTCCCCCTCCCTCTCCTACCTGGCCCCCTTTGGTAAGCCGGGCTGCACAGGACGCTATCCGTCCTGTGCAGCCAGTGACAGGCTGTCTCCTGTCACATGGCGGCGATCCCCGGCCGCTGATTGGCCGGGGATCGCCGATCTGCCTTACGGCGCTGCTGCGCAGCAGCGCCGTACAAATGTAAACAAAGCGGATTATTTCCGCTTGTGTTTACATCTAGCCTGCGAGCCGCCATCGGCGGCCCGCAGGCTATTCACGGAGCCCCCCGCCGTGATTTGACAGGAAGCAGCCGCTCGTACGAGCGGCTGCTTCCTGATTAATTAGGCTGCAGCTGGCGACGCAGTACTGCGTCGCTGGTCCTGCAGCTGCCACTTTGCCGACGCACGTTATGAGTGTGCGGTCGGCAAGTGGTTAAGCAAAAAATGCTTTTCCATTTCCAGACAATCAAACAGTATTATAAAGAAAATTAGCAACACCAAACCACTATCTTATAAAGTCAAACAGGTAAGAAATTATATTGTAATTGTTATGATATTTGTTATAATATAAACCTTAATTTATTTATGCAAACTAATATAATCCTATAAAACTTAGTTTATTAACCTTTCAGTGACACTGTGCATTGTGACTAGGGATGATCAAAGATATGCAAATTCATCTGCATTGATGCAAATTTAGGCACATGGTCTGAGTGCAGTCAGTTGCCTATAGACATTGCCTGATGAGTGCTAATGACTAAATAGAGTGCACCTGTGTGTAATCTAATGTCAGTACAAATACAGCTGCTCTGTGAGGGCCTCAGAGGTTGTCTAAGAGAATATTGGGAGCAACAACACCGTGAAGTCCAAAGAACACACAAGACAGAAGACAGGTCAGGGATCAAGTTATTGAGAAATTTAAAGCAGGCTTAGGCTACAAAAAGATTTCCAAAGCCTTGAACATCCCACGGAGCACTGTTCAAGCGATCATTCAGAAATGGAAGGAGTATGGCACAACTGTACACCTACCAAGACAAGGCCATCCACCTAAACTCATAGGCCGAACAAGGAGAGCGCTGATCAGAAATGCAGTCAAGAGGCCCATGGTGACTCTGGACGAGCTGCAGAGATCTACAGCTCAGGTGGGAGACTCTGTCCATAGGACAACTATTAGTCATGCACTGTACAAAGTTGGCCTTTATGGAAGAGTTGCAAGAAGAAAGGCATTGTTAACAGAAAGCATAAGAAGTCCCGTTTGCAGTTTGCCACAAGCCATGTGGGGGACACAGCAACCATGTGGAAGAAGGTGCTCTGGTCAGATGAGACCAAAATGGAACTTTTTGGCCAAAATGCAAAACGCTATGTGTGGCGGAAAACTAACACTGCACATCACTCTGAACACACCATCCCCACTGTCAAATACGATGGTGGCAGCTTCATGCTCGGGGGGTGCATCTCTTCAGCAGGGACAGGGAAGCTGGTCAGAGTTGATGGGAAGATGGATGGAGCCAAATACAGGGCAAACTTAGAAGAAAACCTCCTGGAGACTGCAAAAGACTTGAGACTGGGGTGGATGTTCACCTTCCAGCAGGACAATGACCCTAAACATAAAGCCAGGGCAACAATGGAATGGTTTAAAACAAAACATATCTATGTGTTAGAATGGCCCAGTCAAAGTCCAGATCTAAATCCAATCGAGAATCTGTGGCAAGATCTGAAAACTGCTGTTCACAAACACTGTCCATCTAATCTGACTGAGCTGGAGCTGTTTTGCAAAAAAGAATGGGCAAGGATTTCAGTCTCTAGATGTGCAAAGCTAGTAGAGACATACCCTAAAAGACTGGCAGCTGTAATTGCAGCAAAAGGTGGTTCTACAAAGTATTGACTCAGGGGGCCGAATAATTACGCACACCCCACTTTGTAGTTATTTATTTGTAAAAAATGTTTGGAATGATGTATGATTTTCGATCCACTTCTCACATGTACACCACTTTGTATTGGTCTTTCACGTGGAATTCCAATAAAATTGATGCATGTTTGTGGCAGTAATGTGACAAAATGTGGAAAACTTCAAGGGGGCTGAATACTTTTGCAACCCACTGTATATGTAAGGAACATAATTATGCAATGAATAAAAGTTCATCTCGGATCCACTTTAAGTTACCGCCTCTGTAGTTAAGTTACCTCCTCTGTAATTATTTTCACATGCAGTTAAGTAACAGCCTGCCTTTAACTTTAGAATACTGGAGTTATTTTAAGGATTGAAGAGTTAACTTAAGGTTTGCCTGAGGTAAAATGTTTCCTGAATACTACATGCCTTATCACCATAGTGATAACTCTAGATACGTTATAAAAGACAGGAGATTGAGGCCAATATTAAACTCATGTCTCTATTCCCAAATGTTTTATTTCTTAGCTGTACTACACATTTAATCAACCAATCACATGGCAGTTGCTTCAATGCAATTAGGGGTGTGGTCCTGGTCAAGACAATCTTCTAAACTCCAAACTAAATGTCAGAATGTGAAAGAAAGATGATTTAAGCAATTTTGAGCGTGGCATGGTTGTTGGTGCCAGACGAGCCGGTCTGAGTATATCACAATCTGCTCAGTTACTGGGATTTTCACGCACAACCATTTCTAGGGTTTACAAAGAATGGTGTGAAAATGGAAAAACATCCAGTATGCGGCAGTCCTGTGAGCAAAAAGGCCTTGTTGATGCTAGAGGTCAGAGGAAAATTGGCTGACTGATTCAAGCTGATAGAAGTGCAAGGTTGACTGAAATAACCAATCATTACAACCGAGGTATGCCGCAATGCATTTGTGAAGCCACAACACGCACAACCTTGAGGCGGATGGGCTACAACAGCAGAAGACCCCACCAGGTACCACTCATCTCCACTACAAATAGGAAAAAGAGGCTACAATTTGCACGAGCTCACCAAAATCGGACAGTTGAACACTGGAAAAATGTTGCCTGGTCTGATGAGTCTTGACAGAGTCAGAATTTGGCATAAACAGAATGAAAACATGGATCCATCATGCCTTGTTTATGGTGATGGTGGTATAATGGTGGTGGTGTAATGGTGTGGGGGACGTTTTCTTGGCACACTTTAGGCCCCTTAGTGCCAATTGGGCATTGTTTAAATGCCACGGGCTACCTGAGCATTGTTTCTGACTATGTCCATTCCTTCATGACCACCATGTACCCATCCTTTGATGGCTACTTCCAGCATTATAATGCACCATGTCACAAAGCTTGAATCATTTCTAATTGGTTTCTTGAACATGACAATGAGTTCACTGTACTAAAATGGCCCCCACAGTCACCATATCTCAACCAAATAGAGCATCTTTGGGATGTGATGGAACGGGAGCTTCGTGCCCTGCATGTGCATCCCACAAATCTCCATCAACTGCAAGATGCTATCCTATCAGTATGGGCCAACATTTCTAAAGAATGCTTTCAGCACCTTGTTGAATCAATGCCACGTAGAATTAAGGCAGTTCTGAAGGCGAAAGGGGGTCAAACACCGTATTAGTATGGTGTTCCTAATAATCCTTTAGGTGAGTGTATATACTCTATGCACAAATAATTATGCCTAACAATGTGTATTGCATACACCCCAATGTGAAGAGAAAAGAGCTTATAATATAGTATACAGAGAAACACACTGCAGCAACTGCCTTTTGAATATGCATTTGTTTATTAAATTTTTATTGTCAATTACCGTAGTAAGGTGCAGATCAATGGCCCAATTTTAAATGAAAAATCTTATTTTCCATCAGATTATTCAGATCAAGTTGCATAAAAACAGAGAAGCTGGCGATCCTGGACGATTGATATGGCAGATTTTTTCAAAGAAATGATCACACATGCTTTTGATGTTGGGAATCATTTAAATTCTTTAATGTTGTGGATTGCTAAAATATGATATTTTCTTACAATCTAAATGATCTTATCCAAAATATGATTCTTCACTTAAAATCTCACTGTCAATGAGCACCTTTAGTGTTGGATTATGATACATGCAGGCTAGCAAAACCGCTAGCACGGCTGTCAAGCTAGCAAAACCGCTAGCACGGCTGTCAGGCTAGCAAAACCGCTAGAACGCCTGTTTAGTTGCCCTGCAGAGTGCCCTGAATGCCAGGTCCCTCTGGGAAGGAAAACAATGACTGTTCTTTTCAGGTATAGTATTACTGGTACTGTGTGTAAGGTTGGCCCCACATCATTTTACTTGCCGAACCTTGCTGTTGTCTGACAAGACAAATAACATTTATATCACGCTGAGCTACAGCCCCTACGACGCACTCTTGCCCAAGGTCTCCTACTAAATAGGTGCTGGCTTACTGAACAGTAAGAGCCAAGATTCAAGCCCTGGTCTTCTGCATCAGAGGCAGAGCCCTTAACCGGTACACTATCCAACCACACCTACACAGTACGTGTAGGTTGAATATTTCAGCTGCAAAGTGCATCCGTAGAACTGTAATTTACGTTTTAGGTTTCTAGTGCCTACATGTCCCCTAGGCTGTCAGTGAGAATATAAACTGTGACAATCACTTTTAAAGTGAAACTGTCAGCCACAAAATCAAATTCCATTTACCTACTGCTGTGTCTTTATTATACAGCCTGCAACCTAACTCTGCATTGCAAACAGTCTAATTTAATCCTAAATGTGTCTGCTGTAATAAATATTATCTCAGTCAGCCCGGCTCTATTTGGTACATTACCAACGAGAAGGAAGCTTGTTATCTCCACTCCCACACTCCTGCTCCTCACAGATTGGCTGAGGGCAGTTCAGTGAGTTGCTGAAATCTGATGTATGCTGTGCTCACGTGTTTACAAAGCAAGATAGATATGACTGGGCAGTTTCTAGGGGAAAAAATAAGGGAGGAAATTACATCAGGATTGGCTACTGACAGAAAAAGCAAAAATGGAAAATGCCATGAACAGTTTTCTCTTAATTTACTATATAAAATCAAAACGTGAACATCACAATACATATGCAAGTAGAAAAAGTATTTATCTACTTCTATATGTTTTTTCCCTGTGATAATAGGGCTGTCCCTGCAGCTTTAAGGCCTATTTAATAGCAGAAAAAAATAAACAATGCGATCTAGTTTAGCACTAGGCCATAACGCTTAACATCCCCAGCACTGTTTACTGTAGGAAGTGGATGCTATAATCTTTGCTGCAACTGCATCCGTCACTTTCAGAACTACACCAAGTATTGTGCCCAATAGTGGGGTAAAAACATAATTGTGTGGTCAATAAATAAATTAGGCCAAGAGTAGTGTGTCAAAGCACCAGTGTCTTCATTTGTGTATTGTGAATCTTTGCTGTGATTCCCATACTTTTCTACAAGATCTACAATATACACTCAATGGTGCTCTTCAAAGTATCTCCCAACTGTCTGGTGTACCTGTACTGTAGCCCAGTCTCAGCACGCTTAAATCTCTCCCTGCTTCCTAGTCTTCCCCCCACCAATGTGTTCCAGCAGGGCCGGCCTTAGGTTTCCCAGCGCCCTGAGCGAAACCTGATTTTGGTGCCCCTCCTTCATCCTCCTCACGTGTGCACGCACACACGCACACACACAGGCCCATATGCAATTCACCTTTTCTCCTGAGTTACCCCCTAGGACAGTGGTTCCCAACCTTTTTGAAGTTCTGACACATCATGCCAAATGCTCAGATCTCCCTGACACATCACATATGTATAATAGAAAAATACTAATAACCACAAAATGGATGAAAAGAGTGCATTATCCTGAATACATTTAAAAATAAAGTCTAGAACATTTCAGGAATATTAATTTAAACAATCAGTGGGACAGTTAGGTTCCCCCCTCCCCCCCCCAATTGGAATGACAGCACAGCGCCGACCATTTGCACCATGCGTTATAGCCGCAGTGCGCCCCCCACCCCCAATAAAATGCCCTCAGACTACTGTAAGTATAGGTAGGTAGACAGGTATGGGTGCCCCCAGTATAGGATCTCATGTGCAGGTGCCCTCAATATAGGTAGCCAAGCATAGGTGCCCCCAGTATAGGAAGTCAGGTGTAGGTGCCCTCAGTATAGGTAGCCAGCTATAGGCGCCCCCTTGGAAGCCGGCGCCCTGAGCGACCGCTCCAGTCGCTCAGGTCAAAGGCCGGCTATGTGTTACAGCTTTCTTGGCCATTCCGTAGTGAGTCCTCCAGTTTGTGGTGTGTAATAGCTATAGAAAGACTCTGAGACCACCTGTGACAGCTGAGGGGGGGTTGCTGTATTGTGACACCGGTTAGTCAGGATCACCTGCAAAGAGGGGCTGTGCAGAACACAGACTAGAAACACTTGCATTTCTCCCACTCCAGAGCTCCAGTCATAGGAACTAGTGCAGTGAAATTTATTCTGCTGATTTGACAAGCAATAAAAAATTATCCTGGAGATAACAAGTCATAGGTCAGTGTTGAACTAGTCAGTACTTGCCTTTTATTTATTTTTTAGCCTTTAGAGAGGCTGTAAACTTGTAGGGAAATCGCCTGTTACTGTGAACAGTAAGAAGGAAGTCAATGAACGGTTTCCGTCGTACAGATGGCACACGGTGTAAGGTGCGTCAAAGCTGACAGCACCAGACAGTGCAATGTAAAGAGGAGCTGGCTTCTTCAGTTGCAGGGCCATAGAGAAGGAGAGAAAGAGAGAGAGAGATGTGTGGTGTGTGTTTGCTGGGGAGGGGGGGGGGGGGGGGGGGGGGAAGCCTGGCCTCTGCTGATATACATTCCAGTATGCATTTTGGTAGGCAGCTCAAACACGTCAGGATCCCAGATAAAGGAAAAATGACCAAATAGCAGCAAGTTAACAAATTGTGCTGCTAATAGTTGCTAATGATATATACCGAGTTCATTTCTTGGGTTCTGGCCCCTTTAAGCAGCTAAAAAACCTAAATTATTTATGCACAGTGATTTGATGGTTTCTAAGACTGCACACACACATAGTCCAGAGTTCTCTAAGCAGTATCTTATACGGCCTTATTCCCAGGTAACCTTATTTTGCTGTATTAATGGTATTATAAAGGAAGCACAGAACTGCATAAATTACATAAGAGGTTTATTTTAAAAGCATCACACTGCAAATAATCATTAAGCAATTCCTATTGTCACTGTGGAGAAAGCTCTAAAGTGCTTAAGTGCAGTGTTGTGAACAGAGTGCTTCATAATTAAATGTCATTCTTCTCTTGCATAGCATTCAAGCCTGAAACAATAATAGTAGGTCACTATCAAGTCTGAGCTCTGTAAAAATAGCCTTAATAAAAAATATTGTACTTATTACTAACATCTAAAGATGATTCTTATTGTTAAGATTATTAAGAGAACCTGAGGTAGGGCAAAATTAAAAATGTATACATACCTGGGGCTTCCTCCAGCCCCCTCCTGCCTGATTACTCCCTCGCCACTGTCCTCCACTGCCTGCAGCCTCCGCAAATTGCCCCGGAAAGTCTTCCAGTACAGGGAACACTGTTCATGTGCGGCCCGGCCATGCATGTCCCCATTGTTGGGAGCGTTCTACACCTGCGCAGTATTCGCTCAGCCATGGTAGCGTGCACACCCGGACTGCGCCTCCTCCTCTGATGAAGGCCTGCAGCCGAAACCTATGTCGGGAGTCCTGATGTGCAATAAACAAGTTGTTTTCCAGTGAGTATTTCTATTTTGCACAGCGGACAACACAGCGCGCAGTCTGCACTATTGTGTCCCTCTTCGCCTATTGTAGAGTGCCGGTGGAATGCGGTGGAACATGGAAGTAGCCAGGAGAGACGCCGGAATAGACCCTACACAGAGGGGAGGCCGTCTGGCGGAGACTTTGCCGAGACCACCGCAGAGAGGAACATTTGTGCACGATTGGAGGGAGTACACTGGAGGAGAGTATCCTCAGATTGCTGAATAAGGGTGACCATTGCAAGCTCAGCATACACCTGTAGCTGTAATACTGTATGTGCAAAGTTACCTTTTTGCTGGAGCTGAACTGCTGATGAATTACTGACATTTGCTGGCTAGATAACAGAGTGCTGTCCCTAGATTGAACTTAGTGTCTGAACTGTTTGCTGGCAAATGTTTAAACATCAGAACGTTTTCTATGAATATTTATAGGTGCCATTCCCAATTTTACTATATTGACTGGACTGCGCCTACGCCAACTGGCCCTGACTGGATGACTTAATGGGGCCAGTTGCAGAGGCTGCAGGCAGTGGAGGAAGGTGGCGAGAGTCTGATCAGGCCGGAGAAGGCTGGAGGAAGCCCCAGGTATGTATACATTTTTTATTTTGCCCCATCCCAGGTACGCTTTAAGCATTTATATAAAGCCAACACATTTCACAGAGCTTTACAGAGAACCTCCAACAAGTAACACCACTAACTGGTCCTCAGCAGAGCTCACAATGTCATTTTTTATTACAGGCCAATTTTGGAGGAGGCCACATGATCTACCAATTATATTTGTGGGTTATGGGAGGACACTGAAACCAATGGAGGAAACAAACGCAAACATTGGGAGAATGTAAAAACTCTATGCAGACAGCCCTGACCAGGATTTGGACCTGGAACTCCTAGCCCTCTACTCATCTTCTACTGATCTGTCACGACTTTACTGTGCTGTATTCATAATGTTTTATACTCTTCACTCATCATTGCACATTTACTTTCCATGCATAAGTGTATTGCCTTCTGAAGCTCACCTAGGTGTATGTCAGTAATCTCTTTATCCATTATTTATTGAACTAGCCATCTAGAGAGTATTTAGAACACTGTCAGTGACAATGACCGCTTCAGTCAGCCATCAAAATTCACTGAGGTATGAATATTCAGGTACATGCACTGCGCTTTGGGACGTTCATGTATAATGGCACAAATAAGGAAAAGCTATGTGTATTGAAATAAAGGCAGGGTGCAGATGATGAGCATTATAATCATTATAGGGCAAATTTTGTTTAACAATGTTTAATTCCAAAGACGGGTTTCCGTGCAGATGGCACACGGTGTAAGGTGCGTAAAAGCTGACACAGCAAAGAGGAGCTAGCTTCTTCAGTTGCAGGGCCATAGAGAAGGAGAGAAAGAGAGATAGATATGTGTGGTGTGTGTTTGTTGGGGGGGGGGCCTGGCCTGGCCTCTGTTGATGAAATTCCAGTATGCATTTTGGTAGGCAGCTTAAAGGGACTCCGAGCAGTGCAGAAACTATGGAAAGATGCATATCATTTTAAAGCTCTCTTTCTCCTCTTTCCAATGATATATAAACCACCGCCCTACGCCTTTTAGTTTTCGCTATTTTTGCGATTGAAATTGCCACGGCCGCGATTTCAATCGCGAAAATAGAGAACACTAAAAGGCGTATGGCGACGATTTAGGTGTCGCAAGAAAGAGGAGAAAGAGAGCTTTAAAATGATATCCATTTTTCCATAGTTACTTGTATTACACAGGACTACACTTTCCCCAGTGTCAGCAGCTCCATTCAGCAGAACGAAGCTGCTGACTTTAGGAAAAAGTCGCCCTGTGTAATACAAGTAACTATGGAAAGATGGATATCATTTTAAAGCTCTCTTTCTCCTCTTTCTTGCGACACCTAAATCGTCGCCATACGCCTTTTAGTTTTCTCTATTTTCGCAATTGAAATCGCGGCCGCGGCAATTTCAATCGCGAAAATAGCGAAAACTAAAAGGCGTAGGGCGGCGGTTTATATATCATTGGAAAGAGGAGAAAGAGAGCTTTAAAATGATATGCATATTTCCATAGTTTCTGCACTGCTCGGAGTCCCTTTAAACACATCAGGATCCCAGGTAAAGGAAAAATGACCAAATATCAGTAAGTTAACAAATTGTGCTGCTAAATGTTGCTAATGAGATATACCAAGTTCATTTCTTGCGTTTCATAGGGCAAATTTTGTTTAACAATGTTTAATTCCAAAGTCTTACTTCCACCGTTATCTCACAAAAATACAGAACTTTTTACCATTTACTGTCTCATCCTCGCCAACATCACTTGAAAAATCTGTAGCCTAAATAAAAAAAACAAACAAACAAAAAAAAAAACGATACTTACCTAAGGAGAGGGAAGGCTCTGGGTCCTATAGAGCAGTGTTCCCCAACCCTGCCTTCGAGGCCCACCAACAACAGTTAGTGTTTTGTGGAAATCCACAGAGGTAGTTAAGCAGCTAGGCTAGGGTCAGTACCTATTCAGTAAGGAGTTAAAGGCAAGACTCCCTAACACTGCAGGGTGGCCTCTTGAGTGCATCCCAGTGGCTGCAGCTCTTGAGCGATTTGAGTCCGACAGGAGAAAAATACTTTACAAATGTTTGGATTATTATTATTACTCCACCTATGATTGTTTGTGGTTTCCTACAAAGCATGTACTGTTGGTGGGGTTAGAGGATAGTGTTGGGGAACTCTGCTATAGATCCTTCCCGTTCCTCTACTCATCTTCTTTTTCCCCTGCATGCTCCTCCGTTTCAATCTCCCATCACGGGAGGCTTCAGCAGTCTTCAGGAGCCCGAGTGCTCCTGAAGATGGGTGGCTCCATATTGCGCACACGTGAATGCACAAGACCGCGTGCTCACATATATGCAGTACAAAGTGGCCTGTCTTTGGGAGCCCGAGTGCTTCCGAAGACTTCTGAAGTCCACCCACAATGAAAGAGAGTAGTCTCTGACCGATTGGTTGGAGACTGCCAACAGGGGAGCCAGCGCAGGAACGGCAGGACGAGGAGAGGAACAGGAAGGCTCTATAGGATCAAAAGCCTTCGCCCCTCTCCTTAGGTGAGTATCTGTGTTGCTTCTTTTTTCATTTAGGCAGAGTGTCAGTACCATAATCACTCCAGAACTGACACCTGAACAGATCATTGTGATAGAAGTGTGTACATAGATTTTAATTTACGCTTTGTAAGAGTTCTAAATTCTACTGATCACCATTTGTCAATTCAAATAAATAGAAGCTGTAGAGCGCTGTACCGTGTTAGCCATCAGTAAAAGCAAGAAGTTTTGAATGTGGGTGATACCATTTATTATCGAACTTAGAGGTAAATAAAAAGCAATATTTTTTGCTAATAAGCCTGAGGCCGGGTTCACACTGCAGATTGGCGGTGCAGTGGCCGCACTGCCAACAGGTCTTCAGGGAATACCACGTTAGTAAGCGGTAATCCCCGTCTGGCATCCGGCCAAGCAGGAAGTGACACTCACTTCCTGTTCTGCAATCGATGACGTGCACGGAAGCGCATTTCTAAAATATGCTTCCATGCATGCGGCAGGTTTTTTTAAATGTACTAGCGTTACCATAGACTTACTGACTTCCAGCCCAACGCAGTTTGCAGCAGAAGCCGCGCAATAACGTTTTCGCGATGTGGTCCTTCAAATAATTTATCCTTTTTATAACTTGAGAGAATTGCTTCGTGTGATGTAAATGCAATTAATAAGTAAAAAGCAAAGTTGCTTATATTGCAGCTTTTATCCAATTAGCCCCGCCCAAATTGTTAGATGCACTTTTAGAGCATACCTATAATAGCGCTGTAATTAAAAATAGGCGCAAAACAAAGGTAATATATTATTGGTAATTATAAGAATATGCTATTATCCACCTGAGTAGTAAAATATTGTTAAAAGTGTTGACATTCAATGTCCTAACCTAACCCTAAACAAACATGGCCGCCTATAGTGGCGCTTAAATTTAACGGCGCACATTGCACCCAAATATACGTGACCCACTTACAGATCCTAACAGATACCAAGAACTGTTCTGCCATTTAATAACTAATGATGTTCTGAAATAAACATGAATTCTGGGATTGTGTGTTGAGTGTATAGGCATGTACAACTGTTAGATATTCGTGTGCATAGCTCTACACTACAGCTGACGACTGTTCAGTGCTCTGATGAAACTCACACTCACACAACCCATTCTACTTCGTATATAATAGCTTACGCCCCTCTTAACCATTTCACTACTGAGAGGTTTTTTCACTTCTGTATCAGAGCAATTGTCACCTTTCAGAGTTTCTTCCGTTAATTCAACAATAACTTTATTACTGCTTTTCACAACAAAACGATCTATAGCTGGTTTTGGTTTTTTTTCGACTCCAATTAAGCTTTCTTTGGGTGGTACATTTTGCTAAGAATTATTTTAAATATATTTTAAAGAGACTCTGAAGCCTCCAAAAAAACCTGTTTTTACTTTCCAGTCTTTAGCATTAATGCCATAGATGAAACACTGCATTCCCGCGGTTAAAAGCTCAATTAATACCCCCAAAATCCTGGGGCAAAAATCCACGACTTTCCAAGTCGAGGATTTTGCTGCCTGGGGGAGGCAGAGTTTTGCGCTGTTGCTCTGCCTCCATTCACCCCAATCTGCGCTGATTGCCGCCTCTCCCCGTAGTTTGATGTGAGTAGAGGCAGAGCTATTGCACAAAAAGCTCCGCCTCTTCCAGGAAGGAGCCCCGAAATTTGCACTGGGGATTTCGGGGGTATTAATCGAGCTTTCAGCCACGGGGATGCAGCGTTTCATCTATGGAATTAATGCTGAAGAGGACTGTGAAGTAAAATCATGTATATTTGGAGGCTTCAAGCTCTCTTTAATGGGAAAAATAAGAAAACATTTGAAAAAATTCATTATTTCTCAGTTTTCGGCTATTCAAGTTTTAAAATAATACATACTGCCGTAATTAAAACCCACACATTTTATTTGCCCATTTGTCTCAGTTATTGCAACGTTTAAAACATTTCCCTAGTACAATTTATGGCGCCAATATTTTATTTAGAAATTACTTTTGCATCCATCACCAATTACAAGCCCATATTTTCAAAAATAACAGTAATATACCCTCTTAACATACATATTTAATAAGTTCAGTCCCTAAGGTATCAATTTATGTATATATATTTTTTTTTAATGCTAAGGTTTTATTTGGGTAACTATGGGAGAGTGTAGGAGGTAAGGTGTTAATTTTAAATGTATGTATATGTCTTTTTATTAGAAGAAATGTATGTAGGTGTAAAGTTACCAATTGGCCACAAGATGTTCTGTACGATGTTAATACGCTAAGAGGAAGTAATGCGAGGAAGTTACTTTCATTATCACAGTGACCACAGGCATCTCATTGATGTCGGCGATCATTGACACAGAGACTTAGATCAACGAATAGGAAATTTCTCATCCACTGATCTCCCCACTAACGGGTGGTGACAAGAACACACGCAAGAGCAAGTGCGTGTGGCGGCCATTTGCAGCAATAGACGAATATCTACGTCCCTGGGCAGGAACTGAAGTCCTGCAGGACGTAGAAATACCGTCTTAAACCACATAAGTGGTTAAACAAAATCTAGAATGATTGCATATTTCAATATACAGTAGTTAAAGTGTAAATGCATAACCCTTACCTATTAGTTTTGTTACTCAATGCCTAATCGATAAACTAAACTGATGCTCACCTTTCATTCCCTTTGATCAATTTACCAGCCAATAAGTTAAGTACCACCATTTCAGCTCCATGACAGCTAACTCCAATCTTCCACTCATTGACCTATAACTAAATGGCGTACACAAAATGATGGCATAGAGCAGGGATGTCAAACCGGTCCTACGAGGGCCGAGGTCCTCACACATTTTTGACACAGCTCAAATTAACTGATGGGACTGAATCAGGAAAGGTGTGGTCCATCAGGTAGAACACATTCCTTTCTTTCTCAGTCCATCCTAAACACTGGCATGGATCTGGCACCTCCATTATTATTATTATTATTTATTGTATTTATAAAGCGCCAACATATTACGCAGCGCTGCACAATAGATAAATGGGTTAACATACAGGTAGAACATACGGAAACTCACAACAAAACAAGATCATGCAAATGATTTGATAACAATACAGTGTCATAGGTCAAGATAGAGACTGTTCGAGTCTACAAGAAGGGTGGTTGTGAGTAAGATTGCATAATCAAGATGGATACATTAGGGAGGATGGCCCTGCCAGAGGCTTACAATCTAAAGGGTGGGGTGGAGACAATAGGTGCGTCTTTTGAGAGGGGGTCTAACAGAACATATTATGATACTGGTGTAGGGGGGTATGCGAGCGTGAAGAGGTGAGTCTTGAGAGCTTGTTTGAAGGTATTAAAGGTGGGGGCGAGTCTGACGGCTGGTGGGAGAGAGTTCCAGAGAGTAGGGGCAGCCCTGGTGAAGTCCTGCAATCGTGCGTGTGACTGAGTTATGCGTGGTGCGACTAGGCGCAGGTCATTGGAGGATCGGAGTTCAACAAGTGGCATAGAGTGATGCCGGTAATAACATTTTGTTACTGTCATTATTTAACGTTTTAGGGCATTTCTAAAATGTTAAATAACATTAGTATCAAGATCCCAGCTATCGCTTCCACTTCCCAGTTAGTTTGCAGGTGTCCTGCAGTCAGCCAATCACCATGCAGGGACTGAAGCCACATGGAGATTGGCTGGCTGCAGGACATCTGAAAATTAACTTGGAAGTGAAGGAGATGCGATCGCAGGGAGCAGGAATTGTATAATAAAGCTTTTGCCTACTATCACACTAAACCCTTCCTCTACCTATGCCTAACCCTCATGCTGGGTACACACGTTGCGATTTCCCGCTCGATCCGCGGGATCGATCATTTCCGACATGTTCGATCGGGTTTCGATCGATACAGCCGCCGATTTTGCATGTTAAGTATGCAAAATGGACGGCTGTACCGATCAAAACATGTCAGAAATAATTGATCCCGCGGATCAAGCGGGAAATCGCAACGTATGTACCCAGCATCAGATCCCACCGGGTGCCTTAATCACTCCACCCCTGCTGCCTAAATTTAGCTACCCCCTGCCTAACCTTAACTCCCCTCCCCAACCTTAGATCTCTAAATAACCCCCTGCTGCCATGGGTGGCACAAGTTAAAGCCGTGATTGGCATCAAGGAATTTAAATTATGTCACTAATGCCTGCTATTTATTGGGCGCCATCATTTCAGTTCCCTGCCACTAATCACGGCTTTTACTATTGCCGGCTATGGTAGCTCCATTTTTACCGTTGCTCCTGTGCCATTTTTACCTGCTTCCAACCAAATGTACAGGCATTTATTATTAATATTATTATTATTATTATTAAGTATTTATATAGCGCCGACATCTTCCGCAGCACTTTTACACAGAATATAGTCTTGTTACTAACTGTCCCCTCACAGGAGCTCACAATCTATTCATTACTATAGTCATATGTCCATCATACTCTAGGGCAAATTTTTAGGAAAGCCAATTAACTTATCTGTATGTTTTTGAGTTGTGGGAGGAAACCAGAGTGCCCGGAGGAAACCCACAAGGACAGGGGTAGAACATACAGACTCCTTGCAGATAGTGCCCTGGCAGGGATTTGACCAGGGACCCAGTGCTGCAAGGCGAAAGTGCTATCTGCTATGCCACCATGCTGCATTTCAACCATATACTGTAGTAGGAGAACACTGGTGCCCAAACCACTGCTCATGAGCCAGTATTGTAATGCTGCTGCTAAGTGAGTATCGGCACTGAATCCCCCTATTCCAAACCATTCTGCTTTGCATCACAACACCTGCGTTCTCCTTGTGAGTGCAATGCTGAATAAAGGGCCTCACTCCAATGCAGTTAACAGTAGGTGGAAGGGAACACATGCTGGTGCCTGCAAGCTCAAGTGATAAACATGGAGAGCATCAGCTTAATGTGATCTATACTATAATGTAAATAAACAAGCAGTTGTAAGTAAGCAGTTACAGTGAGATGCTAATGTGAAATCTGTACAATATAAAAACTATCCTTTAAAGCACACCAGAACTAAAAACGAAAATATACAAGGTGACCATAACTAGGGCTTCTTCAGTTCCGCCATAAACTCTACGGTCTTTCAGTTTTGCCATCCTCCCCTATGTCTTCGAGGCTTTGCCTCTATCTCAATGTTGAATCACGCATGCTCTGTCCACTCCACATGCCCGCTTTGTGCGCACTCCCCCGTGGCTGTGTGCAGGAGCCTCGGCAGGGAGCATCCTGGGCATTTTTATGTTTTTTGTGATCTACTGTATTCCATGTGCTGTTGCTTTAAATCTCTCTAATTAAGCAGGTGCCCGCCCTTAGGGGTGTGTTTGAAGACACAATTTGTGATTTATATGTGAGTTTTCACTCAGTGTGTGTAACACTTCATAAAAGCCGCTGGCCTAAACGTTGTGTGTTTTTTCTAATACTATGGTACAATAAACCAGCATTTTTGCACAAATCCAGGTGGAGACCCAGTCGTTTTGTCTTTGCTGCTGTGAATGTTACACACCTAAGAGGGATCCAGGTGTGGACTGGTTGACTCCCTGGTATATCTATTACTTTGCGGTAGAGCTGAGGGATCACTTTTCTTGCTGTAGCATCCTGGGCATTCCCAGTAACAAAGTTTCTGAACCGCGCATGTCCAGAATGCTCGGGGCTGCTGTGTGGGATTGAAGAGGGTGAGTGGAGAGGACAGAGCATGGTCCCTTGGTCCAACTGGGTTCAGTCAGAGCTTTGAACAGGGTCATAAATCAAAGACTAAGGAGAGGCCAGCAAAGCTTAGAGGCAATGATTTGGAAGATTGTACACTAATAAATCTATGTTAATCGTAATCTATGGTGATTTTTGTGATGTCCAGATTTGCCTTATCGCCCGCAACTTTTCCATGTACTGAACTTAGATGTTTTTTCAAGGCTGACTTGTGCTTGAAATCCATGTCACAACAGTGACACTTGTAGGGCCGGTCCCCACTGTGAATGTTAAGATGGTCCTGTAAGGTGCTCTTGGCAGTGAACGTTTTCAGACACACAGAGCACTGGAATGGCCTGATACCCATATGGCCACGGATGTGTCTGTTCAAGTTCTTTTTCTGGGTAAACGTTTTTCCACACTGTAGGCACAAAAACAATTTGTGCATCTTTAAGTGGCGTAAGTAGTTCTCCAAATGCACAAAGCCACGGGGGCACTTAGGGCACTGATGTCTCCAAGAAGTGGCTCCTTCTGCTGGACCCTGAAATCCCTGCATCATGCCAGAAGATGTGCTGCCCCCTTCCTGATAATCTGGATATGGACCACCTGGCAGATCATTCATGCGGTTCTCCACAGTAGAGTTGATCATTGAGTGCTGTGTGTCTGAGAAGTACATATTTGACTTCGATGAACTGCAAGGCTGAAACTGATCATTGTCCATATTGTTTGCGTTCTCAGGCATGGAGCCCATCTGGAAAACGCAGATATCGCTTTCTTTGTAGTCCAGTTCCACAGCAGACGGATCATTATTTTCAGACACGGGGCTCTGTAATTCCGCTTCTTCATTTGCCTCTTTCTTAACCTGGTAGTCTAAATTTAACTGGCTGTCTTCTGACAATTCTATGATTTCACAGTCCTGGTCTTGACTGCTAGCGGTACTAATCTGAGATTCACAAAGAGAATCATTTGCAGGCTTCAGCGTCTCAGTGTGGTCACTTGTGTCACTTTGCAAGTAGCGGGAGAGGGCTTCTGTGCATTTCTCCACAATGTGGACCATCTGCAGGTAGCTGGCAGCTGTTAGATACTTTAGTAGTTCTTTCCTTTTTACTTCCAAAACTCCAGTGTAACAAGAGAGCAGCAACTTGTGGCCCACTTCTGCATTTTGCAATATAGTAATGTGAACTTGCCTGGATTGGTTGAGCAGGAACTGATCTCTCATGAATGTGGAGCAGGCAGCAAACACCACTTTATGTCCGTGGAATTCCGCATCATTGATGTATATAGACACGTCACAGAACAGGTTTTGTTCTCTGAGAATGTTCATCTTGCGTAAGATCCCATCTCCTTGCTGTTCAAACCGGAAGTGAAGGACTTCAGAGTCAGACATAATGACAGCCCTAGAAGAATGCAGTTAATATATTGTTAGAGTAAGCATGTTTATAAACTTTATCGCTTGCAAAGTATATTCAATTTTCCTTAAAAGATTTCTGAGGTCAAAAATGAAATGTAGCTTTACTTACCCGGGGCTTCTTCCAGTCCCTAGAAGTCAATAGTGTCCTTCGCCGCATCTCCAGTCTTCTCCTGAGTCCAGCTGGCAGCCTCTTAAGCATCTTCTGCGCAAGCACACGGTCACGTGTGAACACGCCCACTTCATCAGGAGCATAGTGTGCAGGCGCAGTACACTCCAAGTGACGTAAGGACATTCTCATGCGGGGTGGGCGCACGCATGCGCAAAGGACGCTGACCCATTGGAGGTTGGCGATCCTTCCGAGGCTGCCAGCGGGACCCAGAAGAAGACCGGAGCTGGTGCGAGGGACACACATGACCTCTAGGGGCTGGAAAAAGCTCCACGTATTTAAAGCTATATTTAATCCCTCCCCCCCCAGAAATCCTTTAAAGGACCACTATTGCAAAACATTTAAAAATGTACATACATTTATAGTGCATTTTACACTGGTAGAGCTGTATATTTTAAAATTACCTTTTCACTAGAATGCTGTCACTGTGCAGTAGGTAGTAAAAAGCTGACAGATTTTAAAACTACAGACAGTCCCCTACTTATAAACAGATTCTGTCCTGGGAGTAAATTTGCAAATTATGTACCGTATATACTCGAGTATAAGCCGACTAGAGTATAGGCCAACCCCCTAACTTATACCTTAAAATACAGGAAAAAGGATTCTCCCAGGTATAAGCCGGGGGTAGGGAATGCCACAACTACCACAGCACTCAGAACCATGACCGGCCACAACCATACACGGGAAAGCAGCATAAACTCAGCTGATAGCAATACTCGGTTTACAAAATGAATGGTAAAAGTAAAACCATAAACTTACTTAGTAGCAGTAAACGGGTTAACTGTAAAGGTCATAACTACAGAAGCTTAAAAAAAAAAAGCAAATTAAGCAACTAACCACAGTGACTTGTCACCTCAGAACCACAGGATACATGCAGAAATTTTACTTCACACCACAAAAACATCCTCACGTCATCAGCACTGCAATTACAGTATGCCATACTCGACGTGAGTGACAGCCCAGTCCACCATATGCTGGCGGTATTATGGTGCAGCTGAATGTTTTTTGTGTCCCACCAATCCCCAGCACAGCATGAATGACATATGTGCCCTCGAGTGCCTCCTCGTACCCCGCTATATGTGGGGGAATATTGGTGCGGCTACCAGTATGTGACCACCCACCCAGAGTACCCTGCCTTATACATGCTGAATAATAATGCTGCTACAATATACCAGTATGTGAGTGGCTCCCCTACTTCCCTCTTCATCTCCCAGAGTCTTACCCCCACCAGCACGAGGTGTTGGTTCCGAGCCATTCACTCACCAGACCACACTGGGGTTGGGCACTCACATACTGGTAAATTGTAGCCACACCATTATTCAGCATCTATATGGCGGGGTCACAGGCAAGAGACTTGGGGGGAGCCACTAACATACCGGTGAATTGTAGCCGCACCATTAATCCCCAGCGTATGACGGGGGAGATGAGGAGGTACTTGGGGGACATGAGTATAAGTGACTCGAGTATAAGCCGAGACCCCCACTTTTGGCCCACTTATTTGGACCTAATATCTTAGCTAAAATTCAAGTATATATGGTACTTTCAGACAACTCTTGTTTTTAGATGTATAATATAAACAATGTTGTTCGTTGTTTTCAACGGGGCTGCCAGGAATGTGACCAAATTTAAGCTGTGTAGGAAGCTCAAGGAATGAGGGGAGGGGTTAAATTAGCAATTATGTTTCTGATGATTAACCAGACCAAACACACAACACTGGCTTCCTATTATAGTCCTCATCATTCCTACACAGAACTCCCTACTGTTACTGATTTCCAGCACACACTGATTACACCCACTTATCATTCACCTCCACAACCTCTCAAACAGGTGTCACACCAATTCAACTCACTCTCCTGCCGATCCAGCTTTCAGGGAGTCACCTGACTAGAGAGCTCAGGAAACTGCATGACAACATCGCTGAAGACACTAGAGAGAAGATACACACATATCTAAGGTGACAACTGGTCTCCAGTATTTTGTTTCTCAATTCAATCAGGACGTCCATGTTTTCAGAGACCGCAGTAGGGCTGTATGCTGTTTAGACTGCACACGCTGGAGCGGACACATCCTTCCTGCAGCTGTGCTTCTAGTGTTCATAGTACAACAGGCCGCCAGGGCACCAGTTAGTGACGTTATAAATAGCAAAATGACAGTGTCTCTACCGCTGTCCTACGTAAGAAAGCAGCGCCGCACTGCAAGAAAATGTGATGGGGAGCAAAGAGTGTCATTACATCCCACACCCCGCCCACCTCATTCTGCTAGTAGTCAAGCTGAGGTGGCCTAACGAAGCTCCTCCCTCTCCCAAAGTCTTAGCTGGAAACATGGCAAGAGTGCTCGGTGTGTTACTGTCTTTGGTGCTGGCTTTATCAGGCTGTACAGGTAATGCATGGATAATACCTCATTTCATTGAAAAATGCAAACTGCAATACATGCATTTACACTAAATGGCTAAATAAACGAAATGGCTGATATACAATGAGGATCTGGCAGTGATATAGCCAAGGAATGAATGGATGTCCGCAGTAAACTAGTATAGAGATACCTGGAACTGGTGAGCTCCTTCTGGTTAGTACGCTGAAAGGGGAACTGCTGAGCTCCATCTGGTTAGTACGCTGAAAGGGGAGATGATTGGGAATAGGCATAGCTCAGTGGTTAGCTGCTCTGGCTGTTGTCTGTTGTGTTGATCCTCGGGACCTGGTTCGAATCCCTCAACCTCCACTAAAGTTGTTCAGCATGGAAATTGGATTTATGGAGGGATTTGTTCTGTAATCCCCTCATAGTGTACCCCATGCTAAAGCAATTGCTGCTCCTAACCATTGGCAGGTTGCTTTCCGTGGGCCTGACCACTGAAGTGAGCTGTACAGTTGTATGTTTCTTTTAAAGTGAACCTATAATTGGAAAAAAACAAAACAGTTTAACTTACATGGGGCTTTTACCAGAGCCCTAAAGCTGCCCTGGGACAAACAGATCCTTCGGTCCCCTGCAGCGATTCAGCTTTGTTTCTGATGACTAAGCCAGTCGTTGGCCATTGTGTGGCCCCTCTCGTTTCCACTCTAATTTTGGGGATGGGAGCGTGAGCAAAGATGTGCTCAGTGGCCATCGACTGGCTCAGTCGCTGAAACTGAGCTGTGGCGGGGAACCAGAGGATTGTTGAGTACTGGTGCAGGCACAGGGCGACTGCAGGGGGCGGTAGAAGCACCAGGTAATTAACCCCCTTACGACTGTGTCACGTCGAGTGGTGTGAACGCGGCAGCTCCCCCAGGACTGCGTAACAGCAATTAGCATCAAGTTGATATGACAGGGCTCCACTCTGTCATCAGTCTGCCAGTGGCAATCGCCGATAGGGGACTGTTCTGTTAGACGTCGTCTATTTACACTGTACATCACTGCGATCTACGGCAGCGCTGTACTGGGGACAGCCGTGTCACTCGGCTGTCCCCTGCGGAGGCACAAGAGCGATTGGCTTTCCTAGACTGATGCCTATGACAGCCGATCACAGTGATTAACAGGCGCAGGGGAGGATGGGGAAAAAATAGCACATTTTATAAAAATAAATAAATAACCTTCAGCAGCGATCAGAGCCCAACAACAGAAAGCTCTGTTGGTAGGGAGAAAAGTGGGGGGATTCATTTGTGTGCACGGATGTGTGGCTCTGCAGCAAGCTATTAAAGCTGCAGAGCCCCAATTTGAAAAAAAAAAATGGCCTGGTCACATGACTTAAGTCTTGTTATACATTTATTTTCATATTAAAAAGTTCCCAAGCCAAAGCTTGGGTACAAAATTAGATCTGCGGTCTGCCGTTCTCCTGCAATCAGCCCCAGTAATTGGCTCAGTTGCATCAGTCTGGGTCTACTGCGCAGTAGCGCAGAAGACCCAGACTGGTCCCGACTGAGGCTATTACCAGGGCTGAACGGCAGACCACGGGAGGACAGCAAGGGACCTGCACGTGTTTATGCTGCAGGAGGAAGCAGCAGGTAAGTATTGGTGGTTCTTATAGTTTGACCTCTGGTACACTTAAACCCTTTGGGGACCGGGTGCCTAACCCCCCTTAAGGACCAGGCCATTTTACACGTGCATTTGGGGGGTCAGGCAGCCGGATCTCTAGTAGGGCTTAGCTGGGCATGGTGTCCCCAGTGTGGCCAGGTGTCCCCCATATTGCCAGCAGCCTTTACTCCCCGCTCAGGCGATGAGCAGCTCTAGCCCCCGCCCCTCTGGCCACCATACTCGCTCGCACTGCCGTTAAGTTCCAGGTCGCGGCTTGATGACGTCATCAAGCCAGGACCCAACACTTACGTTAGAGCGAGCAGAGATGCCGGCCAGAGCAGAGGTGAGCTATGATTGCCGGGGGAACGTCAGGAAGGTGAGTGGATCCTCTTCTTCCCCTCCTACCGCCACTCCTCTAATAGTGATCACTACGATCCACCGGCGATCGTAGTGATTATGTGATCAGGAGCCAATCACAATTGCTCCTGATCACTGAGGGGTGATGTTGGCTGTCATACGACACCTTAGTCTCCCTTCTTGCGTGCGCACAATTGCGTCGGGAGTGAAAATGGCACGTGGCGTAAATCCTATGCCGCATTAGGCTTAGACAGCCACATGTGCGGCGTAGGATTTACCATCAGCAGTCCCCAAAAGGTTAAGGTAAGTATCTGATTTTGATCCTGAGCTTTGGCTCGGGATCACTTTAAATACATCATGTGCATGCGTACCTCGCAGACCTTTCAGAGGGGGAAGCGAAACACTGGAAACAGCAAGGAACCTGATAGACTGCATAGGAGCTGGAAGAAGCCCCAGGTAAGTTAAACAGATCTTCTTTACCTTGTCTCAAAAAAAAAAAAAAAATAATAATTTGTGGCTACTAGTAGCAGGTGCCAGGGCCACCCCCAAAAAATATCAGATACAAATAGTGGGCACCATTGCCCCCCCCCCCCCAAAAAAAATACTGTATAAAAGCGGCTACATATAGGCGCTGGCAGGGAACAGTAGTGGGTTTTTTAATTGCATGCCTGGCTTGGTCAGGTTATTAGTGGATTTAGAGTTAGGACTAGATGGAAGGTGGATAGGGGTGGGTTAGTGTGAGAATCTGGGTACAGAGGGTTAGTAGAATCCTATACAATAAACCCCCTGTGTTCCTGTGTCCTCTCCTGTCCCTGTGTATGGCACGCGGGCAGCCTTTGGGACAGGAGGATGACAGGACCAGGGTGGCAGGTGTGCGCATGCGCTCTAACATGCGTTGACGGTCGGTAGGGGTTTGTGAGGGATGCCTAGAGCTCATTATTGTCAGGCTAAGTTCACAGTGGGACGTTAAAGTCGCGCGTTAAAACAGCATTTAACGCAGAATAACTCACTGCAATGAAAAATCAATGCCCTGTTCACAGTGCACACGTTGCGTTGGTGTCTAACGCTGCACGTTAAGTAAAAGTACTGCATGCAGTGCGTTATACACGTTATTAGCTGCGTTGGACTGTTTGCACATGCTCAGTAATGACTTGGAAGCATACTTTTCATTGCCTGTATTTTTTACTGTATCTGCTGTATGCGACGGTTGCCACTTTTGGGCGCGTTGCGTTGTAAGCTTGCGGTGCGACTTTAACGTGGCATCAAAACGCAACGTCCCACTGTGAATCTAGCCTCACGGGCTTAGGCCTACTAGTATCGGTATAATTAATAAGGCCTCGTACAATGCAACGCATCCGATCGCATGCCATCTGCGCTAGAGATCCCATTCATTGCAGTGAATGGGATCTGCGCTGCGATTCCTGAAAATGCATGCAGCACGCGATAGCGCATCACAATACAATGGGAACGGTAGAAAGGCTGTCTATGCCCTTCTACCGTTCTTGCGTGTCGCACACTATGCGCAATGCCAAAATGCGCACGGCAACGTGCATAGTCTGAGCGAGCCCTAACAGTACTAGCCTGTTTGTGCATGTACGTGGGTCACGTTGGGTGCTACTGAGTAGGGAAGGGCTGGGTGCTAATGGGTGGGGGGTGGTGGGAGATGATGCTGGGTGCTACAGAGGGGGGGAAGATCACGTGTGAATTTTATCATAGATGCTGTTTTGATGGGTTTTGTTTTTCTTCTCAGCTGACACTTGCACAGAGCCCTCAATTGTCCCATCCTACTACACTACCTCAGATGCAGTCATCTCCTCTGATGTGGTCTTCATTGTGGAGATCTCTTTGACTTGCTCTAATGGGGCACAGGTGAGTTCACTCATACCAGCTATTTTATGGAGTCTCATTAATGTCTTCCTCATATTATACTAAAAGCTACTACTCCGAATCATTAGTAGGTCTCTCATCATAGATAGTGACCACTGAAGTGGGTTCTGCATTCCTTTAAATGCCCATGTTTTACCTAACCTGAGACAAAGCTTCCCAAAGTAAGCACTCCTTGAAAAAACTGAATTGTGGCTTAAGTCAAATTTTCAGACAGAGGCCGGCTTGATGCAATGTTCCCTGCAATTGCCCTCCCATTACCTCCTCTTAAAGCGGACCTAAACTCAGAACTTCCTCTCTGCTCTAAAAGATAAGTAACAGTATAACTGTTACAGAAAAACACTTCTTTGATACAGCTTACAGAACTCCAGCAATCAATGGGCAGTGTGTCTACTTCCTGCTTTCATGGAAGCAGACAAAGGATTCACATACTGTGTTTACATATTAGCTGTGTCTACAGAGGACTGTTTGATCTCTCAGCTGAGTCAGCTCGGAAATGTAATTATACTTCAGTGATTTTAGTGATTACTTGATCATGAGGAGGAATTAGACAGGCTCTTCTCTCTAAACACGGTGCATTTCTCTCTGTTTTCCTTGTGTCCTGTGCAAGAGTTCAGGTGCACTTTAAGGGGAGTGAATGGGGCAGGGAAGAGGAGGGAATGGTGAGGTAATAGGAGGGGAACTTTGCCTCAAGCCTGCCTCTTCCTGTTTGAAAATTTAACAAAATTCACATTTTTTCCAAGGCGTGTTTGTGGGGATCAAAGAGGAACGGACAACACACAGATGTATGTGGACTGTGCTTAAAGGATACCCGAAGTGACATGTGACATGATGAGATAGACATGTGTGTGTACAGTGCCTAGCACACAAATAACTATGCTATGTTCCTTTTTTTTTCTTTCTCTGCCTGAAAGAGTTAAATATCAGGTATGTAAGTGGCTGACTCAGTCCTGACTCAGACAGGAAGTGACTACAGTGTGACCCTCACTGATAAGAAATTCCCCTTTTGTACCTCTTTCTTGCTCTCCGAAGCCATTTTCTGCCAGGAAAGTGTTTTATAGTTGGAATTTCTGATCAGTGAAAGTCACACTGTAGTCACTTCCTGACTGAGTCAGCCACTTGCATACCTGATATTTAACTATTTCAGGCAGAGAAATAAAAAAAGGAACACAGCATAGTTATTTGTGTGCTAGGCACTGTACATACACATGTCTATGTCACATGTCAGTTTGGGTATCCTTTAAATTAGGTAGCTTTGGATCGGGTCAGGTGTCCTTTAAACCTGTGGTGGTGCTTTGGGTGCTGAAGCACTACCTAAAATTCTCCAAGCACCTCCAAAGCACCACCCAGCGTGAATGGACTTTCGGCGTCTTTTCGGCGTCTAATAGACGCCGTGTCAGTTCACTGACAGCAGCAGCTCAGACACCGGCAGGGCTACGGTAAAATGGCGTCCGAAGCCCTGCTCTGGAGACTGAGTCTGCAGGGCTTTGGGCGCCATTTTCTTGTAGCCCTGCTCAGCGCAAGAGTTTCAGACAGTTGCCGGCTGCACTCTGCAGAGGATCGTGGGAGCTGTGCGCTGGACGGAGGCCTGGAGGAGGTCTGCAGTGCTGCAGGTGAGTAAATGTTTTTTTCTTATTTATATTAGCAGCAGGTATATGTTCTAGCCAGGTCTGCCACATGATTGCATGTATTTTCTGGTCCAATCTGCCAATACGATTGCATGTATGTTCTGGTTAAATCTTCCACATTGCACGTATTTTCTGGTCAAATCTTCCACATTATTGCACGTATTTTCAGGGCAAATCTGCTGACATGATTGCCTGTATTTTCTGGTCCAATCTGCTAGGCGATTGCTCGTATTTTCTGGTCAAATCTGCTACATGATTGCACGTATTTTCTGGTCAAACCTGCTACATGGTTGCACGTATTTTCTGGGCAAATCTGCCGACATGATTGCACGAATATTCTGGGCAAATCTGCCGACATGCTTGCACGTATTTTCTGGGCAAATCTGCCGACATGATTGCACCTAGGAGTGAAGGAGGTGAAGGGAGGATAGGGTGGAGAAGGAGCTGGATGGGAGGGGGTGGGAGGGGAGAATTGAAGGCTGGATATTTCCTGGCGAATGGAGACAATTTTGTTAGGAAAGTGGGGGGCTAAATCTGTGGCAGAGAGGGAGGAAATGGAGGGTGGGGGGTTGGGTTTAAGCAGAGAGTTGAAAGTGGCAAAGAGATGCCGGGGGTTGGAATCTTGTGCTCCGATGAGCATGGTGAAGTATTCCTGCTAATAGATCATTAGTAGCAAAGAAGAGTCTCATATTTTTGTAAGCTATATAGCTTTTTTTTTTTTCTTTATAACCTTGCATCATTCTCTAATATTTGCAGTTTACAAATTACACTGCATTTTAAATGATTAAGCAGAACTAATGACCCTTTGAACTTCCTGGCAGTATAAAACAAACAAACAGTGAGAGACAGGTTGAGATAAGTGCTTCAGAAAACAACACTGTAGCCGACCCACGTTGGGTTGGAGTGCTCAGAGATGCTCTCTTGCATAGATAACTGAAGTTTAACTCTTCCTGTACTGGAAACAAAATGAGACTCATATCTGTGCTGCTAATGTTCTATTTCTAGCTGTACTACACATACAAATATTTCTCATAAGTTTATTTTCACTTTAGGTTCCCTTTAATCTGTGCCTGCCATGTTGTCTATTCAGTGTTCCCCAACCCTGTCCTCAAGGTCCACCAACAGTGCATGTCTTGTGGAAATCCAGAGAGGTAGCTCATCAGCTCTACTGCAACACGAATTACCCCACCTGTGAATGTTTGTGGTTTTCTGCAAAACATGTACTGTAAGGGCTCTTTCACACCAGAGCCCACTTCTGGCGTTTTACCGCAAAGTCTATACTTTGCGTTAACCAAGGTAAAAGGAAAGTCCATAGACTTTCCTTTTACCTTTCAAACCCGACGCTGCGTTTCGATACGTTGCGGTACGACGCGTCCCGGCGCATTTTATCGTCGGGAATCGGCGCTTCCCCTTCGGGGTAATTAACTACCACCGCCGCTACTCAGCGTCGCACCGGAGTTTCCCGACGACACGCCGCAACGCGTGCAGGAGCCGTTCTCCTGCACGCTTTTGGTGTGTAACGAGCCTTAGGGCTCGTTTCCACTATCGCGAATCTGCATGCGTCCAACGCATGCAGATTCGCACATGTAATGCAAGTGAATGGACCTGTTTCCACTGTAGCGTTTGCGTGGTGCGTTTTTATGAGCGGCGAAAAAACGCACAAAAGAGCCAACGAATTCGCCTGCTAGTGGAATGCATGCGAATCGCCGCTAATGTATTTAATAGGGAAATCGCATGCGGTTTTTTTACGCGTTATTTTACGCGATTACGCATGCGATTCCGCATAGGAACCAATGTAAATTAACACAGGCAGTGACATGGTTAAAAACGCACATAGCCTAACCTATGCGAAATCGCATGCGTAATCGCGTAAAATAACGCGTAAAAAACGCACCTGCATGCGATTTCTTCTGCGGTGGAATCCAGGCGATTCCGCACCGCTACAGTGGAAACGAGCCCTAAGTCGGCCTTGAGGACAAGGTTGGGGAACTCGGGTCTATAGGATTTAGATAAAAAAAAAATAACCTTCAGAAGTTTAAATGATTTATTTGTAATCACCAGTGTGCTTCTATAAATCCTTAGGACAAAAGTTATTTTTCGTTAATACTGTTTACCTAGTACAAACATTACCACACAGAGATCTTTCTATAGCTACACAGCTTAAAGGGAACCTAAACTGAGAAGTATATGGATTTTTCCTTTTAAAATACCAGTTGCCTGACTCTCCTGCTGATCCTGTGTCTCTAATACTTTCAGCCACAGCCCCTCAACAAGCATGCAGATCAGGTGCTCTGACTAAAGTCAGACTGGATTAGCTGCATGCTTGTTTCAGGTGTGTAATTCAGCCACTACTGCAGCCAAAGAGATCAGCAGGACTGGTGCCCAGTGCAAGCGATACGTTATTTGTCCTCAGCCTCCACTTATCCTCCGCTGGCTCTGGGATTCATCTGTTCTCCATACATGCGCCACATGGTTGCCTAGTAACATGGCCGCGAGTGTGTGTAATGTCTGACATCACGCGCGCCCTTACTAGGCAACCATATGGGGTGTGTGTTTATGAAGAACTGAGTGCGCCCGATCCAGCGGAGGACAAGAGGAGACCACGGACAGGTAATGTATTTCTTGCAATGGGAACCAGGGGGAAGGGGAATTTAATATTAGGGAGGACAGTGTCAGGGGTTCTGCTGCGTTCATCACAATATTGCACGCCATTACTGCCACACGCCCGATCCAACAAGTCGGCCCTACATCTTGCAGCAGGTGCAATCCACAAATGCAACTAATTTCGGCCTGAAATTGGTCGCATTGTCGGTCAGGCATGTACTTGGCCGCACCAATTTTCATCTGGTTCGATTATAATAATCAAATTGGCTGGCTGATCAGCCCCCAAGTCGCCTGATGTATGGCTACCTTTACTCGGGGCTTCACAATAATGCAGTCATTTCTGAGGTCTATATGAAATGTATTGATAAATGAGTAGAAAACATACAGTGTTAACCATTTAAGGACGCTAATTGAAATCTATGCCCTGTTTTGATGCTGATGTGGCTGCCAGGGCGTACATTTCAACTCCACTCACTGATGCCGCGCATTCTCGCCACTCTTGTTGCTCCCGTTGATTGCGTAGCTATCTCCCTGCCGCAACTCACTCGCTCTGCCCTCTCTGTAACGGCAGAGCTCTGTCAGCAGGTCAGGAGCCGATTTCATTGGCTCCTGACCCTGTCTATCAACGTAAGCAGCTCCTATTGGCTTACATTGCTAGACACGGTCAGGAGCCAATGAAAGTGCCTCCTGTCCGGCTCACAGGAACTCTGCCGTCATAGACATGGCAGAGTGGGTGGTCTGTGGTTCCTGGCGGTTGCGGCGGGTATGTGCAGCGATTAGTCGGTATTCCGCTGCCTTTGGGCCTTAACTGGGCAGAGACCACTGGTACTGTGATTTGAGGGAATTAATGTTTGCTTTAACCACCCTGGCTTTCTATTAAGATCGCCAGGGCGGCTGCGGGAGGTTTTTTTTTTAATTAAAAAAAAAAGCTATTTCATGCAGCAAACTGAAAGTTGGCTGCATGAAAGCCCACTAGAGGGCACTCCGGATGCGTTCTTCTGATCGCCTCTGGCGGCCAGAAGTAACACGGAAGGCCGCAATGAGCGGCCTTCCGTGTTTCGCTTACCTCGTCGCCATGGCGACGAGCGGAGTGACGTCATGGACGTCAGCCGACGTCCTGACGTCAGCCGCCTCCGATCCAGCCCTTAGCGCTGGCCGGAACTATTTGTTCCGGCTGCGCAGGGCTCGGGCGGCTGGGGGGACCCTCTTTCGCCGCTGCTCGCGTCGGATCGCCGCAGAGCGGCGGCGATCAGGCAGCACACGCGGCTGGCAAAGTGCCAGCTGCATGTGCTGCTTTTTATTTGATCAAAATCGGCGGCACCCTCTGGCGGTAATGGACGAGCTGAGCTCGTCCATACCGCTAAGGTGGTTAAACCACAAAAAGCTCTTACAAATCTCTTTAATCCTGCAGGTAGGCTGTAACCATGCACCACATATGGTAATAACTTGTGATAATGATTGAAATGTCTCTTTGCAGAATGTTGCACTTTATGCAGATGTTAACGGGAAGCAGTTTCCTGTGACTAGAGGCCAAGACATTGGGAGATATCAGGTAAGGGCCAATGACTCTTGTCAGCCATATACACGGTATTTACAGTTAGGTCCATAAATATTTGGACAGAGACCTTCTAATTTTGGTTCTGTACATTGCCAGTATGAGTTTTAAATGAAACAACTCGAATGCTTCCGCCTGTGAAAACACTTGGCTAATGCATTTCAATGGGATGGTGCACACCAGCGGTTTGAGGTTTTTAGCAAACCGCAAACGTGGGTCTTGCAGCACTTTTGCGGTTTGCAGAAGCGTTTCTGCCTCAATGTAAAGTATAGGAAAAGCTCAAACCGCTCTGAAAAATGCTAGATCAGAGCGGTTTTCCAGGCGTTTTTGTAACAGTAGCTGTTCACTAACCGCTTTTACTGTAACAATATTTGTAATCTGCTACACAAAAAACGCTCCAAAAAATGCTAGGCATGTTTATAAAACCTCTTTAAGGGCTGGTGCACACCAAAACCCGCTAGCAGATCCGCAAAATGCTAGCAGATTTTGAAACACTTTTTCTTCTTTTTCTGTAGCGTTTCAGCTAGCGTTTTGCGGTTTTGTCTAGCGGTTTTGGTGTAGTAGATTTCCTGTATTGTTACAGTAAAGCTGTTACTGAACAGCTACTGTAACAAAAAACGCCTGCAAAACCGCTCTGAAGTGCCGTTTTTCAGAGCGGTTTGCGTTTTTCCTATACTTAACATTGAGGCAGAAACGCATCCACAATCCAAAAAATGCCTCACCCAGGCATTTTTCGTTTCTGCAAAATGCCTCCCGCTCTGGTGTGCACCACCCCATTGAGATACATTGACCAAGCAGATCCGCAGCCGCAAGCGGATCGGAAAACGCCCAAAAAGCCGCTCGGTGTGCACCAGCCCTAAGGCCCCATTCACACTTAGAAATGCAAAACGCCTGAGATTTTTTTCCTGCGTTTTGCAGGAGTGATTTTTTTTCCGCGATTTCACGCGAAAAAAATCACTGAACAGTGCGGCGATTTTGCTGCGATCGCGTTTAGCGCTTCTATAGCACTGAAACGCAATCGCTGGGAAATCGCCTGAAAATGGTGCAGGCGACGCTTTTGTGTTTCGCATTTTTGGGCTATTTGCGGCGATCAGCGCAAATCGCCCAAGTAAGGACGGGCCCATAGGGTTTAATTACGCTAGCGCTTTGAAAAAGCACTAGCATTTGAGCATTTTGCCCAAATCGCGGCAAAAACGCTCTAGTGTGAATGGGGCCTTAACGAGCCTAGAATCGCTCTGAAATCTGCTTCAAAAACCTCTAGCGTTTTGAGGATCTGCTAGAGGTTTTTGGTGTGCACTGGGCCTCACTAAGCTTTATCAAACATTTGATAATTGACCTCATGGGTAAAATCTAATTTTGAATTCACTAAGGTGTTATAGATTTATCGAATGTTTCATCGCTAGAATGTTCAATAAAACTATAACGCTTTAGTGAATTCAAAATTAGATTTTACCTATGAGGTAAATTTATCAAACGTTTGATAAAGTGTTTGATAAAGCTTAGTGAATTGAGGCAACAGTGTATAACCAATTGCAGACACAATTCAAAATTGTTGTAAAATAAATCTTACCCAGGGATGTTAGCACCACCCGCACGCAGAGCCTTGTATCACGTCCACATTGCTCAAATACAATGTGTGAAAAGATGGTTCCTAAGTAGCCGGGGGACCGCTGATGTTCTGGTGGGTGTGGCCACACCCACTAGTGAGACTCTGCCATGCATTATGACGCGCAGGCAGTGTCTCACATAATATGTAAATACATGCCTCCCGGCGGGTCAGCCCATCCCGGGTTTCAAAAATATTAATGCAAGCCAAATTACAGATAAAATATCCAAAATAGCGCTTCTAGTGAAAAACCCTAATATAAATGGAACTTTAAAGCAGAAACAAGGAGAATATGTATATAGAAAAAATATCAATATGCAAAAAAAATCTCTGCTGCCATCTTGTGTTCAGAAATAGACATATCTTATCCATGGCAATTAGGAAAGATAAAAAATGAATGACAGCGACATCCAGTGTTTAAATGTTAACATTCACTCAAGCTAAAAATCGATGTAACCCTATTTGCGGGAATGATTGTAAAAAATGTAGTGAATATACAAATAATTCATATAATGTGACACTGTGCAAATATGCAAAATACTATGAAGTGCAAAATATATGCAGATATAAATCTGAATGTGCAAAAAGTAGATATAAGAATATCATTAAAGTGCAAACAAAATATATGCAACTGGTGAAAAAACCCACTGAAAAGTGATATCAGTGTTTAATACATCCAGACAATATCATCTTGTAGATAATGATGAATCCAAATGACTGTGCCAAAGGTGAACAGTTGATGTATAGTCAAGAGCCAATCAATCAGAGACCATATTGTGAGTCCATGAGGCAATTAACTACTAAAACAATAATCACCGTGTTAATTCATGCAAAAACAATAAAACCGTGTGGGATGTCCCGTGACCAAACTACATTACACGTGAGACAAAAATTTGAATTTAAGTTGTAGTGTGGTCATGGGATATCACGTGTACACTTGTTATGGGTCATGGATGATATTGGAGACAGAGTATCATTACAACAGCCATGCAAAGAGCATTTTTTTCAAAGAAGGTTAGCAGTAGAGCCTTCTGTATTCCTTTTCACTTAAAATCCATTGACTCCCTATTGTGGGCCCTTCTGCACTGCATGCACTTCGATCCAGTTTTTGAAGCGTATCCGTTATACAAATCGCAAGAGCACTGGCACTGACCTAGTAATCCGGCTGCCCTGTACAGATTGACCCAATCGCAATTGCAAACATTGCTTCTGCTGCAGTTTTCCTGTGTTTGCAATTTAGGTTTAATCACAAAGCAAACTCGGAGCTATGCCATTTGCTATGCAAGTTTCCATTTGAAGAACTTCCTCCAGCTTTCCTTTTACACGTCAGGAATCCTAATTATGCCCGTTGATTGCACCTGTATTTTTTGGAGAAACACATGCGAAAAAACAGCCAAGTGGTAATCGTGAATGCAACTCAACACAATTGTGAATCGTTTTATTTTTTACGTGTGGCAGGGCTCTCAGAGATGTAAAAGACATTCTCAGGAAATGCAGTTGTATGGCTGGGAAATAAAACTACCATTCTTGTACTGTCTCCCCTTAGGTGTCCTGGAGTCTGGAACACAAGAATGCTCACTCGGGGACCTATGAAGTCAAGTTTTTTGATGAAGAGTCCTACAGCCTGTTGAGAAAGGTCAGTGGCTGAGACAGATCCAGGCTCCATTTAATTTGGAATGCGGCTTGGAACTCACTAGGAATCACTGCAGCACTGAGTGCAGCGATTCCTAGCGCGATTGTGATCGCCTTTCCCGGTGCTTAGAAGCACTGTACATCACTTCCAATTAGTCATTTTCATTTTTTATTAAACTTTATTATACTTACAGGGTGTCGGTTGGCTGGTTTCCATCTGTAGCTCCGCCCCCAAAGGGAGAGGTCATATGTGCTTCTCTATGACCAATCGGAGAAGCGTCTCTGACCTATTCTGCTAGGGGGCAGGGCTACAGATGGAAGCCAGAAATATGGACACTCTAAGTATGATTACATTTATATGAATTCTTAATCCCTCCCCCTCCCCCTGCATGTCTTGTGATTGCCCCTATTGGGTTCCCCACAACTCAATTCATTGGCAAAGTGTTTTTGGTAATAGACGATGATGATCGACGATCGCAAAACGCTGCCAAAATCACCCTAGTGGGTCACAGCCCTGAGCGTTTTCTCATATATTTTCCAATCTAATATTCCAACATATTTTCTAATCTACAGGCCCAGAGGAACAATGAAGACATTTCTGCCATCAAGCCTCTCTTCACTGTCAATGTTGATCACAGGGTAAGATTGCTTTACATTATTTAGGATGCAATAGATATGATGCATAAAGTAACAGGAATGTGTAAATGCAGATCTCGGGTACAAAATTAGATACTTGACTAAAGAGAGGGAAGCCTATTGAGGCTTCCCTCGCTACTCCCATTGTCCCCTGTTGCTGAGTGTGGCCCCCCTTCGGAAGATTAGCGACAAGGCATTGTCGCTAATCACATTGGGGTCGCGCAGCTCCTCTTTCTATAGCGTGGCCACGCAATAGCCGACCAAGCCCGCCCATGCATGCACAGTAAGCGGGAGCCGCGGGCTCTGCTACTGCGCATGCGTGGGCGGGCTTGCGCGGCTACTGTACTGCCACACTTTAGGAAGAGGAGCTGCCTGGCCCCGATGTAGAGGGGACCATGGAGTAGCAAGGGAAGCCTTATTAGGATCCTGAGGCTTCTCTCTCATAAGGTAAGTATCTGATTTTGATCCCAAGCTTCGGCTCTGGATCACTTTAACAGAAGATCTTAACTCATATCATAGACTGTGGTGTGGAAAGGAAAGTCGGCTGTGGCGCAGGAGCACCTGCAATATTTACCTTCCCCCTTGCTCCAGCGCAGGAGCAGTAGCGGTTTCCCGATGGAATCTGGGTTTCAGAATTTGGCCTCTTGTGCAACTAAGTTTGACACCCCTTATATAATGGAACACTTTAAATATACAGGCTGATACAACCTGACTAATGCTTGATACATACCATGAAATTTCCGGTCAGATAGTCAAATAGATTATTTCTGACAGGCCCCATCTGATTTCTGATCTTTTTCTAATCTATTTTGTATAGAAGTGATTGGGAAATTGATCAGAAAAACAAGTCAGACCTGTCAGAAATAATCGGTTCGACCCGTCTATCTGACAGGAAATTGTATGGTGTATACCAGACATTAGTCAATCCTCCCAGTTTACCCAGCAGCTATCTCATGAGGGTCTAAAGACCTGTGAAAGGAAAGCCAGAAATGACAGATGAGGGCTCTGGTGTGGGGGGAGAAATTAAAGCGATCCCTAGCCGAAGCTCGGGATCAAAATCAGATACTCACCTTAAAGGAGAACTGTAGAGAGAGGTGTATGGAGGCTGCCATATTTATTTCCATTTAGGCAATACCAGTTACCTCTGCCTCTAATACTTTCAGCTATAGCCCCTGAACAAGCATGCAGCAGATCAGGTTTTTCTGACAATGTTGACAGATATGACAGGATTAGCTTCATGCCTGTTTCTGGTGTGGTTCAGACACTTCTTAAGCCAAATAGATCAGCAGGGCTGCCAGGCAACTGGTATTGCTTAAAAGGAAATAAATATGGCAGCTTCCATATATCTCACTACAGTTTTCCTGTAAGAGAGGGAAGCCTCAGGATCCTATTGAGGCTTTCCTTGCTACTCAGATGTCCCCTGTCGCTGAGCGCAGCTCCACTCCAGATCAGGGCCACAATACAGGAGCAAGAGCTGCGCAGCCCAGATGGGATTGGCAACAAGGCATTGTCGCTAATCTTCAGTGGGGCTGTTCTTTTGGTAAGTATCTCATTTTGTACCCGAGTGGGATTGATATGGAGGCTGCCATATATATATTTTTTCCTTTTAAGCAATACTAGTTGCCTGGCAGCCCTGCTGATCCTTTGCCTCTAATACTTTTAGCCATAGACCCTGAACAAGCATGCAGCAAATCAGGTGTTTCTGACATTGTCAGATCTGACAAGATTAGATACATACTTGTTTCTGGTGTTATTCAGATACTACTACAGCCAAATAGACAAGCAGGGCTGCCAGGCAATTGGTATTGCTTTAAAAGGAAATAAATATGTCATCCTCTTATCTTCACTTCAGTGGTGCTTAAAGAGACTCTGAAGCGAGAATAAATCTCGCTTCAGAGTTCATAGTTAGCAGAGGCATGTGTGCCCCTGCTAAACCGCCGCTATTGCGCCGCTAAACGGGGGTCCCTTCACCCCCAAACCCACCCCCGCAAGACTTGGTCGCAGACTTGGTCGTTCGTGGAGGCAGGGCTAACAGCTGCAGCCCTGCCTCCAGTCGCGTCTATCAGCGGCGCATCGCCGCCTCTCCCCCACCCCTCTCAGTGAAGGAAGACTAGATCACCAGGGAAGCCATATGGGGATGGGGATGAGGACAGCACTAGATACCAGGGCACTGTATAGGAGAGGTAAGTGGGCCACTAGACACCAGGGATCTGTATAGGGGAAGGAGGGTGGCCACTAGAGATGACCCAGCCTTGGAGAACTCCTGGAGAAGCACATGAACAGTTTGATCAGCGAGATAGATTTGCAAGGCTCTGATTTGCTGGTCATAATCATGTGTTAAACCAGGAAGTCATCACAGCAAATCAGAGGCTTACAAATCTATCAGCTGATCAAACTGATCATGTGCTTCTCCATGAGTTCTCCAAGGCTGGGCCATCTCTAGTGGCCACTAACCACCAGGAAACTGTATAGGGGAGGAAGGACCACTAAAAATCAGGGAACTGTATGAGGGGTGGGGAGACCACTAAATATAAGGGAACTTTATATGGGAGGGCCACTAGTCAGAGGTTGGCCTGCGACTTTGTCCCAGAGCTCAATTTCGGGCCCACATTGTATTTTTTTAGTTTGACACCCCTGCTTGAATTGAAAACTTTACGAAGGGAATTCTCGTTCTCTCCACCTCTCCCATACCTTGTGCATTCATTCTTTTTCCCAGTTCGGCCTCTTTCACAGTAGGACGTTGCGTTTTGATGCAACCTTAAAGTCGCAACGCAAATTACAACGCTACGCCCCAAAAAAAGTCGCAACTTAATTCCCCGTTATCGTCGCATGCAGGCAATGAAAAGTATGCTTCCAAGTCATTTCTGAGCATGCGCAAACAGTCCAACGCAGCTAATAACGTGTAACACACAGCATGCAGCACTTTGTGTGTAACGTGCAGCATTATTAGAAACTGGGAATGTCACACAGACTTGGGGCCCGTTTCCACTAGAGCGAATCCGCATGCGTTGTCTGCATGCGGATTCGCATAACTAATACAAGTGGATGAGACTGTTTCCACTTGTCAGTTTTTTGGTGCGTTTTTCTGTGCAGGATTTTTCTGCACGGTAGGGCCTGCAGAATTCGCCTGCGTGTGGAATGCAGGCGATTCGCAGGCAATGTATATAATAGGGGAAATCGCACATGCGTTCTTTGCCGCGATTTCGCGTGCGAAATCGCACTAAAACTAATATACATTGAGCCAGGCAGTGACATGGTTAAAATCGCTGATAGCCTGCCTATGCGAAATCGCATGCGAAATCGCGGCAAAAATCGCATGCGGAATCGCATCCGCATGCGATTTTGTCAGCGGTGGAATCCCAGCGATTCGCACCGCACTAGTGGAAACGGGCCCTTAGTATTGCTGTGAGTTAGTCTGCATTAAAACATTTTCTAGAGTGCGACTTTGTGTGTGACAGCTGGGGTGGGAGGGATGGAGGGGCGCACTTTGGTGTCCCAGCCTTGGGTGCTGGAGGACCTTGTCCCAGCTGTGGAGAGCAGTATCGGTGGAATACTGCTACCGGGGGAGCCGGCGCTGGAACACTGGTATCATGAGGAGCGGGAAAGCTCTATAGGACCCATAGCTTTCCCTCTCCTTAGGTAAGTTAGTTCCATTAATTGAGCATATCAATATATTATTAATTGCTATGAAAGGGCAATACCAAAAATATACTCACAACAAGAAAAGGTAGCCTCAGTAATTACAATAATTATGTGGTAAAGCAGTATGCACAAAAATCACATTTTTACAGTAAAGCTGTTACTGAACAGCTACTGTAACAAAAACGCCTGAAAAACCGCTCTGATCTAGCGTTTTTCAGAGCGGTTTTCCACTTTCCTATACTTTAACATTGAGGCAGAAACGCACAAGAAATCTAAAAAATGCTGCAGCTTGCGTTTGTGGAAAAAACGAACCGCTCTGGTGTGCACCATCCCATTCACTTTCATTAGCCAAGTGGTTTTCCCCCTGCAAGCGTCTTAAAAAAAGATTTAGAACCGCTCTGGTGTGCACCTGCCCTTACTGAAATAATCAAAACCAATTTAAAAAAAATCCCCATTATCTAATGGTAGTCAGAGCACCTTGCACACCAATTAGTCATACAATATTAAGTCTTACTACGTAAGCAATAAAACACCTCGGTAAGCCAGAAAAAGAGAGAGCTAAGGTGTGGGATCACACCATAGCTAAAGTGCAAGTGTAAATGGGTCTGTGCAGGACCAAAAAAGTGCTTACAAAATATAAAATTCCCAAAAATATAAAAATAAGACAATTTTATTTTAAATCAAAAAATGCTGCAGTGCCAAAAGGATAGGATCACACTAGACAATGAAGTCTGTAAAGTTCCATAGATGCAACATATATTGTGCAAAACACTCTAGAAATCTATGGTAGCAATTACAATTTATGTGCAAAAATGATGAATCTAAATAGTGCGACCTGTGCTAAGCAATATGCTACTGCTATACTGTGTTAAACCAGGATAAGATTACCCTTGTAATCAGGGCTGTGGAGTCGGAGTCGTGGAGTCGGGCAATTTTGGGTGCCTGGAGTCTGAGTCGGGAAAAAATGCACCGACTCCGACTCCTAATGAATTTGTAACTGTAATTAAAATAGAAATTTTGATAAAATGTTCTATTTCTCAGATAATAGTCATTAAAAATAATGTATATATACAGTAATAGCTGTGCTTAGTCCACAAAAATGAAATAAACCAATCAAAATTAGTTACTTGTGCTGCTTCGATAAAGCAGTCCCCGTATTTTTAAGGTCAGATATACATATCTGATTGTGACTGTATATATGATGTGTACACAGGAATCTCTTATATATACTAAATAACATCTATGCTGTAAGAATAAAGCCTGATGTGTAGCTGTGTCACTAATAGAGATGGTCAATGAGATGGAAATAATTCTGCACTGATGCTGATTTATGCAAATGTTTGCACTCCCTTTGCTGATGAAATCAAATAATTTGATATGTTGTTTAAATTTGGTTTGGTGACTACAAATTAAAGGGTACCTGAGACGGATGAAAAGTAAAGTTTTATACATACCTGGGGCTTCCTCCAGCCCCCTTCAGGCTAATCAGTCCCTCGCTGTCCTCCACCACCCGGATCTTCTGATATGAGTTCTGGTAATTCAGCCAGTCAGCGCAGTCTGGCCGCATGCCGCTCCTACAGCCAGGAACATTCTGCACTTGCGCAATAGTGCTGCGCAGGTGTAGTATGCTCCTGGCGGCGGAGTGTGTGCATGCGCACTACGCCCGACTGGCTCAAGTACCTGGACTCATAGCAGAAGATCCAGGTGGTGGAGGAGGACAACGAGGGACTGATTATCCTGAAGGCGGCTGGAGGAAGCCCCAGGTATGTATAAAACTTTAATTTCATCTGTCTCAGGTTTACTTTGTTACACAGTAGTACTATACTCTACATATGCACTCCCCACAGAGCTGCAGGGAATCCACTCAGAATGCTGTGCACATTGAACACAGAGGTGTTGTCTGTCACCCATAAACCTTGTTCAGATTGTGCATGAAGAATGTGTAATAGAGGAAGAATCTCCTCATTCCCCTGCAGAGTACCTGCACATCACTCTTACATGTACCCACACTTACATTGCCTAGGGCCTGCTAGATGTTCTTTGTTCCGGTTTGTACCTTTTTCAAGTACTCTTACCAAGGACTAGTTTTAGTCTAAAGGGAATAAATATAGTAGTCTACATATCCTTCTCACTTCAGTTGTCTTGTAAAATTCCTAAGCGTTGGCAGTTAAGAGACGAATTTCATGTTACATACTTTTAATCAACAAAATTGTAATATGCAAATTAGAGGAGTCGGAGTCGGTGGAATCCTAAACTGAGGAGTCGGAGTCGGTGGATTTTTGGACCGACTCCACAGCCCTGCTTGTAATATATGTAACTCCTATATACCAGTGATATTAAACAATATGAGTGCCAAGAAAGGGATGCTGAGAGGATTACCTAAGTGTAAATGGAGCAAGGAGCGGGGATCTGCCCCTTACACGCTTGCAGACGGGGTCTGCTTCAAGGGAGGCTGCTGGGCTCTTGTCCCGCAAGTGGGGACTGCTGCGCAATAGTATGTGGCTACATACTGCATAAACTCCTGCAGTGGGGCGCTGATGTCAGCACTCCACAGCGGAATTATGGGAGATCAGAGGTCGCACCTCCCTATGATGTTGGCCTGTATTGCGCTTCTGCAATAGGAAGCGCTGCATCAATGTATGTAGTGAGGGAGGGTCTTCCTGTAGTACAATATTAAAATACATATAAAAATACAATATGGACAACCTAGAAAGTTATTTAAAATTATATAATATACAATACTAATAAATATTATAATAATCACAATCGCAATAACAAGAGGTCTTTATGATGAATCTTTGAACTGTCTTCTGAGGACACCTTGTGGTCAATAGACGGAAGCACCACCAAAATTCTGACACCATATCCATTCATATACTGGTAATGATGTCTAAACACAAATATGACCAGGAATAATCAATAAAGATTATATATAATAAAACACACATGTACTTCATGAATGCGCATCACATTGATCGAAATACCCAAGGTGAGCACCATTCAGAAAGAAAATAGCCAGTGTGTATTTATTTTAATTTTTTTGCACTATTTAGTGCAATTCCTCATTTTTGCACATAAATTGTAATTGCTACCATACATTTCTAGCGTGTTTTGCACAATAGATATTGTATCTATGGAACTTTGCAGCCTTTTATTGTCTAGTCTAGTGTGATCCTATCCTTTTGGTACTGCGGAATTTTTTGATAAACTTTTTTTTTTTCGCTTTTTGTATTTTTGGGAATTTTTTATTTTTTTGTAAGCACTTTTTTGGTCCTGCACAGACCCATTTACACTTGCACTTTAGCTATGGTGTGATCCCACATCTTGGCTCTCACCTTTTCTGGCTTACCCAGGTGTTTTATTGCTTACTTAATATGGTATGACTAATTGGTGTGCAAGGTGCTCTGACTACCATCAGATAATGGGGATTTTTTTTTTATTGGTCATAATTATTTCTGTAAGTGTTTTTTGGAATCAATAAAATGTGATCTTTGTGCATACTGCTCTGCAGTATGGTCATTTGTTTTACCACATAATTATTGTTATTACTGAGGGTACTTTTTTCTTGTTGTGAGTATATCTCCTTAGGTAAGTATTTATTTATTTATTTATTTATTTTGACTTAAAGTGGTTGGTTGACAGCAGAAATAAACTTATTAGAATGGTGGCAGGCAAGATGCTGAAATCAATGATTTTGTTGTCTTATTATATGGTGGCCTAAAAACATAGCTCCTTTGTCTTGTCTGTCAAGAACCGGTGTCTTTTACTGTACTGTGATCATGGGAATTCAGCTTTAACATTATTATTGCTTGATACAGTAATTCTCTTTTAATTGTTGTGTTGTTTTTTTTTTCCGCCTGACTTTTAGGGTGCATGGAATGGTCCGTGGGTATCGACAGAAGTCCTGGCTGCACTGTTTGGCATTTTGGTATATTACACAGCATACACTGCAAAAAGCAACATTCAAGCATAAACAAAAATCTGTCTCTGGGATGGGGTGGGGGGGAAACAGTGTGTCCTGATGTACAAAGTTTTTGTCACCGATGCCAAACAATAAAACTTTTTTTTTACACAAACTCTGGTGCCCTGTTGTCTGTGACACTGAAGCCAAAACAAAAAAACCTTTTATAGCTTTGTATAGCTTTTTATTTTTTTTTTTAACATTGCATCAATCTCTCATATTTGCAATTACAAGCCACACTAGGAGCGATTTCTAATCGCTGGTGATTTGAAAAAGCTCTAGCTAATGCAATGCTATGGGGGATTTTTATAAAATCACATAATTCAAGTGGAATCACACACATAGCATTACATTAGCAAGAGTTTTCAAATTGCAAAGCGCTCAGAAAATCGCTCCTAGTGGGTTTCTGGCCTTAAACTATAAAACAGAGCAGAGCTAATGACCCTTTGAACTCTCCTGCAGTAAAACCTGATCTAAATCTGTCTTTGAGGGCTCATTCACATTGCGTTCGCGTTTGGTGCTTGGGTGGGCGTTCCATTTTTGTGAAAGCTTTTCCCGAGCGTTTTTTTAATTCCCTCCCTGACGCAAATCAGGAAATTAACTCTTTGGCCTGGTGCACACCAAAAACCGCTAGCAGATCCGCAAAATGCTAGCAGATTTTGAAACACTTTTTTTCTTTTTCTGCAGCATTTCAGCTAGCGTTTTGCAGTTTTGTGTAGCGGTTTTGGTGTAGTAGATTTCATATATTGTTACTGAACAGCTACTGTAACAAAAAACGCCTGGCAAACCGCTCTGAAGTGCCGTTTTTTCAGAGCGGTTTTCCTATACTTAACATTGAGGCAGAAACGCCTCCGCAATCCAAAATCTGCAGCAGCCCGGGAGTATGCGTTTCTGCAAAACTCCTCCCGCTCTGGTGTGCACCAGCCCATTAAAATACATTACCCAAGCGGATCTGCACCCGTAAGCGGATTGCAAACCGCAGCCTGGTGTGCACTAGGCGTTTGACCCGGAAAATAATAAACACAATGTATTTATTCTTTAAAACGCGAACGCAATTGCCCCACAAATCGATTTTGTAAGCGTTTAGCGCTCTTCCTATAGCTTCCATTATAGCAAAATCGGCCCAAAAATGATAATGAAATAGTCACCGCTTTGCTGAACGCACAGCGCACGAACCGCGCTGATATGAACCTTCTCAGAGATTCATTGCACAAGCGTTTTGGTCGATTTTAAAAATCGCCTGCGCTTGGAAAAAAGGCCGAAAGTCCTCTAGTGTGTACGAGTGCTGACTGATGTGAAGTGCTTCAGAAAATAGGATTTTCTCTTACCCAAGTTGGTTCGGAGAGCTCAGAGAAGCTCTTTTGCATAGATAACTAAAGTTTCTCAACTCTTCCTATACTGGAAACCATATGAGACTCATTCCTTTGCTACTAATGCTGTATTTCTTAGCTGTACTACACATACAATGCATTATTTCATAAGTATATTTTCACTTCAGATTCCCTTAAGTGTCATGTTTTTGCATCCTTTCATTACAGACTGAATAATCTGATAAAGGATCTTGGGGTGGATGCCCTAAACTTTAGTTCCCCATCCCTGTCCTCAAGGCCCACCAACAGTACATGTTTTGCAGAAAACCACAAACCTGCACAGTTTAGGTAATGTTTCAGTAGAGCTGATTAACTACCTGTGTGGATTTCCACAAAATATACACTATTTGTGGGCCCTGAGGAAAGGGTTGGGGACCACTGGCCTAAACTGTTAAAGCTCATATACACGTCCAACATAATGCACAACCAACGTACAATTGCGTACTCAAACACCATCCAACTAAACAACTCTCTTAAATACTATGCGTGCAAGCTGAATGACAAACTGCACAACATGTCTACATGCAAAAACAAAAAAGTTGTTCAAAAGACTTCTACACTCGTTCCCACCTGCATGATAGTTGGTCAGATTGAGCCACAGGTTGGATCTGGCAAATAAGTTGGTTGTCTGGTTGTTTGCCAGCCGTACACACGCGCAACTATCTTCCAAAAGACCAAGTTTGGAAGATAGCACGTTGTTGGGATGTGTGTATGAGCCTTTACACAGGAATAACGTCACCCACACCACACCACACCACACACACACACCTCACCGGATAAAAAGCTCCATTTAGGCAGTCAGTCAATGGTCCACAGCTTCTCTTCTGTACTGTATTTCTTCACAGTACTTTAACTCAAACACATAAGAGGGGTGGGGTAACGGACCATAGCATAATACTGTGCAGACCAGTGTCACATAACATCAGTGTTTCTTGTCCACCAAGTGACCATCACCGATATCACACATATGCTCTCACCAGATTCCAATGCTGTTTGGTACAAAACGGCTACATTGCTTTTGACACTTTGTGTCCACAATGACTTCTCTCAGCTCCACAGCAATGTACTGTATAGATTTAGCCCTTAAAAACTAAAAACACGCACCCATAGTGCCTAAAAGTTTTTAATATGACAATAAAACAAGAGTTACTCACATCTCCGTTAGCATAAAACAGCATTTTGTATAAAAGTCCAGCGTCCTGGATCATCTATGCATGCTTTCTCCGTCTGCCGTCCTGAAGCTCCACCCAACATGTTTCGTCACATGGACTCATCAGAGGTTAGAGATTGGTCGGCAGACAGATTTAAAACACTCTTACCCCTCCCCTTTGCTTACGTCTTGTGTGTGCGCTTATGGGACACTAGCTTGCCTCGCAATCAGCTCCATTCCACCCTCGTAAGGGCTGAACTACATTACCCATAATCCCTCGCCACATATGAGGTAAACATCCTGTGTCAGTCGGGGCGGCCACCTCTTTCACCGCGCAAGCCTATTGGGATCCCAAAGCGCTGCCCACTTCCCATTCCATTAGCCCTTTTAGTACCAACATGATCCATAAATAAGCACAAAATGTGCCAATCAAAGTGAAAACCGTGCCCAACTTTACACTACTACATATTGACAATACGCCAAATGTGTGTGTGTGTGTGTATATATTACCCTTAAACTGACAACTGTCATAATTGACAGTATTCCAAATGTCATATAAATGTATAATTCCAGTCACTGTGTATCGAGCCTACCACCCACCCTCATCCAATCACCCCTCCCCCAGACTGTAGCATCAATCATTGGCCAAAAAGCAATTAAGATCGATTTCAACATTCATCCCCTTAGGGTCTAGTGTATTCATACTGTAAATCCATTTTGATTCGAGTTTTGATATTTCCCTTACTTTGTTGCATCCCAGCCATCTACCTGTTAACCTCTGAACCACACAAAAAGACATTTCTTTAGGATCACATGCATGTTTCTCCGCAAAGTGTTTTGAGACACTATGGTGTTTTGAGACACTTTCCGGATATTTTTAATGTGCATTTTTTTTTTTTGTTAATTTGTTAAAAAAGCTTTGTTGCAGCCACTGTACCAGAGGCCAGGCAATGTCATGGCCTATACATTTTACCCCAAACATTGAAAGTTGTTTTAAAAGAAAAAAACTATGTGTGTTGCATCTCTGGTGAGTGTCACTGACAAGCGAGGCGGCCGGTGACTTTGTTCTGCACATGAATGTGCAGCAGATTTACATACAAATTTATTTGTTAAATAGTTTTGTTGCAGCCACTGTACCAGAGGCCAGGCAATGTCATGGCCTATACATTTTACCCTAAAAAATGAGTTTTTATTAAAGAGGAGCTGTTAGGTATAAGGTCTCAGAGAAAATAAACACATATATCAGTAGCTAAAGATTGGCTGTACTTACATTACATATGCATTTCACTGTCCACGTTTGGATTTCACAGAATTTTTATATAGTATATGCAGAGATAGATGCTCCTGACAGCTCATGGCAGGCTCCATGTTTTTCTGTCAAATGTGTCGTCATGTCCTGCCTGCTTCCTGATCACAGAAAAGCTCGTACTGAATAACACAGTGTGCAGTGAATATTAATGAGCCATGTGGCTAGGAACAATAGCTGACTCCTGCAGTGTACTCTGCCCGGAGATTTATCAGTGCTACGCGCTGGACTGATTACAAGCTGCTGTAACGTCTCATTAGCAGCCGAGGGGAGGGCCCCAGAATGCTTTGCAGTATAGTATGCGGCTTGCGTCCTCTTGGGTCTATAACAGCTTTGCTGATAAGCACACATCAAAGGTAACTGAGATTTTTATCTTCACTAATGCCTTTTTGGTTTCCTTCTAAACTGTTTAACACAGGAGAATAGAGGTTTAAATTAGCTTCTGCAGCCTGACAGTTACTCTTTAAAGGAAAAATAATGTTTTTGTTGCAGCTCTGAGTGTCACTGACAAGAGAGGCGGTGAATTGGCATGTAATTTGACCCAAATAAACCCCTGGTTTTGCACACGCTGTAGCACAGGCCAGACAATGTCATAGCCTATACATTTTTCCCCCAAATTTTAATTTTTAAAAAATAAAATCAATGTTTGTTGCATCCCTGGTGAGTGACACTGACTAGAGGCGGATGGTGACTAGGTTCTGCACATGGATGTGTAACATATTTACATACAAATGTAATTTGTTAAAAAAAAAAAAAAGTTTTGTTGCATCCACTGCAGCAGAGGCCAGGCAAGCCTATACATTTTATATATATATTTTTAAAATAAAGTTTCTTGTATCCCTGGTGAGAGTCATGCTGGCACCATCTTTTGTAATTAGGTAATTACCGATTAGTTAAAAAATCAGAGTTGGACATATTGCTGACGTTTTAGAGCTATGCTCCTTTCTCAGGCTGTCACAGTTGTAAATATCACATTTTTGCATACCACTACATATATGCAACAATGATTGCTTTCTGGGCCAATCACATTAACATTTCAACCAATCTTAACCACTTATAGCAGCAGACCTGGTAGAGAACTGTCAAAATTACTAGACTAATTAATAGACTAATTTGTAGACTCGCCTACAAATGTGCACACTTTTTTTGTGCAACTATGCACTGCATTCAGTCTTGTTGCAAAGTTTTATATTAAATATAAAAAAATATAAAGATTTTAAACATACATACATACATAATATTTTTACGCACATGTGCTCTCTATTAGTTTTGGTGTAAAGTTACAATGCAAATGGTACTGCCTGGAACAATTAAATTTCCTAATGCCTCCATGGCAGCACCTACGGGTAGTTGCTCCGCCCACTAACCCCATTGGACAGGTAACTAGATAAGTTTAACAACCACCCCTCTACACCTGTCTATGTTTTTCGTCCCCACCTCGGACAAGGTTTTTTCTCTGCAGTGCATTCCACCGGCCACATTGTGGTTTCAAAGCAGGTTCAGCCTCTCCTGCTGGTCGCCCTGAGATTACTAAACGTAATCCTGAGGCAGCCCCACTTCTGCTGGTCTTGGGGGGCGGGATGCCACTGGGGCTGTCGGGTAGGTGATTAAATATCACTTTTAGCGGCATTCCCTCATGTGGTTACATAGGCCATATACATTTATTCTTAGGCGGCTAATGGCGGCCTCTGTGCAGATCCTTTACGCGTTGGTGTTTACCTGTTTGCGGTGTCAGGGTGGGTTCGCTCGGCCTGTGCTATTGCGTAGTCTGGGCGGCCTCCGGCGCGAGCCGCGCGCCGGCTGAGGAGGGAGGCGACCGCTGATCAGTGGTCGGCGAGTCATCACTTCCGGTTGCGTTCCAGCAACCGGAAGTGGTATTCCGGACCAGTCACGCCCCATCCAGGAAGTAGGCGGCCAATTTAAACGGCGCTATAGCGGCGTCCGGTGTCCATACCACAGATCCCTCAGCGTGGTGGGTCTGGATGCCGCTCTGTCGCCGTACTAGGTAGACTTGAACTGCGCTACCTGGGCTGCTACATACCGGTAGATGTAAAGCTGGAGGGGGTGGGCACATACTATGTACCTATGCGGGGGCATATTAACATATCAATATTCCCTCCTCAGGCTCTGCATATATCCCCCTGGGGACAATGGATCAGGAAGCACTCACAGACCAGCTTCAACCAGAGAGGTATGGAATGCACTAGGTGAGTATGTAGATAATCTTATAGAAAAGAGAGCGAAGATCTAAGAGACATTTTTTGTCTCCTGACAGCCCCAGAAGATTAATAGAGCTGATGACCAATGAGGAGCAGCAGCAAGTGGATCATCACGACCACAGAGACAATACAGACTACAGGGACTACAGAAGCTATAGAGAACATAGTGATGTACAGCCTAACTACTACGAAAGACCATGGTCACCTAGAAGAGACTACTATCATAGACCTCACTATAGATCTAGGAGCAGATCACCAAATGAGTACCACAGGGAACACCGTCACCACAGACACTCATCGAAGTCTTGCTGGGCTTGCGGAAGGAGGGCTCTTCCGGAGAAGCTAGTATGTCAAACATGCTTTACTCAGATGTCTTCAGAGCAACAACAGCCCATGGAAGTTACTGAACTGATAAGGAAGGCCGTGCAGGAATCCATGGCGGAGTATGAAGCCAATGTCCCGCAAGCTACGCAGCACGAATCGCTACCTTCTACATCACACAAGGATGCGGCGTCCGTGGAGGAGTCGGATGGAGGATTCGACTTCAGCCTAGTGGAACCTTATATCACAGCGGTGAAGCAGGCAATTGACTGGGAGGAAGAAGAGGACGAACCTCAGAAGGATACGAAACAAAAGATAGTTTATTTCAAGCACCTCAAAAAATCCTCAGCCACCTTTCCATTTATGGATGAAATTTGGGAAATCATCCAGGAAGAATGGAACAAGTTGGAGAAGAAAACGAGTCTTAATAACAAATTTTCAAAACTCTACCCCCTACCGGAAAATAAGTGTACCAGTCTCGATAACGTTCCAATGGTGGATGCAGCGGTAATGAGACTCGCAAAACATGTTACACTGCCACTCGAGGACGCAATCTCGTTCAAGGAGCCGTTAGAGAGGAAAATTGATGGCGACTTGAAGAAAGTATACTCAGTGCTTGGAGGCACTATGAGACCGGCGGTGTCATTAACCTCAGTGAGTCGTGCAATTAATGTATGGGCCGAGAATCTGGAGTCGGCTATCTTAACGGACACGGATAAAGAATCACTCATCAAATCTCTTCAGGAGTTCAAATTAACTGCAGACTTCGTGGGAGAGGCTTCGGTGGACATCGTCCGCTCCCTGGCGAGAGCACTCCTACATTCGGTCACGGCCAGAAGGGCCTTATGGCTCAGGTCATGGTCTGTGGACCCCACATCAAAGAACAATTGGTGTAAAATACCCTACGATGGAAAGAATTTATTCGGGGAAGGACTAGAATCAGCAATATCCCGAGTCATGGGGGGAAAATCCGGACTTATTCCGCAGGACCGTAGACAGAAGGAAACGTTTAATCAACAGGGGCGTCCTCAGCAAACAAGATTCCGAAATGCCAGATCTTATAAGCCGGGTAAAGACTACCGTCGCAACTGGCAAGGAGGCCAAGCAAACCTACAACGAATGAATAGACAGAAGACTACCCCCACGACCACAACCGCCGCTAAGGGATTTTGATGGTGTGCGCGCCCAGCTGGGTCCCGTAGGAGGGAGACTCCAGGAATTTGGGGCCTTCTGGGCGAAGCATGTCCAAAACCCTTGGGTGGTGCAGACAATCAGAGGGCACCGCTGGAGTTTCAAGAGGAAGCCGCCGAACAACCTTTTCATACCAACACGTATACCAAAATCTCAGGAGAAGCAGATCATTCTAAACAACTATATACAGGACTTGATGGTAAAGCAGGCAGTGGTCTTAGTCCCACATGCACAAAGAGGCAAAGGCTTGTATTCACCACTCTTTTTTGTGACGAAGAAGTCGGGGGAACTCAGACTGGTGCTAGATCTCAGGACCCTAAACAGACATATAAACCTTCATCACTTCAAAATGGAGTCACTGCAGTCAATACTCCTAGTCACACGAGCCTGGGACTGGATGCTGTCAGCAGACCTCGAAGACGCCTACTTACATGTGCCCATCCATCCAGAATTCCAACAGTACTTGAGGTTTGCGGTAGGAGAGCAACACCTACAGTTCAGATGTTTGCCCTTTGGGATCAATACCGCACCCAGGACTTTCACCAAGATCTTAGTTCAGATTATATCTCTCCTTCGGCTAAAAGGTTTATGTTTGCATCATTATCAGGACGATATAATTCTCTTAGCACAAGACAGAGACCGGATCCTATCCCAACGAGAAATTCTTCTAGCAACTCTGCAGCACTTCGGCTGGCGTATAAGCTGGAAAAAGAGTTGCCTCGAACCGACACAGGATATGACGTTCTTGGGAGCAAGGCTGCAGACCGCTCTAAATACAGTGTCTCTCCCAGAAGAGAAGAAGAACACGGTGATCAACAAGACCCAAGAAGTGGGCCTTCGGCAAACACTACAGGCAAGACAATGTCTGTTTGTTGGGGACCCTGACCTCAACAATACAGATGATCCGCTGGGCACAGTGGCATTGCAGAGTATTCCAGTAGGGGTTCTTGTCCCAATGGAATGTAGTGAGTATGCACCAGTGGATACGCATTGCCCCACAGATGAGGGACAGCTTACAATGGTGGTCAGTGAGGAGGCATCTGTCCAGGTCTCACGATATAGAGCAGAGAACTCAGATAGTGGTGACCACAGATGCCAGCGGCAAAGGATGGGGGGCCCACTGCCTAGATCAAACTGCTCAGGGAATCTGGAGTCAGTCAATATTCCTACTGCCGGCCAACATGCTGGAACTGAAGGCTGCTTTCCAAGCCTTACTCCACTTCCTACCACTCCTGACACGCCAAGCGGTGTTGTTAAAGATGGACAACAAGACTGCAGTTGCATACGTGAACAGGCAGGGAGGCACGAAAAGTCTGAGGCTACTACAAGAGACAGAGCACATCATGACCTTGGCGGAAGAGAATCTATACAACCTGAAAGCAGCTTACATCCCAGGAGTGGAGAACATCAAGGCGGACTACTTGAGCAGGAGCGGTATCTCCAACAACGAGTGGTCTCTCCATCAGGAGATATTCCAGATGATTTGCAGGAGATGGGGTACACCGGAAGTGGACCTGATGGCCACCTTCAGGAACACGAAATGCAGGAGATTTTATTCTCGCCAGTGGGATCCGAGATCGGAAGCAGTGGATGCAATAGCAACGGCATGGGATTTCCAGTTAGGCTACGTATTCCCTCCTACGCCAATGGTCAGCAGAATACTCAAAAGGTTAACCCAGGAGAGGGTGACCTTAATAGCCATAATACCGTGGTGGTCCCACAGGCCATGGTTCCCCTTCTCTGGAGTCTGAAGCTGGAAGAACCTTGGGAAATTCCAGTGACAGCACACATGCTAAGCCAGGGGCCAATTCTACACCAAAACCCGCACAGGCTGAATTTGACGGCATGGCGGTTGAGGGGGAAAAGTTAAAGAAGTCAGGCTGCTCGGATAAGGTGATAGAAACCTTATTAAAAGCCAGGAAAGCTACAACGAATAGGACCTATCACAACATCTGGCATAAGTTCTTACAATTTGCGGAAGAGCACGGGTTTGATTCATCTCAACCTCTACCAAGTCAAATACTGGAATTTCTCCAAACGGGAGTGGACAAACAGTTAAGCCATTCAGCATTGAAGGTACAGGTTACAGCCCTCTCAGCATTAACCGGGACCAGGTGGGCAGTGAACCCGTTGGTGGCCCAGTTCCTTAAAGGGGTTATGAAGATCAGACCGCCGAAGAGAGCTTTCTTCCCCAAATGGGATTTACCCACAGTCCTAGACTTTCTTACAGGACCGCTATTCGAGCCTATAGAGACATGTACAATCTGGAACTTGACCTTGAAGGCGGTGTTCCTCACGGCTATATCCTCTGCAAGAAGGGTGTCGGAATTACAGGCAATTGGAACAACTGAGCCATTCTTGACCTTTTTTCCTGACAGAGTAGTCATAAGGCCAATTCAGCATTTTGTGCCAAAGGTGGTGTCAACCTATCACTTTAATCAGGACTGGACACTACCAACATTCCAAGAGATTATTGAGGACGGACCGCATCAGCTGGACGTCGGAAGGACCCTGAAGCAGTATTTACAAATCACTCAGCCCTTTAGGAAATCGGAAAGACTCTTTGTAGTACCAGCGGGGTACAGGAAGGGTGAGCCAGCATCGTCACGGACCATAGCTAACTGGATAGTGAAGAAAATTCAGGCAGCATATAAAGCTAACAACATGGAGCTCCTGGAACAAATCTGAGCACACTCGACAAGATCAGTAGCCGCCTCTTGGGCAGCATATGCCAAGGTTTCGGCGGATAAAATCTGCCAAGCAGCCAATTGGCGAACCATAAATACTTTCATGCAACATTATAAAGTAGACCCAGCTGCGAATTCTACTGTGGAGTTTGGGAGATCAGTACTTGCTGTATTGCCTACCTAAAGTCTTTATTTACTTTACACTGTATGGAGATAAAATTTTGTCTCATTAAACTCAATTATGCTTTTTTCAGCACCTGCAAACTGGCCCTCCCTGGTGTTATTTACAGTATTCTCTAGTTAGATCCCGTAGGTGCTGCCATGGAGGCATTAGGAAAACGGAAAATTGTATACTTACCTTCCGGTAATTTTCCTTTCCTGATGCATCCATGGCAGCATGGGGAGACCCGCCCCTTTGCTCGGTGTGGTCGAAAAGTACTAGACAGGTGTAGAGGGGTGGGTGTTAAACTTATCTAGTTACCTGTCCAATGGGGTTAGTGGGTGGAGCAACTACCTGTAGGTGCTGCCATGAATGCATCAGGAAAGGAAAATTACCGGAAGGTAAGTATACAATTTTCCGTTATATAAGCACACACCACATTTTTGGTGTAACTGCGCCACTGTCCGTCTTAGTGAAAAAAAATATAATGCAACAGGTGTCTGTAAAAGGACTAGAACAATGACATCAGGACCGGCTTTAGGTTTCACCGCGCCCTGAGTGATACCTGATTTTTGTGCCCCCCCTTCAAAAAACACACACACACACACACACACACACACACCACACACACCACACACACCACACACACCACACACACCACACACCACACACACACACCACACACACACACACCACACACACACCACACACACACACACACCACACACACACACAACACACACACACACACACACACACACACACACACAGTTTCCCAACCTTTTTGACGTCGTGACACATCACGCCAAATGCTCAGATCTCTGTGACACATCACATATGTATAATAGAAAAATTACTATTAATAACCACGAATGAATGGAAAGAGTGCATTATCCTGAATACACTTAAAAATGAAGGCTAGAACCTTTCAGGAATATTAATAAAAACAATCAGTGGAACAGTTAGCTGCCCCTCCCCCCATTTAGAATGATAGCACAGCACCGACAATTTGCCGAAAATGCCCTCAGACTCAGGTAGCCAGGTATAGGTGGCCCCAGTATAGGATCTTATGTGTAGGTGCCCTCAATATATGTTGCCAAGCATAGGTGCCCCCAGTATAGGAAGTCAGTTGAAGGTCTCCATCCCCCTCATAGGTAGCCAGCTATAGGTGCACCCAGTATAGGTAGCCAGATGTTGGTGCCCTCAGTAAAGGTAGCCAGCTATAGGTGCCCCAGTATAGGAAGTCGGGTGTAGATGCCCTCAGTATAGGCAGCCAGCTATAGGCGCCCCCTTGGAAGCCGGCGCTCTGAGCGACTGCTCCGGTCGCTCAGGTCAAAGGCCGACTATGAATGACATAAATCCATACACACACATGCACAGTATTTTAAAATATTTTTACACAATATTTTGTGTACACCTGTCAGAGGTATAATGTATGGGGTGCAACTCTATTAAACGCTAAAAGGCTCAATATGTTACAGTTATGCTACGTACACACTTGCAACTACGGTCATTTGAAACAGCAGCTTAACGATCGGTTTGACAATAATCGGGTAAAGAACTTTACCAAACGATCATAAAGTACAACGACAAACTAACGATATCGGCATGATGAGAAAATCCAACAGGACGGATCATATTGAACGACAATCGTTATAAAACTATAGTATGTACAGTTATCTGCCGAGCACGATCGTTACAAGGTCCAATGCGCCTGCGTTGGATTTTGCCCAGCTTCCGTACTTCCTGTGTAGTGCAGCCCGTAACGATTGTTACATTATACATTTCTAACAAACTTTATTTTCAAGTTAGCTATCATATATTCTTATCTATTGTAACCCCATGTTTGATTTTTTTTTTTTAAATTTTATATAAATATGTACACAACATTTCCCTCTGATCAATCGTTAATATGTGTATGATGATTGTTGCATTTTTCACCACCCACTACCTGTCACCCAGCTACCTACCATCACCACCCACGAGCTGCCAATACCCGCTACCTGCCATCACCATCCACTAGCTGTCATTACCTGCTACATGCCACCACCACTTACTGGCTGCCGCCACCACCCACTGCCTGTCATTACCAGCTACCTGTACTATCTGCCACCCAGTCACGACACACTACCTGTCGCCCAGCTACCATCAACTAGCTGTCACTATCCGCTATCTACTACCACTACCGGTCACTACCCGCCACCTGCCACCACCACCCACTAGCTATCACTACCCACTACCTGCCACCACCACCCACTACCTGTCACCCAGCTACCTACCATCACCACCCACGAGCTGCCAATACCCGCTACCTGCCAACACCATCCACTAGCTGTCATTACCCGCTACCTGCCACCACCACCCACTGGCTGCCACCACCGCCTGTCATTACCAGCTACCTGTACTATTGGCCACCCAGTCACCACACACTACCTGTCACCCAGCTACCACCAACTAGCTGTCCCTATCCGCTATTTACTACCACTACCTGTCACCCAGCTAGCACTCACTACCTGTCACCCAGCTACTACCCACTCCCTGTCACTACCTGCTACCACCACCCACTACCTGTCACTCAGCCTCCACCCACTAGCTATCACTACCTGCGACCTGCCAAAACCATCCACTAGCTGTCACTATCCGCTACCTGCCACCACCACCCACTACCTGTCACCCAGCTACCACTAACTAGCTGTCACTATCCGCTATCTACTACCGCTACCTGTCACCCAGCTACCACTCACTACCTGTCACCCAGCTACCACCCACTACCTGTCACTACCCGCTACCTGCCACAACCATCCACTAGCTGTCACTACCCGCTACCTGCCACCACCACCCACTATGTGTCACCCAGCTACCTGCCACCACCACCCACTGCCTGTCACCCAGCTACCTGCCATCACTACCCACTGCATGTCACGTAGCTACCACCCACTAGCTGTCACAACCCTCTACCTGCCACCACCCACTATCTGTCACTACCCACTACCTGGCACCACCTGTCACCCAGCTACCACCCACTAGATGTTACTACCTGTTACTTGCCACCACCACCCACAACCTGTCACCCAGCTACCACCCACTAGCTGTCACTACCCATTACCTGCCACCACCAGCTCCCTGCCACCACCACCTATCACCCAGCTACTTGCCACCACCACCCACTAGCTGTCACTACCCACTACCTACCACCACCAGCTACCTGCCACCACCACCTATCACCCAGCTACTTGCCACCACCACCCACTACCTGTCACCCAGCTACCTCCTACTAGCTGTCACTACCCACTACCTGCCACCACCACCCACTACTGATCAACCAGCTACCTGCCATCACCACCCACAAGCTGTCACTACCCTCTACCTTCGACCCTTACCCACTGGCTGTCACCCAGCTACCTGCCACCACCACCCACTGCCTGTCACCCAGCTACCACCACAAATTACCAGCTACCTATACTATCTGCCACCCAGTCACCACACACTATCTGTCACCCACCTACCACCAACTAGCTGTCACTATCCGCTATCTACTACCACTACCTGTCACCCAGCTACTGCTCACTTGTCACCCAGCTACCACCACGCACTACCTGTCACCCAGCCTCCACCCACTAGCTGTTACTACCCGCTACCTGCCACCACCACCCACTACCGGTCAGCCAGCTACCTGCCGTCACGATGATTCAAGTTGACAGAATGAAAAGAGAAAAATACCTCCAGAATCGCATGTCAGTGGAAGATGAGAGGGATCCACAACAGATGTCATTCATCACTGGATACAACTATCAGAGAAAGGAATTAGAAACCGCTTTTAAAAAGCATTGGGGCAAATTGCTTGAGGATAGGACATTGGTGCAGGTGTTACCTGAGAAACCAAGTTTCATATACAGGAAGGCACCTAATCTAAAAAACCTGGTGGTTCCATCAGGTGTGAACCCTCCGGAGAGAGTCAGTGCCCCTTTTTGGCAGAAGCCTGTATTCCATCCATGTAAAGGGTGTTTTGCATGCAGAGAGGCTAATGCCAAGAAAACTGATTAGATCATGTCTTACCATGATAGACGGGCATTTAAAATCAAACAACGTATTACATGCCATATCAGGGGGGTGGTGTATCTCCTCTGGTGTCCATGTGGCATGCAGTACATAGGACGGACCAAAAGGAAGCCGCATGATAGGATACATGAGCATATCAATAATATAAAAATTGAAGTAAGGGGGCATAGTGTATCAGAACGTTTTAGGAGAAAACATGCAAGTGATCCCCTCTCTGAGTTTCTGTGGCATAGAAAAAATAAAGGTACCATGAAGGGGGGGGGGGGGGGGGTGTTGGGAATAAATTAAGGATAATAATGAATTGCAGCATATGCGATAATGGCTTTATATGAGGGGAGCCTTTTAATTCCTAAATGTACTACACTGGCATACAAAATGTTATATATTGGTGATGCGTGGGGCATTGGGCCCTTTAAGAGAAGTAATTGGGGTGCATATCTCCGTAATATGCTTTTGGCATAGTATGGGCTTGGGAATATCTAAATGTGAAAGATTGAGGATGCAGGTTTTATGCTGGAAGATGCATAGGATATAGCTTTTTCCCACTAATTAGTATATACAGGCTTTCTGTTTTATGTTATCTCCCCCGCCCCTCTCAGTGAAGGAAGATTGAGAGGGGCGGGGAGAGGTGGCGATCAGCGGGGATTGACGCGCTAAGAGGCAGAGCTACAGCCATGAGCTCTGCCTCTGAGGAAGCGCTCCCCGGACTCAACAGAGGGGAATTGGGGGGTATAGACCCCTCATTTGCTGCGGGGATGCTGTGGTTTAGAAGGGCTTATAGTGCTTTACATTATTAAAAGTTAAAAAAGAAGATTGAGACTCGCTTCAGAGTCTCTTTAAGTGATGTAATAATCCGTGCAGACTCCCGGGCTGCAACATGGCTGTGACTGGTGTTAGAGACACTAGTGGAGGGGAGCGCACAGACTACGGGGGAGGAGCATGGGATTCAAATAGCAATACTGTCACAGCAAACTCCATCCCCTGAATGAGGCATAGTTGATGACGAAACTGTTAGGGAGGAGTCTTGCCGAGACAGTGGAGGAACGCCGGAATGCTACACAAGGCGGTAGAAGGACACCCGGGTAGGGTGGCCAGTAAGAGCTTGTAGTACGGAGGACTGTCAGCCTCGGAGACCGTGTGGGGTGGAACCTACTGTAAAAATGTTCAAAAGCTATCTAATCCTGCAGCAGCATCATGTGATTGTAAATTTTAAATAAAGATTTTACAATTTTTTTTTTATGTAATGCGCAATGAGAGGCTTTTGCTTCATATTTGAGGTTTAATGAAGAAATATTGCTGGGTGATTACCAGATGCAGAATGGTCACAGTCCCTTTTGTAGCATCCATTAGTGAGCGCTATTGCTTTATGCTATTAATGTTTTTAATTGTCTGGATATGGTGCAAATTTGCCAATGCATTTGTTATAGGAAACATATATACGGGGACCCCTTTGGCTCTTTTTTTTGGGGAGGGATAGCTCAACTGGGGGACACCTATGCCTAGGGGGAGGGGGAGGAACACCTATTGTTAAGGGAAACAGGGACCTATATATACAGCAACACTTTTGGCTTTTTCTGGTGGTAGGATAGCTAAACTCTGGGACACCTATTCCTTTGGGGCAGGGAGGAGGGTGACGGCTTTATATACAAGGACACCTTTGTTTTTTTTTTTTTTTGGGAGGGGGGGGGGGGGGTAACTAGACTGGAAGGCACCTATGTCTTTGGAGCGTTGGGTGGGAGGGGGTGGCGTTTGGTGACAGTGGGGCTTGGGCAGTGAAAGGTACAAACGGCACACCTGTTGTTTACAAGGAGTGCAGACATTCTGTTCAATATAGTACATAGTCGATTACTGAATGTCCTCAGATAAGCTTACAATATAATCCCCATCATTGATTTCTCTGCAGCACTGAGGCTGACACAGCCACAATGATTTCCATTTACACAAGCTCAGCCAGCAAGATAAAGCTGTCACAGACACCAGTGAGTGAGCTAGTCTGTGCTTTACAGCAGGTGCCCCCAAACTTTTTTGGCCCAGAGACCTCTATCCAGACTGAACTTTTTGTCTGGGGACCGGGTGTCGTGTGCAGGGGGTCGGGTGTGGCGGCAATACGGTTTGGAGTGGTATGTAAGTAGCCAAGTACAGTTATAGGGTATCTAGATATAGTTGCCCCAGTATAGGTAGCCAGTATAGGGAGTATAGTTGCCCCAGTGTAAGGCAACTTTCAGCCACTATACCCCAATCTAGTGCCTAAGCTCTAAGCTCAGCCCACGTCTTCACCTATAGACAAACCCCCGCTTGAACAGGACACTGAATATGTCTCCTGACTTCGGTTATCCCCCAGGTCTTAACATGCAAGGTATAGCAGCTGAGGCCAGGAAAGCCAGTGTACCACCAGGGCAAACAAGACTATGCAGCTGGGTGATATTAGGTAGTAGATTGGAATGCTTTTGTAGAGGAAATTACACATATCACACCAGGAGCTATGAACAAGGGAGCTAGATTGCTCAGAGCGACCGCAGCTCTGAGCTTCTTATAACCGCCACACTAAACAACACACAATTGTTGCTCAGTGCGACCGCAGCACTGAGCATCTGATTTCCACCTGCCCCAACGATAACAAGCATCCACACTCACACGGACAAGACAAACAGGAAGGAGCGTAACTAATAGCATCCACAGCTATAGTTACATCCACAGGAACAGGACTAGCAGGAACAGACAGACAGATGGAATGCTTGCCAATCTAATTGCTGCCCCAGTGATAGGAAGCATCCACACTGACACGGACAAGACAAACAGGAAGGAGCGTAACCAATAGCAACCACAGCTATAGCCACGTCCACAGGAACAGGACCAGCAGGAATACTACCAGTCACCAACATGGTGATGGCAGAATCCAAGATATCTGGATTGGTAGGACTTCCCCACGGGTACAGCGAACGTCCAAGCACGAAAGGCAAGGTAAAACAATGCAATTCACACTTCCCATAAGGGACCCAGCAACCAGCTAAGGCAGAGCTGAATGCTATGAAGGGCAAGATCTGAAAGGAGGAGCAGGCGTTTCTATGGACATCAGCCAATGAGAGTAGACATGCAAATGCCCACGCAGCCGGATGGTAATTACTCAATACTGAGCTAGTCTGGTTGAAGACTAAAGGCTGACTGTTGATGGAAAGAACTCTCATTACAAATACATGCAATATTATGCAGCAACATGCATATAGGGAATGCAGAGCTGTCTGGCTGCAGTTTAACTGCAGCAAACCATAGGTAGAATCATGACAGCATCCTGAGCTGCTCTGTGATTGCAGATGACAACGATCACAACTAAGCAACCAAATGCAAGCAGATAAATCAGAACTGCCTGGACAGGCTACAGGAGAGATCCTGACACCCAGTATAGGGAGTATAGTTGCCCCAGTATAGGTAATATAGATACCCCAGTATAGCTACTATATTTGTCCCAGTATAGGGAGGCCCCAGTATATAACCGGAAGCGTTCTGAGCAAATGCAACTACCATCTACAATAAATGAACTGCCCATGCACAGTTTTCTCCTGGCAACAGGAGCACGGTCAGAGGATGTGCATGGCCAGGACTGTAAATGCGCAGTTGCGTGTGCCTCAGCCAAGTCACAAAATTTAGGGGCCTGACAGCAGCAACACTGAGGGAGGCCGGAGGACAGCCAGAGAGTTAACAGACTACGGGGCCTGGAAGAAGCCCCAGGTAAGTATACGTCTTTGAAGTTGTTTTGTCTCAGGTACACTTTAAAGTGAACCTGAGAAGGTTCACTACCTGCTATTTATACTTACCTGGGGCTTTCTCAAGCCCCATAATCACCGTGGGCTCCCTCTCCGTCCTCTTCTGCGTATTATTTATATATAAATACTTGTCTTAGTTATCATTTATATATAGATAATCCCTTAGTGCAGGGATGTCAAACCGGTCCTTCGAGGGCCGAGGTCCTCACACATTTTTGACACAGCTTAAATGAATTGATGGGTCTGAATCAGGAAGGGTGTGGTGCATCAGGTAGAACACATTCCTTTCTTTCTCAGTCCATCCTAAACACTGGCATGGATCTGGCCCTCCAGGCCTGGAGTTCGACACCTGTGCCTTAGTGAGATGCCTCTGGAGTCTGGATATTCCTGGGATTTCCCGCAAAACATGCAATAATTGTTACCTGTTGGGGATCATGAAACAATCTTTTAGGCAACAATTTGGGAACTGATGCTGCACAGAGGCATCACTAGCCTTTAGGCCAACGATGCTTTGCTATGGAGGGGGTGAAGGACGATGATCGGAACGTGACAGAGTGGATTCCCGCGTATGCAGCACGGAGGGGGTAATTAGTTAGGATGCTGTAAGTTTGGGGGGAGGGGGGGCAGTCGGTGACAGTGAGGAGAGTGCAGAGTCCTTGGTGACACCCAGACAGCGGGCTTGAGAGGAAGGGCGAATGGTAGTGTGGTTAACAGTGACATTCACGCCTGCATAAATGGGCAAAAATACCTGCGGAGACATGCAAAAAGCTGGTCTGCAACTATAGGAAGCATTCGATTGCTGTAATAGCCAATAAAGGCTTTTCTATTGATTATAGAGAAGGGTATGAATAATTTTGGACTGGACACATTTTTTTTCTCAAATGAAAATAAAAGCTGAGAAATGTTTTTTTCCCCCCCAATAATGCCTCTTGTACTTCATCTTATTATCTTTTGGAAAACAACTACCATATGTCATTTCCCAAAAATTACTTGCTGGTTGAATAAAAGTAACTTTAAGGGGTATGAATAATTATGGGCAGCACTGTGCCTATACTAGGGGCACCTATGTCTGGCTACCTATACCGGGAGCACCTATGCCTAGCTACCTATACTGGGACTATCTCCGCCTGGCTCTGATTGGTCCAATACTTCTGACTCTGTAGTATGTAGCCCAATTACAGTACTGTATTCAGAAGTATACCATACTGTACTGTAAAGTGTTGCTTTTTTACACAATCTGTAATATTTTGGATGTCTGTAATTATTTGAAAAAGTCAGAAATCAGAATTCGGATTACCATTGTTATGCCGCAGTACTGATAATCGGCATTTGCTGGAATTAGATTTTCATCACAATCGGAAATCGACGTTTCTGATGATCTCTTTTCCTGATGGGTGATACATCCTGGTGACCAGCCAGAAAACTAGTATTTTTTCTGGGTAACCTCTCAGTAAGTGCACCTTATAGGACACATGAAGTGAGAGGGATAAGGAGACTGTCATTTTTATTTCCTTTTATGCAATACCAGTAGCCTGGCATCCTGCTGATCTTTAATACAGCAACAGAGTCTGCATCACACACCTGAAACAAGCATGCAGCTAATCCAGTCAGGCTTCAGTCAGAGCACCTGATCTGCATGCTTGTTCAGCACATATGGCTAAAAGTATTAGGGTTCTGTTACACGCACGGCTGACAGCAGCGCACTTTACTCCTTGTCAGCCACTACTCCTGTTTCTGTGCAGGGTACTTGCAGCCAGTTGCAAGCATCTAACAATTGCTGCTCCCACTGCATGTACATGCGAGTTAGGTAGCTGGCCCTAGAGGCTACATGCAGGCTTTTCCGTTTATCAGACGGTAACCACACTGCCTGTCAACCGCTGACACGCATGTGGTATGAATGCTCACATTTGGTTGAATTGCTTTGCAACCGAAAGGCGATTGACTACAGCAATCGGCGGCTAAACGGTGCACTTAACGCACTGTTAAGCTGTTCATCTTAAAGAGTCCTTAGAGGCAGAGTATTAGCTGCAGCTGCATTGTTTCAGGATGCTTTTACACTGGGTGCGGCAGGATTTGCACCATTTTACATACTTTAGTACATGCTGCAGATTGTGCCAACAGGAAAAATGAAGGCAACCTACCCTCATGAAGCCACACCCCTCAGTCATGTGCACACTGACAGACAGGAAATACAGCACCTAAAAATCTGCATCTGTTCACCACACATGCGTCAAAAATTCCAATTTTGCATGTTACCATTGACCTTCATTGCCTCCGGTGCTTCGTGTGATGCACGATAACGCATTGCAGCCTCTGTGTCAGCCGGAGCATGTCCGTCACATCGCAGTAAATGTGTCATGTTCCATTGCAGCCAGATGCGATAGGAGGTGGTGACGCAACACAACACAATGTGGTTAGTGTAAAGGAGGCCTCAGAGGAAATAACTATTGCAGCCTCCATATACCTCTCACTTCAGGTGCCCTTTAACACAAATGATCCAATGTGTTGTTGCTTCAGCAGGAAATGCAAGAGGTAGTGATTTGAGGACTGGTCTAGGAAATAATACCCTGGTGAATCTAATGCATTTGAACCTCCCTAGCGTTCTGATTATATGCGGCGCACAGCTGCGTGAGGGTTCTTTTTGGCAAATTTTTTGTTTAACATGTAGCTAGCCTTGTGCTAGCCACATGCTTCCCCCCTCCCTTCGCTATCCCACCCACCCCTCCGATCGCCGCTGGTGATCATACACAACAGGAAATCCCGTTCTGAACGGGATTTCCTGTATGGGCTTCCCCCGTCGCCATGGCGACGATTGGACTGACGTCATCGACGTCATGAGGAGTCCCGATCCACCCCATAGCGCAGCCTGGCGGTGATTGGCCAGGCTGCGCAAGGGGTCTGCGGGGGGGCTTTTCCGCGGCAGGTAGCAGCGGATCGGCAGCGATCGGAACAAACACGCAGCTAGAAAATTATGCAAATCGGCCCACCAGGGCCTGAGCAATCCAGCGCGGCGTTACTGGATGAGCTGAGCTGGTTAAAGGATATCAGAGCTGAAAGACTCTGGTTAATACAGCATATGTTATGGGCAGGAGGTAAAAGTAGACACTTACCGCGCCTTCCGTTCCTCTCCGTCACTCAGCGTTATCCCCAAAAGCATACAGATATTTTAATTGGTTCCTCAAAACCTTGCCATTAGCTCATCATAGGGACATATGACTATGGTAGAGATGAAAGCCTTTCACACAGGCTAGGTGGTTCTCGGCTGCGGCGAGGGCCAGATTTGTACTCTTTACCGCCCAAGGCCACTGTCACCAGCCGCCCTCTTTTGGTATAGGTAGCGAGATTACCCCTCACCCCTTCCCTCCAGTATAGGTAGCCAGATGACCCCTCCCCCCTTTCCTTTAGTATAGGTAGCCTGATGACCCCCACCCCCCCAGTATAGGTAGCCAGATGACCCCTCCCCCTTTCCCTCCAGAATAGGTAGCCAGATGACACCCTTAATCCCTCCTTTTCCCACCCCCCACCTTTCAGTAAAGGTAGCCAGCTCGCCTTCACACTGCAGCAGCCATCAGTGTCACTCATTTCTCAGCTCGTCTCCACTGCCGAAGCTTCCTCTTCCTTTCCTCCAATGCTGCCCAAATCCATAGCCGCCGATCACAATGCCAATGTGCAGAGAGAGCAAGATGGCTGCCGCACAGGCGGCTAAAAGCAGAGCACCGCGATCAGGAGCTTGCCTGATCTCCCTGCGTTGCAGCATGTGCAAGTTGCAAATGCTGCACCAGTTTAGCCTGCTGCTTTGGTGCCCTAACTCCTGTGGTGCCCTAGGCCATGGCCTAGCCCGCCTTGGCCTAAATCTGGCTCTGGCTGCAGCAATCCCGACACTTCAGTGAGAATCCAGAGCGCTGGATCATCTCGGCCAAACCCATTGTTCCCCTACTCACACCGCACACTCAAAGCACCTCCATCATGTGCCACACCATTGCTCCTCCTCCTAACTCCAACAGAATCCATCACTACCTTGTAGGCTAGCGACGTGTTCGTACAGCACTTGAATTGCCGACCAAATGTTCCAGTCCTGATCCCTGCAGGTGATAGTAATTGTGTATTTGTATGCACCTTTACGGACTGCTAGAAACATGACTATATACTGTGTAAAAAAGCTGAATAAGATGTCAAAGCTTTATAAATACATATTAATAATAATATAACTACAGGTCTTTGATATGGCTACTCTAATGATGACAGAGTAACAGCACATCCAAATGTAGTAACCAGTTCTGCATATGTACCTTTATATATAGTGAAGAAGCTGAAAGAGTGCTGGTCTTTCACATCCATTTGAAAACAAACATTTTGTAGTGTAAACTATTCTATAGGCCACTGATTGATTAAACTAATATTACTACTAAAGCCATTAGGTATTTTGTAGCTTATTGCTTCATAAAGGCACATAATGTAATGGCACATAATGACCTCACATTTTTGTGGATAAGAGAAGAGCAGCTACACTCAGCCCATCAGTGCAGCAAGGTGTGTGTAATATCAAGCCCAGCCAAATCCAAAACTGAACAATGCAAATTCCCAAAAGCCATAACATTGATGTGTGTATATTAAAATTATTACTTTTGGAACATATGTTTTCAATTGGAAAAATCCATAGTGTATCTCTGTTTGCATTTAACTGTGCACCTATCCATACTGGCTTAAAAAAAAATCAGAGGCAAGGGGAAAAAGTTGATAGCCCGCCCGACGCCGTTTATAAGGTTCCTCAATGTGCATCGATCCACAACTGTGTGCCGTTGCCTCTTCCAAAAGATCCGCTAGTCGCACACGCTTGGCCCCAGCCAGGCGCCTCCTTGATATGTTCTGCGCATGTGCAATTTAAGTTTTTACGCAGTGTGCATGCGCAGAACGCTCCCAGCCACAAGAGCTCGATTGAGAGGGCAGGCAGCCAGGGCTGTGCATGCGCGACTAGCGGATCTTTCAGAGAGGGCAGCAGCACACTGGAGTGTGTCGGAAGCACAGCCAGTGACCTGATAGACTGCAGGGGCTAAAAGAAGACTCGGGTAAGTAAATCTCAACTATTTCCCTTGCCTCAAGTATCCTTTACAGTAATCCTCTCCTGCCTTCCAGTTTCCACTAAGCAATTTCTAAAGTGGAACTGAACATGTCCTAATTAACAATGCACCTCTGTTTCCATAAGGGCCCATTCACACTTGAGCGTTTTGCCGGCGATTTCGGCAAAACGCTCAAACGGTAGTGCTTTTGATAGCGCTAGTGTAATAAAGCCCAAATTGGGCAGTTCTTACGTGGGCTACTTGCGCTAATCGCCCAAAATCGCAAAGTGCAAACGCGTCGCCTGCACCATTTTCAGGCGTTTTCCTGGCGATCGCGTCACGATCACGGAAAAATCGCTGCAGTGTTCAGTGGTTTTTCCGCTGAAAAATCACTCACGCAAAACGCTTTCGAGTGTGAATGGGCCCTAATTGGTGCTGGTGCTAGAGACTCTAGCCTAGAGGGGTCAACATTTATGTTATAAAATGAATATTTACCAGCAAATATCTTTCTATTTAGCCGCAACCCAAATAATCAGCACAGTTGCAAAACTTGCTGTGTAGAAGTGTCCTCGCCACTCTCCTCCCCCTCTGATGATGTGTGTGGGCCTCTCCCTCCCCCTGCACACTTGCACTAAGGTCAAGTAAGGTCTGTCAGTAGAACAAAACACTTGTGTATAAGCCATGAATGAGCAGCTTTGTACTACTGAGCATGCACCGATGCCTATTATGCTGGGAATACACAATGCGATTTTTCATCAGATAGATTGCTCCATAGATAATTTCCAATGGGTCTGATCTGATCTTGATCATTGTTCTGATCGATTTTCTCATAGAAGTGAATGGAAATCGATTAGAAAAACGATCGGAAAATCGATCGGAAAGAAAATCTGCCCAAAAAACATGTTGTGTATTCCCAGTGTTACAGCGCAGCTCATACTCAGGTGGGAGCATGACCATGAGAGCATTTTCAAAAAGTCCTTGTTGACCCAGGGCTGGAATGGTAGACTCCAGGATTGGAAAGGCCCTGGAGGTGCAGCAAAAGGGTGTGCAGAGGTTGTGACCGTACTGGGACCCTTGGACCAGAAGGGTCCTCCTTCATCCATCTTTTCATTGATGCAATGCTGGTAATGAACACCTCTTTATGTGCATTGCATACAACTCTCTAACACTGCAGCTTTCTTTGATTTGAGGTTTTGGAGCTCCATATCAATAGAGTTCTTGAGACCCCATATAAAACTTGTATCGGGGCCCCAAGCGCCTTAGTTATGCCACTGTCTCTGGACTATCCAAGGGCCTCCTATTACTGAGGTTTTTTTGTTTTGTTTTTTTGCTTTAGGTACACTTTAAAGAGGAGCTGTTAGGTATAGGGTCTCAGAGACAAAAAACACATATATCAGTAGCTAAATACTGGCTGTACTTACATTACATATGCATTTCACTGTCCATGTTTGGATTTCACAGAATTTTTATATAGTATATGCAGAGAATGATGCTCCTGACAGCTCATGGCAGGTTCCATGTTTGTCTGTCTTGTCTGAAGCCAATTGTGATGTCATATCCTCCCTTAGGGCCCTTTTCCACTAGCGGCGTTTGCGATGCTGAATCGCAAAAACGCAAACCGCTAGCGATTTTACAATCGCTACGGTTTGCTTTTTAACATGGGAATCGCGGTAGGTCATTTCCACTACCGCGATTCGTTTTTGCGGGGAACGCGAACGCGCGGCGGAGCGATAATTGCCGCGATTTTGCTATGCAGTGCATAGCATAGCAAAATCGCGGCCGCAAACGTCGGGGGAATCGCCGGTTTTGCGATTCAGCAATCGCTAGCGTTCAGCGTGAACGCTAGCGATTGCAGGTGGAAAAGGGCCCTTACCCTGCTTCCTGATTAATTATACATTAGCCCTCCCAAGTCTCATCCCTCAGACACTCCTACCAGCAGGGGCGTAGCAATAGGGGGTGCAGAGGTAGCGACCGCATCGGGGCCCTTGGGCCAGAGGGGCCCCATTGGGCTCTCCTTCAAGCACAATATTAGCTCTCTATTGGTCCTGTGCTGGTAATAATCACTTCTATAGATGCTCTAAATCAGTGGTTCCCAACCTTTTTGGAGTCGTGACACATCAAACCAAACGTTCAGATCTCCGTGACACGTAGACTAAATGCATGTAATGAGAGACAGCGTTTCCCCACTAAATGCACATAAGAGACAGCTTTTCACCAGTAAATGCAGGTAATGACAGACAGCCTTTCACCAGTAAATGCACGTAACGAGAGACAGCTTTTCACCAGTAAATGCACATAATAAGAGACAGCTTTTCATCAGTAAATGCACATAATAAGAGACCTCTTTCCACCAGTAAATGCACATAATAAGAGACAGCTTTTCACCAGTAAATGCACATAATGACAAACAGCCAGTTGTCCCCAGTATATGTAGCCAGGGATATATGTGCCCAGTATATGTAGCCAGGGATATATGTGCCCAGTATAGGTAGCCAGGGATATATGTGCCCAGTATATGTAGCCAGGGGTATGTGCCCAGTATATGTAGCCAGGGGTATATGTGCCCAGTATATGTAGCCAGGGGTATATGTGCCCAGTATATGTAGCTAGGGGTATATGTGCCCAGTATATGTAGGCAGGGGTATATGTGCCCAGAATATGTAGCCAGGGATATATGTGCCCAGTATATGTAGCCAGGGGTATATGTCCCCAGTATATGTAGGCAGGTGTATATGTCCCCGGTATATGTCCCCAGTATATGTAGCCAGGGGTATATGTGCCCAGTATATGTAGGCAGGGGTATATGTCCCCAGTATATGTAGGCAGGTGTATATGTCCCCGGTATATGTCCCCAGTATATGTAGCCAGGGTGTATATGTGCCCAGTAAATGTAGGCAGGGGTATATGTCCCCAGTATATGTAGCCAGGGTGTATATGTGCCCAATACATGTAGTCAGGAGTATATGTCCCCAGTATATGTAGGCAGGGATATATGTGCCCGGTATATGTAGCCAGGGATATATGTGCCCAGTATATGTAGCCAGGGGTATATGTCCCCAGTATATGTAGGCAGGTGTATATGTCCCCGGTATATGTCCCCAGTTTATGTAGCCAGGGATATATGTGCCCAGTATATGTAGCCAGGTGCCCCCCTCCAGGAGGAGAGAGCGAGGGAAGGAGAGCGGCACCTCAGGGTGCTCTCCCTCCCTCGCTCTCTCCTCCGGAACGAAGTGCGGTGGCTGGCAGGGGTGCGGAACTTACCTTCCGTGTCTCCATCTGGTCTCGTCGCCGGCGCGGGATGATTTGCCACAGAGCAGCGGCTGCAGAACCAGAACTTCCGGCCGGCGCTTGGAGCGACATGGAAGGTAAGTCCCGCCCGCTGCCAAGCGCCGCCACACACACAGTATCGGAGGGGAGAGCAAGGGAGGCAGAGCACCCTAAGGTGAGAGAAGGGGGGGAGATGGCCCCCTTCTCCGCCGCTGCCCACAGCTCTACCTCCACTGCGCTGCTCCCCTCCGAGAGAGCCGCGACACATACCCGAAGCTGCCGCGACACATGTATGTGTCGCGGCACATGGGTTGGGAACCACTGTTCTAAATACTTGTAATCATTAACACACTGTTCCCTATTCCCTTCATGCACCTCCAACACTGTGGTTGTCCTTGGCAGGTTTTGGTATGCCGTATCAATTGTTATGTATAGAGTGCTTGGGGGGCCCCATGTAAAACTTGCACCGGGGCCCACAGCTCCTTAGCTACGCCACTGCCTACCAGTCTCTGGTCTTATGCTCGGTACACAAGATACGTTTTCCCGCTCGATCCGCGGGTCAATCGGGATCGATTCAATTATTTCCAACATGTTAATTATGCCAAATCGACGGCAGGAACGATCGAAATCCGAATCGAGCATGTTGGAAATAATCTAATCGACTCGCGGATCGAGCGGGAAAATGCATCGTGTGTATTAGGCACTCAGCGGGGAGCGATCATGTCTCGGTTGCGTGCGATCTCGCTGTCAGTTGGGGTGGGGGGAGCTGTGCGAGCGATTGCGTTGTCAGTTGCGGGGGGGGGGGTTGCGGATGATTGCGATGTCATTCAATTTGCGGGCGGTTGCGATGTCAGTCGTTTTGCTTGCGATGTCAGGCGTTTTGCGAGCGATTGCGATGTCGGTCGTTTTGCTTGCGATGTCAGTCGTTTTGCTTGTGATTGCAATGTTGGTCGTTTTGTTTGCGATTGCAAAGTCAGTCGTTTTGCGGCCGATTGCGAAGTCAGTCGTTTTGCTTGCGATTGCGATGTTGGTCGTTTTTCTTGCGATTGCGATGTTGGTCGTTTTGCTTGCGATGTCGGTCGTTTTGCTTGCGATTGCAATGTCGGTCGTTTTGCTTGCGATTGCAATGTCGGCCTTTTTTTTTGCGATGTCGGTCGTTTTGCGAGCGATTGCGATGTCGGTCGTTTTGCTTGCGATTGCAATGTCAGTCGTTTTGCGAGCGATTGCGATGTCGGTCGTTTTGCTTGGGATTGCAATGTCGGTCGTTTTGCTTGCGATTGCAATGTCGGTCATTTTGCTTGCGATGTCGGTCGTTTCGCGAGCGATTGCGATGTCGGTCGTTTTGCTTGCGATTGCGATGTCGGTCGTTTTGCTTGCGATATCGGTCGTTTTGCTTGCGATTGCGATGTCGGTCGTTTTGCTTGCGATTGCGATGTCAGTCGTTTTGCTTGCGATTGCGAAGTCAGTCGTTTTGCTTGCGATGTCGGTCGTTTTGCGAGCGATTGCGATGTCGATTGTTTTGCTTGCAATTGCGATGTCGGTCATTTTGCGGCCGATTGCGAAGTCAGTCGTTTTGCTTGCGATTGCAATGTCGGTCGTTTTGCTTGCGATGTCGGTCGTTTTGCGAGCGATTGCGATGTCGGTCGTTTTGCTTGCGATTGCGATGTCGGTCGTTTTGCTTGCGATTGCGATGTCGGTCGTTTTGCGGCCGATTGCGAAGTCAGTCGTTTTGCTTGCGATTGCAAAGTCGGTCGTTTTACTTGCGATGTCGGTCGTTTTGCGAGCGATTGCGATGTCGGTCGTTTTGCTTGCGATTGCGATGTCGGTCGTTTTGCTTGCGATTGCGATGTCGGTCGTTTTTCTTGCGATGTCGGTCGTTTTGCTTGCGATTGCGAAGTCAGTCGTTTTGCTTGCGATGTCGGTCGTTTTGCTTGCGATTGCGATGTCGATCGTTTTGCTTGCGATTGCGATGTCGGTCGTTTTGCTTGCGATTGCGAAGTCAGTCGTTTTGCTTGCGATGTCGGTCGTTTTGCGAGCGATTGCGATGTCGGTCGTTTTGCTTGCGAAGTCAGTCGTTTTGCTTGCGATGTCGGTCGTTTTGCTTGCGATTGCGATGTCGATTGTTTTGCTTGCGATTGCGATGTCGGTCGTTTTGCGGCCGATTGCGAAGTCAGTCGTTTTGCTTGCGATTGCAATGTCGGTCGTTTTGCAAGCGATTGCGATGTCGGTCGTTTTGCTTGCGATTGCGATGTCAGTCGTTTTGCTTGGGATTGCAAAGTCAGTCGTTTTGCTTGCGATTGCGATATCGGTCGTTTTGCTTGCGATGTCGGTTGTTTTGCGAGCGATTGCGATGACGGTCGTTTGGGGGGGGGGGTGCCGCCGATCGCGGGTGTCACTCGCGCGGGGTGGGGGGGCTCGGGGGGTGCGGCCAATCGCGGGTGTCACTCGCGGGGGGGGGGGGGGTGCAGGGGTGCCGCCGATCGCGGGTGTCACTCGCGGGGGGGTTGCCGCCGTTCGCGGGTGCCACTCGCGGGGGGGGGAGCTGGGTAGTGGGTGTGCCGACCATCGCGGGTGTCACTCGTGGGGGGGGGGATGGAGGTGCCGCCGATCGCTGGTGTCACTCGCGGGGGGGGCGGTGCCGCCGATCGCGGGTGTCATTCGCGGGGGGGGGGTGTGCCGTGGGCGGGTGTCACTCGCGGGGGGGGGTAGGATTTGGGGGGGTTTCTGTCACTCGGGGTGTCTGGATGGGGAGGGAAGGAGAGAGGGACCAGCCAATGAGGCTGCAGCAGGGCTGGATAGGGAAATGAAGGGGTGGTGCAGGGAGGGCAGTAGAGAGGAAGTAAGACCTTCCCATACTGCTTTGCAGGCTGACTGCGGCTTTTACAGTCTGATGCGTCCTCCTAAACAGCCTGGAGATAAGGAAGGCTGCTATTCAGCCCACAATAAAGTAAGAGAGTTTTTTAACTTCAGTATTGATATTTGGCTTCCTTCCACACTGTTTAACACAGGGGAACATAGATCAAAATTACTTGTTTTTGCCTGACAGTTACTCTTTAAGGTGTTACAGTTGCTCACCACGTACTTCCTGTGAACTACAAGTCCTGCCTCCTCATGCAGGCACATGGTTTCTATAGTGATGTGGAGTAATGTGGTCAGTTGTTTTTACTGATTTGTGTATCACATGGTCACACCTGATTGGGCTTTCAATGACACTCAGCTTAGTGCGTGCCTCTGATGCTCTGGGACACAGCAGGATGAAATGACCATCGTGTTCGTTTCATCCTGCGACGGCGGACTGTACATCTTGTTGCCAGTTTAGGCATTCCATTCCTTAGATTGTGGTCCCTTATTCCTGGGTTGCTACCTGATATTTATACGATTGTGTGCCTTTGAGGAAGCGGGTTTTGGCCATGAAACACGTGTCAGGCAACTTGGTTCTGTCATATGAAGCTTTGTATGATTTGTCTACATTTCACAACTGCAATCGAGAAGATTTTAGATACTATTTAAAAATTCAGTCTGCAAGCTGTCAGCAGCAATGGTGCTCGGATACCCCTTTTTAAAATCCAAATTGATCCAGATCCGGATACCCAGATATCCGGATCGGATATCCAAATCCGAACTTTCAGATATCCGCGTTCATGCGGATACCCGAATGCATTATCCGGGCTATTCGGGCGGATTCGGATATCTGAATAGAAAAACCGGAAGTGGGCTTTAAATTGCTTCTGAAATGTTTTTTAGGGTAAATGAGGCATGTAGCATCATGTTTTTTTTTAAAGGGAAACACTAATTGCAGCCCACATTGTGTCCAAAGTCCAACCACACAACTGGAACATGACAGTTTTCAGCCAAGACACCTCCCAAAAAATTACGCAGCAATTGTGTTTTGGGTTAAATATAGGTGGAATCAGTGGCCTGTGGCACCCTGGCGGTGGGAGCTGCACAGGCAGCAGGGCAATGCAGCAGCAGCAGGTGTAACATGTGCCAGGAGCATGCCGGACGTATCACGTGGCACTTGGCACATGTCACTTGGCACGTGCCAAGTGCCACGTTACACGTGCCAAGTGACACGTGCCAAGTTACACGTGCCAAGTGCCGAGTGACAGTCAGTCAGCAGAGGAGAAGACACTAGTGCACACTAACTGTCACACTGGCACTGCTCACAGCACAGCAGTTCTGTAGAAAGCTAACACAGTAGTACTACTACTCTAACAACTACTAGCACTGACTGCAGTATTCCTATTCCCTAATTCCTAACCTAACTAGACTGTAGCTAGCTAAGGCTAATAGCTGGCCAGCAGGCAGCAGCTGGCCTGGTCTGTGTACAGCACACACACAGACACATAGCAACTGCAGCAGCCCTGCAGCACAGCACACACTCTGACTGTCACATAATGAAATCAAGCTAATTAACATTACAACAATAGTGTAGTGATAGTGCAGGGGTTAACCACTGAACAGCTTTAGGTTTATCACAGTGTACAGCCCTTGCTAGGCCAGCAGCACTGGAGCATGTCTCTCAGTGAGCATTTAGCAAGCTAGGACGATATGTCTCATCATGGCAGCCTTCCTTATTATACAGGGGGGCTGGCTGACTGGGTGCCAGGGCTTAAGCTGGGAGCCCTCTGATTGGTTCAATGAGGTCAGGTGGGGCTGGCCAAGGTTCCCTTCTGTGATTGTTTGCTAGGGCTTCTGCTGGGAGCCCTCTGATTGGCTCAATGATGTCATCTCCTTAGTTACAGTATTCTGATCCGGATATCCGCGAATATTCGGGTATGCAACCAAATATCCGCAGATAGCTATCCGGATTTAAAAAAAAATCCGAAATCCGAATCCGAATCGGATAGCTGAAAAAAGTTTGGATATTCGGGTTACCCGGATATCCGGAATCCGGATGAGCATCTCTGGTCAGCAGCTGCCATGATTGTTGTATAAACAGCTAGAGTGCTCCACCTCCCCTTTTCTCTCTCTCTGTCAGGGATATAGTTAACAACCTTGTGAGCGGGTAGGGCTTACCATGGTATCTACTGGAGCCACACCTCCCTAGTGGAGGCTATTTGGCCAGCAACCAGGAGGCTGAAATGCCAGACAAGCGTACAATTTAGTTGCCTGTGGAAAACAGGCCTAAAGCGTATCATGGCCTGGATAAGAAAGCATAGCCCAGGCTCCCAGAGAGTGCAGGAGGGAGGCTGATAGTTACATATCAGGACGAGACCTGGTGACTGCAGGATTTACTCTGAAAACTAAAGTAATTGAGAGCATTTTGCCAATAAGGGACCACTGGGCGACGTTCAGGGGTGGGTTAAGGATAGGCATATAGGAGTGTTTTTGTATGGAGAAAGGCAGCCCAAAATGACCTAGAATGATCATTATTGCAAATGTGTATTGGTCATTACTGCTTACTCCATGATTTATTCTTCGATTAATATATGCAAATACCTCTTTGTGAAATCTGAAGATATGGTCATGGCAATAAGCTGAAACAGTAGGGGGAAGAAGGAGATACATGAAAGAATTGGGAGCTCCCCCATCTTTAGTAGTATGGCATAGAAGATTATGATATATTTAACCCTGGCACACATCTTCAGTTTTGACTGGCCAAGGAGTGGCCAATTTTTTTACCACCTCCATGTAGTATGGAGGCCAACAGATTTAAATAGTATAAAGAGATTGTGTGGATAAACTCTCATACTACATAGAGGTGGTAAAAAAAAATAGTAAAAATTAAGGATAAAAAAAGGAAATACATTTTTGTTAAAAATAAAACAAAAACAAACATCCATCCTGGGAGGATCAAAGCCCACCAACAGAAAGCTCTGTTGGTGGTCAGAAAAATGTGTGTGTGTGTGTGGGGGGGGGGGATCATGTGTGCTGCGTTGTACAGCCCTGCAGTGAGGCCTTAAAGCTGCAGTGGCCTAATTTGCAAACAATAGCCTGGTCATTAGGGGGGTGTAAGCCCAAGTTCCTCAAGTGGTTAATGGGAGTACTCAGCAGACAACATCTTTAGGGACCATTTTTTCTAAGCTGGTATCTGAGTCAAGAAGATAAAAATATCCAACTCGGTAAAAAGTATCTATTACCTATTCCCTCCTATTGTGCAAGAAAGGGTCTTATACTTTCCAAGGTAACCAAAAACTTGAGATTTTGATGAATGCCACATGGAAATGAATAAGAAAGTGGCAGTGTGTGTGTAAAGAGACCTTTATACAAGTTACAGAGTAACCAATACTGATAAATCAAAATGGCTACTTTTGTACTAGAGGTCTGCAGATATTTCAACAACACAAAAAGACTTTAAGCGGAACTGAACTCAGCACACAATGAAAAGTTTTTATTACACATATAGTTGCTGAAAAAAATCCATTGTTCTGTGATTGTTTAGCCAGATCAAAGTGTCTAATTACGGTAGTTCTTAGCAGCTGTGAATAGACTGCAGGAGCACTGCTGAGGCAGCTCTCCCCAAACAGTAAACACTGAAGCTTAACCCCTTCATTTATCCTTGCAAAATGAAACTTAATTGTAAACTTCAAGGTTTGTTTTTTTTAGGATTTCCATAAATTGTAAAGAAGAATGTTTTTGTCCATAAAAGTTATCATGCTGTGACCAATTTTTTAGATCAGAGATGAAGCTCTGAGTTTAGTTCTACTTTAATAGAGCTTAGTTAGGTAACAATTATTTTAAAAGTCTGAAGAGACTCAAATGGGCGTTTGTAAGATAGTAAATACCCACACTACCACAGTTGGGTTCTAGTCAGACACAACTGCTTGGATTTTTTATTCAGGTTTCCAGGCCTCCTTGTGCTGAAGCTCTTTGTGGTATGTTTTTATCATGGACTATGTCTGATCAGCTGCCCAAGCACATTATTGAAAACAAACACTTATTTAATTTGTCAGGTATCAGAAGTGCTTGTTAGTTGTACGGGGGAAGAAAAAAAAGTAAAGGCTTTTTTTTAAACTGTACATTGAAAACTGGGGGAGAATCCAGTTAGAAGCACTGAGCTAAGGCAGTACTACAGAGAGCCATTATTAGGGCCCTTGCACTCCGACAGGAGCTGGATTGGAAGAACAAAATAATAACATGACTGGACAAAAAGCAGTTCCATGCTGGTAAAATTTCTTTTGGAATCCTTTTCAGACCACAGTCAGATGTAGAACAATGCAAATGGAGACATTATTCCATGCTTAAATTCAAAGTGCTTGTTAGACACAGGAAGGTGCAGGAGTACTGTATATGCAGGTGGGCAGGTGGCAAGGAGTGATATCGGAATGACTACAAGATGCTTGCTAAAAGCCTGGGCCTGATGAATTACCGACAGCGAAATGGCTGTTAGTCAATCCAATATCACTCACTGGCACCTGCCTACCTGCACCTTCCTCTGACTGTCAAAAACTGAGGAATTTTGAATAAACTATCTTCAGACATTGCATGACATTGCATGTACATGTGTCCACTTTCTCTCAATGAGCATTGCTATATTTTTCCATATCTGGTTGGAGCACACTGATGTTCATTTTCGAGTTAGCATACCTACTGAGGAGGCCTGGTCTGCAGGAGGAGTAGGGATGAGCTCTACATCTCCATCACCTGCATGAGGTGTGCTTGAATTGTTTCTATTATACCGATATTTGTGACCAGTTCTCTTTAGTCATAAGTCAGTTTTGCACCTCCACAACCTTCTCATAGTCTTGGAATCATGCCCTTTGCACATAATTACCATATAAGTCTCAGTACCTTCATTAATACATCTGTAACCAGGTCCCTGCACTATAAATTCCGCACTGCCATCTCTCTTTTAAGCTGAAGCACGTCACAAATGCTTCTTGGAAGAACACAAACCCTCTTATCCATCACGGTTTTCACTGCCCTCACATTCCATCTCACTTACAATATCAATAAGCCTTGCCTACTGCTGCTGTGCAGGATGACAGTCCAAATGCAGCTCCATTTGTATAGGTTCATGTGGTATTTCAATCTCGCCCACTAACTGTGAGTCATAAGAAAATCATTAAAACAGTATGTGTCATCTGCAGAACCAGGTCCTTGGTATGTTGGATGTTCTCTGGCAATGTAGTGGCCTCCTGTGGAGCAGACACACAGCTACGGTTATGAGTTAAGCCAGGGGTGTTGCAGGCACTGAGCGGCTGTGGCCCTCTTTTCTGGAATAAATTCTAACATAGGCGTTAGGAAGTCTGAAAACTGAGTGGCCTCTTCCAGCGACCATTCATATTTCTCCAACAGGACATCGAATAATCCCCAGTGCTTTAGGTTGTGTATGTGCCGAAGCTCCCCTATGGAAAAAAAGGGATCAAATTAGACTTAAAGGCAAATTCAAAAAATATTAAGCATTGCCATTGGGCCACAATGCACAGGTACAAAAAAATTGCCCCTCTAATAACAGGTTGGTTCACCTTTGCTCTGTTCACAGCCGATGTTCTCCTTGACAATGACTCAGTGCAGCCCGCTCCTTCCCTCCCTCCCCCCACACAGGTGATATCCCCACCCCAGCCCCCCACATCTAAAATGGATAATTGTTAATCCGTTTTTGATGGTTGGAGGGTCATTTTGTTTGTTCCTTTTCCATTGTAGGACTAAAGGTTTCCTATGATAGAATAGCAGAAGCCCTATTGGTGAGCGGTGTGCTCTGGTTTGAGCCAGTATAGTTGTGTGTCCTAGTAAACACCAAGTAGGCTCCTGACAAACCTTTATTTTGGTCACCTGAGTGATATAATCACAGACCTCTTGCCAAAACGGGACCAGTTTGGGGCAGGACCACGTAATGTGAATAAAGTGCTTCTACACCATTGCATCGCCAACACCACCTTGAATGAGAGGGATCAATTTTGTTTAGCCTAGCAGGGGTAATATACGCAAGGTAATTATTTTAGATTGTGAGAGATACAAAAACATTATCCTTTACGGTGGCCCAGCACACCAATATAAACCATTATCAATTACTAATGCAATTCAATTTAATAGTCAAAAAAGTGCAAAAGTGTACAAGATTCTTCAATCCATAAATTCACCCATAGACATATTCACTTCAAAACAAGTGGAAAACACACTTATAAAGCAGACAACAACATCGACTTGTTTAGAGTACATACAAAGTATATCTGAATATCATAAACTGACAATATTGGAAAAGGATCATCTGGACAATCATTAGGCCAGGACATACTACCAAACAGATGTCAAACAAGGGAGCCACATTAGAGCAGGACAGCCTGGGGTTCAATTCCACTTGTATTGAATTGAATATGTCTATGGATGAATTTATGGATTGAAGAATCTTGTACACTTTGGCACTTTTTTAAAAGGATGAAAGCTCATTGCTAATTTTGCTGGTTTCCTGACAGGTTTTTTTATTTTTTTATCCGTGTAATTGATTATGTAATATATGCCCGTTGCATAATTTTGAATTGTATTATGTTAGTCTATCTTGTGAATTTATTAAGTATTTAAAAGGTTTTATCCACATGTCCTCCCATTCTTCATCATCTAAATGTGGCAAGACGTCCAGCCATTCTTGTTTAAAGGCAGTAAGGTGGTTGAGTTAGCAGGTTTATATATTGATATATGGCTGATAGGGCTTTTGTTAGGTTATTTTTTATAATAATGTCCTCAATGTCTGAGGTAAGAAGACGAATGGTGTTGTTTCCAAACTGGGAGTGGTAGGCATTCCTCAGTTGAAGGTATCTGAAGAAGTGTTTATTAGATGAGTGTGTCAAATTCAACAAGTGTTCCAGATTGTATTATATGTGACGTGCGACTAATACCTTTGGATATCCAGTCTATTGGGTCAGGTATGGTATAGAAGTTGGCCAGGCATTGGTTATTCCAGAGGGGTAATTTAGGCAAAATCCTATTGCTACCCAGGGATTCCCATGTATGTATCACATTCCAATCCTTCATGACTACTTTCATCGACCTCATTAAGGGGTACGGTGCCCTAGGTCCCCTATACTGAAGTTGTGAGAGGGCTTCAAAGGATCCAACATTAGCTTCTTCTAAGACTATTGCAGCATTGGTTTTGTCTAATTTGAACCACCAGTTAGCAGTAACTTATTGGCTGGCTAAATAATATTTAAATTAATTAGGGAATGCCAAACCGCCCTCGGTCGATGTCCTTTATAGCTTTCTGAGGCTTAATCGAGGAGTTTTGTAATACCAAATTAAACTTACCAGAATAGAGTTTAGCTGTGTAAAAAAGGATTTGTGAATCCAAATAGGACTGGATAGAAATTTGGATTTCTCCCAGTTTACAGAAAGTTTTGTATGCAGAGAAAATATCAAGGACCCCTTGTATTTATTGATGTGGGTTGCTAAGGTAAATAACCAGGTCAACCCTCTCCTCCAGCCCTCGTACCCAAAATCCGGTGACATCTTTGCTTTGTCTAATGGCAGCTGCGATGGGTTCCATAGCTATAGCAAATAGGGCTGGAGAGAGAGGACATCTCTGCCACGTGCTTCTATGTAACATTATAGGTCCAGATAGCTCACTACCTATTTTGATTTGAGTAGATGGTTGCTTATAGATTGTTTGGATCCAAGATACAAAATTTAATGTAAACCCAATTTTTAATAGAGTGGCCCTGAGGTATTCCCATTCAACTGAATCAAATGCACGTTGTATGTCCACAAAAGCCAGGGCACCTAGGACCATCTTCTTTCATATTAAGTTGTATGTGGGTCACAATTCTCAGAAGGTTTATATCAGTGGTTTTGTGTGACATAAAGCTGGTTTGATCTGGATCAATAATATCAGTATTGACTTTATTAATCCTTAATATGAGAATTTTAAATCCTTGTTGAGAAGTGATATGGGCCGATAGGCCTGACAATCTAATGAGTACTTGTCACAAGCCCCCTGGTGGCTGGACCGCACAATGCCTTCCAATCGGTTTCAGCACACAGACCATGCAATCTGTGGTCGCAATCGGTGCGCAGAAACCGCTGGGATGTTGGCAGCAGACCGACTAGAAGGGAGCTTGTGAGTTACTGTAATAAAAATTACACACTATGTCAGGGTATAATTGCCACCACCTCTGTTACCATGGCCACCCTTTTGGTGTGTTAATTATCATCTAAGTGTGACCAGCTAAAACAACCTTTGATATATTACACCAGGCTTCTGGCAAGGGTTTCACACCTCTGTGTCACTGGCCAGGGAAGGAACTCTTTTGATGAAGTTAATTTACACAAACATTAACTTCAATGGTCAACAAACATACTTCAGAAAAATAAAAAAAATGTCATTCTGATCGCTGCAATGACTGCGCAAATCTAACCGGGAAGCGATCAGAAAATTGACTGCGTGAATCCTCCCGATTCACCTGCGTTTCTCACGGCTGTTCCGTGACAGTCCTTATCTGGTTTAGGTATCAATATGACATTTGCTTGGTAAAACTTGGGCGGAAGGTTGATTTAAAAAAGTTAACAAATATTGGTTAATCCGCCAATGTATATTATTTTCAGTTGAGGGCGATAACTCTTGCATTACTCTTGTAAAATTCTATGGGGAAAGCATCTGGGCCAGGGGATTTTTGCGGAAGGAAGAAAGCTATGGCGTCAATTTACAACTTATGTAACATAACACTATAAGAGGATGGTGTAAGAATATAAACCAGTTTAAGACCCAATTAATTATCTGTCCATGAGGGGTGTGAGGAGACTGGTTTTCCAATGGTGGGAGCTGGAGAATATATAAGCACTCCATCCCAATAAGGACAATAAAATAATTATTAAAGAAGAACAGAAATCCAGCGTAGGGAGCTGTAGGATATGAAGTGCTTCGTATTCTTCAAATGTGGTGGCCACCTCCTTAAATGTGAAGATGAGTATGAACTGGATCAGGTGTATACAGAAGGTAACAAGAATAGTTAGGTTACTACATTATATTACAATAGAGATTTACTCCCCCGACACACAACCACCGTCTTCGCGGAAGCCAGTCGGTATTCTGCCTCAATTAACGCTTTTACCCAATAAAGTCATACTGTAAAGAGACACTGAAGCAAAAAAAAAAAAATGATGATATGATTATGTGTAGTACAGTTAAGAAATAAAGCATTAGGAGCAGAGACATATGACTAATGTTGTTTCCAATACAGGAAGAGATAAGAAACTCCAGTTGTTATCTATGCAAATTGCCATTGAGCTCCAAGACTTTCAAAGTCGCAGAGAGCTCTGTGTTCTGAAGGCTGTTATTTTAATTGTTTTAATTGTATTGTTTTTTTCTTTTGCAGAGAACAGTTCAGGACAGGTCAAAAGTTCACTGCCTGTTCTGTAAAAAAACAGTTAGAATGCTGAATAGTGTGTAAACTGCAAATATTAGAGAATGATGCAATGTTATTAAAAAAAAAAAAAAGCCGTATAACTGAAAATAAGAATATGAGAATTTTTTTTTGCTACTAATGTTCTAGTAATTATGTGTACTACACAACCATTTCATTATGTCATCATTTTTTTGTTTTACTTCAGTGTCTCTTTAAATATGAAGAACTACATTTGATTGGGTGGTAGCATTTAATAGTACAGCTGTTGGAGTGGCCCCAGGCCACTGTCCACCAACATCCAGATATTACAATAATAGTTTCAGCTGTATCTAAAGGATTCGTAGAACATCTATGGTTAATTTTATTCTCACAGGACTACCCTCCTGCACAGGGCCCCAGGGAGAGACAGGCCTTGAATACATAAGTAAGGGCTTTAGAATTTGTAGGTAGTTTTAGGAATAGTACCTCTGAAGGAATATGTAGTGATTAGCTATGAAGATGAGTTATAAGTTAATACTATAATGGACCCATGATCAGAATGTAGACTTAGGAGGTGAAAAAAAAATATGGTGTAGAACGTTGAAAAAAAGAGATGAATGCCCAATGACGGGGTTCTCAGAAGAGACTGGGGTACAGGCCTATAGGCTATTTATGGGGAGAAAGCTGGGATTATACACATAATATAGCCAAGAGAAAATACTACTAGGCGCCATTGCCTGTCTCGTATATGAGAGAGTATTGAAGGTGGGCATACATATGGTTATATTCTATCCATTTGACCTTGTTCAAACATATTGTATGTGTGTATATTTATTAATAGAAGTTCACGGGTTACTCAAATACAGATTTAAGCGTGTGTTGGATATCCTGCCTCTGCTTGAACAGTCATTGTATTATAAGAATATATTTTCAAACATGACAATGGTGCCATCTAGAGACCAGTAAATAGAAGTATTTGTGCATCAGCTAATCACGTAAAAAAAAAAACACCCGCCAAGGATTGCAGGATGATTTTGACATTGGTAAAGTTGGGTATAGCAGAGTTTACCTAATTGAGGCATAATACTGTCTTGAGGACCATATGTTTATCCACATATTTAGTGTAGGTCATTGGCATACCGCTCATACTCAATTCAGCCTTTTAAAGTGTACCAGAGACAACAACAACCAGAGACAGTACCCACACTATAAAATATACATACCTGGGGCTTCCTCCAGTCCCCTCCGGCCTGAAGGCTCCCAAGGCATCCTGTTCTCCATCTCCATTTGTCCGCTATTGGCCCCGGAGTATCCGTCAGTCGAGGCCAGTCAGCTGCATGCGCAGTCCCTCCATGCGAGCTCCCCTGTCTCGAAAGTGCCAGGCGACGTGAACACAGCAGTAGCACGCGTGTGGCCAGGCCGCACATGCACAGTTGGCACCGGACTGGAGGACTTTCTAGTGCCAATTACGGGCGAATGAAGAGGGAGGAGACGAGACCATGGGAGCGATCAGGCTGGAGGAAGCCCCAGGTATGTATATTTTATTGCAGGGGGCCCCGTCTCAGGGTCACTCTAAGTAGAAGTAATATATACAGTTCTAAGGGGTTATAAAGATGTATTGTACAGATTGCAACCCACATGTACATCATACCTTGGAATAGAAGGAAAATTAGGGAGTAGGAGATATTGAGCAAGATATACGGAAAGACAGCAGTGAATGTCCAGTGACAGGGTCTATGAAATAGACTGGAAAATAGACGTAGTATTTGTATGAGGGGGAATGGCAGGGATTATATCTATGAGTGGGTCTGTTGATGCATCGAAAAACAACAAGAGAGAAATGTAGACTAGTACAGTGCTTTCTGCAGTCAGTGGCGGCTCCAGGAAATTTTTTTAGGGGGTGCTATGCAGGTGCTGGACCAATTTCTGGGGGAGCTGACGACCGCGGCAAAAAATGGGTGTGGCTACAACCTGCGGCGCGCAAAGCGCGCCGCGGCGAAAAAATGGGCGTGGTCATGACCGGATGAGGGCGGGGCTAACTGTAATTTAAAGTGAACCCAGGGTGAGAGTGATATGGTGGCTGCCATATTTATTTCCTTTTAAACAATACTAGTTGCCTGGCATCCCTGCTAATCTATTTGGCTGTAGTAGTGAACTGAATTACACCAGAAACAAGCCATGCAGCTAATCTTGTCAGTTCTGACAATATTGTCAGAAACCCCTGACCTGCTGCATGCTTGTTCAGGGTCTATGGTTGAAAGAATAAGAGGCAGAGGACCAGCACGGCAGCCAGGCAACTGGTATTGCTTAAAGGGAGATAAATATGGCAGCCTCAATATTATTCTCACCTCGGGTTCCCTTTAAAAGTGCAACGCAAAGACAGAGGGCCCAAGTTTTGGTGACCCTTTTCCCAGAAAATTCACATAATTGTGCAGGTTTTCTCAAGAAAATACACGTAATGTGAGCAGATTTTAACAAAAAACACGTCCAATGACCCCAATATGCACAATCGTTATCAGATATGGCTCCAATATGCACAATCGGTAGCAGATATGACCCCAATATGCACAATCGACAGCAGATATGACCCCAATATGCACAATCGGTAGCAGATATGGTCCCAATATGCACAATCGGTAGCAGATATGGTCCCAATATGCACAATCGGTAGCAGATATGGTCCCAATATGCACAATCGGTGGCAGATATGGTCCCAATATGCACAATCGGTGGCAGATATGGTCCCAATATGCACAATCGGTGGCAGATATGGTCCCAATATGCACAATCGGTGGCAGATATGGCCCCAATATGCACAATCGGTGGCAGATATGGCCCCAATATGCACAATCGGTGGCAGATATGGCCCCAATATGCACAATCGGTGGCAGATATGGCCCCAATATGCACAATCGTTATCAGATATGGCCCCAATATGCACAATCGGTAGCAGATATGACCCCAATATGCACAATCGGTAGCAGATATGACCCCAATATGCACAATCGGTAGCAGATATGACCCCAATATGCACAATCGGTAGCAGATATGACCCCAATATGCACAATCGGTAGCAGATATGACCCCAATATGCACAATCGGTAGCAGATATGACCCCAATATGCACAATCCGTAGCAGATATGACCCCAATATGCACAATCGGTAGCAGAAATGACCCCAATATGCACAATCGGTAGCAGAAATGACCCCAATATGCACAATCGGTAGTAGAAATGACCCCAATATGCACAATCGGTAGCAGAAATGACCCCAATATGCACAATCGGTAGCAGAAATGACCCCAATATGCACAATCAGTAGCAGAAATGACCCCAATATGCACAATCCGTAGCAGATATGACCCCAATATGCACAATCCGTAGCAGATATGACCCCAATATGCACAATCGGTAGCAGATATGACCCCAATATGCACAATCGGTAGCAGATATGACCCCAATATGCACAATCGGTAGCAGATATGACTCCAATATGCACAATCGGTAGCAGATATGACTCCAATATGCACAATCGGTAGCAGATATGACCCCAATATGCACAATCGGTAGCAGATATGACTCCAATATGCACAATCCGTAGCAGATATGACCCCAATATGCACAATCGGTAGCAGAAATGACCCCAATATGCACAATCGGTAGCAGAAATGACCCCAATATGCACAATCGGTAGCAGAAATGACCCCAATATGCACAATCGGTAGCAGAAATGACCCCAATATGCACAATCGGTAGCAGAAATGACCCCAATATGCACAATCCGTAGCAGATATGACCCCAATATGCACAATCCGTAGCAGATATGACCCCAATATGCACAATCCGTAGCAGATATGACCCCAATATGCACAATCCGTAGCAGATATGACCCCAATATGCACAATCCGTAGCAGATATGACCCCAATATGCACAATCCGTAGCAGATATGACCCCAATATGCACAACCAGCATCACCTGAAAAAGAAAAGAAAAACCCATTTACTCACCTACAGCCAGAAGACCTTCTTTCCCGACCTCCTGTCCCGAGTCCCGACCTCATTGTGGCGCGCAGCGCCCGCGCGCCCACGATCCTCTTCCTTCCCGACGTCACGACGAGACTTCCTGCCTGCATGCAGAGAGCAGGGCTACGGGAAAATGGCCGCCCGAAGCCATGCACTGCAGACTCTAAGTCTGCAGAACAGGGCTCCGGGCGGCCATCTTACCGTAGCCCTGCCTGCTGCTCCGTGCTGCCGCTGTGTGAACTGACTTGGCGTCTTTTAGACGCCTGAAGTCAGTTCACTCCAGGGGGTGCTTTGGGGGTGCTTGGACAATTCTAGGGGGTGCTCGAGCACCCCCTTGCACCCCCCTGGCGCCGCCCCCGTCTGCAGTGGCACAGCGACAGATCATGGAAGCAGGTTAAACTCTGATTGATGTTCCCCAAACCAATTTGAGACTGATGGAGCACAGTGGCAGTGGCATTTTTTTGCGATACCAAAGGCACTCTTGATGGTCTCCTGCTGCTAAAGCCCATCCTTTGCAATGTCTGTCTCGTGATGCACCTGCATTGAATTTAGCCGTAATGTGTTGTGTTGTTGCCCTTCTGTTGCTGTGGACCATGCATTCTTCTTGCCTTTCACCTCTCGTTCATCAGCCTTTTTCGACCAGAATCGTCCCTATTGCTTGAACTTTTTTTCTGCCACTCGCTATATACTTTACATATATTTTTTTAAATGTTTTCTTTCAGCTCTAGGACATGGTGGACAGGTGAGTGGTTAGGGAGGGACCCCTGTGGGAGGGATGCCTGCACGGGGCAGTCCTGCTAGTGACGCAATCTTGCGATGGCGTCCAACTGAAGCCTCCCACCTGAATGCTAATGGCTGGTAGATGTGGTATGGCAGGTAAAGGGTGTATGACAGTGCATCCTGATTGGCTGACGAGCACCTGCTGACCACTTAAATGTAGCTGGATGCATGTACTGCTGTGTTCTATTGCTTGTGTGTGTTGAATTTAGCATTCAGTATGGAGGCAGTGTTGGTGGGTTTTCTGGATGTGAGAGGTCCAGAGCCTGGGTGTGAGAGGTCCAGGCCCACCTGCACTCCCCTCCAGGTATCGCATGTTGGCCTTGGGGCCCCGGCCAGTGAGAGAGGTCCGGGGCCCCTGGTCATCGTGCGAACCAATCGTGTGTTTTTTAAACGTTTTCTTTCAGCTCTGGGACATGGTGGACAGGTGAGGTGAGCGGTTAGGGAGGGACCCCTGTGGGCGGGATGCCTGCACGGGGCGGTCCTGCTAGCGACGCAATCTTGCGATGGCGTCCAACTGAAGCCTCCCACCTGAATGCTAATGGCTGCTAGATGTGGTATGGCAGGTAAAGGGTGTATGACAGTGCATCCTGATTGGCTGACGAGCACCTGCTGACCACTTAAATGTAGCTGGATGCATATACTCAAACAAAATAGGTTCCCGGCAACACTGTGGGAAATAAGTGTGTGCTCAGTCACTATGAAACAAGTAAAAACTAGGATTATGACCATAATTAGCACCACACCATTAATTATAGTAAAGGTATCACAATTTTATTATTAACAACTTCACAAAAAGCACTATACAATGTTAAAACCATTTAAAAGATCGAGAGACACCACAAATCAATACCTATGATATATAATATATGATTGCTAATAGCATATCAGTACTTTAGTGATCACCTGGGTGGTTCAAAATATGATAATTACAATATATATAGCATATATAGCACTATCCAGGGGCGCCACGAGGAGGCTTCCCATTGCCTCCTCGTGGCGCCCCTGGATAGTGCTGTATAGCATGAACTAATTCCCGCAGGGCGATTGTTTTGCGGTTTTTGGTTTTGACCCTGCATATTTAGGCATGCGAAAGCAAATGCTTATTTGCATGAGCAATGTCTCGTGATTAGCCAATAGGCCAAATTTGCAAAGCCAGATTTGTCAGGTTCACTTGGTTGATGCACACATGTTCTTTCTCTGATTGTAGTTAGCATTGCATTTCGTTTTTCTGAGGGCAGGTAGTGAGTGGCTTGTTTTAGGAGGTGAGAGCCCTGGAGCAGGCTATTTGCGCCTGTCCGCCCCTTATGTGTCGCGCCCAGGTTTTGCGCATACAGCAGAACGCAATGGACGTTGAGGTAAGTGCCTGTTTTTAATCTTGGGAGGTGTGTGCGGGCGGCTCTTCCCGGCGCTGGCCACGCTGGGGAGATCGCCTGCACCCCCCAGCCTCCGCCTCCGGAGTGCCGCTGTGTGGGTTCCAGGCGGTGAGAGTGCCTGGGACCCCGCGGCCCCCCGGTTGTATGGGGGCAATGGGAAGCCTCCTCGTGGCGCCCCTGGATAGTGCTGTATAGCATGAACTAATTCCCGCAGGGCGATTGTTTTGCGGTTTTTGGTTTTGACTCTGCATATTTAGGCATGCGAAAGCAAATGCTTATTTGCATGAGCAATGTCTCGTGATTAGCCAATAGGCCAAATTTGCAAAGCCAGATTTGTCAGGTTCACTTGGTTGATGCACACATGTTCTTTCTCTGATTGTAGTTAGCATTGCATTTCTTTTTTCTGAGGGCAGGTAGTGAGTGGCTTGTTTTAGGAGGTGAGAGCCCTGGAGCAGGCTATTTGCGCCTGTCCGCCCCTTATGTGTCGCGCCCAGGTTTTGCGCATACAGCAGAACGCAATGGACGTTGAGGTAAGTGCCTGTTTTTAATCTTGGGAGGTGTGTGCAGGCGGCTCTTCCCGGCGCTGGCCACGCTGGGGAGATCGCCTGCACCCCCCAGCCTCCGCCTCCGGGGTGCCGCTGTGTGGGTTCCAGGCGGTGAGAGTGCCTGGGACCCCCGCGGCCCCCCGGTTGTATGGGGGCAATGGGAAGCCTCCTCGTGGCGCCCCTGGATAGTGCTGTATAGCATGAACTAATTCCCGCAGGGCGATTGTTTTGCGGTTTTTGGTTTTGACCCTGCATATTTAGGCATGCGAAAGCAAATGCTTATTTGCATGAGCAATGTCTCGTGATTAGCCAATAGGCCAAATTTGCAAAGCCAGATTTGTCAGGTTCACTTGGTTGATGCACACATGTTCTTTCTCTGATTGTAGTTGGTTCAAAATATGAGCCACCACAGGGTTTGAACCTGGGTTCATAAGCTCACGTAGAATGGAAAGTGCATACACATGTACAAAAAATAGTTAAATAGGAGGTTATCAATAAACCATATATAGACTGTGCAACCTGTGGAAAAAAGTGCATATAGTGCATAACATATCAACTAATAATTATAGCCCATAGATGCTGAGCAACTAAGTGACCGGATGCTGAGACCATATAGGCAGCATGGAGTGCGAAAAGAACGAGGCTTACGTGACCCAGGGAAAATTGGTGACCAAGATGGTGTCTCAGAATAGGAAGGAGGCCCCCGGCAGACTTCTCTACCGGTTTTGCGGCAGTCACGCCGCTTTATAAAGAGAGGGGGATCCTGTGACAGGTATCAAATATGTTGCTTCTAGCTGGTTGGCGACTGCTTTCTCAATAACTTTTGATAGGAATGGTAAGTTCGCCAGAGGTCTGTAGTTGGCCACAGAATCAGGATCCAGTGATGGTTTCTTCAAGAGGGGTATTATGTACATTAACATAACTTGGAAATGGCCCAATTAAATCCCTCCAAGGTGGCAGTCCAGTTTCAAGATGCACACATTTGCATATTCCTGCATCACTTGGGAATTATTTGCATCTGACTGACCATCCCTACACTGGCTACATGCTTGTTGCAGTGGGGGACTCAAAACAAATAAAGCCTAAGCTCAACTTGATAGACAGGCAACTGGCGTTGTTTATAAGGGAATGAAGCTGACAGCCTCTATATGAGTGAGAGGACTCACTTGGGATTCCCTTGGGGCTTGGTACATGTTACTGTATAGCTCCTCTTTTACAGTCCCGTTATATTGCTAGTCATGCCAGGTAACTGAGGTGTCAGGGACACGTGTGGCACTAATGCCTGCCCCTTACATCTATGTTCTCATATTTTTCACCTCAATGGCTTGTGTCTGATCCAAGCAGCTAAGCTGCCATTGAAAGAATGGCAAAAACTTGTATGAAGTATCATCATTATTCCCTGCTAGGTTACACAATCATTAATTAATACATTAGCAAGCTACTTATCTAATTTTCCAACTTCTGGGGAAGACTAAAGACAGTGTGAGGTGGACAGAATATTTAACCAGTTCCCTTACCTGAATTGGTATCTGTCAGCCAATACAAGTATAAAATATACAACCTATAACAAGATGTCTGAGGGTAACTCTCATGATGTTTATCTGGCCAGACCTAGGCATTTAGGTGCCAGGAAATTTGGGCTCTGAAGGCACCGTGGAAGTTTGTGCGCCTCATAGGCGCCCTTGTTAATTGGCCTTTAACAAAATAGCGGGCCCTCCTGCTATACAAATTGAGGTTACAAAAAGCGGATGCGAGGCGCAGTTTGTTTGTATTATATTCGGCCCAGGCACCTGCTATTTTATCAGGCGCCTTCGAAGCCTGATAATAGCCGATACTAACATAAGTGCCCAAACGTTGGTGACGCCTGATATTTATTCTGTATAGAGGCAAAGACAATGGTAAGGGTTACGTATGATAGGGAAGGGGATCGGTAGGGGTTGAGCATCGGGACGGGAGGTCATTTACGGTTAGGCCTATTAAACTCAAACCTTGATGTACCAGGACAGATGTGAGTGCAATTTATAATATAGTCAACTGTTTTTCTTTTAATCATTTTGTATTGAAATCAAGAGTTATACAGAATTGTTCAAAATTATAATATGTACGGTTCAAGTAAATTGAATGTAATTGTCGTGTTACATCACAGCAAAGCTTAGTGTTTTTAAACGGTGTAACGACATGCCAATCGTTTATTTTTTGTGTGGTGCACATATTGAACTACTGCTCTCCTGGGAACCGACTAAAGAGTAAGGGGAAGATAACAGCTTGGGGGACATTGGAGAGCCTTAGTGCACACATCGCAGGCCCAATCGCCCGAGACGATATATGACCAGTCTAATAGTGGTCACAACTACAGGGTGAGTGTATTACCTCATGAGTGACGCGGTGGAGGGATCTGATGCAATTAGTGTAGAGCTCTTGAATCAAACAACATACAATATATATATCATGGGGGTTGGTTAGGGTTAAGCATCAGCAGCCAAGGAACGGTTAGGGTTAGACATCAGTGGAGGGAGGGCTTGTGTGAGAGTAGGGCTAGGTTTAGCGATAGTAAAATATTAGTAAAATTCACCACCACTGCCCAATAGTAGAATGGCCTTGATTCATTTACGTTAGCGCGTTGAAGCAGCGCGACTAAAATGAGCTTATATATCCTAATCTTATCAGTGTGACCTTATCAGCATGAGCTCCCTAGCAACGGCTGCTCTTTGTGAAGTCCCGTGTGATAGTGATTGCCACTACTGTCTGCTGTGCCACTAAAGTATTGTGGTAGCGATACATCTCTATCGCACAGGACTTCACAACAGCGCACGCTACACTGCCTGTAGCGCACATAGCATGCCCACTTTGTAATTAGGTCGTGCTGATAAGATTAGGGCATGTAAGTCCATTTAAGTTGCGCTGCTTCAGTGTGCTAACATTAGTGAATCAAGGCCAATATCTGTCATTTTTTCGACAGCTATTTCCAGCATTCAAGTTTTCCAGGAGCCCATTTTGCATGTACGCGCATGGACATTCTTGTCTGTCTGTAACAGCATGAGGAGGACAGTGATAACATGGGATCATCAAAATAATGACAGGTACAATCCTAGCTGGCAGAATACAAAGCATGCTCCAAAAGACGTACCTCTTCTTGTGAAATACTCTCTGGAATAACGTCCTGTCAGTGCAAAGTGTGGGGGGATGTCTCCCAGAAGCTCAATGATATGTGCTATGTGATCTGCAGCAAAAGAGGTTTATATTACATTAGTAAGGTACTTGTGTCTTTAGGAAAAAAGTTTACAAATAAGGTAAACGTCTGAGTATGCAGATATCGCAAATAACATCAGTCAAAGTCCTGCACAAAACTGAATAAATAATTAGGATTTAGAATTTGGATCCAACCATGACACTGACATCTCAAAAAGGGCTCTTTAAATTAAACCGCTGCGCACGCAAACAATTGTGCTCGCATGTGCAAACTATTGCGCGCGTTCTGCGCATGCACAGGGCGCTAATTTCGGCGCCAAAACTCTGTATAAAAGCAGCACTGCCCACTACTGCAGTGCTGCTCTTTCAGACAGCTTGGCGTAAGCCCCGTGGAGACTTTTCTTCCTGTTATTACTGATTGATTTCCGGTTTGACCCTTGGCTTGTGACCCCGACCTCTGCTTGATCGCCGCCTGCCCCGACTCCTGGATTGTGACCCGACTCTGCTTGATCGCCGCCTGCCCCGACCTTTGGCTTGTGACCCGTTTATGCTGTTTGGCGCCTGCCCTGGAACTCTGGCTAACTGTCTGACCACGTCTTCATATCCTCACACATTAGCGTCGCTGTTCTCCCAACCACTAGCTGAGGTTATCCCAGTAGTGACCTGGTGGGCACTAGGCAGCGAAGACCTGCACTCCCCTCAAGGGGGTGTGGGTGAAGACCCGTGGTCTCTTAAGATTCCACTACTGGGTAACCCCTCTTCCATCAGTGGGAGGGTCAACAGTGTCCAAAGACTTAAGGCCGAAGATAACAAATAGCTTTCAGCCGAAGCACGTCTTATGCCTCAGTCCATGGACGCCTGGATGGGGAATAGTAATTAACTCTGGGACTTTTGCTGGTGCCATTTTTGTGTGCCCAAATTTTCCAACACCTTAATTACACAAATGCCTGATACCTCCCTTATACAAGCAAAAAAGTGGTTAGACATCACTTCTACGTTAATGGTTTCAAATAATTGGCTGAGGTACCTGTACAGAGTTGTTTATAAATCCAGCAAATTACTACTGTCTGTGCTGCACACTACTGACATCACAAGCAGGATGGGAACTTCCACACAGTCAAAAACAAAGAAAAAAACAGCAGAAATCAGTTATGGTAACTGAGTAACAGTGTTAGCCAGCTGTAGTCAGAACGACTGTGTAGTCAAAGATACACACACATTTTTTTTTTAAATATGTGTTAAGTGAAGTTTTGTTTTATGTAGTGAACGCAGCCATGTTTATACCATTTTTTCTGCTTTTTTCGCCGTATTAACGATAATTGCATTAAAGTCTATGGCGTCTCTTCGTCCACCCTCAGTCGGCGCCCTTTTATCCTGCTACCCTTATTGGGCACCCAAATTTCTGTTCTGGCGTCCAATTACTGATAAATTAAATTGATGGCAATAGCGGTGCCCAATTAGTCCATTTTCTGCATGCACCCAAATTTCCTGCTTCCCCCGACTTCCTCCTGTGGGTGTTGATAGGTTGGGAAAGGAAGGAGAGGAGTTTACAAACTGCTATTCATTCTTTCTGGGACAAACCCAGAAAGTCAAGTAATAAAAAAAAGTAAATAAAGAAATGGTTTACATGCAAAGCAAACAACTTGCCTTGCAAATTATAATACAGATAGTCCCCGACATACGAACGCCGACTTACGAACCACCCGCCGAATTGAACGGCATAGATTCTGTGTTTCCATGGGAACAAGTCAAAAACATGTTTTTCAAAATGGACGTCATCATTTATCATTGGGACATGCCTACAGAGAGATCTACCGGTAATTTACTTTATCAAGGAAGATCTGAATTCATTAGGAAATACAATCTTACTGCAAGTGTGTACCCCTGGCTGAAGCAGCAGAAGGAGGCCAAGTCTTGCCATGTAACAGCAGACATAGTGGCGTAGCAATGGGTGGTGCAAAGTTTGTAACTACTCCGGGGCCTTTGGGCCAGAGGGGCTCTTTGGGGACCTCCTTTAACTGCAGTATTAGCTCTTTATTGGTCCTGTGCAGGTAATAATCACTTTGATAGATGCTTTGAATAGTAGTGATCAAACTGTTCCCCACCCCCTTCTTGCACCTCTGACAATGTGGTTGTCCATGGCAGGTTTTGGTGTGCCTGTATGAATTATGTGTAGAGTGCTGGGGCGGGGGGCCTTTGCTATGTCACTGAGCAGACATTTTCTAAGAATTCCTCGTCTGGTTTATTTGATCATCGTAAGTTCATCATTTTTCTACCAGGAGATCCTCAGTAAATTGGGCCTAAATCAACATATCTCATGAAGCATATTCTCTATAAACCAGATATTAGGCCTGTAAGATGCAGGTACTTGTGTACTGAATACCTCCTTGGTTACAGACACATGGGAGAATATAAATTATCTTGCCCTGGATTTGTTCAAAACAATCAGTTGTTAGACTACAGGAGCCTGCAGTCTCTGGATAGTATAGAGCCTTCCCATTCCTCTGCCTGTCGCTCCAGCGCTGTCCTCTGGTAAAGCTATTCAACTTGCTTTTCAGAACGTGGCAAGCCTGAGTAGTTCCGAGGACGGGTGCATTGCCACTGCACATGAAAAAGTCTTGGGAAATGAGCAGTTTCGAAGAGCTATTCACCTGAGCAGCTCTATTGGTGGACAGCGCTGTAATGACAGGCTGGGAAGAGGAACAGGAAGACTTTACATGATCCATAGCATTCTCTCTGCAAAGTGAATTTTCTCACTTCAGGTTTGCTTCAAAGGAACCCACAGCAGACCATTAAAATGAAAATCTGCACTTACCTGGGGCTTCCTCCAGCCCCCCGTAGGCCATGAGGTCCCTCTGCGTCCTCTGGGTCCCCTTCATGGTCCCGCTAGCGGCCCCGTTAGCCTGGCGATTTTGGGCAAAGTTGTGCGCATGCGATCACGTGTGTGCCACTGTAAGCCTCTGGCACATGTGCAGTTCAGTATTTCAAGAACCGCACATGCGCAGGAGGCATACGGTGACGTGCGTGTGATCAAGCCGGGTGCAAATGCGCACAACTTCAACCAAAGTCGCCAAGCTAAGGAGAATGCCAAAGGGGTCACAAAGGTAATCGAGAGGATGCCGCGGAACCTTGCGGGCTACAGGGGGCTGGAGGAAACCCCAAGTAAGGCATAGGCTTAGTACTATAGATGTTAGAGCCTAACTTTAACAGTATTCGTTTTTATGTCGGCAATGACTGGCTTGGATGGCCAAAAGGGTTTAGCTTCCTAGTCAGTTGTTCTTTAGTTTTTTCCTAAAACCAGGAAAAATGTTCACATATATTTTAAATTGCTGACATAGAAAATACATTAGTATATTAGAAATAGAGGTGTCAGCTGTAGCATAAGCTGAGGAGCTGGATTGGAAGAATTTATATTTTCACAAGTGAGTGAAAACCTTTTTAATTTAATTTAGTTTAATCCAATTAGTCAAGGACAGCGTGAATTTATTACAAAGGTTCCCATTGCCAGAGCTTGTTTACAACTGCAATCTCAGAGCTACAAATTCATTGACCTCGAAGCAATTCTTACAATGGTGCATTATGAGCAAGGTGGCAGAATATTGTCTCTGAATTATATATGTCAAACTCCGGCCCAGGGGCCAAATCTACCCCGCAGAACCATCAAATTTGGCCTGCAAATGGTTTCCCCACTTTGCATTCTGTTTGGCCCACTCTACACACCAGAGAAGCTATATTGAAGGTTAAGCCCTATATCACCAAGAAAGCCATATGGTGGAGTGAGGGGTAAAGCACTAGACACCAGGGAAATGTATAGGGGAGAATCACTAGACACCAGGAAACTGTATAGGGCAGGGAAGAGGGGTACTAGACACCAGGGAGTTGTATAGGGGAGGGAGAAGGCATTAGACACCTGGGAACTGTATAGGGGAGGGAAGAGGGGCACTATACATCAGCGAGTTGTATATGGGAGGGAGAAGGCATAAGATACCTGGGAACTGTATGGGGGGGGGGGGGGGGCACTAGACATCAGGGAACTGTATAGGGCAGTAGGGGCCATTAAGACACAAGAGAACATTATAAGGAAGGGAGATGGCCACTAGACATTGAGGTTGGCCTGCAACTTGGTCCCAGTGGTCAGTTTCGACCCACTTTGCATTTGAGTTTTACACCCCTCCTCTAAGTGGATAATTTTTAATTAAAATAAACCTGAAGTGAGAAAATTCATTTCAGGCTTGATACTTTCCTTAGTAGAGGGAAGGCTCAGGATAGCATAGAGACTTCCCGTTCCTCCATCTGGCTCGTCATTCCAGCAGTGTCCTCCGGTGTATCTATTCGACCTGCTGGCTCTTTGGAACTATTTGCTTCCCTGAGTAGTTCCAAGGACAAGCCCATCCCTACTGGAGATAAGAGCAAGTCCGGTCCAGTTGGGGTGCGCTCATCTTCTGAACTTCAAGGACATGAGTAATTTTGAAGGGCTGTGCAACCCTTTGGGTTGAATAGCTAAACCCAAGGGCAACGCTGGAATGACAGGCTGTACCGAGGCGGGGAAGGCTCTATAGCAGGGGTCTCAAACTCGCGGCCCGCGGGCCATTTGCGGCCCTCGATACAATATTTTGTGGCCCTCGCCGGCAAAAGCTTCCTTATAGTTCGCTTCAGTGCTCCCAAGTAATCCGCCGCATCCCCGCCGCTAAACGAGGGCTGCAGAGACCCCAAATTGCCCGGGGGCAATTGGCCGGCATTTCCTGTAAGGGGCAGAGCTTTCAGCTTCAGCTCTGCCCCTCCTGAAGTCAATCACCGCACGGATCGCCGCCTCTCCCCGCCCCTCTCTGTGAAGAAAGAGTGAGAGGGGCGGGCAGAGGCGGCGATGCGCCGCGATTGTGAAATTCTTTATGCGGCCCAGCCTCATCCTGACTTTGCCTCCTGCGGCCCCCAGGTAAATTGAGTTTGAGACCCCTGCTCTATATTATCCAGTGCCTTCCCTCAAACCTGAAGTGAATTTCTCACTGCATGTTTACCTTTACCCAGGCTAAGTTTACAGAATCCCATATATTCCTCTGATATACATCCTAGAAGAACTTTACAAAATTAGGCCCATAAAATGTTTAAAGAATCATCATGTCACCCTGATAATGTATATAGTATATACATAATTCAGTCACAACATTACAACCCATGACAGATGAAGTACGTTACATTATCTTGTTACAATGGCAGCTGTTGTTGAGTGGTCAGATACAGTATATTAGGAAGCAATATATTACTGGGTCAGTGCATTGGTAGGTCTTCTTTGATGTTCCCTGTATGCAGTGGTTAGAATCTACCAAAAATGGTCCAAGGAAAGACAAATGGTGAATCTGCTACAAGCTCCTACAGAATCCATTGATGTGCATGGAAAATGAATCTGGTTTGATACCACATAAGAGCTACTGTAGTACTGGTACAAATTTCTGGAAACCTTAGTGGTTGCCCAGATAAAAAAAGTGTCACAACACACAGTGCATAGCAGAATGTGGCACTTGTGACTGTGTAGCCACAGAGCACTCAGAATCGAAGTAGTTAATAAAAGCGCTGCCAAAAATGGGTACTGGCTAAACAGGGTGCACTGGGGCCACCCACTACCGCTATTTAGCGGGTGGCTCCGGTTAAATTGTTATTTATCACTTTTTCAATTCTTTGTTATGTGGCAGGCTGTTTTGGTAAAATTTTTATCTACCTTCTATTTATTTACCGTTTTTTTGTTATTTAGGGACCGATTTTGGTAAAATTGTTATTTACCTTTTTGTGTTGTGGGGGGTTATTCGTTGCGGGGGAGGGTCATTAGCTGCCCGGGGGGGGAAGGGGGGTATTAGTTCCCTAGGGAGGGAGGGTTATTAGTTGCCCGGGGGAGGGTTATTAGGTGGCCAGGGAGGGAGGGTTATTAGTTCCCCGGTGGGGTGGGGCATTATTTGCCGGGGAGGGAGGGTTATTAGTTGCCAGGGGGGAGGGTTATTAGTTTCCTTGGGAGAGAAGGTTATTAGTTGCCAGCGGGGAGGGTTATTAGTTTCCTTGGGAGGGAAGGTTATTAGTTGCACGGGGGGGTTATTAGTTGCCCAGGGAGGGAGGGTTTTTAGTTGCCCACCGGGGGGGCGGGGGGTTCTGTGTAAGAGTAGGGACAGGTTAGGTTATAGTGAAAGTTATTGCAACGTAAAATCCTCATTCACTTATAACCAGTGTTTCAGCAGAAAATTATATGCTGAGTTCTCCCTTAAAGGACAACAGAAGTGAGAAGATATGGAGACTGCCATATTTATTTCCTTTTAATCAATACCAGTTGCCTGTCTGGCAGCCCTGCTGATTTATTTGGCTGCAGTGGTGTCTGAATAACACCAGAAACAAGCATGCAGCTAATCTTGTTAGATCTGACAATAATGACAGAAACACCTGATCATGCCTGTTTAGGGTCTATGTATAAAAAATAAAAATAAAAGTATTAGAGACAGATGATCAGCAGGATAGCCGGGCAACTGGTATTGCTTTTTAATATGGCAGCCTCCATATACCTCTCGCTTCAGTTGTCCTTTGTGTCATATATTTTAGAGAAACTCATTCTAATTAAACATCTTGTTAGAAGTAAGGTCAGCTCTCAGCTACATGTTGTTCAGTCCGGGAGATACCAGAACACATTCCGGGATTTTCCCAGCATGAAGAGAACAACATTTTCCATATTATGGTACATGTCACTGAAACCCAAAACGTAGTCTAGGTTTGACTAGCATGTTCAGGGGATTGTATGTCATTCGTAGGAGTCCAACAGAAGCTCATAATGTAGTTGACACATATAATCCACCCACAGTCCACCTACAGTGGGATGTGACTAATTAACACTTGTTAAGCTGGAGAGTTTTACTGTATATAAGATGCATCTGTAATCATATAGGGGGTTACCATTTGTCATCCCTTACTCCACTAGTTTCTTTTAGGGCTAGTTCACACTGGGCGATTTTTCAGCGATTTGCTGATCACTGGCGATTAGCAAAATGCTGCTGCTAATGCAAGTCAATGGTAGCATTCACACTGTAGCGATTGCCAGTGATCAGCGATTTGCTGATGGTGCATGCAGCATTTTTGGAGCGATTTTGGAGCGACTGAATTTCAATGTTATAGAATCACAAAACGCAATCACAGGGCCCCCAACCGCCCCGATTTTGTCGGGACGGTCCCGATTTTGGGGGGCCGTCCCGCTGTCCCGCGCTGCCCCCCTGGTCCCGGCCACTGGGGAGAGAGGGGGACAAAACGATCGAGGCACCAGCCCGGTATGCGGCACGGATGGCCGCCGCCATTAAGCTTCTCCCTCCCTCCCTCCTAATATGCCCCCCAGTGTCCCCTTCCCCCCGCAGAGTAAAATGGGCAGCGGAGCGGGCTGTAAATGTTACCACTGCTGTACAGGGATCTCATCTGGTCTTCTCACTTCCTGCTTCCTGTGACGTCACAGGAAGCAGGAAGCCGAGAAGACCAGATGAGATCCCGATACGGCAGTGGTAAGATTTACTGCCCGCTCCGCTGCCCATTTTACTCTGTGGGGTGAAGGGGACACTAGGGGGCATATTAGGAGGGAGGGAGAAGCTTAATGGCGGCGGCCATCCGTGCTGCATACTGCATACTGGGCTGGTACCTTGATCGGTTTTCCCCCCTCTCTTTGCCCACCCTCACCCTCCTACCCACCCACTGGCACCATCACAGCGCCTCCCCTTTCGGGAGTAATTAACATTAATAATAAGTTAAAAAAAACTTTTTTGTGGGGTGGGCGTGACTAGGGGGTTGGAGTGTGGCCAGGGGTGTGGCCTAAGTATCCCGTTTTGTAACATTAAAATGTTGGGAGGTATGCAATCACTGCTATTACACTTTCCTGTACAGTGAAAAAACAGCTTTTTGCTGCTCGCCGGCTATCAGCAAAACGCTACCAAAGCGCCCAGTGTGATCCAGACCCTACTTTGCTTGCTGCAGTTTCAAGATATGCTATGGTATTCTTACTTCCTGATATCCTGTAACCAAGATGACTACTGAATGAGCATCTTTCTAACACTGATTGATGCAAATAAAACTCCTAAATGCTCAGAGCATCGCCAGTGTATCTGCTGAACAGCTGTAGGAACTTCCAACTGATAGAGCCGAGTAATCATTTATTGGTGTTGAAAGATATTTAAAATAAGAAGCTTAGATCAATATTTACACCCCCGGGGCAATTTTTTACCCTACATGTTACTTTAAAATTTTAGTTGATCAATATATCTTGAAAGTTGGGATTTATTACATGTTACTTTGAAAGCTTTCTATAAACACATACCTGGGAAAGATCATCTCAGAAAAAAACTCGCCAAAATGAAATTCAAATTGTAATACAAATAGTTATGTATCCCCAAAACATACTGCTACGGTAACTGGCTCCCCCCGGAAATCAACTCTATGTTGAGGAATAGACTTGAAACGATTCGCCACCATTGAGGGAAAGGTGATGATGGGAACTGTTCAATCAACTCTGTTAAGTGCTTAGAAAAATGCATAATAATAAAGCGACTTATGCTTAATGTGATTACCACTACTACTACAGTAATGAGTAACACTACAGATTCTAGAGGCCCTTTTTAAATTTACTTTTTCATCTAACTTTTCTCCCAGGAGATCATTTTTAATCTTCTGCTTAAAATAACTTTTCAGCATTCTGCTGTGGACAAAGTACCAAATAGTAGGTGAAAAGTACTATCAAAATTATTCTGAGTATTTGCTTGCTTGTTGGTAGCTTAAAAGGCATTCTATTGAAAATGTATGAAAATATCACCTAGGTGAAAACTAATGAGAAGTAAATTGAATAAGGCCCTGTGGCTTGTACACAAGGCTTATAATCTTAAATCATGAGTATCATATGATTGTTGGTGGCCACAGATGTAAGTCAACCATTATTAACATACCTTCATCACGTGTGTAATCTTCACCTGAGTGGGGTTCAAACAGGTAGTCTCCAGTAGCCAGCTCAAATGCCTTAAGAGGAAACAACATGCAGTCAGTAACATGATCTGGAGTAAAAGGATTTCCACAGTCTGAGTTCACAGTTTCTATATTAGAGTATCTAGAAAGCTCATGGTGACTCATAATCACAAGGAATGAATAAGGAGCTTTTGAAGGAGTTGTCAATCAATCTATGCTGCCCCATGATATACTTACCTGGGGCTTCCTCCACCCCCTTGCAGCTGACATGTCCCACGCAGCATCTCTGCTCGCTGCTGCAGCCCCGGGGTCCCTACCGGTGCAGAGGCCGACCTCTTCTACTGCACCTGTGCGAGCACTACTGTCAATCAAGTCCACGTTGTCTGCAGTGTACTGCGCAGGCGTGGACAACGTGGACTTGATTGACAGCGGTGCTCACGCAGCCGCAGTAGAGGGCGAGCTCGAGGTCAGTCTCTGCACTGACGGGGACCCCGGGCAAGCGGCTGGGAGTGGAGATGCTGTGTGGGACATGTTGGCTGCAAGTGGCTGGAGGAAGCCTCGGGTAAGTATATCATGGGGCAGCACAGATTGATTGACAACTCCTTTAAAGGGATACTGTAGGGGGGTCGGGGGAAAATAAGTTAAAGTTACCCAGGGCTTCTAATGGTCCCCCACAGACATCCTGTGCCTGTGCAGCCACTCCCCAATGCTCTGGCCCCGCCTCCGGTTCACTTCTGGAATTTCGGACTTTAAAGTCTGAAAACCACTGCGCTTGCGTTGCCGTGTCCTCGCTTCCCCTGATGTCACCAGGAGTGCACGGCGCAGGCACAGACCATACCGGGCCTGCGCAGTACGCTCCTGGTGACATCAGCGGCAGTGAGGACACGGCAACGCAGACGCAGTGGTGTTCAGACTTTAAAGTCTGAAATTCCAGAAGTGAACCAGAGGCGGGGCCGAAGCACTGGGGAGTGGCTGCGCAGGCACAGAATGTCTGTGGGGGACCATTAGAAGCCCTGGGTAACTTTAACTCATTTTCCCCCGCCCCCCCCCCCTACAGTATCCCTTTAAGGCGGACCTAAACTCAGCTTCTTCTCTGCTCTAAAAGATAAGCAAATCAATAGGCATCGCGGTGGCGTAGTGGTTAGCACTCTCGCCTTGCTGGTTCGAATACCAGCCAGGCCACTATCTGCACAGAATTAGTATGTTCTCCCCGTGTCTGTGTGGGTTTCCTCAGGGTTAACACCCTGTGTTTACATAATAAAAGTAATACAATCAACGTTAATGCCAATCCCTAACCAAATTCCACCGGGAAAAAAAATACACAAAATGTTTTTGGACAGCAAAAAAAAAAACAGCCTGTCACTCAGGCTCAGGAATGAATGTCAAACTAAGGTGCGCTGAATCAACCAATCAGCTTCTTCATCAGTAGCCAAGAAGCAGTGCTATAAACCAACTGAAGCTGAAAGACACAAAACAGACAAACAGCGTGCCGCCATGGAAGAGTATCCAATTTAATCAGCAAAAGACACATACATAAAGTAATGTACCCTGTATACGGTGGAAACATACATATTGTTGAGCCTAGATGACCGAAACACTCACCGTGGCCAGCAGCACGGCGTGACTCAGAAGCCCTCCAGAAAACTGACTGGTTCCAAGCTATCGCGCCATCCTATTGCCACGCAGAGCGGTCACAGGTTACAACATGTTTTGGGGATGCCCCTTTCATCAGGTGACTCCCCTTAGCCAATAGAATGATTTTATATGAGGCTATGGCTACGTAGCTTATCATGACCTGGCTAACGATATATGCAGACTTGTGGCAAAAAAAAAGAGAAGACGTGTCTAATATACAAAGCGCAATTCTCCCCCTTATACTTACAATAATTAAACAACACATAATTTATTATATTTAAATAACACACATGAATTTATAAATACTATAAATAGTATCCAAAGGTCTATATAGAACTACTAAATGCTTAAAAGCCTTTATACATCTTTATACAATTACAAATTAATAAAACATAAAATATATAATTATACAAACATATGTATTGTAGATAAAATTAAATACCACTAGAATAATGCTGCAATAAAAAAGGCTAGATAACAGTCCAAAAAACGAGGAAATATCCACAAGAAGATTGAACGATAAAAATATATCCAGTTTAGTTGAATAAACGGCTAACATCTAATTCCTCATTTAACCCTCTTGGGGCCATGAAGTCCAATTTATAATTCCAATATGTCTCCCAGGTGCATAATCTTTTAAAGGCCTGGTGCACACTAGAGGAGTTTTTCTGAGCGTTTTGAGTTTTTAAATCTGCTGCTAATGTTATCCTATGTGTCTGTGCACACTGGAGCAATGAGGTTTTGTAAAAAACCCCATAGCATTACATTGGGAAGAGCTTTTGAAACCTCTAAAAGATCTTCCCAATGTAATGCTATGGTTTTTTTTTACAAAACCTCATTGCTCCAGTGTGCACAGACACATAGGATAACATTAGCAGCAGATTTAAAAACTCAAAACGCTCAGAAAAACTCCTCTGGTGTGCACCAGGCCAAAGTGCTCATCTGGTGACAAATAATCTGGGATCCACTCTAAACCTATTAGACTCAACGTATCAGTACTACTTTCATGGTGGTCTGCAAAGTCTCTGGGGATAGTTAATTTGGAGTGGGGCTTGGAAATACTTCTTTTGTGTTCCCCAAATCTTTCTCGCAACAATCTGGAAGTTCTCCCCACATATAATTTATTGCAGCCACATATGAGAAGGTAAACTACATGAGTGGAAATACAGTAAATGGGCCGTTGAATCTTTATAGTCTGGCCTCTCATATCTAGAAAGAAAGTGAGTCTATGGATAAAAAAAGGGCAACATCCACATTACCCCTAAAGCCATTCCCTCCTCTTATTGAACTCAAACTTCTGAAAGGGGCCCCAGTGTTACTGGGGGCAATGAGATACTTTATATATTTGGTTTTCCTAAAAATGATAGGGGGTTTGGACGGCATATCATTTCTTAAGATATTGTATGAACAAATTAGCATACCTTGGGGTTGGACTCCATAGCCCTAAGACAGTTAAATGAGGAATTAGGGGTTAGTACTCTATTCAACTAAGCTGGATATATTTTATCTTTCAATCTTCTAGTCGATGTTTCCTCTTTTTGGTACTGTTATCCAGCCTTTTATTATTGCAGCATTATTTTGGTGGTATTTAATTTTATCTACATATGTTTTTATAACTATATATTTATATTTTAGTATTATTTTTATATGTATACAGACTATGGTTTTAAAGCAAAGCATTAAGTACTAGTTCTATGTAGTCCTTTGGATACCATTTATAGTACTTGTAAATTCATGTGTGTTTTTTAAATATAATAAATTATGTGTTGTTTAATTATTGTTAGTATAAGAGGGGTAATTCGTATAAAATCATTCTATTGGCAAAGGGGAGTCACCTAATGAAGGGGGCATCCCTGAAACGTGTTGTGACCTCTCTGTATGGTGGAGTAACAATTCTGGAGGCAGCAGCGGCGAACAGCGTGCCACCGCAGCTGCCTCCATGCCCCTGGCTGCCCTGTCCGTCCCGGCGTTTAGCACGCAGAGGACGGAAGTGTCATGTGCCCATAAGGTCGCTGTCTCGCGCGGGCGCGCGCACAGACAGGACCTTTATGCTAGGAGGAGGCTCGTCAGCTGACCTGCTGGTCAGCTGACGTCAGAGGAGACTCACGGTGCACCGGATTGGCTGGCGGCAGGGGGCATGCCAGTGAGGTCTCCTCTGCTTCTTAAGCCTCCGGGCTTCATTCAGGCGGGGTCTGCTGTCGTGAATACTTCTTGTGTTAGCGCTCAGACCTTAGACTAGATCCCAGGTGTTGAAACCAAGGACTTCACACCTAGACTAGGAATTGTTATATTGTATTGATTACATGTGTATGACTCTGGCTAAACTCTGACTCTGATCTCGCTTACTGATTCTGTAATTCTGCCTATCTGCCTTAAAGTTGCTGAACCTCTGCCTGATTACCGATTACTCTTCCGCCTTTCGATTTCTGTACTGAAACTAACCTCTCTGTTGCCGAACCTTGCCTGTCTGACCACTCTGTCCTCACCAGGGGGCCTAGCCTCTGGTGAGGGATTCTTAGTATAGAATCACCTGCTCCTCAGGTGTTCACTAGCCTGTAGTATTGTCTTATATCGCCTGCTCCTCAGGTGATCATTAGTTGCAGTATTGTTTGTAACACCTGTTCCTCAGGTGTCCTCTAGGCTGCAGTACACTCTTAATCACCTGCTCCTCAGGTTATCACTAGGCTGCAGTACACTCTTAATCATCTGCTCCTCAGGTGATCACTAGGTTGCAGTACAGTCTGAATCACCCGCTCCTCGGGAGATTCTATCTACACAGTATCTGCATCTCCAGCTTGCTGGGGCTTTTACTCTTGTATGTACTGATAGGACCTCACCAGCCCCTCTGGTGAGGCCTCGCCAAACTATTAGTTACTGTTCTCCATTATAGTTTCTGTAATTGATAGCACCTTGCCAGCTTCTCTGGGAAGGTCTAGACAAGTTATACAGTTACCGTATCTGATAGTACGTAGCTATTCCCTCTGGAAGGTTTGGCCGTACTTATTAGTGCTCTCAGCTAGTGCCAGCCAGCACCTCTGAAGGGGCCTAGCCTTTATTAGTTTCAGCTAGTGCCAGCCAGCACCTCTGAAGGGGCCTAGCCTGATTGGTTTCTGAGGCTCATCAGCTCCACTGATGAGCACTCATTATTTATTCGTCAGTAGTCCCTAGCCAGCTTCCCTGGGAAGGACTAGTTAGCCTATCCTCTGTATTCTCTCTGTTGGTACTTTCTCCAGTCCGCTGGGAAGGTCTGTTCAGAGCTGTACAGTCGGTGTACTGATAGTGCCTTACCAGCCCCTCTGGTGAGGCCTTGCTAACTATTTAAGTTACGGTTGCACCAAGCACTACACTCATATCATCATTGAAGCTATACTGGTATTACTGGTGATTCTGCAGATCACTCATAATCAGGTATAGCGTCTGCATTATTGGTGATTCTGCAGATCACCAAATAATCAGACGTCTGAGTTGCGGCACCCTACCGTTACAGGTGGTAAGATGGTGTGATAGCTTGGAGCCAGTCAGTTTCCTGGAGGGACTTTTGAGTCATGCTGTGCTGCTGGCCCCGAGCGAGTGTTTCGGCATCTAGGCTCAACTATACGCATGTCTCCACCTTATACAGGGTACATTACTCTTGTATGTGTCTTTTGCTGATTAAATAGGATACTATGCCATGGTGAAACGCTGTTTGTCTCTTTTGTATCCTGTGTTCACATATTAGCACAGAACAATGGCACGCCTCAGCACAGTTCAGACAGCTGACAGCCCTAATTTACACTTGCTGATTACTTGCAGATAAGGTACCAAAGGAAAAGGGGACAAGCACCATCTGTAGGTCCTAAGTACCGCACCACAACCAGTATATATTATCAAAAAAAGCATCTTTATTGGTATAAATTGTAAGTAATAATTATTATTTTTATTTTATATTTATTTTTGCTTACAATTTATACCAATAAAGGTGATTTTTTAAAATAATATATACTGGTTTTGGTGTGGTACTTAGGACCTACATGTTCTGTTGTTACTTGCAGATAAGGGAGAATTAGGCAGGCTGTTCTCTGTAAACACACACAAGGTGGATTTCTCAGTGTTTTCCTTGTCTGCTGCGCAAATGTTTAGGTACGGTTTAAAGGGACCAAAAAGTCCTCACTACACCACGGTCCGAATTATAATGCAAATAATATTTTTCTCTGATTTTCCTAAATAGTTGATGCAAGTGGCAGTCAGCATCATTTTTGATTAATCAACCATTGGAGTATAATTTGAATGTTTTTGAATAAACCTCCTAATGATAACAGTATGTTTTAAAAAATTAATAGAGTTTGAAAACATTTTTTGGGTTGTAAAGAACGAAAAATTGTAATTTTATGAAATTGCAGCATTGGGAGATCATCAATCAAAAGCTATTTCAATCAAACACATCATGTAACACATTATAATCATCAACAAGTCAAGTTACATTTGATAGCGGCTTCGAAATACCTGCAATAATTGAATTTGTGAGTTTTTGGAGAATTTCTTTCTAGGATGTCAGAATAGCCTCCCAGAGCTTCTGTGTGGATGTAAACTGCCTCCCACCCTTTATATTGCCCCAGAGGTTATAAATAGGACTGAGATCAGGGGAGGATGGGGGCCACACCATGAGCTACTCTCCTTTTATGCCAATAGCAGCCAATAATGCAAAGGTAATCCTTGGAGCATGAGATGGTACATTGTTATGCATGAAGATGATTTTATCACGGAAAATACAGTTCTTTTTGTACCATGGAAGAAAGCTGTCCATCAGAAACCCTACATAATTTTCAGAGGTAATTTTCACACCTTCAGGGACCCTAACGGGGCCAAACCGCTCTCTTCCCATGATTCCATCTGCCACCTCCTTGCTGACATTGCAGCTTTGTTGGGATTTGGTGGCTGTTAACCAACCATCCACCACTTCATCCATCTGGACCATGAAGAGTTGCACGGCACTTATCAGTAAACAAGACTGTTTGAAAATTAGTCTTCTTGTAGTTCTGGGCCCAATGCAACTGTTTCTGCATGTGAGCTTAGGTTAGAGGTGGTTGAATAGAAGGTGTATGCACTGAACTCCTCTGGAGAATCCTGCATTTGGATGATTGCGGGACTCCAGAGGCACTATCAGCTTCATATATGTGTTTGCTGCTTTTTAATGACGTTTTATCAGCTGGCCTCTTAATCTGATGTATTTGGCAGAACCCTTCCTCATTTTGCTTTTATCTGGGCAAACCTGTGTGTGCTCGGAGTCAGCCACAAATCTTTTAACAGTAGAATGATCATAATTAGGTTTTTTGTGAAATATAAAGGTTTTCAAACCTTGTCCAAGGGATCCAACTATTTCACACTTTTCGGCAGCAGATTGATCATTGCTTGAAAATGGTGGTCTGTTTATCAATGTGGAACACCCTATTTTAGTAGTTTTTCCTTTAATCAGGCTCACCTGGCAAGCTAGTTATCAGAGGTGTCTGAGATTGATTTCAGTGATCAAAACAGCCCTGAGACACAATACCATCCATGAGTTTAATTGAAAAACAAAATATTTAATCTTTATGACACTTAAATACAATTTGCATAATAATCTGGAACGCAGTGTAAAAAAGAAACACTTAATATACTGTAAATGTTGTAGTTGTAACTAAGATGGCATTAAAACGTCTCTGGATCCTGTAGAGGCTTCTCACATCCTCCTGGCCCCCGCCATCAAGGCAGGCCATATTTGGCACCCATTCGGCCATAATGGCGCAGACCTAACTAAGCACATATGATTACAGTAATTCTGGTGAGCAATAGCTGAATCCCCGAATTACATGGCCAACAGTAAAATTAGGTAATAAGTAGGGGAATATATCTGTTATAAATCTGAAGATTACCCAGTGCAAGGAGTGCCGTCTTTCGGCATCTCAATGTGCCCAAAGTGGCAGAATCATATGTACACCCCACTGTTGCAGCGCATCGACTCACTGGACATATCTGATAAGAGCTTGTCCTATATGTTACATAGCCACACTCCGCTTCATGCATGAGAAGGGCGGGGCCTGCACCCTAAGTCGGAGCACATGTCCCAGGCAGCAGTGGTGGTCTGGAGGAGGATGCAGGAAGCCTCTGGAGGATCCCATGGCTTTCCTGTTCTTAGGCAAGTCTCTTTTCTGTTGTTGTTTATTGCTGCTTAAGCTTCACTTTAAACAAGATATTTGCAATTAGTCAGCTTTATGATTTGAAGATAAAAGGCGAGCACCATCTGGTTTGTTTGCAAATGAAGCAGTTTTCTTTGTAGTAATTCACATACACGTTGATAACATTGAGACCAGGCCTACTGCTACACTTTAAAACACTTGTGCTGAACCAAGAAAATGTCTGTATAGAACGTGTACTGTGAACATTTATTTGTTTTCATTCTAACCCCTCCCCACCCCCCACCCCGAGACATGAAGAAGAGTGCGTTGATATCCCCTGCAAAGTCTCCTACACAAGGCCATACAGTAACTTACCATGCAAGCAGTGCTCCAAATATCAGCAGGTGTTCCATAGCCCGCACCGATCAACACCTCCAGCGCTCGGTACTGCCGTGTCTGAATGTCGTCAGTGAAGTGTTTGTGCTGAGGAGAGATAGGGAACAGACTGTACTTGTGATTTTACACCTTGTCAGAAGCGTTACATCCATTGTGTAAAGTCAGATGGGATTTATTTATCATCCACTGCATGCTACTCACCACCCAGCAGGCATTCCCCAGATCTGCAATCTTCACTGAGATTTTGTCAGCGTTTTGTGGATCTAGAGGGTTGACCAGGAAATCTGCTGCTTTGAACGACACTGTTTGCATAGAAAAGAGTATCAAGTGTGGTTTCAGTTAAGTTTCCTCAAGAGCTTTCCATTTTTGTAAAAGTATCTAGACATAACCCCATTTCTCACAGTTTTTTTCTAAAAGGCCTTTTCTGAAAATGGAGACAGCTGAGGCTCTTGCACAGTGTTCCATGAAGTAGAATAGCTTTAATATTGAAGGGCGTTTGCGTGTAATATCTTTATCCATGTGCTTTTCCACTGCTATTTAAAGTGAGCCTGTAGTGGGTCGTTGTGTACCTATCTGATAGTAAGGCTGCACAATTGTCAGGTTCATTGTTTCAGCAGCACTGGCTGTTGTCACAGATGTGGCTTGTCAGAGCAAGCAAGTAATCCCAGTCTTATAAGTATCTGGCTATGGATTTTGTATAATAACTACCTCCTCCCTTTCCATGTATCAGCTGCCTGGCCTTGGTATTGTAGTGGAGGCCAAGCAATGACATCATGGGGCTGGGAGCTGCCAACACAGAGCGATGTGGGAAAGGGCATGGCAGAGGCAAGGCTAGGAAATGCAGCCAACTACCAAAACTTAGAGGGGTTAAGCAGAGCCCTTGTCAGGGCAGCGTACAACACCAACACTAGTTTACATGCTGTCTTCTAAAGGTTTGCTTTAACGGGTCAACGTACCTTTACTTAAATGTACTTAAAATGGATTATTGACTTTATCTCCATTTTATAATACGAACATGTCCTCTCCAGTAAAGGTGACCATACACCTGACCCTCTGCTACCAGAACGGCCATCAGATAGATCCGTTTCTGATCTAATCTGACCAGAGAGGAATCTATTGCCTTCCTCTGACTCACACTGCATTCATTTTTCCAATGCATTTCAGCATGAAAGCTATTGGAAATTGACCTAATGCTGCACCGCCCAACTCCCCCCCCCCCCCCCCCAGCCTATGGTGAGTATTGGAAGCTCACCTGTCACGCCGGTACTAATCCTCTCTTTTTGAATTGCCACCATAAGCGCTTGTATCACATGATAACAGTGCATACAGCAACGTCAGAACATGCCGGCGATGTCACAAGGTATAGGATCTCGTGGTGGCTATTCAAGAAGAAATTGGACACCGGAGGGGACGATGAGTTGCTCGTGCGTGAGAGGTAAGCCTCCAACACTCATCATGGGCACAGGGACACACATACTTGGGGTGAGACCGGCCAGGGGTCTGTTGGTTAATCAAGATGAGAGAAGAGGAAAACTGAGAGTCTGATATAGTGTAGTGTGAAAAGATTGGTGCTAAACAACTTCAATAAGAGTAATACACACAAACATAGGTTACCACCACCAAAGCAACCACTGTATAAGCAGGTGGGGAGATTAGACCTGACCCCACACAGATTAATGCGCCAAGCTTAAAAATTTAGATATAGCAAATACTCCATTCATTTTGCCTAATTAACCAGGTTTTCTCCCATGAAACACGTCACAGTTGGAACTTATTTTAAATGTGGAAATACATTTTTTTTTAATCTGGACTCGTTGAGTCTAACGTTTTGAGGTAAGCCCACCATTACCTCCTTTTTAACCAGTTTTTAGTGTTTTTATCCTATGTTGGTGCCTATGTTCATTTGATCATTACACCACTGTTGGGTAATCGATGTTATTACCAATGTGCATCCGATCGAGCCCGTGCGACCAAGATTTTCTGGCATGCCTGATCGACCCTTTTGAAAAGCAATCGATCAAGATGAACGATTAGGAGACCATGATGGGGCATCGGTATCTGCCAGATTCAATCATTATGATTGAACCAGCCGGGTATCAATGCCGAAAATTCAGTAATGTATGGCACCCTTACCTTGCTTAGTAAACTACAGTATATACAAGCTGCCGGTTTGTTAATCAGTCGCTATCATAGCAGGTAAGTGCCCTGCAAAGTTTTGGTTCAGCCCCAGCAAATTCAGATTGCTGTGCTAAAATAAAAAATCAATTCTCAACTTTTCATGCTAAATTGTGATAACGAACAAGCTGCACGGGTCCCCTGACTTCCTGAGATTGTGTTCCTTTTGAAGGGCTTCCTGACTGTTCTGTGTCCCATGACACCTCTGTACAGCCAGATGGGAGCTACTGAGAATATCTGAAGACTTCAAAAGGGAACCCAAGGCGAGAGACACATGGATTCTGCTATATTTATTTCCTTTTAACCAATGCAAATTGCCTGGCTGTACTGTTGATCTTCTACCTCTAATACTTTTAGCCATAGACCCTGAACAAGCATGCAGATCAGATGGTTCTGACAAAAGTTTGACAAGATTACCTGCATATGCTTGTTTCAGGTGTGTGATTCAAACACTACTGCAGCCAAATAAATCAGCAATAAATCCAGGCAACTGGTATTGTTTAAAAGGAAATAAATATGGCAGCCTCCATATGTCTCTCACCTCGGGTTCTTTTTACAAAGTGGAGCCCCCCTATCCAGAGCGATGCTGGAGCACTAAGAGGTCAGTACTCATCACTACAAAGCTTCCTTTACCACTTATGTGGTTACAGACAGTATATCTACGTCCTGCAGGACTTCATTTCCTGCCCAGGGACGTAGATATTTGCATAAAGTAACACGTCCATGCATTACTTCCTGTTCGTGTACTAATAGTACGCTAATAGGAAATAATCCGCAAGGACATGCTGTGGCCAAATAGTAAAATTACACCTACATACACTTATTTTAATAAAAAGACCCACACTCTCCCATAGTACCCACATTTTTTTTTTTTGCATAAAAAAAACCTACAAATGATGATTAAAAAAATACATAAATAGTTACCTTAGGGACTGATCTTTTTTTAATATGTATGTCAAGAGGGTATACTACTGTTATTTTTTTAATTTATGGGCTTGTAATTAGTGATAGATGCAAAACTGAAAAAAATGCAACTTTATTTCCAAATAAAACATTGGGGCCATACATTGCACTAGGGAAATATTTTAAATGTTGCAATAACAGGAACAAATGGACAAATAAAATGTGTGGGTTTTATCCATAATAGAACGTTTTATTTTAGAACTATAATGGCCGAGAACTGAGAAATAATACATATTTTCAATTTTTTCTTATTATTTCCATTAAAATGCATTTACAATAAAATAATCCTTAGCAAAATGTAGCACCCAAAGAAAGCCTAAATGGTGGCGAAAAAAAAAAAACAAGACATAGATCGTTTTGTTGTGATAGGTAGTAATAAAGTTATAGGCAAACGAATGGAAGGAGCGCTGACAGGTGAAATTTGCTCTGGTACAGAAGGGGAAAAAACCCTCAGTAGTGAAGTGGTTAAAGAGGAACTCTAACAAAGGTTTGAACTTCATTCCAATCAATAGCTGATTCCCACGAGTTATCTTTTTTTAAATAGATCATCAGGGGGTCTGTGTGGCTGATATTTTACTTTTTCCAACTGCCAAGCATACAATATCTCCCTTTGTGCATAAAACTCTCATTAACGAAGATTCCCTACAGATCACCTGGCAGAACTAAAGATGTCACCACCAGTGATACATTTTAGAATGTAAATCGGGGGAGGACAGATTTTACATTGGGCAAACAATGACTAAATAATTTATAAATCAATATTATAAAAAATCAGCAATTTTAATTCATTACATTATTGTTACTACAGTTACTTTTTAAATAATTTCATACGTCAGCTTATAAATTGCACCTTAAAAAAACTTTCTATTAGGGGGTGAACTTACAGTTTGGAGATAAAATTCCTCCTCTCTCTCGACTTCCAGAATACCCGGATATGGCGGAACCAGATGTGGCAGAGAAGGCGGAGCTGGAGAAGCCTGAAGTGTGTGTGTCTGGGCTGATGCAGCGCGGACATGTGCCATAACCATTACAGTTCTCATATGGTCCAGAAGACTGGGGGCTCTGCGCAAGAAACGTGGTACCGCCGCTTCCCAGAGAGGAGTCTGCACACTCACTGTCTGCAGGGGCAGCGGGGATAGGATCTGTTGGGGAATAAGAACAATATTCATGCAATACCACATAATTCACATACAATGACAATGCACCACTGCTGATTGTGCAATTCATCCCTTTGTTGTCCCTGAAAGCTAAACACATCTCAAGAACTGCTGGAATGCAATGATGTGTCAGCTTGCTAATTTACAGAGCCACACTAATCCAACATGCATACAGACTGTTTCAGACTGGTTGGTCCTCATCAGGACAACAAAGGGATAATTTGCATATTCCACAGTGAAGCATTGTGGGGCACCTTATATGATCACTCCATCCTGAATAATCGCAAATACCTTCTTTTTTAAGAAGGTACATTTCTGTTTTGCATTGCATTTAGTAAGAGAGATTTTTTTTATTATTCGGTCCTTCAGAATGAATTGGAAAATCAATGTGTATATGGTCTGCATTAAATTAGGGGCCCGATCCAATTCAGTTTTTCTCCTACTTTTTCTCCTAGGTGATATTTTCACATCTTATCAATACATTGGCCCATATGCAATTCACTTTTTCTCCTGAGTTTTCTCCTAGGTGATATTTTTGAATTTGTCAATAAAATGCATTTTAAACCACCAGAAAGCAAGAAAACACTCAAAGTAAGTTTGATAGTACTTTTTCATTTACTTTTCGGTATTTTTTTAGTTGAAAGGTGCTGGAAAGTTATTTTAAATAGAAAATGAAAAATTATCTCCTAGGAGAAAACTCAGGTGAAAAAGTGAATTGCATATGGGCCAATGTCTTTCAAGCCACCAGCCAGCAAGAAAATACTCAGAATAATTTTGGCAATACTTTTTCGCCTACTTATGGTAATTTTTTTCAATTGCAGAGTGCTGAAAGTTATTGTAAACAGAAGATGAAAAATGATCCCCTTGGAGAAAAGGTGGATTGTATCGGGCCCTGAATGTCCTGAAGTAGTTTCAACTGGCAGGCTGCTTTTTAGGGGTTGATTCACAAAACTTTTTTTATGAATTACGTAGCTCACCATACTTATTTTTTAACTAAACTTAAGGCCCGTATATAGGCCTGACTAAGGCGGCCGATAACAACCACCTGAGCCAATAGTCAGGCAGATGTACAGCGACCACCAATCCCCAACCTGTGAACGATCTGCCTGGCAGATCAACTCACCACCCGCAATGACCAATCACATCGTCTGTGCGCTCCCCTGCCTGCAGCGTGTCGTTGTACACGGGCCTCCCTGTCATCCTTCCACCACTTGTTGCATAACAACAGAACCCATCGTCAGCTACATAGCTGACATGCGTCTGTACAGGCCAGCCAGCAATGTCACCCTAGGGGATCGGGTTGACATAAAATCAAGAGGTGTTTACACACCTTAACCACTTAAGGACAGCAGGATTTACCTCCCCCTAGTGACCAGGCTATTTTTTTTTTTTTACAAAATAGGGCTAGCCATACAAGTCAGCACACAAGTTAACCCCCCTTTTCTGTTGGTAGACTCTGATCGCTCCCACAATGTTTGTTTATTTTATTATACAGTGGGTTGCAAAAGTATTCGGCCCCCTTGAAGTTTTCCACATTTTGTCACATTACTGCCACAAACATGCATCAATTTTATTGGAATTCCACGTGAAAGACCAATACAAAGTGGTGTACACGTGAGAAGTGGAACGAAAATCATACATCATTCCAAACATTTTTTACAAATGAATAACTGCAAAGTGGGGTGTGCGTAATTATTTGCCCCCCGAGTCAATACCTTGTAGAACCACCTTTTGCTGCAATTACAGCTGCCAGTCTTTTAGGGTATGTCTCTACCAGCTTTGCACATCTAGAGACTGAAATCTTTGCCCATTCTTCTTTGCAAAACAGCTCCAGCTCAGTCAGATTAGATGGACAGCGTTTGTGAACAGCAGTTTTCAGATCGTGCCACAGATTCTCGATTGGATTTAGATCTGAACTTTGACTGGGCCATTCTAACACATATGTTTTGTTTTAAACCATTCCATTGTTGCCCTGGCTTTATGTTTAGGGTCGTTGTCCTGCTGGAAGGTGAACCTCCACCCCAGTCTCAAGTCTTTTGCAGTCTCCAAGAGGTTTTCTTCCAAGTTTGCCCTGTATTTGGCTAGATCCATCTCCCCATCAACTCTGACCAGCTTCCCTGTCCCTGCTGAAGAGATGCACCCCCCGAGCATGATGCTGCCATCACCATATTTGACAGTGGGGATGGTGTGTTCAGAGTGATGTGCAGTGTTAGTTTTCTGCCACACATAGCGTTTTGCATTTTGGCCAAAAAGTTCCATTTTGGTCTTATCTGACCAGAGCACCTTCTTCCACATGTTTGCTGTGTCCCCCACATGGCTTGTGGCAAACTGCAAACGGTGCAGAAAACAAACAACAATGCCTTTCTTCCTGCCACTCTTCCATAAAGGCCAACTTTGTACAGTGCATAACTATTAGTTGTCCTATGGACAGAGTCTCCCACCTGAGCTGTAGATCTCTGCAGCTTGTCCAGAGTCACCATGGGCCTCTTGACTGCATTTCTGATCAGCGCACTCCTTGTTCGGCCTGTGAGTTTAGGTGGATGGCCTTGTCTTGGTAGGTTTACAGTTGTGTCATACTCCTTCCACTTCTGAATGATCGTTTGAACAGTGCTCCTTGGAATGTTCAAGGCTTTAGAAATATTTTTGTAGCCTAAGCCTGCTTTAAATTTCTCAATAACTTGATCCCTGACCTGTCTTGTGTGTTCTTTGGACTTCACGGTGTTGTTGCTCCCAATATTCTCTTAGACAACCCCTGAGGCCCACACAGAGCAGCTGTATTTGTACTGACATTAGATTACACACAGGTGCACTCTATTTTGTCATTAGCACTCATCAGGCAATGTCTATATGCAACTGACTGCACTCAGATCAAAGGGGGGCAAATAATTATGCACACACCACTTTTTTCGTTCCACTTCTCACGTGTACACCACTTTGTATTGGTCTTTCATGTGGAATTCCAATAAAATTGATTCATGTTTGTGGCAGTAATATGACAAAATGTGGAAAACTTCAAGGGGGCCGAATACTTTTGCAACCCACTGTATATTTGTTTTTGTAATTTTTATTAATAAAATTACCTATTTTTTCCCCCTTCGCTACCTCTGCCAGCCAACGACAGCGATCGGCTCTCATAGGCATCAGCCTATGGTACAGCGGAGTGACACGGCTGTCCCCAGTACAGCGCTGTCGTAGATCCCAGCGATGTACAGTGTAAATAGACGGCGATCACCGATAGGAGACTGATGACGGAGCAGATCTCCGTCATTCAAGCGGAGATGCGCGTGCATCAGCGCGATCTCCTGCAAAACCCCTCCCCAGGACTTGACGACCAATTGGCATTAGGCAGTCCTGGGGTTGCCATCGCGTTCACACCAATCAGCGTGAATCAGTCGTTAAGAGATTAAAAGATAATTCATCAGATAAATAGCTATGGAGAGTTAAATTGCAAGATAAACAAATGAAGAGAGATATTGGGCCTGATCCAATTCACTGTAAAGTAATATTTTCACATCTTATCAATAGCAAGCAAGAAAATACTCTGAATAATTTTGACAGCACCTTTTCACCTACCTTTTGGTACTTTATCAATTGCAGAGCACTGAAACGTATTTTAAATAGAAGACAAAAAATGATCTCCTAGGAGAACTTAGGAGAAAAAGTGAATTGGCTCAGGCTCAATGGGCTCAATTCTGGTAGCTATGTGAGGTAAATATTTTTTGTAGGTAAAATACCTCATGAGGTATTTTCCTCTTCTTTTATCAATTCTGAAAGATTTTTCTCCATTTCCAAACATGAGGTAAAACATGAGGTAAATGCATAGAGTGAGGTAAAACATGAGGTATTTCAGTGGTAAGCCTGCAGCAAATAAGTAATAGTCTTCAATTGTCTTCCATAAGTTAGGATAGTCTTTGGAAGATTTTTTTTATTTTTTCGGGAGGGGGGGTGTATTTGATTATGTAGCAACCTATGACAAGTAAATTTATAGGCGCCCACTATATAAAAAAAAAAATCCAGCTCATTTACCTTTAGAAGCTGGGAGGAGGGGGTAGGAGCACTTTTAGAGGCGGGGGGAGGGGGGTCAGAGCACTTTTAGAGGCTGGGGGAGGGGTCAGCACTTTTAGAGACTGGAGGTGTGAGTACTTTTTACTTTTAGAGGCTGGGGGTCTGGAGGGGGGGGGGGGGGGGGTTACAGCACTTTTACTTTTAGAGGCTGCTGGGGGGGGGCCCTCGGAGCACTTTTAACCAGAGGAGGGGGGGGGGATCGGGTGTTTGCCGCAGTTTTAATTTTTTTAAAAAAAAATAGAGGCTGTGTGTTGGAGCATTTTTACTTTTTTTTCAACCAAGGGTTGGGGAATGGCAATGTTGAGGGGGGGGGGGGGGGGGCAGATGAAGGATTGTACAGGGTTTGGAGCACTTTTTCTTTTTTAAAACAAAATGGAAGCTGGGGGGGGATTCGTTGATCAGATCACTTTTACTTATTTCAGCAAAATATGGGGGCCCTGAACCAGTGGCGTACCTAGGGCATTTGACACCCGGTGCTAGGTATTGAAAGACACCCCCCCCCCACGGTACACCACCTGCGGCGCGCGAAAAAATGGGCGTGTCTATGACCGGATGGGGCGGAGCTAATTTAAAAGTGCACCCAAGTTTTAGTCAACCTTTCTCCAGAAAATTCACATCATTGCGCAGCTTTTCTCCAGAAAATACACAAAATGTCAGAAGCTTTCAACATAAAATACACGTAATGCGAGAACATTTCACCAGACATTACACGTTATGTGAGCAGATTTCACAAGAAAATACATTCAATCATGTCGGCAGATTTGACCAGAAAAAAATCATTCAATCTTGCGGTAGATTTGACCAGAACATACACAATGTCAGCACCAGATTTCACCACAAAATACACAATATCAGTAGTTAAACTGACCACAAAATACACAATGACGGTAGTTAAACTGACCACAAAATACACAACGGTAGTTAAACTGACCACAAAATACATAATGACGGTAGTTAAACTGACCACAAAATACACAATGTCGGTAGCAGATCTGACCACAAAATACACAATATCGGTAGCAGATTTGAGTGTTGGCAAGCTGATAGCCTGGTGGGTAGGTGGTGAAGGGTGAGCAGCCTGATTGCCTAGTGGGTAGGTGGGCAGCCTGCTGGGTAGCAGTGGTGGGTAGGGGGGCAGCAGTGGTGGGTAGCCTGCTGGGTAGCCTGGTGGGTAGGTGGGCAGCAGTGGTGGGTAGGTGGGTAGCATGGTGGGTAGGGGGGCAGCAGTGGTGGGTAGGTGGCCAGCCTGCTGGGTAGCCTGGTGGGTAGGTGGGCAGCCTGCTGGGTAGCAGTGGTGGGTAGGTGGGCAGCAGTGGTGGGTAGGTGGGCAGCCTGCTGGGTAGCCTGGTGGGTAGGTGGGCAGCCTGCTGGGTAGCAGTGGTGGGTAGGTGGGCAGCAGTGGTGGGTAGGTGGGCAGCAGTGGTGGGTAGCCTGGTGGGTAGGTGGGCAGCCTGCTGGGTAGCCTGGTGGGTAGGTGGGCAGCAGTGGTGGGTAGGTGGGCAGCAGTGGTGGGTAGCCTGGTGGATAGGTGGGCAGCAGCGGTGGGTAGGTGGGCAGCAGCGGTGGGTAGGTGGGCAGCAGCGGTGGGTAGGTGGGCAGCAGTGGTGGGTAGCCTGCTGGGTAGCCTGGTGGGTAGGTAGGCAGCAGTGGTGGGTAGGTGGGCAGCCTGCTGGGTAGCCTGGTGGGTAGGTGGGCAGCAGTGGTGGGTAGGTGGGCAGCAGTGGTGGGTAGGTGGGCAGCAGTGGTGGGTAGCCTGCTGGGTAGGTAGGCAGCAGTGGTGGGTAGGTGGGCAGCAGCGGTGGGTAGGTGGGCAGCAGCGGTGGGTAGCCTGCTGGGTAGCCTGGTGGGTAGGTGGGCAGCAGCGGTGGGTAGGTGGGCAGCAGTGGTGGGTAGGTGGGCAGCAGTGGTGGGTAGCCTGGTGGGTAGGTGGGCAGCAGTGGTGGGTAGGTGGGCAGCAGTGGTGGTAGGTGGGCAGCAGTGGTGGGTAGGTGGGCAGCAGCGGTGGGTAGGTGGGCAGCAGTGGTGGGTAGATGGGCAGTAGTGGTGGGTAGCCTGGTGGGTAGGTGGGCAGCAGTGGTGGGTAGGTGGGCAGCAGCGGTGGGTAGGTGGGCAGCAGCGGTGGGTGGCCGGTGCACCTGTAAAAGAAAAAAACCTTACCTGCAGATGTCTTCCGAGTCCCAGGCAGCCTCCGCAGCTCCTCTTGAATGTCCCGCGCCGTCTCCTGCTGCGTCATCAGTGCAGGGCTACGGGAAGATGGCCGCCAAAGCCCACACTGGAGACAAAAATAGACGGCAAGATGGCGTCGGCGGCCATCTTGCCGTCTATTTTTGTCTCCAGTGCGGGCTTCGGCGGCCATCTTCCCGTAGCCCTGCTCGGGTAAACTGAGGGCGGCTATCAGCCGCCCTGTCAGTGCCCGTTGCCGGCGCCCGTGGAGGGGAAGCGCCGAAGGAGGGGACCCAGGTGAGGGAGATGTGGGGGGTATTTCCCCCCTCCCCGCCGACGCTGCCACCCCTCCTTCAGCGCTGCTTCCCCTCCTGTGTCATCAAGGCTTCTGGGGAGGCCTTGATGACACCCCCCCTGGAGCTGACACCCGGAGCGGAGCGCTCCTGGCCGCCCCATGGTAGGGACGCCACTGCCCTGAACACAGAACAAGCAGAAAAGACTCCATGTTATGTGACAGATATCGCAATTTTGTCACAGCACTGCATTTATCATCTGGTAGAGGTAGGTCTAATTATGTGAGGTAAAAGACATGCAAACACACACCTTATTTCACTTCAGAATTCAAGTGTGAGGTATTTCACTACTAAATATCACACATTTTTAGTAGAAAATTACCACATGAATTACCTCATAAAATTACATGAGGTAAAACTTTACTTAAACTACCAGAATTCAAAAGTTGATTTCCCTCATGAGGTAAACCCAATTCCATGAGGTAATTATTTACTAATTGCTGCCAGAATTGAGCCCAATGGGCTCAATTCTGGTAGCTCTGTGAGGTAAATATTTTTTGGTAGGTAAAATACCTCATGAGGTATTTTCCTCTACTTTTATCAATTCTGAAAGATTTTTCTCCATTTCAGAACATGAGGTAAAACATGTGGTAAAACATGTGGTAAAACATGAGGTAAATGCATAGAGTGAGGTAAAACATGAGGTATTTCAGAGGTAAGCCTGCAGCAAATAAGTAATAGTCTTTAATTGTCTTCCATAAGTTAAGATAGTCTTTGGAAGATGTTTTGTTTTGTTTTTTGAGGAGGGAAGGTGTATTTGATTATGTAGCAACCTATAAAAAGTAAATTTATAGGCATCCATTACAAGAAAAAAAAAAAAAACAGCTCCTTTACCTTTAGAGGCTGGGGGGAGGGGAGGGGGTGGTAGGAGCACTTTTAGAGGCTGGGGGGAGGGGGGGGGGGTCGGAGCACTTTTAGAGGCTGGGGGAGGGGTCAGCACTTTTAGAGACTGGGGGTGTGAGTACTTTTACTTTTAGAGGCTGGGGGTCTGGAGGGGAGGTTACAGCACTTTTACTTTTAGAGGCTGCTGGGGGTTAGGGGGGGGGAGGGCTCGGAGCACTTTTAACCAGAGGAGGAGGGGGGGGGGAGAAATCGGTGTTTGCCGCAGTTTTACTTAATTTTTTAAAAAAATAGAGGCCGTGGGTTGGAGCATTTTTACTTTTTTTTTCCAACCAGAGGTTGGGGAATAGCAATGTTGAAGGGGGGGGGGGGGGGGGGGGGGGGGGCGCGGCAGATGAAGGATTGTACAGGGTTTGGAGCACTTTTTCTTTTTTTTAAACAAAATGGAAGCTGGGGCTGGGGGGGATTGTTGGTCAGATCACTTTTACTTATTTCAGCAAAATATGGGGCCCCTGAACACAGAACAAGCTGAAAAGGCTCCATGTTATGTGACTGATATCACAATTCTGTCACAGCACTGCATTTATCATGTGGTAGAGGTAGGTCTAATTATGTGAGGTAAAAGACATGCAAACACACACCTTATTTTACTTGAGAATTCAAGTGTGAGGTATTTCACTACTAAATACCACACATTTTTAGTAGAAAATTACCGCATGAATTACCTCATGAAATTACATGAGGTAAAACTTTACTTAAACTACCAGAATTCAAAAGTTGATTTCCCTCATGAGGTAAACCTAATTCCATGAGGTAATTATTTACTAAACACTACCAGAATTGAGCCCAATGGGCTCAATTCTGGTAGCTATGTGAGGTAAATATTTTTTTGTAGGTAAAATACCTCATGAGGTATATTCCTCTTCTTTTATCAATTCTGAAAGATTTTTCTCCATTTCCAAACATGAGGTAAAACAAGAGGTAAATGCATAGAGTGAGGTAAAACATGAGGTATTTCAGTGGTAAGCCTGCAGCAAATAAGTAATAGTCTTTAATTGTCTTCCATAAGTTAGGATAGTCTTTGGAAGATGGGGTTTTTTTTGAGGAGGGAAGATGGATTTGATTATGTAGCAACCTATGAAAAGTAAATTTATAGGCATCCATTATAGAAAAAAGAGGCTGGGGGAGGGGTCCGCACTTTTAGAGACTGGGGGTGTGAGTACTTTTACTTTTATAGGCTGGGGGTCTGGTGGTGGTGGGGGGGGGGGGGGGGGTTACAGCACTTTTACTTTTAGAGGCTGCTTGGGGGGGGGCTCGGAGCACTTTTAACCAGAGGGGGGTGAAATCGGTGTTTGCCGCAGTTTTACTTAATTTTCTTTAAATAGAGGCTGTGGGTTGGAGCATTTTTACTTTTTTTTCCAACCAGAGGTTGGGGAATGGCAATGCTGAGGGGGGGGGGGGGGGGGGGGCGCAGATGAAGGATTGTACAGGGTTTGGAGCACTTTCTTTTTTAAAACAAAATGGAAGCTGGGGGAGGGGGATTCATTGGTCAGATTAATTTTACTTATTTCAGCAAAATATGGGGGTCCTGAACACAGAACAAGCTGAAAAGGCTCCATGTTATGTGACAGATATCACAATTCTGTCACAGCACTGCATTTATCATGTGGTAGAGGTAGGTCTAATTATGTGAGGTAAAAGACCTGCAAACACGCCCCTTATTTCACTTCAGAATTCAAATGTGAGGTATTTCACTACCAAATACCACGCATTTTTAGTCGAAAATTACCACATGAATTACCTCATGAAATTACATGAGGTAAAACTTTACTTAAACTACCAGAATTCAAAAGTTGATTTCCCTCATGAGGTAAACCCCATTCCATGAGGTAATTATTTACTAAACACTACCAGAATTGAGCCCAATGAGAGGTAAATCATGAGATAAACAGATGAGGAAAGATAATGCATGCGATTACATTTATGAATCATCACCTTTACCTGAAGCCATTCAAAAAAACTGCTCCTCACATACCCAGGAGCAAACACTAGCACACTGAGGCTACGTTTCCACTATAGCGTTACATTTTCGCCTGCAAAAAATCGTCTAAAATTTTTCTGATTGGTGAAAATTCGCGCGTAAATTTGTATGCGTTTTTATGCGAATTTTCTTACGCGAAAATTCGCATTAGTTAACCACTTCAGCCTACAGCTTCGAAAATCTTATGCATCCAAGCAATGTTCACCTCCCATTCATTCGCTAATAACTTTATCGCTACTTATCAAAATTAATTGATCTATATCTCGTTTTTTCCGCCACTAATTAGGCTTTCTTTAGGTAGTACATTTTGCTAAGAGCCACTTTACTGTAAATACATTTTAACAGGAAGATTAAGATAGAAATGGAAAAAAAACATTATTTCTCAGTTTTTGGCCATTATAGTTTAAAATTAATACATGCTACAGTAATGAAAACCCATGCATTTTATGTGCCCATTTGTCCCGCTTATTACACCATTTAAATTACGTCCCTATCACAATTTATGGCGCCGATATTTTATTTAGAAATAAAGGTGCATTTTTTCAATTTGCGTCGATCACTATTTACAAGCTTATAATTTTAAAAAATGTAATAAGATACTCTCTTGACATGTATATTTAAAAAGTTCAGACCCTTAGGTAACTATTTATGTAGTTTTTTTTTTTTTAATTGTAATTTTTTTTATTATTTTTTTTAATACAAAAATGTATTTGGGTAATTTTAGTTTGGGAGGTAAATAGCCAATTTTAGATGTAAAATAATGTATTTTTTATTCAATACAGGTATGTGGGTGCAGTTTACTATTTGGCCACAAGATGGCCACATTCAAAAAGTTCCTAGATGCGAACGATGTCGCATCTAGGAACTAAAATGAAGAGAAGTTGTTTCCTGGGGGCAGAAATACCACGCTCTCTGATGAGAAAGCGTCGGTATTTCTGCCGGGGACTTGGATCGGTGAATGGGAATTATATTCCCATTCACTGATCGGGGGGGCAGCGGGAGGTAGCGGGGGCGCGCGCGGGCGCGCGCCCGATCGCGCGCACCACACGGCTGCAGCACCACTGCCTATCTGGACGGATATATGCGTCCAGATATGGCGAAGTGGTTAAATATACATAATCTGCCTAGTAACAGCTTAGTCATGACTGCTGGCAACTTCCTGTAACCATGGATCTAATGCGAATTTTCGCGTAATAACGCGAAAATTCGCATTGCCTATACAAAGCATTGTACGCGAATCGTACGCGATGTCCGAAAATCTGATGCAGGACCTCAGATTTTTTCACGCGTACGAACGCTAACGAAAATTCGCATAGAGTGGAAACGGCTACATTGACTAACATTAGTTACAAAATCTATGCAAATTTTCTAACCAAAAAAACTGACACAAAACGCACAAGTGGAAACATAGCCTGACAGTTGCAGCATCCTTCTTCCCTCGCTGAAATAAGCTCAATAGAAATAATCATAACAGCTTTCTTTTCAAGTCAGGGCAGAATTTAGGCCCTCCTTTTTGGGAAATGACAAAAGGCTGACTAAAGGATTCACAAGTTCCTAGTCCAATTCACACATTATACTTTTAATGTAATGAGGTGAAACTCAAAAAGTAAGATGTTTCTTGCCAGCTAAGCGGGTTTTACAAGAGCCCTTATGCTGGGTGGTCACCCAACCCTCATCAACCAGACCAAACTTCCACCTGGCCAGATTCAGGGCAATATCAACTGCAGAAAAATAACTGCACACACTTTTTTATGTTATTAATGTGACAACTGGCTCAAAATAAATGGTGACATTAGCTTTGGGGGACCATATAACTGAGGTTAGGCTTGAGTTAGGCTTGGGTTGTGTATGGCATAGGCAACATTATGGGCTGACATTAACCTCCAGATGTCATTAGCCTATGTATTCTATATATAGCAGCAATACTGTCAGATACTTACTCTCTATATTGTCAGAATGGTTTCCTTGGCAGTTCCAAGGGGCGTCATGCTGTTCCATGTGACAATGGTCCAGATAACAACCATTGCCAGATCCAAGCTCCTCCATATTGTGAATGTCCCTCAAACGTTCTTCCAGAAGTTTCTGCTGACGTTTCTGTTGCCGTCTAATTTTCTTCTTCTTGTTCTTAGACACCTTCCCGTTCTGATGAAATCGATGATAAAATTGGCATCAATGTCAATGTCTTTCACAAGAACATATATAAACATAAAGGGAAACCCTGGAGAGGTAAGTTGGTGACTGCTTTACATCTTCTGACTAGTGATGGTCTATGGCACACCGGACTGATGGAATTGAAAGCAGAAAGCTTCCAGAGCAAAGGGGAGTGCTCAGTTTTTGCAGCCTGCCTCTCTTTACTGGTCCGGTAATTAGGAAACCCTGTAAATGTTTGCAGTGAAGCTCATCGTCACTATACAAGATTACCAGGGCTGAAGCAGTTCACATGGCCACATGCAGTTTTTGGCCCATGAGAAGACTATTACTACTGGGGCTTCCAATTCTAACAGGAAAGTATCAATAGTTTCAGGACTTAGGAAGGTCAAGGTGGAGTTAAGCAAAGTTAAGCAAAGTTAGTTCAGCAAACAAAGGGTGAGGTTAGGTTATTGTGGGGTTAGGTGATAGTTTCAAGTTAGCTTTGAGCCAATATTGGTTATTGGTTCACGTGATAGTTGAGTGTTGGTAATGTTCAAAAGGATCAGGGTAGTTTCAAGGGAGGTTTCAGGGCTGGGGATTTGTCAGAAGAATGGTTGAGGTTAAGAAGATGTTTAGGGTTATGGATCTTGGTGAAGGAGTTAGAAAGCAGTTAAGGTTAGTGTTAGGCATGCAAGCAAGGGAAAGTTAGCATCATGCTCAGGGCAGGTGGCTGGGGGTACTGGGCTGAGTTAGGTGATAAATTAGATAAGTCATAGAAACACTCCGCTACAATACTGGGGGATCTGCCCAGTGGAAATACCGTAGCTCATGGCTAGATATTGGGTCCCAAAATGACACATGCGCCAAAGGGGAGTGTGAACGGAACTTTCACAAGAAAAGTCAAAATCACACATTACTGTAGCAGAAACTACTGACTCATTACGCATTCAAAAACGGTTTTCACCAAAAGTAACCAATAATTATACATTCAAAATATATATAAATAATACATTGTCTGATTTATGCTGTCTATTAACTGACTGTGACACTGGTGCCTGTTTTGTATCAAAGGTCTGTTATCAGTATACTATGTGAAGGGTTATGGAATCTTTAGTGGGACCAATTAGCAGAAACTAAACTTGTACCAGAGACACCTCCATGATCTCTCCTTGTAGAGCTCAAATGTCTGTCCCACCCAAACAGCCACCCACCCCCTACCCACCAGACACCCTAATAGATTTTTATTGGATTCAATAATTTTATGGAATCTATTAAAGCACACCCCTGCCTTAAACCTGATATGTAATTAACATAAGCATTTATACTTACCTGGGGCTTCCTCCATCAGTGAGTTAAGGCTTGTAACTGCACAGACTCTGCCCTTCTGGCTACAGGAGTGCAAAAAAGGACGCACGCATAGTCCCAACCAACCAAGGCGACAACAGAGGAATGGAGCGGCCTGAGAGTACAGTGAGGGAGCCCACTGCCTACAGGGGGGTGGCAGGAAGCCCCGGGTAAGTATAAATGCTTATGTTTATTGCATCTCAGGTACACTTTAAGTTTGCTAATAAGATTTGCCTGCAAGTGCCCTTTTTTGTCAATATAAAACCGTCACACATACGCAATATACTTATACAATACAGAAAAGAAGCAAACTGGAGCACGCAAAACATGCCGCAATTACAATACACTGCAAGTTCACCACAAGCTGTTAATCCTTTTTTATGAACAAGTAGTTGTCAACAAATGCCTAAAGCTGATGCCAGAGCCCACATCTTAGCAGCATAAATTCATTATGTTATTACTTCTAAAATTGTTATATATATCCACCAAAGCCACACAACGCCTACCCCAAAGGTGGCCACACACCATACCATTTTTTAAATATCTTTTCATTTCAAGAAGTGCAATCGGTTTTTCCGACTGATTGTAACATTTCAAAAATCTGGCCAATGTACTACACACAAATGCAAAATTTTTACCCAATTATGAAAAAAATGATTTAAAACTCAGAAAAAATAAAAGCTTAAAGGGAACCAGAGAGGAAGCTATGTTAAAAATAGAGAAAGCTTTTATACATACCTGGGGCTTCCTCCAGCCCCATAAACCTGGATCGCTCCCACGCCGCCGTCCTCCACTTCCTCTATCGGGGGTACTGGGTCCTGTCACTTCCGGCGGACGCGGCCAATTTTCCGCATGAACAGGGGATCCCTTCATAGCCTTACGCATGGCACGCGTAAGGCTAAGGATGGAGCCCCTGTGATGTGGAATATTGGTCGCGTCTGCCCGCCGACTGGCGGAGCTAACGGGACCCAGTACCGGCGGACAGAGGAAGCGAAGGACGGCGGCGTGGGAGCGATCCAGTCTTATGGGGCTGGAGGAATTCCCAGATATGTATAAAACGTTTCCTCCCAACCTTTCTGGTTCCCTTTAAGTCTGTAAATCAAGTAACTGACAATCTACCACACACACAAAAAAATGTGATCAGAAAAATCCAACAAATAAAAACGGGAAATTTGATCAGATTTCTTGAACAAATGAAAAAAAGCGTTCGATTTTTCAGGACTAACAATTGTAATTATCCAATTGGTGTAAAATTGGAACCTTTAATTGTATGGTGTGGGGCTTAAAGAGAATGTACAGTTTTTTTTGTTTGTTTTTTTTTTTTTAGGTAAGAAAACTCTTCTTGAGAAGAATCAGTCCCCTCAGGTCAACTCTAAATATTATAATGATTTTAGTAAACATTATTTCATCTTGTTTATCCTGTTTTATATGCAATGACACTATACACATGTTGTACCAGAAAATGCCAAATGGCGTTACACAGTCAGATTCTATCACCAATCTGATTGTACCAATACAATATAATAGCATTTCATTAGCAATGCGCTTATATTGTCCATTGCAACACACCGCACCGCAATGTGTCACTATGAATGTAGCGTAAATCTTATTCAGAAACCAAATCACTGAAACTTCATGGGACACAGAATGATCATGACAAAAGTGACAACAAAGCACACCTAAAGAGACATCGAAGGCGGAAATATTTATTTCATTTTAAGCAATGCAGATTGCCTGGCTGTCCTACTGCCTCTAAAACTTTTAGATATAGACCCTGAACAAGCATGCAGACCAAGTGCTGTAACTGAAGTCTGACTGGATTAGCAACATGCTTGCTTTAGGTGTGTGATTCAGTCGCTACTGCAGCCAATGAGATCAGCAGGACTGCCAGGCAACTTGTATTGTTTAATAATTATATCAGCCACCATATATATCCCTCTCAGTTCAGGGGTCTGTTAACCACTAGCCTCGATCGCGGCAGTATATCTACGCCTTGCGGGAGTACTATTCCCATTCCAGGGGCGTAGTTACTCGTCTCTGCATTCCAATGGGCAGCATGCGCCCGCGCTCGCCAGTGTGACCGGCAGTTACAGGACAGATTGGTGATAGGGAACATGTTCCCATTCAATAATCTAAGTGCTGGATTTACGAATAATCTGTGCTGTAACTCATAGCAGAGATTATTCCATGAAAAAAAAACTGCAACTTTCACTTTTATTACAGTATAGAGAGCAGTGATTCAGCTTTCTATACTTGATGGCTAGTGGATACATTTAAGAGTGCAATTCACTATTATTTTTGTCCACAAAAAAAAGCCAACACATGTAAATAAAAACCCTTTCTGTCCCCACAGTTATTATAAAATACTTGTACAAAAAAGACAAAGTGACAGAATGCATTAATTGTTACATTAGCTTTTTAAATATGTATGCCATGAGGGTTTATTATATATTTATTTATTTTTTGCAAATAAGAGATTGTATTAAAAAAAAAATACAAAATGGAAAAAATACACCTTTATTTGCAAATAAAATATTGTCACCATACAGTGCACTGTACTAGGGACATCATTTAAATGTTGTAATAAGGGGAAAGATGGGCAAATAAAATGTGTGGGTTTTATTTACAGTTATTTTTGGTATATTTTCTTTTAAAACTATAGTGTCTGAAAACTGAAAAATAATGTGAATAATGAACATTTTTTTTCTTATTATTTCTGTTAAAATGCATGTATAAAATAAAAGATTTCTTAGCAAAAAAAGTACCACCCAAAGAAAGCCCATTTTGTGGCAAAAAATGTATACATCATTTTGGTGTGATAAGTAGTGATACAGTTATTGGCGAATGAATGGGAGAAACGCTGACATGTGAAAATTACTATGGTCCATAAGAGGAAAAACACATTGGGGGTGAAGTGGTTAAAGAGAAACTTTATTTCACTTGCTGCTTTTGGTGACTCTACCTAAGACAGGAAGGGAGGAAAAGTGCTCCCAGCCAGAACCCGCACAGCAATAACAATCTGACTGAACTCCAATCCTTTCCCAGAAGGCCAGAGGTCAAGAATCTTTGGCGGTTGTTCTGTTTGAATAGTAAGTTTTCAGCACTTAGTGGCAGATCAGCTGTAGTTAATTGGCTACTTGTCCATAAAAAGGCAGAGCAGCTTATATCACACACAGTGAGCCGCTGAGGGGACTCAGCCTGTGAACTTACCATGTTGTGGAGGGAAGGAGGTGCAGAGCTGACTGAGAACACCCAGCGACAGGAGGGACAGGAGAGCAGAGCAGAGAAGGATTTAAGAAAAGACAAGAAAAAAGCCCTTACCATTCATGAGATACAATACAGTACAGCACAGTGATTGGTGAATGAGGAAAAAAGTGTTCACAGAGGTGTCAGTGAAGCTGGGGATGATATACAGCTGGCTGTGCAGTTAGTAAACTATGAAGTAAACCACCAGGGTGCAGCAAGTTAAGTTTGGCCCTTCAGTAGGCAGCAGTACTAGGTATTTATTTATTCTTATTTTTGCTCATTGGACTAAGACTGGCCATACACGTATTGATCTTTCCATCTTATACCCACCCAATTCAATGAGCTAGTCATCTATTACCTCAATTTATCAGAATGACTCCCTTTTAATTGATTTTAAGCAGTATATCTCCAAGGGTTGGGCTTGGGGCAGGAGCAAAAAGCGGGTGTGGGGGTGTGGCTTGATAGCAACTTTGCACTGCATAAAGCATCAAGTAGTACGATCCTTTGGGTCCAACTGATGCTTGATAGATCACATCTGAAATCTATTGAGGCTTATCATGTCATATGGGGAAGGAATCGATCGCTATCTTATCAAATTTCAATAGGATAAGGATCAATCAGTTTGGCATATTAGGTCATGATGGACCTGTGTATAGCCAGCTTAAAGTGGATCCGAGGTGAACTTTTACTCATTGCATAATTGTGTTCCTTTCGTATTGTTTATAGGGCATTCCTCAAGCCAAATACTTTTTTTGTTTTTGTTTTAATACTATAATTCCCTATAAACTAAATAAACCACACACACAGGTTTTCAGAGAGCCTTGGCAGTAGCAATGGCTCATGGGAGCTCAGTCTGGGCAGGAGGAGGAGGAGGAGGTGTTACTAGCCATTGATTTCAGAGGCAGAGGGGAGGAGGGAGGAGGGGGATTAGGTTTTTTTCACAGGCTTAGTGATCAAGATACAGATAAGCCTGCCTCTGTGTAATGTTTACAAACAACATGGCTGCTGTCATTGTATCACAGGAAGAAATAATACTTTTCTATTAAAGCTGTTTGCAGCTAGATTTGCTGTGTAAACTATCTAAACTTTAGATAAGATATATAGACAAGTTACTTGTTATAATTAGTTTTTCAACTCGGATCCGCTTTAAAGTTGCACATTTGATATGGGCCATATTAACCTGAAAGTTATCAGCCCAAACAATGTGGCATCTTCCCTGCATTTCTGCACAGGGCCTTGTTTTTATCTTGCAGCAGCAAGGTGGCCACACACCATACAATTTAAAAAACATTTTTTTTTCAATTCGAGAATTCCAATCAATTTTTTCTGTTTGATTATAACATTTGAAAATCTGACCAGTGTACCACACACGTGGTTCAATTTTTTCCCAATTATGAAAAAATAAGATTGAAGACTCAGAGAAAATTACTTTGGTCTATTGACAATATACCCTACACCATTCAATTTTTCTAAAAATTGAGCAGGAAAATCCACCACTCTTGATCATCTTATATAGAAAAAATAGGAAATTAGATCAGAGTTCTCAATGATATATATATATATATATATATATATATATATATATACAAAAAAAATTCTGTACAACCAATTGTTTTTATCGAATTGCTGTAAAATTGGATAATTTTATTGCATCGTGTGTGACCACCTTTAACCTCCTGAGCGTTACGCCGCTCAGGAGGTTTTGCAGCTAGAGTCCCCCACAAAGATTCTAAAAGATTGAATGCCCCCACAAGCTTTAGCTAGCACTAGGCTAGCTAGCATCACCGCCGATCACCCCAATTATATTTTACCCAGCCTGGATCCAGCGATCAGTGCAGCCTCCCTGCACAGCTCCAGTCTATGGGGAGGATCGTACATGACGTCACCGACGTCATGCGCAGACCCGATTTTCCCCATAGAGAGACTGGAGCTGTGCAGAAAGGCTGCAGTGTCGGGCATACCGCTCAGGAGGTTAAGATGGCCATATATCAAGCTTCCACCAGATCGGCCATTAGATATATCCCTCTCTGACAGGGGTGTAACTAGAAATCACTGGGTCCCCCTGCAAAAATTTGGTTGACGCCCCCCCCCCCGGGCCCGCTCAGGGCCGTTTTGGGGGGCAGGAGGGGTCGCAACATCAAGGGAGAGCATTTACCACCTACATTGGTGGGCTCTCCCCTCAGTGCTCTTCCTCCAGCATTAATAGGTGGCAGCAGTGGCGGGCAGGAGCACATACCTCCATGTGTTCCACCGCGGAGGTCCAATCTCTAAGTACCACATGCTACTTTGTGATAAACAGGAAGTAATGTCAGGCGCTTAGAGAGAGAGGAACCTCCGGCGCGTGGAACGCATGGAGGTATGTCTGTGCTCCTGCCCACAGCTGCTTCCACCTTAATTAATGAATGCTGGAGGGGGAGCGCTGAGGGGAGAGCACGAGGTGAGGGAAGGGGGGAAAGGCTTCTCCCCACCGCTGTAGGTGGCCAATGCTCTCCCCTCATGTTGTGACCCTCCTGCCCCCCCCAAAAGGGCCCTGGGCAGGCCCCAGAGGGGGCCCGGGCTCCCCCACGGATGCATGGCTTGCAGCCCCTATTGTTACGCCACTGCTCTCTGATTGAATCTGATCAGAGAGGGATCTTAGGCCTGCCCACACATTGCACAGCGATTTCCAATAGAGTTCAGCATGAAATCTATTGGAAATCATTCTAGCACTACCGCCCTCACAAGTGTACAGCCCCTCACAACCCGTTCCCATTGTGAGTATTGAAGGCTCACCTGTTCGCTGGCACAACTCCTGGTCTTTTCCGATGTCACCACGTGCTCCTGTATCACATGACACAGATGTATGTAGTGACATCACTATATGCGCTTTTGTCACGTGGTACAGGTGCTTGTGGCGATGTCGGTCACCGGAGGCCAAGATTCATGCCGTTGCGACAGGTCAGCCTTCAACGCTGCACCGGCTGGGGGGTCCATCAATCGTCGTGAAATCTAACGCCATTAACACTGAGCACCCAATCGAGCCCTTGCAAGATTTTTCAGCATGCCTGATCAATCATTTGGAGTGATTTGGGATCACAAAATGTTTAGGCCCCCTTACCCTGCATTTTATTCTGTCATTTTCTTTATCATTTGTAGCAGACAATACTGGGGGGTTTTCCATCAGCACCGTCTGTGCAGAACACTTCACAAACACCGTGCCCTGATTCAGGACAAGTAAATGCACAAGATTCTCTGTGTGCAAATCAGTCCTCACCCTGAAAACCACTAACTACCAAACAGTTACATACAACGTAAGTCAGATCAGAAACACATATGAATATGAAATGTGCATCTGTTGTTGTCAGTCTGTTGTGTCTCGTTTAGCTTGTTTTCCCAAAAGGCCAGCTGCTAACCGATCCAAACCTCAAGAATTCTGACACCAGTCATTAAAGGCTGCCATATTTATTACAGTGATGTCAGGTGGGCTATAAAGCATGGGTGAGCTAAGTACATGGACATCAGTGGTTGGTTTCTTCTAAACTAGAGAAGTTTCAAATGTCTCATGTTGAGACAACAGTGCAATTTAACTCCATAGAAACCTGTCCAGACTCTTTCCTCATACTATCATCAACTGCAAAAGGCAGCCAGGGAGATGGCAAAAAGAGAGTCATCTCTGTGCAGATTACCTGACTCCTCCCATCCCCTCTGTTTACTAATAAGAAATTATCACTTTGTGCCCAGCATTACAGCTGCTGATGCGCTAAAGCGGAAAACAGCTGCCAGGCTATCTTTGCGCTACACCCAACACCTTCATCCATAAGCACCTGCAGCAGTATATGTCTTCATGCTTGCTTGTTAATGAGCAGCTTGCAGTTCTTTATGCACTGTAGACTGTCTGCAGTACTAGTCTTCATCTCTCCATTTTCACATACTGTTGTTTACTGCATCTTTGGCCTGAGTACACCTTTGCAGGTGCATCTAGTGAATCCCTTGCTTATCCTCTTATGCCGCCATAGATCTTTTTAATACCCTCCTATTTATATTGGTATGTACCCTGCCCTCCCAGTGATGTCACAACCTAGACTGTTTAGCTAAATGGAATTCTCTTCCCAGAGCATTCTGGGAGACTGAGTATTTTTTTTTCTACTGGCTTCAGAACACCGAGTATACCAACATTCCACAGAGCTGTACCTGACAGCACTACAGAGGTCACCATGTGTGATAAATTTCAGAATGTAAATCAGGGTGAGGAAAGCTTGTACAATGGGCAAACACTGACTAAATTATATGTAAAGTGATATTGTAAAAAAATAAGCAATTTTATTCATTCCATAATGTTCACTTTAGTTCCTCTTTAAAGGAATACTATCGATTGAAACGACTTTTTTTTTTAATACTCTATATTAGTGTACACATTACCACTAGTGCTAGGGGCACTTTATTTATTCACCCAGGTCTCTCTCTTGCTATCCCTGCTTAAAAATTCATTTCTCACACAGCTCATAGTAGTTTGGGTCACCATGAGCTGCTTGGTTACTCTGTCACACAGCTCACAAATATATTTCACTGTGTCACTCACAGCATGCAGGAGACCTGAGGAGAAATAGGCTGATCTGAGATGGTAACAGGTAACTAAATGAGCTGTAATATTGCTGGAATATAACAAGCTATAACCTGGGTTCTCAACATGCGGTACGCGTACCCCAAGGGGTACTTCTGATGGTTCCAGGGGGTACTCATGCTTGATATACTTAACCAAGTATAACAAATTTAGAGTTTTAGAAAATGATAAATCCTACATAAACAACACCAAATTAGTATTTTAGCTAATTAAAAGCAACAGTAAATGCTTGGAAATTGTTTAGAACCAATTATTATGTACTACGTTTAAATATTTATTTGTCAAGGGGTACTTGTGATAAGGTTTACCATGCTAGGGGGTACTTGGCGAGTACAAGCTTTTAAAAGGGGTACATACCAATAAAATGTTGAGAAACACTGAGCTATAACACTAGTCTTTGTTTACGCTCAGACTGGCTGCCTGCTTGAGGTGATTCACTCCAGGCTGCATCCACTTTACAAGCTGCTGAGAGGGGCAGACCACTGTCTACAATTAGCATTATTAGTATCTTTATCAGTCAAGAGAAGCAAAGATAATAAACACACATTGATAGAATCTTTAACCCCTTACCACCATATCAACAAGATTATTTCAGCAAGGTGATAATTAAAGTATAAACTGAGGAGTTGATAGCAACTCCCCTGTGCATAGACATGGTCTAGCCCTCTGGGAGCCCAGTATTTAGATACATTTTGTATCCAACACTGACGCCAAAACTGACGGAGGATTTTACAGCTGAGAGGAACAGCTGTGTGAGGAATCAAATTACTCCTAGTACTTGCCCTAATGTGTGCTACAACATACAGCATTTCAAAATAAATGCATACATCGATAGTATTCCTTTAAGTGATTTAGATCATGGAAAACAAACGCCAATTGTGCTACTCACCAGCAGATCCAGACGGCGGAGGTTCCCCTGACTGCTGCCACACGGTGGCCTCGGCAGCCAAGCGACGGATGTACCCCTCCCCCACACACATCAATATATTCTCTGGCTTAATATCAGTATGAATGATCTTGCATTTGGTATGTAGGTAATCCAGGCCCTGTAATACCTGAGGGTTCAAAATACAATCATTAGAAAGATTCATAATGTACTAAAGGAAATTTGGAATTCCCTATAAGATCGTAAAAGCCTAGCCTAGAATGAGTATGGCGATCAGGAGTTGCATGCTTGTTGCAGGGGTGTGACTGAGACCACTGGAGATCACTGAGATCACTGATATCCACACAGTTACCATGTTTATGACCAGGCCAGCAATAGAAGCCTTCATAATCTCCCAGGTGGGTTCAAGCTCCTTTCATCACTGTGCTATGCATAGTATTTCAATGCAATACACCACTGCCCATACCTCCTCCCTCTTCTTACCCCTGGACAGTGGCCACGTCTTCCTCCGGCATCCTGACTGCAGTGATGGGGAGTCACACTTTAGCCTCTCCCAGAATTAAGCTTATATGACCTTCCTTACCATAAGCTTCCTGATAATAAATTTTTTTAAGTATTTCATCAGTTATTAAAACATTTTTTACATTAGTTGGGTAGGACCAAGGCAGCAGGGTAGTAATGGATTACTAAAAGAGACGTGACGTGACTATTATTATATTATACCTTAGCTATCCAATATTATGAATCCCTACTGTCTTACAGATTATCATATTGTCTACGGCATACATGTCAAACTCCGGCCCGTGGGCCAAATCTGGCCTGCAGTGCAGATACATCAAATTTCGTCCGCAAGTGGTTTCCCCACTTTGCATTATGTTTGGCCCATTCTATACCACCAAGGAAGCTATATTGGAGGTAAAACCCTATATCACCAAGGAAGCCATATGGGGGAGCAAGGGGGACCAGGGAACTGTATGGGGGACGGAAGAGGGGACTAGATAACAGGGAGTTGTATAGGGGAGGGAGGAGGCATTAGACACCAGGGACTGTATAGAGGAAGGAGGCGGCCACTAGACATCAGGAAACTGTAGAGAGGAGAGAGGGGGCCACTAGACACCAAGAACTGTATAGGGGTGTGGGGGCCATTAAGACACCAGGTTACGTTATAAGGGAGGAAGGAGAACACTAGACATTGAGGTTGGCCCGCAACTTGATCCCAGAGGTCAATTTCTACCCCATTTGTATTTGAGTTTTACACCCCTGGTCTACAAAAAGGGAAAGAGAAAGCAGCTGGAAATTGCTAAGGAAGAACCATGGAGCTATAAGGCTAGGGCGTTTTTGGCTTAGTTTTAGGATCGCCGACAATCACCGGCAATTCCGAAAAAACGCTTTGTCAATGTATTGGAATTTGTATTTGACTGAACCCCCTAGTGCGATTGCATTTAGGGGTAATCACAATCGTAGGACATGCAGCATTTTGAGCGCGTTTGTACTCAATTCTAAGTATAGAAGCGTTGCAAAATCGCTTTGGGGGGCTGAGCAATTACAATTTTAAATAAACTTTATTATACTCACCATGTGTCCAGATTTCCAGCTTCCGTTTATAGTCCCACCCCCTAAAAGAAGAGGTCACATGCGCTTCTCTGATTGGTCCTAGAAAAGCACCTATGACCACTTCCTTTAGGAGGTTTGAGCTATGGACAGAATCCTCACATCTGGACACCTGGTGAGTATAATAAAGTTTATTTTAAAAAAAAAGTGAATCACTAATCAGAAGCGCTATACAGTTTAAAGTACAGCTCTTCTAATCTCTGGGAAATGCAAGCGCAATTGCCATAGGAATCGCCGCACAAAGCGCTGCAGCGATTCCTAGTGGGTCCCAGCCCTAAAGTGGTGTAGCAGCTTTTTTGGTACAATTTTTTTTTTTAGAAAAATGTGTATTACATAGAAAAATAGATTAAATTAAATCCATTTAAAAAAAAACTGTGCCTGAACTTGGGCTTTGAATACTGCTGAGTGAGTCGGGGTGTGGCTGGTTTTGGACTCTGGGGGCCTGTACTCACTAACTGCGCTTTCGCTGCGTTTTTAAAAAACGCATGCGTTTTTAAAATCGCAAAGTCTTTTGAAAAATAATGAAAATCGTGATGACCTGTACACACTGATGCGATGCGTTTTCAGAAAAATGCAATTGCAGTGCCTGCTGCACTTTTTTAAGCGCAGCACTTGAAAAACGCATGAAAAAACTCAATGCAATGCGATTCCATTGCGTTTTTCAGAAGTCAGTATCCCAGAAGACTCTGCAATTTCCTGATTCCTGATGAAATGTAAACTAGAAAAAAAAACAACGGATTCTTTAGCCAATCAGCAATTACAAGAAAAATGCAAACGCAGGCAAAAGCGCATGCGTTTTTAAAAACCCATACGATGCATTTTTAAAACTACATGCACTTGTGATTTTAAAAACGCATGCGCTTGCGATTTTGCTTGCGTATTTTCAGTGTGTACAAGCCCTAAGGTCGGTTTCACAATTGTAACCAGCGCTGCAGTGTGATAATAGCATCGCACCGTAATGCTAAAAAAATAGCCTTCTGGGAATACAGCAGCAATGTGTGGTAATCTCCCTTCTAGCTGAAATGCGTGGAGGTGTATTATCAAAATACGATTCTGCACATGTGTGACGCAAATATATGTGATAAACAGTTTTGTGCAGAGTCATAGACTTACATGACTTCTGGTCGCCGCACATCACCGCGCATGCTGGACATCAAAGCGTCATCCGAGTGGCAAAATGAGGACTTCCGGCGCATCACAGTACTACGCGTCAGATATGAAATGCCTCATAGACTTTCATTGGTGTAGCATTATCCTGCAGTAAAACGGGGTAATGCACCGCACCAGTGTGAAAGGGGCTAAAGGGTCCCTTTGCTCTGTGTGCCTGACCCAATTTTACCTACTTTGGGGAACTTTTTAGTTGCAAAGTGCTGAAAAGTTATTGTAAACAGAAGATGAAAAATGATCTCTTAGGCAAAAACTTATGAGAAAAAGTGAATTGGATCATGGCCTGAGTCTGTTGCGTTCCATCACAACGGACAATATCATTGCAAGACGGTGAATCAATATTCCTTTGGTGCTTTCACACTGAATACAGTGCGGCAGGTTCCTGGGATGTAACATACAGCATGCTGTGCATTTACCAAGAATGTGCGCATTTACAGTGGCAGTACCGTATTTGTCGCCGTATAAGACGCACTTTTTCTCCCCCAAAAATGGGGAGAAAAACTCCCTGCGTCTTATACGGCAAAGGCAGGGAATCCCCAACTTCCGAACGCCCGCCGATACGAACCGCCGACACGCCGCCATGTTGGGGATTCCCTGCCTTTTTGTCCGCTTCCCCCTTGCGTCTCCTGGTCCCCCGTGCTGCAGTGCATAGATAGCCGCAACTTACCTAATCAATGCTCCCGCGGCGACGTCAGCGTCGCTGCGGGAGCATTGATTAGGTAAGTTGCGGCTATCTATGCACTGCAGCACGGGGGACCAGGAGATGCATGGGGGGGGGGGCATATTGGACACATGGGGGGCATATTGGACACAAGGGGAGACACAAGGGGAGACACACTGGACAGACACACTGGACAGACACACGGGCCAGACACACTGGACACACGGGCTGGACACACGGGGCAGACGCGCTGGACACATGGGGCAGACGCGCTGGACACATGAGGCAGACGCGCTGGACACATGAGGCAGACGCGCTGGACACATGAGGCAGACGCGCTGGACACATGGGGCAGACGTGCTGGACATATGGGGCAGACACACTGGACACACGGGCCAGACACACGGGGCAGACACATGAGGCAGACGCGCTGGACACATGAGGCAGACGCGCTGGACACATGGGGCAGACGTGCTGGACATATGGGGCAGACACACTGGACACACGGGCCAGACACACGGGGCAGACACATGAGGCAGACGCGCTGGACACATGGGGCAGACGTGCTGGACACATGGGGCAGACGCGCTGGACACATGGGGCAGACGCGCTGGACACATGGGGCAGACGCGCTGGACACATGGGGCAGACGTGCTGGACACATGGGGCAGACGCACTGGACATATGGGGCAGACGCGCTGGACACATGGGGCAGACATGGGTTACACAGGAGTACACATCAAGACACATGGGGATACACTAGGACACCATTTGGGCTAGAACATGTACAAGATGCTCCTGGAACATGGACGCACCAGGTTTAGTATGTACGGTATATTTTTTTCCCCCTGGTTTTTGCCCTCTAAACCTGGGTGCGTCTTATATTCCGGAGCGTCTTATACGGCGTGAAATACGGTACTTTCATTGAACTGTATGCTGTACTTTATAGATGCAATACAATGTGCCCTGTGTAAAAATAACCTTTACATACAAAATACTGGATGGGGCTGATTCCTGGCTAACGTTTATTTTCAGGCCTCTTGATGCTAAGCTCTCTCCCCAATCTCTCCCTGTCTTTCATGAACTAACAAAAACCGCAGTGATCTGGAGATTGACTGATGGATGCTGTGGATGAAGTTCTCCATTGCAGAAAGCCTCCTATTCAGGATGCATTCACATGTCACGGGCTTCCTGGGGATCAGACTATACTATTATTAGTATTATTTAGTATTTATATAGCACCGACATCTTCCGCAGAGTATATGTCTCTGTCATTCAGAGGAGCTCACAATCTAATCCTTACCATAGTCATATGTCCTTCATAGTCTAGGGCACATTTTTAGGGGGAAACCAATTCACTTATATGTATTATATTATATGTTTTATATGTCTTTTTAATATTGTATTTGATGGATAATAAAAGTTTTATATTATAATCTTGAGTTTGTGATCAATTGAGCGACACCCCTCCACAATAAGATCTCTCAATTTTTTTAACTAACTTATATGTATGTTTTTGGGTCGTGTGAGGAAACCAGAGTGCCCAAAGGAATCCCATGCAGACACAGGAAGAACATACAAACTCCATGCATATAGTGCCCTGGCACTTGAACCGGGGCTTCAGCACTGCAAGACGAGAGTGCTATTCACAACGCCACTGTGTTGCCCTATACAAATGACACTTTGGGTAGCTCATGCAGCCATCTTGCAGACCATGTCTGGAAGGAATGAGGTGTAGCATGAAGGCATAGATGACTTCCCTACACTCCCTAATTTTAGCAAATCTTCTACCTAACCATCTGGCACTGAGGACTTCTTCCAAGTTCTCTAGTATCACTGTCAGTACTGTAACCTGGGTGCCCACATTCCTCGACGACTTTCTGCATGAGGGAAATGTTCTCAGTGACACACTTATCGAATAAGCAGCTGCCACAGGACCTGATTTATGTAACTGGGTCCTCTCCTAAATTCCTCTGCCTACTATAAAAAATGGAGAAATCTTTAGCTAAGAATTGTAATGACAATCTATTAAAATGCTTAATGTAAATGTGCAATAAGCAGAAAACGTCTGATCATTACACGGGACTTAAAGGGAAGGTCCAAGCAAAATAAAAAAACAAAATCCACTTACCTGGGGCTTCCTCCAGCCCCTGGCTGCCGTCCTGTGCCCTCACCGCAGCTCAAGTGGCCCCAGTGTCCTGCGCTGCAGAAGCCGAGCTCGCCCGGTCGGCTTCCGGGGCGGCTTCTTGTGCGCTCCACGGAGCGAGTCACGTGGTCCGGCTGACGTCTTTAGGTCTGTACTTCGCAATCGTAGTAGTTCTGCCACGTGACCCACGCCGTGGAGCGCACAAGAAGCCGACCCGGAAGCCAACCTGGCGACACTGGGAGAACCTTGAGCTGCGGCAAGGGCACAGGACGGCAGCCAGGGGCTGGAGGAAGCTTCAGGTAAGTGGATTTTGTTTTTTTTATCTTGCTTGGATGTTTCCTTTAAGGAGACTCTGAAGCCAAAAACACAGTTTTAATTTTACATTGTTGTTAGGCATTAATGCCGCCTCTGAAACGCTGCCTCCCCGTGGCTGAAATCTCAATTAATCCGCCCACACCACAGGGCAAAAATCCACTACTTTTCTGGTTGTGCATTTTGCTACCCAGGGGAGGCAGAGCTTTGTCCTGTAGCTCTGCCTCCATCCGTGTCAATCTGCGCTGATTGCTGCCGCTCTCTGCTACTCTCAGTGAAAGAAGACTGAGAGGGGCGAGAGAGGTGGCGATCTGCGCAGATTGAAGGAGGGGAGGAAGAGCTACTGCTCAAAGCTCTGCCTCTATGTGGAAGCAATCCCCAAAACTTCCCCAGGGGATTTCGGGGGGATCAATGGAGACTTCAGCTGTGGGATGCGGTGTTTCAGAGGGGGCATTCATGCCTAACAACATTGTAAAATAAAAACTCTTTAATCTCCTCGAGATGCAAGCATTAAAGTGACACTGAAGTGAAAAAAAAAAATGATATAATGAATTGGTTGTGTAGTACGGATAATTAATAGAACACTAGTAGCAAAGAAAACACTCTCACATTTTTATTTTCAGTTAGTTTTTTTTTTTTATAATATTGCATCATTCTCTAATATTTGCAGTTTCCACACTACTCAGCATTCTAATAACCTTTTGAACTTTCCTCTGCAGAAAAAACTAAATACAGTGACAGACAGTTGAGGTAATAAGCTTCAGAAGACAGAGCTCTCTGCAACTTTGAAAGTCGGAAAGTTCAGTGAAGCTTTTTTGCATAGATAACAATTGGAGTTTCTTAACTCTTCCTGTACTGGAAACAATATTAGACTCATATCTCTGCTGCTAACGTTTTATTTCTTAAATGTACTACACATAGAAATCATTATATCATACGTTTATTTTCACTTCAGATTCTCTTTAAAAAAAGGCATAATTGGACTCCATGTACCCTTTTCCTTATGTTTACATTGAGGTCATGTGATTTCTTCTTCCTCTATTTAAACATTAAAGGGAACCTGAAGTGAGAGGAATATGGAAGCTCACATATTTCATTTTAAGCAATGCCAGTTGCCTGGTAATCTTGCTGTTCCTCTGCCTCTAATACCTTTAGCCATAGTCACATGTTACATAGTTACATCATGTTTCAGAGAATACATCTAAAGAAAGCTGCCTTTGAAAGATTGCACTGGATGGACCCGATGGGCGGCTGTTTTGTAGCAGAGAGCTCTGTGTGTAGGAAGGCTGGTAGTTGCAGTCAGCTGGAAACAGAGAACAGTGGCTGTTGGGCGCCCAGGTGCAGAGAGCCACTGCACAGAGCCGTGTGTCCATGAGATAGAGATCCATTGCGGCTATAAGCTGGCTGGCAGTCTCCGTGAGCTGCGCAGATGCTGCAGAGAGCTATTTGCGTCAGTAAACAAAAATCAGGCACCTGGGGCCCAAATTACCCCCATGGCGCCGCAATAGCCGGTAATTACATCGTGGGCTATGATGGCATCTAAACTAACTGTGTGCCCATTTTAATTGCTTTATGTTTCAGGTGTGTGATTCTGACACTACTGATGCCAGAATGATCAACAGGATGCCAGGCAACTGGTATTGTTTAAAAGGAAATACATATGGCAGCTACCATATCACTCTCAGTTCAGGTGTACTTTAACTACTTGCCGACTGCGTCACGCGGGCCTGTTTTGCTGATGCGTGCGCATCTCCGCTTGGTAGGCGGAGCTGCGCCCCGCCTTCAGTCTCCCAGTGGCGATTGCCGCTAGGAGACTGTTATACAGCAAAACCGCCGTCTAATTACAGTGTACAGCACTGCGATCTAAGGCAGCACTGTACTAGGGACAGCCGTGTCCCCTCCAGAGGCTCAGAGGTGATCGGCTGCCATAGGCTGAAGCCTATGACAGCTGATCATGGGGATTTGCTGGCGGGGGGAGCGGGGAATACAAAAATATAGCAAAAAATAGGGACATTTAATAAAAAAATAAGATAAATATTTACAGTATATAAACAAACAATCTTGGGGGCGATCAGACCCCACCAACAGAAAGTTCTGTTGGTGGGGAGAAAAGAAGGGGGGGGGGGGGGAAATCACTTGTGTGCGGCCGTGCAGCGAGGCCTTAAAGCTGCAGTGGCCTATTTCTTGAAAAATGGCCTGGTCTTTGGGGGGTTAAACACTGCGGTCCTCAAGTGGTTAAAGTGAATCCAGGCACCTCTCATGGGGATGCCTCTAAGACTCCGACCAGTACTGCAAAGTACTTAAAGATGCATACCTTTCTGTAGCTTGTGCTCTCCTCTTTCATTTGATGCCTGAATCACCATTCTACACCAAATAGTTTTCATTCGATTTCAATTTAAAAATCGCGGCTGCCATCTTGGCTATGTTATAACTTCCGGGTCACCCCTGTCTTCTCTGTTAGAGAAGTGCATCACTGAATGAAGCACGAAGAGGAAGTGACACGCATGGCCATTGCAAGAGGCTCCTCCAGAGGGGTCATAGCACAACTTTGTTGAAAATCGTCTGGCTTAAAGGCATACCCGTGAGAGGTGCTCAGAGTCCGTTTAAGCAGAAAATTTATTTCACTTCCTTCTCTCAGTGACTCTAACTAGGACAGGATGGAATGAAAAGTGCTCCCCAACCAGAACCCACACAACAATAACAGCAGCCTCCATATATCTTTCTCTACAGGTTCCCTTTAATAGCTAGAATCTGGAGGCAGGCTATGGTGCTGTGTTGGAGGCAATGCTAGGGCAGGCTGTGGGTGGGATTAAGATGGAACTCCTGGACTGAATCAAAGAGGGGCGGGGGAGAGAGGGGGGTGGGGTAAGGTTTGCATGTAGACAACTTCCACCTACATGATTATGCTTACACTAAATCCAATCTCCCCCAGAATACAAGTGGGCGTTGGCAATACTCAATCTGCAAGCAGGAAGATGTCAACTGCAGGTAAAACTCAAAAAAATTAGAACATTGTGGAAAAGTTAGTTATTTCAGTAATTCAACTTAAAGGGAACCAAAGATGGTGATCAAATGCCAAAATATACATACCTAAGGCTTTCTCCAGCCCCCTCCTGGCTGATTGCTCCCATGCCGTCCTTCTCCGACTCCCTGTTCGTCCACCATTGGCCCTAGAAAAGATTCTGCACCCCGTTCTGCTGAACGCTCCTGGCCATTGGAAGTGAGACAGGGGAGAGTGTCTGGCCGGACTGCGCCTTCACCGACTGTCTCTGACTGGAGCATTTTCCGGGGCAGGCAATCATGGAAGCGACCGAGAATGACGAGGGAGTGATCAGGCTGGAGGAAGCCCCAGGTATGTATACATTTTTTATGTGGCCCCATCTCAAGTGCACTTGAAATGGTTAAACTAACATTTCAATCCTTTATTTGTAACAATTTTGATGATTATGGCTTACAGCTTATGAAAAAAAACTCCAAAATCAAAATCTCAGACCATTAGACTATTGTGAAAATGTTCAATATTCTAGGCTCAAAGTGTCAGACTCTAATCAGCTATTTCATCCAAAACACCTGCAAAGGTTTCCTATTTCATATATTAGTTTCACCTTTTAAGTTGAATTACTGAAATAACTGGACTTTTGCAAGATATTCAAATTTTTTGAGTTTCACCTGTACTTAGTGTGTATTTGGGACGGAAAAAAAAATCTAAAAGATGCTTCTAAATGCATGAAACACAACAACACATCATTCTGGGGCCCATAGGCAATGAACTTTTTCGCCTTAGTTTTCTCCCAGGTGATATTTTTACACTTTGTAAATAAAATGCTTTTTGAACCACCAGCAAGTAAGACAATACTCAAAATAATTTTGAGAGTGCTTATTCATCTACTTTTTGGCACTTTTTCAATTGCCAAGTGCTGAAAAATTAATTTAAAAATAAGTTGAAAAACCATCACCAACGTTAATTGCATACGGGACCCAGAATCAGAGCCAATGTTCCAAATATGGGGATTCCCCCCCCAATGACATCCATGTGTACAAAATAAAGCCACCTGCTCAGCTTGAGTACTTGAGAAAGGATATTCCAAGCCAAGAGGTTGAAATTGCTGTGCTGCTGTGAGCTATAGCAATGCACTAAAATAGGAAACATATGCCGAACCTAGTTAAGCAGATGGCTTAAGTTATAGATACAGGAATCAGACATCAAGTAATTCAATTGAATGTCTCCTGAGTAACATTTACTGCCTTAGCATACTGGCATGTATGGGTTAAACCTGGGGAAAGATACTTTCTCAGCACAGATGCCTGGAATACGGATTTACATCATATATGGTGAAAACAGTATTATAAACACATAACAACTATGCCAACAACTACCTTTTATGTTGATATACATCTTACCTGCCGCAGTATACTCTTGACACAGGGTAGGGGAAGACCCTCGTAATTAGATTTAATGATCCACTTGAGCAACTGGTGTCCAAGAACCTCTAACACCATGCAGACATCTGAGAGCGTTTAGGAAAAGCTGCAGCAACCATTCTTAATGCACAGTACATTTATAGCATAACGTAAAGTGTACCTAAATGGAAAAAGTGCCCCTATGGGGTTCTTACCTCAGGAGGGGGAAACCTTTGGTTCCTAAAGAGGCTCCCCCTGTTCTCCTCTGCAGGCCCATTTCAGCGCTGGGACTCCTGAAAAAGATCTTGTCAATGCTTGCGTGTGCACTAGCATGGACCCACTCTTCTTCAGGCCTGTGCTGCTACGCATGCGCAAGCCACCTACACAGTAGCACAGACCTGATTGGGCTTGGCTTCTTTTGGCTGGAGTTCAAGCGGGACAGTACTGCAGGTAGTCCCCGACTTACGAATGCCCGACTTACGAACGACCCGCCGATACGAATGGCATGAATTCTCTGTTTTCAAGGGAACAAGTCAAATTTTTTTTTTCAAATTGGACTTGTAGTTTTTGAAAAAATCGATTTTCAAAAATTCAAAGAAAAAATGGCTTTTAAACTTGTATAAGCAGGTACAGAAGGCAGAGGTGACACAGAGGGGGACACTGGAGGTGCAGGGGGGCACAGAGGAGGTACAGGGGGCAGAGATGGCACAGAGGGGGGCACTGGAGGTGCACGGGGGCACAGAGGAGGTACAGAGGGCAGAGGGTGACACTGGAGGTGCAGGGGGGCACAGAGGAGGTACAGAAGGCAGAGGTGACACAGAGGGGGACACTGGAGGTGCAGGGGGGCACAGAGGAGGTACAGGGGGCAGAGATGGCACAGTGTTCTGACTTAAGAACAGATTCAGGTTAAAGTGGACCAAAAGTAAAAATACAAGATTTCAGAAATAAAATCTATTTTCTAAATTATAATAATAAATAGCAGCCTTTTTTCAGCTGCATGATGACAAATATAAAATATTTTACATCTATTGGAGAAACCCCTCCCTTCCTTTCATATTGCCGGGACAGAATCCGGCAAACTGGTGGAGTAGGAGGTGTCCGGCAAAGGAGGAATTGCTAATGGCTTCCACCTGTATAACCCTAGTTATGCAAAGAGGAGGGTGAAAAGCATGCACTGAAATGCTCATAGGCTTGAAGGAGTGTTTATTTATCTTTGTATGTGTCAGAGTGGTGCAACTAAATATTTTGAATTAAAAAAATGTTTGGTTTGGGTCCGCTTTAAGAACGAACCTACAGTCCCTTTCTCGTTTGTTAACCGGAGACTGCTTGTACAGTGAAAGTGCACAGAGGCCACTTTTTGGAGGTCCCAGCGTTAAAGCGGCTTTACGCAAGAGGATGGCAGCCTTTAGGATCCACAGGCTTCCATCCTCCTGAGGTAATTAACAAAAACACTACATTGCAAACCTCCAAGGTTTGCTTTTTGCTAGGCATACATTGTACAAATGCAGTATATTATTCATGATAGCTACTTTTATGGTAAATTTAATGGTTTCAGCATCAGAAACACTTCCTCTCTATATAAATTGCTGTATATTGGTATCTAGCCCGCCCTCCCAGTGATGTTTAGCCTAGCCTGTTTAGCTATGCGGAATTCTCTTCCCAGAGGATTCTGGGAGAGCAGGCATACTTTTTACTGACTTTGGAATTCTTGAAAATAAACATTCTGAAGAGCTGCACCTGATAGGACGAAAGATGTCGCCACCCGAAATTGTGTCTAAAATATATTGGTGTAGGGTTAAAAAAGAGAAACCAGATCTACATCAGAATTAAATCAATCATTTAACTTATTGTGTGAATTTAACTGAATCTGTTAAATTGTCCTCATGTTAGACAGTTCAGCATGGACAAAACAGATTTGAATGAAAAGTTAAGAGGTGCTTTAGACCAATTACTAGTTCATTTAAGCACACCTGAATTAGGTACTTATGTCAGATGGATCATAATGACCACACTTGTTGTATGACTCTTGCAAGGTATACTCCCAGGCTATGGGGGTCACCAAGGGAAGGGTGAACATTAATAACAACATGGCTGTGGTCACCACATGTTCTCTAGTACCAGGAAGTACAGACAGCAAAAGGATGTGGTAGCTCACAACAGAATCTTTAAAATGACCACTGCAGAGGATGCTAAAGCTGCAGTCTTATTTTAGTGGACATTGTTAAATCTGACAGAGGCACTTTAAAGTGAATGGGAACCGCATTTTAAAAAATATGAAGCGAATACTTACCTAAGGAGAGGGTAAGTATCTGTCTCATTTTTTTAAATGCGGTTCCCATTCACTTTAAAGCCATGGAGAACTCATATATACAAAGGGATTGGAATGTCTCCAATAGTGACACAGATGGATAGTAAAAATAAAACAGATCAAACCCATTTCCATAATATCTAAAACTATTATTATTATTATGTTTTTTTCACTCCACCAGTGGTTCTTGACCTAATGGGACAGAAAGAAGTGTGAATTCTTCACTTAACACATATAGCTCAATGCCCAGGAGCATTTCTAAATCTGCACGTTATACAGATCTGTATCATCCAGCTGCCCCATCAGTTCCCTCTGGAAAGGATACGTACACCATTCACACCAGATATCTTGAAGTCATCGATCAGCTGCACAATCATTTCCCTTTTGGGGTCGCTTGGGTCACTGTCCCTAACCTGAGAAAGGGTGAGAAGAGGTGACAGCATCATTCACTGCTGTGTCATGTGGTGAAGGCTGGACGTGAGTCAGGGCTGAGGAAGAAGAGGCCATGTCAGGTCAGCTGTGTATCCATATCACTGCCATGAAAATGGAGGGAGACATTCCTGGTACTCACACATTTCAGCAGTTTGATCTCGTCTATGGCAGTCTCTGTATAATGCACAGCACTCTTCACAACCTTCAGGGCTCCAAATCGCTTTCTCCTGGATACAAGCACACCAGAATTACAGAGGATCAGACAGGAGGATCAGCATAGCTTCTTGTGTTCAATTAAACCATTTAATTTACACTAAACTAACTTCCACCTGTGCTCCAGAATAGAAGCATCCTTGTCATTTATGGTGCCCATACGCAGTACAATAAAAACTTTTGATTTTCACATTTATTTGACCAAAAGGATCGAATCGAATGAAAGTTGAAAATAATAATTTTTTTAATCAAGATAAAGGAACAATTAACCAGTTTTTTCAATAAAAATCCGATCGGACATGTTGGAAAAATCTTTATATTCGATAAACGAAAATATTTAATCCAAAAAAAAAATAAATGAATAAATCGTACCATGTATGGGCACTTTTAGATTTATAAAAGTTCTGAAAAAGTGTAGGGAATTTGTCATGTTAATTTATTAAGCTTAGTAACCATTTTAATTTATTTAATCAAGAAAATATTAATTACAAAACATGGAAATGTAAAATTTGTTTACAGTGTACCGGAGACAAAAAGGGCATAAAAGTGTTATACATACCTGGGACTTCCTCCAGCACCCTTCATGAAGATCGCTCCCTCGCCACCATCCTCAGCCTACTGGATACTCTGCTACGGTCCCAGTAACTTCAGCCAGTCGGCGTCTGTGAGTGTTCTGCGCAGTGCACGCCGACTGGCTGATACTAACGGGGCATCTACCGGATGATCCAGGAGGCAGAGGTCAGTGGTGAGGGAGCGATCGGCATGGAGGGGGCAGGAGGAAGGCCCAGGTATGTATAAAACGTTTAAGCCCTTTCGTCTCAGGTTCTCTTTAAAGCTCTCCTTGCTGGTATGGCTGGTGGGGATTTGAAGCACAGTCTTACTTTGCTGCAATGCAATACAGGGAACAACAGTAAAGTCATGTTTGGGGACTTAAGTTATCTGATAGTATATATAGTAAATACAAAATAATAATAATAAGGCAATATTTGGTAGCAATCTACTCCCAACCACATGGCTGATCAATAAATTTATAAATGGAAAATTTAATTTTAAACGACATTAAAAATTTGCCCAGTAGGTGGGGAAGGAGCAGCATGAAGAAAAAAGTCAAGCAGTATACAGCTGACAGAGCAGTAGGTAATAGCTTGCTGGTCTGGACAGCTGCAATTGTAGCGAATGATTGTATTTTAGATAAGATCATTCAGATGAAAACAAAAGATCACATTTAATCAATGCACAGCATCAACTAGTTCACCGCCTGCATACAGGATTTCTACGATCCGGCAGACTTTATCTCAGCGCATGGGGTGTAGATACATGCATCTTCGCTGCGACTGCTGACAGTTGCTTCTTGTTAGTGGATAGATCAGTGAATGGGAACGCAATTCCCATTCATTGATCTGAGTCCCCGTTGCAATGATCGCCGGCATCAATGAGATGCTGCTGTCATTGTAAAAAAACAAAACAAAGTTACACATCCATTATCCAGTTTGCTGCATGAAAGCCCACTAGAGGGAGCTCCTGCCGCATACTTCTGATTGCCTCCGGCGAACAGAAGTAACAAGAAGGGCCGCGATGAGCGGCCCTCCTTGTTTTGCTTTTCTCGTCGCCATGGCGACAAGCGGAGTGACGTCATGGACGTCAGCCGACGTCCTGACGTTAGCCGCCTCCGATCCAGCCCTTAGCGCTGGCCGGAACTGATTGGTCCGGCTGCGCAGGGCTCGGGTGGCTGGGGGGACCCTCTTTCGCCGCTGCTCGTGGCGGATCGCCGCAGAGCGGCGGCGATCAGGTAGCACACGCGGCTGGCAAAGTGCCGGCTGCGTGTGCTGCTTTTTATTTGGCGAAAATCGGCCCAGCAGGGCCTAAACGGCACCCTCCGGCGGTAATGGACGAGCTGAGCTCGTCCATACCGCTCAGGAGGTTGATAAAGACATTTAAAATTAGCCCCTTACCCCCCACACTCATAGTTACCCCCCAAAAACTTGCATTAAAAAAAAACTATTAAAAAAGCACATCAATAGTTACTCTAGGGACTCAACTTTTTTTTAATATGTACAGTATGTCAAGAGGTATATTACTGTAATTTTTGAAAATATGGTCTTTTAATTAGTGACGGATGCAAAACTTAAAAAAATGTACCTTTATTTCCAAATAAAATATTGGCACCATACATTGTACTAGGTAAATATTTTAATTGTTATAATCACCAGGACAAATGGGCAAATAAAATGTGTGTCTTTTATCCACAGTAGAATGTTTTACTTTAAAGCTGTAATGGCTGAAAACTGAGAAATAATGAATTTTTTTTAATTTTTTTTCTTATTATTCCCATTAAAATGCATTTAGAATACAATAATTCTTAGCATAATGTACTACCCAAAGAAAGCCTAATTGGTGGCAAAAAAACCCAAGATATAGATCATTTTGTTGTGATAAGTGGTGATAAAGTTACTGGCGAATGAATGAGTGCTGAAAGGTGAAAATTGCTCTGTAGCTCAAGGGAAAAACTCCTCAGTGGTGAAGTGGTTAAAGAATCCAACTTGCGATCATATCTTAACCAGTTATGGTTGTATCTATGTAGAAATCTATCATTACAATCAAACAATTCTTTAAGAAAACGATCGATAATACAATCTCTCTGGACTTGCCAATCGCAATGAGCACCGCAATAACATGTAAATCGCGGTACTCATTTTTCCTGGATCGCAATCACGGCGTCCGCCAGTGTAAAAAGCAGCATACGCGATTGCGCCTGCGATTGCTTAGAAGAACAACTTGGCCAGAGGTCAAAAGGGGAATGGCTTAAGTTAGATCATATGCTTGTTGGAAAAAGTGAGTTTTGAGGGAGCATTTAAAAATTGCAAAGGTTGGAGAGTGATATCTGCTTTGTGGAAGGGGATTCCAGAGGAAGGGTGAAGCATGTGAGAAATCTTGTATACGTAGATAAGAGGAAGTGATTCTAGTCGAGGACAAGAGAAGGTCATGTGCTGATCTGAGATGAGATTGGGGAGAGCTTTGTAGGTTAGGGTTAAGAATTTGAAAATGTATTCTTCTGTTAATTGGCAGCCAATGAAGAGCATGACAAAGAAGAAGCAGAGGGAGAGCTAGAAGATGAATGAGTCAAGCAGCTTAGTTCAACATAGATTGGAGTGGAGTGGTGTCAGTTGGAAGTCCAAAAGCAGTATATTACTATAGTCTAAATGAGATACTGTATTATGAGAGCATGTACTAAAATGTACTAACATTTTAGTAGTGTCTTGAGTGAGAAAAGTTTGCATGCGAGATATGTTTTTGAGTTGAAGATGACAGCCAGAAGCTTGTTAGGGAGTGACACAACAGGCGGTAAGAGGCACCCAGAATTATATAAAACTTACCGTAGTTAAAATCAATTTAATTGAAAAAAGGAGAGGTGGCTTACATCAGTTATGACTTCATATGACAAATACATTTGAATATGTTTTGAGTGGTTAGGGAGTAAATGTGAGGAATAACAGAGAGAGAGGAGTCAAATATTACCTCTAAGCACCATGCCTTGGAAACTGAAGTTATAGAGGTGTTATTAACATTTATTGTTATAGTATATCGGGCAGAGAGGTGGACAGACAGTGGACAGTGGAAAAGTGATTAGTTCTGTTTAAGTCACATTAAATTTTAAGACGCGAGAGAACATGGAGGAGGATATAGCAGACAAGCAGTCAGGAACACGTGTGAGGAGGGAGTTAATGTCTGGGGCCGAGATGTACAGTTGTGTTTCATCTGCATATAAGCGGTATTGAAAACCAAATGAGTTAAGTTGCCAATAAAGTGCATTTTAACAATAAATGGACAACCTAGTCTCTTGCTAACAAAAGTATTACCACTTTGGTTCAGAAAAAAAGACAAAAGCAGTTTAGTTCAGTATAGATTGGAGCAGTGACAGTTGGAAGTCTGTGTTACCTTCAAACACTCTCTCAAAACTCACTTGTTCCAACAAGCATACGCTCTACCTTAGGCCACTTCCCCTTTGTCCTAAGACCAAGGTGCAATTCTGTTTTTTGTATTGATTGTGTATTTTGTAAATTGGTGTATTCCATTGGTCTGTATTATATACCCCATGTTCGTTTCTTACTTTGTACAGAGTCACGGAGTATGTTAGTGCTTTATAAATCAACAATAATAATAAAATATTAAATGTGTATTTGGAATGTTTCATATTTTTACATTTATCATTATTACTACATATTTATATAGCACTGACAGAATTCCCTCAACACTTTACATTGTCCATTAAACAAGTCAGATTGTTAGCTAGTCATCTTAACATGCTAAACACAAAAAACATGCTAAACACACAAAAAAAATCAACAAAAAAACTCAACTGAAAACTCTATTAGGGCCTGAGCCCACTGACGTAGTTGTTTCTGCTTTTTAGTTACACATCAATGTTAGAGATGCGGAAAAGCAGACAGAAGCGGATACAACTGCGTTAGTGGGCTTAGGCCCTTAAAGGATATGTAACCCGAGGCAAAGTACCTAAGGTAAGCACAGAGATATTTCCATGCTGGATCCACATCCCTCTGTGCCTTGTAATCCTCCTCATTCCCCCTTTACCAGTAATCACTCCTTCAAAAATCTAACTTTTAGTTTAAGTCAAATTTTTAGACTGTAAGAGGCAAGGCTTGCGGATTTACCTCCTTCTATCACCTTTCCTTTCCCTTCTCTTAAAGTAAACCTGGGGCTTCCTCCAGACCCCTTCAGCCTCATCCCTTGCTGTCCTCCCAAGCTGCTTGGATCCACCGTTAATTCCTACGGTTATTCAGCGAGTCTGGGAGAACTCCCATTGCTGGGAGCATTCTGGGCTACTGAGCAGGCATAAAATGCTTCCTGCGGAGGGAGCGCAGCGGGGGAGCGCGTGCGGCCGGATTACACCTGTGCCCACTGGCCAAATTGCTGGCCCACCTAGCGGAGGATCCAGAGGAGGGTGAGGGACCGATGAGGCTGAAAGGGGCTGGAGGAAGCCCCATGTTTGTATATATTTTTTAAATTTTTCTTCTCATGTACACTTCAAGAGGATTGAATAAGGGGGGAAGCGGAAGAGGAGGGAATGGGGGAGGGGGGGAGTGATCGGAGAGAACATTACCGCAAGCCTGCCTCTTCCTGTCTGAAAATTTTACTTTAGCTCAAAATTTTTAAGGAGTGATTACAGGAACAGAGGGAATGCCGAGAGGAATGGGCAACACACAGAGGTATGTGGATCCAGCATGAACAGCTCTTGGTAGGTTACTAGGTTTGCCTCAGTTCTAATGAAAACTTTTACCTTATAAGGGAATCTTCAGATTTTAAAATAAAGTGAAAGTAGGTATCATAATAAGGTCCTGTGATACCAGTATCATTACCTCAGTAGTCACAATTATTCCAAAGTATGTCTTGTGGGATTTGGGATGTCATAATAGTTATCAAGTATGTTTTTCCAGTAGGTGTTGTAAATGTATAGCAAATACTTTTGTGTTGTATCAGATATATTATTGTGAATGTGTAGACAGGTACTAAACATATGCAGATCTGTCTGGTCGCCATAGCTATTATTTTACTTCTGTTCATTAACCAGTTCACCCCCAAGGGTTTTTATCCTAACGGACCAGAGCAATTTTCAGTTGTCAGCGCTCCTCCCTTTTATTCCCTAATAACTTTATTACTACTTATCACAAGAAAATGATCTATACCTCGTTTTTTTCGCCACCAATTAGGCTTTCTGTGGATAGTACATTTTGCTAAGAATTATTTTATTCTAAATGCATTTTAATGAGAAAAACAGAAAAAAAAAGAAAAAAAATCATTATTTCTCAGTGTTCAGCCTTTATAGTTTTAAAATTAAACATTCTCCTGTGGATAAAACAAACACGTTTTATTTGCCCAGTGGTCCCGATAATTAAACCGTTTAGATTATGTCCCTACCACAATGTATGGCGACAGTATATTATTTTGAAATATAAGTGGTTATTTTTCTGTTTGTTCTGGCCATAATTACAAGCCCCTATGTAATAAATTAAAATTAATTTTCCCCCATAAAATATAGAATAAAAAAAGCTGAGTCCCTAAGGCAACTATTTTTTTTTTTTTTAAGCTGATTTTTTTTTTTTTACAAGTGTTTTTTTGGGGGGGGGAGGGTTGGAAGTGTAATTTTATTAATGATGTGTATATACTTGAAAATGTATGTATTTTGTAAGTGTAATATACTTTTTGGCCACAAGATGGCGCTGGTGAACACTCATAGGACGTGTTCATTTTTTTTTTTTTTTTACACACTTTATTAAACTGTTACATTTCCTGTTTATGTGAATGGACGTAGCCGCTGTTCGCGGTCACATCCATTCACTCCAGGCACTGCGATTGGGTAGAGGACTGTTCAGTCCTCTTCCCCAATCGCCCAGCACGGGATCCCGACGGTAATGGCGGCGGTAGCGGCGGACACACGGCGGTAGCAGCGGCGGGAATGCGCGACGTATTAAAACGTCATGTTGCTGTTAATAGCGGTAAGCATGACGTTTTAATACGTTAGGATGGCGGTAAATGGTTAAAGTATAGCTTCTATGTCGCTGGTCTGGACCTAGTTTTACAAGTCCTATATAACAGCAGTGTCATCACCATTATGAAATAGAAATCAGATTCCACTTACTGAAGGTCCCAGCACAGCCACACAGTGGAGAAGTGACCCCAGCCCAATTTTCGGACCACGTGGTACCTGCCGTTGAAGAGATCGCCTATTTTTACTGGGTAATAACCTCCTGTAGATAGTAAAAGGGATAAACTGAGTTAGAGAAATGTACCGTAGTAGGAATAAACTCCACATCTGATTGTAAAGCATTGTGTGGTTGATAGTGCCAAGTTGAATCTCTCTGGGAATCTTATATATTCTGATAAATCTCTATGTTTAGCTTCGGCACTTACTGCACATAAGTATACATACAGTTCACAGTATAGTTCCTAAAGTGTGATGTGTTATTATTATTGTCCGGCAAGGAGAAGTTTCCGATAAGGCTTCCACTTTACCAATCTCCAATTGGATTGCTCCTATGTCAGTAGCTCCAATCACAATCCTCCTGCTGCCACCACTCAAGTTGACCCACCACCACATCAACAAGATAAAAATGTGTTGAAAGATGCTTTAATATTCTCCCTCATCCTCATTAGTCAACTCCAACTCTTTGTGACCATATGAAACTTTTCATGCCAGGTGTGTCTGTCTATCACTGCTTCTTTCAGCTGTTGCATAGGCAAGTTCATAGCTTCACATATGTTGCTATCCATCTTAGCCTCTGTGGTTCTCTTCTTCTTTTGCCCTCAATTTTTATTAGCATCAAGGATTTCTTCGAAGAATCCGGTTGTAACGATCTGCTCATGCAGATTGTAATCATGACAATGCAGGAGCTGAAGATCACTTGCAAGGGAGTCTGCACAATGGATTTAAATGTGAATAAATGTGTTTGTTTACAATATTGCTAGACAAATACACACACACAACCAAAATATGTACAATCGCACAATCAGAATACACGGTGCACCACAAACTCCAGAATACTACCCTAGGTATCTAACCAACTAAGCATATATATACAATAACAAAATACATACAATGTACTGTATATACAATGGCAAAAGCACACAATCAGTAGGCAACAGAATAATCAAACAGGCATAATGTCAATCATAACCAGATAGTCAAATGCATATAAAAAACAGTAGACGAGAGTAATCGGGCAAGCAAGAGGTAAGAATGGGAAGCCAAGGAAACAGGAGTAGAAAGCAAGGAGCAGGGCATATTGTACAAGAACCAATGGCTAGATTCACAAGGCCTACTTGGCACAATAATCTAACAGAGCAGAACAGCCTTAAAGGAGTTGCGAGGTGAAAAACTAAATGTAGCTTTACTTATCTTGGATCTCCTCCAGCCCCTAAAAGTCATGTGTCTCCCTTGCCACAGCTCTTAGGTCTTCTCTTGGGTGCCACTGGCAGCCAGCAAAGGCACACAGACCCCAAGTGGGTTGGCACCTGCGTATACACCTGCTCTGCATGAGAATATGCCCACATCTATATTTATTTTTGCAACTGCTTTAACCAGCTGATGTAACTGATGCGGTAGTATATCTACGCCCTGCGGGAAGACTGTTCCTGTTCCAGGGGCGTAGATATACGGCTCCTGTCGCATCGCCGCTGTGCATGCTTCCCGCCGTCTCCCGCACTCGTTCACGACGGTTAGCAGGGAGATCAATGAATGGGAATGCAGTTCCCAATCATTGATCTAAGTTCCTGTGTCAATAATCGCTGGCATTGATGAGATGCTTGCGTCATTGTATCTTCCGAAGTAACAGGTCCACGCATTACTTCCTGTTTAGCGTACTTACAGTACACGTATTGGAAATAATGCGCGAGGACAAGTTGTGGCCAATAGTAAAATTACATCTACATACATTTATTTTAATAAAAAGACCCACATTTAAAATTAACGCCTTCCCTCCCACATAGTACCCCAAAACATTTTTTGCATAAAAAAAGACAATTAAAAAAAAAGACAAAAATAGTTACCTTAGGGACTGAACTTTTTTTTTAATATGTATGCCAAGAGAGAGTATATTACTGTTAATTTTTAAACTATAGGCTTGTAGTAATGGCTGCAAAACTGAAAAAATGCACCCTTATTTCCAAATAAAATATTGGCACTAAACATTGTACTAGGGAAATATTTTAAACATTGCAATAACTGAGACAAATGGGCAAATAAAACACACGTTTTGTCCACAGTAGAATGTTTTATTTTAAAACTATAATGGGTGAACACTGAGAAATAATCATTTTTGTTCCCTTTTTTTCTTAAATTCCAAATGCATTTAGAATAAAATCATTTTTAGCATAATGTACCGCCCAAAGAAAGCCTAATTGGTGGCGAAAAATACAAGATTTAGATCATTTTGTTGTGATTAGTAGTGATTAAGTTATTGACGAAAGAAAGTGAGGAGCGCTGACAGGTGAAAATTGCTCTGGTCCTTAAGGGTAAAAAACCCTTATTGGTCAAGTGGTTAAGTATGCTGCATCTTGATCAGGTGACATCTCCAAAAGTTTGTAGAGTTCCCTCTGCAGGTCAGCTAAGGAACTTCACAAATCCCAGTAAGAAAAAATACATCTGCTGATGAACAGCGGAAGTCCATACAAAGTCTGCAAATGCTGCCACCAGCAGGAATTCAAACGCAATCTTCATGACACCAGTCTTCTCATTATGTGACCAAAGTATTTCAGTTTTAATAGTAGTCTCAACCCTTCTAGTGAACGCTCTGGCTTTATTTCTTTTGACTGGTTACATATTCTAGCAGTCCATGAAACTCTCAGTAGTTTTCTCCCCACCCACAAGTGTCAATTTTTCTATGAATGACCTTATTTATAGTCCAACTTTCAAAGCCATATCTTACTGCTGGCAAGATCATGGCTCTAACTATCCTGATGTTTGTTTGTTAATAATATTATAAGCAGGTAAAAATGAACCCAGAAACTCACATTACAGGCCCTAATAAAAGGGACCCAGTAAATATAAAGCCAGTTGTGTAACTACAATTCAATGGGCATCCTAAAGTTTTTACACTCCTTCCCTTTCCTTCCCTTTGTGCCCTTCATGGCCTTCAGGGCAGCTGCTTCTTCAGGCTCCTGCCAACAGGCCGACATTACAGAACCACCTCCTCCAGAACTTCCTCAAGCAGCCCTCCACCTGAACTCCAACTCCTCTCACCTTGTCCGTCCGTACCGTAGCACTCTGGCCTCTAGCCCCTTGCCAGGGCTCTGAACTCTAGTACCCAGTACTGCCCCACATCCCAGTTGTTAGCGCTCTCTATGGACAATTCCAAATGCATTCTGCTATGCTCCCCTAAATGCACATCTTATGCTTGTCAAATACTGTCTGTCTATGTAACATTGTACACTGCTATGCCTATCTCAATGTACATCTATGTTGTCAAGTACTGTCTTGTCTACGTAACAATGCCTATGTCGCGAACCACAACCAATTCTGGGTACGACAATTGTCGTACTCTAAGAATAAAAGTCAATTCTGATGACACCCTTGTATAAAAAGCTCATCAAATATCAAAATGCTTTTGCTGCCCGTGCTCCACCTTAAGGTTGGAGCTTTTATAAACCTTTTATGTGTAGAGGATAGATTTTAGATTCATTTTAACTGCTGCTAAGAATATCAAAACATCTTTCACCAGATTTTTTCCTCGTTGTGGATGTGGTGGCGAGTGCGCTGTCCACTTGAGTGATGTCTGCAGAATTGTGATTGAAGCTAAAGAAATAGGAACAATCCCACTTGAGATTGATAAAGTGGAAATCTAATTGGAAACTTTTCTTTGCGTGACACGTCACACTTTAGGAGCTGCACAGTGAACTGTATGTATACTTATGCACAATAAGTGCCAAGGGTAAACATAGAGATTGCGACTAGGGATGGTCGGAGATACAGATTTTGTAATTTAAAAAAAAAAAGTTGTTTTTCGGAATCCGTTATATTTTGCATATGTCTGCTATTAGGCAAGGTTCCTTGATACACTACCAAATTCTCTGAAGGGCCAAATACTTCTGAGTCAGAAGCATTGAATCAATCACAGGCTGCAGAATTATTCTGTGGAAATTTAAATACTATTGAAATTTTAGACCAATTACAAGACTCGGTAAAACTCCATCGTATTTGAGTCTTGTGATTGTTCTAAAATTTCCATGTTATTCTGATTTCTGCGGTAAACCAACGCATTCTCTGATTGGTCCTATGCTACAGAGTATTTCTGAGTACTTTAATTGGCCTAAAATTTCTGATTTTAGGCCAATCACAACACTCAAAATTGGGAAATACTCAGTAGTATTTGACCAATCAGAGAATGTGGTAGTTTACTGTGGAAACAAGAATACCAAGGAAATTGCCATTGCGGGGCCGTTTCCATTCCCCTTTGTCACAATGCCATCCTGTCGTGATCGGCTAGTGGGAAACAGCTGTTCTCAAACACGATCACCATGCATGTGATGAATAAAAGCTGGTGTCAGTGAGACGGCTTTTATTCATAAAACCGAACGTAATCAGAGACATTTACTATTTCACGTCTTAACGGAACTAAGTGTGGAGCCATCTTGTGGTCAAAAAGTAAAAAATACACCCAAATACACCATGATACACTATTAAATAGAAGAATTAATAATTTTAACCTCTTCCACCCCTACCACATAGTTACCAAAATAAAATTTAAAAAAGTAAAAAATAAAATAAAAAAATTACATCATTTTTTAAAAAAATACATAAATAGTTACCTTAGGGACTTTTTTTTTTTAAAATATGTATGTTATGAGGGTATATTACAGTTAATTTTGCAAATAAAGGTTTGCAATTAGTGGTATAGTATTAAAAAAATCACTAAGCTGAAAAAAATACACCTTTATTTCCATATAAAATATTATCATCATACATTGTAGTAGGGACACAATTTAAACGTTGTTATAACAGGGACAAATGGGCAAAAAATGTGTCTGTTTTATCCACAGCAGCACATTTTATTTTAAAACTATAATGGCCGAAAACTGAGAAATAATGAATATTTTTTCATTTTTGTTCTTATTATTCCTTTTAAAATACATATAAAATAAAATTATTCTTAGGAAAACGTACCACCCAAAGAAAGCCTGATTTGTGGTGAAAAAAACAATATATAGATAATTTCAGTGTGATAAGTAACAATAAAGTGATCGGCGAATGAATGGGAGGAGCATGATGTAAAAACTGCTCTGGTTTAAAAGGGGGAAAAACTGTGGTTTGGAAGTGATTAAGCATCTCACTGAACAGTTCCAAAATCTGTACACAGTATCCATCGACAATACGTAGCTGCAACATGCAATCTATCACACACTACTAAACTGAGCTCAATGTACCTTAGTCACTTCCACAAAGCCTTTAAGCCAATTATTTGTTTCTGTGAGAAGTTGAGCCAGTTTAGATAGAGTGCTTTCATTTCCTGCAAATGTTGCCCCCTTCTGGATTCAGGAGTTATGGGAAGATGTGTACTGTACTTGTTTTGTATGAAAATCCAACCACACTCATACTCAATTGCCTCACAGTTCTGTGTGCACTCAATAATGGTCTTTATGACTGAAACGTTGTGCTTGCTGCACTGTCTGCACTGAACATATGCAAGTGAAGTCCAGTTTTTTGTCTTTGAAGATGTGTACTTCAGCCTCAAGCATGCACGGAGCAGCAACATTGCATTCTTAACTCCCCTCGGCTTTTCTCAAATTGTCCCTATCCAATACCAGTTTCTTGCACTTTCTAATCATGCACAAATTCAGAGTATTTATCAAATAGTTTTCTATAGTTTATCAAATAGTTTTCTTACAAACTGGAGGCCAGAGTGGTCATGTGGCCTCAAATTCTGCTTAAAAAAAATAACATTTACCGGTACATGGAATTGTATTCTAGAAATCAGTTATTACTGTACTAGTGTAATGATCTGCTCTGCTGTCTGCACAGGCAGACAGCTTTTTGACCATTTGTTAGGTCTGAGTGCTGCAGGTCCCTGGAAAAGAGACCTGTCTCAACTCTGCAAGCTGCAGAGTTGCTGTTCTGGGGAGGAATTTGCATCCACTTGTCATGCAAATTGCTTAGCTGCTCTGATGGCTTGTAGTATAAATACAATTTCCTCCCAGAATTCCTTGCTGGTCATGATGGTTTGTTCCTGCTAACTTACCTGGAGTCTCAGCCCTTTGCTTACCGTTTGCTAATATTTTTATCTTAGAGTAGTCCCTTGGGAGTGCCCTAGCATTCCTGTTAGCATAGTCAGGTTGTTTGTTACCTGTATTGCTTTGTACTGTCTATCTGTTGCGATTGTCTTGTCGCCAGTGGCGGTCGACAAGAAATCGTTCTGTCTGTTGGGATCGCATTCGCCCTAGCGGTAGAGGCGGTGGGTTCTTCTGTACTCTGTCTGGGAGTGTAGCCAGAGCAGCGGTTGCTACTGGTTGCTCCATCTGTCTGTCTGTTTGGATCGCATTTACCCTAGCGGTAGAGGCGGTGGTTCCTTCTGTATTCTGCCTTAGGAGTGTAGCCAGAGCAGCGGTTGCTACTGGCTGCTCCATCTGTCTGTCTGTCTGGAACGAACGCTTGCTGTCGTCTCGGTGAGGTAACCATTTAGCAAGCGTTCGCGTTCTCTTTTGTTAGTCAGGGTTGGTACGCTTTGTCGCTATTGCGCTTCTCGTGTGGCGACCGTGCCGCGCACTCGCTTTATCGCTATTGCGCTTAACGTGTGGTGACCGCGTGTAGTTAGTTCTGTCTGCTCCTGTGTGTTGGATTACTGTTTGTTATCAGTTCTGTCTTTATTCTGTTTCTTTGCTCTGTATTACACGGTCTGGTGTCGCTATTAGCAATCGCCATTCTTGCGATTGCGTTCCCACTTGTTTTTCGTTGTTGTGTGTTCACCGTCGCCGGGTGGCGACTAGATTGGTGGACACACATACATTCTGTCTCTGTGCTCTCTCTCTCTCCAAGGGCTATCTTGCCCTATATTGCTTCACCTCGTACAATTCCTACCTGGCATCTGTGGCAGTGCAGAAGGTTCATTCCTCTGCACTCCACAGCTCCATCTGCCGGTGGGAATTTCCCTCTACAGGTGCATAGCACCATATTTCATACGCTTGTGGAGGATTTCCGCAGGGTCAGCGCACATCTTGTGCACTGACCACGGAAATAATTCCTCAATCGTTACAACTAGTGACCTAAACGGGCTAGGTCTGTCACCACTCCGCTGCAGGTACGCGTGCGGCCGACGCGCGCACAAGCCGTGCGTGCACACTCCCGCCCCTTCTGGCCTCGTCCTCCCTCAGCTCTCCTTAGTGTCTCTCATCCCTCCCTGCACATGCGCAGTAGCGCAAAACATGGGACACACACACACACAGGAAGTGAGGAATGGGACGCAGAGACACAGGGAGATTATTATATTAGATAAGGGAAGCATGGCAGTTATCACATGACTGCTAGATGAAGACTATTAACCACTATGCGACTGCCTAATGCCAATTGGAGGCTGCAGAGTGGCTCCACCAGGACAATCGGCATCAATCGGCATCTTTATACTGATTGAACTCGATGGACGTATGTCTTTTATCAACCAAAATAACTATGTAAGTCTTGGGGGCGGAGATTAGCAGGGATTACTCTGCTCCGTAAACAGCCTGCCAGCCGCGATTGGAGCTGGCAGGTTGTAATTAAAAAAAGAAAAACGGCTGCAATTACTAGGGTACAGAAGACAGCTCTGTCACTGAGCTGTCCCAAGAAGAAGTTCACATTCTGATCCCTCGGCGATCTTAGTGATTGGGTCTCGGGGGTTGGGGAGGGAGGTAAAAGGAAGGGATACATGAAAAAATAGATGTTTTTATTTAAAGAAAAATTACAGTGAGATTAATTTAAAAAAAAAAAAAATCGCAGCACAATCAGATGCCACCAACATAAAATGGCCGTGCAGCGAACTGTTAAAGCTACAGTGTGCTGAATTGTAAAAATACCTCGTCACTAGGGGGTTTAAGCCTGTGATCCTCAAGCAGTTTAAAGCATTTTAGGATTGAAGGATTCAGTAATTGGGAATAGATGGGGAATTTTTAATTCCCATAATTCGACTTAAAAGCATGCTTAAAATTACATGTGACATGATAAGATAAGATAAACATAGGTACATATAACATTAGCCCTAGTAAAAAAAATTACAAAAAGAGAAACACCGAGAGCCCAATATAGTGTAGTATGTTTTGGATTTGATGGATAGTGTAAGTAAGTAAATTGATACTCACAAAACAGGGTTAACCGATAGGCAACCACTGTAAATGCAGGTGGGGAGATTAAAACCTGTCCCCACTCAGGATTAAGAAGTCGCTCTCTGTAGATCGGAAAGAAGGGGATATATTATCCCTCCACCAGGGGTGGACACAGGTATCACAGGAATTGAACAGAGGATAAAATGTGCTTAAAACTTTAGAATTGCTGAGGAGGCAGTGGTGGACTTACCTCCTCAAAGCAGACATGAAACCGTCAATTTTCAAAGGTTTAGATTCATTGATATACTCCAGAAAAAAGTTGCAAATCGTTTCGCAGGTGTGGCCCCGCTTCATCAGGCAATAGGGGATGGAGCATACAGCAACAAGTGTCTATGTCTCAGCCTAGTGCCTCTATGTCTGGAGTATATTAATACATCTAAACCTTTAAAAATTGACAGTTTCATGTCTGCTTGGAGGAGCACATTTTATCCTGCTGGCGCCTCTGTTCAATTCCTGCGATATTAGTAAAAAAATTGTCTGAAGTCCCTTTCTGTTTTCCACTACAGTAAATGTTAAAAAACTTGGCTTGTTATACTGTATATGCAAAATAGCCTGTGACTAACCTGTCAAATTCAGTCCAGTTTCCTGAAAAGTAAATAGAAGATAAAACAGCCGAGAAACTATGCGATAAGGCTTCAAATAAAGTTTTAGTGCAGGGAAGTTCAAAGGGGGTCACTACTGTGGATTGTAAAAAGCAGCTGTGAATGCCTAATGCAGTCTTAAAAATTAAGCCATTAAACTGAAAATAAATATATGAGTCTCATTTCAATGTTGCAAACAGGGACTAGATTGTTTGTGAGCCTCTGTGAGTAACAGTTAAGTGAGAAGACAGTATACACTGTACAGCACTGTGGAAGATGTCAGCGCTATATAAATACTAAATAATTATGTGCCATCAGTATGAGTGGTCTGCGAACAAGTGTGCCTTCCACAACAACCCTTTACCTCTGCAGTAGTCACCAGGATCTTCCTGCTCCTCGTTGTCAGAGCCCAGGGGACCTGGAGGGGGTAACACTGGTGTAGGGGGAGTAGGAGGGGGTCCTGGGGACATAGGCACATCCTGTAGGCTTGGATCCGGGATTCTACAGAAAGAAAACAGCCCATTATAACTTCAGACCAACTTCACAAAGAGGTTACCATTCAGTTTCACAGAAAAAAAAATCATCTCCCTGACACTTGCTTCGCTGTAAATTATAATCTGTAGATCAAGAGTTACCGTATACCTTGCTATTTTTTTTAAAGGAACCAGAGGTGTGACATCTATGGAAGCTGCCATATTTTCCTAGCACTCCTGCTGATCTTTCCAGTCAGTAAAGTATAAATCAAACACCTGTAACAAGCATGCAGCTAATCTTGTCAGATTCATCTGATCTGCATGCTTACCCACAGTAGAGATTTTCCCCTACTGCTCCTGCACAGGATGCTCCCAGCAACGGGAGCGTGAACGAGGACATGTGCGGCCAGGGTCGCTCAGGTGCAGTGGCCGGCGACAGAGACAGTCGCCGAAAACAAAACTAAGCTGCTGTGGGGTACTGGAGGCTTATTTAGTACTGGCAGACTACAGTCACCTTGGTGTCTCGGCTGAAATGTCAGAAAGACCATTTTATGAGTTCTAGATTTTCCACAAAGAGGAGGTGGTTCTAAAAATAAAATAGCAACTTACTTCTATTCAGGACAAGGACTGTTGTAAATTTAGATTTGGGTTTATTCAGTTGGTTGTTGTAGCTGTATAACATTTTTTTTAACCACTTCAGGACCACAGTGCCAAACCCCCCTAAAGACCAGCCTATTTCTTTTAAAATAGGCCACTGCAGCTTTAAGGCCAAGCTGCAGGGCCACACAACACAGCGCACTAGTGATCCCCCCCCCCCTCTTCTCCCCACCAACAGAGCTCTCTGTTGGTGGAGTCTGATCGCTCCCTCTGTGTTTATTTATTTATTTTTTTATAAATATTTATTGTTTTATTGCTCCCTCCCCCCCCCCCCCCCCCCCGCCAGCCAATCAGCCCGATCAGCAGTCATAGGCTAAAGCCTATGACAGCTGATCACTCCCCAACCGATGGAGCAGTACAGCACTGCCGTAGATTGCAGCGCTGCACCAAGTAAATAGACGCCGTCTAACAGTCTCCCGAGCGGTGATTACCACTCGGAAACTGAAGGCGGGGCGAAGCTCCACCCCTCAAGCAGGAGATGCGCTCGTAGCATGCGCACGATCTCCTGCGGTAGCCAGCCCCAGGACTTGACTCCAATTGGCGTTAGGCGGTCCTCGGGCTGCCGCTGTGGTCACGCCCACTGGCGTGGGGCGGTCGTTAGGTAGTTAAAAAAAACAATGATTTTTTTTTATTGGCAAGAACAAAATTGTACAACAGATGAAAATGAGCATAAAAAATACAGAGCATGAAAATGCCGTTTGAAAACGATAATACATATTTCCAGTAGCAACAATTGGAGTGGTACTCATGCTAGTTGTTTGAGATGTTATAAGAGCATACATTTACCATGGCTACAAACATGTATAACATAACCATAAAACACAGAAAACAACAAGATAGGAAAATTAACTGCTATTTCAATGGGCTTTTAGCTGTAATTATATTGTTATCCCTTGCTGTAACCCCATGCTTTCTAATAAACGGGGTGCTCATATTGATAAAGAAGTATGTAAAACAGATATGCAGTTTACTTCTGATATTAAGTACAGCCTCAAGTTATAGAAGTGCATTATGGTAAATCCGCCCCTGACTAGACCAAAGATGCTGTAGTTGTAAGTAGGTGTGATGTTCCCCAATGGGTAAGGTGTATTCTTTTTGGATTTGGGTAAAGGACTTACCTGAGATCAAAGAAAAAAAATATACATACCCGGGGCTTCCTCCAGCCCCCTTCAGGCTCATCGGTCCATTGCCGTCTCCCCGAGCTGCCTGGATCCTCCACTAGTTGGGGCCAGTCGTCGAAGGCGCAGTCCGGCCGTGCACACTCTCCCGTCGTGTTCCCATCGTCGGGAGCATTTTGTGCCTACGCAATAGTACTGCACAGGCACAAAATGCACCTGGCAATTTGAGCACGGTAGGGCACACATGGCCAAGACGCACAAGCACAGTTCCATCCGACTGGCTGAATTACCAGAGGAATTTGTGGTGGATCCAGGCAGTTTGGAGAGACAGCAAGGGACTGATGAGCCTGAAGGGGAATGGAGAAAGCCCCAGGTATGCATCATTTTTTTCCTTTGATCTCAGGTTTACTTAAAAATTAATAACTTTTTAAAGTACATCGATCAGTTAAGGAATCTGGAGAGGGTCAAGCCAACCTATCTAATTTTAGAAGAGAGTCAGAATGCCTAATCGTAAAAAAAACACACAGGGCATATATAAGGCCCACCATTTGTGTCCCTTTAAGCTTTGCCATTAACTTTAACTTACTGTAGAGGTTGTGATGCAAATTAATAGAAGCATTAATGCAGGTGACCACTAGATGGTGCTTCCTCCTCTTATGCTGTCCTGGTAGGTAAAAAAGCAATACCGCTCTCCAGCTTCAAAGTGAATACCGGTAATTAGAACGGTTGTGCTATAAAGAGTAAAATCTAATGCACACATTTATAAATAACTACTCATTACTTGTCTTCTTTGTTGATAAATGACAGCAAATGAGCCCTTTTCTAAGTTTTATTCTTTGTATTAAAGAATTAGAGCACATCACATAGTGTCAAAGATATGGCATATCATGCTAACACAAAGATCATGAGATCATCATATGTATGAACTATAACCCAAGTGGATGAGTTCTGGACCAAACCTTTCACATTAGATACTGTCAATAAAAACCTGAATCTGAACACACTGAATCAAATATCTATTATGATCTAGGGCCACCTCAATTGATATTTGGTTGAAATATTGAGTATTGATAAACAATGACCTTTTTTGCTCACTGATTAAGGTAGGCACGGGGGAGTGGATGGCGGCAGACTCAGGAAATACGCTCATAACTTTTGTACTACATTTAACAGTACAAAGTTATGGATAAATTGTCATTGAGATCCCTGGGTTCTTTCTCCTTAGTGGCTGGATAGTGTACTGGTTAGGCGCACTGACATACAATAGGAGACCAGGGTTTGAACCCTGGCTGAGGTCAGTAGTAGTATCTACTCACTAACGAGTCATTGGGAAAGTCCATAACTCTGCAGGGTGGCCTACTGAGCCCACCCCTTATGGATGTTGCTGTTTTGAGTCCAACAGGAGAAATGTGCTATACCGATGTTAGCAATATTAGTAGTACAGCAAGAAAATAAAGAAAAAAAAGGAACACAGCCTAGTTCTAAGTGGGATTGGGATTGTACATACACATATTTATCTCATTCCAGCTCTGAGGCTCCTGAAGACCGCAGGAGCACGACCACACTGCACCTGCGCAGCAGCACGGACCTGCTCAGGCTCCGGTGGAAACAGCCAAGCCCGGTCACGTCTGTGGTACTGCAATGGACAGATGGCTCATGCATGCGCAGCAGCACGGACCCACTCAGGCTCCGGTGGAAACAGCCAAGCCTGGTCACGTCTGTGGTACTGCAATGGACAGATGGCTCACGCATGCACAGCAGCACGGACCGATGAGGCTTGGCTTTTTTGCCAAAACCCAATCGGTCCGTGTTACTGTGCATGCCCGATTGTGCTTTTGGGACAGCATTGGAATGGGACGGTAGAGGAGGACCTCTGGAGGACCCTATGGGGCACTTTTTCCCCTTCAGGATTACCTTAGTAGTATCATATGGATGTTCTGCTGCTACCTACTTGTTTAGCTCTGTTTATTGCTCACCATTGCCAACAGCATCTGAATTGTGGTTTTCATTATTTTTCTTCAAATACCGTACCTATGAGCTACCAAATGGAAACACTAAGGGGATGTTTAGGAGGCATACTTAGGCAAGACCATTACAATGGCTGAGCAGAGAAGCCGCTGAGTGGCGTTTTTCACCTTCCTGTTTCCTGCAACTTTGAGGAGATTCCAATAAGACCTGCCCACAGGTACCACATTACATGCCTCGCATGACGGCAGCTGACACTTTCTCCATGAAGAAATTGCATGAACCAAGTGCACAGGGGCGTAACTAGAAAAAATCACTGGGCCCCCTGCGAACCTTTGGATGGAGCCCCCTCCTGCCAAACACTCCCCCCCAGGCAGATAAAAATAGACAGCAGTAAAGCACTGCACGCTATTTCTCTATCAATTACATTAGCTTCTGTGATAAAACGTGCATGTTTTCACACATACAGACAGACATGGTGTGTAGAAAACTCCTACAGAAAATCGTCACATGAGTGTGCTCCCGGCCTCAGCTTATTACACTCACTCTGTCCATCTCTGATAGAGCTGAACTGGCTCTACAGACTTCTCCAGCATTACTACAGTACAGAGCACTTGGGGAGGGGTAGAGAGGTTAGGGGCAGGGCGCTGTATAGAAGTGCCAGCTGCACACTGAATAGGGACTGTCTATAAATCTTTGTCTGCAAAACTTTGTATGATTCCTTATCAGTGGCTGAGCAGATGCAGTATTTAGAACAATTGTGCAGAGAGCAGAAAGTTTTCTTCTCAGTGCCCTTAGTTGTCTGTCTCTCAGGACGGGGCCCCCTGTGGCTTCAGGGCCCCCCTGCGGCTGCATCCCTTGCAGGGTCTATTGTTACGCCCCTGCACGCGCAGTTGTCAGACCCTGTGAATTAGCCCAAGACTAACTGAGTCGCTACTTCTACTATACCATTTGTATACTCTTAAATACAGCTGATACAAACAACATTTCTCTTTCTAAATCAAGGAGACAATAACAAGGCTTTTGTAGTCTTTATTTAAATTTTTTTTTTTACTAAAAATACCCTTTGCTGTACAAGCTGTTATTACCCAGATGGAAAACTTTATAGTTATCAAAAAAGAAGCATGAAAGTTGTGCTCATGTAACTTGTTAGCTGTGTCCCCGGCCAAAACCCATTAAAAAGGATTGACTCCTGTGGAATTCCATCAATGTCTGAGCATCTGACACCAAGCACTGCCACCACCCGCACACTGGCACCCTCACGCTGCATGCTAATTACCAGGAAGGTGTCTCTCCTGTAGCTGTTACACACTGCCTCTGCCTGCAGTGACTGGGACTGTCCGGCTGTTGTGGAGGGCTTCATGCTGTTATTCAAACACACACTACATTATGGTGAGTGAGACAAGGGCATAGCTATAAAGCCATACTGCCCTTCCCAGCACTGCTATAGACCACCAAAATCAGACTTCCAAGGACATCCACTGTGTGAAAGAGTTGTGAGTTAAGAAAAAGATCAGGCTTATCAATGATTACAGCAATATGGTAAAAGGCGACACGCCACAGGCTTCAAACTTTCGTTTGTTTTATTGAGCACTTGCAACATACTGACCTGTAACATGTAGTGTGTTGCAAGTACTCAATAAAACAAATGCAAGTTTGAAGCCTGTGGAGTGCTTTCCTCTACTATATTGCTGGGCAAGCACCAGCTTGCACGCCAGCATAGTATGTAATCACGCAGTGCAGTGCCGCATTTTGCCAGAGGATCAAAATGTCAGATTTAATTCCAGTAGCCTAGAATAATGCTGCACTAGCTATGGCAGCAGCACAGGCATCAGGGAGCCCACATGCACCCAGGTAATATTTATATTATGTAGAGCAGTGTGGGGCCTTCACTGTTGGATTTAGTCCAACACTTTGATCTAAAGGGGCTGACACCATGCCGGACTGGGTAGGCGAGGTAGACTCTAGAGGCAGCTACATATCTCCTTATTCGACATAGGAGCAAGGGGAGAAAGGTCCACTGTCTCGGAAAAGGGTTAAGCTCCCACACAGCGAATACGCGGTGGTGACATTTGGTTGTTGATTTCTCAGTGAAAGCCCCAGCGACAGGGACATGTCCATGTTTATAGCACTGATATCTCGCCACTTGATGAACAATATTCAGGGGTTACAAAAGTGACCTTGATATGAAAAACGGTGTTCCTTACCTTCCCTGAACCTATCTCTCTAACCTACAATAACCCAATTTTCTTTCCCAAACCTTTACTTGCTCATCTGCTTTATTAAAATGTAGCAACTGCAACCAGGTGGGCCATGCAAAGCACTAAAGTAATGATGGGGGTTTACAAGTCATTAAAGAAGAAGTGAGGATATGTAGTGGCCAAATAGTAAAATTACACCTACATGCATCAAATTAAATAAAAATACATAAAATCCTCCATTAATTAACCCTCTACCTCCCCCACTCTCCCATAGTTACTAAAATAAAGCACATTATTTATATATATATAGTGGTGGTGGTGTAGTGGTGTGAAAAACTATTTGCCCCCTTCCTGATTTCTTATTCTTTTGCATGTTTGTCACACTTCAATGATTCAGCTCATCAAAAACCGTTAACTATTAGTCAAAGATAACCTAATTGAACACAAAATGCAGTTTTAAAAGATGGTTTTTATTATTTAGTGAGAAAAAAAACTCCAAATGTACATGGCCCTGTGTGAAAAAGTGATTGCCCCCTTGTTAAAAAAATAACTTAAAGGTGGTTTATTACACCTGAGTTCAATTTCTGTAGTCACCCCCAGGCCTGATTACTGCCACACCTGTTTCAATCAAGAAATCACTTAAATAGGAGCTATCTGACACAAAGAAGTAGACCAAAAGCACCTCAAAAGCTAGACATCATGCCAAGATCCAAAGAAATTCAGGAACAAATGAGAACAAAAGTACTGTAATTGAAATCTATCAGTCTGGTAAAGGTTATAAAGCCATTTCTAAAGCTTTGGGACTCCAGCGGACCACAGTGAAAGCCATTATCCACAAATGGCAAACACATGGAACAGTGATGAACCTTCCCAGGAGTGGCCAGCCGACCAAAATGACCCCAAGAGCGCAGAGAAAACTCATCCGAGAGGCCACAAAAGACTCCAGGACAACATCTAAAGAACTGCAGGCCTCACTTGCCTCAATTAAGGTCAGTGTTCACGACTCCACCATAAGAAACAGACTGGGCAAAAATGGCCTGCATGGAAGATATCCAAGGCGCAAACCACTTTTAGGCAAAAAGAACATGAAGGCTCGTCTCAATTTTGCTAAAAAAACATCTCAATGATTGCCAAGACTTTTGGGAAAATACCTTGTGGACCGACGAGACAAAAGTTGAACTTTTTGGAAGGTGCGTGTCCCGTTACATCTGGCGTAGAAGTAACACAGCATTTCAGCAGAGGAACATCATACCAACAGTAAAATATGGTGGTGGTAGTGTGATGGTCTGGGGTTGTTTTGCTGCTTCAGGACCTGGAAGGCATGCTGTGATAGATGGAACCATGAATTCTACTGTCTGCCAAAAAATCCTGAAGGAGAATGTCCGGCCATCTGTTCGTTAACTCAAGCTGAAGCGATCTTGGGTGCTGCAGCAGGACAATGACCCAAAACACACCAGCAAATTCACCTCTGAATGGCTGAAGAAAAACAAAATGAAGACTTTGGAGAGGCCTAGTCAAAGTCCTGACCTGAATCCTATTGAGATGTTGTGGCATGACCTTAAAAATGCGGTTCATGCTAGAAAACCCTCAAATAAAGCTGAATTACAACAATTCTGCAAAGATGAGTGGGCCAAAATTCCTCCAGAGCACTGTAAAAGACTCGTTGCAAGTTATCGCAAATGCTTGATTGCAGTTATTGCTGCTAAGGGTGGCCCAACCAGTTATTAGGTTCAGGGGGCAATTTCTTTTTCACACAGGGCCATGTAGGTTTTGAGGTTTTTTTCTCACTAAATAATAAAAAACATCATTTAAAACTGCATTTTGTGTTCAATTATGTTATCTTTGACTAATAGTTAACGGTTTTTGATGAGCAGAAACATTTAAGTGTGACAAACATGCAAAAGAATAAGAAATCAGGAAGGGGGCAAATAGTTTTTCACACCACTGCATATATATATATATATATATATATATATATATATATATATATATATATATGACATTTAAAGAAAATACATAAATAGTTACCTTAGGGACTCAACTTTTTTTTTAATATATATGCCATAAAGTTATATTACTGTTACTTTTGCAAATAAGGGCTTGTAATTAGTGACAGATGCAAAACTGAAAATATACACCTTTATTTCCAAATAAAATGTTGTCACCATACATTGTGTTACGGACATATTTTAAATGTTGTAATAACAGGGCCAATGGGCAAATAAAATGTATCGGTTTTATCCACAGTAGGACGTTTTAATTCAAAACTATAATGGCCAGAAACTGATAAATAATGATTTTTTTCAATTTTTTCTTATTATTCTCCTTAAAATGCATTCAGAATAAAATAATTCTTAGCAAAGAGAGACGGAGTGGTGTTTGATTTGGGGTAAATTTTTTGCCAGGCAATTAGAGACTATTAGCTGTTTTCTATTCACGTTTACCTGTTAACATCTTTTTAAAATGTATGTTGTACTGCATAGTTGCTACACTAAGAAGCTTAACACACATTGTACTATGTAGTGATAAAAAAAAAACATAAATTAAAAAAAAATAATAATCAGAAAGGAGGATTCCGCATTCTATAAAACAGTTACCGGTATATCAAATGGTTATTGTGCTCTTTATATTTCCTTTCGATGACCAAGATCTATCTGGATTTTTTTCTCCTTCAAACAATGTATTTATTCACGAAACCCCCAGTAACATCGTTGTGCGCAGACAGCATATAGCATTTTTTTCCAGTATTTACATAACATTACGTTATATGACCAGGTCATGAATTGTGTACATAACCTGTGTTTAGCTATGTGCACAACGTGTTTAGATGCCTATTAATACAATTTCTTGAACGATCCACTGTCCTATCAGAATGCATAGGTTGATGGTGCTGATCGACAATAAACAATCGATTTATTGAGCGTTTCTTCAATCCATTTTTCTGATCACTCACAATGACAATAATCAGATTGATTAAATGTTTTCCCCCATTTGTAGAACAGATCTATTGTTTCCATTCGATTTTAATTGCAGGATTGGCCAGTCGATCAGGAAATTGTATTATTAATGGGCAACTTTACACTGACGGAACAGATACTGGTAAAACTGTTGTGTTTTCTGTGTATGGCAATTTTACTTGGGTTTTGTGTATCAACCACCGAAAACAAAAAAATGACCGTTATGTAGTTATTACAGATTTTGAACAGAGTTTTTGAAAGGATACGTGTGCCTTTATAGTGTTATTAACCATTGTTATATTCATTGCTGTAACATTATAAAATCATTCCCAGAACTGTCCTAGCTGAAAAGAAGCAGTTCATATAAATATCACAGGCAATTACTGTAAACAACCTCACTTACTCACATACTACTTGCAGCAAAGGCTGAGCAAGCTTTAATATCAACATTGAAATCAGTCAAATTAAATGATCTCTCTTGTCTTATGTTTTCTAAAACTAGCCATATGCTCATTGCTCAGATACCACCCAATGAGACAAAATGAGGGACCCTCTCTGATCGATATCTAGTCAGGGTGGGTTTGGTTCCCTCAACACACAGCACATCAGTTTCAATAGATTTCCTGTTGAAATCTATTGAAAATTGATGGAACTGCAGCATTGTAGTACTCAATACAGTGCAATGCTATTGCCTGCCGATCAACCGCTGCTCATGTCCCGCTCCCAATCAGCGGATATTTTCTGTCCTGTCTGATCGATACTTTCAATCGATCTTTGGTCAAAAACTGATAGACATGTTGGGGCTTTCTGGTTGCCTAGAGAAAGCCCAGTGATTGGGTGAAACATGTAGGAAGGGAGGAGGCGGACCTCAGGACCCACATGTGACTCAGCACCAGCTTGTCCAATGTGTGTGTGCAGCCACACATCACATGATCGGCCAGAGGGATTCCAGTAGGATGTGTAAGGGAAAGGAAATTGGCAAACAAAAATAACAGCAAAAAAAAGCAAGACAGATTTATTTCAGTTCTAGTGGCAACAATAACAGCCAGTATGTAGAAATTTACTCTGAAGGTGCAGTTATTCTTTAACATAAATCTGTGATGACAGGAGAATAAATGCTACCATTGTGGCATTTTGATCCTTCTAAAAAAGGTTTCTTGTTTGGCTTTTAGGCTAATACCCCAGCTATAGTAGTCTCTGGGCATGGTTTACTAAGGCAGTGGTCCCCAACCTATATGCTGTGACTCAGGCAGCACTATGGACTGAAAATGCAGTGACTTGCCAAGGTAACACAGTGTGGCAGGTCACAACACATCATGATCATAAGCATTTTTCAAATGGAAAATAGAAAATGGTACCATCAGCTTTGGCCTGGCAGTAACCAGTGAAGCCCTGATACTTCTACTGTCCACAGAAGTCTGGCCAGAAATGTTCTTCATGGAAGACTTCCCTCTGGCATGGAAATAATACCAATTGTAATAATATTCCCCCTACCTCCCTGCAGTAGTCCTTTTAAAGCAATTTCTCTCTCTGTGAGTTGGGTTTGAGGTTTTAAAAAGAGGATGGGGCGATCAACAGCCAATCAAATGTAACCAATTGACTTTGAGTGGAGAAATTTGAACTGCTGCCATGCTCACATTTTGAATGTCAGGTTAACCAAACTTTGCACAGTTGGCCACTGTGGTTCCAGATTAGGAAGAGTGGGTGGAGCCACTAACAACCAATCATACTTCTTCCACCGGTTTCAGTGGGAAAATTTGAAATGTTGCAGTTCTCAGACTTTTAAGGCAAAATGTCAAAGACTTTGCATACTTAGATCCTGAGTGATTGTGGATTATATAGCTAGCTTTTTCAACCCGACAAGAAGTTTGTTCACAAACTAGCCTATCTAGTTCCTAGACTGTAGGCTTGCACGGGCACAGCTCTGTCACCTACTATAACTTGGCATTGCTTTCACAACTGTGCTATCCCATTAATACGGTATAAAATGTTCTTAAAGACATCGTATTATCTGTATTGCCATTGTGTGTCCATGTAATTTTTGATACTTTATATATAGGATGGCTTATTTTACTAAATTTGTATTTGCATGAGGAAGGGCATCTCATGGTGTTTGATTTTCTCTTCAAAACGTAAGTAAACTTTATGGTACTCATACATGGTACAATTAAAGGGACTCCGAGCTCATCTAAAATATAAAAGTTGTACTCACCCGGGGCTTTTTCCAGCCCAGTGCTGGTCGGGAGGTCCCACGACGGCGTCCTGGCTCCTCTCCTACTCCCCGCTCCGGAATGGCTGACCGGCCGCAGCCCGGGCGACACTCGGCCGAGTGTTGGGCTGCTCCTTCCGCATATGACGCGGCTGACGTCACACGCCGGCCGCCTCGCGTCATCACGGCGGCCGGCGTGGCAGTACCGCGCATGCGCGCTTTAATCACGCCGGCAGCCGTGATGACGCGAGGCAGCCGGCGTGTGACGTCAGCCGCGTCATAAGCGGAAGGAGCAGCCCGACACTCGGCCGAGTGTCGCCCGGGCTGCGGCTGGTCAGCCATTCCGGAGCGGGGAGTAGGAGAGGAGCCAGGACGCCGTCGTGGAACCTCCCGACCAGCACTGGGCTGGAAAAAGCCCCGGGTGAGTACAACTTTTATTTTTTAGATGAGCTCGGAGTCTCTTTAAGTTTCTTGGGTCCACTATCTCACACAACCTGAAATGGGACAACAACAATGCCACTATTGTCAAGAAAGCGCAACAGAGGATGTACCATCTAAGGCAGCTGAAAAAGTTTGGCCTACCTCAAAATTTAATGGTGCAGTTCTACACTGCAATTATCGAATCCACCATAACATCATCTATGACTGTATGGTTCGGCTCCTGCTCAGCATTAGAAAAGGTGAGGCTGCAGCGCATCATCCGAACAGCGGAAAGGATAATTGACTGTAGCTTACCTTCCCTGCAGGATCTTTACGCTAGCAGGTGCAGAAAGAGAGCAACCAAAATTGCCTCTGACCCCTCTCACCCAGCTCACTCCATCTTCCAGCGCATGCCTTCAGGAGTAAGATTCCGGTCAATCGCTACCAAAACCTCTAGACACAGGAACAGTGTGAGAAAACGCGGAGAAGCCGCCGCCTGTGCTAAGAGCAAGGCGGCTGACTCCGCGTCCAACGTGGCGGTTTGCTCGCATAGACACGCGTTTGGTAGTATGGTGGAATGCGGAAAAGCCGCCGCATGTTCTGACAGCAAAGCGGCTGTTTCCGCGTCCAACGCGGAGGTTTGCATGCAGCAGCATGCGCTTGGTGTGGCTGGGTCTGTTAGTGCACATAGGCAGATGGAGAGCTACGCACGCGGGCCTGAACTCAGGACCTTTATACCAGCAGGGGAAGTGTAAGCTGATCAGGAAGATCAGCTGATTCCTGCAGGACTCATGATTGGCTGAATGGCTCGGGCGGGGCGGCAGAGTCCAGCAACTATATATTCTGCTGCTTGTCAGTTGCTGGTTGTCTGCCTTTGCTAACACCTACGTGAAGGCACTCAGACCATAGTCAGATCCCAAAGTGTGCTAGAACCGGCCGGAGCCGGGGATCCACACTTAGCCAGATTCTGTTGATAGCTTAAAGTACTAACTGAATTGTATTATTTGTTAGACCAGTTCCTAGGTGTTGATGATCAAGGAACTCACACCTTAGGATAGGAATTGTTGATTATTTGTTATGACCTTCTGCTTTCCTGACCATTCTTCTGATCTCTGATTTTGTACCTTTGTCATTCTGATACTCTGTTGCCAAACTTTGCTAGTCTCTGGATTCTGCATCTGCCTCCTGTCTCTGTACATTATCTGTCCATGTGTTAACGACCTGGCTTGTCCGACCTCGAGAACTATCTCACCTGTTAGGAGATAGTTCGCAGATCTGTCAGTGACACGCCCTCATTGGTGTCACTCACGTTCTGTCCTTCCCACTCTCTGTGGAGATTCAAGGCCAACGGAAGGAACTTGTATTTGTGCAGTACTCTTTACTGCTTCTGTACCTGCTCCAGGTGCAGTCCTCAAAGTATTGCTGTTTGCACCCAAACACTTACACTCTCTCAGGTGTCTAGAGGTTAGACATATCTGATTATTGACGATTCCGCAGATCCTCAATAATCGGGTATATCTGTATTCTTGGGGATACTGCGGTTCGCCAAGGATCAGATTCTCTCTCTGGTTGCTGACACCGATCGTTACAAACAGCTTTTTTCCTCAAGCGGTAGCCATACTTAATGCTGAACCACGTTAGAGCTGCCAGGACTTGATAGTAATCAGCACAGAACTGTAAATGAACAATTCTCACATTGCTTACTGCCACTATACTTGCATAAATGCCCTTGACTTGTAATATACACACTGTCTGTCCTTGTATTGTTTTTGTTTGCTTTTGTTAATCAACTGCCAAGACAAATTCCTTGTAGGTGCAAACTTACTTGGCGAAATAAAATTGATTCTGATTCTGATTCTAAAACATTTGATTTTGCTGTTAATTCAACCAAAACGATCGAATAGAGTGAAAATTGAAAATAATCTTTTTTTTCAATCGAGAAAAAAAACCAAATACGTTTTCAGTTTTTTTTTTCTGATAAAAATCTGTTCGGACATGTTGGAAAAATATGGGGGATTGTGAAGTTGTTTGTTAAATTGTACAGTCTATGGTAGGTTGGATAAGAAAATACTATTAGATAAACCAAGTTTTTCTTCATATTCAATCATTTTCGTAAAAATTGAATGTTCGTGCATGGTACCTCTAAAATAATTTTAAAAACTATTCGACCAATAGAATAATCGATCAAATTTCTCTGATCGGAAAAAAAAAAGTGAAAACATTATACCTGTGCAGGGCCGTATTTAATAAAGGAGGCCCTTCACAGGAATGTGGCAAACAGTAATGTTTAGTAGGTAAAATTATATATAGGTGAGGTAATGAGTAAAGCAAATGATTTAGGTTGATGAGAACTGCCTGTGAGGGAATTACATTGGCCGGCCTCTATGGCTGAGGTAGGTACCCCCCTGATTGGCTGCTATTTTTCTCTAGGTAGTGAGGGGGAATATTGTAGGCCTGTTCAGGATTGGTTAGTGAAGGTATAAGGTGAAGTCTGCCAGGTGTTGTCAGGCTTAAACTTTGTTGCAGCAGCCAATCAGGGGAGTCCTCAGGGTATATAAGTAGGTGCTCCTTAGTGTTAATCTGCCATAAATTTCCAGCGTTGATGGGACAAGCTCCCCACCCACCCTCCCAGTAAGAAGAAGATCCATCGTGGTCAAGTTTATTGGTTCCATCAAGGGGTCCTTGCGGTATTAAAGATTTTATGAGTAAGGTCTGAACTGTAATGGTGGACCAATTTTCTTCGAAGTTTGGTTATTTATTGGTTATTTATTTAAGTTAATAAAGTTATTTGGACCTTTTTTTGTTATCTTTTAAACCAATAAAATTGGCCACGGCCTTTTTATGCACCAAGCCATGTTTCATGTGAAGTTATTATAGCTTAGAGTATGTATGTATGTATTGTCTACAGTCCCAATGTATGAGCACCATTACCCAGACCAGCCCTTCTGTGTGTGCCCATGACTGTGCAGAACTATGGGAGGAGTGATTAGACTGTTAGCTGTTTTAGACACATGGATTCATGTAAAGGGATACATGCTCTCAGTCAAAGCACTGTGGAAAATATGTCAATCCTTTATAGGCTAGCCTGGAAAAGCAAGCACATAAAGTTATATATCTATCAGTTCAGATTTAGTAAATGGAATGTGTACTGTAGGGGCAGAGCAAATGTCTGTGGCAACTACTTATGTCTGGTAACTGTAATTACCACAGCTTCCCTTTTAGAATGCAGCGGCCATTCTCTGTTACAAATAACACACAAGGGCTATGCTGTTAATCGCCTCCTATTACTAGGCCGGCCGCTTGTGCCACTCTCCTCACCAGTACCGATCTGTACAAAGTCACCACTGTTTATACAGCAATACAGCGAACTGCAGAATCAAACGTGTATGAAGGCTATTCAAAACATACATTTATTCATTCAAGTGACCCCCAATAATGGACACCAGGATATTGTAAATCAAATACACACAGGCTTTATATACCCATGTTGTCTGAGAGAAAAGTGCTTGCATCACCCTTTAAAAGGGGCCTTCGTGTATCATGTGTCTGAATACAGAGCAGTGTGTCTTCCTCTCCTAGTAACCAATCAACTCATCACTTTCTTGTTTTTTAGGGGAAGTTCAGAGCATGTAAGGAAGATACCGATTGGTTGCTAGTAGGAGTGTAGTTTTTTTTTTAATGTATTAATCAATTAGATTGTTATATTGATTGAAAGTGATCTACAATTACACTTTTCACCACTTCACATTAACATTCATTTCAGTTTGAAGAAAATGACAGAACTGAAAAAAAGCTAACAAAAATTGTTAATGGAATACTATCAATGCCCAAGTGTTCTAAAATGACAATGAACAAATAATGTCTAAGTAGCTGTGTAAACCTTTCCCTACTTTTCATGTTAAATATCAGAAGCAAAAGCTTTAATTTATTGAGTGTAGGATTTAGCTATATTGGGACAAATCAATTGCAGAAGGGGTGTCTGATTCAATGCACAGCCAGTCGTATATCAGACTACAGAGTATTATTCTCAGAAAGCAAAAACAGTATGAAAAGCTGTGACAATTCCAAATGTTCATAAAAAGTTTCCTCTGCTCCCTTCAGATACTTCAGTCAGAAACACAGGACACAGAAGCTGCAGCTGTTGGGAGTTTTCTCTTCTCACACACAGAGTTAGACACAGGGTTAACTGATCAAGTGTGAGGGGAATTTCCTCTCCCCTCGTGGCTCATTCTGCATTCAGTTTCAAATCGGATCGGATTGGTCAAATCAAAATAAAAATAAAGTAATGTGTGTGACCACCTTTAGGTCTGGGACCCACTAGAAGCACTTTTTAAGCGCTTGTGATTTGAAAAGTTCTTGCTAATTTGATTTTATGGCTGAGTATAAAAAAATCACATCCCTCAAGTGGGATCACACATTACTTTAGCAAGAGCTTTTCAAATCACAAGCACTTAGAAAAGTCCTGCTAGTCTGTTCCAGGCCTTAAAGAGAAACTCCGACCAAGAATTGAACTTTATCCAAATCAGTAGGTGATACCCCCTTTTACATGAGAAAGCTATTCCTTTTCATAAACAGACCATCAGGGGGCGCTGTATGAGTGATATTGTGGTGAAACCCCTCCCACAAGAAACTCTGAGGACCTTGGTACTCCTGGCAGTTTCCTGTCTGTGAACCTTGTTACATTGTGGGAAATAGCTGTTTACAGCTGTTTCCAACTGCAAAAAAAGCATGCAGCAGCTACATCACCTGCCAACAGTAAAAATGTCACCATGTAATAAATGTCAGAATGTAAATCAGGGATTTAAAAGATTTTACAATGGGCAAACACTGACTAAATCATTTATACATAATTATGGTAAAAATGAAGCACTTTTTTATTACATTTTTTACACTGGAGTTCCTCTTTAAAGTGGTTCCGAGATAAACTTTTACTCATTGCATAATTGCGTTCCTTTCATATAGTTTATAGGGCATTCCTCAAGCCAAATACTTTTTTTGTTTTGTTTTACTACTCTAATTCCCTAAAAACTAAACAAGCCTCACCCACAGCTTTTTCAGAGAGCACCTGGGCACTGTAGCAAGGGCTTATGGGAGCTCAGTCTGGGCAGGAGGAGGAGGAGGTTACTAGCCAGAGATTTCAGAGGCAGAGGGGAGAAGGAGAGGGGACTGAATTTGTCACAGGCTGAGAGCTGGAGATGCTATCAGCTCGCCCTTGTGTAATGTCACAAACAGAACACAGCTGCCCTTGTATCACAGCAATAAATAATCATAAACTGTTGAAGCTGTTTGCAGCTAGATTTACTCTGTAAACTATCTACATTTTAGATAAGGCATATAGACTAGTTACTTGTTATAGTTAGTTTTTCATCTTGGATCCGCTTTAAATGCTTTTAATAAATGAAGTCTGAAGTAGACGATAGACTGTAAGGGCTGGGGCACATTAGAGCAAATTTGGCAGTGTTTTTGGATTGCCAGAAGCACCTGCGATTACAAAAAACTGTTTGCCAATGTATTCTAATTCGAGTCAAACCCACTAGTGCAACTTTGATAAGGAAAATTGCAATCGCAGGCTTTTGTGCTCAATGCAAAGTATTTAAGCACTGCAAAATTGCTTTTTAAAGCGATATTGCAGCGATTTGGTTATACTTACCTAGTGTCTGGCTTCCGCCCGTAACCCCCCTGTCCCCCTAGTAAAAGAGGTCACAGGTGCTTCTCTGATTGGTTTTAGAGCAGCACCTATGATCTCTTACGCTAGAAGGTGGGGCTACAGACGGATGACGGACACTGAGACACCAGGTGAGTATAACTAAGTTTATTTACAAGTAAAAAGGGGACCAATAATATAGTGCTCCAAAGCGCAGCCTATCGCAAAATGCCTAGGAATCGCTGCACATAGTGCTTAAGCAATTTAAAAGCACTGCCTAGAGTGCCCCCCGCATTACAATAAAAAAGGCTGGTAAGACTAAATAGTTTCTGCTTTTTATAAGTGGGTGAAAGGGTTAAAATATTGAAAAAAACAACTTGCAATTTATTCAATATCGAGAGCAGCAAGGCTGACAGAATTGTGTAGCCAAGATAATCCAGCAGCACTACCTACCTACCTACCCTCTGTACATTCACAGCACTGGCAAACAGGAAACCCACCTCCTACGTGATACCAATATTCTACACAGCTGCATTCTTTATATAGCTGTAGCGCTATAACATGATCTCATGTACTCTGCTGCTTAGATAGACACATGCATACAGCTCTGGGACTACACCATGCTTCTTGCTCCTCTGGCTTTGAATGGGTCTGTGATGATTTCACAGCTCACAGATAGATTGGCAGAGGCATCAGGGTTATAAATACACAACAGCAGCTGCCGGCCTGTGGGGGCTGGGATTCAGTGTGAGAGCTCCAGTGAGCAGACCCTGGATCACCAGCAAGCGCTTCTCAGACACCCACTAGCAGAACATGTGCAAGCACAAATCCAGTCTGAATCTGGCCAGTACCATGATCCTGGCCTACTCCAATAGCAGCCTATGGTATCAGCTTGTCCTGCAGATCCCTCTGTGGTGATTTTATGTCCTAGCACTTAAAGAGAACCTGAAGCGATCGGTATATAGAGGCTGACATATATTCAACACCATTTGCCTGGCTGTCCTGTTGATCTCTTTGGCTGCAGTAGTGTGAACCACACACACCTGAAACAAACATGCAGCTAACCTACACATTTTTGTCAGAAACATCTGATCTGCATGCAAGTTCAGGGTCTATGGCTAAATGGATTACAGGAAGTGTAAATGTATTAAAGCAATCCTGTGTGTTCTAAAAAAGGAAAAGACAGATACTTCTCTCAGACCACCCCGTCTCATTGTGATCGAGTATGGCTGCTATGCGCAGATAGCGCCCACCTGTGCAGTAGCATGGAGCTCAGCCGATTGTGGGGTTGGGTACAGATTGGGCAACTAAGGGGTTGAGGCACAAACGTATTTCCTTATGGGAGGAATTCACAAAATATCAGTAAAATTTACATGAATAAAAAGTTGTATGTTTTATTGTCCATCGCGGTTTTGCTGATGATTATGTCCTCATCAATCTCCTGCTGTCTTCTGTCTTCTTTCCACCCAGTCAGTCTGAAGCCATGTCCCATGACAGGGTTAGGCAGGGCATAACTAGAAATCATTCGCCCCCCCCTTGCAACATTTTGGATGGGGCCCCCTCCCCTCCCCTCGCTTTCTGCACAGGTAAACTGAGAACCAATGTTATTCAATTGGCTAGTGCATACTTAAATTTATTTTCTCCATGCAGATAAAAAGAGTTTCTCTATCAATTACATTTCTTCTGCGATAAAATGTGCATGTTTTCACATATACAGACACACGTGGTGTGCAGAAAACTCATACAGAAAACCGACAAGAAGAGTGTGTTCCCAGCTTCAGCTTATTACACTCACTCTGTCCTCTGATGGAGCAGAACTGGCTCTGCACACTCCTCCAGCATCACTTGGATACAGAGAGGTAGAAAGGTTTGGGACTGTCTACAAATCTTTGTCTGCAAAACTTTGTATGATCCTTTATCAGTAGCTGAGCAAATGCAGTCATTAGAACAATTGTGCAGAGAGCAGAAAGCTTTTTCTCTCCGTGCCCTTAGTTGCCAGTCTCTCCGAACATTGGAAAAACACCTTCTCCCCCCATGGGGCTCCCTGCGGCTTCTGGGCCCCCTGCAGTTGCATCCCCTGCAGGGTCTATTGTTACGCCTCTGGGGTTAGGCTGTTAGCAAGAAGGCATGGCTCCAGCTGTCAGAGAAATCACCCTCTTCTCTGCAGGCCTATGTGACTGGGGGTTCACAATTTTTATACATTGGTGTCCCCTATATATAGATAAAGGACACATTTTTATACATAATACATTTTAAACAATGCTTTTCCAAAACCTGTGACTGAACAAGCTTTAAAATGACATCTATAAATTCTATTTTAATGTTGACCAATGACCAGAAGCAGATCATCAGAATGGCCTAACTGAATAACCAACAAATGTTGTCCCTCCAAACAACTTAATTAGGCAGCTTTGTCCCCAAACACCATAATAAGTAAGTGTGTACCCCAAAACAACATAATAAGGAAGCATGTCCATTCAAACAACATAATCAGGCAGCATGTGCCCAAAACATCATAATTACAGTATAAGTACCTAACACTTAAAAACATAATAAGGCAGCATATCTCCCCAAACAACACAATTAGGCAGCATAACCACCCCAAACAATATAGTAAGTCAAAGTGTGACGAAAAAATAACTAACATCAACCACAATACGATGTAGCCTCATGAAGAAAATATGTCCAATTGCATTTTTAAGGTGCCCATACACTCGTCAGATTGGCAGAAGATAGATAAGAAATGCATCTGATGATCTATCTGATGCGTTTTTAGAACATTTTTTACCAGGATAGAATTCCAATAGATTTCAGTTTGAAATCTGTTGAAATTCGATCTGATGGCATTTTTTTGCCATCAGATTTCCATTAAGGCCAATGCAAACTGATAAGCAATCTCATCAGATCGACCTAAATTTTCCACCCTGCAAGTTCGATGGAAATCCATCGAAATCGATCGAAATCGGCCGTCGATCGGTCGATTGGCCAACCGATTTGCGATCGATCGATCGATCGCGATCGATCGGTCGGCCAGAAAATCGGCTGAGTGTATGGGCTGCTTTAAGCAGTGAAGACAGACCCCCCTATTCAGAGTCTACAATCCACCACGGGTAGGGGAAATACCAAGCTGTGTGGACTCATGCTTTACGCATGCAGCAGTTAGGGAGGTTTACAATTCCCAAGCACTGCAGTCAGTGCCCTTAATTATATACATGGTTGTTTATGGTTCACATTCTCCAATGCAACTATTTAAATCACCTTAGCACGAGACAGCTCACTTCAGCACAGTGCTGGGCCAAAGATTTGGGCGCTGCCATAGGCTGTAATGAGAATTACAGCTATACTGGTGCATTGACTAATTTGGGTACTGTTGATAGCCGGAGCTCAAAGTAGAAAAAAAAAAGAGGTAATTCGGGAGCAATAGCCGGTGCCCGAATTTAGTGCCCCCCTTAAGTTGCGACACATGTGGAATAGCATTAATGCCACACTGAACTTTCAGCAGACGCAGAGGGACCTCTTTCCCTTCACCCTGTGCCAAAATGTGGTTGCAGCCATTTTACATGTATGCACCTCAGCATGCAAGGAAAAAAACAAAACTGAACTTGACCTCTAACCTAAGATTAGGACTGTGTAGTTGGAGTCAACGCAATTTTAGGGTCTTTGAGTCAGAGAAAAATGCATCGAGTCCAACTCATAATAGATTGAAACTGTAATGAAAAAATGTGATAAAATGTTCAAATTGCTAAGATAAAAGTCATCACAAGAAATTGTAAGTACAGTAATAGCAGTGCTTACGGTAGTCAACAAAAACGGGGGGGGGGGGGGGGGGGGGGGGACTAGCGGAGGCAATAGAGAGACACAGAGGCATGTCATTGTGCATATGACATGCCTCTGGGTCCTATTAAGATTTAAATATTCCGCCTCGGGTTCTCTTTAAGTTAGCTAATAAATGGTGTCATCCTGTTTCAAAACTTCTTGCTTTTACTGATGGCTAACACGGTACAATACTCTACTGATCATGACTGTATAATTGATGTGTACACAGGAATTTTTTATATATAACATAAAACTCGATGAGTAGTTGTGTCACTAGCGCTGTGTCACTAGTAGGGTTGGTCAATGAAATGCAAATATTTCTGTGTTGTTGGAGGTTTAGGCATATTTTGCTTGCAAATTTATGCAACTTGAAATTAGACCAATCAAATTTCGCCTGTGAAGGACCTGATTGGTCCATTTTCAAGCTGCATACATAGTTACACAGTTATTTGGGTGGAAAAGGGCATTTGCATCTCATAGACCTAATCACTACTGTGACATCCAGCTAAGCTATCATGCAAACTGACAATTAATTTGATGTTATTAAATTTGGAGTTGATGGTGACTATAAATTAAGTTATAGGGCTCTTTCATAATGGGGTGTTGCAGTATTTTTACCGCACCCCACTGCCAGGCAATGAAAGTCTATGGAGACTTTTATACTGCCACGAACAGCGCGATGTGACGGAAGTGATGTTTTCGCCGCATCCCCGACGCTAGGACAAAACAATGTTGACACGCGAACTTGTGTCACTCTGCAGTGGACCACAAGTCATGCTACTCTATGGCGATGTGGGAATTTAAAAAATGTTGGCGCTGCGACCTTGCGGTGCGCATGCGCAGAAGCATATTATAACAATACACTTCAGTGCACTTCTGCATATCCAAAGCAGGAAGTGACAGCCAGCGCGCATCAATTTCTATTTGGCTGATGGCCAGACAGGGAACACCGCGTACTAACCTGTTTATGGTAGTGCAGTGGGGCGGGCGTGACGCACTGCATCGCTGCCGCAGTTTGCAGTGTGAAACTGGCCATACAGTAGCACCATAGTACTCCCTGCAGGGCTGTGAATCCACTGAGAATGTTGTGCACATTGAACACAGAGGGGTTGTCTATCACTGTAGACCTGGTTCAGATTGTACATGAAGAATGTGTAATAGAGGAAGAATACCCTAATTTTCCTGCAGAGAACCTGCACATCACTCTTAGATGTACCCACAGTTTGAGTGCCTAGGGTCCGATCAATGTTTGTACCTGTCTTTAAGCTCTACATATACTCCTGCCAAGTACTAGTTTGAAATTATTTTTAACAGTTACTTTACAGGTACTGTATAGCCTAAGTTTAGTTAAAGTGCATCTCTGGAGTACGTAAAAACTACAGGGGTACACTAATGCTTAAAAGTTATAATGCCCCAACACATTATCTGTTTTTTAAGATTCACTGGAACCCTGTATCAGCTGGGTTCTGGTACATAGCTATGCCCCCTTGCAGAAAATGGCCCTAGCCTTTTCTATATCAGATACGGTATATCAAAAAAGGCAGAGGCTTTTCTGCAAAGTATCAAGGCTACATGCTGAAACCTGGATGATAGGGGGCTCCGGTAAATCTTACAGACAACATACTGGGGCATTCACGTTAGCAATGACAGACGGGATGGCCAACAGTTTAGCGTGTCAGCTTCTTGGCCAGGAGATTTGTTTTATTCCCAAAACAAGATATGATCTTAACATAGCTTTAAAATTCCTAAGCTTTCCAGTCTTCTCCTTCCCAATTGACTGAGTTGTTCTTGAACCCTGATTTTCCTAGTGATAGTGACCCATTAGCTTTAACCTAGTGGACTACTCATGGTTTTCTCACAGTTAAGAATCTCTCAGATATTCTTCCCCACCCAGGCTGCATTTCTGTCATCTCATCAGCCTCCACCATCTGAACATTTTAGAGTCTACAGATATTTCACTTTCTAAAAACACTGTCCTTAAATACTGCTGATTATTTGCTAACCGCCTTTGAGCAACCATGCATTGGTGATCCCCTGAGGAAGGGCACTATCTCCTGGCTTTATGGTATATTTAATCAGTCCCCTTCTGATTATTGGCCATCTTACATGTACAGTTGGGAAGGAGACCTGAATACACATTTTTCTGATGCTCAATGGTCTTAGTGTTTGGTTACTCTGACCAAGGGAAATTGGCAAACTAGTGCCATGTAGGTTTCAACTAGGCTGGCCCACAGGACCAATAGAGTTCCTTCAGTCATTTACAAAATTCGCCCTCACATCCCAGATAACTGTTTCAGGAGCTGTTCAGCAGTTGGGGATGGGGATATGATGCACATCTGGTGGAGATGCCCAAGGTATGGCAAGAAAATTCTATCCTGCATCTTAGAGACAACTATCTATAAGGACCATTTAGACAAATGGGTCCTAAACATTCCTATCACAGATAATCCTCCACAAGTCTGAGACTTCTCAATATGATCAATGTAAGACTAAGGAAGCAGGAGGAAATAAATTATATATAAAAGTACAAATTTTATTAATGACCAAAATAAACACACATATATGTAAATCTATTTAAAATTGACCAGAACACACAGGTGGGCCACCATGTCTAGGCCAGATGAAAAAATGTAGGGGATCCCCTAAAAAAATATTGATAGTGCGCAATCCATCAAATATCTTAATGCAAAAAAGGGGGGAAGCGACTCCTAGCAGGTAACATTGAAACAAAAGACCTTGGAGAGAAATATATCATTGGTTTTAAAGGCCAAGTGTCCAGGACCTAAATGGAAAAAAACAAAAAACAAAAAAACAAAAAAAACATCCTAGTAGAAGAGCACAGGTGTATCAGATACTGGCTGTGTTGCTGCAATGTTTCATTGGTTTTAAGGGCCAAGTGTCCAGGACCTAAATGGAAAAAGACTTCCTAGTAGAAAAGCACAGGTGTATCAGATACTGGCTGTGTTGCTGCAATGTTTCATTGGTTTTAAGGGCCAAGTGTCCAGGACCTAAAGGGAAAAGACATCCTAGTAGAAAAAGCACAGGTATATCAGATTCCGGCTGTGTTGCTATAATATTTCCAGTGATTTGCAGGATCAAAAGGCTGAATAACGGCTGATAGAGAGATTCAATCCATCACAATAGGTGGTCTTACTGCATATGTTATCACAAAATAATTGATGTGCAGGTCCACAGGTCAGGCAAGCTGTCTCATTTATGAGCTATAACAATGGCCAGGTGCATAGAGGTAGATTGATAGGCACACACTGTATGTGGCAAGCACTTCGGGCTAGTAAACAAAAAAAATTTTTTTATATATATATTCACAGCAAGCCTGACACATCCGCAAGCCCCAGGAGCAACAAGCAATTCACCAGAGTTAGTGCCCCAATCAGAAGCACATTCTGAGACAGATTCACAGGCAAGTGTTTAAACCACAGACATATGCAGGTACAGATGGTGTGATATTAAAGTTGATAAAGTTCATTCATGGAACAGTCCGCCAGGGTCATCCCTTCAGCAGCATCAACTTGATGTAGACAAACTCAAAATTCCAGCAAACAACAGCATATAGCAGCATATAGGTGCGTCCTAGGAAGCTGTTTCAATGATCATATGGTAAACAGTGGTTACTCCATAGGAGGCTGTTTTCAAGTCACCAGTAGAAATGCATATCATTGAGGTATACTCATCTGAGTAGCTGGTCACTGCAAAGTACATCCACAGGATCCCATGTGCTGCCACCACAAGTGTGTCTGGTCACAAAGAGAGCCTTAGAGGCCAACCGGTTTCACTGGTGAGATTACCAGCATCATCAGGGCAGGCTCAGAAGTTTTGCTGCCTGTGGGAGAGAGGAGCCGGCCTAAAATGGCACTGGGCGGCCAAAGGATGCTACCACGCCCCCCCATGACCACTCCCACCCCACCATCACAGGATGCAGGTGGTGAGTGAGAGGTGGAGGCAGAGGCGTGATGCATCCAATTCTCCGCATGTACGCACGGCGTTCCCCCCGCGTCCGCATGCGGTGATGCGGATCAAAGGAGGGAACGCATATATGCGTACAAGTGCACGCACAGCGTTTCCCTCGCGTCCGCAACCGCCAAGCGGATCAAGTAGGAGGGAACGCGTATATGCGTACGACTGTACGCGACCCACAGAGACCCCCAAACAGGGCCGCTATGGAAATGCGGCCGACGCAAAAGGGCTCCGGGAACGCTGAGGGGCACGGACTATTAAGACCCCACCCCCTGATCGATGGTAAGGAGAAAGGGTGGCCCGGCTGTCCCGCAGGTCCTGGACACTTGGCCCTTAAAACCAATGAAACATTGCAGCAACACAGCCAGTATCTGATACACCTGTGCTTTTCTACTAGGAAGTCTTTTTCCATTTAGGTCTTGGACACTTGGCCCTTAAAACCAATAAAACATTGCAGCAACACAGCCAGTATCTGATACACCTGTGCTCTTCTACTAGGATGTTTTTTTTTTTTTTCCATTTAGGTCCTGGACACTTGGCCTTTAAAACCAATGATATATTTCTCTCCAAGGTCTTTTGTTTCAATGTTACCTGCTAGGAGTCGCTTCCCCCCTTTTTTGCATTAAGATATTTGATGGATTGCACACTATCAATATTTTTTTAGGGGATCCCCTACATTTTTTCATCTGGCCTAGACATGGTGGCCCACCTGTGTGTTCTGGTCAATTTTAAATAGATTTACATATATGTGTGTTTATTTTGGTCATTAATAAAATTTGTACTTTTATATATAATTTATTTCCTCCTGCTTCCTTAGTCTTACATATCTATAAGGACCCAAAGGTTTTTTTTTGGAACTTAAACAAAAAAAAATGGAGACATGCCACCCATAAACTCCTCCAACATATACTGTAGTAGCCTCAGTTAAACTACATATAGCATCCAAAAGGAAGCAGCCTGGTCTATCTTTCCCTCAAATCATGGCAAACATTAACAAGAAAATACTATGTGACAATGGCGTACCTACCATAAGGCTGCAGGTGCTCACAGCACCGGGTGTAGCCATGGGACTGTACTACTTCCTGCACCAGACGTAGCACCCCTACCCTTTTCTGTCCCGTGGGCAATGTGTATCTTTGCTCTCTACACACAGCCTGCAGTGAGTGAATGTGCAGAGCAGCAGGGTGAGTAGAGAGAATGATTGCTGTGCTGCAGCTTGGACATTAGCAGGGAGAGGTGGCATGTGTTTAGTGCTTCAGAAGTTGCCTGTCATAAGTAGCCATGTGCACTGGCTGCTGTAATACCAGAGTGCCCTAGATTATTGATTATTTATCCTGATCAGAGTAATTCATCAATAATGCAGGGCAGTCTGCTGTTGCAGAAGCCAGTGGCACTGACATCTTCTGCAGCACTGTAAAGAGTGCAGAGTTTCATAATGATTAGCTCCGTCCACATCCTGATGACTCCTTTTACCCCAAAATCCTCCAAAATTTGCAGCAAAACACTCGGCGCCCCAATGCAACAACCCTCACATCAAAAAAATTGGTTGTAAATAATCAGCACCGTGTATAAAATTCCCTAGGTACACCACTGCTATGTGAAAAAATAAATGCCTGACTCTTGGACACTGAATTCCATTTTATTAAAATGTTGGCAACCTTACCTGGACAACACCGATAGTCCAGATATGTTTTCCATTCTAGAACTGTAGCAGGTATGATTAATACGCACTTTTTCTTATACACAAGCTGAGAGTGCCTATGCAACGTATTACTTGTTAAGACTGGGGATTGATACAACCATGGCAGTAGTGTTGTAAGAGTTGGATTCTAATGGGAAACCACAGTGCTCTATTACCTTGACTATATAACTGACTTCTTTTAACGACTTGTATTTCTGACCCACAGGTCTAGCTGGCTATTTTGTTTTATCTTATCTTTTTGTTCACGTTATATATGTTTGTTATTGCCCTTTGCAGGACGTTTATGGCACCTACTAGCTAATTGTTTCCCAACTGCTATATTTGTATCTATGAGTGGCATTATGCTTCTGCTGTTATGTTAACTGATGTTTTAATAAAGCTCTTTTTGAAATTAAAATTCCTAAGCTTTGGCATAGATGAAATGCATTTTATGTGACATACTTTCGATCAACAAGATTGTTGAAGGCTACTGTGCATGTGCGGCCTCAAGCCACACGAACCCTGACCACGCTCATGTTGCTGGGAGTGCTCTGCACATGCGCAGTAGCGATTTATGCATACTGTGCATGCTGTAGGCAACGGGGATGCAGAAAAAAAGCGCATTGCAGGCCAGCTTTGTGGGGGTCGCCACTGCTGGCAGGTGGCCAAACGACACTGCGGTCACAGGATGACAGGATTACTTCAGCGGCCTGCAAGAAGCCCCAGGTAAGTTAAATTGATTTTTTTTTTATTTGGCTTTATATTGCCTTTAACATTTGTGCAGAAAGTTATGGTAAAATGCAAATTTGGATGCAAGCCTCTTGAACAACCATTGGGCCATAAGCAGGAGTCTAGGTTGGCTTACAGCAATGTGCAGCTGGGCAACTAAGTGGTATCTCTGCACTGCACATTCTTCAAGCACTGCCTGACCTGAATCAAATTAAATAAATACTAAGCCCAATTTTAATGATATATCAAATAATTTACCAAGCCAAGTGAGGTTTAAAGGACACCTGAAGCAAGAGGGATATGAAGGCTGCCGTACTGATTTCTTAAAAGTGTACCCGATGTGATATGTGACATGATGAGATAAACATGTGTATGTACAGTACAAAATATGTTAATAACCAGTCTGTTTTACGTGTTTTATTTTGCTGCCTAAAAGAGTTAATTTCTAGGCATGGAAGTGACAGCTTCTGTCTTGTCGGTAGCTATTGACCTTTTTCTAACTCTGGGACACGTAATAGGCTGCCACTGATTACAGACCGTAAAACATCCAACCTACTTTGTTAATATTTAAATATAGAAGAAAACCCTGGTATCCTTAAAACAGTCATTTTTAGGAGTTGAGGATAAATATATTTGTTTATCTCATCAGTTTATTTTCACCTCTGGTTCACTTTAAGTTATCAAAGAAGAAAACGTGCCTATAGCGTGTAAATGTTTATTAAAATCGCAAAGCACATAAAAAAATATACTTAGCTTAACTCCCAGCGAAGGTACGCGGGTTGTGTGTGCCAGCTTGGGGTGTAGTCCTGGCAAAGCAGCTGTGGCCAGCCGCTGACTATATACAAACACCATTCGGACTTCGCGCCCGTCAGCAGGTCACTTCCTCCAACAAACCCGGAGCTACATCCTATGGTGCTATGCTTTTCGGGGACCCTCCCCCTTCATTAGGTGACCTGTTATCTTTACTATGTCAGTTTTATAGTGGGGATGCACACTAAACTCCATCTTGTGGCGAAAAAGTATAATTATTTCAATTCAAAAGAAAATTTTAAAATGCGAGTCCCATTACAGATATACATTATGAAAATCTCACTTTGGCAATGATATGTCTGTATAATATCACTATTCCATGTGACCCAAAGGTCACTTTCAAATAGCGATCCACGTACAAATGTTCAAGATTAGTTAACTTTAAGCAATACCAGTGGCCTGGCAGCCCTGATGATCCTCTGCCTCTAATATGTTTAGCCACGCCACAGACCCGGAAAAAAGCATGCAGCAGATCAGGTGTTTCTTACATTTTTGTCACATCTGACAAGACTAGCTGCATGCTTGTTTCTGCTGTGATTCAGACACTACTGCAGCTAAATAGATCAGCGGGGCTGCCAGGCTACTGGTATTGTTTAAAAGGGAATAAACATGGCAGCCTTCTTAAACTTCTCGCTTCAGGTTCCCTTTAAGCTTGTGTACAACTGATACTGGAGTTGACAATATTTACACATGCTTACACTCAAATTAACTAAGTATTACAGCTCAAATAAAATAAAGTTATTTCATGAAAACACTTTTTCTAATATACAGTACTATAATCCAGTTTGAAATTACGCATGAATGTCAGGTTGCGTATTAGCATACATCACAACAGTGAAATGACAATGTACTGGGCATACACAACTCGATTTTGCCGTTCGATTCCGGCGCCCGATCGTTTTCCGTGTTCGATTCTGCAGGCGATTCTATCTTCTGCTCGTTTTTTTTATCTTTTCCCATTGTCCTCCATGCAGAATCGAGCGCGGAAACAATCGGGCGGGAGATCGGACATGTCGGAAATGATCTATCGAGCCATCTAAATATCTCAGAATTGAGCCGTGTATTCCCAGCATTACTCTTACAGCAGATAAGTACTTAAAGAGACTCTGAAGCGAGAATAAATCTCGCTTCAGAGCTCATAGTTAGCAGGGGCATGTGTGCCCCTGCTAAACCGTCGCTATCGCGCCGCTAAACGGGGGTCCCTTCACCCCCAAACCCACCCCCGCAAACGTTAGTCGTGGAATTGGTCGTTCCTGGAGGCAGGGCTAACGGCTGCAGCCCTGCCTCCAGTCGTGTCTATCAGCGGCGCATCGCCGCCTCTCCCCCGCCCCTCTCAGTGAAGGAAGACTTAGAGGGGCGGGGGAGAGGCGGAGATACGCGCTGACAGACGCGCATGGGGCAGGGCTGCGGCGGTTAGCCCTGCCCCAACCAGGAAGCGCTCCCCCGCTGCACCGAGGGGATTTGGGGGTGAAGGGACCCCCGTTAAGCCGCGGGATAGCGGCGTTTTAGCAGGGGCACGCATGCCCCTGCTATCTATGAGGTCTGAAGCGAGATTTATTCTCGCTTCAGACTCTCTTTATTCTTTACTATTATCTGTGAAATAGGACACTTCATATTCTCACTACAATTTAAATGTATTAGTAGTCAGGGTTAGTCAATTTTTTTAGACTCCAACTTCATGTCCTCAGTAATGGCTTCTGACTGTACAGCTCTAGTAGACATAATATGACATCACTGTTGTTTACAACTGCCTCTATGGAGTGGTAGGACACTATGCCACAGTGGCCAGATCTCTCTGTACCTGGATATCCTAGTCAAGAAGTTATAATCAGTGTTTTGAAGCACTTTGGTAGGCATGGTATTGTTGTGCATAGCACTCTCACCTTGCATCGCTGGGGTACCCAATTTGAATCTTGGCAAGAACTCTGTTTATACTTATTGTGTGTTTAGGTGGGTTTCCTGCGGACACTCGGTTTCACTCAAAAATGTGGAAATAAAAATCTGGTTTCCCCCAAACTGGCCTTAGACTATGTATTATTATTATTTATTGTATTTATAAAGCGCCAACATATTACGCAGCGCTGGACATTAGTTTAGGTTACAGACAATATTTAGAGGTTACATACAGCAAAATGACAATGCATGGATACAAGAAAGACCAGATAATGCAGCACAGTATGAGTACAAGGTAATGCTTAGTCACTAGAGGGGAGCAAGTTAGGTTCACTCAGATGCATAGCATGGGTGCACAGTAATGAAGGTGCATGATCAGGTAGGACACAAAAGGAGGAGGACTCTGCCCAAAGGCCTACAATCTAGAGGGAGAGGTAAGGACACGAAAGGTAGGGGACCAGAGTTCAGCTGTGGGTTTAGAGCACTTGTGAGGGGTAGTAGGCCAGAGTAAAAAGGTGAGTATGTATATAAGACTATGGTGGGGATTAGATTGTGAGCCCCTTTGAGGAACAGTTAGTGGCAACACTGTGTGCTCTGTAGAGCACTATGGAAGATGTCAGCACGATATAAATACTAAATACGTTTATACGTTTTTAAATAAGTTTATGTTCATAAGTACAGGTTATCCTTTACGTTTTCACTATTTTACCTAAAAAAGACACTATTGCCAATTTTGAGAACTATTATTGGGGCAAGAAGTGGAAATCTTATCAACGCTGGCACCAATACTACAGTATATAAACCTGGCTGGGCCTAACAAGTTTTATCCCAAACTATGTAACTAAGTTTTCACTAGAGTTCCTGAGGGCAGAGTTACCTGCTGTGCTTTACAGAGAGGGGAAGGGAGTGGATCACTAAACTAAACAAGGTTGTGAAATAAAACGCTAGATTTTCAATTGAGATGATCTTGAATGATAGTCTCCTAATGAAAAGTAGCCTGTTCAAAGTTATTGAAGTATGAAGAAAATGGCTGCTACAGTAAGGGACTGAAACTTCACTCCAACAATAGCTTTAAAGTGGACCTGAACTATTGCACAGGACAGAAGGAAAACAGAGAGAAATGCACCCTGTTTGTATTTAGAGAGTTTAGTCTTTTTAATTCCCCCTCATCTGTGACTAATCACCACCGTAATTTGATCTCTTAGTTGTATCAGCTCAGGAATCTCCTCTGCCATGGCAGTGCAGCTAATTGGTAAACACAGGATGTTAACCCTATGTCTGCATCCATGAAAGCAGGTGGTAGGCACACTGCAGATTTATTGTAGGTTTTGTATCAGCTGTAACAAAGAAATGTTTTTCTTGAATTATGATTATGCTGTTGGGTATCTTTTAGAGCAGAGAGGAAGCTCTGAGTTCCAGTCCGTTTTAAGCCAGGCAGTGGTTAGGCCAAACAATGAAAGTGGATTGTAGGAAATGATGATCACAGATCACTAGACCCTGGTCTAGTTTCCTCTACACTGAGACCACATTAATACCTCTAGTTACCTATGAGTCAGGGACTCCAATGACAGCCTGTGACCTATATACTCTATGGGGTCTGTTTATAAACTAATATAACACAAGTCCCACTTTTTGAAAATACGATCACCACTTTTTATCACAGCATATTTATTAAAGAGCGAACAGATTTTGGGTATGGCAATCAGTACTTTATCCGCCATACTGTAATTCAGCTGAATTGGCAACTTGCATTCACTTAACCTTCCTGGCGGTAAGCCCGAGCTGAGCTCGGGCTATGCCGCGCAGGAAGATATCTCAGCCCCTGGTGGGGCGATTTTCGCCATTTAAAGTGCTGTGCGCGCAGCTAGCACTTTGCTAGCCGCGCGCACAGCTTGACTGCGGCGATCGCCCGCACGCAGCGGCAGAAGTGGGCCCTCCCCGCCAGAGCCCTGCGCTGCCCGGACCAATGAGTTCCGGGCAGCGCTATGGGCTGGATTGAAGGCGTCTGACGACAGGACGTCGGCTCACGTCCATGACGTCATTCCGATCGTCGCCATGGCGACAGGAGAAGCCAAACAGGGGAGCGCGTTATATACGCGTTCCTCTGTTTGCTATTGATGCCGGCGACGATCGCACTAGAGGGACACATGCGCCCTCTAGTGGTGTTTCATGTAGCTACCACTCTGGTAGCTTTACATGAAACAAAAAAAAAAAAAGGATTTTTGCCTATTTGGCAAAAAAAAAATTAGCCGCCAGGTTAATAATAATATTAAAAAGGGCCACCCTGCAGTCAGGGATGTAGCAATTGGGGGTGCAGAGGTCGCGACCGCATCGGGGCCCTTGGGCCAGAGGGGCCCCATAGATCCCTCCCTCAAGCACACTATTAGCTCTATTGGTCCTGTGCTGGCAATAATCACTTCTATAGATGCTCTGAATAGTAGTCATTAACAAGCTGTTCCCCATCCCCTTCTTGCACCTCTGACACTGTGGTTGTCTTTAGCAGGTTTTGGTGCGCTGTATCAATTGTTATGTATAGAGTGCTGGGGGGCCCCATGTAAAGCTTGCACCAGGGCCCATAGCTCCTTAGCTACGCAGTGTTAGGAAGTCTTGCCCAAAGACTTCTTACTGAATAGGTACTGACCCTTGCCGGGTTTTAAACCCTGGTCTCTCATGTCAAAGGCAAAGCCCTTAACCAGTACACTATCCAGTCCCAACCATTAGTTCTTGCTCTGAAAAGCATCGGTATGTGGCCACCAAACTTCCGTCATGGCAGCGCCACATTCTAACGCGGCTATCTGTGGCAAACTAGTATGACAAACAGAGTGTTTCACTTCATTCAAATTCTCTGACAGAGCTGCCGAATGCGTTATATACCACACAAAGCACTTCCAAACAGTCAATCGTCTTTCGAGGGAACAAAACAAACCCCAATCCCTCTATGGGTTATATACACATGGAAGAGTTTAGAAAAATGGACCACACTGACCGGCTAATCACAGCTGTCAATAGTGAAGCTGGTTTCAACATAATTCCTGCCTCTCAATGACTTTACAGCTAACCTGCACTGAATGTGGGATGAAACTCCCATTATTAAACTCTTGTACGTATTCCTAGACACAATACATCTCATTTAAATGATCCCCCCGCCGCAAAGGAGAAAAATGTTTTATATTAAAAGTACATATACTTAGATGCAGAGCTAGGACACGGTCCTCCAGCACCCAAGGCTGAGACAGCAAATGCACCCCTCCATCCTTCCCACCCCACCCATCACACTCTGATAGCTATTATACTAAGAGGCGCCCCAGGGCCCTCAACACCTTAATCTCTAATTATCTGGCTTGCAGTCACTGCCATGTATCCCCATTTCTTATTTCTCTCTGCTTCAAACATTATAGGGGAATGATAGCTGAGCGAGTTGTGCGCCCCCTCCTATACTGCGCCCTGAGGCTGGAGCCTCTCTCGCCTCTGCCTCGGCCCTGCTTAGATGATCCTGATCTTATTGCCGGGCAACGGGAAATTCCCAGGCAGGTGACCGCTCTCTGCCCGGCCTTTCTTACTGAAGGATTAGAATGTTTGTTACCCTCTTAGGGCTCAGACACATTATAAGTAGTAGAAACACACTACAAGGTTATGTTTAGGTACTTCCTAACCCCGGACAGAATAACCAAATTTGGTCATAGCACATCAGATCGCCGTTTTAGTTGTTGCGGGAAAAAGGCACTTTATTGCATACCTAGTGGTCATGCCCCAAGGTACGCAGACTGTAACAGAGAACCAATCAAATCATATTATTATTATTATTATTGTAATACAATAGTAGGCAACCAAGTCCTGAAAACTCTTGAGACAGGCCTCCTTGGACTAAAACCAGATCCAATCACACGGGTCCAGTCCAGTATAGCAACAGCTAAACTGACAATCGCCATGGCCTGGAAAACCTCGATTTTTAGCTTCAATTTGGTTAAAACATAACTTGCCTATGCAGTGTTTTATGACAAGCTAAAAGCCATGATGGATGACAAAATGGACAAATCTTAAAAAAGTGGAGTCCTCTATACACACAATACTACCACTGCCCCCTCTCCTATCTCTCTCTCAAGCATATAATGAAGATTACCCATGGGCACAGGAGGCTGGATGCCCCCATCTATAACCTCTAGGACAAAACCGGGACACCCCACCTTTCTCCTAAACATCTCCTTCCCACACCCCTCCCCCTGTGGCTAGAGGATGATATACCTAGGCACTTGAGGATTCAAGTCCCCCCAGTTGTTACCCACAAGACACTGGATTGTCATAGTACTAACCATGACATTTATTGGTTAGAGCAATGTTGAAAATAAAGCCAAGTTCCATTGCACATGAAGAGCTTTTTCAGGACAAAAAGCTTAGAAGCTACTGAAGATTTTCAGTCATGTTTCTGCTAACTGATATGGTTTGTGTTACTGTCTTAAATTGTTATTCTCCTCAAGTGAATTAAGCAAAAAGTTGCTTTTGTTTTTATATGTATAAAAAGTTATTGTATACTTGATACTTCTGTTTTTCCACAAAAACATTGAAATGAAACCTAGATTATAATATCAAAAAAGTAAATTGATTACATAGGGAAAAAAAATAAGACATACAGGTACATGACCTGATGCACAGAAGGCTAGCAAAACTGCCTTGCGCAGGCAGCGCACAGCAATTTTACCAGTACCAATGCCAGGGGAAAACCACCCGTTACACTATTAGCGTTACCATAGCAATGTGTGCATTACTCGGTAATGTGCGTGACGCACTTTACCAAGTAATGCGCACATTGCTATGGCAACGGACATGGTGCTAATAATGTAACGGGGAATGCTTCCTTGGCGTTAGTAGCGGTAAAATTGGTAAGCACCGCCTGCAACAATCGAGCAGTACAGCTGCCTGTGGAGAAGAGGCCTTACAGTGTTGAAAGCTGTGTGTGTGGAATTTCACTGCCATTAATAAGTCCTTTTTTTGTATAGCGCTTTTCTCCTGTCGGACTCAAAGCACTTATGAGGCAGCCACTAGAGCGCACTCAGTAGGCAGTAGCAGTGTTAGGGAGTCTTGCCCAAAGAACTCCTTACTGAATAGGTGCTGGCTTACTGAATAGGAAGAGCCAAGATTTGAACCCTGGTCTCCTGTGTCAGAGGCAGAGCCCTTAACCATTACACTATCCAGCCACCAGAAGCAAGCTAAGCTCTTCAGCATCTGCATTGGTCAGATAAGCCAATTATCACAGAAAGGAACCAATAAGGAACAGAGATGGATTAAGATGTAATGGGGCCCTAGGCAAGGCAGTAGATTAGGAGCCCCCTTGTGGTCCTTTTGGTAAGCCGAAGTGGAGAGAGCTCAAAGAAGGTGGCAGGTGGGCCCCTTGACACCAACTAGGCTCCAAGCAACTGCCTAGGTTGCCTGGTGCATAATCCTACTCTGATAAGGAGTCTTGAGAGTTGGAAATAATCAAGCTTTAGTAACTTCACCTGCCTATATTTAGAACTACAGCTGTTTGTGGACTTTCACTGGAGATAACATCTGCTTCCATTTTCATTACTAGACATGATCAATGAAGTGTGAATAACCCCATGCATACAAATATAATGCAAACAGTATGCTGCAGTTTGAAACAAATACACTTCCTGTGGATTAAAGAGAACCCGAGGTGTGTTTAAAGAATGTTATCTGCATACAGAGGCTAGATCTGCCTATACAGCCCAGCCTCTGTTGCTATCCCAAACCCCACTAAGGTCCCCTTGCACTCTGCAATCCCTCATAAATCACAGCCATGCTGTGAGGCTGTATTTACATCTGTAGTGTCAGTCTCAGCTGCTCCCCCGCCTCCTGCATAGCTCCGGTCCCTGCCCCCATCCCTTCCCTCCAATCAGCATGGAGGGAAGGGATGCAGGCGGGGACTGGAGTTCTGCAGGAGGCGGGGAGAGCAGCAGACTGACACTATAGAGATAAACACAGCCAGCTCTGACAAGCTGTTTGTCAGCAGCGTGGCTGTGATTTATGAGGGATTGCAGAGTGCAGGGGGACCTTAGGGGGGTTTGGGATAGCAACAGAGGCTGGGCTGTATAGGCAGATCCAGCCTCTGTATGCAGATAATATTCTTCAAACCCACCTCGGGTTCTCTTTAAAGCGGTTTAACACCCAGCATTACAACTTTGCTTTAAAAGATTGCTTACAGTTTACAAACTATTATGCCAGATTTTTTTTTAAGCAGAAATTCACTGAATGGGTTAAACATGACATTTTAGTGTTGGATTTAACTAGGAATCCGAATCCGTTCTTATCTTTAGTTACAAATGTATCTTTATTTGGCATACAAATAGACCTTTGAAAAGCCTGCCGGGGAAGCCCTCTTTGTTCTCTCAGAGCAGTGTTTGTTTGTTACATTGTAGATAGATACATTCGTAACTAAACAAGCAAGCACGGAGGAGAATTTCTAGCTAAATGCAGCACTAAAATGTCATGTTTAATCCATTCAGTGAATTTCTGCTAAAAAAAAATCTGGCATAATAGTTTATAAGCTGTAAGCAATCTTTTAAAGCAAAGTTGAAATGCTGGGTGTTAGACCACTTTAAGATTAGACCGTACATGTCAAACTCTGGCCCGCGGGCCACATTTGGCCCTCAGAGCCATTAAATTTGACCCTCAAGGTCTAGAGTTTGGCCCACTCTAGACCTCCAGGGAAGCTATATTGGAGGTGAAGCCCTAGAACACCAGGGAAGCCATATGGGGAGGTCGGAGGAAAGCACTAAACACTAGGGAACTGTATAGGAGAGGGTGGGAGCCACTAGACACCAGAAAACTTTATAAGGGAGGAAGGTGGCCAGTAGACAATGAGGTTGGCCTGTGACTTGGTCCCAGTGTACTATTTCGTTCCACTTTGTATTTGAGTTCGACGCCCCTGGATTAGACCAATTCTAAGCTGTATTTACATGCAAGCCCAAATGATTAGCACCTCAATGACCATCTCTATTCATTAGACACTTAGACTAAACAGGCTTGGTTTGTGGGCAGTTTGTGGGCAATTGCTGTGGTAAAGTATCAGCATGAAGGCCGGGTTGTCGTTTTGCTTCATACAGGCATTAGTACACATGCAGATTCATTTGGGATGAGGTCAGAGCTACTCATAGTCCGTGTATCAGCTCCCATACCACAGTAGATAAGCAGCAAAGAAGCAGCGACAGGGCCTGACCACTCACCCCGGCTGGCTGTCAATGCTGGGACTGCGGGGCTCAGGAATCCCGGGGATCTCTCGCTCCACAGCCTTCTTCTGTCTCCTCTGCTTCTTCTTGCTTTTCTTCCCTTGGCTGTTACCTGAAACTAAGGAGCAAGCTGGTAACTAAATACACAGGACACACCAAGCTACAATGTATATGTGCATCTAACAGACACATGGCGCGACTGACATGTGACTCGTGAGATGTGGGAACGTACAGCTATGCATGTGTGTTAGTCAGGCAAGCCCTACAAATCTCAATCCCACCACAAGCTAATATGTGACCTGTGATGCTTATACAGATGTGTATTGTGTACACCTGGCTCAGCTGAATGGCATGTACTGTCTCATGTACAGTCCTATGGAAAGAGGCAGTGGGGTGGGGGATAGTATTTAAAGGACAACTGAAGTGAGAGGGATTTGGAGGCTGCCATATTTATTTCATTTTAAACAATGCAGATTGCATGGCTGCTCTGCTGTTCCTCTGCCTCTAATACTTTTACCCATAGATCCTGAACAAGCATGCAGATTAGATGTTTGACTTAAAGAGAACCTGTACTGAGTAAAAATATTTAAAATAAACACATGAGGTAACTTCAAATGAACATTACATAGTTACCTTGCCATCAGTTCCGTTCAGAAGCTCACCATTTTCTTCTGATAATGATCCCTTCCAGTTCTGACAATATTTTGTCAGATCTGAAATATATCAGTTGCTGTCAATAAAATATCAGTTGCTGTCAGTTATAGCTGAGAGGAAAACTGATGTACCAGGTATTGTCCATGTTTCCCTATGGCTCAAGTGGGCGATGTTACAGTTTAACTGTGTGCTGACCAGAAAGCTGTTATGGGTAATGGCCATTTTAAAAATGGAGGACGGAAAATTCCCTTGATCACAGTGAACAAACAGGACACGGGACAGGAGAAAGACACAGAGGAGTAGACTACATGGAAGGCAAGTATGACTTGTGTATGCTTATTTTGACTTTTAATTTTCAGTTCAGGTTTTCTTTAAATGACAACTGTAGTGAGAAGAATATGGCGGCTGACATATTTATTTCCTTTTAAACAATATTATTATTATTTTTGATTTATATAGCGCCAGCATCTACCATTTGCCTGGCAGTACCGCTAATCTATTTGGCTGCAGTAGTGTCTGAATAACACCAGAAACAAGCATGCAGCTAATCTTGTCTGATCTGACAATAATGTCAGAAACACCTGATTTGCTGCATGCTTGTTCAGGGTCTATTGCTAAATGTATTTGAGGCAGAGGATCAGCAGGACAGCCAGGCAACTACAACTACAGTAGTTAAAAGGAAATAAATATGGCAGCCTCCATATACTTCTCATTACAGTTGTCCTTTAAAAAGAAACTGTGACTAAGAATTTAACTTCATCCCAATCAGTAGCTGATACCCCCTTTTACAAAAGAAATCTATTTATTTTCACAAATGGATCATCAGGGGGCGCTGTATGGCTGATATTGTGGTAAAACCCCTCCCACAAGAAACTGAGAGGATCACGGTCCTGGCAGATTCCTTCAAAGAGGAACTCCAGTGAAAATAATGTAATTAAAAAGTACTTCATTTTTACAATAATTATGTATAGATCATTTAGTCAGTGTTTGCCCATTGTAAAATCTTTCCTCTCCCTGATTTACATTCTGACATTTATCACACAGTGACATTTTTACTGCTGGCAGGTGATGTCAGTGGAAGGAGATGCTGCTTGCTTTTTTTAGCTGTTGGAAACAGCTGTAAACAGCTATTTCCCACAATGCAATGAGGTTCACAGACAGGAAACTGCCAGGAGTACCATGGTCCTCACAGTTTCCTGTGGGAGGGGCCTCAGCGCAATATCAGTCATACAGAGCCCCGAGATGATTCATTTGTGAAAAGGAATAGATTTCTCATGTAAAAGGGGGTATCAGATACTGATTGGGATGAAGTTCAATTCTTGGTCATGGTTTCTCTTTAAGTTTGACAGAATTTGCCACATGCTTCTTTCAGGTGTGTCACTCAGACACTACTGATTCATGAAAGATCAGCAGGACTGCCAGGCAACTGGTATAGTTTAAAAGGAAATCAATATGGCAGTCTCCATATCCATCTCACAATCTTACGCATAACAATAAACTACAGCAAGCAGGGCCAGCTGCAAGGGATAGGGGATGCCTGTGCAGACATCAGATGGTAAATGTATCTAAAGCCTGGTACACACTTTCAATTATTAATCGGCCAATTACTGACCAATTTTACCTCCTCCGTGTAGTATAAGGGTGAGCAGATATTGAATACTATGAGCAGAGTGTGCAGGTAAGCTCCCATACTACATGGAGGGGGTAAAATTGGCCAGTGGTTGGCCAATCATAATTGAAAGTGTTTATCAGGCTTGTTTCAGACACCAGGTATCTATCATATGTACACATTATTCAGTTAAAGCCTGGTACACACATCCAATCTTGATTGGTCAATGATTGGCCAGATGTACCACTTCTATGTAGTGTGACAGCTTACCTACATCATTTGTTAATAGTATTTAAAATCTGTTCACTTTTGTGCAACATGAAAGTGGTTAAATTGGCCAGGGATTGGCCAATCAAAATTGGATATGTGTACCAGGCTTAAGTTAGGCATTATATTTTGTCTCATCTAAAACTTTTAGAAAAACAAAAGTTTGCTTTCCTAAAACAGAAAGAATTTGCGATAATTCAGGTTGGAGTGAGCTCGAGATGTCTCCCAGGCACCACTGCTGAATATATGCAAATTAACCATTAAACCATTAAAACTTTTAGAGCAGGTTTGTCACAATGCACTACAAATTAATATATTTGACATTTTAGCTCAAAAATATTATCCAGCCTGCAGTATATCTATTGCTAATTAGGAAACTGAAGACACATTGAAAAATTGTGCAGATCTCGGTCAATAAGCATAAAACAAAAAAAAATGTTATAAAACAAAAAATAAAAGACATAAAAAACACTGGGGCTGATTTATCAAGACAGGTGCAAGGAAAAGTAGAGCAGTAGTGGAGGAGTGGCCCAAAGCATCCAATCAGAATTTTTTCCCAGCTGCTTGCTGAACCTGATTGGTTGCACTGGCACATGCTTCATCTTTTTCTTTTTTTTTCTTCAGTTTTCTTTGCATCTGTCTTGAGAAATCACCCCCCATTCCCTCTAGTGATGCCAAATCGATCGTTTTTCAAAGCTGACATCCACTGTGACTCATAAATGATCTCACCATGTATGGACAAGATTGGCCTTTTCCAAGAAAAGAACAGTAGCTAAAAATATACTTTACACAACAAGAACAGTATATATTATATGTGCTGATTAGTAGCATTGTCTGAGTATGTAATCTATACAGATAGTTAAAGGATACCCGAACTGACATGTGACATGATGAGATAGACATGTGTATGTACAGTGCCTAGCACACAAATAGCTAGGCTGTGTTCCTTTTTTTCTTTCTCTGCCTGAAAGAGTTAAATATCAGGTATGTAAGTGGCTGACTCAGCCCTGACTCAGACAGGAAGTGACTACAGTGTGACCCTCACTGATAAGAAATTCCAACTATAAAACACTTTCCTAGCAGAAAATGGCTTCTGAGAGTAGGAAAGGGGTAAAAAGGGGAATTTCTTATCAGTGAGGGTCACACTGTACTGTAGTCACTTCCTGTCTGAGTCAGGACTGAGTCAGCCACTTACATACCTGATATTTAACTCTTTCAGGCAGAGAAAGAAAAAAAGGAACACAGCATAGTTATTTGTGTGCTAGGCACTGTACATACCCATGTCTATCTCATCATGTCCCATGTCAGTTCGGGTATCCTTTAAGATCACAGTGAGGTCCAAATGATAGTATTTAGACTACAAAAATAGTGCTAGCCATACACAGGCTCAATAACAGCCTGATACAATATACAACCAATCTCCACCTGACTGGAAATCGATCGTTATAGTAATCGATTCTAAAAATGTGTCTACTTGAGCACATATATTTTTAGATTTTAGATAGAGCACTTATGTTGTCCTGCCTAATAGAGATATTTACTGTACCCAGTCACTCTCTCGACCAATAAACTCCTCAAAGTTGATCAATCGGGCATGCTGGGACAATAAACTCACAGCCAATTCGATCAAATCGATTGAATCAGCCAGAAAAACGAATAAAGGTTTGGCCAACCTAATAACACAATCACATGACACAGAGCTTACTCATAGGGCTAAGACTGAATACATACTTGAGTCTATAGAGTTACTGCAACAAATGGTCACCTCTAAAAATAGACACACATCACCAGCAATAGATGAAACAAACGTGTCGATTCCATATTGTCCTGTTGTGATCATATATTACAGGATGGGGAACAGCTACTGCTGGGGTTATAAATGCTGAACCCAATAGACTAGCAGTGTACTAGTTAGAGGAATATAGAGGAATATTAACTCATCTAAACAAGAGAGTATATAAATAGAGGCATTTCTGTACATCCCAGTAAAATAAACATCCCCGGATATCCTAGGAAAGCAGTTAAAGCCCCCCCCCCCACCCCCCCATGCCTGGTCTTGGGGTGCTCACCTTTCTTGGAGCTCATGATAGAGTTGGAGAGGCAGTGGGGAGGAGAGGAGACATAATGAGAGAGGAGAGACAGGGGGACTGAGGGCAGGGGAGGAGGAGAGACAGCTGGAAGCAGGCTTGGAGTGGGGGAAGAGACAGCTGCAGAGGGAGAGGAGGTGATCAGCACAGGGACAGCCACAGCACAGGACAGGGACGGATGGATGGATGCGATCACGTTCTGAACAAGACGAGACACCAATGTCAGCAAGGAGATGAAAGCTGATAGTAGGAGACTGGCATAGAGAACCAGGGAGGAGGCATACAGCTTATGTCAGGAGAGAACGTCACTGCTGTGGGAGGAGAAGGGAGAGAAGACATGGCTGTCCCCTCCCCAGCCATACATTCACATACTCTAATGCCTGGTGCACACCATGCAATGTCCCGTCAGGTAGATGGTTGAATAGATCATTTCCGGCAGGTCTGATCTGTTTTCTGATCGTTTTTCTGATCGATTTTGTATAGAAGTGATTCAGAAACTGTCCCCTTATTGATCATCAGCAAGTGAATGAGCTGGATAATAAAAGTGTGACAACTTTATGTCCAACATAAATTATGACATTGTTTTATTTACAATTATTTCATTGTTTTACTTTACTTTTTAAAAGCTATGGGTTGTATTTACTGCATATAGATGCAGAGATCTACTCATCACTTTTTATTTGACTGTTATAAAAAACAAAAACAAAAATAAACAAACAGACTTCCCCTTTACAATCACCCGATACTTAGAGTGAACCTCTCTCACCCTTTTGTGTCTTGGATTTTGTTGTTCATTTCATAGCTTGAACTCTGTTATGCATTTTATTCATCATGTTACATCTGTCATTGTAATCACTAGTTCTGTATTTTGAACCAGTGTCCATATTTGATGTATATCATTGTATCATTATGTACCCCTTGTTTGTTTTCCTACTTTGTACAGCGCCACAGAATATGTTGGCACTTAATAAGTCAATAATAATAATGATAATAACCTGAATTTAGCAAACTTATTTAAAAATAAAACACATGATGTACCTGCAAATTAATACAGTTAAACCTTGGATCGAGAGTAACTTGGATTAAAGCGAAACCAAAACATTTTTTAATTCAAAATATTTAGTTGCACCACTCTGACACATACAAAGATAAATAAACACTCCTTCAAGCCTATGAGCATTTCAGTGCATACTTTTCACCCTTCTCTTTTCATAACTAGGGTTATACAGGTGGCAGCCATTAGCAATTCCTCCTTTGCCGGTCACCACCTACTCCACCAGTTTGCCGGATTCTGTCCCGGCAATATGACAGGAAGGGAGCGGTACCTCCAATAAATGTAAAATATTTTATATTTGTCATCATGCAGCTGAAAAAGGCTGCTATTTATTATTATAATTTAGAAAATAGATTTTATTTCTGAAATCTTGTATTTTGAATTTGGGTCCACTTTAAGAGCGCTTTGCAATACAAACAAAAAATGTTGACTTGATATACAAGCAATGCCTTGATATACAAGCAAAAAAGTAAAATGTGTCACGTCATCACAACTAAGCCGATAGTTCTTCTACCTTTGGCGCAGCAGGATTGTATTTATTTGTACTTAATCTGAGTGTAGAGACTGCACAACTTCACAATTCCAAGAAATCCTCAAAAGTAACTGTCATTGGATAAGGACAAGAACAATTTTTATTTTATACTATTTGACTGGAACTGTTTTTGGATTGTGGCATGAATCAACTGGGTTTTCATTAATCCTGATGGGGAAATTCGCTTTGATATAAGAGTGCTTTGGATTACAAGCATGTTTCCTGAACAAAGGTTACATACTTACATCGCAGTCAGTTCCTCTCTGAAGCTCACCATTTTTTTCTTACAACGATTCCTTCCAATTCTGACAAGATTTTGTCAGAACTGAAAAATACCAGTTATAATTGAAAGGACAACTGATGAGCAAGGTAATGTCCATGTTTCCCTATGGCTCAAGTGGGCAATATTACAGTGTAAAGGGGAACTGAAGAGAGAGGTATATGGAGGCTGCCATGTTTATTTCCTTTTAAGCAATACCAGTTGCCTGGCAGCCCTGCTGATCCTCTGCCTTTAATACTATTAGCCATAGCCCCTGAACAAGCATGCAGCAGATCAGGTGTTTCAGACTTTAACAATTTCCGCCACCTGGACGTGAAGCTCACGTCCGGGCGGCAGCTCTGCGGCGCTCCCGCGCTTGAGCGCACTCCCGCCCACGATCGTGGGCGCACCCCCGCGTCCCCGCTGTATCCCCCTGTAGCCCTGGGATCAGTGAATGGGAACATGGTTCCCGATCACCGATCCCTTTCCCCCGAAGAAAAACTGCCCGGACAGATTTCCACATCCCCCTTGTACTTCCGCTTAGCGAGAAATACAAGGAAAGAAACTAAAAACGAGGGTGGCCATCTTGTGGGCCAAATAGTAAAACTACATCTGCACATTTTTTACATTACAATATACACATTTTACAACATTAAAAATGAACTGTTTATGTCCCACCCCAAAATATTACCCAAATAAAAATTTTAATAGTAAAAAAAAAAAAAATTACAATTAAAAAAAAAAAAAGACATAAATAGTTACCTAAGGGTCTGAACTTTTAAAATATGCATTTGAAGGGGGTATACTATAAACATTATTACAATTATAAGCTTGTAAATAGTGATGGACGCAAAACGGAAACAATGCACCTTTATTTCCAAATAAAATATTGGTGCCATACATTGTGATAGGGACAAAATTTAAATGGTACGGGCATACGGGCAAATAAAATACATAGGTTTTAATTATGGTAGCGTGGATTATTTTAAAGCTATAATGGCCGAAAACTGAGAAAGAATTAATTTTTTCCATTTTTTTCTTATTAATCCTGTTAAAATGCATTTACGGTAAAGTGGCTCTTAGCAAAACGTACCACCCATAGAAAGCCTAATTAGTGGCGGAAAAAACAAGATATAGATCAATAAATTGTGATAAGTAGTGATAAAGTTATTAGCGAATGAATGGGAGGGGAAAATTGCTCCGATGCATAAGGTGAAAAATCCCCGCGGGCTGAAATGGTTAAAGTCAGATCTGACAAGACTAGCTGCATGCTTGTTTCTGGTGTTATTCAGATACTACTGCAGAGAAATAGACCAGCAGGGTTCCCAGGCAACTGGTATTGATTAAAAGGAAATAAATATGGCCGCCTCCGTATCAGAATCAGAATCAAGTTTAATGGCCAAGTACAGGGGTTGCACCTGCACCTCTTACTTCAGTTCCCCTATAACAGTGTGCTGACCCAGAAGCTGTTACAGGGTTCTTGGCCATTTTTAAAATGAAGGTGTCACAGGAGCCCTAGTGGTCTGACCGCACTTAGCCTTCTAAACGGTGCCAGCGCACAGATCGTGCGAACTCTGGTCGCAGTCAATGCGCAGGAACCGTTAAGAATTAGCCGCAGACAACCCAGAAGGGAGCCTGTGAGACACGGGTAATTACAACATACACACGACTCCACGGTATCTGCCACCACCACTGGTATGGGCCAGTGGACCCGATTTACTGACTGACTAGTCCTGCGAATAAAACGGTTGAACACACGGTATTCTGTCTAGCCAACAACAAACAAACAGTAGCGTATCTTCAGAGACCCGGGATCAGTTCTGTGTGTGCTGATAAGCAGGCCGGAACCCCCTCCACCTGTTCTGAGCTCGGGTTCTGAGCAGTGCAGCTGCGCGGTACTGCTAGCACAGGTACACTGTCAGAATGGCACAGACGGACATTACTCAAATCATCATTGCATGCAGTAATGACATTGACAGGTATAGACATTTTTTCATTACAGACAGGTTGTACAGGAAACTCAGGTACAGTTACAGCATCATCACAACAGACAGTCTGTACCTCAAACTCAGGTGCCTTTGAAGCAGGCACTATTGAACCTGGTACCCTTGAATTGGGCACATTCAACCCACCTCCCCCTGGTGCTCCCCCAAGTGTATAAAGTACCTGGTGGTGGGTGGAGAGTCCGTCTGCTTCCGTGAGCGACATGGCGGTCGTGGCAGGTTCATAGTAGGACACAAGCTTGCCCAAATCAGTCCCTAGCAACACAGGGACTGGGAGATCCTTCATAACCCCAACAACCCTTTCTTGGACCCCTCCTCCCCAATCCAGCTTCACTCTCGCGTGGGCTATGTGAAAAAGGGTGCCCTCTACTCCAGTAAGGGCAAGGGATCGGCTGGAGCTAATGCTCTCCTTTGGCACAAGGTGTGAGTGAACTAACGTGATGTCAGCTCCGGTGTCTCGAAATCCGGTGACAACTTTGCTGTTCACTCTAACAAGTTGCTGCTGGTCGGTTCGGTCGCGGATTTCCTTTCCGCGGGCAAACAGGACAAAATCTGATGATCCAGGCTGTGGTTTGCTGGCGGGTGTCTGTCTCCGCTCCGGACAGTCGAATTTCATGTGTCCGGGCTGGCGGCAGTAGTGACAGGTGACCTCTCCAGGCGCTGCAGCCCTGGGTGCAGAAGCTGTGCTGGGTGGCCTCTGTGGCTGACGGCTCACAGGGGCAGGAGAGTCTGCCGAGGTATTGGGCTGACCTCCTCTCCAGCTGGATGGGACAGTTCTGCGGGTATCAGCCACCCAGGTAGTTGCAAAAGTCTCAGCAAGGTCTGCAGCGACAGTGGCTGAAGCCGGCCTGCGTTCTAGCACAAACTGGCGTACATCAGCAGGGCAAATGTTCAGAAATTGTTCCAGGACTATCAAGTCCTCCAGGACATCGTAAGACCCTTTGGTGAGGCCTAGAGTCCACTGGCGGAGTGTGGTGAGCAAGCTGCTGACCACATCTCGGTACGAATCAGAAGACTTTTTCTGCCAGGCCCTGAACTTTTTCCGATAGGCTTCTGGCGTCAGCTGGTACTTAGTAATGATAGCGTCTTTTATAGCAGCATAATCATTATCCTTCTCCGCAGGCAAATCTGCGAAGGCATCAAGCGCTTTGTAGCTCAGCAAAGGTGTCAGATGTCTGGCCCACTGGTCTTGGGACAGACGATACTGACGGCATGCTTTTTCAAAAGACCGCAAAAACAAGTCAATGTCTGTGTCTTTTTCAATATTAGCAAATTTAAATTTTTCACTTACGGGTGCTGCAGCTCCTTCAGCAGGGAGGCTGGGCGGTGAACTCCGGCTGGCCTGTTGAACCTTTGCCATGTTGAGGTCATGCTGTCGTCTCTCCCGCGCCTCTGCGGCATCCCGCTCCGCGTGGCGTTCAGCAGCAGCAGCAGCAGCCTTGCGTTCTGCAGATTGGCGTTCCCGCTCCTCGCGGGCTTCCATGTACTGCATGTACTTTTCCAGGTCAGTCTCCATCAGCTTTTGTAATGCCTGCTGCATTACCGGGTCAGCACCCATGGACAGTCCAGTACTGGCCAGTTCCGGGCGAGTACTGTCAGAAACTCTGGGATTGGGGTCCACACTGACATTCTCCTGCGTAACTGTTGATGCAGGGCCCTCAGGATGCACAACCTCTGTACGGTCGGGAGTCTCAGTCTCTGGTTCCCCTCGATTGTCAGATGGGCTGGTATCCACTTCAGCGGACACTCCCGGCTCCCGCAGTTGCTGGGTATCCCATTGAAACAATTCCGTTACCAGGTCCCCTTGTTTCTTGCGGCCGACATCAATGCCTCTCTCTTGGCAAAGATTTTGCAGGTCCGCCAGGTACATTTTCTTGTAGTTCCTGGACATTTCCACGCCAAATAAAATAAAACTTTTGGGGAGGGGTACTGGCTACACAGTCTCTCTGTATATATAAAAAATATATTGCCTTCCAGCTACACCAACGAATTAGTTCGTTTCTTGATAGCGCTAGCGCTATCTTAGATACTTTCAGCACAACACAGATCCCAACCGCTGCCTAACACTGTCACAGGAGCCCTAGTGGTCTGACCGCACTTAGCCTTCTAAACGGTGCCAGCGCACAGATCTTGCGAACTCTGGTCGCAGTCAATGCGCAGGAACCGTTAAGAATTAGCCGCAGACAACCCAGAAGGGAGCCTGTGAGACACGGGTAATTACAACATACACACGATTCCACGGTATCTGCCACCACCACTGGTATGGGCCAGTGGACCCGATTTACTGACTGACTAGTCCTGCGAATAAAACGGTTGAACACACGGTATTCTGTCTAGCCAACAACAAACAAACAGTAGCGTATCTTCAGAGACCCGGGATCAGTTCTGTGTGTGCTGATAAGCAGGGTAGCGGAACAGTGAATGACTTGGAGGAAGTCTTTTATTCACAGCAATATAAATAATTAATATATACAGACAATTATTAAAATCAACAATTATTAAAACAGTAATAGCCAGTATAAAAAATAAAAGAAGGGAGAAAAATACTTAGTTCCTGGAAAGATGTCCTTTTTGTGGGAAAAATCAGAGTTCTGGGTTTCAATCAAAGTTCAGAGTTCAGACCAGGTGGATGCCAGCATATCCTCAAGCTGGCACCGATGCGTTCAAGATGTTTTCAGGGTGGAGGACACTGAGTTTGGGTCCTCTGCCATTCTTATGCCCCTGATTCAGTAGGAGGGAGTGAGGGCGGGCCCACACACCCCCTTAGAACATGAGATGAGTCCTCCCCTTGTCCTGGGAACCAGAAATCATACCTTAACCATATATGGGCTCTATCTCACAGAACCGTACAGGTCAGGGCAGATTTACTAATATTTTCAGGTCTGCCTCGATGTACCCAGCAGCCTGATACCAAACATGAGGGGTGGGACCCTTGTGGTATCAGCAGGGCACTTTCGAACTGCCTAACTGGCAGTCTTTCCCTCAGAATGGTCTGAAATTTCTTCAGAACCAGCGCCAGATAGGGCCAAGCATGCTCTGTTAGTTTGGAGGGTCTGCCAGCCTGGCAACACAGAAAATATGATACATATAGCCGTTTATGGAATATGATATACCCCTGGGATTGATAGCAGGTCATTCCCAGGCAAAGGCTCTTTGAAGTTTGGGGCAGCTAGCTAGGTGTCAGCTCCCCTGGTGGGAGGGAGCCGGAGGGTCTGGCTTTTCTCCCAACTAGATTGCTTCTGTCATGGTCTATACCTGATGGATGGGCCATCAGCACAGCTTGAAGCCAGGGACTCTCTGGGCCCAGGCTCATTAGCATATCAAAAGAGCCATCCTGCAGTTCGGCTGATGCTACCTCTCTGCTGGGAAAAGGACTTCAGCTGCCCCTACACACTCAACCCAGATTGTATCGATTTGAAGCGCAATCGATGCAGAGAATCGAGTGCGATCGCTTTTCTTCACGGGCGGTTACAGGACGCGTCTGCGGCCCCGCAACCGTCCGTGACAGAAGGACTGTGAATTTCATCGTTCACAGTGACAAACAGGACATGGGGGAGTAGAAAAAGATGGATGAGTAGTTTACACTTGTATGTTTATTTTGACTTTTAATTTTCAGTTCAGGTTTGCTTTAAAGGGGTGATTTGGCATAGCTGAGGAGCTTTGGGCCCCAGTGCAACTTTTACATTGGGCCCCCCAAGCATTTTATACATAATTCATATGGCGCAACACATTCTTCCAAGGACATCCACAGTATAAGAGGTGTAAGTAGAGGAGGGGAGCAGTTTGTTTATGATTACCGCTATTCAAAGCATACGTAGACATGATTATTACCAGCAAAGCTGGATCAAGTCCGATCTACCCAGGCATTTATAGACTCGGGTTTAGCTGCCAATTTTATAGATTATGATTTTGTTAAGAAATTGGGGATTCCCCTACTCCCCTTAGACAGACAGATTGTTCTCATTGCAGTGGATCACTCTCCATTTCAAGGGAGTCAGCCCCTGTCTCAAACCCCGGGGTTTTTATGTCATGTGGTGGTATTGCATAGGGAACAAATACAGTTTTTCGTGCTTAAGATGGCTACTTCTACTGTAATCCTTGGGATGCCGTGGCTGCAAAAGCAGTCTCCTCAGATAGACTGGAGCTCCGGCCAGTTGCTAAGCTGGTCATCCTTTTGCCATCATCATTGTATGGAGAAAGTTGCTGTTTGCATCACCAGGATTCAGGTGGAAGGGTTACCTGCACAATACGCAGAATTCGCTGATGTATTTTGTCCTAAGTCGGTGGACAAACTTCCCCCACACAGAAGTCTTGACTGCCCCATTGAGTTAATGCCTGGTTGTATGCCCCCTAGAGGTCATTTGTATAACCTGTCCGCTCCTGAAAAACTCGCTATGCAGGACTACATTAAAGAAAACCTCGCCAAAGGTTTTATCCGTCCTTCTAAGTCTCCGGCCAGAGCAGGGTTCTTTTTTGTTCAGAAAAAGGACGGTGGGCTTCGCCCCTGCATAGATTATCGAGAATTGAATAAAATTACCGTAAATAATCGTTACCCACTCCCGTTAATTGACGACTTGTTCTCCCAGGTTACTGATGCATGTGTCATTTCTAAACTCAATCTAAGAGGGGCATATAACCTGGTACGCATAAGGGAGGGTGACGAATGGAAGACGGCATTTAACACACCTGATGGGCACTACGAGTACCTTGTTATGCCCTTCGGGTTACGTAACGCTCCTGCCGTCTTCCAGGAGTTGGTCAATGAGATTTTCCGAGAGGTCCTGGGGCGATTCGTCTTGGTATATCTGGACGACATACTGATTTTCTCACCCAGTCTAGCCAAACATAGGGAGCATGTGAAGTTTGTCCTGAAAAAACTGAGACAGAATTCTTTATATGCAAAAATTGAGAAATGTCTTTTTGAGGTGTCGGAAGTTCCTTTCTTGGGGTATATCATTTCAACCTCAGGACTCTCTATGGACCCCAAAAAAGTAGCTGCCATTTTGGAGTGGCCGCAGCCCATGGGGCTGAAGGCACTCCAAAGATTTCTTGACTTTGCCAATTATTACAGAAAATTTATCAAGGGATTTTCTTCTGTAGTGTCACCTCTCACTAACCTCACCAAAAAGGGAGCTGACACTTATAATTGGTCACACGAAGCACATTCTGCTTTCTCATCTCTGAAGAACTTGTTTTGCTCTGCCCCTATTTTGCGGCATGTTGATGTCACTTGTCCCTTTATACAAACTCTTAGATAATGCCGCGCACGATTAAAAAGTACTCGATAAAAAGTCCAAGCTGCAAACAGTGTCCTCTGTGTAGACGTTGCACAATATAGATAGTCCAATGCTGCTGCGCTTGTATTCCACTGGTGTCCAATACGCTCATGTAGGGAAATAAACACAAAGAGGGAACATAGGGTGTAACGTATGAACTATTTCACCCTTGGTGTAACTTCACACACTACCAGAGCAAGTGAATAAGTCCCAAACGTGCCAGAAAGCAGCCTCCACCTCTCCCTATGAAGTGGCCGCTTACCCTCAAATTTCTTGCTATCATGCATAGACCCCGGCAGCCATTGCCAAACAAAGGAGTCCTAGAGCCAATGTAAAATTGAACATCGCGTAATCCAGTTTATTAAAACATATATACCCTGCTAAAATTCTGCTTACAATGTAATTTCTTGTTTGTATAGCATATCATATAGAAGTACTTCACCGTAAACCTCAGCGCGTCCGCCGGCCTGGTGTAGCAAAGTCCTTACTTCCTGAACATATGTGCGTGCGTCCAAGCTCCGCCCTACGCATTTCGTCACGGGGCGTGACTCATCAGGGGCTGATGAGTCACGCCCCGTGACGAAACGCCCCGTGACGAAACGCGTAGGGCGGAGCTTGGACGCACGCACATACGTTCAGGAAGTAAGGACTTTGCTACACCAGGCCGGCGGACGCGCTGAGGTTTACGGTGAAGTACTTCTATATGATATGCTATACAAACAAGAAATTACATTGTAAGCAGAATTTTAGCAGGGTATATATGTTTTAATAAACTGGATTACGCGATGTTCAATTTTACATTGGCTCTAGGACTCCTTTGTTTGGCAATGGCTGCCGGGGTCTATGCATGATAGCAAGAAATTTGAGGGTAAGCGGCCACTTCATAGGGAGAGGTGGAGGCTGCTTTCTGGCACGTTTGGGACTTATTCACTTGCTCTGGTAGTGTGTGAAGTTACACCAAGGGTGAAATAGTTCATACCTTACACCCTATGTTCCCTCTTTGTGTTTATTTCCCTACATGAGCGTATTGGACACCAGTGGAATACAAGCGCAGCAGCATTGGACTTGTCCCTTTATAGTTGAGGTGGATGCATCAGAGATTGGGGTCGGGGCTGTACTGTCTCAACACTCGAGTTTCCAGGGCAGATTGCATCCATGTGCCTTTTTCTCACGTAAATTCTCTCCCGCGGAGAGAAATTACGATATTGGTAACCATGAGCTGTTAACCATTAAACTTGCATTTGAAGAATGGTGTCATTGGCTCGCGGGGGCAGAACATATGATTACAGTCTATACTGACCACAAGAATTTGGAATATATTGAAGGGGCCAAGAGGCTTAGTCCTCGACAGGACCGCTGGTCATTATTCTTTTCGAGATTTAGATTTATCATTACGTATAAGCCAGGGAGTAAAAATGTCAAGGCAGATGCCCTGTCTAGATGTTTTGAGGCCGAGACAGTACAGCCACCAACTTCCGAGAACATACTGCCCGAAAAAGTTGTCGTGGCAGCCAACGAGACTTGGGAGGATTGGTCGCTTACTTTGGGGCCCTATCAACAGGATGTTCCAGAGGGGAAACCTGACGGAGTTCTATTTGTGCTACTTCATTTTCGTCTACAAATTTTACAATTGTTTCATGCACATAAAAATGCAGGGCATCCTGGGGTGGCCAGAATAAAGGATCTACTATCTAGGTGTGTGTGGTGGCCATCACTGGTCCTAGATTGTAGGGAGTTTGTCAGAAACTGTGCAGTTTGTGCCAGGAATAAGCCATCCAGACAGGCTCCTGTGGGCACCCTTCAGTCATTGCCAGTACCTGAGGAACCATGGACCCATTTGTCCATGGACTTTGTGGATGAACTCCCCAGGTCCGAGGGGAAAACAGTTATATGGGTGGTAGTCGACAGGTTCAGCAAAATGGCTCACTTTATTCCACTGGACGGACTCCCCTCTGCCCAGGAACTGGCGGATCTCTTCATTCAACACATTTTCCGCTTACATGGCATACCAGAAAATGTGGTGTCAGATAGGGGAGTCCAGCTTGTGTCCAAATTCTGGAGAGCCTTTTGTCATCATCTTGGAATGAACCTGTCATTTTCCTCCGGCTACCACCCACAAACCAATGGGCAAACTGAGAGGGTTAATCAGTCTTTAGAGCAGTTCCTCAGATGCTATGTGGCTGACGCGCAGTTAGAATGGGCAAAGTTCTTGCCATTCGCAGAATTTGCGCATAACAAACTGAAGGGTTCCTCTTCAGGCTTTTCTCCCTTTCAGGTGGTTACGGGGAGATCTCCCAAATTCTCTCCATTACCAGTGGTATCTTCTCCTTTCCCTGCTTTGGAGGAGTGGCAGGGATCTTTTAAGGAGATTTGGACCTTGGTCAAAAGGAACCTGGAAAAGGCCTTTCAGACCCATAAGAAGCAGGCTGATAGAAAGCGATCAGTAGAGTGGGACTTCGTACCCGGAGACATGGTGTGGGTTTCTACCCGACATCTGGCGCTGAAACAGCCATCAGCAAAATTGGGCCCCAGATTTATAGGCCCATACCCTGTTTCCAAAAAGATTAATAATGTCATTTACGTCATTTCACTACCACCCAGTTGAGAGGTGTTAAGTCATTCCATGTGTCTCTGTTGAAGCCGGCTGTGCATGTGGATTCCTCTCCCCCTCCCCCTGAGATGATTGATGGGGAACCTGAGTATGAGATTGAGCCGATTTTGGATTCTCGGCGGGTGCGTAACTCGGTACAGTACCTTGTTCATTGGAAGGGGTATGGGCCTGAGGAGAGATCTTGGGTGCTGGCTCATCGCATGCATGCTGAGGAACTTAGGAAAAAGTTTCATGAGTTGCATCCTGAGAAGCCATGCAGGACGTGTCCGGAGTTCACGCCTCAAGGGGGGAGGGTACTGTAACAAACGTGGCAGAGGCAGCTGTGGTGAACAGCGCTACCACCGCAACTGCCTCCAGCTCCCTGCCTAGCAATCTATCTGTGCCTCGGGCGTCTAGCACGCCGAGGACGGGCCTGTCAGCCGCACATAGGGTTGCATTATCACGGGCGCGCGCGCACAGACAGGACCTTTATGCGGGGAGGAGGCGCGTCAGGTGACCGGCCGATTGGCTGACGTCAGAGGAGACGCTCGCCGCTCCTCATTGGCTGATCGGAGGGGGCGTGCCGGAGGGGTCTCCTCTGCTTCATAAGCCTAGCTGAATCACTCGCAACTTGTCTGCTTTTGCGAATACTTGGTGTTAGCGCTCAGACCTTAGATAGTTCCGGTGTGCTTTGATCCGGGAGGAAACCGGGGATTTCACACAAGATAGGAATGGTTTGATAGCCTTAAAAGTTTATTCATTACGGTGTTATTATCTGTGCATGACTCTGGCTCGTTCTGACTACTCTTCTGCTCAGTGATTCTGTACCTCTGCCCATCTGATCTTGCTGCCGACTCTGCCTGTTTATATCTTTCTGTCTCTGCCTTCCGATTTTGTACTGCATCTGTCTGTCTGTTGCCAACCCGATTAGTCTGACCACTCTACTCTCACCAGAGGTCCCTTGACTCTGGTGAGGGGCACTATACTGATAGTACCCACCAGCTCCTCTGGTGAGGCATAGCTAAATCTATCAGTACTACTGTTGCACCAATCACTATATTGCTATTTGTTGTCACATCAGCTTTCTGATATACCTGTATTATAGGTGATTCTGCAGATCACCATATAATCAGGTATAAATCTGCATTATAGGTGATACTGCAGATCACCTAATAATCAGAATTCTGTTCCTTGCTGACACAAATCGTGACAGTTGGCATAGTGTCTCCTCCCTGGGTTTGTACGTCTGTCTGTGTCTCCCAGACTCGATATACAAACATAGTCCTCTTTGCTCTTGGCTGTGGTGTGCTTTATCTGGGCTCTTGATACAACCTGTGACTCTGGGTTTGGAGGAAGTAGAGAGTTGACCACTTCTTTCAGGGCACATGGCTTTTCTTGGCCTTCATTGTGCATCATGGGTTGAGTCAGGGCAGCAGTTCTGTAGGTGGGCCCAGTAGGACAACACTCTCTTCTGTATGTAAAGCAGTAGTGGGAATCTAAACAGCTCAGCTTGGCAGGCATTGTTTGAGGTACTCCGATGGATAGTGGATAGGTGGAATAAATCCATCTATCCACTGTGCAGTGCTACCATGCTGCCTGATTACAACTCTTCAGAAAACCCCTGTGACTCTGAAGTTCTCACGTAACACCCTTGGCGTTATGATTCTTTCCAGATTTTAGGGTCTAAAAAGGGTGCAATTGCAATCTGCACATCTGCAATGCAATCTGCACAACCCCAGCATTCACTCACCTCCCCGGCTCCAGCCCTGCAGTTATGCCTCCATCCTCCGGGTGGCACTGCAACTCTAAAGTGAGATTGTCGGCTGTCATCATGACGACAGCTGGTGATCTCACCAGCAGGAAGTAGAGCCCCGGAGGAGAGGAAGAAGAATGCCGGCCGACGTCGGCATCCCCGGGAGGTATGTAGAAACGCTCCTGCTGCGCACATTGCTCTGCATTCACCTTCCGGCGGCTACCCCAAGCAGAGGTCGGGATTACCGCTCTTAGCTGAGGTTTTCCGCCCCGACCCTAGCTCGGGATTACCGCCAAGGAGGTTAACTGAAAGATAAAGAATAGCATAAGCCTGTAGCTAATTAATACTGGGGAGACAGCAGTGAACATATTTACACAATGGTATAACACTACTGGTAGACTGAATCATATTTTCCCTCATTGCTTACTTTTATGTTTTAGGGGGTGCCAAGAAGTAAACACACTTGAACACATTTTCTGGTCCCACCCCAAGGCACAAAGCCTTTGGGCTGAAGTTATTTCTATTTATAAGCCAGTGAGGAGTTCTCCGCAGCCGAGTTTAATAATAACCATATTCTACCTGCCTTGTGATACAAGCATTGCTGCTCATAGGGTTTTTCATACACTGAGGCCTTGTTTTCACTGCACATCTCAGAGTGCACAGGAAAACAGAAACAATATTTCTGCGCGCTTTCTAAGCAACTTAGGGTGCGCTTGCAAATTCCCATTTAATTGCATTAAAAGGAACAGAAATATACCAAAAACATGGCCTGCAGTACAAGTATCACAGACTAATGGGAACCGCAAGACGGACTTACTATGAGAATCTATGGTCCATATGCAAATACCTTTTTCTCCTGAGTTATCTGCCTAGGAGATAATTTTTCTCTTCTCTTTACATTAACTTTTTAGAGGTAGAAGAGAAAAGGTAGATCGGCACCAGATGCAAGGCTGACCTTCTGGGGGGTCTTAGGTGACTTACTGTGCCTCCGGACCAATTGATAATGTTACCATGCAGAGGAAAAAGATTCTGGGCAACAGATGAGTTGCAAAGCAAACCACTGCTTTATTTCATCCCACCAAGACAGATACCGCAACAAAAGATGGTGGCCTGACAGCCGTTTTACAAGCACAAAGCTTGCTTCCTCAGAGACCGAGACCAATCGGTTTCTGAGGAAGCAAGCTTTGTGCTTGTAAAACGGCTGTCAGGTCACCATCTTTTGTAGCTGTATCTGTCTTGGTGGGATGAAATAAAGCGGTGGTTTGCTTTGCAACTCATCTGGTGCCCGGAATCTTTTTCCTCTGCGATTGCCGCTAGGAGACTGTTAGACGGTAAAACCACCGTCTATATACATGGTACAGCGCTGCGATCTACAGCAGCACTATACTGGGGATAGCTGTGTGACACAGCTGTTCCCCTGGGAGGCACAGAGGCTGATGCCTATGACAGCTGATCACTGTGATTGGCTGGTGGGGGGAGGGAGGGACGGAAATAAAAAATAATAAAAAGGGTACATTTATTTAAAGAAAACAACAACAAATAAATATATATACAGTATGTATATATATATATATATATATATATATATATATACATATATATATATATAAATAAACATTGCAGGAGCGATCACAGCCCACCAACAGAAAGTTCTGCTGGTGAGCAGAAAAGGGGGGGGGGGCAGGGAATCACTTGTGTGCTGAGTTGTACAGACCTGCAGCGAGCCCTTAAAGCTGCAGTGGCCTAAATTGTAAAAAATAGCCTGGTCAATAGGTGGGTGTAAACCTACGGTCCTCAAGTGGTTAAAGAAAAAATCAGCAATGACACCTTCCATATTCTTTCCACTTCAAATTTCCTATAAAGTAAAATTCCACCTTGATTTAAAAAAACAAACAAACAAAAAAAAACAAAACAAAAAAAAAAACGCTGTTAAGGTTAAAGTTTGATGCAGTACTAGTTTTACTGCAGTATTTCCATCACTCCAATCTAAAGAGAACCCGAGGTGGGATTTAATAATGTTAGTAGGGCACAGAGGCTGGTTGTGCACACTATCACCAGCCTCTGTTGCCGTGCAGTGTGCCCCCAGCCCCCTGCACTCTGCTGTCCCCTGTAATAAAAACCGCTGTGCTAGCGACATGCACCTTGTCACTAGCACGCTGTTTACCTATGTGGTGCCTGTCACCGTCGCAATACACCTATCTGGCGCTTATTGCTTAAAGGGAACCCGAAGCGAGTAAAATTATTTAAAATAAACACATGACGTAGCTGAAAATGAATATTACATACTAACCTCACCATCTGTTCCTCTCAGAAGCTCACCATTTTCTTCTTACCGTGATCCCTTCCAGTTCTGACAAGATTTTGGCATAACTGAAATATACCAGTTGCTGTCACTTATATATCAGCAGCTGTCAGTTACAACTGAATGTACAAGGTAATGTCCATGTTTCCCTATGGCTCAAGTGGGCAATATTACAGTTTAACAGTGTGCTGACCAGGAAGCTGTTATGGAGTAATGGCCATTTTTAAAATACAGAGAGTACAGAGAATTCCATTGATCACAGCTGACAAACAGGACGCAGGAGAGGAGAAAGAGATTGAGGAGTAGATTACACAGGAGGTAAGTATGATGTGTGTATGGTTATTTTGACTTTTTATTTTCAGTTCAGGTTCTCTTTAACCACTTCAGCACCACAGGGTTTTTTGCTTAAAAACCAGAGCAATTTTCACATTTCAGCGCTCCTCCCATTCATTCACCAATAACTTTATTGCTACTCATCAGATGTAAATGATCTATATCTTGTTTTTTTGCCACAAATTATGCTTTGTGAGGGTGATATTTGCTTTTAGTAATTATGCTATTATCTGTGCATTTTAAAGGGAAAAATGAGAAAAAAAAGAAAAAATACACTATTTCTCCATTTCCATGCACTATAGTTTTCAAATAAACAATGTTACTATAGGTAAAACCCACACATTGTATTTGCTAATTTGTCCTGGTTATCTCAACATTTAAATAATGTTCCTAGTACAATGTATGGCGATAATATATTAGTTTCTGGTTTGTGTTTTTTGTTTTCTCATTGTACTCTATCAGTAATTAAAAGCCCTTATCTTCATGATTAACAGTAATACACTCTCATGGCATACATATTTTAAAAGCTAAGTCCCTAGGGTAACTATGTATTCTCTTTTCAATGCTGTCACTTTTGGTTTTTTTTACAAGTATTTATTTAGAGGTATAGAGTACATGAAAATAACAGTTTTATTGCTTTTCATTCAGTTTTCGGGTAAAAAAAAATCACATGACTTAGCCCTCAGTTGTCAAACAACACAAAATCTATTCTCTCACTTGTCACGGTTAAAATTATACCCTATATACATAATCAGATAGCTTATTGGGCATACAGCACACTGTTTACCACAACAAATACGCCTATCTACTCCCCTGAGCTTCAAGTAAAGTTTTGTGGGGAGTAGATAAGCATAGCAAGGGAGGTAAAGTGGTTAAATCACTGTGGAACGGCTGTGTTTTATACAGATTTACAGCGGAACACTAAGTACCTTCCTCATTACTAACCTGCATTATATACTGCCAAACTAAGGAGCTTGCTTTTTTCTCAACATAATCGTGCCCATACATGGTACAATAAAAACATTAGATTTTCCCGGGGTTTTTTTCGACCAAAATGATCAAATCGAATGAAAGTTGAAAATAGTCTTTTTTATTCGATTATTAAAAGCGAACAATTATCCTCTTTTTTCAATAAAAATCTGATCGGACATGTTGGAAAAATCTTTATATTCGATCTAACGGAATAATCAAACTAAATTATCTAATCAAAAGAAAAAATTGTACTATGTATGGGCACCTTAAATGGAGTTTCACATGCTGTCCGACGAAGGCTTAGTATTAGCCGAAAGCTTACTGTTTATTCATCTCAAAAGGTGCCCAAACACGGTACAATAAAAACGTTCAATTTTCCCATTTATTTGATCAAAACGATCGAATCGAATGAAAGTTTAAAAGAATCTTTTTTTTTCAATCAAGAAAAAATAATTGATTATCCCGTTTTTTTAAATCAAAATCCGATTGGACATATTGGAAAAATCTTTATATTCGATCTAACGGAATAATCAAACAAAGTAATCTAATCAAAAAAAATGAAAAAATTGTACCATGTATGGGCACCATAAGTTAGCCAATAAATGGTGTCATCCTGATTCAAAACTCCTTGCACATGTTTTCAGTGTTATGGACATTGCTATGGGCTGATATGCCGTAGGCAGTGGCTGCAGCAATACCAAGGAAATAGCAGGCAACGTTGCCTTATAATCATCAGTTTTAAAAAGAGGAAATGTTAATAAAACATCACCATAACTTTGAAAATATAGTTTTGTAAATAGCATTAAGCCTTTTCTAGTAAAAATAGACCAACCCTCTAGTCATGCAGGCTGGGTGGTTAGAAGAAAAATAAACTGTAAAGACACAAGACCCACCATCTTGAGACAGACCACACCACATGGCTGTGAACTCTGGGGGCTGCCTTGTAAGGTTTGGGGATGATAAACCAGTTTCCCAATATTTCTGCTATTGCTTACTACTAGGAATGATTGCTGATATCCATATGTACGAACTGGCAATAAGCATGGCTCCCACTCTGGAGGTCACCAGATGGTGTTTGCTACTTTAGAAGTGGACAATGCTACTGCTGAGTCTGACTTCTGTGGAAAACATGGTGTTAGGAATTTTTGGTGTAGCCCCTCACTTTAAAAAGTAGCGATTCATAGCTGCACTATGGATCTGTAACAAACGTACCTGGTGTGGTCTCTGCAGGCTGCTCTGATAGTTTGCAAAAAACACAAAAGAGGGATGTATATATATATATTTTTATAGTGTGTCTTTGGGATGCAGGTACCAGCACTGGTGACTAGAGACTAATAGAACAAACAGAGAACAAAAACCAGTATATGCTGCTCAAAAAACTTCACTTTATTAACTAGAGTTTAAAAAGGCACACACATATATATTCTAGGATGTTAGGGGATAGCCTAACATACATTTAATTGAAGTATTGATGGATACAATACTATGTGCTGCAACTGTCTAAGACAGTGGAAAGAGTCCCGTAGATGAATAGCAATACCTAGAATGAGGGCCGGCTCAATATAAACTGCCAATATATCACTCAATTATTCAGTAAACCACTAGTAATAGGAAGCAATCCCATATAAAGAGAAACATTGACCAAACTGTTGAATACAAATGCCCACAAAACTCAAGGCAATGTTAGGAAACCTTGGTGACGCCCAAGTTGGATTCCAGCGAGGAGACCTAATTATTAACACACAATAAGGTCATAACCACTCACAGAGGGCAAGAGTCGGCGTGACCAATATGGTCAATGTGTGGTGCTACCCAGGGGTGCAGCTAAGGTTTTTGTGGCCCCAAGCGGACTGCAGGCCGAGGCCCACAACCTCGCGCGCCGCGCTGAAAAATGAGTGTGTTCATTGCGCGGGAAAGTGGGCGTGACATGACATGTGGGTGGAGCCAGGGTGTGGCCATGACATGTGGCCACACATTTCAATGTAGAAAGCGGTGGACTTTACCCCCCCCTAAAAAAGAAAAAAAATACATAAGTAGGACATTAGACTATGGTAGGGATTAGATGGGGAGCTCCTCTGAGAGCAGTCAGTGACATGGCTATGTACTTTGTAAAGTGCTGCACAAGAGGTCACGGCGGTAGTAATGCACTAGCACAGAACGCTGTGATATGCAAACACGGCCAAGCATGCACAACAGAGCACACAGCCAGCCCGGTACACCAGCCCCAAGCCTGATCACAGCCAACAGTATAGGTGCCAAGGTACGTCAGTGCGGCGCCGCAAAAAAATGGGCATGGTCATGACATCATGTGAGCGGGGCTAACTAATGTAACGCATAACAGTGAGGCGGCAGGCCAGAGTTTCCTCCCACAACAGTTAGGCAAAGTTACTCTAATGCTGGGTACACACTGAGATTTTCTGGTCGATTTACTGTCAGATGGATTATTTCCAACATGTTCGATTTGCTTTCCGATCGTTTTCCGAGCATTTTCCGATCGATTTCATATTAAAGTGCACGGAAATCGATCGGAAAATGCTCGGAAAACAATCGAAAAGCAAATCGGACATGTTGGAAATAATCCATCTGACAGTAAATCGACCAGAAAATCTCATAGTGTGTACCCAGCATAAGGCTCCCTGCACACTGCAAATCCGATTTGCAATTCCAATTTTCCCTGAATGCTAGCAACAGAATAACGCAGAAACAATAGCATGCAGTAACGATTAAAAATCGGAATCACATGCAGTGTGCAGGGAGCCTAAGAGTAATTAGACATGCCACAAACTATAAGGAAGCAGTGTTTCTGCCATGATGTGGTGAGAAAGAAGATTTGCATCATGGATGCGCAGATGATAAATCAGCAGAAACTGCTATTTATTAGCATACCATTTAGTAATCATGAGATGACAAAAGAATGTCAAATGCTGCAACAATGATCCCAAAGCAGCAAATGTAGCCAACTATGACCATCAAGTAATAAATGCAGCAACCATTACCTCTGACATATAAACTGCAACAACCGTTACCTCCGACACATCAAATGCAAGAACCATTACCTCTGACACATGATATGCAACAACCAGGGCTGTGGAGTCGGTACAAAAATCTTCCGATTCAGACTCCTCAGTTTATGAAACCACGACTCCCGACTCCAACTCTGACTCCGGGTACCCAAAATGGCTCTGACTTCTCGACTCCGACTCCTTAGTCTAATACTTAACAGGGCTGTGGATTTTGTACAAAAATCATCCGACTCCTGACTCCTCAGTTTATGAAATCAACGACTCCAACTCCAGGTGCCCAAAATTGCCCCGACTCCTCGACTCCGACTCCATAGCCCTGGCAACAACCCCTACTTCTCACACATGATATGCAAAAACCTTACTTCCGACACATGATAAGCAACAACTATTACCTCCAATACATGAAATGCAAGAACCATTACATCTGAAACATGATATGCAACAACCCCAACTTCCGACAAATGAATGCAGCAAATGATTTCCCTAACACATGGAATACAGCAAACTTTACTTTTGACATATGAAATGCATCAAATCGGAAATTAGGCAAATATTACCTCCCACACGTTAAAATTCAGTAAGCATTATCCACCCACACATGAAAAATACACATATAAAAATGCAGTAAATGTTACCTTAGACATAATTTAATTAAATGTTCTGGCCCACTGGGTGCTGGCGGGATGGAGCTGCTGAGTAGGGTGGGATAGTGAAACTGGATGCGGCTGAGAGGGCGACACTGGGCGGAAGGAGGGTGACATTGCCTGGAAGGGGAGGAGGATGACACTAGTTGGGGAGGAGGATGACACTAGGTGGGGAGGAGGATAACACTGGGTGGGGAGAGGGTGACACTGACTGGGTTGGGAGGTGGGTGATACTAATGGGGTGTGGAGGAGGGTGACAGACACTAAGTGGGGAGGAGTGTAATAGGTAGGTGTCCCAGTAAAGGTAGCTAGGCGTAAATAGGCGCCCCCGTAGGTAGCTAGGCGTAGGTAGGTGCCCCTATAGGTAGCTAGGCGTAGGTAGGTAGGTGCCCCTATAGGTAGCTAGGCGTAGGTAGGTGCCCCATAGGTAGCTAGGCATAGGTAGGTGCCCCCTGTAGGTAGCTAGGCATAGGTAGGTGCCCCCATAGGTAGCTAGGTGCCCCTATAGGTAGCTAGGTGTAGCTAGGTGCCCCTATAGGTAGCTAGGCATAGGTAGGTTCCCCCATAGGTAGGTAGGTGCCCCATAGGTAGGTGCTCCATAGGCATCTAGGTGTAGGTAGGTGCCCCATAGGTAGCTAGGCGTCGGTAGGTGCCCCCTGTAGGTAGCTAGGCATAGGGAGGTGCCCCATAGGTAGCTAGGCGTAGGTAGGTTCCCCCATGGGTAGGTAGGTGCCCCATAGGTAGCTAGGCATAGGTAGGTGCCCCCTGTAGGTAGCTAGGCGTAGGTAGGTGCTCCATAGGTAGGTAGGAGTCCCAGTATAGGTAGCTAGGTGCCACTATAGGTAGCTAGGCGTAGGTAGGTGCCCCATAGGTAGCTAGGCGTAGGTAGGTGCCCCATAGGTAGCTAGGTGTAGGTAGGTGCCCCATAGGTAGCTAGGCGTGGGTAGGTGCCCCATAGGTAGCTAGGCATAGCTAGGTGCCCCTATAGGTAGCTAGGCGTAGGTAGGTGCCCCCATAGGCAGCTAGGCGTAGGTAGGTGCCCCATAGGTAGCTAGGCATCAGTAGGTGCCCCCTGTAGGTAGCTAGGCATAGGTAGGTGCCCCCATAGGTAGCTAGGTGTAGCTAGGTGCCCCCATAGGTAGCTAGGTGTAGCTAGGTGCCCCTATAGGTAGCTAGGCATAGGTAGGTTCCCCCATAGGTAGGTAGGTGCCCCATAGGTAGGTGCTCCATAGGCAGCTAGGCATAGGTAGGTGCCCCATAGGTAGCTAGGCGTCGGTAGGTGCCCCCTGTAGGTAGCTAGGCGTAGGGAGGTGCCCCATAGGTAGCTAGGCGTAGGTAGGTTCCCCCATAGGTAGGTAGGTGCCCCATAGGTAGCTAGGCATACGTAGGTGCCCCCTGTAGGTAGCTAGGTGTAGGTAGGTGCTCCATAGGTAGGTAGGAGTCCCAGTATAGGTAGCTAGGTGCCCTATAGGTAGCTAGGTGTAGGTAGGTGCCCCATAGGTAGCTAGGTGTAGGTAGGTGCCCCATAGGTAGCTAGGCATAGCTAGGTGCCCCTATAGGTAGCTAGGTGCCCCCATAGGTAGATAGCTAGGCATAAGTAGGTGCCCCCATAGATAGCGAGCGGGCAGGGAGCAGGGGTAGAAGGCAGACAGGCGGGCAAGGAGAGTGGTGGCTTTGCCGGGAGTCATGCACCATTTGTACTTCCGGTTCCTGCAGTCCATGTGGAACGCAGAACTGGAAGTATGCAGCGCATACACCCGGCTTCAGGGAGGGTGGGCAGAGCAGTGGGCGGGGGCGGAACTAAAGCGGCCAAGCAGCCGCTCTATTGGTGGGTAGGCAGGGACAGAGCCTTCCCCTCGCCGGAGTCTGCCCGCCCCCTGAGCCCGAGTACCAAGCAGCCGCTGCGGCAGGACGGTGACGGTGTGACGTCACAACGACGTCACGGAGACTCCGAGGCCCCTAAAAACATGAGGCCCCAAGCAGCCGCTTGGTCTGCTTGGTGCCTGGCGGCGCCCCTGGTGCTACCAGTGTTAAAGTTAAGGGCAGAATAGAGCCATGATCCATTATCATAATAGGAATATTGAGGACACCAATACTAAACACTGTGAGGAAACCAGAGGTTGTAAGGAAGTATTGGTTATAACCACTCACAGAGGATAGAAAGGTGTGATCAATATGATCTAAAATAGCTATTCATAGAATAGAAGGAAGCCGGGAGACTGGTAACAATGCATACAAGCCTCTAATAGCATATGGCCAGAACCACATAAAGGTACCAAGTGAAATGGTCGCCAATAAAGGACCAAAACTATACATCTAGCCCCCTATATTGCTTCAAAAGAAAGTTCAATCCAGCAGACTAGAGTTCAGTCACAGTGTAATTAATTGGATGGTTTGGAAAATAATGCCTCCATAGTAACACCAGGAGGGCTCCATAGCGTGCCACGTGACTCAAAGTTCCGAAGTTGCAGCACATAGTATTGTATCCATCAATACTTCAATTAAATGTATGTTAGGCTATCCCCTAACATCCTAGAATATGTATGTGTGTGCCTTTTTAAACTCTAGTTAATAAAGTGCAGTTTTTTGAGCAGCATATACTGGTTTTTGTTCTCTGCTCTGATAGTTTGGAGCAGCTGGAGGAAGCTTTCTCTTCCTCTTTGTTCAAAGGCATCCCCGGCTCCCCTGTAGACGTGAATGTTCGCATCCCCGGCTCCCCTGTAGACGTGAATGTTCACATCCCTGGCTCCCCTGTAGATGTGGGTCGGCGTGTTTCTGGCAGGACGCACGCAGCTCAGAGCTGCCTTTATAGGCTGAGGAGGCGTGTCTGATGGGGTGTCAGCTGTGATGTCAGCAGCTGACACCTTATTGCAGGAGGTGCTGTCAATTCTGGGGGCTGGGCTTTTGCTCTCCTTCTTGGGTATTTAAGGCCAGAGTATTCACTTGCTCGGTGGCCTTGATACTAATCAGTTTGCTGGTTCTTGGCCTAGCTAGTGAGCAATTTGAGCTATATTGATATATTGTGTAGCCGCACAATATATATGTACTCTAGTTAGTCAGTCTTGTTATTTTGTAGTTACATTTTGTAATATTATCGTATTGTAGTTATCTTATTGTAATATTATATTATATTAGTAAGATCATATTGTATATTTTCTGTGTACCGACCTCCTGCCTGCCTCTTGACCTCGCCTTTGCCTAGTCCTTATGCTTTACTGCCATCTGATTTCCGTGTTGACTCGGCCTGTCCCTGACTACTCTATTGATCTTCCTTACAATATGACTGACATCTGACTTATGTGTATGACCCTGATTGCTTATTGACTATGATTATTGCCTAGTTACCTTGTACTGTGATACCTCTGTCTTTGTGTATGACTACGGCCTGAACCTGACTACGCTTACTCACTTCTGCTGAAAATTTGTACTAGTTACGTTACCTCTTCACGTATCAGCGTGATAGGATCGCTGTAGATTCACTATAGATTCGTTACTTTTGGGAAACCTCATCCGATCTGGGACTCCATCCAAGTAAACAAGTTTCAATTTGCCACTTTAAGGTAATTTTGGTGGATGAGTAAAGCTCTAACTGCTACAGTTACAGACGCAGTAAAATGTAATGTAATGCAGTAAATTTTTCAGGATACCAACTTTCATGATAATTTTCCTTGTTTCAACATCAGAAACACTTTCTTTTAATAACAAAATATCGCTGTGTATTGGTATGCCTTCCCAATGATGCTTAGCCTAGGCTGATTAGTAATGTGGGATTCTACCCCCAAATTATTCTGGGAGAGTAGGTATATTTTGCACTGGCTTTGGAATTCTCAGAAACAAACATTCTGCAGTGATCACCAGACAGGACTAAAGATGTAGCCCCTGTGATAGATTTCAGAGGATATATCAGGGTGAGGACAGAGTTTACCATAGGAAACACTTACTGAATGTGTTATAAATAAATATTGTTAAAAATAATAAAAAAAAAACACATCAAAACACTTTTATTCATTAACTACTTCACGCCACAGGTTATTTTACTCTTACCACCAAGAGCCATTTTCCCCTGTCAGTGCTCCTCCCATTCATTTGGCAATATCTTTATTACTGCTGATCACACCTAAATGATCTATATCTTGTTGTTGTTTTTTGACACAAATTAGGCTTTTTGTGGTCAATGCTTGTTTTCAGTAATTACTTTATTTTCTCTGCATTTTGTTAGGAAAAACAGAAACAAAATCAAGAATACACTATTTCTCCAATTCCACCCCCTATAGTTTTAAAATAATGCTACTGTTAATAAAACCCGCATGTTTTATTTGCACATTTATACCGGTTACTTACTTAAGTTATGTTCCTAGTACAATGTATGGCAACAGTATATTATTTAGAAATAAAGGTATTTTTTTATGTTGTGTGTTTTTGTACACATCAATACTTACAAGTCCATAGTTGATAAAATAATAGTAATATACCCTCTTTACACACATATTTAAAAAGTTCAGTTTTTTTAATTGTCATCTTTTTTTTGTAAGTCTTAATATAAGTGCAAGTGTTTTGCAAGTGTTATTGTTCTGTAAGTACAGTGAGGGGGGATCGGTGTGTGTGTGTGTATGAAATGGGGGAGGGGGTTGTTAAAGGAGAACTGTAGTGAGAGGTACATGGAGGCTGCCATATTTATTTCCTTTTAAGCAATACCATATATACTTCATTTACCTCTCACTAGAGGCCTGCAGCGGGTCGGGTACCCGGTAACCCGAAATGGGGGTCGGGTGCGGGTAGGGGTTCTGCGGGTGCAGGTCGGGTTGCGGGTATCAAATTCACCAGAAAGCGGGTTGCGGGTCGGGTGCTGGTAGCGGGTCGCGGGTATGAAAAAGTGGACCCGCGCAGGCCTCTACCTCTCACTACAGTTCTCCTTTAAGGTTTTAATAATAATTCAATTTTCTTCACGTCAGTTAAGGTTTTTGGCCACCAGGTGGCGCTAAACACTCTTCTGGAAGTTACTGGGAAGTGTTCATATTTTTTTTTGTTACAAGTTTACTTTCACTTTGATGAATGAACATGGCTCGTATTTCAAGGGATAATCATTCATTATCGGCTTTTGAATTGGCTTGGGGAACACTTGTTCCCCTTCACAAATCCCCCCTCTCGCAGCCACTGCATATGAGCGGCGGGTGCACACATGTGCACACCCCCGACACGAAATGACAGGATGTGCCCGTATGTCCTAATCGTGGCAGAGAGGCACAAATTGGATACGCATTTACTGTATGTTCAGTTTGTGCGAAGAAGTTAAAGTATTTTCACTACAGTTCCTCTTGGTGCCGCTGGGGGTGATGGGGGCGAAGACCAGTAACTGCTGTGGCGCTGCCTCTTGGAGTCAGTGCGAGACTCGGCCCATCCCCGCGATAGGATGGATGGATGGAGCGCTGAAGCGGGCAGCACGTGCCAGCCGCCCTGCCCTGTGTGACACGAGTCCTGGCTCTGTGCTCCCAGAATCCATCCCAGCTGGCACTGAAAAGAGAAGACTGACCAAGTGACCAGCAGCAAGTAAGGCTACCCATCCCCAACCTACCTACGCTGAGGGGGATACAATCTGCTGCCTGCCTAAATACACTAAAGGGGATATGCAACTAGTAGCATAATAGTAAAGACAAGAACATTTTGCAGGACATCAACCTTTTACTGTAATCACCGTCTCACCTATAATTACATTATATATCTTATAGCAAATTATATAGGGAGCCAGGTATTATGAAATTATAAATTTATTATTATATCAAATGATTTAAATATTGGTAACTACAACACAACACATTTAAAATCAATTAAAACTCCTGTATATAGCAAAACTACAATGGGGGAATACCTGGATCTATATAGGTGCACCTATAATTTATAAGTTACCGGTAATTATCATCATAATTTTTCTTCAGGCTCCTTTAAATACACAGGTTGTCCCATAGAGTTGCTATAGTGGTCACCAATACAATGCTCTTCAATCCAACCCGTGTGCCATTACAGCATATCTCTTACTATAGTAGTACGCTCTCATTACGTACACATTTGGCTTAATGTACGACCCTGCAGCCAAAGAAATCAACCATAAAAATGCCTTAGGGTTACGTTTTCCCAATCCTTAAAACGCCATGCTGCACTGTATACATCAGCTAAAGCACCGCTCGTTATGATGTGCGTATTTCAATAGCAGCCGGCAAGGCCGGTACTTACGTAACCTATTTATAGATGGCCACTTAGTTGTGGGCTTTCAGATTGACTGGTGACTGATGTCCATTTGTTTTTCGCGCTATACAGCGCCGTCTGGGTGCATGGGCTGCCAGGGAAGAGAGCGGAGGCACGTGAGGATCGCACAAAGCTTGTCTGGAGTCAAATACCATCTGCTCAAGATTTTGTAATTTGACTCCTGAATTCTAGCAGAGATGGATGATTTTTGATTTAATAATAAGATTTTTTGCCATTGTTTATCAGTAAAAGTGGAGCCAAGATCAGCCTCCCATTTGTTCCTAAGTTGAAGTGCCCGGGAGTCATCTGATCCCAATAATTGGTAGATTTAAGAGAGCGATCTTTTCGCCCTCCCGTCCTTCAAGCATAGAGACTCAAAAAGTGTGAGTTCACGAGACAGCTTGTCCCTTCTGCCCATAGATCGCAAAAAGTGTTGAAAATGGAGAAGACTCCAATAGTCTAGAAGTGGATTTTTTCTTGAAGAGCGTAGAGCGGCTAGTGGAGCACCTAAGAAAACCCACTCAATACCACCCATGTGTGCCAGACAATCAACCCTCACTAATCCACAAGAGCAGGAGCGGATAATGAATTGGTTGACCTCTCAAGCGTCCAGCAGCGGGTTAAGCAGCAGCAGCACCAGCACATCCTTGTCACGCACGAGGTCCTCTGCCAGTTACAAGGAGCCAGTGGGCACAAAGGTGACACAACCAGCAGCTACACTATGCACACAATGGCCAAATAACCAGTCCAAACAATTATTTCCGGACACAATGGGCTCTTCGGAGGAGCTATTCCCACTCCTACCCCCACAAACAATGGAACAGCCAGAAATGTTGTGCCCGGATTCACAATCATTGTGCGAGGAAACTGCACCACTCATTGAAATGCAAGGCGAGGACGAAGACACCCAGATCCCTGAGCAATGTGCGCAGGAATTGGAATTGCAGGAGGTCCACCAAGAACATCTTGAAGACATGGGAGTGAGGTGCGCAGAGGGTGTTCTGGGGAGCTCTAGTCCACTGCACACAGACACAGTCACAGATGAGGAGATGGAAGAGGAGGTTTTGGACGATGTGGACACAGACCCGGATTATCGAGTAGAACCTCGCCGTCGGGATAGCAGCAGTACAGATGTGTCTGCTGCAGAACCCACTGCTGCAAGAGTTCGCCGTGTGCCACAAAGTAGGCGGGGTATTTTGGACACAACAGGCGTAGCTGTAGAAGTGAGACGCCAAAGAGGCATGAAGCAAACTCGCCAGCAAAGCAGGAGCTCAAAAGTCTGGGCTTTCTTTGAAGACTGCAGGGTGGATGTTACCATGGTGATTTGCAAGGTGTGCAGGACCCGACTGAGCAGGGGGAAAAATGTCAACAACCTCTCCACCACCAGCATGCGCCGCCACATTGTAGCCAAACATAGCACTCTGTGGTCAAACACGCAAGGCCAGGGTAGCGGCTCGCTTCCAGCCCCCAGCAACACTGGCTCCGTTGTCACCAGACCCTCCTCAGCAGCAGCCCAGCCATTACGTGGTGCACAAACATCCGTAGTAGACGACGATGTCAGTTTCCGCAACAGTCCTCTTGACGTTTCCCAGTCTTCAACCACCACGACAACAACAACCAACTGTCCTTCAGTGTGCGATCCTACGGTTCAGTTGTCTGTCCCGGAGATGTTTGAGCGCAAGAGAAAATTGCCAGCAAATGACCCCTGGGCCGTGGCACTAACAGCCAGCATAGCCAAGTTTGTGGCCTGCGAAATGCTGCCATATCGCGTGGTGGAGACAAACAGCTTCAAGCGCATGATGGCGCTTGCCATCCCACGTTACGTGGATCCCAGCCGATTCTATTTTGCACGGTCTGCAGTGCCAGCGTTACATGAGCACGTGGTTAGCAAAATAACCAGAAGCTTGAAAAATGCCGTTGCCTGCAAGGTTCACCTCACCACAGACACCTGGACGAGTGCCTTTGGACAGGGTCGATACATCTCCCTGACGGCGCACTGGGTGAACCTTGTGGAGCCTGGCAGTGACTCCTCCTCACCGGCTACGGCGCAGGTGTTGCCCACGCCGCAAACTGCTGGACCGACGTCCCTCAGAGGCACCAATCTCGACTCTGACTCCTTCTCCTCCAACGCCTCTCAAAGCTGTACCTCATCCGGCATCGGTAACCCAGCAATAGGGTCGTCGTGGAAGCAGTGCAGCACAGCTGTTGCCATGCGTCAGCAAGCCTTACTGAAGCTGATCTGCCTTGGAGATAAGCAGCACACAGGTGAAGAAATTTGGAAGGGAATCAAGGAACAGACCGATTTGTGGCTGGCACCGCTGGACCTGAAACCAGGCATGGTTGTGTGTGACAATGGGAGCAATCTCATTCGCGCTTTAAAGTTGGCTAAGCTGAGACACATCCCTTGCCTGGCACACGTTATGAACCTAGTTGTTCAACGGTTCCTGAGGACATACCCAGGCGTGGCAGATCTTCTGCTAAAGGTGCGACGAGTGGCCAAATATTTCCGAAAGTCCAGTACCGCTTCGGAGGGACTCACCAAGATGCAGGAGCAGTTCAATCTACCGAACCATCGCTTGGTGTTTGACGTACCCACGCGCTGGAATTCGACGCTGCACATGCTAGCACGCTTTTGCGAGCAGAAGAGTGCAGTGGTCCAGTACATGACGGCGCAGTACCGAGGCGCATCCAGGCAGCTACCAAGCTTCTGTGGATCTGATTGGGCCACCATGTTGGACCTCTGCCAAGTCCTCCAAAATTTTGAGCAATCCACGTTGCTTGTGAGCGGTGAAAACTCTTCAGTCAGCATTACGATACCACTGCTGTGTTTACTGCAGAGATCAATGTTGCAGATCAAGGAAGCCGCAGTCAGGATGCAAGTGGGGGAATCTCAAGAGGACAACGATCAGCGTGATGATGATACCAACATCAGACAATCTGCCTCAGGAAACGCTGGTCCTCCCAGCTATGCTGAAGAAGAGTACGAGGAACAGCTGGAGTTGGAGCAGGACTTGGATGCCCCCACTGCTGAGGGACAGAGCGGTGCACGTTGGACTTCCACGATTCAGCGGGAATGGACAGCAGAAGAAGACGAGGAAGAAGGTGGGCGACGGCGTGATGCTGGTGATGATGATGAGGGTGCGTCAAGCTCAGAAGAACATGATGAGGATTCTGTTAGGACTGTGGCAGACATGGCTCAATTCATGCTAGACTGCATTGAACGCGACTCGCGCATTGTTCGAATTCTGGACGACGTGGATTACTGGGTTTATACCCTTCTGGATCCACGGTACAACGACAATGTTCCAAAACTCATTGGAGAAAGTGTCGGACAGGTCAAAATTGAAGAATACCAGCAGGCCCTTGTGGAGACATTAGAGAGGAGATTGACATCCTCCTCCTCCTCTAGCCAGTTCCACGCCGACAGACTGACTTCCGCTAACCCAGGACGAGGAGGGGAACATAGAACGCAAGCTGCAGGTAGTGCCCACAAGGGAATGGTATCGGCAGTGTCCTTGGAGTGGCAAAATTTTATGACACCCATGCAGCAGCCCACAGAACAGCAATCGCCCAGTTCCACCTCCAACACCGATCGCCTGCAGAAGATGGTCAAGGACTACATGTCAGATGGCGTAGCCGTGTTGAACAATCCATCTGCACCCTTCAATTATTGGGTCTCTAAGCTACACATCTGGCACGAACTGGCAATGTACGCAATAGAGGTGCTGGCTTGTCCTGCAGCCAGCGTTATGTCTGGACGCTGTTTCAGTGCTGCCGGAGGCATCATTACAGATCGGCGTATCCGCCTCTCCACAGCAAATGCAGACCGGCTGACACAAATTAAAATGAATCAATCGTGGATTGGAAACGACTACGCAACACTCCCCGAGTCCGACCCCGACCAAGGACCATGAACATCTGTGATGGCTTAGCGTTGCCACTTTCCGTAATATCCCATTTCTATTTATTAATCACTGCATGGCGACAAAACTCATTGCTTTGCTTTGAAAATAATACAAGATTGTTGTTACCTGTGCCTTTGAAATTTAAAAATCGTTTTTCTCAAAAACTATAAGGTCCTTCCTCTTATACCCACCCCCCCTGTCCACATACCCTGAAAATTTGGTCTATGTTACATGTAAGGAGGCTTTGCAAAGCAGGAAAGTTCGGGTCCCCATTGACTTCCATTATGTTCGGTGTTCGGCACGAACGTACCGAACATTGGGACACCGTTCGGCCGAACGTTCTCGAACCCGAACATCTGGATGTTCGCCCATCACTAATTACAACCAGGTGGAAACATGGGATTATTTAGGAGAGGGATAAGCGGAGATGGCCAAGGTGAGATCTCAGGCATGTAGCGTGTTTTAGCAAGCGATAAAAGCGTGGATTGTATTGTGACAAAGTTGGCAGAGACTCTAGAGGAGGACTAAGGAAGGTCCATTAAGTCAGAACCCACCATATCAGATTCCAGTTGTACCACTACAGTTACTCTTTTATTAAAAATCCTTATCACCCTTTTATACATAAATATGGTAATCTTAAAAGGCACTCTTTATATTCTGCTGAGAGACAGTAAATGATTGGATGTACTTTTTAAAGTTCTGTAAAAAATGTGTCAGCACTGAATAATAATAATAATTGCTTCACTGCAGTTCTGCACCCAGTCAAACAGCCGAGAAAAGCTCTGGTTTGTGTTAGGCAGGAAATGCATTAACCTCCTTAGCGGTAACCCCGTGCTGGACACGGGGTAAGCCGCGCAGGAGGATTTCTCAGGCCCCGCTTGGCCGATCTGCATAATTTTTTTTTATACACGCAGCTAGCACTTTGCTAGCTGCGTGTTACTCACGATCGCCGCCGCCCCGCGCCGATTTACCGCTACCCGCCGCATCAGAGGGTGCCCCCCCCGAGACCCGTGCGCTGTCTGGCCAATCAGTGCCAGGCAGTGCTGAGGGGTGGATCGGGAATCTCTCTGACGTCACGACTTCGACATCGCGGCCCGCCGCCATGGCGACGAGGGAAGCCCTCATGGAAATCCCGTTCAGAACGGGATTTCCGGATGGGCATATGCGCCGGCGGCGATCGCCGCATACGGGGGGATGCCGCAGGGAGGTGGGAAGCATGTAGCTAGCGCTAGGCTAGCTACATGCTAAAAAAAAATAATTAAAAAACCCTTGCGGCCGCGGGAATCATACCGCCAGGGAGGTTAAGGGACGCCCAAGGCGAAAATAAACGAATGAAATAAACGATTGTATCTATCTTCCTTCTTCTAAAAATGACTTTTTAAGATACTCCACAGTTTTATTTTATGTTTATATCTACTTTTTAAGTTTTAACTGTTTTATTGTTTTTGCTCAATTACACATTCATTGAAGTATGCCAGAGCTAAACTCTATGAACAATTGACCCTTTTTATCTCTTTCCTGCTCTCAGAAGCCATTTTCTGCTATTAAAAGTGTTTTATAGTTGGAATTTCTTATCCGTGAGGGTCACACTGTAGTCACTTCCTGTCTGAGTCAGGACTGAGTCAGCCATTTATATACCTGATATTTAACTCTTTCAGCTAGAGAAAAAAAAAAAAAAAAGGAACACAGCATGTCTACCTCATCATGTCATATGTCACCTCGGGTATCCTTTAAAATCATGGGCATTTTGCTGCATACAGGGAAATACACACTGCCGCACCCTGCAGGAGCTTTCTAAGCATGAGTGATTTAAAAAGCTCTTGCTAATGCAATGCTATGGGAGATTTTTACAAAATCACATTGCTCCAGTGTGAACACACACATAGGATAACATTTGCAAGAGCTTTTAAAACCACAAAGCGCTTAGAAAAGCTCTTGTAGTGTGAATTAGCCCTAAAGTCATTGGCCACTCAGGAATAGGGTTTTTTTTTTCCTATGTTCGTCTGCATTCTGTTTTCACATTTTCTTCCTGTAAAAAAAAAAATCAGCTTACTGATTTTGTCCATATATTGCCTGCATTTCTAATTCTATTGTATTTTACAAAAAAAAATCACAAAGGAAAATTAAAAATTGTGCACAGAAAATGTGATTGCACAGCGCTAGAAGAGTAAACGGCTTGTGATATCGCAGGGACAATTGTGAGCCCTGCCTTGGTAAACCCTGGAGGCACTTGAACCCTGGCTGATAAGCTGTACTATGAATGGTCTCTCTAGTTGAGTACAGTGATTTACAGTTATGTTTAATGATTTACATAATGTACTGCAGAATTTTTGTATGTCTACTGCCACCTCCTGAGCATGAACAAAATGAGTCAGTCATGCTCTCAAAATAGCTACAGAAATTTGCATACTAACCAACTGTTCCCTGATTTCCAGGGACACTGTCAGGAATGGGCTATTTTTGTCCCTTCTACACAAGCCTTTCTTCTTGGCAATAAGCTGACTGCAGACATGTGATCATAGCTGTTTTCTATTTTTCCCCAGATTTATGAAAGGCTCATGTATTAGACGGATTGGATCTGCACAAGAGCTTACAATCACTCGTGAAGAAAGAAAAGAGAAATAGATGAATGCTAGCACTAGCAGCTTTTTATTTTATTAATTTTTTTTACAAAACTTACAGCAAACCTGTGTGAAAAAATAGCTTAGTAAGTTGAATGTATGTACAGTTGTAATAGGTGTTAATAAGGCATACGTTAAAAAGGGGCGCTGGGAAAAAAGGGCGCGGGGTTTTAAACGATAAACATGGATAACGTTTAAAAATATAATGTACTATTTTTCGTTTAAATATTTGTTTTTATAAAGTTATAAATCATGAAATAATGTTCATGAAATCGGCAATTGTGAAAACGTTAATCTTCCGTTTAAAAAGTGAAATGTATAATAACGTTTAAAAAAAAAATTAGTAAGTAACCCTCCCTGTACCTACCCCTAACCCCTAGACCCCCGTATTGGTGCCTAAACCTAAGACCCCCCTGGTGGTGCCTAAACCTAAGACCCCCCTGGTGGTGCCTAAACCTAAGACCCCCCTGGTGGTGCCTAAACCTAAGACCCCCCTGATGGTGCCTAAACCTAAGACTCCCCTGACGGTGCCTAAACCTAAGACCCCCCTGATGGTGCCTAAACCTAAGACCCCCCTGGTGGTACCTAAACCTAAGACCCCCCTGGTGGTACCTAAACCTAAGACTCCCCTGATGGTGCCTAAACCTAAGACCCCCCTGGTGGTGCCTAAACCTAAGACCCTTCTTAGTGATCACTGTATTGTGTGTAGAATAATGTTTTAGAAACAGTAAGGGATAAAATATATTACAATTTACGTTACGTACTGATCGCTTTATTTTGTGAATAATAGAGATGGGACGACGAATCCGGCGAATCCACGAATCCCTCGAATATTGGGAAATATTCGAGATTCGTGGATTCGAATCCCGACGCCATTTTCCACTTTACGAATCCGCCGAATCCCGACGCTGCATCGCCGCGCATCCGCCGCTCGCACTCGTCCTCCTCCGACCCGCGCCTCCTCCGACCGCCCCGCGCCTCCTCCGCCCGGCCGCCCGCATACTTTGTATCAACTCACCCGTCCAGTGGAGCGCAGACAGAGCGGCAGACCTCTCGCTGACTTCCTGGTTCCCTCTAGTGACGGCTTTTACAATGACGTCATCAGTAAAAGCCGGTCCGGCCACTAGAGGGAACCGAGAAGGAAGGAAGAGGTCTGCCGCTCTGTCTGCGCTCCACTGGACATGTAAGTTGATACTTATGCAGGGGTGAGCGAGGAGGCACAGGGGACGGAGGAGGCCATGGGGGTGAGCGACACCTACCTACCTACCTACCTACCTACCACTTTACCTACCTACCTGCCACTATACCTACCTAAAGGCCCCCTATACGTACCTACCTACCTACCTACCGGGCACTATACCTACCTACCTACAGGCCCCTATACCTACCTAAAGGCCCCCTATACTACCTACCTACCACTATACCTACCTACCTACAGGCCCCTATACCTACCTAAAGGCCCCCTATATGTACCTACCTACCTAAAGGCCCCTATACCTACCTAAAGGCCTCTATACCTACCTACCTAAAGGCCCCCTATACGTGCCTACCTACCTAAAGGCCCCTATACCTACCTACCTAAAGGCCCCTATACCTACCTACCTATTTACCTACCTATACTTAAGGCCTTATACCCTGCTACCTATACTGAAGGTCCCTTTAACTACCTACCTACCTACAGGACACTATACCTACCTACCTACCGGCCACTATACCTACCTACCTACCTACAGGCCACTATACCTACCTAAAGGCCCCCTATACGTACCTACCTACCTACCTACCTAAAGGCCCCTATACCTACCTTCCTACCTAAAGGCCCCTATACTTACCTACCTACCTACCTAAAGGCCCCTATACCTACCTACAGGCCTCTATACCTACCTACCTACTTAAAGGCCCCCTATACGTGCCTACCTACCTAAAGGCCCCTATACCTACCTACCTAAAGGCCCCTATACCTACCTACCTACATACCTACCTATACTTAAGGCCCTATACCCTGCTACATATACTGAAGGTCCCTTTAACTACCTACCTACCTACAGGACACTATACCTACCTACCTACCGGCCACTATACTTACCTACCTACCTACAGGCCACTATACCTACCTAAAGGCCCCCTATACGTACCTACCTACCTACCTAAAGGCCCCTATACCTACCTACCTAAAGGCCCCTATACCTACCTACCTACATACCTACCTATACTTAAGGCCCTATACCCTGCTACCTATACTGAAGGTCCCTTTACCTACCTAAAGGCCCCTATACCTACCTACATACCTACCTATACTTAAGGCCTCTATATACCCTGTTAACTATACTGAAGGCCCTATACCCTGCTACCTATACTGAAGGTCCCTTTACCTACCTAAAGGCCCCTATACCTACCTACATACCTACCTATACTTAAGGCCTCTATATACCCTGCTACCTATACTGAAGGCCCATATACCCTGCTACCTATACTGAAGGCCCCTATACCCTGCTACCTATACTGAAGGCCTATATACCCTGCTACCTATACTGAAAGCCCATATACCCTGCTACCTATACTGAAGGCCCATATACCCTGCTACCTATACTGAAGGCCCATATACCCTGCTACCTATACTGAAGGCCCATATACCCTGCTACCTATCAGAGGCGGGACAAGGTCCTCCAGCACCCAAGGCTGAGACACCAAAGTGCGCCCCTCCATCCCTCCCCCCCAGCCATCACACACTGATTGCTATTAGACTAAGAGGTGCCACAGGGCCCACAACCTCCCCAACACCTTAATATCTAGTTATCTGGCTTGCAGTCACTGCTATGTATCCCCTTGTCTTATTTCTTTCTGCTTCAAACACAATTAGGAATGACAGCTAAATGAATTGTGCGCCCCCTCCTACACTGCGCCCTGAGGCTGGAGCCTCTCCAGCCTATGCCTCGGCCCGGCCCTGCTACCTATACTGAAGGCACATATACCTTGCTACCTATACTGAAGGCCTATATACCCTGCTACCTATACTGAAGGCACATATACCCTGCTATCTATACTGAAGGCCCCTATACCCTGCTACCTATACTGAAGACCCATATACCCTGCTACCTATACTGAAGGCCCATATACCCTGCTACCTATACTGAAGGCACATATACCCTGCTACCTATACTGAAGGCACATATACCCTGCTACCTATACTGAAGGCACATATACCCTGCTACCTATACTGAAGGCCTATATACCCTGCTACCTATACTGAAGGCCCATATACCTTGCTACCTATACTGAAAGCTACCAATATTGAAGGCACCCATACCTAGCTAGCTATACTGAAGGCACCTTTACCTCGCTACCTATACTGCGGGCAACTATACCACGGATCGCACAATTCGTATGTGCAGGATTCGTTAGATTCGGGATTCGAAAGGTTCGAGATATTCGAGAACCTTTTTAGATTCGGATCCGGATTCGGATTCGAAGAAATTGTGGATTCGTCCCATCCCTAGTGAATAATAATGTTTTACAAACAGTAAGGGATAACATTTAAAATAATGTTTTATTGAAATAGGAAACGTAAATCATCACAAGCAGTTATAAATCATTAAAAATCTTCGGGCGCCCTTGGAAAACGTTATTATTCTCGGGCGCCCTTTTTTCCCGTTCGGCGCCCAGTAAACTATATTTATTATGGGAGTGAATGGCGGCGCCCGATTTGTCCACTAGCCTCCTGCGCCCTTTTTTACTGTTACCGTTAATAAGAACCATCTGTGTTTCTATTTCTTTTTATGTATGGTCTGAAGAGTTTTAGGTGTTTAATCTCTTATGGGTAAGCAGGATGTTTGTGGCTCTATGCCCCACATTTGCCTTACCCATTGAATGTCAGAGTGTAACTGTTGGTTCCCTTGAAATGGTTATTGTACCCCTGCAGGTACTAGGGTTATGTCCAGAGGGTACTTGAACACAAGGCCATGCAGAGGTTCCTCAAGGGGGTGGTGCTTGAATTTGTAAAAGGTGCCCCAATCAATCAATTGCGCTAAAGTGTGTAGGTGATAACCCCTCTGCAGAAAGCAGTATTAGGCAGTCTTTGTGCCCCCCTCCTCCCTTTATAGCAGTATGAGACATGCTTTGTGTCTCCTTCCAACCAAGTCTTTTGGCTCCACCCCCCTTCAATCAGCAGTGATAGGTTCCCACTATTAGAGTGGGCACAGTGGAGCCTGATGTAGGCTCGGACTCACCTATCATTACTGGGACCTCTGTCCGTTTTGATCAGCACCCAAACTTGTTTCCTGGCAAAGAAGAAGTGGTTGCCAATATGCAGTGGTTGCTAAGCATTAGTACATGCAAAATTGCAGTAAGTGCCAAGGTACAGCGGGTGCCCAGATGCAGGCAGAGGGTAGCAAGGTCAAGTTTGTGAGATGTTGTAGTGGATGACAAGTCATATTAGCTGTTAATTTGCAGTAGGTGCTAAGCAGTATTAGGTGCTGAATAGTGGATGGAGTTCAACATTAGTGGCTACTATGTGAGTGCTAATTGGTACAGGAAGCCATGTGAGTGCTGGGTACAGGCCAAGAGTGGGTACTGGGTGCATGTAGGTGCAATAGGCAGGACATGAGTGAGTAGTGAGTGCAATGTGGGGTCTGGATGTGTGCTATGGGAGAGTACTGGTGACTCCATCTTACTTGCTCCCACACAGCTGACGGAATGGCCACACTAGGATTCATGTCCGGTTCCTCTTCACTCCAAAGTGTCCCAGGCAGGGGCTGAGCTTTAGGCTTCAAGCAGCACCCTGCTGGAGTGGGCTGGGCTTCTCAACTTGTGCATGGATAAAGGAGCACAGCTTAAAGAAGGGGGTGCTTGGGCCCCGTATGTGCCTGCTTAAACTTGTCACATTGAGTCTGTTTCAGGGAGTCTGGGTATGAAAGAGTACCAAGGTATAGAAAACATTTCATGTAAAGTTACACCAAAATCTGTAAAGGCCAGGGCCAATAATCCACCTCCGCCTATAAATCATAATTATTTGTCTGCAACTCCCCCCTTCCTTGGCAAAACCATCATGGCAGCTTTTGCCCAAAGTCTTTCCAAAGCTCTGTGGCTACCATCACTTGTGTTGACATGGCCCACCCACAGGCTAATAATTGGCTGCTGAGGAAGTAGGTTGTGGCAACATGGGTAGGGGTAGCCACAGAGTTTCCACAACACTTTGGACAAAACTGCCACAGTAGTTTTGACAAGGGGGAGGAGTCTCAGATGCATAAAGAATTATGGGAGAGCGGATGATTACTGACAGTGGCACCTGTCATTTAGAGCAGAGTATGGAATAACTGACTGGATCAGAATTGGCAAAGGAGTGCACCCAGGTTGCATATTGTCTCCTCAACTTATATGCTGAATAGGTCATGCGGAAAACTGGTTGAATGACACACATGCTGGAATTAGAATAGCTGGCAGTAATATTAACAACTAGTTGACCTAAACCCATTTAAAAATGGGCTCTAGGTCTCTGTTACACCACCGCCACTGCCGCTGCATGTCAGTGCGCATGCGCGCGCACCAGTCCATCCACACGTGCACACGCCCGCCCGGCTACCTGGCCCCCTCCTCCTCCTGTCCCCGTGTGCTACACATGCACAGTGGCACAAAACCAAAAACACACGGACAGGAGAATGACGCAGGAACAGTTAAGTATTATTATATAGTTGTACTTTTTAACACTGTGAGATATGCTGATGATACCACTCTGATGGCTAAAACTGAGGAAGAACTAAAGAGCCTAATCATGAATGTCAAAGTGTTCTACTGCTTAACATCATGAAAACAAACGTCATGTCATCTGCTACAATGAGCAGTCTACAAATAGATGGAGAAAAAGTAGAAGTTGTAATAGATTTCACCTTCCTGGGAGCAAAGATACCTGCAAATGGTGACTGCAACCATGAGATTAAGGGCCCTTTTCCACCAGCGCGTTTGCGCTGGCTGAATCGCAAAAACGCAAACCGCTAGCGATTTTACAATCACTACGGTTTGCTTTTTAACATAGGAATCGCGGTAGGTCATTTCCACTACCGCGATTCGTTTTTGCCGGGAACGCGAACGCGCGGCAGAGCGATATTTGCCGCGATCTTGCTATGCAGTGCATAGCATAGCAAAATCGCGGCCGCGAACGTTGGGGAATCGCCGGTAATTGCGATTCAGCAATCGCTAGCGTTCAGCGTGAACGCTAGCGATTGCTAGTGGAAAAGGGCCCTAAGAAATGCTTGTTACTTGGGTGGAAAGCTATGGCAAATTTGGACCAGATACTAAAGAATAGAGATGCCATCTTACCAACAAAGATCGGGATAGTTAAAGCTTTGGTCTTCCCAGTAGTAACATATGGCTGTGAGGGTTGGACTATAAAGAAGGTCAGGCGTAGAAGATGCTTTTGAATTGTGGATTTGGAGAAAGCTACTGAGAGTTCCCTGGACTGCTAGAAGACCAAGAAATCAATACTTAAAGAAATTAGGCCAGAGTGTTCACTAGAAGGGTTGCTGCTACTGTTAAATACATTAAATACATTGGACACATAGGCCCATATGAAATTCACGTTTTCTCCTGATTTTTTCTTATGTCATAAAATACCCCTTAAACTTCCAAAAGCAAGAAAATACTTAATACAATAATTTTGATAATACTTTCTTACCATCTTTTGGGTACCTTTTCAATTGTAAAATGATGAAAAGTTATTTTAAAGAGAATATGAAAACTATCTCCCAGGATATAATGCTCGAGAAAAAGTTAATTGCGTATAGACCATAATGAGAAGGCCAGATTCTGTAGAGAAATCATTGATCCTTGGAAAAATTAAGGGCAAAAGAAGAAGAGGACGGCAGAGGCTAAGATGGATAGAGAGTATATGTGAAGCTATAAACATGCCTATGCAACAGCTGAAAGAAGCCGTGATTGACAGACATGCAGCATGCAGAAGTGTATATGGTCACGAAGAGTCAGAGTTGACTAAACAAATGAGGAGGAGAAAACAGATCTGGCTCCATTAGAGGGACTGTGCCTAAAAAAGGCAGTTGGAGGTATGAATAGGAAAACTTAGTCCATATTAGTGTTTGCATTTGACAGTCCAGAATTTCTTCACTGAGATCTCCAGACACAGGAAGGCCCAGAGATTTTCCACAATTTGGAATCTGTTAAAAGAATTATTGAAGGAGTTGTTGAAGAATTGCAGCTACAGAATGTCCTTGGAAAAGCTGTGAGAGAGTAGTTTAAGTGCAGACTGTCAACAACTAGATAATTTCATCTCTGCATCACATTGCTAAACATGGCTTTTTATATCAACAGGGAAACTGTCTGGACTTTCATTATGTAGCCTCATGTACAAAGGAGCCAAACTATAGCTTATTCATGTCTTGCTGAACAATGTTGGAATTACTGTTTTCAAACTGGAGAGGTGGACAAGCACCATCAAAAAATAATAATATTGTCTATAAGGCTAATATGATATGGCAATATAACACCCGTTGTGTGCAGAAAGGCCGGCCAAAGCTGCAGCAATTATTTATAATACGTGTTCACTATTGTAACCACTGAACATTTACAGTACAATATTAGAGGGCATTATGTATTTAGTGTGACTGTTTTTAACTGGTTTTAATGTTGTTATGGTTTGAATAAAGGCTATTTTTTGTACTTCAATTCCTTGTGGTGCGGTTTTTGCAGGGCCAGCTTCTTTTTCTTTTTGTCCATAGAATTACTGTTTTCCACACATTGGGCTCAATTCACAAAAAGGTGCTAACTCAGTTAGCACGCCTAAAAGCTTTGGGCGTGCTAACTAGGGTGCTGAGCAGTTAGCACGCCCAAAGCTTTTATTGATCGCACACAAAGGGCTTGATTCAGTAAACCGTGTTAGTGTTAGCACGCCTGTGAAAAGCCCTATATCACGCCTAAAGTTAGTTTAGGCGTGATAAATTCACATAGTGAATACAATAAAATGGCAACCTAGTGCTTAGAAAGCAAACTCAGGCGGGTGTCTTTGCCTATCCCCCCCCCCCACACTCGCTCACTGGTTAGTGTACAGGTATCATGTGCAGACATCTATATGTCTAAGCACACAGTCCGTGGCCGTGGGGTGTGGCTAGCCCTGAATAACTGGGTTTCAATGCACAGGTGTTTTTGGTATAATACCAGTATTGTGTAGGGTATACAACTGTTCAGACCTACAGCGACAAATGGCAAGGTTTAAATGGAGCTGACCGAATTGCTCAGATATGTCTGCTCTTTACACCTGCAGCAGTTGCTTAAGGTCACCCTCACACAAAAACTAATTGCAGCCAGGAGTTATATACAGTACAAGGATTAGGGAGTGCAATACATACAGTGCTAACAATGCTCGACATGTTTCATCTTAAACAGATTTCGTCAGGAGCATAATAACGTGCAGAAAATAATAAATAGAGAACCCCCCACCACCAAAATATCCCCCAGCAGCAAATTGCTCATTTGCTGGGGGATACTTTGGTACCATTAAAGACTCTGAAGTCTCTTTTTTCCCTTATTTTCTCATGTCAGCTTGTTAAGAGTTAATGCCTAAGTGAAATCGCTGCATCCCCGCGGCAGATGACAGATTTATAGTTGAGGATTAGCCCTGCAAAGCTCCGGGGCTCGCAGGGCTTTACTTCCTCAATGAGGCAGAGCTTTAGGCTGTAGCGCTGCCTCCTCCGCAGTCAATCTCTGCGGATCGTCACCTCTCCCCGCCCCTTTATTATTATTATTATTATTTATTGAATTTATAAAGCGCCAACATATTACGCACCGCTGGACAATAAATATATACAATGATACAAGGATGACAGACATAACAAGGTTATACAACATCGAACAAAGTTATACATGCAAATTGTACAAAATACATGATCATGCAATATGGGCTGGTTAGGTAGGCCCAGTAATACAAGTACAGGCTGTCATAGGACAGGAGCACATGATCCTGTAGATTACACTAGGGAATGGAGGACCCTGCCAGTGGCTTACAATCTAAAGGGTGGGGTGGAAACACTAGGTGGGGCTGTTAAATATTCAGTAGAGAGTTACTGTGTGGTAGGAGGTGGGTAGGCCATCATAAAGAGGTGGGCTTTGAGGGCTTGCTTGAATGATTTGAAAGAGGGAGCAAGTGAGATGGGTGGTGGAAGGGCGTTCCAGAGGGTGGGGGCAGCTCTTGAGAAATCCTGCAGGCGGGCATGGGAGTGTGAAATGCGTAGGGTGGTGAGGCGAAGGTCGTTGGAGGATCGGAGGGGGCGACCTGGTGTATACTTGTGAACAAGCTCCGAGATGTAGGTTTTGTGCACAGATTTATACGCCATGCATAGAATCTTAAAAGTTATCCTGAAACGGATAGGGAGCCAGTGCAGGGATTCACAAAGGGGAGATGTGGATGCGGAGCGGTACAAAGAATGGATAAGTCTTGCAGCCGTGTTCATCACTGATTGCAGGGGGGCAGTGCATTTCAAGGGGAGGCCAGAAAGGAGGGAGTTACAGTAATCAAGGCGGGAGATGATGAGGGCATGGATGAGCAGTTTGGTCGTGTCCGGAGTTACGAAGGGGCGGATCTTGGAGATATTACGGAGGTGGAAATTGCAGGCTCTGGTGATGTTTTTTATGTGTGGGATGAAGGAGGGTTCAGAGTCCAAGGTGACACCCAGACAGCGGGCCTGGGAGGTAGGGTGAATGATTGTGTTATCGATTGTCAGGTGGAAATCTGGGAGGGGTGCAGCAGCATGGGGTGGAAAGATCAGGAGCTCAGTTTTGTCTAGGTTAAGCTTCAGGAACCTAGCAGACATCCAGGAGGAAATTGTTGAGAGACACGTGGAGACCTTGTTTATGGTGGTGGATGAGAGATCGGGGGTATGGAGGTAAATCTGTGTGTCATCGGCATAGAGGTGATACTTGAAGCCCAGGGAGGAGATAAGCTTGCCAATTGAGGAAGTGTATATGGAGAAAAGAGGGGGCCCAGAACAGACTTCTTTCACTGAGAGGGGCAGAGAGGAGGCGGAGACCTGCGGAGATTGATTGCGGAGAGGCAGAGCTACAGCTCAAAGCTCAGCCTCTCCAGGAAGAAAAGCCCTGTGAGCCAGGGCAGCATGATCTGCGACCTGCAAAGTCATAAAACTTTGCAGGTCGCTTTCTGTGTAATAAATCAGTCATCTGCCACGGGGATGCAGCGATTTCACTTAGGCATTTACTCTTAACAGGCTGATATGAGAAAATCAGTGAAAAAAGAGACTTTAGAGTATGTTTAAGAAGGGGCAATTATAGTAAGGTCCTAAAAAGAGACTTATTATGATACACATCACAGGTTATCATCATGACTACTCAAAGTTACAGAAAAGCCTATCGCAGACTATCACATACAAACCAGGCTACAGTACATAATGTGTAATCTTCAAAGATAAGTCAAAGTATAATAACTAAGGGAATGCTCACAATCCTATGGCAGGCCGTCAGAGCATAGCCATGCTGCTATCAAGACGTGCAAAGTGAGATGGCGAATTTAGTTGTTTAAATGTGCCTAGCCAGCGTCTCTATTGCAGTACTACGCACGTGTAATAGGCATTCGCCCAATTAGCAAAGCAGGTCAGCAAAAGGGGAGGAAATAAGGCCAGCCAATAAGGAGAAGGATGCGCAATGAACAGCGTGACCACGTTGGATCGCATCATCACCGGAGCGGAAGTGACAGCCAGCCAGGAAGAAGATGCGCAATAAGCAGCGTAACCACACTGGAGCGCATCTTTGCTATAGCGGAAGTGGTGTCAGTCACCAAGAAAAGCCAACAGAGATCCGCGCTGGAGCGCACAGGAGAGAGGTATGTATGGAATTGGCAAAAGGCATATTATTATCATACAATATATATATATATATATATATATATATATATATATATATATATATATATATATATATATATATTTATATATTTATTTATTGTATTTATAAAGCGCCAACATATTACGCAGCGCTGATATATATATATGGTATGATAATAATATGCCTTTTTTAATATATATATAACGTCTAATTGCAAAGTGTAGAACTAAATTAAAGACAATATGAAAAGCGTGTAGACCAATATATGATCTAAACAATATTCCATATGACTTCAGAATAGAGGTGGAGAATAGGTTCAGAGGATTAGATCTGGTAGATACTGTAGAATGCCTTTAGAACTATGGATAGAAGTATGTGATATTGTCCAAGAGGTGGCATCAAATAAGATCCCAAAACAAAGAAAAATTAAGAATGCAAAATGGTTGTCAACTGTGGCTTTAAAAGTTGCTGAGGACAGCAGAAAAGCAAGAGCTATTGGTGTCAAGGAAAAATGTGTCCACCTGAATGCAGAGTTACAGAGAATATCATGCAGAGATACGAAAGCTTAACTAAACCAGCAGTGCACAGAAATAGAAACCAACAATGTAATGGGAAAGACCAGAGATCTATTTAAGAAGATTGGCAATATCAAGGGAACCTTCCATGCAGAAGTGGAAATGGTAAAGGACAAAAATGGAACAGATTTGACAGAAGCAGAATATGTCAAGAAAAGGTGGCAAGAATATACAGAGCAGCAGCTATATCAGAATGACATAGACAGTACTTATTCTTTGAATGCACTCGCTGAACAAGAACCAAGCATCTTAATGAGTGAAGTCAAATGGGCATTAGAGGGTTTTGTTAATAACAAGGCTTCAGGAAGTGATGGTGGAATTCTAGTGGAACTTCTGAAAGGCCTGCATAAGAATGCTGTTAGAGTGCTGTTGGCAATTTGGCAATTAAATATAAAAGCACAAGGGTAGCCTCTGGATTGGAAAAGGTCAGCTTACATTTCAATCCCAAGAAAAAGAAAATGTCAAAGAGTGAGAATTATCGAACAATTGCACTTATCTGTATCTCACATTCTAGCAAAGTAATGCTCAAAATTCTACAGCCCAGACTGCAGCAATATATGGAGCCAGAGCTGCCAGATGTACAAGCTGGTTTTAGAAGAGGACGAGGCACAACGGGACCATATTGTCAACATTCAATGGATAATAGAGAAAGCAATGGAATTCCAGAAGAATGTCTACTTTCGTGTTATTGACTATTCAATCAAAAGCTTTTGACTGTGTAGATCATGATGATAGACTGTGGCAGATTATCGTGTAAATGGGGATACCAGGCCATCTCATTTGCCTTTTGTGGAATCGGTATGCAAACCAAGAAGGAACAGTTAGTACAGTGGTGCTCAACCTTTTTTGGCCCAAGGGCTTCAAATCAAGAAAAATCTAGAGGGCCGGAACACATGCATACAAAATTTCAATGTAAAACTTTTAACGTTTTTCTAGTAACAGTTAACATGGTGTTGGAAATGGAAAGAAAACGACAATATAAGAATGGTTGTACTCACCATTTGATGCACATTTTCTTAATGAGAGTCCAGTACGGTACCTGGGTGTATGCAGTAATGAGCACGTGGCCTGTAGTGTGCTGGCTGAGGAGGCTGTCAGCTATGCTGAGGAGGAACAGGGGCCTAATTACCCGCACGTGGCCTGCCTGTAGTGTGCTGGCTGAGGAGGCTGTCAGCTCTGTGTGCTGGCTGAGGAGGCTGTCAGCTCTGTGTGGGGCTGAGGAGGCTGTCAGCTCTGTGTGGGGCTGAGGAGGCTGTCAGCTCTGTGTGGGGCTGAGGGGGCTGTCAGCTCTGTGTGGGGCTGAGGAGGCTGTCAGCTCTGTGTGCTGGCTGAGGAGGCTGTCAGCTCTGTGTGGGGCTGAGGAGGCTGTCAGCTCTGTGTGGGGCTGAGGAGGCTGTCAGCTCTGTGTGGGGCTGAGGGGGCTGTCAGCTCTGTGTGGGGCTGAGGGGGCTGTCAGCTCTGTGTGGGGCTGAGGAGGCTGTCAGCTCTGTGTGGGGCTGAGGAGGCTGTCAGCTCTGTGTGGGGCTGAGGAGGCTGTCAGCTCTGTGTGGGGCTGAGGAGGCTGTCAGCTCTGTGTGGGGCTGAAGAGGCTGTCAGCTCTGTGTGGGGCTGAGGAGGCTGTCAGCTCTGTGTGGGGCTGAGGAGGCTGTCAGCTCTGTGTGGGGCTGAGGAGGCTGTCAGCTCTGTGTGGGGCTGAGGAGGCTGTCAGCTCTGTGTGGGGCTGAGGAGGCTGTCAGCTCTGTGTGGGGCTGAGGAGGCTGTCAGCTCTGTGTGGGGCTGAGGAGGCTGTCAGCTCTGTGTGGGGCTGAGGAGGTTGTCAGCTCTGTGTGGGGCTGAGGAGGCTGTCAGCTCTGTGTGGGGCTGAGGAGGCTGTCTGCTCTGTGTGGGGCTGAGGGGGCTGTCAGCTCTGTGTGGGGCTGAGGAGGCAGTCAGCTCTGTGTGGGGCTGAGGGGGCTGTGCCCCGGTGTCTGCCCGCGGTGTCCTGCGAAGGAGGAGAGGATCGGGTGGTATTGCGTAGTATCGGCACTCGGCAGGTATTGCGTAGTCCCACCCATACACCAGCGTGTGCTCCGTATTCAGCCCCGGGTAGCGCTGGGATAGTTAGAAAGCCTCGCTCATTGGTTACTGCAGGAACCTTCCTCCAATGGGAATTAGGCTGATTCCTATTGTAGGAAGGTTCCTGCAGTAACCAATGAGCGAGGCTTTCTAACTATCCCAGCGCTACCCGGGGCTGAATACGGAGCACACGCTGGTGTATGCGCGGGACTACGCAATACCACCCGATCCTCTCCTCCTCCGCAGGACACCGCCGCGCGGGCCACAAAAACTGGCCTCGCGGGCCACAAATGGCCCGCAGGCCGTAGGTTGGGCACAGCTGAGTTAGTACATTTAGAGCAGAGTATGGAATAACTGACTGGATCAGAATTGGCAAAGGAGTGCACCCAGGTTGCATATTGTCTCCTCAACTTATATGCTGAATAGGTCATGCGGAAAACTGGTTGAATGACACACATGCTGGAATTAGAATAGCTGGCAGTAATATTAACAACTAGTTGACCTAAGCCCATTTAAAAATGGGCTCTAGGTCTCTGTTACACCACCGCCACTGCCGATGCATGTCAGTGCGCATGCGCGCGCACCAGTCCGTCCACACGTGCACACGCCCGCCCGGCTACCTGGCCCCCTCCTCCTCCTGTCCCCGTGTGCTACACATGCGCAGTGGCACAAAACCAAAAACACACGGACAGGAGGATGACGCAGGAACAGTTAGGTATTATTATATAGTTGTACTTGTTAACACTGTGAGCTATGCTGATGATACCACTCTGATGGCTAAAACTGAGGAAGAACTAAAGAGCCTTATCATGAATGTCAAAGTGTTCTACTGCTTAACATCATGAAAACAAACGTCATGTCATCTGCTACAATGAGCAGACTACAAATAGATGGAGAAAAAGTAGAAGTTGTAATAGATTTCACCTTCCTGGGAGCAAAGATACCTGCAAATGGTGACTGCAACCATGAGATTAAGAAATGCTTGTTACTTGGGAGGAAAGCTATGGCAAATTTGGACCAGATACTAAAGAATAGAGATGCCATCTTACCAACAAAGATCGGGATAGTTAAAGCTTTGGTCTTCCCAGTAGTAACATATGGCTGTGAGGGTTGGAGTATAAAGAAGGTCAGGCGTAGAAGATGCTTTTGAATTGTGGATTTGGAGAAAGCTACTGAGAGTTCCCTGGACTGCTAGAAGACCAAGAAATCAATACTTAAAGAAATTAGGCCAGAGTGTTCACTAGAAGGGTTGCTACTACTGTTAAATACATTAAATAGATTGGACACATAGGCCCATATGAAATTCACGTTTTCTCCTGATTTTTTCCTATGTCATAAAATACCCCTAAACTACCAAAAGCAAGAAAATACTTAATACAATAATTTTGATAATACTTTCTTACCATCTTTTGGGTACCTTTTCAATTGTAAAATGATGAAAAGTTATTCTAAAGAGAATATGAAAACTATCTCCCAGGAGATAATGCTCGAGAAAAAGTTAATTGCGTATAGACCATAATGAGAAGGCCAGATTCTTTAGAGAAATCATTGATCCTTGGAAAAATGAAGGGCAAAAGAAGAAGAGGACGGCAGAGGCTAAGATGGATAGAGAGTACATGTGAAGCTATAAACATGCCTATGCAACAGCTGAAAGAAGCCGTGATTGACAGACATGCAGCATGCAGAAGTGTATATGGTCACGAAGAGTCAGAGTTGACTAAACAAATGAGATGAAAAAAACAGAACAGAGGGATCTGGCTCCATAAAGGTGGCCACTAACGGTCAAATTTCTAGCGAAAAATCGTTCGAGCGATTAGAAATTCTGATTGGATGAAAAATCGTTCACTACATCATCAACTAACCAATCTTTACTTCCTATCTGTCACGACCACCAAGAAAATCCAAATTTTCGTTCATAATCGATTGTGTCCACCAATGGAGATTATTTACAACCAATCCGATCAGCATTTCTGATCGCTCGAAACAATTTTTACCTAGAAATTGGACCGTTAGTGGCCAGCTTTAGAGGGACTGTGCCTAAAAAAGGCAGTTGGAGGTATGAATAGGAAAACTTAGTCCATATTAATGTTTGCATTTGACAGCCCAGAATTTCTTCACTGAGATCTCCAGACACAGGAAGGCCCAGAGATTTTCCACAATTTGGAATCTGTCAAAAGAATTATTGAAGGAGTTGTTGAAGAATTGCAGCTACAGAATGTCCTTGGAAAAGCTGTGAGAGAGTAGTTTAAGTGCAGACTGTCAACAACTAGATAATTTCATCTCTGCATCACATTGCTAAACATGGCTTTTTATATCAACAGAGAAACTGTCTGGACTTTCATTATGTAGCCTCATGTACAAAGGAGCCAAACTATAGCTTATTCATGTCTTGCTGAACAATGTTGGAATTACTGTTCTCCACACATTGGGCTCAATTCACAAAAAGGTGCTAACTCAGTTAGCAAGCCTAAAAGCTTTGGGCGTGCTAACTAGGGTGCTAAGCAGTTAGCACGCCCAAAGCTTTTATTGATCGCACACAAAGGGCTTGATTCAGTAAACCGTGTTAGTGTTAGCACGCCTGTGAAAAGCCCTATATCACGCCTAATGTTAGTTTAGGCGTGATAAATTCACATAGTGCGCAAAGTCAGCGCGCAAAACTTTGTGCGCGAACAGCGTGGTGCGCGCGAAACAGCGCATCACGGTCCAACAAAAACGGCGCATCCGATGCACCTATACGGTCGCATTTGGTGCGACCTTAACATCGCACCATGCGACGTTAAGGTCGCATCCAATGCGACCTTATAGGCGCATCGGGTGCACCGTTTTTGTCGCACCGCAATGCGCCGTTTGCACGCACAAAGTTTTGCGCGCGGGACTTTGCGCGCGATGTGAATTTAGTAAATGGTGCTAACCCAGTTAGCACTGTAGTTATCACTAAAACCCAAGAGGTAGCGCTCACAGTAAAAAAAACAAAAAACTTAAATGACACCTGTTCGCCTCCTCTTAATCATTCACAAATCTTTACCCAAGAGGTGGCGCTCAAGGTGCACGTGTAGATGTTAGCACATATAGAAATACAGGCAAAATATAGCAGACAAAACCAGTGAGTCCTTAATGTTAAATAAAGTCCACAATCAGTTGTAGATATCTCCAGTTCAAAGGACGAATAGAATAAGTTCCAGCAGAATCAATATCTCAGGCATTGACCACCACCAGCACCCTTTGTGTGCCACTCACATGCTAACATGTGCTAACATCTACACGTGCACCTTGAGCGCCACCTCTTGGGTAAAGAACTGTAGTTATCACGCCCAAAGTCTTTAGGTGTGCTAAATGGGTTAGCACCATTTACTGAATCAAGGCCAAAGTTTAGCACTGCACGGTGCGCGCAAAACGGCGCACCGGGTGCGACTAAACCGGCGCATTGGGTGCCCCTAAAACGTCGCACCGTGCAAAGTTTCGGGCGCACCCGGTGCAAGGTTTTAGGGGCACCCAGTGCGAGGGTTTAGTCGCACCCAGTGCAGCATATTGGCTGCACCCAGTGCGAGGTTTCGCGCGCACCGCTACACTTTGCACTCACTAACTTAGCGCGTAAAAACTTTGTGCGTCCTAAAGGGTTTTAGGCGTGCTAAGGGGCTTTTAGGTGTGCTAACTAAGTTAGTACCCTTTTGTGAATCAAATTGCAGCCGGAAGACGCTCAGTGGCCAGCAGATTGAAAGTGGAGCTAGGCGCGCAGTACAACCATACTAAAGCCTCATACGCACAGTAGAGGGGTTGTGGCAATCTCTGCCCAGAATCTAACTTATGTACAATGGCTCTGATGGCTCACATGATATGCAAGAGAACCAGGAAGCAAATGACTTCAGTGGATGACTGATGAGAAATAAAGCGTTAGAGCTCACTGTGGTACTCTACTGAGCGCCTATGGTGGGGGAGCACAGGACGGGGAAGGGGGGGAATGTTGGGCACCCCTTCCCACATCCTTTCCTTAAAGAGGAACTTCAGGCTAAACAAACATACTGTCATTAAGTTACATTAGTTATGTTCATTAAAATAGTATTCTTCAAGTGTCCAGGAGCACCACCAAGGCTCAAGTAGAAAAATGCTGGGTGCCAAGGTCCTCACTCTGGTACCTGGGGGTCACAGCAACTAGTCTCCCACATAGGACCGGCACCATACCAAGTACTTATAGCTCTTTAAAGTTTTATTAGTGCAGACATGATTGCAACAACAGACTGCTGTTTCGGGCTCCTCTGGCCCCTATCAAGTTGCTAAGTGATCATATAAATCACCTCTAGTCACTCCAGCAACTTCTTATGTTGGTCTGTAAAAACATAATGAAAATATTAAAACCATGAAGAATCACAAGTACCTGAACATATTAAACATAAGAGATGTACAGTCAAGTCATCAATAAATTATACACAGAATCCCAAATCCAGCTCACGATTGAGCCCCGCCCTCCCCATAGCATCCAATCGCCTGATCCAACCTGCCTCTCTATGCAACAGCTCCTTGAGCCTATCTTCTCCCCTCCATTGGGTAGGTACCCCATCTATGGCCATTACCCTAAGCTGGGAAACACTATGCCCACAAGCCTTAAAATGTTCTGCCACTGCCTGTCCCGCCGTGCCATTCCTAATGGCTGATTTATGTGCAGATATCCTCATTTTTAGACACTATGTAGTCATACCCACGTAAATAAAAGTACATGGACACTTAAGTAAATAAACGACATAATTAGAGTCACATGTGTAGTGTAGTGTAGTGTCCCCTGATATGATACACAGTACCCAAAGTTGGATGTAAAAAATTATTACCCCGTATTACGCTATTGCACATATGGCAGGACATGCAAGGGACATCCCAGTTCTAATAGCGTGAGACTGAGCAGGAGGTGCCGATTTTAACCGCAATTTGTCTTGCAATGTCGGTGCATGGCGGAATGACATCCTGGGGGGGATATCTGAATTCCGGCACTGTAGGGAAACCATCCCTTAACAAATGCCAGTGTCTACATACCGTTCTCGCAATAACATCGCTACAAGTATTAAACGTAGATACAAAGGGGATACGTGGTACTCCCTTAGTGCGATGACTATGACGGCGTCCATCACCCTGTAGAACTTCAGACGGACATCCCCTAGAACAAAATCTTTCGCATAGTTCATTTTTGCGATCGGCACATCTATCAGGGTCACTGACAATCCTTTCCACCCTAGAAAACTGACTTCCAGGAATTCCATCCTTCACACCACCAGGGTGAAAACTCCCATAGTGGAGGGTGGAATTCCTGTCCGTCGGCTTCATGTATAAATCGGTAGATATCGTCCCATTGTTGTTACAAACCAAAACATCAAGAAACGGTAACTGTCCCATGTCCCAATTGGCCGTCTATCTAATGGCTGGGCACTGCTGATGTGCTACCTCGATGAATTCATCCAAGGTGTGTCGTGGCCCCCTCCATATACAAAACACATCGTCTATATATTGCCACCAGCAAAGTGCATGCCGTTGAAAAAGGGGGTTCAGATAAACAAAGGTTTCTTCATACAGCCCCATGAAAAGGTTTGCATAGGAGGGGGCCACATTAGAACCCATAGCAGTGCCCTGCAACTGGCCAAACAACCGCCCATCAAATTCAAAGTCGTTCTCTTTGAGAACAATCTTAAGCAACTGTATCAAGAACCTGCATTGGGGAGAGGTACAGTCAGATTGCATCATAAGGTACCAGTCTACCTCCTCCACACCCCCATCATGTGGGATGGAGGTGTAGAGGCTCTCAACGTCCAAAGTGATCAGAGCCACATCTCCATCAAGTAATGGTAAAGCTCTCAATTTACGTAAAAACATCCCTGTATCACGCAGATATGAATTCAGAGGTGGTACAATGGGTTGGAGAAGCTTGTCTAAATATTGTGCCAACGGGACAAAGACCGATCCCACTCGTGCCACAATGGGACGTCCAGGAGGACGATGTAAAGTTTTATGTATCTTTGGAAGAACATATATGTGGCGTAGTGGGATTGGTCTGTTGTAAAAATTTAAACAAGGGTTCATCAATAATGTCCCTGGCTAGGGCATCTCCCAATACTCCCAGTATCAGTCCCTGGATCCTAGGTAAGGGGTCACACTGTAATTCAACATAGACACAGTCATCAGACAACTGTCTAACAATTTCACTAATGTATTCATCACGATCTAATACAACAACAGCTCCTTCCTTATCTGCAGGGCAAACAACAATTTCATTGTTACTTTGTAAGGCTTTAAGGGCAGCGTTCTCAGATTTAGACAAATTGTGAGCAACACGGAACATTTCAACAAGCTTCTGCAACCCATTGTACAGTCTCTGGATTCATATCTGCGTGATACAGGAATGTTTGTAAGTAAATTGAGAGCTTTACCATTACTTGATGGAGATGTGGCTCTGGTCACTTTGGATGTCGAGAGCCTCTACACCTCCATCCCACATGATGGGGGTGTGGAGGCGGTAGACTGGTACCTTATGATGCAATCTGACTGTACCTCTCCCAACGCAGGTTCTTGATACAGTTGCTTGAGATTGTTCTCAAAGAGAACGACTTTGAATTTGATGGGCTGTTCTTAGGCCACATTGCGGGGCACTGCTATGGATTCTAATGTGGCCCCCTCCTATGTAAACCTTTTCATGGGGCTGTATGAAGAAACCTTTGTTTATCTGAACCCCCTTTTTCGCTGGCAGGCACTTTGCTGGTGGCGATATATAGACGATGTGTTTTGTATATGGAGGGGGCCACGACACACCTTGGATGAATTCATCGAGGTAGCACATCAGCAGTGTCTGGCCATTAGATTGACGGCCAATTGGGATATGGGACAGTTACCGTTTCTTGATGTTTTGGTTTGTAACAACAATGGGACGATATCCACCAATTTCCACCCTCCACTATTGGAGTTTTCACCCTGATGGTGTGAAGGATGGAATTCCTGGAAGTCAGGGTGGATAGGATTGTTAGTGACCCTGAAAGATGTGCCGATCACAAAAATGAACTATGCAAAAGATTTCGCTCTAGGGGGTGTCCGTCTGAAGTTCTACAGGGTGATGGACGCCGTTGTGGTCGTCGCCCTAAGGGGTTACCACGTATCCCCTTTGTATCTACGTTTAATACTTGGACATTATTGCGAGAACGGTATGTAGACACTGGCATCTATTAAGGGATGGTTTCCCTACAGTGCTGAAATTCAGATATCCTCCGTAGGTTGTCATTCCGCCGTGCACCGACATTGCGAGACAAATTGCGGTTAAAATCGGCACCTCCTGTTCAGTGTCACGGTATTAGAACTGAGATGTCCCTTGCATGTCCTGCCATATGTGCAATAGCGTAATACGGGGTAATAATTTTTTACATCCAACTTTGGGTACTGTGTATTATATCAGGGAACACTACACATGCGACTCTAATTATGTCGTTTATTTACTTAAGTGTCCGGTATTTACTTAAGTGCTATGGCAACTTGGGCGGCGTGTCGGCTGCATTAGCACCGCCTACCACGATGACGCGGGGGCTGTGGTATTGCTATGTGATGTTTCGAGCGCATGTGATTGGTTAACGCCGCTCAGCTGGAAAAGTCATGTTATTTGGTCACATGACTCTGACGCCATACTGCACACCTCCGTGGATGGAGGCGGCGGTTAAGAGACTATGGTGCGTCCGTTCACTCGCAATGGCTGCTGGCAGCGGGGAAGCCTCTTCTTTTCCTGATTGGTGAGTGATAATTCAAATTGTGTAGTGACGATTGGTCCCTTGTGGACGGTTAAGTCTCCCATCAGGTCCTCCAATGTTCACTCCTTATGATTGGCCATTGGTCCGTTTTGGGGGCGTGTTTTGTACTATATATGTACATGTTTTACACAGTGTGTTCATATGATCACTTAGCAATTTGATAAAGGCCAGAGGAGGCCTAAACAGCAGTCTGTTGTTGCAATCATGTCTGCACTAATAAAACTTTAAAGAGCTATAAGTACTTGGTGTGGTGCCGGTCCTTTGTGGGAGACTAATTAAAATAGATAGGTAATATAATCTCTTACCCACCCGTTCTAAAAGAACAGGCAAATGTTTGTGATTTCATGGGGACAGCCATCTTTTTGGTTGAAAGAAAGTGACAGGGAGCATGAGGCACAGTTCCAACTGTCCTGTGTCCTGATCACCCCTCCCAGCTTCAAATTCGATGTTTTTAAATGCAAAATTGAAAAAAAAAATGTATGCCAAAACAGCAGAACGAGAAAAACAACATCAGAAATCCCATCAGGCGTTGCACAGCATCAGGGGAAAAATGCCCGGGCAGATTTATTTGATGGGGCAGAGCTTAGCTTCTGTGCAGCTAAAAATGAGGCTTGGGTACAAAAAACAAAGTTCTAATGCTGTGACACTGTTAAAGAAACACCAAGCCTTTTAAGTTCTGCTGAGTAGATTTTTAGTCTGGAGGTTCATTTATGGTCAGAGGCTCTTCTACACAGCAAGCAGCTTCTAATCTGAAGCACGGCTCTGGGTCGAATGGTGAACCTCCCATTATTTTCCTGTGCAAGTGATGGGGGTGCAATAAAGTCTGATGGGAGGGTAGGGAGGAATGCACTTTAGCATATTTGACTTCAGTGCTGTAGGATCTTGTCTTGGCTAGAGTTGGGCCGAACGGTTCGCCTGCGAACGGTTCCATGCGAACTTCAGTGGTTTGCGTTCGCGTCCCGCAGGCGAACCTTTGCGGAAGTTCGGTTCGCCCCATAATGCACATGGAGGGTCAACTTTGACCCTCTACATCACAGTCAGCAGGCCCAGTGTAGCCAATTAGGCTACACTAGCCCCTGGAGCCCCACCCCCCCCCTTATATAAGGCAGGCAGCGGCGGCCATTAGGTCACTCGTGTGCTGCCTGCGTTAGTGAGAGTAGGGCGAGCTGCTGCAGACTGTCTCTCAGGGAAAGATTAGTTAGGCTTAACTTGTTCCTGTCTGGCTGCATACCTGTTCTGTGAACCCACCACTGCATACCTGTGCTGTGAACCCACCACTGCATACCTGTGCTGTGAACCCACCACTGCATACCTGTGCTGTGAACCCACCACTGCATACCTGTTCAGTGAACCCACCACTACATACCTGTGCTGTGAACCCACCACTGCATACCTGTTCAGTGAACCTGCCACTGCATACCTGTTCTGTTCAGTGGACCCGCCACTGTATACCTGTTCATTGAACCCACCACTGCATACCTGTGCTGTGAACCCACCACTGCATACCTGTTCTGTGAACCCACCACTGCATACCTGTGCTGTGAACCCACCACTGCATACCTGTTCTGTGAACCCACCACTGCATACCTGTTCAGTGAACCTGCCACTGCATACCTGTTCTGTTCAGTGGACCCGCCACTGTATACCTGTTCATTGAACCCACCACTGCATACCTGTGCTGTGAACCCACCACTGCATACCTGTGCTGTGAACCCACCACTGCATACCTGTTCTGTGAACCCACCACTGTATACCTGTTCAGTGAACCCGCCACTGCATACCTGTTCTGTTCAGTGGACCCGCCACTGTATACCTGTTCAGTGAACCCGCCACTGCATACCTGTTGTGTTCAGTGAACCTGCCACTGCATACCTGTTCTGTGAACCCGCCACTGTATACCTGTTCTGTTTAGTGAACCCGCCACTGTATACCTGTTCTGTTTAGTGAACCCGCCACTGCATACCTGTTCTGTTCAGTGGACCCGCCACTGTATACCTGTTCAGTGAACCCGCCACTGCATACCTGTTGTGTTCAGTGAACCTGCCACTGCATACCTGTTCTGTGAACCCGCCACTGTATACCTGTTCTGTTTAGTGAACCCGCCACTGTATACCTGTTCTGTTTAGTGAACCCGCCACTGCATACCTGTTCTGTTCAGTGGACCCGCCACTGTATACCTGTTCAGTGAACCCGCCACTGCATACCTGTTCTGTTCAGTGGACCCGCCACTGTATACCTGTTCAGTGAACCCGCCACTGCATACCTGTTGTGTTCAGTGAACCTGCCACTGCATACCTGTTCTGTGAACCCGCCACTGTATACCTGTTCTGTGTAGTGAACCCGCCACTGTATACCTGTTCTGTTTAGTGAACCCGCCACTGCATACCTGTTCTGTTCAGTGGACCCGCCACTGTATACCTGTTCTGTTTAGTGAACCCGCCACTGCATACCTGTTCTGTTCAGTGGACCCGCCACTGTATACCTGTTCAGTGAACCCGCCACTGCATACCTGTTGTGTTCAGTGAACCTGCCACTGCATACCTGTTCTGTGAACCCGCCACTGTATACCTGTTCTGTTTAGTGAACCCGCCACTGCATACCTGTTCTGTTCAGTGGACCCGCCACTGTATACCTGTTCAGTGAACCTGCCACTGCATACCTGTTGTGTTCAGTGAACCTGCCACTGCATACCTGTTCTGTGAACCCGCCACTGTATACCTGTTCTGTTTAGTGAACCCGCCACTGTATACCTGTTCTGTTTAGTGAACCCGCCACTGCATACCTGTTCTGTTCAGTGGACCCGCCACTGTATACCTGTTCAGTGAACCCGCCACTGCATACCTGTTGTGTTCAGTGAACCTGCCACTGCATACCTGTTCTGTTCAGTGGACCCGCCACTGTATACCTGTTCAGTGAACCCGCCACTGCATACCTGTTGTGTTCAGTGAACCTGCCACTGCATACCTGTTCTGTGAACCCGCCACTGTATACCTGTTCTGTTTAGTGAACCCGCCACTGTATACCTGTTCTGTTTAGTGAACCCGCCACTGCATACCTGTTCTGTTCAGTGAACCCGCCACTGTATACCTGTTCAGTGAACCCTCCACTGCATACCTGTTGTGTTCAGTGAACCTGCCACTGCATACCTGTTCTGTGAACCCGCCACTGTATACCTGTTCTGTTCAGTGAACCCACCGCATCAGTGCGCATACCTGTGCAGTTAAGTGAACCCACCTACCTACGTGAGTGCACGCAGTGTGATATACCACTCCGTGCATACCCGATATGGACAAAACAGGTAGAGGAAGAGGTAGTGCCAGAGCCAGAGGAAGGCCACCCGGCAGGTCTGCGCGAGGTCGTGTAAATGTAATTTCGTGTGGACCTGGCCCACAGTACAGTGCTCGGAAGAAGGCACGTCCCATCACCTCCCAAGATTGTCAGGACGTGGTTGAGTATTTAGCGACACAGAACACCTCATCTTGCTCAGCCACCAGCGCTACTACTAGCACCACTTCCGCTGCATTTGACACTTCGCAAGAATTATTTAGTGGTGAAATCACTGATGCACAGCCATTGTTGTTACAGCCAGATGAATTTTCACCAGCTAATATGTCTGAGTTACGCGGCAACACTATGGATGTAACGTGTCAGGAGGATGAAGGACCTACTGATGGTGCAAGTTTGGATTTGTCTGAGGCAAGCGAAGCTGGGCAGGATGACTACGATGATGACGGTAATAGGGATCCTCTGTATGTTCCCAATAGAGGAGATGAAGAGGGGGACAGTTCAGAGGGGGAGTCAGAGAGTAGTAGGAGGAGAGAAGTTGCTGAAAGAAGCTGGGGCAGCTCTTCGTCAGAAACAGCTGGTGGCAGAGTCCGGCACCATGTATCGCCACCTATGTACAGCCAGCCAACTTGCCCTTCAGCATCAGCTGCTGAGGTCCCCATAGTGCCCACATCCCAGGGTGGCTCAGCGGTGTGGAAATTTTTTAATGTGTGTGCCTCAGATCGGACCAAAGCCATCTGTTCGCTCTGCCAACAAAAATTGAGCCGTGGAAAGGCCAACACTCACGTAGGGACAAGTGCCTTACGAAGGCACCTGGAGAAAAGGCACAAACAGCAATGGGATGGCCACCTGAACAAAAGCAGCAGCAGCACACAAAAGCAAAGCCACCCTCCTTCTCCTCTTCCTCCTCCATCAGGTGCATTATCTGCTTCTGCCGCTTTCTCCCTTCCACCTTCACAGGCACCCTCCTCCACTCCGCCTCTGCCCTTGAGCGCTTCCTGCTCCTCTGCCCACAGCAGCAGTCAGGTGTCCGTGAAGGAAATGTTTGAGCGGAAGAAGCCAATTTCGGCCAGTCACCCCCTTGCCCGGCGTCTGACAGCTGGCGTGGCGGAACTGTTAGCTCGGCAGCTGTTACCATACCGGCTGGTGGACTCTGAGGCCTTCCGTAAATTTGTGGCCATCGGAACACCGCAGTGGAAGATGCCAGGCCGCACTTATTTTTCGAGAAAGGCCATACCCCAACTGCACCGTGAAGTTGAGAGGCAAGTGGTGTCATCTCTTGCGAAGAGCGTTGGGTCAAGGGTACACCTGACCACGGATGCCTGGTCTGCCAAGCACGGGCAGGGCCGCTACATTACCTACACAGCCCATTGGGTGAACCTGGTGGTGAACGATGGCAAGCAGGGCGCAGCGGACCAAATTGTGACACCTCCACGGCTTGCAGGCAGGCCTCCTGCCACCTCCTCTCCTCCTGCTACATGCTCTTCGCTGTCCTCCTCCTCCTTGGCTGAGTGGCAGTTCTCCTCTCCAGCTACACAGCCCCAGCTCCGCAGGGCCTATGCTGCATGCCAGGTAAGACGGTGTCACGCCATCTTAGACATGTCTTGTCTCAAAGCGGAGAGTCACACTGGAGCAGCTCTCCTGGCTGCTCTTAAGAAACAGGTGGATGAGTGGCTGACCCCGCACCACCTGGAGATAGGCAACGTGGTGTGCGACAACGGCAGCAATCTGCTTGCCGCTTTGCATATGGGGAAGCTGACACACATACCCTGCATGGCACATGTCATGAATCTAGTGGTTCAAAGATTTGTGGCAAAAGTACCCTGGCTTAGCGAATGACCTGAAGCAGGCCAGGAAGTTCTGTGGGCATTTGAGGCGGTCTTACACAGCCATGGCACGCTTTGCGGAAATTCAGCGCAAAAACAACATGCCGGTGAGACGCCTCATTTGCGATAGCCCGACTCGCTGGAACTCGACCCTGCTCATGTTCTCCCGCCTGCTAGAACAGAAGAAAGCCGTGACCCACTACCTCTACAACTACAGTAGAATGAAACAGTCTGGGAAGATGGGGATGTTCTGGCCCGACAACTGGACACTGATGGAAAATGCATGCAGGCTCATGCGGCCGTTTGAGGAGGTGACCAACCTGGTGAGCCGCAGTGAGGGCACCATCAGCGACTTAATTCCCTACGCTTACTTCTTGGAGCGTGCTGTGCGTAGAGTGGCGGATGAAGCTGTGAATGAGCGTGACCAGGAACCGTTACGGCAGGAACAGGCATGGGACCAATTTTCATCAGACCCAGCTGTTTCCTCAACACCTGCGGCAGCACAGAGGGGGGAGGAGGAGGAAGAAGAGAAGTCGTGTGCAGAAGACGAGTCAGACTCAGAGGATGATGAGCAAGGTGTTTCTTTGGGGGAGGAGGAGGAGGAGGGGACAGCGGCAGGAGAACAACCTCAGCAGGCATCGCAAGGGGCTTGTGCTGCTCAACCTTCCCGTGGTATTGTTCGCGGCTGGGGGGAGGAGGTTGACTTACCTGACGTCACTGAGGAAGAGCAAGAGGAGATGGAGGGTACTGGATCCGACTTTGTGCAGATGTCGTCTTTTATGCTGTCCTGCCTGTTGAGGGACCCCCGTATAAAAAACCTCAAGGGGAATGAGCTGTACTGGGTGGCCACACTACTAGACCCTCGGTACAGGCACAAAGTGGCGGACCTGTTACCAACTCACCGGAAGGTGGAAAGGATGCAGCACATGCAGAACCAGCTGTCAACTATGCTTTACAATGCCTTTAAGGGTGATGTGACGGCACAACGCCAGCAAGGTACCACTGCCACTAATCCTCCTCCCGTGTCCACGCAGTCAAAGACAGGACGCTCCAGCGATCTCATGGTGATGTCGGACATGCGGACGTTCTTTAGTCCAACGCCTCGCCGTAGCCCTTCCGGATCCACCCTCCACCAACGCCTGGAACGGCAGGTAGCCGACTACCTGGCCTTAAGTGTAGATGTAGACACTGCTGTGAACAGCGATGAGGAACCCTTGAACTACTGGGTGCGCAGGCTTGACCTGTGGCCAGAGCTGTCCCAATTTGCCATCCAACTTCTCTCCTGCCCTGCCGCAAGCGTCCTGTCAGAAAGGACCTTCAGCGCAGCTGGAGGCATTGTCACAGAGAAGAGAAGTCGCCTAAGTCACAAAAGTGTTAAGTACCTCACCTTTATCAAAATGAATGAGGCATGGATCCCGGAGGGCTGCTGCCCGCCCCAAGACTAAGTCAGTCCCCGCACACACAGTATCTCTGCCTGCACGCCGTGTGACTGGCTGCCTGGCCTGCCCCAAGAAGACTAAGTCGCTCCCAGTCCCTCCACACAGCATGTCTGCCTGCAGGCCGCTTGACTACCTTCTCCGCCACCACCAACAGGGTCCGGGACTCCAGGCGGATTGCTGAATTTTTTAGGCCGCTGCTAGCAGCGGCCGCTGTAATAATTTTTCTGGTGCGTGAACATGACTGCCTAATTTTTCTGGCTGCACTGCGGGCAGCTGCAACAACAAAAGAAAAGGCATGTACATGCGCCCATTCCCCTTCGTGATCATTACCTTGCCGTGGTGAAGGGGCTTGCGTATCACAATGAAGCAATGACCGGCGCCTAGATGAGTGTCTCGGGGGGCACACCCACGATAATAAGGTCGTTGCCTCATTGTGGTCAGACCAAATTTGATCAGCTGGACAGTCACTGTTCTGTCATTCAGCTACATCAGCCAGGCGACCATATGGGCTGTAAAGCCACCAAAACCTGCACTCTCGCCATGGTGCGCACCAGTCCAGCACGGCCGTCACTACACAAACAGCTGTTTGCGGTGCGTTACACGGTGAGTTTGGTGTGTCAGTGTGAAGCAGTACCTTAATTACACTACCTGATTGATGTATACACATGCAAGATGTTTAAAAGCACTTTAGGCCTGTCATTTAGCATTCAATGTGATTTCTGCCCTTAAAACGCTGCTTTGCGTCAAATCCAGATTTTTCCCCGGGACTTTTGGCATGTATCCCACTCCGCCATGCCCTCCTCCAGGTGTTAGACCCCTTGAAACATCTTTTCCATCACTTTTGTGGCCAGCATAATTATTTTTTTTTTTCAAAGTTCGCATCCCCATTGAAGTCTATTGCGGTTCGCGAACTTTAACGCGAACCGAACCTTCCGCGGAAGTTCGCGAACCTAAAATCGGAGGTTCGGCCCAACTCTAGTCTTGGCCCCAGTTCCCACTACTCCTGCAACAGGGGCACTTGGTCACCTGCCTGCTCTTAGTTCAGTTTTGTTGAGGACTAGTAGTCTTCAGTTCTTCAGCTAAACTGATCAAGATACATGTATGTCATATATATTTCTCTCAATGAAGTCCTTGAGCAGCCCACACAATGAATGCCTAACACATTTCTTCCTCCTGAGTTGTTAGTGCCTCTCCCATCTTCTCGGGCACAAAGATCTTTGGTTTGAAATGCACCTTCTCTCTCTCAAAATGTGTTACTGCTGTGCTGCAGAGGTTGTATATAATCCTGTCCAGTTGCCACTGGTGGCTTTCTGAGGCTGAGCTTAGCTTGTATGCATGTGACCAGTTTTCGGGAGGTGCATATACTATGGTTGTTCTCACACAGTGGTGGCCTATAAGCTGAACTTTGAGGTCTTTTTTGTGTCTTTCGTACTCACTTTTACACTAGCTATGCCGACTATCACTTTTCAGGATCTCAGTCATATATAATAGCTAATAAAAAGTAAATGAGAATTGGCTCTTGGGTGCATGAAAAAGACATACAATATTTTATTAATAACATTCACATACATATGCAAAATTGATACAAAAGCACTGATCATAAACCCTAAAACCCCCCCCACTAGGACCCATAAAAATTCTCCCCACACGCTTTCCCAACACCAAACGGGGCTGCAGTCCCCGGTGTGACAGACTCCAGGACTCCTGTGCTCCAAAGGAGGACAAGATGATTAAAGATGTTGCTAGTGAATATGTGGCTACAGTAGCAATAGCACATAGATGATAAAGTACATGAGGACCGATGACCGCTGATAAAGAGCATATGGTGGCAAAAATGAGGTAGATATGCTGGTGATCAAATAGTGGAGTTCATAGCAGCCATGCAGAAAGCACCGTGTGTCGTTTGGATGCAGGTAAATCAAACTGGTGGCTTATTTGAAGCAAAAAAGCAGCAGAGGACAGTGACAGCCTCCATAAACGTGTATTGAAGCAAGCTGTTAGTAGGCTGTTAGCAAACCAAAGCGGCTGATGTATAAAGCACATGCATGGAATGACCCTCCATCGCAGGGCATAAACTGTTCACAGGCAAATGGGGATGTCCACAGACCAAATGACACCACCAATCAGTCCCCCAATCGCAGGGTATAGAAGCACTGTCAATATGCTGGATAAAGATGCCACATAGTTACCAGTCCTTTTAGCGGAGGATCCAAACGGCAGTGCAGCTGGAAACTTTGGGTGCCACAAGTGTCATGTGTAGCCAGCCATGTATCCCCCAGGGAGCACAGGAATCCCAATGGTGTGGAAGCTGAGGAGCGCTGTCAGGAGAAGCCTGACATGTTTCGCCGCAACTAGCGGCTTTTTCAAAGGCAGACAGCGGTAGCATGTGTATGGACGCCATAATGGCGTCCATAAATACTGAGCGCGGCTGCGCGACTCCGCCCGCCCACCCCCCAACCCCGTCACCACCTCACGCCCATCAACAAACGTGTGGGCGTGTGGGCGGCAGACATCCGGAGCGCAAATGCGCTCCATCGACAACCACGCCGGATGTGCCGAATGACACAAAGCCAGGGGCGTCAAAGGAGTGGCCGCCCATTGGGAAGACGGGGAGGGAGAGAAGGGCAAGCCTGAGCAGCGCAGCCGCAATCAGTGTGAGGGCATAATTGAAAACACACAACTTGATGTGAAATACACAAATGTAAATAAATACCCATAACCTCCCCTTTTATTTTCGTGCCCGTATCCGGACACCTATAGGGATGGTCATTAAATGAAAATAATATTTAATCATGAATAATAAACCCATAAACTCATGAACGCGGAAATCCGCGTCAACAGGCCACGGCATCCCAAAGAAATATATTGGGCACACCATGTCCGCGGACGCGGACATCCGTACAATCAAATAAATCAAAACACAAATAAATAGGAGATGGAGAGAGACCGGCCCATATAGAAATACATGACCACTGTGGGGGTGTCATCAAAGAAGCCCCCCATCAGTATATAAAAAAATTGGCCAGCAAACAGAAGACTGGAACGAAAAAGCGAAACAGGACAGAATTGGAAGGCCAGGGGTGTAGGAGACCCCCGCAGGTGGTAACTTAAAATGCACACAGGGGAAGGGTGGGAGGGGGGGGGATAGGGAAGGAAAGGACAGGAGGGGGGGGGGAGGACAAGGGAAAGGACAGAAAGGGGGAGGGAAGGAAGGGGGGGAAGGGGAGGGGGAATGGGGAGGAAAGGGAGAGGGGGAGGGGGAGGGGGGGGGAGGAAAACAAGGGAAGGAAAGAGAGATGAAGGGAAGGCTCAGAAAATATCCCTATAGGCTCAAGAGATATTGTTGAAAGTCTATAATATCTATTTGGGCAGGAACACTCGATAATTGATACTATCATTCAAGCCTTTGGGTACCGTGGCATTAAGATTGAAAATCCAACGGGACTCCAACTGTAGGAGGGCTCTATCGATATCCCCACCTCGAGGATGTGCGTGTATCCTATCCAAGCCCACAAATTTAATAAAGCTGGGATCTCCTCTATGTTCCAAATGCACATGTCTGGAAATGGGAGATTTAAAGTTACAGTTTGCAATGTCACCCACATGGTTTTTAATCCTTTCCTTGAAAGCTCTTGATGTCTTACCGATGTAAAAACATCCACACCTGCAATACAGTAGATAGATGACCCCCACTGTATTGCAGTTAACAAAATGTCTTAAATTCCATTGTCGTCCATTGGGTAACATTACAGACCTGCCAATCTGTAGATATTGACAATATACACAGCCTCCACAGCTGTACGTGCCCGTAACTATGCAGTGTCTCTGGGGATCAGTTTTGCCTGAGAAATGACTGGACGTTACACAATTTCGCAGCGTTTTACTGCGTTTGTAAGTAACCTGGGGGGAAAATGACACAAAGTCCCTCACTGTTTTGTCGTTCGTTAACACGTGCCAGTGTCGAGCAAGTATCCTGTCAACCTCTTTATTTTGGTCGTTGAATCGAGTAATCAAGCGCGTAAAATTGCAACTAAGATTATCTTTATTCTTCTTAGTCAAAAGAGTCGTACGATCCGCCGTTTTCGCACGTTTGTAGGCCTTTTTAAGCCAACGGTCCTTATAACCCCTCTCTCTAAACCGAGAGCGTAATAATTTGGCTTCCTTTTCAAAAGTAATTTCATCACTACAATTACGGCGTGCCCTCAGGTATTGACCTGTTGGAATGCCGTGAATCGTATGTGTGGGATGTGCACTGCTGGCATGCAGGTATGCGTTAGATGCAGTAGGTTTGCGATACAGGTTGGTTGACAGGAGACCCTCAACACTGACATCAATTTTAAGATCCAAAAAAGCTATGGAATGATTACTACATTCCATCGTGAATTTTAAATTCCAGTTGTTACAATTAAGTGTAGTGACAAATTCTTGCAACAGTTCCCTGCCACCCGTCCAAAACATCAACACATCGTCTATGTACCTGTGCCACGCAACAATGTGGCACAGATACATGACGAGGACATCATTGCCAAAAAGAGAGCGTTCCCAATCCCCCAGGTACAGGTTCGCCAATGAGGGGGCACAAGTGGTCCCCATGGCGGCCCCCTGCACCTGGAGGTAGTACACGCCATCAAAAACGAACACATTATTCTGTAATATGAACGTCAATAGATCAAGAACAAATTGGTTATGTGGCATCTCTCCAACCTCCATCTCCGCAAGAAATCTGCCTACCACCTCCACTCCCTTATCCTGTGGGATACTGGAATAGAGGGCCTCCACATCCAGGGTCACCAACAAAGAACCAGCAGGGAGCTGCAATCCCTCGAGGATTCCCAAGAGATGCAATGTGTCACGAACATATGAAGGTAGACGATGGACATGTGGCTGTAAGTGCTTGTCCACATACACACTGATGCGCTCGGTTAATGACCCATTGCCTGAGACAATGGGTCGTCCCGGCGGTCGACTCAAATTTTTATGTACTTTGGGCAGGGCATAGAACGTGGGTATGGTGGGACTCTCGACTTTGAGAGTCGAACCTACCTCTGCCGTGATCACGCCCCGACCAATCGCCATATCGATAAGATCAAACAACATACGCTGGTTGGTGATGACCCTGGATGCGGATACCTTCCGATACCACTCCTTGTTGCCAAGGATCTTTTGACACATGTATACATATTGCTCTGTCCTCATGACCACCACGTTCCCTCCCTTGTCCGATGGTTTAACAATGATGTCCCTATTATTGCGTAATTCCATCAACGCGCAGCGTTCATCCTCAGATAGATTGGGTTTCTGGTTGTTTGTTATCCACAAAGTGCGTATGTCTCTCTCAACCAACGAGACAAACGTATGGACACTAGGACACAAGGAGAAGGGAGGGAACGAGGCGGACCTAGGCTTGAACTGTTGATTAATCTGTTCACTATTAGTTCGCCTGGGGACAGCAAACCCAAAAATGTCCTCCTCATCATCCTGATCAGTTTCCTCACTCAACTTCACCAAATCCATTAGCGCTCTGTAGTCCTGATTGGACCAATCTTTCCAATCGACAATAGCTCCCCCCAGCGGGGCATCACTTTTCTTTTTATGTAGAGATCTTAGGGTAAGATTTCGACCAAACAGATGTAGATCCTTCACAAATTCAAACCTATCTAGATTATTATTAGGGCAGAAACCAAGGCCTTTGCCCAAAAGATCTATAGTGCCTTGGGATAGATTGTAGCCAGAAATGTTGACAACTTGCACGTTGCCAGATGGCAAAGATTGGGTTTGAATTGGAGGAGCTACTACATCAGTGCAGTCTGTTCCCCGTCCTCCCCTAAAAAACCCACAGAGGAGGACTGAGAGCCAGAAGGTCCACATGCTCCCAGTTCAAATTCACTTTCCTCTTCCTGGGAATCAGTGGCGCTTGTAAGGTATTTGTTAATCGGACCCACCTGCTTATTTTTACCTTGTTTCTCTCTCTTTTTCTTACTATCTTTATCTTTAGGAGTTTTTGGCAAGTTTTCATTTAATGACCATCCCTATAGGTGTCCGGATACGGGCACGAGAATAAAAGGGGAGGTTATGGGTATTTATTTACATTTGTGTATTTCACATCAAGTTGTGTGTTTTCAATTATGCCCTCACACTGATTGCGGCTGCGCTGCTCAGGCTTGCCCTTCTCTCCCTCCCCGTCTGCCCAATGGGCGGCCACTCCTTTGACGCCCCTGGCTTTGTGTCATTCGGCACATCCGGCGTGGTTGTCGATGGAGCGCATTTGCGCTCCGGATGTCTGCCGCCCACACGCCCACACGTTTGTTGATGGGCGTGAGGTGGTGACGGGGTTGGGGGGTGGGCGGGCGGAGTCGCGCAGCCGCGCTCAGTATTTATGGACGCCATTATGGCGTCCATACACATGCTACCGCTGTCTGCCTTTGAAAAAGCCGCTAGTTGCGGCGAAACATGTCAGGCTTCTCCTGACAGCGCTCCTCAGCTTCCACACCATTGGGATTCCTGTGCTCCCTGGGGGATACATGGCTGGCTACACATGACACTTGTGGCACCCAAAGTTTCCAGCTGCACTGCCGTTTGGATCCTCCGCTAAAAGGACTGGTAACTATGTGGCATCTTTATCCAGCATATTGACAGTGCTTCTATACCCTGCGATTGGGGGACTGATTGGTGGTGTCATTTGGTCTGTGGACATCCCCATTTGCCTGTGAACAGTTTATGCCCTGCGATGGAGGGTCATTCCATGCATGTGCTTTATACATCAGCCGCTTTGGTTTGCTAACAGCCTACTAACAGCTTGCTTCAATACACGTTTATGGAGGCTGTCGCTGTCTTCTGCTGCTTTTTTGCTTCAAATGAGCCACCAGTTTGATTTACCTGCATCCAAACGACACACGGTGCTTTCTGCATGGCTGCTATGAACTCCACTATTTGAGCACCAGCATATCTACCTCATTTTTGCCACCATATGCTCTTTATCAGCGGTCATCGGTCCTCATGTACTTTATCATCTATGTGCTATTGCTACTGTAGCCACATATTCACTAGCAACATCTTTAATCATCTTGTCCTCCTTTGGAGCACAGGAGTCCTGGAGTCTGTCACACCGGGGACTGCAGCCCCGTTTGGTGTTGGGAAAGCGTGTGGGGAGAATTTTTATGGGTCCTAGTGGGGAGGTTTTTAGGGTTTATGATCAGTGCTTTTGTATCAATTTTGCATATGTATGTGAATGTTATTAATAAAATATTGTATGTCTTTTTCATGCACCCAAGAGCCAATTCTCATTTACTTTTTATTAGCTATTCATTTTCGTTGGCATGTGCATGAGAGAGACTCTTTGATCGGTATATAATTTCATGTTTGGATATAGTTTAAATATTACCCTATTTGACGCTGACCTTAACCTGGAGAGATTTTCTATCACAGTCATATATAATAGTTTTTTGGTACCCTGTACAGATGGACTATGGCCTAAATCTTCTCGCCCCAGCATGTATATTGCTCCTGTCAAATTTAGCTACATGTACTGTTTACAAAATGACTGGCTGACAAGGTGAACCAATAAGTTGCTTGTCCCACTGCTGTCTGTTGGCACAAAATGGCTGCCAGTTCTTCAAAGGGTTTACTAATTTTTTTATTTGTGTTGTATGTGTGGAAAAAATATTGGCAGCTGGTAACAACACCTCAGACACAAAACACATTCTATTTTTTACATTGTGCTGTTGTGGAAAAACACAAATATATTTTTGCATACAATGTGCGTTGTTCTAAAATGATGTGCAAAAATATGTGTGTAGTTTCCACACATTCCCGTGTGGACATATCCTCACAGAACTCAAGATATAATCCTGCCAGATGTGCAGTAAAGTACATCTAGCCTTCTGAGGCTTCCACATTCTACATTCTTACTGGACAATCGAGTAACATGTGACATGATGAGATAGACATGTGTATGTACAGTGTCAAGCACACAAATAACTAGGCTGTGTTTCTTTTTTCTTTCTCTGCCTGAAAGAGTTAAACATCACTTATCACTTAAGTCATTTTTAGGAGAAGGAGGATAGATGCAATTGTTTTTCTCATCAGTATATTTTCACCTCAGATGTCCTGTAAAGGACACTTGAAATGAGAGGGATATGATGGCTGCCATATTTATTTCCTTTTGAACAATGCGCATTGCCTGGCTGGACTTGTTGATCCTCTGCCTTTAATACCTTTAGCCATTGACCTTGAACAAGTATGTAAATCACATGTTTCTAACTGAAGTCTGACTGAATTTCTCACGTGCTTGTTTCAAGTGTGTTAATCAGACACTACTGATGCATGAAAGATCAGCAGGACTGCCAGGCAACTGTTATTGTTTAGAAGGAAATAAATATGGCAACCTCCATATCCTTGTCACTTCAGGTGTCCTTTAAGCATTTGTATTTTATTTAGGGGTAAGGAGACTTCAAGGTTCCTTTCTAGGAGGTGCCAGGCTGCTATTTGAGGTGCAGCACAAGATTTATGGGCATGCTTTTACCCATTAAAGAAGATGTGTCTTTTCCTGGCACATCAGAACATGTAGTTGAAGCTGTGAATGACTTTGATCTTCTAATGAATTTGGTTTTGACCTACTTGGCTGTTTTTGATGAGCTGCCAAACACAGGCATAGACAAACTGAGCTGTCACTATAACACCGGGGTGTGGTGCATCGAACCTCTGCCACCAAAGTGGATCTCTGCCATCTCATCAAGGTATCCTGGATACCCACCCATCATACAAAAACCAAGCATTGTGCCCTTTACTACAAGGACATTTTAGTTGCTACTTTTAGTCCCCTGCTGTCCTAACCCAGGGATAACATACTTCTGCTCCTATTATAAGTCCTGCTACTGTCAGGCTCACAGTAACATTACACTTGGGATGAAAAAAATAAAAGCCATGATATATATTGATTCACACTATTTTAATCTTTAATATTTTTGAAAAAAAAAACTTTTCCATATCCATTTGCTGAAAACTTTGATTTAAAGGAAAACAGTAGTGAGAAGAATATGGAGGCTGCCATGTTTATTTCCTTTTAAACAATACCAGTTGCCTGGCAGTCCTGCTGATCTATTTGGCTGCAGTAGTGTCTGAATCACACCTGAAACAAGCATGCAGCTAATCTAGTCAGATCTGACAACAATGTTGGAAACCACTGATCTGTTGCATGCTTGTTCATGGTCTATAGCTAAAAGTTTAGACCCTGGTATTGCTTAAAAGGAAATAAATATGACAGCCTCCATATCCCCCTCATTATAGTTGTCCTTTAAAGTTTATCCTCAGTTACAGAAATCAGACAATACAGCTTAGCCTACAAATGCTGCCTGAGAAGTGCTGCAGACATGCGATAGGCTCTATGACACCAAATTAAAGCTTGCATAGCTGGTAAAAGGCGGGTCAGGAAATTACTTCCTCCCCTTTTGACAGCCTCCATATCCCCCTCATTATAGTTGTCCTTTAAAGTTTATCCTCCGTTACAGAAATCAGACAATACAGCTTAGCCTACAAATGCTGCCTGAGAAGTGCTGCAGACATGCGATCGGCTCTATGACACCAAATTAAAGCTTGCATAGCTGGTAAAAAGGCGGGTCAGGAAATGACTTCCTCCCCTTTTCCCTTTTAGACACACCTGAAAAGGATGTGTATTGGTATTTCCAGTATATGGGAAGCAGGAAATTGCTGCAGCTAATGGACGATTTGGACGATGATTTTAAACAGGCCTCACAATTAGCATTTTGGGGTTCATAAAAAGGTACTTTGGCATTTTTTTATTTATGCAAAGGTGGGCTACTAAAATTGTCTAGTATGCATGGGTAGCAGAATTGCATAAAACCTTGGAAAATGTTTATACACTGTGGGGGACATTTATCAAGAGTGTCTGAGATAAAATATTAGTAGGTTTTTTAAAATCCGTGCAGAACTGTCTCAGACATCTTAAGAAATCACTAGATAGTGCAGATTCCTTCTTAAGCAGTTGTAAAATAGGAGGAGCTAGGAAGGTCTCTCAGACAGTGCAGTGTGTAGTGATGGCTCGAACCTTAGATTTAGGTTTGCGAACCTCGAACGCGAATTTTCATAAAAGTTTGAGAACGGACTGTTCGCAGCGGGCACCATAGACTTTAATGGCAGATGAACGGCCGCCGACTTTAGCGGTTAATAGCAAAGCCCCCTTACATAGTAGAAATTTGCAGGGTATGTGGAAGGGGACAGTGACTACAAGAGGAATTTTTTTTTTCAAAAAGACCCTATAGTTTTTTATGAAAATCAATTTTAACCACTTAAGCCCAACTGGACGAACATTCTCGTCCAGTTGGGCTGCGCGCACTCCCGCGGGCCGCTCGTGCTCCCGCGGAGTCTCCCGTGTGCGCTCCCGCCACCGGCCGTTAGACCAGCTATCAGTGAAAGGGATTACTGCGGTTTTTCTAAGTTCAAAAAGTTCCCCGTCTTCATTCATCTTCCTGGGAGCGAGATCGATCCGCCATCTTGTGACCAAATAGTAAAACTACACCCACATCCACTTTTTATTAAATAAATACATTTTTAACATTTAAAATTAGCAGTTTACCTCTCACATAAAAAAATACCCAAATACAATTTTAGATTAAAAAATAAATAAATTACAATAATAATAAAAAAATACCATAAATAGTTACCTAAGGGTCTGAACTTTCTAAATATGCATGTCAAAGGAGTATATTAACCACTTTACCCCCACGCATACGCATTTCTCCGTCTCTTTTTCCATCCTTTCACCACCAGGGACGGAGAAATGCGTACTTTCCGCGCTCCCGCCACTGCCCGTGCTCCCGCTCGCTCTAGCGCGCACTCCCGCTCGTCAACACGCCGCCGGCCGCTCGCCCGGAGATCAATGAACGGGAAAATCCATTCCCGTTCGTTGATCTAAGCCCCGCAATGATCTGCTGCTTCTCCGATAAGCAGCGCGATCATTGTAAAAAAAAAACGTCCCCAGCCTCCTAGTACTTCCTACAAGCGTGAGGAAGGACACTTGCAGGTCGCATTAAACAAAAAGTTACTGTTGCCATCTTGTGGCCAAATAGTAAAACTACACCCTAAAGCAATTTTCACATACAAATAAATGAGTTTTACACTAAAAATTAACTCTTTACCTCCCACATTCCCCAATTATTATTTTTTTGTAAATTAAAAAAAAAAAATTACAATTAAAAAAAATACATAAATAGCTACCTTAGGGACTGAACTTTTTAAATATTTATGTCAATAGGGTATAACACTGTTACTTTATAAACTATGGGCTTGTAATTAGGGATGGACGCAAAACTGAAAAAAATGCACCTTTATTTCCAATTAAAATATTGGTGCTAAACATTGTGATAGGGACATAATTTAAACGGTTTTATAACCGGGACAAAAGGGCAAATACATTTCATGGGTTTTAATTACAGTAGCATGCATTATTTAAAAACTATACAGGCCAAAAACTGAAAAATAATATTTTTTTTCCCACATTTTTTCCTATTTTCACATTATAACACATTTAGAAAAAAATAATTCTTGGCATAATGTCCCACCTAAAAAAAGCCTAATTGGTGGCAAAAAAAACAAGATATAGTTCATTTCATTGCGATAAGTAATGATAAAGTTATAGATGAATGAATGGAAGGAGTGCTGAAAGGTGAAAATTGCTCTGGTGGTCAAGGGGTAAAACCCCTCAGTTGTGAAGGGGTTAATATATTTTTTTAAATTATGGGCTTGTAAATAGTGATGGACACAAACTGAAAAAATGCACCTTTATTTCCAAATAAAATATCGGCGCCATACATTGTGATAGGGACATAATTTAAATGGTATAATAAGCGGGACAAATGGGCTAATAAAATACATAGGTTTTAATTACAGTAGCATGTATTAATTTCAAACCATAATGGCCAAAAGCTGAGAAATAATGATTTTTTTCCATTTCTTTCTTAATATTCCTGATAAAATGGATTTAGAATAAATTAATTCTCAGCAAAATGTATCACCCAAAGAAAGCCTAATTGGTGGCGGAAAAAACAAGATATAGATCAATTCATTGTGATGAGTAGTGATAAAGTTATTGGCAAATGAATGGGAGGTGAAAGTTGCTCAGATGCAAAAAATAAGCAACCCTTCGGGCTTTATGCTGGATCCACACGGTGCGTTCGCGCACTCGATTTCCCGCTCGATTCCCGTCGATTCGTTTATTTCCAACATGTCCGATTTGGATTTCGATGGATCGTTAGGTCGATTCGCATGCAAAGTATGCCGAATCGACCTAACGATCCATCGAAATCCAAATCGGACATGTTGGAAATAAACGAATCGACGGGAATCGAGCGGGAAATCGAGTGTGCGAACGCACCGTGTGGATCCAGCATAAGTGGTTAAAGATTTCGTACTGAGTGCAGGAAATGTTTCAACCACCGCCGACTTTAGTGGTTAATAGCAAAGGCTCCTTAAATGTCAGAAACACCAAATTTGCATGGGAATGTTAAGAAGAACAGTGGGAACATTAGGACATTTTTTTTTCGAAAATACCTTATACATTTTTAGAGAAAATCGATTTTAAAATTTCAAAGGAAAATAGTATACATTTAAATGCCTAAATGACAGTTCTTAGGGAAACAATTCCCGCCGACTTTAGCAGTTAATAGCAAAGGCCCCTTACATCCTAGTAACACCAAATTTGCAGGATATGTCATAAAGATAGCAGGAAACAATATTTAAAAAAAAATGTATGTGCTGAGTGTGGGAAATCTATATAAAAAATGAAGTAGGATCCCCCCTCCCGAGCCTGTTTAACCCCTTGTCACCCATGCAGGCTGGGATAGCCAGAATGCGGAGCCCCGGCCAACTGGGGCTTCGCACCCTGAGCTATACCAGCCCGCATGGTCCATGGTATGGGGGGCTCTGGGGGAGAGGGGCGGCCAAGCCTTCCCCTCTCCCCCCGAGCCCTTTTCCAATCCATGGACAAGGGGCTCTTCCTCACCTCCAGTGCCCCAGGAGGAGGTGGGGGCGACGACTGCCTGGGGAAGGGGGGGATTCATGGTGGCATCTAAGAGTCCCCTCCCAGGAGACATTAGTATAGGGGTACAAAGTACCCCTTACCCATTTCTATAAAGGGTTAAATAATACAAAAAACACAACTACGAGAAAAGTCCTTTAATGTTCTTAATTAACCAGAAATACTTACCTGTACCTTTAAAAAATGTTCCCATGCCAATATCCTCAGACAAGGTCCCACGCCAATATCCTCTAATCTTGCGATCTTCTTAAGTTGATTGAAGATTTCCGCTGGCCATCGCCATACACGTCGCCCCCGCTGCAGCTCTCTGCTATACTAAGTATAGCTGAGAGTGCATCCTATGCGGATGCTAATACCGCCGTCGGCTGCCCTCCCTGCCTCTCACACCTGCCACCCACATCCATGCTGGCACCCAGTGCACCCATGGGTGCACTGGATGCCAGCATGGGTGTGGGTGACAGGTGTAGGCAGGTGGAGAGGACAGCGGGAGCTGGCGGCAGTATTAGCATCCACATAGGATGCGTTCTCAGCTATATTTAGTATAGCTGAGAGCAAAATGCATCTTTAAATTTCCCTCCCAGGCTCCTCATTGGTTCCTTAACAGACCAATGGTGATCCTCTTATGCGGTATTAGCATTCTATGCAGATTCAAATACCGCCGCCGGCTACTGCTGTCCTCTCCACCTGCCCACACCTGTTACCCACACCCATGCTGGCACCCAGTGCACCCATGGGTGCACTGGGTGTCAGCATGGATGTGAGTGACAGGTGTGAGAGGCAGGGAGGGCGGCGGTATTAGCATAAGAAAAAGAATTACAAAGGACACTATTACAGTTTGGAACTAAGAAAGCTATGTAGGAACATAATCAATCAAAAAAATCCTCAGGCAAAACCATGAATGAGCGTGGCGAATTGTCTTTTATCACAACCTATAATAGGAAATCGAGAGAACTATAGAACATCATAAAGAGAAATTGTCCACTGATCCAGCAAGATCCACTTTTACGTAATGTTATTTCGAACGAGCCACAGATAATTTTAAAAAAAGCAAAATCAGTAAAAAATATCTTGGCACCGAGTAATGTCAGAGCACCAATCACATCAATTACATCGGCCAATAAGCTGGTTGACCTACCTGGTACCTACAGATGTGGAGTGCCTAGATGCGGTTGCTGCAGCTACTGTATATACAACATGGAATTAATAATATACAACATCCAGACATCTCTATTATGCAGCTAAAGCATTCCATTAATTGGGGCACAGAATTTGTCATCTATTTATTAATCTGCTCTTGTCCAAAACTATATACGAATGGACTAACTACCAGGCCACTGAGGAAACAATTTGGGGAACATAAATGTAACATCTTGAAGAAATCACATAAGCACAGTGCTCCCAGACGTTTTCTTGAACATCACAAATCTGATCCGAGCAAATTAAAAATGGTTGGGCTAGAAAGTATCCCTGCATCCTTAGCAACTGGGATCAGATATAAGAAACTTTGTGAACAAGAGATGCAGTGGATCTTTAGACTTAATTGCCTTAATTGTCCTAAAGGTTTGAACAAGGAAATCGAAGTCAGGACTTTTCTGTAAAACTATTTCAGGTTTCAGCATATTTGTAACAGGGTTTTTTTTTACCACAGTCCATAACATTTTTCCTCCACCCATAAGTAAAGCCTCCCCAACTATTTTTTAAAGGAGTTAAAAACATTTTTTTCAAATCTTTATATTTTTATATATATTTTTTCTACTTCTCATATGCATACATTTCCACCACATTACTACATATAGTTCATCCACTTTAATATCTTAGTAAATGTCAACATCAGTACACATTCATACAGGTATATCGTTTCAGCAAGCAACATATTCCTGATGCCTTCACTAATTATCCATATAAAATTTCAATGTGACCACAGCACTGCAGCAATACTTTCTATTCTTTTTGCCTAGAAACCTTTACAAATACATGTTTATGTTACATGTATAGATTAGTCACCTCATCGCCAGAGATAACATTATGATGATTTAAACATTTTTAACATCATATTAATCATCCATAATTTATTAGGATTGCGTTTTTTTCATAAATTTGCATGCAGCATTGCACTGTATCATTGTATAGAATGAGTTATGTTTTAACTTTACGAATGGATTATGTTACCTATTTATATATTTTTATGCATATAACCTCTAGCCGACCGCCTAACGCCGATCGCCGTAAAGCCCTGGGGTGGGGATTTGCTGCGCGCGCGATTTCCTGCAAATCTCCACCACAGGACTTTACGCTGATCGGCATTAGTGGTGAACAAGTGGTTACAGGCAGCACCCAACCATCTAGATGCGACGTGCTATTGGTCGTTGTCCCTCTGTCTCCAGGAACAGCAAGCAGGAACTCCAAGAGAAGAGACCCAGCACCGTCTTCAAGTGTATTATAAGCTCTTTTATTTATTTAAGGCAACAAAAAGACAAAAAGGGCCAGTCTGTGCGACGTTTCGAGAGGCGACTCCTCTCTTTCTCAAGCTGACAAGCCCTCTGAATACATAAGACACAATCAGCCTTAAATAGTCCTTGCTCCACTAGGGAGCCAATCAAAATTATCTGGACGCCCTGTCATCAACCAATTAGGTTAAGTTCCTGCTTGCAGGCCCTCCCATCTGGTGGAGGACCTGATGGGGAACTACATCTATTTATACACTCCAATCATTTTAAAATGGCCGCTAGAGGGCCGACCAATGGGGGTAGAGCATGTTCTGAATGGAAAAAACGTCATTCAACCGTCATGCGGAAATCCGCATTGAAAATCCGCATGTGGTTGCGTTCAATGCGTACGCGTAAAACCATATTCCAATACTATGACCACGCGGAAATCAGCATTGGATATCCGCATATGGTTAAAATTAATGCGTATGCGTAAAAACGTACGCGTAAACACCCGGAAGCAAAAAATCGTCTAAACCATAGACGTTTCAATCCAATCGCCTATACCGGTTACGCATAAAATTGATCTATACCGATTGAAAAATGTACATGCTCCTAACCCTAATAGGAATGAGTGTCAACAATATATAATATATGATAAGAGAAATCTGAAAAAAATATAAAAAGGAAAAAATGACAAAACTCACGCTAGGTGTCTGGCGGCCACCCACAGCGGCGGCCAGACACCGAACGTCACAAAAAATGAATATAAACCACATCTCACCCTCCCAGACTGGCGTCCGTCTTAATCGCGGCGGCCAGTCTGGGCTGGCGAGAACAAAGTTACCAATTCTGTCCCGACTGGCGTCCATCCCTGGCGGCCACTCGGGAAAGAAACAGGCAAAAAATCAAAAAATATATGCTTTGAAGGCCAGCCCGGACTGGCGGCCACATATCAGCGGCGGCCAGTCCAGGAGAGCCAACAAATCAACATAGTCAATAAATATATTTTTTTCAAAACAAATAATAAGTTTTGCTATAAGCTCCTCTCCCCCCCGGCCGGCGGCCACCAATTGTGGCCGCAGGTCGGGAAGGATCGGGAAAAAAAGAAAACAGAACCAACCCAAAAAGGAGACTCCAGGCATCCAGACCAAACAATAAACAACAAGACATCTATCTATAAACACATGGACCCAACTCGCACTCCCGGTTAAGACCCCCTGGACCAAGGGCATCCAGCTTCCTAATCCAAAACAACTCCTGTCTCAATAATAATTTGACCCTATCACCCCCCCTGCGTGGTGGGGGGACAGAGTCAATCACCTGGACCCTCAACTGGCTAACACTATGGCGACAGGCAGAAAAATGGCTAGCAACTGCTTGTTCAGATGTGCCCGAGCGGATAGCTGACTTATGCGCAGAAATGCGCATTTTAAGTATCTGTGTGGTCATCCCCACATAAATCAATCCGCAAGGGCAGCGAAGAAGATATACAACATATGCAGAGTCACATGTGTAATAACCATTAATTGAAAAACGTTTCCCTGTAGTAGGGTGTGTAAAAGTATCTCCTTTAACAATGGAATTACACATATGACACGACAAACAGGGAAAAGTCCCTTTTCTTGTAGTAGTTAAATTGGCAGTTCGAGAGCCAATATCTGCCCTCACCAAAGTGTCACCAACTGTAGGAGCCCGTCTATATGACATAAGTGGATATTCCTGAAATTCCTTAACCTGTGGAAAACCTTGTTTTAATAAAGGCCAATGTTTCCTAACAATTTTCTCAATTTGTTTGGAATTGGTTGAAAAAGTAGTGACCAGAGGAATCCGATCGATCTGTCTGGAGCGTGATCTTTTAGTTGGGGAGGATCGGCTAAAGGGATTGCACAAATCTAGAGGATAATCTCTTTGAATAAATCTATTGGCCATTTCCTTCAGACGTGTATCTCTCAATGTCGCATCAGACACTATTCTATTAACACGTTCAAATTGATTTTTTGGAATGTTATTGGCAATATGGGAAGGATGGAAACTTCTATAATGGAGTAACGCATTTCTATCAGTAGATTTCCTAAATATATCGGTGGTCAATTTTCCACCAACTTTCGTGACCACCGTATCCAAGTATGATACAGAATGAGTACTACAAGTACACGTTAGGGAAATGTATGGACAACATGCATGCAGATCTTTGATAAAGCATTCGAGGGTCGAACGTGGCCCCGCCCAAATCAAAAAAACATCATCAATGTATCTCCACCACCCCTTGGAGTGGCGGAGAAACAATTGATTCGTATACACAAATGAATCTTCGTAAAGACCCATGTATAAATTAGCATAAGTCGGGGCCACGTTCGACCCCATAGCAGTACCTCTACATTGTTCATAAAATGTGTCCTCAAACAAGAAGTAATTCCTCCTCAAAATCACCTCCAACAGATCGATAAGAAAACGTCTCTGATCATCAAAAACATCTGAACAGGTTTGCAAATAATGAGATACCGCCTCCACACCTCCATCATGAGGGATGGAGGTGTAGAGTGACTCTACATCAATTGTAACCAATAAATCATCATCATCTAAATTTTCTAATTTATCAATCACCTCCAGGAACACTTGAGTGTCCCTGAGGTAAGACGGTAAAGCTACTACCATAGGTCTAAGAATACAATCTAAATATTTAGCAATTGGACAAAATAATGAATTTACACCTGCAACGATTGGCCGACCAGGTGGATCGACCAATCGTTTGTGTACTTTTGGAAGGACATACATAACAGGAGTTACAGGATTGTCCTGAACCAGGAAAGTAGCTAGATCCCTGTCTATGATGTTTTTATCCAGAGCATTCTTTAACAAACGATCAATCAACTTCCTCAGATCCCAGATTGGGTCTCGATCTAAAATTCTATAAACACTTCTATCCCCCAACTGGCGTAAAATCTCTGCACGATAATTGATAGTGTCCATTACGACAACTGAGCCCCCTTTATCTGCGGGCTTAATTGTTAGGGCCTTATTGGCCTTAAGACATTTAAGAGCTTCCTGTTCGTGTTTATTGAGGTTCTTCATTGCTTGAGAACCAGATCTTTGTAGCTCCTGAATGTCCCGTTGCACATTCCCTAAGAATGTATCAATCACTTGGTTGGACGGGGGGCAGAAAGAGCTCTTATTTCGTAATGGAGTGTCCTTAAGTCTCAAGGGCCCCATGGTTGGTAAGGGAACCTGAGTAGGTTTCGGAAGATTGCTAAAAAAACATTTCAACTTCAAAGTCCTTGCAAAAGACCAAAGATCATATTCCAATTGGAGTGAGTCCCCATCGTTGGTAATACTGAATGAGAGACCTCGATTGAGTACCCTAATCTGGATATCATCCAAGACATATGAAGAGATATTAATGACTAAGGATTCTTGCGTTCTCTGAGTGTCATTGGAGAGCCCGAGGGTTCGGCGCGTTTCTTTGTGCTTTTTGGCAAGCTGATATTTTCTCCCACCTCTCCTAATCCGTCTGGAGGGATATTGGCCAAACTGTCCGAGGGCAAAAAATCGGATTCTGATTGCTCTTCTTCTGTAGTTGTTAAAGGATCATGAATGGGTCGAGGTTGTACAGGCCGTGGACCCTTAGGTGGAGCTCCTCTGGGACGGGGTCTAGGTTTACCCGGCCCACGAGGCAAGTTAGAGGAGGGTTGTTTCTGCCATATGTATACATAACCACTCTCATAATCAAGTGAGTCCCGTTGGAACTTCTGACGTTTAACACCTTCGAGTTCTTTACGGTATTTCTCCAAGTTTCTGGATAAAAATTCCTCATAAGCTGAGATATCATCTGTAGACAACAAAGTTCCCAAGGTATCTTTTAGTAAGGCAATCTTACTGTCCAGCTTAGGTAATTCAACTTGGATTCTCTCAATGGTCAGTATCATGGAGTCAAAGGAAGCTTTGTTCCAGATTTTCTCCCATTTCAGGCGGAACTCCCCATCACGAGGAAACATGATTGGTGCCACATGTGAGCGTATACCTGTGGGTATTTTCCGTTTCTTATAATATTCACCCAGGGTAGCGGCATGTAATTCAAAAGAAATTCGATGTTTAGAAATCCTTTCAATATCTCGTTTGATAATTTTCACATTAGGAGTAGAGAGAAAGTCCGTCTCCGAATCAATGGCAGCAATGATCCTGGAGATCTCAACATCCGAGTACATGAAGGTATCCACAGAGACAGATGTCATTTCAGTAGTTTCCATGGTGGTGCAATTGCCCAGAGACAGCTGCAGTAGTGGTGAACAAGTGGTTACAGGCAGCACCCAACCATCTAGATGCGACGTGCTATTGGTCGTTGTCCCTCTGTCTCCAGGAACAGCAAGCAGGAACTCCAAGAGAAGAGACCCAGCACCGTCTTCAAGTGTATTATAAGCTCTTTTATTTATTTAAGGCATCAAAAAGACAAAAAGGGCCAGTCTGTGCGACGTTTCGAGAGGCGACTCCTCTCTTTCTCAAGCTGACAAGCCCTCTGAATACATAAGACACAATCAGCCTTAAATAGTCCTTGCTCCACTAGGGAGCCAATCAAAATGGTCTGGACGCCCTGTCATCAACCAATTAGGTTAAGTTCCTGCTTGCAGGCCCTCCCATCTGGTGGAGGACCTGATGGGGAACTACATCTATTTATACACTCCAATCATTTTAAAATGGCCGCTAGAGGGCCGACCAATGGGGGTAGAGCATGTTCTGAATGGAAAAAACGTCATTCAACCGTCATGCGGAAATCCGCATTGAAAATCCGCATGTAGTTGCGTTTAATGCGTATGCGTAATACGCATTTATTTTAACCATATGCGGATATCCAATGCGGATTTCCGCGTGGTCATAGTATTGGAATATGGTTTTACGCGTACGTTTTTACGCATACGCATTGAACGCAACCACATGCGGATTTTCAATGCGGATTTCCGCATGACGGTTGAATGACGTTTTTTCCATTCAGAACATGCTCTACCCCCATTGGTCGGCCCTCTAGCGGCCATTTTAAAATGATTGGAGTGTATAAATAGATGTAGTTCCCCATCAGGTCCTCCACCAGATGGGAGGGCCTGCAAGCAGGAACTTAACCTAATTGGTTGATGACAGGGCGTCCAGACCATTTTGACTGGCTACCTAGTGGAGCAAGGACTATTTAAGGCTGATTGTGTCTTATGTATTCAGAGGGCTTGTCAGCTTGAGACAGAGAGGAGTCGCCTCTCGAAACGTCGCACAGACTGGCCCTTTTTGTCTTTTTGATGCCTTAAATAAATAAAAGAGCTTATAATACACTTGAAGACGGTGCTGGGTCTCTTCTCTTGGAGTTCCTGCTTGCTGTTCCTGAAGACAGAGGGACAACGACCAATAGCACGTCGCATCTAGATGGTTGGGTGCTGCCTGTAACCACTTGTTCACCACTACTGCAGCTGTCTCTGGGCAATTGCACCACCATGGAAACTACTGAAATGACATCTGTCTCTGTGGATACCTTCATGTACTCGGATGTTGAGATCTCCAGGATCATTGCTGCCATTGATTCGGAGACGGACTTTCTCTCTACTCCTAATGTGAAAATTATCAAACGAGATATTGAAAGGATTTCTAAACATCGAATTTCTTTTGAATTACATGCCGCTACCCTGAGTGAATATTATAAGAAACGGAAAATACCCAGAGGTATACGCTCACATGTGGCACCAATCATGTTTCCTCGTGATGGGGAGTTCCGCCTGAAATGGGAGAAAATCTGGAACAAAGCTTCCTTTGACTCCATGATACTGACCATTGAGAAAATCCAAGTTGAATTACCTAAGCTGGACAGTAAGATTGCCTTACTAAAAGATACCTTGGGAACTTTGTTGTCTACAGATGATATCTCAGCTTATGAGGAATTTTTATCCAGAAACTTGGAGAAATACCGTAAAGAACTCGAAGGTGTTAAACGTCAGAAGTTCCAACGGGACTCACTTGATTATGAGAGTGGTTATGTATGCATATGGCAGAAACAACCCTCCTCTAACTTGCCTCGTGGGCCGGGTAAACCTAGACCCCGTCCCAGAGGAGCTCCACCTAAGGGTCCACGGCCTGTACAACCTCGACCCATTCATGATCCTTTAACAACTACAGAAGAAGAGCAATCAGAATCCGATTTTTTGCCCTCGGACAGTTCGGCCAATATCCCTCCAGACGGATTAGGAGAGGTGGGAGAAAATATCAGCTTGCCAAAAAGCACAAAGAAACGCGCCGAACCCTCGGGCTCTCCAATGACACTCAGAGAACGCAAGAATCCTTGGTCATTAATATCTCTTCATATGTCTTGGATGATATCCAGATTAGGGTACTCAATCGAGGTCTCTCATTCAGTATTACCAACGATGGGGACTCACTCCAATTGGAATATGATCTTTGGTCTTTTGCAAGGACTTTGAAGTTGAAATGTTTTTTTTAGCAATCTTCCGAAACCTACTCAGGTTCCCTTACCAACCATGGGGCCCTTGAGACTTAAGGACACTCCATTACGAAATAAGAGCTCTTTCTGCCCCCCGTCCAACCAAGTGATTGATACATTCTTAGGGAATGTGCAACGGGACATTCAGGAGCTACAAAGATCTGGTTCTCAAGCAATGAAGAACCTCAATAAACACGAACAGGAAGCTCTTAAATGTCTTAAGGCCAATAAGGCCCTAACAATTAAGCCCGCAGATAAGGGGGGCTCAGTTGTCGTAATGGACACTATCAATTATCGTGCAGAGATTTTACGCCAGTTGGGGGATAGAAGTGTTTATAGAATTTTAGATCGAGACCCAATCTGGGATCTGAGGAAGTTGATTGATCGTTTGTTAAAGAATGCTCTGGATAAAAACATCATAGACAGGGATCTAGCTACTTTCCTGGTTCAGGACAATCCTGTAACTCCTGTTATGTATGTCCTTCCAAAAGTACACAAACGATTGGTCGATCCACCTGGTCGGCCAATCGTTGCAGGTGTAAATTCATTAGTTTGTCCAATTGCTAAATATTTAGATTGTATTCTTAGACCTATGGTAGTAGCTTTACCGTCTTACCTCAGGGACACTCAAGTGTTCCTGGAGGTGATTGATAAATTAGAAAATTTAGATGATGATGATTTATTGGTTACAATTGATGTAGAGTCACTCTACACCTCCATCCCTCATGATGGAGGTGTGGAGGCGGTATCTCATTATTTGCAAACCTGTTCAGATGTTTTTGATGATCAGAGACGTTTTCTTATCGATCTGTTGGAGGTGATTTTGAGGAGGAATTACTTCTTGTTTGAGGACACATTTTATGAACAATGTAGAGGTACTGCTATGGGTTCGAACGTGGCCCCGACTTATGCTAATTTATACATGGGTCTTTACGAAGATTCATTTGTGTATACGAATCAATTGTTTCTCCGCCACTCCAAGGGGTGGTGGAGATACATTGATGATGTTTTTTTGATTTGGGCGGGGCCACGTTCGACCCTCGAATGCTTTATCAAAGATCTGCATGCATGTTGTCCATACATTTCCCTAACGTATACTTGTAGTACTCATTCTGTATCATACTTGGATACGGTGGTCACGAAAGTTGGTGGAAAATTGACCACCGATATATTTAGGAAATCTACTGATAGAAATGCGTTACTCCATTATAGAAGTTTCCATCCTTCCCATATTGCCAATAACATTCCAAAAAATCAATTTGATAGTGTTAATAGAATAGTGTCTGATGCGACATTGAGAGATACACGTCTGAAGGAAATGGCCAATAGATTTATTCAAAGAGATTATCCTCTAGATTTGTGCAATCCCTTTAGTCGATCCTCCCCAACTAAAAGATCACGCTCCAGACAGATCGATCGGATTCCTCTGGTCACTACTTTTTCAACCAATTCCAAACAACTTGAGAAAATTGTTAGGAAACATTGGCCTTTATTAAAACAAGGTTTTCCACAGGTTAAGGAATTTCAGGAATATCCACTTATGTCATATAGACGGGCTCCTACAGTTGGTGACACTTTGGTGAGGGCAGATATTGGCTCTCGAACTGCCAATTTAACTACTACAAGAAAAGGGACTTTTCCCTGTTTGTCGTGTCATATGTGTAATTCCATTGTTAAAGGAGATACTTTTACACACCCTACTACAGGGAAACGTTTTTCAATTAATGGTTATTACACATGTGACTCTGCATATGTTGTATATCTTCTTCGCTGCCCTTGCGGATTGATTTATGTGGGGATGACCACACAGATACTTAAAATGCGCATTTCTGCGCATAAGTCAGCTATCCGCTCGGGCACATCTGAACAAGCGGTTGCTAGCCATTTTTCTGCCTGTCGCCATAGTGTTAGCCAGTTGAGGGTCCAGGTGATTGACTCTGTCCCCCCACCACGCAGGGGGGGTGATAGGGTCAAATTATTATTGAGACGGGAGTTGTTTTGGATTAGGAAGCTGGATGCCCTTGGTCCAGGGGGTCTTAACCGGGAGTGCGAGTTGGGTCCATGTGTTTATAGATAGATGTCTTGTTGTTTATTGTTTGGTCTGGACGCCTGGAGTCTCCTTTTTGGGTTGGTTCTGTTTTCTTTTTTTCCCGATCCTTCCCGACCTGCGGCCACAATTGGTGGCCGCCGGCCGGGGGGGAGAGGAGCTTATAGCAAAACTTATTATTTGTTTTGAAAAAAATATATTTATTGACTATGTTGATTTGTTGGCTCTCCTGGACTGGCCGCCGCTGATATGTGGCCGCCAGTCCGGGCTGGCCTTCAAAGCATATATTTTTTGATTTTTTGCCTGTTTCTTTCCCGAGTGGCCGCCAGGGATGGACGCCAGTCGGGACAGAATTGGTAACTTTGTTCTCGCCAGCCCAGACTGGCCGCCGCGATTAAGACGGACGCCAGTCTGGGAGGGTGAGATGTGGTTTATATTCATTTTTTGTGACGTTCGGTGTCTGGCCGCCGCTGTGGGTGGCCGCCAGACACCTAGCGTGAGTTTTGTCATTTTTTCCTTTTTATATTTTTTTCAGATTTCTCTTATCATATATTATATATTGTTGACACTCATTCCTATTAGGGTTAGGAGCATGTACATTTTTCAATCGGTATAGATCAATTTTATGCGTAACCGGTATAGGCGATTGGATTGAAACGTCTATGGTTTAGACGATTTTTTGCTTCCGGGTGTTTACGCGTACGTTTTTACGCATACGCATTAATTTTAACCATATGCGGATATCCAATGCGGATTTCCGCGTGGTCATAGTATTGGAATATGGTTTTACGCGTACGCATTGAACGCATACGCATTGAACGCAACCACATGCGGATTTTCAATGCGGATTTCCGCATGACGGTTGAATGACGTTTTTTCCATTCAGAACATGCTCTACCCCCATTGGTCGGCCCTCTAGCGGCCATTTTAAAATGATTGGAGTGTATAAATAGATGTAGTTCCCCATCAGGTCCTCCACCAGATGGGAGGGCCTGCAAGCAGAAACTTAACCTAATTGGTTGATGACAGGGCGTCCAGACCATTTTGATTGGCTCCCTAGTGGAGCAAGGACTATTTAAGGCTGATTGTGTCTTATGTATTCAGAGGGCTTGTCAGCTTGAGAAAGAGAGGAGTCGCCTCTCGAAACGTCGCACAGACTGGCCCTTTTTGTCTTTTTGATGCCTTAAATAAATAAAAGAGCTTATAATACACTTGAAGACGGTGCTGGGTCTCTTCTCTTGGAGTTGCTGATCGGCATTAGGCATTTGGCTAGAGGTTATTAAAGAGAATCGGCGTTAGGAGGTCCTGGGGCTACCGCCACGATCACATCCATCGACGTGACACGGTCAGCTACAGGTTAAGAATTGAATGCTTTTTTCATTATGTAAAATTTGTGTTATATGTAATTTATGTATTTGTAAACGTGTGGTGAGGCTCCCGGGGTCAATTCTCACCCACTGCTTAGCCATAACAAGCTACTAGCCAATATATACAGTGCTCCTTAGCCCCTACGTCACCTGAAGAAGGCGTGGTAGATGCCGAAACCGGTAGTGATGTAGAGGCTGTTACGTGGAGAGGTCACGCCCCCTCATCCCCTCTTCGCTTGACCGCAGCAGCGGGAGAAACATTTGAGCAGCCCCAGGTCCTGGCCAGACCGCGGCAGAGGTGATTGATCGCTGGGAGGCCACACCACGCTAATTTTAAAGCTACAGCTATGTAAGTGTAACAGAACATTGCGTGTTTTTTATTAGAAGTTTTAATGCACTATTGGAGCGCTTCTTTTTCTCCTTTTTCCTTCTGTGTATAGGGTTAAGCACTTAACAGCTTCACAGGACACCTGGGAGCAGGGGGAGAAGCACTTCACAAATAATGTCTAGCCTGCACTACACAAGCTGTGTAGAAGTGCTATTAAGCACTTCTTAATCTAGGGCAGTTTAGGCATGGATTTGCACTTTTCTTAAAAGAGGAACTCCAGTAAAAATAATGTAATAAAAAAAGTGCTTCATTCTTACAATAATTATGTATAAATGATTTAGTCAGTGTTTGCCCATTGTAAAATATTTTAAATCCCTGATTTATATTCTGACATTTATCACATGGTGACATTTTTACTGTTGGCAGGTGATGTAGCTGCTGCTTGCGGTTTTGGCAGTTGGAAACAGCTGTAAACAGCTATTTCCCACAATGCAGGGTTTACAGACAGGAAACTGCCAAGAGTACGTACTCAGAAATTCATTGTGGAAGGGGTTTCACCACAATATCAGCCATACAGAACCCCCTGATGGTCTGTTTGTGAAAAGGAATAGATTTCTCATGTAAAAGGGGTTATCAGCTACTGATTGGGATAAAGTTAAATTCTTGGTCGGAGTTTCTCTTTAACTGTAGTGCAGCTCTAGAAATTCACACTAAACCGCCACTATTAAGTAGAATTTAGGAATGTTCTTATTATTATGCAGAACAGTTCCTCTGCTGGTTAGAACTTTTTAAGAAGAAAAAAACTGTCGGTAATGCTTTGATAAATCTTTCCCTGTATTATTATTTTTATTTATATAGTGCCAACATCTTCTGCAGCGCTGTACATAGTACAAAGAAAATATTGGGGAACATATTTACAGTGCATGAGAAGTTCAAGACCCTATACGATCATGACAATCCAGTAATACAAGTACAAATACATACATAGCTAATGTGTGGTTTGAAATATCACTAGAATTGGTACACATATGATAAATTACAAAAAAAAGAAACAATAGGAGGAGGTCCCTGTCCTTGCAAGCTTACAAGCTATTCACTTTGGCTATCATTTATAAAGCATTTCCGCATAAGGAAATGCTTAAAACAGCTGACTTTACCGAACACTTAGCAAATTCTCCATTCATAAAGGCTCTTTCCGCATGAAAAGCTGACATTACAGAGCAGAGTGATAAATCACCGCCTTGTGCGGTGACTATCGTAACAAATGTAACAAAATGTAAATTCATAAATATTACCGCAATCGATGTGAGGTCAGGAAATACCGCTCCCTCGGATGTGGCGATAACCATACTGAGTTAATGGAGACACAGACCTCCCAGGCAGCTGCAGTAGAGCGGAACACAGAGAAATGTATCAACTTGGCAGCTTCCTGGGTTTCCGCAAGCCTACCGCCTGCCTACCGCCAGCCTAGTTCGGGAAATCTCTGCACTGCTATCGCAACTGTATACATTTTTATGAATGAACACACAGAAGTCTAAAATACCGACAGCAGTGTTTTCCCGCACAGATTCTCTTTACCGACAACACTTTTATGAATGATAGCCTTAGTATATTGCCAGGAATATCAAATTTCAATTTCTTACCAACATGACAGTACAATACTGTACTACAAGACTTCCCAGTATTTACATCAACAGCCATCAGCTGATTCACAGAGCACAGAGCAGGATGTAAAGTATTTGCACAGCTCTTTAGTTGGGTACAGACATGAAATTTATGATTGATCAATCAATGGCCAATTCTACCACTTACATGTATGAGGTTTCTTAACGATTGGGTTTTTACAGGAACAGGTTATTAGCCTATTGCCCAACCCCCAGACTTGGAGGACTAGAGTATCCTATGTAGTCTGGAACATCACCTTTAACCTGTACAGCTAGGGAGATCCTATCAGTAACTAGGCTACCGCGAACATAGCTCTCGGGATCACTTGTTTGCACAAGCACCGCCACAGCGACAAAGTCAGGATACCTTTGGTGGAGATGGATGGGGCATGAAACTGAAGGAGCTCAAGGCTCAAATTGGGCTGTAGTCCTGAAGGAAGAGGATGTAGTATGAGAGCTTACCATTACAATTTGATCATCTTATTCAAAATCTGTTGGTCTACATATAGGTTTAAGAAAGTGAGTCTCCCTTTTGTGAAAACATTCTCTTTTCTGGGGGTGGTGCCACTTTGGCACTAATTATGAGATTTTAGCAGACCAGCATCCCCACATTATTATTCATGTCACAATAATTGCTTGAGTGAGGTTTAGGGCACATAGGCCAATACTCTCTTATGATCTGATGAAACTATTGGATTGTTGGAGTATCGAACATGAATTCTGCTGCACATTGATTAGTTGAGTCTTTATCCAGAATTGAGTTACTGAATGTGGTGGTAAATATCAAGCAGACATACACATATTGGGCTGTGTGCATGTGTCAACAATTGATTTTCACACAGTGTGATAGGAACAAGGACTTGTACAGGAATGAAAGATCATGGGCGGTGCTACACTGAAGCACTGCCCCCACACCCCCCACCCCCGGGAATCAATGTGGCCATCTGAGTGCCCCCTACAGTGAACAAGACAGGGTCTGTAAAAAACTCTCCAGGTCAGCCCGAGTCTATGTAGGCATTAAGTAAACCAAGGGTCTTATCTATTTGCTATAAATACCTCACAATCCTTTCAAGATTCCTTGTAATTAATTTAGCTGAAATACTCTTATTTAGGGATGGAGCGAACTGCTCTACTGAGAACAGTCCATGGGCAGCTTGTCTCCGTCCTCGTCCTCAATCACGCATCCTCAATCACGTGCCTGTTGCCGGGCACGCTCTGCACATGTGCATGATGTCAAGCTGTGACGTCATGCACATGCGCAGAGCCTGCCCAGCCACAGGTGCATGATCAAGGACACGCGCCACTGGGCCAGCGCCTGCGTACTACTGAGGGACCTTGCCCAGTGTTGCTCGAATAAAATCCGTGATAATGGCATAGCAATGATTCATGAGCATTTTTTCACTATCCGACTTCGTGATCCGAATCCGTGATCTGGAATCGATCACGGCAGTCAATCACAAAATCAGCCATTATTCAAAGTATTCGACTCGCGATCACGGCCATGATCACGGGAAAAATATCTGTGATTATCACCTGAAAGCCTGCCAAATTTAGCGGTTAATAGCAAAGCCCCTTTACATGGTAGAAACACCAAATTTACCAAATATGTTATGAAGAATAGTGGGAATAGTGGGAACAAGAGGAACTTTTTTCAAAAAGACCTTATAGTTTTTGAGAAAATCGATTTTAAAGTTTCAAAGGAAAATACAGTGGGATGCAAAAGTTTGGCAACCTTGTTAATTGTCATGATTTTCCTGTATAAATTGTTGGTTGTTATGATAAAAAATGTCAGTAAAATATATCATATAGGAGACACACACAGTGATATCTGAAGTGAAATGTAGTTTATTGGATTTACAGAAAGTGCGCAATAATTGTTTAAATAAAATTAGGCAGGTGTATAAATTTGGGCACCACAAAAAAATAGTGAGAGTCTGGATTCTGGTTAAAGGTATTTTGGACCATTCCTCTTTACAACATCTCTAGTTCATTCAGGTTTGATGGCTTCCGAGTATGGACAGCTCTCTTTAACTCACACCACAGATTTTCAATTTTATTCAGGTCTGGGGCCTGAGATGGCCATTCCAGAATGTTGTACTTGTTCCTCTGCATGAATGCCTTAGTGGATTTTGAGAAGTGTTTAGGGTTGTTGTCTTGTTGAAAGATCCAGCCCTGGCGCAGCTTCAGCTTTGTCACTGATTGTTGGACATCGGTCTCCTGAATCTGGTGATACTGAGTGGAATCCATGCGTCCTTCAACTTTGACAAGATTCCCATTCCCTGCACTGGCCACACAGCCCCACAGCATGATGGAACCACCACCATATATTATTGTAGGTAGCAGGTGTTTTTCTTGGAATCCTGTGTTCTTTTTCCTCCATGCATAACGCCCCTTGTTATGTCCAAATAACTCAATTTTAGTTTCATTAGTCCACAGCACCTTATTCCCAAATGAAGCTGGCTTGTCCAAATGTGCTTTAACATACTTCAACAGCTCAGTTTTTGCTGTGGGTGGAGAAAAGGCTTCCTCTGCATCCTTCTCGCATACAGCATCTCCTTGTGTAAAGTGTGCCAAATGGTTAAACGATGCACAGTGACTTCATGTCACTCCATAGGTCTTTGGTGCTGGTCTGTGGGTTGACTCTGACTGTTCTCAGCATTCAATACTTCTGTTTATCCGAGATTTTTCTTGGTCTGCCACTTCAAGCCTTAACTTGAACTGAGTCTGTGGTCTTCCATTTCCTCAATATGTTCCTAACTGTGGAAACAGACAGCTAAAATCTCTGAGACAGCTTTCTGTATCTTTCCCCTAAACCATGAACTTCATTTCACTTCTCAAATATCACTGTGTGTGTCTCCTATATGATATAGTTGACTGACATTTTTTATTGTAACAACCAACGATTTATACAGGAAAATCATGACAATTAACAAGGTTGCCCAAACTTTCGCATCCCACTGTAAATACTAAATAATAATCTTATACAATAAAACCTAGCTGTCCCTGCATCATCCACTTTCCCTGTCTGTCCGTCCGAAGCTTTTTTGTACTACGCATGTGCGCAGTACAGAAAGCCGTTGGGACGGGAGGTCGGGCTAGGGAGCAGGGCGGGCGTGTGCGCGTGGTGGGTGCATGCGCGGCGGGTGGGTGCATGTGGCGGACGGGTGCGCGCGATGGCTGCGCGCATTTACGGCAGGCGTGCTCTGAGTTTAAACGGGCTTAGGTAGACTAGTAAATAATAATACATTTCTTTCTTTTTTTTCGATCTCCCTTTTTTTTTTTTTATCAATGTCTGCAACTAGTCCATAGTTAATGCAGGTGAAAAAGAGTAACAATGGCCCTGCACTGTAAAATAAAAATACTTATACAGCAAAACAGGAGTTTCTAGAAATCTGCACACTAAACAGAGTACTGTTACCATGGTTGCAAAGAAAATCAATTTGGGCTTCCTGTTGGTTTTGGAAATTCTTAGCTGGCTTTAATTTTAAATGAAAAGTCAATAAAGCACATTCAATTACAAAACAAAAGGTGTGGAGTAGTGTTTATGGTAATGCTATATGTAAGTGGGGGTTTCCACTTCAGCCCCAGAGCAATTTTCACATATTAGCGATGCTTTCATCCATTCACCAATAACTTTATTACTAATTATCACACCTAAATAATGTATATATTTTTTTCAGGACAAATTAAGCTTTTAGTAGGTGATATTTTTTGTTTAGTAATTACCTTACTTTCTATGCATTTTTAAGGGAAAAAATAGACAAAAACACACTATTTCTCTATTTATATCCATTATATCCTTACAATAAACAGTGCTAACTATAAGTTAAATCCACAAATTGTATTTGCTTATCCATCCTGGTTATTAGAATGTTTAGATTATGTTCCTAGTACAATGTATGGTGACAATATTAGTACTTAGAAATAAAGGTGTCTTTCTTCTGTTTTGTGTTTTTTTGCTTTCTCATTGTACACTAGCGATGATTACAAGATCTTATTTGAAAAAATAATAGTAAAAATATAATTATAAATATAATATACCCTCACGGCATACATATTTAAAAAGCCAAGTTCCTAAAGTAACAATATAAGTATTTTCTTTTATATTCTTTAAATGTTTTCATTTTACAATTCTTTTATTTTGGTACAGAATAGGCAAAAATGTTATTGCTTTTGATTCAGTTTGTCTCTAAAATAAATACACAAGACATAGTCCTCAACCTTAAAACACTTTAAAATCTTCTCTACTACTTGTCACGGTTAAAATGTTACCACATATGTCTTGTGTAGTTTTGCTAAGACTTTTGCAAGTTTGATCATACTTTTTATGTTTGATTGAGTTTGTCCCTACCTATTTTTTATTTGACATGGGTCCAAGCTTTAACGTATAACTGGGCGTAAAATCAAAAATCAATGCTTTATTTTTTATCTGGTAAACAAGTAATAAGCATGCTAACCAGGCAATCCAAAAGTTAAAAATCACTATTACTTTTCATTTTGATAAATGATCCTTCCAAAGTTTAACTGACTCTTCTTTGGTACATTGTCGCACAAACGAAGTTGCAGGGCATGCTGGGTTGTCCTTTTTTGCTTCTCTACTTTCCCCTCAGACTTAACTAATGCAGCCTGATTGGTTGAAGCCTCTTTCCCTCCTGTTCTCCCCCCCCACAACTCTATTCCTCTCTGACTGGCCAATAATACTCATGCTGAGACAATGCACTTTCTATTGCAGAATTGGATGGGAGTGCCTGAAGACCGGAGGAAGGAAGGTGGGCAATGCATACACAATTAGGCAGAGGAGAGTAAGGGAGGAAATGGCATAAGGACTGGCTTAAAAATAGACACAGTTAAAATGGAGAATCCTAAGAAGGATTTTCTCTTTTTTTTCAATATAAAAATCACTAAAATCAAAACATAGACAGTACAATACATATGTTATTTAAGTAAAGCAAGTATTTATCTACTTGTATATGTATTTTTTTCTGAGATAGTATGGCTGACAGCTCCTCTTTAAAAAACACCAAAATGTATTCTCCAACTCGTCATGGTTAAAATGATACCACATGTGCCTTATTTAGTAACAAACTGGTGGTGCACTATCCACAACTACACTGGACGTAAATATATATATATATTTTTTTCAAATTCTCTCACAGTTGGACACAATTCTGCAGATGATCAGCTAAAAAGACAAAACATGATATCAAGCGAGTTTGTTTGTTCAATAGAGGTTGTGTCAGTATATCTTGAGATGAAATATGTTACAATTAAAACAGGGCGTGAAAGTATAATCTGTATTGTTTTATATATTATCATTTATATTTGTAAATCAGGATGGTCAGTGAGATAATTCTGAGATGATGCAGGATTATGTAAATTCAGTATGCAGTTCAGAATGTGTTCTTGGATTTCAAAAAAGTTGGAAAGTTAAGTCTTTATGCTCAGGATCTGAGAGAAGTATGCAGTACGTTACCACAAAATGCACATGCTAACAGATACATAATGTTGATTGATGGTATGCTTCACTGTATGCCATAAAATGCGGGCGTAACATGCGGTACAACTTTTTCATTCCGTTACGTTCCTGTTATACAGAGAACAGTATAGCTCTGCTACTTACCCGGGGCTTCCTCTCGCCCCATAAACACGTCTGTCCATCAAATGCTTGATTCCCAGATCAAACAGGTATAAAATTGTGGCAATCGGGTAGACACAAGATCACATCATATGTCCCAAGATTATAGAGACAGACACCAGCCTAGAGCTGTTTCAGGCGTAAAGCCAAGACATGTGCACCAATGAACATTCACATTGGCAAGTTATTAAATCATGCTTAAAGAGGCTCATAGTCGAGTTAAAGTATAGCTATACTTTAACTCGACTCTGAGCCTCTTTAACCACTTACTTACCTGGGGCTTCCTCCCGCCCCATAAACACGTCTAAGTCCAACACCGTCCTCCCGCGGTGTGCCGTTCAGCAGCGGTGAGCTCCGTTATCAGCCTCAGTTAATGCCAGTCAAGGTCTACTGCGAATGCGCAGACCTCCCGCGCATGTGCAGTAGACCCGAACTGATGTCACTGAGGCTGATAACGGAGCTCACCGCGGCTAAACGGCTGACCGCGGGAGGACGGCGTGGAACTTAGACGTGTTTATGGGGTTGGAGGAAGCCCCGGGTAAGTACCAGAGCTATACTTTAACTCGACTCTGAGCCTTTGTGAATGTTCTTTGGTACACATGTCTTGGCTTTACGCCTGAAACAGCTCTAGGCCGGTGTCTGTCTCTATAATGTTGGTGTAACGATTGGTGTCAGCAAGAACAGATTTCTCTGATTATTGGTGATCACCAATAATACAGATGCTATACCTGATTATGTGTGATCTGCAGAATCACCAATAACACTAGTATAGCCAGAACCAGGATAACCAATGTAAGAACAGATGTTTGGTGCAACAGTAATAATAGAGATACCCCAGAGGAGCTGGTGGTGATAGGTATCTCAATAGAACACAAGAGTATTCACCCAGCAAGCTGGATCTGAGATTCAGTACAGCTAAGATCACCCGAGGAGCGAGAGACTCAGACTGTACTGCAGCCGGGAATCACCTGAGGAATAAGTGATTAAGACTGTACTGCAGTCAGGAATTACACCTGAGGCGTAGGTGTTAAGACTGTACTGCAGCCAGTGGACACCTGAGGGGCAGGTGTTTAAGACTGTACTGTAGTCAAGGCTTGCACCTGAGAAGCAAGTGCTAAGACTGTACTGCAGCCAGTGAACACCTGAGGAGCAGGTGTTTAAGACTGTACTGTAGCCAAGGCTTGCACCTGAGGAGCAGGTGCTAAGACTGTACTGCAGCCAGTGGACACCTGAGGAGCAGGTGTTTACAAAGATGCTGCAAGTAATGATCACCTGAGGGGCAGGTGATTAAGACTGTGCTGCAGTCAAGGGTTCACCTGAGGAGCAGGTGATACAATACTAGAATTCCTCACCAGTGGCTGACCCACTGGTGAGTACAGGATAGTCAGACAGGCAGGATCGGCAACGTACAGACAGATACAGTACAAAGACAAAAGGCTAACTCAGAGTTTAAGTTCAGGCAGAGTCGGCAACTGGATCAGATAGGCGAAAGTACAGAATCAGAAAAGCAGGAGAAAAGTCAAGGCAAGCAGAAGGTCATAACAGATAATACAATGCAATTAGTACTTTAAGCTATCAACAGAATCTGGCTAAGTGTGGATCCCCAGCTCCAGCTGGTTCTAGCACACTTTGGGATCTGACTAAGGTCTGAGCGCTAACACGTTAGCATTCGCAACAGCAGACTTGGAGCAACTGACAGGCTGGTACTATATATACAGAAGTGCTCCACAGCGCTGCCCCAGTCATTCAGCCAATCCAGCGTACTGTTGGAGTCAGCTGACCTGGTAGATCAGCTGACTCCCCTTCTATTTGCATAAAGGTCCTGTCGCCTGGTGCGTGTAGCCCTCAATCTATGTGCAATAGCAGGACCAGGCAGAGCACCAGCATGTAACTGCGCGGCTGAGGCCGCCGGCTGATACGCGGAGATAACCGCCATGCTGCTTGCCTCTGCGGCGGTATCTCCGCAAACCATTACAGTACCCCCCATCCTGAGGAGAGGACCCCGGACACTTCCTACCCGGCTTCTCAGGGTGTACCTTATGAAACTCTTTCTTTAAATCCTCAGCATGCATGCGACAATCCGGCACCCAAGTTCTCTCCTCCAGGCCATACCCCTTCCAATGAACCAGGTACTGTACAGAATTCTGCACTAATTGAGAATCCAAGATCTTCTCGATCTCATACTCAGGTTGATCATCAATCACAGGGGGGGGGGGGGGGGAGTCCACATGCACAGCCGGTTTCAACAAAGAAACATGGAATGATCTCACACCTCTCATGCTGGCTGGGAGATCAATCGCATATGTCACATCATTAATTTTTCTGGAGACAGGGTATGGGCCTACAAATTTGGGTCCTAACTTAGGTGATGGTTGCTTTAATGCCAAATTCCGAGTAGACACCCACACCATCTCCCCTGGGGAGAACCTCCACTCAACTGACCGCCTCTTATCGGCCTGTTTCTTCTGGGTCTGAAAAGCTTTTCCCAAATTCCTCTTGACTAGCACCCAAATCTCCTTTAATGCCCTTTGCCAATCCTCTAGGGCCGGAAAAGGAGAAGATGCCACAGGCAATGGAGAAAATTTGGGAGATCTCCCCGAGACCACTTAAAAAGGAGAAAATCCACAAATGGCAGGAACTTTACCCAATCAGTCTGCGCATCTGCCACGTAACACCTGAGGAATTGTTCGAGGGACTGGTTAACTCTTTCAGTCTGACCGTTGGTCTGTGGGTGGTAGCCTGATGAGAATGAAAGGTCCATACCATGCTGATGGCAAAAGGCCCACCAGAATTTTGACACAAACTGGACTCCCCTATCTGACACCACATTCTCCGTAATGCCATGCAGCCGGAAAATGTGCTGAATGAAGAGGTCAGCTAACTCCTGGGCTGAGGGGAATCCTTTCAGAGGGACGAAATGAGCTATCTTACTGAACCTATCAACTACCACCCAAATGACCGTCTTGCCTTCAGACCTGGGGAGTTCACCCACAAAGTCCATAGACACATGAGTCCAGGGTTCATTTGGCACTGGTAGGGGCTGTAACATACCCACTGGTGCCTGTCGAGAGGGCTTACTTCTGGCACAGACAGAGCACTCTCTTACAAACTCCTTACAATCAAGTGCCAAGGAAGGCCACCATACACATCTGGCCATTAAATCCTGAGTTCGAGCAGCCCCGGGATGTCCTGCATTCTTATGGGTATGGAATAATTGTAGGAGTTGTAGACGGAAAGGAAGTGGTACGAACAAAACCCCCTCAGGCTTCCCTTCTGGAATGTCCTGTTGGTAAGGCCCCAATGTAACCGCCCAGTCCTCCCAGGTTTCTGTGGCTGCCAACACCAATTTTTGAGGTAAGATGGATTCAGGGGTTGAGGGCTGAACTGTCTCAGGCTCGAAGCACCTCGATAAAGCATCTGCTTTGACATTCTTATTACCTGGTGTATACGTTATTACAAATCTGAACCTTGAAAAGAACAGGGACCAGCGGGCCTGTCGGGGACTAAGTCTCTTGGCCCCTTCGATGTACTCCAAGTTTTTGTGATCAGCATAAACTGTGATTGTATGTTCTGCCCCTTCCAGCCAATGACGCCATTCTTCAAAGGCTAACTTAATGGCCAAAAGTTCCCGATTACCAATATCGTAGTTCCTCTCAGCGGGTGTAGTTTGCCTTGAAGGCCAGAGCGCTGAGACAGTACAGCTCCAACCCCAATCTTTGAGGCATCGACCTCAACTATGAAGGGGAAGGTGACATCTATGTGTGGGAGCAGAACAAAACAATTTTTTCAGCGTCGCAAAGGCGGATTGTGCCTCTGCTGACCAATGGTAGGTATCCGCCCCTTTCCTGGTTAGGTTGGTGAGAGGTGACACTACAGATGAGAATCCCTTGATGAACTTCCTGTAGTAATTGGCGAAGCCAAGAAATCTACAGGTTGAGGCTACTCCAAAACAGCAGAGACTTTTTCTGGGTCCATGGATAGACCAGAAGTGGAAATAATATAGCCCAGGAACGGAACCTTAGTGACCTTGAAGAGGCACTTTTCTAACTTTGCGTACAGCGAGTTCTGTCGTAATTTCCGTAAAACAAACTTAACATGTTTTCGATGTTCTGTCAGATTAGGAGAGAAAATCAGTATATCGTCTAGATACCCTAGTACGAATTTTCCCAGAACCGCTCTAAAGACTCCGTTGATCAATTCCTGGAAGACGGCAGGGGCATTACACAACCCGAAGGGAATGACCAGATACTCGTAATGCCCATCGGGCGTGTTGAACGCAGTCTTCCATTCGTCACCGTCTCTAATGCGTACCAGGTTGTATGCTCCTCGCAGGTCTAGCTTAGAGAAGATACTGGCATTAGTCACTTGAGCAAACAAATCGTCAATCAGAGGCAATGGGTAACGATTTTTTACTGTGATCTTATTTAACCCCCGATAGTCAATACAAGGTCTAAGGCCCCCGTCCTTTTTCTGTACAAAAAAGAACCCAGCCCCAGCTGGTGACCGGGAAGGACGGATGAATCCTTTAGCCAATTAATGTATTCCTGCATGGCCAGCTTCTCTGGCCCTGACAAATTATAAAGATGGCCTCTAGGGGGCATACAACCTGATCTTAGGTCTATGGGGCAATCAAAACTCCGGTGAGGCGGGAGTTTATCTGCTGATTTGGGACAGAACACATCCGCAAATTCTGCGTACTGCACTGGCACCCCTTCGACCTGTACCTTGGTGGCACAAACAGCAACTCTCTCTAGACAATGATGATGACAATGGGTTGACCAGCTCTGTAGCTGACCTGAAGCCCAGTCAATCTGAGGGGAGTGAAGTTGCAACCAGGGAATACCAAGGATAATAGTAGAGGTTGCCATTCACAGAACAAAGAACTATAATTTCTCTTTATGTAACTCCCCTATATTACACAACAACAAGGGAGTTTGAGAAAGAGGTTGTCTACACTGTAATGGAGAGTCATCCACTGCTGTGTTCAGAATCTGACGATCTAAAGGAAGTAAAGGAATCCCCAATCTTTTTACAAAATGATAGTCTATAAAATTGGCTGCGGAGCCGGAGTCCACAAATGCCTCTGTGGGTGTGGTCTGACCCTCCCAGGTTATGGAACAAAGAAGGAGCAACCGATTGTTTAGAGGTAGAACGGCTCGCCTAGGGTATTACCTCCAACTACACCTAGGCGGCAGCGTTTCTCGACTTCTTAGGACAATTCTGGACAATGTGGCCCTCCTCAGCACAGTATAGACAGAGTCTTTCTGACCTTCTGCGATTCCTTTCCACTTGCGTCAGCCTCAAGTGACCGATCTGCATCGGTTCGTCTGGAGGTGGCGAGGGTGGAGAAGAAGCGTAGGAAACAGCTCTGACAGCGTTTTTCCCACGCGTTTGTCTCTGATAGCGAAGGCGGCGATCAACCCGTACCGCCAAAGAAATTGCTTTGTCTAGGGACTTAGGCTCAACACACACCATACAATCTTGGTTGTTCAATCTTACCACTTTCATGTAGTATAAGAGCTTATCCAATCAATCATTCAAGGTATTTTCAATCTGTTGGCCTTATACTACATAGATTTGGTAAATCTGTACAACCAAGATTGTATGGTGTGTGTTGAGCCTTAGGCTCAGGATGCCCTAACATCAAATCAGAAACTGCATCCGATAATCCTGACAGAAAACAATCTAACAATGCATACGTTCCCCATCTAGCTGATACAGCCCACCTCCTAAACTCAATGGCGTAAACCTCAACCGGATTACGACCCTGCCTGAGGGTTTTCAGTTTCCTCTCAGCAGTGGTAGCAATATCCAGATCATCGTATATAATGGCCATGGCCTTAAAAAACTCCTGGACTGAGGACAAGGCTTTATGCTCAGCCTGCAGGCTATATGCCCATGTTTGTGAATCTCCTGACAGAAGGGTCTTTATGAATGTTACCCTCTGGATTGCAGATCCTGACAGATTGGGCCTCAACTCAAAATAAGATAACACACGATTCCTGAAATTTTGAAAGTCAGATCTATGACCAGAAAACTTTTCAGGTATGGACATGCGAAGGTCCGTGACTGGAGGGGATCGCACTGCATCAACAGCTGTTTGGAGTACCTGTACAGTCCCAGACAATTGAGTAATCTGAGTCTGTTGGGTATTAATCACCCCGGTAAGATTGTTTACCGCGGTGGTCAGGACTGCAACTTGGTCACGCAGTGCGTCCATAATGTTTAGTCTGCTGTTCTGTAACGATTGGTGTCAGCAAGAACAGATTTCTCTGATTATTGGTGATCTGCAGTATCACCAATAATACAGATGCTATACCTGATTATGTGTGATCTGCAGAATCACCAATAATACTAGTATAGCCAGAACCAGGATAACCAATGTAAGAACAGATGTTTGGTGCAACAGTAATGATAGAGATACCCCAGAGGAGCTGGTGGTGATAGGTATCTCAATAGAACACAAGAGTATTCACCCAGCAAGCTGGATCTGAGATTCAGTACAGCTAAGATCACCCGAGGAGCGAGAGACTCAGACTGTACTGCAGCCAGGAATCACCTGAGGAGCAAGTGATTAAGACTGTACTGCAGTCAGGAATTACACCTGAGGCGTAGGTTTTAAGACTGTACTGCAGCCAGTGGACACCTGAGGGGCAGGTGTTTAAGACTGTACTGTAGCCAAGGCTTGCACCTGAGGAGCAGGTGCTAAGACTGTACTTCAGCCAGTGGACACCTGAGGAGCAGGTGTTTACAAAGATGCTGCAAGTAATGATCACCTGAGAGGCAGGTGATTAAGACTGTGCTGCAGTCAGGGGTTCACCTGAGGGGCAGGTGATACAATAATAGAATCCCTCACCAGTGGCTGACCCACTGGTGAGTACAGGATAGTCAGACAGGCAGGATCGGCAACGTACAGACAGATACAGTACAAAGACAGAAGGCTAACTCAGAGTTTAAGTTCAGGCAACTGGATCAGATAGGCGAAAGTACAGAATCAGAAAAGCAGGAGAATAGTCAAGGCAAGCAGAAGGTCATAACAGATAATACAATGCAATTAGTACTTTAAGCTATCAACAGAATCTGGCTAAGTGTGGATCACCAGCTACAGCTGGTTCTAGCACACTTTGGGATCTGACTAAGGTCTGAGCGCTAACACGTTACCATTCGCAACAGCAGACATGGAGCAACTGACAGGCTGGTACTATATATACAGAAGTGCTCCACAGTGCCACCCCAGTCATTCAGCCAATCCAGCATACTGTTGGAGTCAGCTGACCTGGTAGATCAGCTGACTCCCCTTCTATTCGCATAAAGGTCCTGTCGCCTGGCGCGCGTAGCCCTCAATCTATGTGCAATAGAAGGACCAGGCAGAGCACCAGCATGTAACTGTGCGGCTGAGGCCACCGGCTGATATGCGGAGATAACCGCCATGCCGCTTGCCTCTGCGGCGGTATCTCCGCTAACCATTACAGTTGGGACATATGATGTGATCTTGTGTCTGCCCGATTGTCACAATTTTATACCTGTTTGATCTGGGAACCAAGCATTTGATGGTCATTAATCATCTTGTTATCTAATTGCTGGAATGTTCCTTTGATATATCACAATTTTAATGTTGTTTGATTCTGAATACTTTTTCTAATAGAGGGAATCTGCTCAGAAGACTTTAAAGGAAATGAAATGTGTGTGTGGCCTGGTGCTCTGGCAGACTGACCCTGCACCTCTTTGAAGCTGTGGGGGACCGCGGCCTGGAAACCACATTCCATTATAGTGAATGTATAATCCTCTATAATAAAATCCCTGTGTCCCTGCATGTGCTGTCTCTGTGTAGCTGGTCCGTGCCTTTTGCTACTGCGCATGTGCACAGCACAGACCCAGCCTCACAGAGACAGGAGGACAGGGCCAGGGAGCCAGGCGGGCGTCTGAGCGGGCGGCCGGGTGTGCGGTGGGTGCGCGCGCACGTATGCGGAGGCAGGTGCGTGCACGGCCTGTGCGCAGTACGTGCGGCGGGTGGCGGTGACAAACACAGACCCTAGAGCCCGTTTTTAAACGGGCTTGGCTCTGCTAGTAACAACATAATTGCATTGCTCTAGCAATGTGATTGTATTGTCTGATGCACCGCACCACAAGATGTCCCTGAGAACGTAGCATGATGAAATACAGTAAATCAGAGCTTAGATAGCTGTAATATGGAATTTTGTCCACTGGATGGCAGGAGCACACCAAAACAGCTCACACAACAGAGAAAAACAGACCTCATGTGCATTATTATTGTTGATTTATAAAGCTCTAACATATTCCGTGACGCTGTACAAAGTAAGAAACCAACATGGGGTATATAATAATACAGACAAATGGAATACACCAATATACAAAATACAGAATCGATACAAAACTCAGAATTGGTAATGAGAGTGACTAAAGTAACATGATGAATGAAATGTATAATGAGTTCCAAGACACAAAGGGGAAAGAAACCCTGCCCCTGCAAGCATACAATCTTATGTACATAAGACACAATTGTATACAAGACTAGTGTAAACCCTTATTCAACTACATTTTCTCCTGAGTTTTCTCTCAGGGGACAATATTTCATCTTCTCTAAAAAAATAACTTTTCTGCAAGCAATTGAAGATGTACCAAACAGCAAGTACAGAAGTAATATCAAACTTTTTTTTTGAGTATTTTCATGCTTGTGGGGTCTTTAACCTCTTGCCGGCCACATCACGCCGATGGGCATAGACGCGCCGGCAGCCCCAGGACCGCCTAACGCCGATTGGCGTAAGGTCCTCGGGGCCTGTTTTGCAGGAGATCGCTCCGCGCCGCTAGGAGACTGTTAGATGGCGAAACCGCCGTCTAATTAGCTTGTACAGCGCTGCGATCCACGGCATTGATGTACTGGGGACAGCCGTGTGACACGGCTGTCCCTCTGGGAGACAGGATAGTGATCGGCTGTCATAGGCTGAAGCCTATGACAGCTGATCACGCTATTTGACTGGCGGGGGGTGATAGGGAGGGCTGGGGAATAAATGTTAAAAAAAAGTCAATTTTATTTACAAAATAATGAAATAAATATTTATATAAAAAGAAACATTGGGGGGGAAATCAGACCCCACCAACAGAAAGCTCTGTTAGTGGGGAGAAAGGGGGCCCCCTTTTGTGCTATGTTGTGCGGCCCTGCCCTGTCATTGTGTTTCTTTTGGTTAGCCCCCATAATGCCAAATGCTGCAACAATAACCTCAAAGTAGCAAATGCAGCCACTATGACCATCACATAATATATGTAGCAAATGCTACTCCAACACATGCAATGATGCAATCTTTACCTGCGACACACAAAATGCAGCAAACATGAAATGGATCAATCATCACCTCCCACACATGTTAAAATACAGCAAACTTTACCTCCCACACATAAGATTCAGCAACCATGAAATGCTGCAAATCTTACCTCTGACACATGTAAAATGCACATACATTACATCACATATATGAAATGCAGCAAATGTTACCTAGTGGGTGGGAGGGTGACACTGGGTACTGCTGGGTGGAATGGGAGGGTGACCCTAAGTGCTGCTGGGTGGGAGGGTGATACTGGGTGCTGCTGGGATTAAATGGTGACACTGGGTGCTGCTGGGAGGGTGACACTGGGTGCTGCTGGGAGGAGTGGGAGGGTGCCGCATGGTGCTGATTGGTGGGGGTGACACTGGGTACTGCTGGGAATGTGACGCTGGGTGCTGCTGGGAAGGTGAAACTGGTTGCTGTTGGGTGGGGGGATCAGTGAATAATGGCGCACAGCGCCTATGCATAAAAATGGCGCCACATTAAAAAGCTACGCTTATCGCTATTTATCGTTAGTACTGCATAATAATGGCGCACAGGGAAAAAAAGAAGAAAAACGGCACACAGTAACGTTATTTATCAATAGTGGCACACACTAACGTTATTTATCAATAGTGGCACACACTAACGTTATTTATCAATAGCGCCCTACATAAGCCAAACTGCAGACGTTATTTAACTGCAAAACGGTGAATGGATTTAATGTAACACTGTCAAGGTTAGGGTTAGGCACCACTGGGGGGGGTCTTAGGGTTAGGCACCTCCAGGGGGGGTCTTAGGGTTAGGCACCACCAAGGGGGTGGTTAGGGTTAGGCACCACCAGGGGGGTCTTAGGGTTAGGCACTACCAAGGGGGTGGTTAGGGTTAGGTACAGGGAGGGTTCTGTGTGAGAGTAGGGTCAGGTATAGTTACAGTACAATATACACCACCAGGGGGGTGGTTAGGGTTAGGCACCACTGGGGGGGGGGGGTTTAGGGGTTAGGGATAGGTACAGAGAGGGTTCTGTGTGTTAACGCTAAATAACAATAAGGCTTTAACGTTAAATAGCGATAAGCGGCAAACGGATTAGCGGCAACACTGTGCGCCATTATTCACAGGCGCCATTTTCAGATGGATGCTGGGTGGGAGGGTGTCACTGGGTGCTGCTGGGAGGGGGGGTGACAGTGGGTACTGCTGGGTGGGAGGGTGACACTGGGTGCTGCTGGGAATGTGAAACTGGATGCTCCTGGGAGGGTGACACTGGGTGCTGCTGGGTGGGAGGGTGACAATGGGTGTTGCTGGGCGGAAGAGTGACACTGGGTGAGGGGGTGCTTCTGGGTGCTGATAGGGTGGGAGGGGGCACTGGGTGCTGCTGGGGGGGAGGGTAACACTGGGTGCTGTTGGGGGTGACCTTGGGTGGGAGGAGGGGGACACTGGGTGGGAAGAGGGTGACACTGCAGAGCCGGCCTTTGGGGGTGGCAAGTGGGGCAATCGCCCCAGGCCCCGCACCTGAAGAGGCCCCGCACCCTCTGCGGCGGTGGGGAGAGCAGGCACAGTAGTTAAAACTCACATTTCTTCCGCTGATCATCACAGCTTCCATCTCCTCCTCTCCCAGCATCTGACGTATTGGTAACAGCGCCCCCTGTGATGACGTGACCGCATGTCACCACAGGGGGGCGCTGTTACCAATACACAGATGCCGGGACAGGAAGGAGATGGAAGCTGCGATGATCGACAGAAGAAATGTGAGTTTTAACTTCAATGCCTGCTTTCCCCACCCCTGCAGCCACTTGCCAATCTAACGTTTACTCAAGGAACCTACCTATCTAACCTGTACTGCAGGGCATCTACCTATCTAATCTATACTGCAGGGCACCTTTCTAATCTATAATGTGGGGCACCTATCTAATCTATATACTGCGGGGCACCTATCTAATCTATACTGTGGGGCACCTATCTAATCTGTACTGCGGGGCACCTATCTAATCTATACTGCAGGCACCTATCTAATCTGTACTGTAGGCACCTATCTGATCTATACTGCAGGCACCTATCTAATCTATCATGTAAATATTCTAATATTCCAATCTGAGCACGCCAAAGGTGGTACCCTATACTCCAGTACCAGTGAGTGTAACCCTCCCTGAAGCAGACGTCCACTGTGCCTACCACTCATATTCTATTTACACACGTTACCTATCTAATCTATACTTTGGGGCACCTATCTAATCTGTACTGTGGGGCACCTATCTAATCTATACTGCAGGCACCTATCTAATCTGTACTGCAGGCACCTATAATCTATACTTCAGCAGGGCCGGATTTGTACTTTCCAGCGCCCTAGGCCGGCTGTCACCAACCGCCCCCCCCCCCCCCATTCTGTCCAATTCAGACTAGTTTGAATGGGCCCTCCTCTGTTTTGCTGCTTTGCCCTGTTCAACAAAGAAGCAGTGCATGCTCTATCCACTCCATGTAATTTTGCTCTCCTGTCTGCATGCACAGCAGGCGATAGTGTTCTGGGCTTGCATACTTCAGAAATGATGCTCATGTATGAGCAGCACTTGTCAAGTACACATACCCATAACACTCCCTCGGCTCCTGTGCACATGCATACAGGAGTGCAAAATCACAGGGAGCCCCAGTGGACATCGCTGCTTCTTTGTCCTCTGTGCTACTTGCTGCCGTCAGAGCCACAAATAGGGGACAGTGCAGCACAATGCAGAGAAGCCCATCCAAAACAGAGAACAGGTAAGTAGAAGGATCAGACACTACACACACTGGCATATATGTAGTGTAATGCTATATACACATGATGCAATTTTCTGACAGATTTACTGTCAGGTCGATTATTTCCATCATGTTTGAACTGATTTCAATTTTTCGATCAATTTGCTGTTCACTTCTATGAAAAATCATTCAGAAAATTGATTGGAAAGCAGATCGGACATGTTGGAAATAGTCGATCTGACAGTAAATCTGTCAGAAAATTGCATTGTGTGTACCCAGCATAAGCTCAGGTGTACTTTACACGGTGACAATTTAGCACTTAAGATACATCTTAAAATCAGTCAGTAAGAAGTTTTGTATCAGAATAACACTTTTTATTGGCTAACCAAAAGAAAAACAGTGAGCCTTTGGTTAATGAGCCATCTTCAGACTTTGTTATTGTATACAAGATGTTAGGCACACAGCTTTATATATATGTTACGGCCAGAACCCGAAGTTTGGCCACTTCTAGTTCTGGACGGCCACTTCGGGTTCTGGCCGGCCAATTCGCGAAGTGCCCGCTGCGCTGCGGCCAATGTTAGAAACGGATCACTCTGATATGAATGTATCTTCTGGCCGCAGCGCAGCGGCCAAACGTATTAATTTGTTGCAATTTTTAAGCCGGCGGCAATGTAACGATTCAAGCCGCCGGCTTTTTCATCTGCCTCATCTCTCTCCCTCTCTCTTCTTATGGGCAGCCGGGCGGGGACACGCGTGTCCCTCCGGAGTCGTTCGTCGCGGCAGGGAAGCCTGCCGTTCTTGCAGAGCGGGTGCTGGCAGAAGCAATGTCTGCAGCCTCCCCGCTCTGCTGCCCCTGCTGCGACGAACGACTCCCGGGGGGACTCGCGTGTCCCCCCCCCCCCGCCGGCTGGCCATAAGAAGAGAGAGGGAGAGAGATGAGGCAGATGAAAAAGCCGGCGGCTTGAATCGTTACATTGCCGCCGGCTTAAAAAATTGCAGCAAATTAATACGTTTGGCCGCTGCGCTGCGGCCAGAAGATACATTCATATCAGAGTAAACGATCCGTTTCTAACATTGGCCGCAGCGCAGCGGGCACTTCGCGAATTGGCCGGCCAGAACCCAAAGTGGCCGGCCAGAACTAGAAGTGGCCAAACTTCGGGTTCTGGCCGTAACATATACAGTCAGCAGGAGATGCATTGATTGTTTTGTAAATATAAATAAATGTAACACAGTTGTCATTCTGTTTCAAAACATCCTACTTTCATTGATGGCTAACACAGTACTTTGCTGGCAAAAAAAAAAAAGCCAGGAAAGAGTTAAACTCACACAAAGAATGTTGTTGTCATTCTCTAGGAGAAAGCCATAAAATTAACAGATCTGAGGTCTTTAACAGCACTGACCTACTAGTAATAAACCATCAGTCAGGGAGAGGGGAGAGCTGCTAATTCCTGCCCGTGAATGCGTACTGCATGAAAAAAACTAATCGGAACTCAAGAGTTCTGCTACTTGAGCACATATATTTTTCTTCTCACAGCAGATTGTTTGTCCCCTGTCATCATACAGGTGACAGCAGATGCTGACTGGCATAACACACACTTTGCACAAGTGAGAGAGATGCAGGGATCTCTGGAATTCAGGCAGACCAAAGCAAAGCAGGAGAGGTGATTTACTTTGACATGTGACCTCTTATCTCTCCAAGTCCTGCGCCCTGCTGATTTTTATCGCCCTAGGCCGTGGCCTCTGTGACCTTCCCAGAAATCCGGCCCTGTACTTCAGGCACCTATCTAATCTATACTTTAGAGCACCTACCTATCTAATCTGTACTGCAGGAACCTATCTAATCTATATTGCGGGGCACCTACCTATCTAATCTGTACTGCGGGGCACCTACCTATCTATTCTATACTGCAGGCACCTATCTAATCTATACTGCAGGCGCCTATCTAATCTATACTGCGGGGCACCTACCTATCTAACCTATAATGCAGGCACCTACCTTTCTAAACTATACTGCGGGGCACCTACCTATCTAACCTATACAGAGTGTGTGTTTCCACAGTGTGTGCGTGTGTTTCCACAGCATATCTGTGTGTGTGTGAGTGTGTGTGTGTATCCACAGCATATGTCTCTAGGCCCCGCATATGACTCTCGCCCCAGGCCCCGCATACTAAGGCCGCCTCTGGACACTGGGTGGGAGAAGGATGACACTGGTTGAAGAGGATGAAACTGGTGCGATGGAGACTCAAACCATACCTCAGGTGACAGTGAGCCAGAAGCAAAAGCCATGCTTTCTGGCTGCTGCCTGGGCTCAGTGTGATTGTGCCTGCATGCCACACACCGGAAGTCGTTCCTTCTCCCTTCCTCATGGCCTGGTTTGCTGGGCTGCTGCTGCAGAGTCTGATGTTGTCACTCTGGGGGCAAAGCTAATGTGCACACATTTCCCCCTATAGTTTTAAGTGCCCCCCTTTCCCTCCTCCCTATATAGTCAGATGTGCACTCCCTTTCCCCCTGTAGTTAGATGTGGCCCCCTTTCCCCCCTCCTCATATAGTCAGATGTGCACTCCATTTACCCCTATAGTTAGAAGTGCCCCCCTTTCCCCCCTTCCTATATAGTCAGATGTGCACTCCCTTTCCCACTATAGTTAGAAGTGCCCCCCTTTCCCCCTCCCCATATAGTCAAATGTACACTCCCTTTCCCCCTATAGTTAGATGTGCCCCCCTTTCCCCCCTCCCTATTAGACATGGCCCGAACCTCCGATTTTTTGTTCGCGAACTTCCGTGAAAGGTTCGGTTCGCGCGAACTTTCGCGAACCGCAATAGACCTCAATGATGAGGCGAACTTTGAAAACTAGAAACACTTATGCTGGCCACAAAAGTGATGGAAAAGATGTTTCAAGGGGTCTAACACCTGGAGGGGGGCATGGATGAGTGGGATGGACGCCAAAAGTCCCGGGTAAAAATCTGGATTTGACGCAAAGCAGCGTTTTAAGGGCAGAAATCACATTGAATGCTAAATTGCAGGCATAAAGTGCTTTAAAACATCTTGCATGTGTATACATCATCCAGGGAGTGTAATTAGAGTACTGCTTCACACTGACACACCAAACTCACTGTGTAATGCACTGCAAACATCTGTTTGCGTAGTGACGGCCGTGCTGGACTGGTGCGCACCATGGCGAGAGTGCAGGCCATGGCGGTTTCCAAGCCCATATGGTCGGGCTGAGGTAGCTGAATGACAGAACAACAGTGACTGAATGTCCAGCTGATCAAATTTGGTCTGTCCACAATGAAGCAACGACCTTGTTATCTTCTTGTATGTAGGTAGGCATAGGTAGGTGCCCCAGTATAGGTAGGTAGGCATAGGTAGGTGCCCCAGTAGTTAGCTAGGCATAGGTAGGAGTCCTAGTATAGGTAGGTAGGCATAGGTAGGAGTCCCAGTATAGGTAGGTAGGCATAGGTAGGTGTCCCAGTATAGGTAGATAGGCATAGGTAGGTGCCCCAGTAGTTAGCTAGGCATAGGTAGGAGTCCCAGTATAGGTAGGTAGGCATAGGTAGGAGTCCCAGTATAGATAGGTAGGCATAGGTAGGTGTCCCAGTATAGGTAGATAGGCATAGGTAGGTGCCCCATTAGTTAGCTAGGCATAGGTAGGAGTCCCAGTATAGGTAGGTAGGCATAGGTAGGAGTCCCAGTATAGGTAGGTAGGCATAGGTAGGTGTCCCAGTTTAGGTAGGCATAGGTAGGAGTCCCAGTATAGGTAGGTAGGCATAGGTAGGTATCCCAGTATAGGTAGACAGGCATAGGTAGGTGCCCCAGTAGTTAGCTAGGCATAGGTAGGAGTCCCACTATAGGTAGGTAGGCATAGGTAGGAGTCCCAGTATAGGTAGGTAGGCATAGGTAGGTGTCCCAGTATAGGTAGATAGGCATAGGTAGGTGCCCCAGTAGTTAGCTAGGCATAGGTAGGAGTCCTAGTATAGGTAGGTAGGCATAGGTAGGAGTCCCAGTATAGGTAGGTAGGCATAGGTAGGAGATCCAGTATAGGAAGGTAGGCATAGGTAGGTGCCCTAGTATAGGTAGGTAGGCATAGGTAGGTGCCCTAGTATAGGTAGGTAAGTAGGCATAGGTAGGTGTCCCCGTATAGGTAAGTAGGTGCCCCGGTAGTTAGGTAGGCATAGGTAGGAGACCCAGTATAGGTAGGTAGGCATAGGTAGATGCCCTAGTATAGGTAGGTAGGCATAGGTAGGTGCCCTAGTATAGGAAGGTAGGCATAGGTAGGTGCCCAAGTATAGGTAGGTAGGTAGGCATAGGTAGGAGTCCCAGTATAGGTAGGTAGGCATAGGTAGATGCCCTAGTATAGGTAGGTAGGCATAGATAGGTGTCCCAATATAGGTAAGTAGGTGCCCCAGTAGTTAGTTAGGCATAGGTAGGTGTCCCAGTATAGATAGTTAGGCAGGGCCTGGCTGGCACAGTAATAGCAATTACCAAGGTCCAGTTGCAACAGATAGGGCTGTATAATGAAGTGTCAGTGGGCAGCAAAAAAAAAAAAAAAACACAACAGGAGAATATTAGCTCTCAAAAGAGCTGTTGAGGGGTGCTATTTTAGCAATAACAATCAGCCAGGCGCAAGCTAACAAGCCTACAAGAGCCTAACTAATCTTTCCCTATGAGAGTTAGCAGCTGTCCCTTCACTAATTAATGCAGGCACACGAGTGAGTGTAATGGCCAGCGCTGCCTGCCTTTTATAAGGGGGGGTAGTGGCTCCAGGAGAGAATGTAGCCTAATTGGCTACAATGTGCCTGCTGACTGTGATGTAGAGGGTCAAAGTTGACCCTAATGGCGCACTATGGGGGTGAACCGAACTTCCGGAAAAGTTTGCGTTACATTGCGAACGCGAACCACCGGAAGTTCGCCTGGAACCGTTCGCCGACGAACCTTCGGGCCATCTCTACTCCCTATATAGTCAGATGTGCGCTGCCTTTCCCCCTATGGTTAGATGTGCCCCCTTTTCGCCCCTCCTCATATAGTCAGATGTGCACTCTCTTTCCCCCTATAGTTAGAGGTGCCCCCCTTTCCCCCCCCTCCCCATATAGTCAGATGTGCACTCCCTTTCCCCTCTATAGTTATAGGTGACCACCTTTCAACCAGTAGCCCCTCCCTCTCTGTGGGGACAGTGTGGGTACAGGAAGATACTCGCCGACTTCCGACGTTCCTGCCTGCGCTGACAGCTCTCTTCTGCAGCACCCCGGCGTCCTCCTCATGGTTACAGTAGCACCATGTGACTGCATGTGCGGCGTGTCTCTTGTCATGTGACGCATCAGGAACATACTGTCACATGCTGTTGCTGTAACCATGGAGAGGACGCCGGGGGGTGCTGCGGAAGAGAGCTGTCGGTGCAAGAATTTCAGACGCCAAATCTTCCTGTGTACCCGCAGTCCTGCAAGGAGAGGGAGGGCAAGAAGGGGAGCACTTAGGGCAGCCAGTAAGCTGCCCTCCTCTTACCCCAAGGCTGCCAGTAGCCACACCGTACCTACCTTACCTGGGCCCTTAGACTGTGACTGCGGCCCCAAGCAAGTGCTTAAGTTGCCTGGTCGAAGATCCGGCCCTTGTGGGTAACTTCGAAAAAAGGTCAGGACTGGGACAAAAGAGACAGCTTTTGTAAGGCTTCCCTGTTTAACATGGCAAAGGCATGGAACCAATGTTTCTCTTTTATATTCGATATAGGAATATGAGTTCTTGCTCCTGCTATAGTTGGGGTACAATGTCACTTTTTGTTTTTTCATCTTTAAATGTCTGGCCAGTTCAGGCCTACAGTCACTCATAAGCCATGTACTGTATGGTTTGAGCAGTTTACTATTTTCCGCTCACTTTAAAGTGACACTGTAGTGGTCTCAAAAGTGGTAAACTAGTCATGACCCCCAAAAAGAAGAGGGAAGGTGCTTCAGATCTATGGGTGATTCCAGTATTATACATATAGAAATGAGGGGGAAGAAGAAGCACACAGATCACCCACTTCCCTCCCTCCACCCATACACACCTTGCTACACCTCTTGTTTCCCACTTTTGTGGTCACTACAGGGTCCCATTCAAATCCTTTAAAGGACTTACGAGGTGAATTGCTTAAAAAAAGTTATGTACCTCATTGCTAAAGCAGACATCAGGGCAGACGAACAGCACCTTCCTTATCACTATCAGGTGCTTTATCAGCCTAATCCAGGTTTCATTGTAGCTCCGGACCCTCCACAAGGTCGCCTTAGCAGAATCGCCGCTTTAAAAATCTACCTCCTGCGCAGCTCGCATAGTCGTGGCTGCACAGGATTACAGCCCTGCTCGTGTCCGCCCTCACTCCGTGCGCTCTATTATACGTCATGTGGGCGGCTCCACATGACCACCCACATGACTAACTACACAGTGCCACCGCCCCCTCAGCAGAGAATACAAGCGCTGAGCGAGTGAGGACTTGCTTGCTCAGCGCTTTTATTCTCTGCTGAGGGGGCGCGGCTGGCTGGCACTGTGTAGTTAGTCATGTGGGTGTTCATGTGGAGCCGCCCACATGACGTATAATAGAGCGCATGGAGTGAGGATGGACACGAGCGGGGCTGTAATCCTGTGCAGCCACGGCTATGCGAGCTGCGCAGGAGGTAGATTTTTAAAGCGGCGATTCTGCTAAGGCGACCCTGGGGAGGGTCGGGAGCTACAATGAAACCTGGATTAGGCTGATAAAGCACCTGATAGTGAAAAGGAAGGTGCTGTTCGTCTGCCCTGAGGTCTGCTTTAGCAATGAGGTACATAACTTTTTTTAAGCAATTTGCCTCGTAAGTCCTTTAACAGTTGCATACTAAAGAGATATAAACTTCTTCAAAAATAATCTGTTATAAAATAAATCAAAGCTTTCAATGATAAACAGAATTTAAGACATTTTTATTTAAAAGGACCCTTCGTGAATTGAAAGGGTAACCATTGTACTTCCACTAGTAAAGTTAGTTATTTTGAAAAAAATATAGTAATGTAGAACTCTCTATATATGCTTACATGCAAAAAGGGGGCCTGGAAATGTTAGTGCCCAGGAATAGTAGATAGTAGAACATTTACAGATATTCTACTCTTTTTGCAGTGCAATTACTATGGTAAAATATTGGTAGATTATACCGATATTTTACTACAGCTAAACCTAACACTATTCATAAACAGAAGCCTCCCTCTACTGATGCCTAACCCTAACCACCCCCACGCCGATGCCTAATCCTAGCCACCTCCCCTGCCATTGCCTAACCTTAAACCCCCGCCACCCACGCCTACCCTTAAATGCCCCCCCCCCCCCCCAATCCGCCACAACAAAATCAAAAATTTTCAGGCACTGCAGTAGTTTGGGAGCTGCCATAGGCACCCATATAAATAGCATCTATGGACGAAAATGTTTTTGCCCACATTGCCCAATAAATAGCAGGCACCAGGGCTGACCACAATGCAAAATGTGGCTAGAGATAGCGGGTTATATATGGGCGCCTGTGAAGGTCCGCAAAGTTCCGCAGCTCGCAGGCGCCCAGATTTCCTATGTATATACAAAGCTAAATAATAAAATGTGCTCCACTACTGCTGGCCCAGCTAGGTTAATGTCAGTAAAATTCTCCGGACAGCGTTTTCTAAATAAATAATAGGAGGCAGGTCTCTTTCTATATTTCATAGGCACAGTTTCATGCTTATGCAATTTTCAATTTTACCAGGAGATGGCAATGCAGGACTTTGCAGGGAAAGCTTACGTCTATGTCTGTGAAATCTTACACCTTGCATGGTAAATGAGGTCACTGTAACATTATGATATATTTTCTTTATTTTTACCTGCACTCCCAGAAATGTTCTACAGGATATACACCATAGCGAGAAATTACAACACATTTAAAATGTGTGTTTATAAGGTGGTAGGGGATTTAGAACTGCTGCCTTTTGATGTGTTGCTGCAACTCTTAAATCATAGGCAAGTCTATGCAGACAGGGCATGATCTAGACTCTGTGAATGTAGACAGCATATGAAGATGTCGTAAAGCTACCCTAATGCACTGAGTATCAGGCCTGGTATAGATTTCCAGTCAAAACAGCTACATTTGTGGAGTTGTGGCACAGTCTGTGTTTAAATTTTACATGCATGTGTGGTTTTATCTGGTTTTCATACTAAAAATACATTGAAAAAATATTTTACATTTTTTTATTCAGTAAATATAAATGCAGGTGAAGCTCCAAACAATATTTAACCACTTCATTCTATCTGGACGATTATAGCCGTCCAGATAGATCCTGCTCAAGTCTAACTGGACACGCGTCCAGTGTTGCCGTGGCAGGTGTGGGCGCATGCTCTCGTACCCGCCACTAGTTCTTGGCGGCATTTACATGGAGCCAATTGGTGAAGAGGAACTGGTGTTCCCCAAGCCAATCGCAGTGCCTGTAATGAATGGACATGACCCCGATCAGGGGCCATGCCCATTCATAATAGGGAAAGTAAAAGGAAGTGAGAAAAAAAATCAAACATTTACTGGTAACCGAGGATAGTGTTTGTAGCACCCTCTAGTGGTGAAAAAGTACAAATACAGTCGGTACATTTGAATTAGAAATTAATACAGTTGATCCCTTCATCCCCCTTCCCCTATAGTTTCTGAACAAACACTGGAAAAAAACAGTTTTCAAAAAAATACATAAATAGTTGCCTTAGAGACTGAGCTTTCTCTATATGTATGTCATGAAGCTATATTACTATTATGTTGGCAACTAAAAGCTTGTAATTATTGATGGGATACAAAAAAAAAAAACACAAAAAAATACACCTTTGTTTCCAAATAATATATTGTAGCCATACAGTGTACTAGGAACATAGCGGGCAAAAAATGTGTGGGTTTTCTTCATAGTAGCATTGGTTAATTATAGGGGATGGAATTGGAGAAATTGTGTATTCTTTTTTTCTTGTATTTCTCTATAAAATGCATAGAAATACAGTAATTACTGAAAATAATTATCACCTCCCAAAAGCCTAATTTGGGGCAAAAAAAAAAGATATAGGTCATTTAGGTATGATCAGTAGCGATAAAGTTATTGGCGAATGAATGGGAGGAGTGCTGACAGGGGAAAATTGTTTCCGTCCTTGAGGTGAAAACACCCGTAGGCTAAAGTGGTTAAAAACTATGGGCTATATGCAATTCACTTTTTCACCCAAGATTTCTCCTCCGACATTATTTTTCATTTTATATTTAAAATAACTTTCCACAACTAAAAAAGTACCAAATGTAAATGAAAAATTACTGTCAAATTTATTGAGTATTTCTTGCTTTCTGGTGGCTTAAAAGGCATTTTATTGACACGTTTAAAAATATCACTTAGGAGAAAACTCAGGATAAAAAGTTAATTGCATATGGGCCAATATAGCATTATTTACTGCTTACAACAACAACACATTTGTAAAGTGCTTTTCTTCTGTAGCACCCAAAGCGCATAAGCTTGTCTCAGATCAGTACATTGTTGTAGTTTGTATTGAGTTATAGGGGGAAATGTTGTGTGATCATAAATACTAGACTTAATATGAGGCTTTTCAGCTGTTTCAATTGGTAGGGGCAGCATGACAGAAGGCTCTGACTTCAATGGTTTTGAGTTGGATTCTGGGGGTGTTCAAGTTATTTCATTCTGTTTATCTGAGGTCGTGGAAGGTGTGGTGCAGTTGCAAGAAATCCTTCAGTTATACAGAGCTTAGGTCATGAAGAGATTTGAATTTTAGTATGCTAATTTTGAAGAGGATTATCCATTTTAAAGAGGAACTCAAGTGAAAATAATGTAGTAAAAAAAGTGCTTCATTTTTTACCATAATTATGTATAAATGATTTAGTCAGTGTTTGCTCATTGTAAAATCTTTCCTCTCCCCGATTTACATTCTGACATTTATTACATGGTGACATTTTTACTTTGGGCAGGTTATGTAGCTGCTCCTAGCTGTTTTGGCTGTTAGAGACAGCTGTAAACAGCTAATTCCTGTCTGTGAACATTGTTACATTGTGGCAGTTTGCCCAGAGTACCGCGGTACTCAGAGCTTCTTGTGGGAGGGGTTTCAGCACAAAATCAGTCATACAGCGCCCACTGATGGTCTGTTTGTGAAAATCATTATATTTCTCATGTAAAAGGGGGTATCAGCTACTGATTGGGATAAAGTTCAATTCTAGGTTGGAGTTTCTCTTTAAGGGTAGCCAGTGTAGTGAGCAATGGATTGGTGTAATGTGGCAATGGCAGCAATGGCTCGTTAACTGCTTGTTAGTGGCCTTGCGGCAGCAATTTGTGCTGGCTGTAGGTGGTGTAGGTCTTTATTTGGAAGGCCTGCATATAGGGCATTGCAGTAGTTGAGCCGTGACAAGAAGAAAGACATAAACTAGGGTTGGAAGATCCTTTGAAGGAATGAGGTGCATAATTTTTGCAATGTTCCTTATGTGAAAAAAGGAATGTTTCACAACAGCTGATTCCTGCAGTTTAATTCTCCATCAATCATTAAATCCAAGCTGCACACAGTATTAAAGCTGATAAGATCAAAGTTCCATACCATCAGCGTCAGTGGTGCTGATTGTGACTGAAGGTGCTTTGCTGTTAGACGCCAACGTCCGATGACAAAATTGTCAGTTTTGTCAGCATTTAGTTTAAGCCAGTTGTCATTCATCCACTCCTGAAGCTTAGCTAAGTATGTGTTTATTTTTGTAATGGGGTCTGTCATGATGCAGTACTGGGACCATATTACACCAAGTTGTAAATAAAGGATTGACCCCTCCCCCTCCACACTATGACAATCTCCCAAAACTGCTGGACGGGTCGCTATACAGAATGAGGTATCACCTCCCCTGAAACTGAATATATGTGTGGGGAAACACTCACTACTGGCAGTTGGGTGCACGGGCGTGTCCACAACTTTTGCGTAGGGGTGTACATACTTTTGCACTTTCAAGGAAAGGAGAAAATATAATGCTGATACAGGTTTACGCTATGTTGTTTCCCAATCTTTTCCTTTGAGGACCATATGAAAGCAAGACTGGACGGTGAAAACTGCTACAAACTGTACTGAGCCTTTCACGCTGATCTGTGGTTAAATCAGCCATTGTATCTGGTGAGCTTGCATTTTATCTGTGTATTGAGCACTGCTGACACAGAGGGTGGCACAAGGAGGTGCTGGTGAAGGAGACGTACCCCAAATTGGATTACGCTATGTTTGTCCTATCTGTTCTTTTCCCGAGTGACATTTAGGAAGAAGGGAGACGGCTGGAAAGAGGTCTATTTGAAAAGTGTGTTTTGCTGATCTGTGACTAAATCAGCCACTAAACGCTGGAGAGAGTATTTATTGTATCAGTGACTGGATCTAATTGCTGAAGACAATAGAACTGTTTATTCTATACTGTGACTGTTGGGCAGTGAGCACTGTACGGACTCTTGCATATATAGTGTAGTATGTACTGGTAGTTGAAATGAAGTATGATAGAGTAATAAGCTATACTCACAAAGCAGGGTTACCTCAAAGGTAACCACTGTATAGGCAGGTGGGGAGATTAGACCTGACCCCACTCAGGATTAAGAAGTTGCTCTCCGTAGATGAGGAAAAAAGGGGGTACCACCCCTCCACCAGGGGTGGACTTGATATAGCGTAGTATCGATTCAGAGGCGCCAAAAGGATAAAAGTATCTAAAAAGCTTAAAACATGAGGAGGCAGTGGTGGACTTACCTTCTCCAAACAGACACAAATATTGCCAATGTGTCAAATACAACAAGTTTATTTACATACTCCGGGGGACAATGCAACGTGTTTCACAGGTTTGATCCCACTTCATCAGGCAATAACAACGGAGCAATAGCTGTAAATGGAGATAATTGGCTCATAACCCATGTGTAGTCATACAATTGTTAATCATTATTAAATATTATTTTATAGCATTTGTTATAGCATTAAATAGTGTGGGTAATGGGGATAAAGACAGTGGACAAGGTAATTGTGAGAAGTGATGAGAGAAACTGCTAATATGCTTTTTGCATTAAGAATACAAGTCTGTCACTAACCACAGTCAAGCACAATTTTGCATAAAACACTGCCGTTTTTGCAAAATAAAATAGGAAAGCACTTACTGCATAAATTCATTTTCTGCTCACTCCCTCCCTTTTTCCCAGTCAGTCTGAAGCCATGATTGGGTGTCCGTCAATTAGGAGGCATGGCTTTAGCTGACAGACAAATCACTATTCTCTATGTCTTTGTGATTTTGATTCAGGTTTTCTTTTTAGTTCATTTGTGTTTCCAGTTTTGCATTTCCTGTGTATTTAAAAAAATTTGCAAACTTTCCATCTATATGTCCCCGTTTACCAAGCATATTGAACTTTGGTGCAATTACAAAGTCACACAAAAAATGAATGGCATTCAGATAGCAATCAGACAGGTGGGGATCCACAGGGGCCAGAGAACAGACCAAGGAAGCAAGGAGAAGAAGTGTACCAGTGGGACTGGTGTGATATTACACTTTGCTGTGCTCCCTAGTCTGCATTAACCCCCAGGTGTCACACCTCTGTGACAGCGGTGCAAGCTGCACCTCAATAGTGAAGAAGGAGAGGGGACAGGACTTGGGGGTCCCTATGGGCACGGGGGTCCTGAACAATTGTCCAGCTTGCCCTAATGGAAGCACCATTGCTGTTTACAGACACATATTATAGTTGTGTTATCCAGGGTGATACAAGTGAACAAAAACATTTCCAGTAAAATTAATCAAAGTAATCCAATCTGCTGGAGTCAATACCTTTATGGACAGTTGCATAATGAGCTATCACTCATCTAACCAAAACCAGGTAAATCAGATGAGATATTTACATTTTTATTTTTGTACCAGTGGATGTCAGAATTCTGCCTGACTGAGCTCTTACTATCTTTGTTGTGTATTATTTATTGAGTGCAGTGTGCAGATTATGCTACTGGTCCCCCACCCCCATGTCTGACTGCACACCACGAGGTTAAGGGCCCTTGGCCTCTTACCTAAGGTAGGTCTGCTCTCAGTCTTTTTATTCTATCAGATCTGTGTCCAATCATGGAAGCGCTCACTGTGTATGTAAGATGCAATTCCATCCATCGTATTGTGTATGTAGGATGCAATTCCATCAGCGTAGGACAGTAACTTGTACAGAGGTGCCAAAAGAATAAAAAACATTTTGCTCAAAATAAATACAGTATATAAAATGGGAGACACAAGTTCTTTAGTTAAAAAACAAAAAACTTTATTCAACAACTCCACAATGCTAATAACATTTTTTTTTAACTGAAACCAACATGTTCATGTCTTCCATCGGGGAGGTGAGTCAACCACTATCTCCCATTTTATATATTTATATTTAGCAAAATTTGGTTTTATTCATTTGCCACCTCTGTACAAGCTCCTATATTAAGATTGTCCTCCTTGATGGAGTGGGTGTTTCTCCCCTTTGCAACCTACAGAGAGCGTCTTCTTAAACTTGAGTGGGGCCAGGTCAAAGTTCCCCACCTGCTTTACCAGTGTTTTCCTTAGTAGTCACCCTTGTTTGTAAGTATATTATCTCGACCAATAACCGATTGCCTATATTTTGCAACATACTACACTATCAAGGGCTCTCAGTTTCCATTTTTTGTTTCATTGTCAGTGTAGGGACCCTTCTAAGATATTGGCCTTGCCGCTGGTTAAGGGACTTACTCATATGTCCGTGGATATGTGGAACCAACAGTCTCATGTTTTGAGGTGTTGTGTGAATCTGCTAGCTATCTGTGAGTTGAGACAAGATCTCTTTAAATTGTGCTCAGTGCCTCTGTCCAGCCTCCTGAGCTCCTCATATGTTATTAGCCTGACTGAGTGACAATCCTTTTTTGCTGAATTCAACATCTTATTTATCATCACACATATTGATGGAATCACTGGTGGTCTTGTTACTTGTAATTTTTTTTTGAGAAGTGGATATTCTAATTTTCTGTGGAAGTATTCCAATTATTTATGGAAGCCTTCAAGTGGGAACCCCCTTTAAATGTGAAAAACAAATACAAAACAGCCTCACTGAAAGTTGCTCTAGGTGGTAATCATTAGAACCATTTCAGCTCCCTGTGAGATTTGCAGGCTCTGAATATCTCCAGCATTTTTTTTAATTTCCTCTTGACACCACCGTTGTCAGATAAGAGGGGACGGTAGAGGCTTCTTGTCACTCAGTCATGTGTCTCCTGGTGAGTCGGTGACATCTGTGTCAGATAAAGAATGAGAAGTTTAGATTAATATGAATATTTATCTACAAAGAACCAGCCTAGTCCCCGAAGCGGATGATGATGATGCACCTAACCATTCCAGCTTCTTACATTTAACACAGACTTGTCACATTCAGGTAAAGAAAGAAGCCCAACATAGAAAAGTCACAGACACATCAATGTTTACAGTCCTACATTCTAAAATGACATTTGCCCAATACCAAATATATTCAAATTCATTTTTACTTAAGACAGTGGATGTAAATCATTGAATGACCTCTGCGTGCTGTTTCACATCAGTGCTAGTCATTGGCGTTATAGACATGCCCTCCTGTTTCCACAGTATATCTTTGTTTACACGGTGCACTGCTCCATCCCTTCTGCTCAAATCAGGTAATTTGGGCACCGGAGACACCGCAGTGGTTTGAGCGTCACCACATGCGCCCATATTAATAGCTGCGATTAGCAGCTAGAAGTTGAAATTCAGAAGTGAGGGATGGTAAAGGTTAGACATCATATGAATGGTCAGTTAGGGTTAGGAACTTTGCGACAGGGGATTGGGTAAACTTGGGCATCGGTTGGGAGTTTGGTTAGAGTTAGTCATTTTGCAGTGGAGGATCAGTTTGGGTTAGGCATTGGCTGGGAAGTTGGTTAGGGTTAAGCATTTTGTGGCAGGGGATCTATTAGAGTAAAACAAGATGACACGATACTTTAACTACCTAACGACCGCATCACGCCGATGGGTATGACCACGGCGGCAGCCCCAGGACCACCTAATGCCGATTGGCGTCAAGTCCTGGAGCTGCAGTTTACCAGGGAACGCGTGCATGCATGCGTGATCGTTCCCTTCCGGTTGATCAGCCTGCTAGCCATGATCGCAGCTAGCAGTCTGTTTAGAGCTGAAAGGGGAAAGTATTTCCCTCTGTTTACATTTGTACAGCGATGTGATCTCCTGCAGCGCCGTACGAGGTACACTCGGCTGTCCCTCAGAGCGGCTCCGATTGTTTGTCCTCTCATAGGCTGATGCCTATGAGAGGCGGGAATGAGTGCCGATCACCGTCCTATGGCGATTTAGGATGGCAGAGGAGGGCGGGAGGGAGAGGGAGGAAGGAGGGAGGGAAAAGCCTCCCTTTTTTTAATAATAAAAAAAAACAGAATCGCATCAGCGATCAGAGTCCTCCAAAAGAGTGTCCTATTAAGGACAATATAAGGAGGAAAAATCCATTTGTGTGCTGAGTTGTAGGGCTGTGCAGCACGCTGACAAAGCTGCACAGCCCTCTATTGTGAAAAATGGCCTGGTCACTAGTGGGGTGTAAGCCTGTGGTCCTGCAGTGGTTAAAAAAGCACCGAGACAATGGGAGCCCGAATGGTCCAATTAAAAAAAAAAAAATTGGACAAACAAGACAAATAACAAATAAAAAAGTGAGTTTGCTGATGGGAGCAGCCAACCAGTAAGGTAAGTGGAGATTACAAACCTGTCTCCACTCAGGTGACCCCTTTTAATGTGGTCACTGTCTTGGAAAATGTATGGGCACTAGCTATAAACATATGGAGCTGGGGACCAATGTCCCTCCAATAGAGGGTGGGAAACACAATGGGGGAAAAAGGTGCCCAAAATGGATAAAAGTAGGTTAAAAAATTAATAAAATATGAAAACGAGGAGTTGGCTTACCCCAAAGGATGACACTATGTAAAATACAAAAAGTGTTTATTTAAACTCCATTTTGTGGACTCTTACCCACTTCTTCAGGCAAATAACTATACCAAAGTAATAACAAAGCTGAGCTCTGCGTGCCTATCATACTCAGCTTTGTTACTACTTTGGCATGATTATTGGCCTGAAAAAGTGGGCAATGGACCAAAAGAAACATTGCCACTGTCTAAATAAACACTTTTTGTATTTTACCTTGTGTCTTCTCTTGTTTTTCATATTTTATTTGTTTTTAACCTAGTTTTATCCATTTTTGTCTTGGTTGAGGCAGCCAGTTGTGGCCGTTTTTGCTGGGAATCTAGCAATTGTATGGCTGGTCCCATTGTATAACATAGCGATTCCGAGTGCTGGTTTGTCTCAGCTGAGTTCAGTCCAAGCTTGCTGGAACTCTTATATTGCGTACATGGATTATTTTGTGTAGGGTAAGCCAAATTCCGGATGGTGTTAGTTACTATTCCTTCTTAGAGCCGTAGCAACTTGGAGGGTGAAATAATTTAGGGTCTTGGGACTGCCGGTACCCAAATTACCGGCAGACCCTAATAATTTAGGGTCTGGCGACTGCCGGTACCCAAATTACACTGCTGAGCGACTGTAGACCTAATAACATTATGTCTATGGCGGCACCCGGGTAATGCGCAGTGCGGGGAAGAGCGAGCACCGAAATGACCTGCTTCGCTTATATTTTCCAAATGTAATAACTTATCTTATAAGGTGTATACCAGTCTTTACATAAATTACTGAGATTTCTCTAAGCTAAGCACTCTCACATGGACAACTAAAAAACAAACAAACATTAAAACACATTTCCCCTTTAAATATAACCCAATAAATTGTGTCAGTGTGTGTCTGCGTGCATTAATTCTCCACTAATTGCACTGCTGATACTGATAAATAAAAAGTAAGATTACTTGAACAGTTCAGGGCTGTGTCTCCTCTAGGAGATCGAGTCGTTGTCAATTATCTTTTCTGTGGCAGCAATTTACAGGGTCGTAACGCAGCAAATTAAAGCCATTAATTGGCAGGGAGAGAACGTTGAAAAGTAAATCGGTTTAAATTGACTGAGATGCAATTTGTCTGTCATTGGAGGCACAGGAGGGAGAAGCGCATATCAGTATGAGAGCCAGACTCCGTGATTGTACTGCCAGACCTAGGAGATGCCTTCTCCAGGTCATTGTAAACAGTGCTCTGTGGGGCGAGTATTATTTACTTTATTACAGGTTTTAAATTCACATGTAGCCAGGGAAGATCAGGCTGTGTTTACCAATGAAGATGCCCATGCACACTGGCCTTTACACATCTTTAAATATGTCTAACTGGAAAGTACAAAAAAAGTAGGTTAGAAATAAAAGAGTCTAAAAATAGCATATCTCATTGCATCTAGGCAGACAGCTACATGCTCAATTTATGTAAAATGTCTTCTCCTTCAAAATATTTATTATTCTTGACCACAGCATGACCATGTGTAGCTCTCACTTTTCTCAGATATCCTGCATGGGCAAGGCCCCACCCCCAGCCCACTGATTGGATGTTGCAGGTTAGCAGCACTCCAAAAAGCTTATATTTATGTAACTGACAGCACTGTTCAATATTTATACATCACCCCCCCCCCCCCCCCTTATATATACACAATCAGCTTTTCACTACTTTCGAAATGCCTGTGAGCATCTTTGTGATTTCTGGAAGGGCCGCAAAGACCCAGGCCTTGAGCAGCTGCAGCCTAAGGGAGCATCTGAACATGAAAGGGGGAATAACACAGGAAAAGGCAAATGAGAGGGGCTACAATTGACAAGGCAAAAACATTTACATTTATATTGCGCTTTTCTCCTGGTGGGCTCAAAGCATTTGAGCTGCAGCCACTAGGCACTCAGTATGCAGTAGCAGTGTTAGAGAGTCTAGCCCAAGGACTCCTTACTGAATAGGTGATGGCTTACTGAACAGGAAGGGTCGAGATTCAAACCAAGTACATGAATACACATGAAAGAAAGGTCAGCACATGAAAGGGGAGCCCCAACATACTTGACCCTAGGGGCACACAAAGTAGAAATCCGCTCCTGAGATTTGCACCTCTTTCATATACATTCAAGAATAGTTAGCAAGTAAAGGTATATATAGCAACAAACGTGTCTACCATAATGAATTCTCCTGTAGTATTTCATAATAGGGACAGACATACTAGTTTATCCGCTAGTGCTTGGGATAGCATCTTTAGTATTATCATGCCATGTACCTGTGTATGGGCCTATGCTCCCTGACATGCTACTGTTGCCAATGATATCACTCCCCTGCAATGCTTCTGGGTGGCAGACCTTGCAAATTTTGCCTAGAAAGGGTCTCCTGGTGGAAGCTGTAGGCATGCATTTTATTAATAAAACGTGAAAAAATCATGTGTATATTGTGCCATGAAAGCACTCTATACGTACAAAGCGGGAATTTCACTGTAGGTGCTTTAACCAGTAGCCACAATCGCAGCAGTATATCTATGCCCCACTGGAGTACTGTTCATGTTCTAGTGGCGTAGATACTCGTCTCTAGGTTTGATGCGTGGTGTGCGCGCACCCGTGCAAGCCCCTGTGACCGGCAGTTACAGGACAGGTTGGTGACGGGAACATGTTCCTATTCATCAATCTAAGTGCTGGATATATGAATAATCTTTGCTATAACGAACAGCAGAGATTATTCATTGAATGTAAAAAAAACCCCAATTTTTGCATGTAAAAAAAATTGCCAAAGTGACGGAATTTAAAGAGACTCTGTAACAAAAATTTCATCCTGTTTTCTACCATCCTACAAGTTCCTAAACCTATTCTAATGTGCTCTGGCTTACTGCACCACTTTCTACTATCACCGTCTCTGCAATAAATCAACTTATCTTTCCCCTGTCGGATTTGTCGCCCTGTGTCTGGAAGGCTGACAACTCTTCAGTGTTGTTGATCTGTTATGCACGCCCCCCCCTCCAAGCCCCCTCTATGCACACTACCGTGTGTGTTATTTACATTAGGCAGCCTCTCTGCTCTCTTATCTTTTACAAGCTGGATAAATCGTCCTCTGTTAGGCTGTGAAAGGAGCTGGCTGCCTGAGCTGTCACATGCTGAGGAATTACAGACACAGGGCAGAGCTGCCTGCAGGAAGAACAATCAGCCTGTCACTCTTCAGTGGGTGAGAGCTGCAGGGGGTAAACACACAAATGATCTATTGAGATTCAAAAGGAAGGCTGTATACAGCCTGCTTGTGTATGGATGTATTTTCTATGTATGAACATACTGTACATCAACCTACTTCCGGTTTTGGTGGCCATTTTGTTTGTTTATAAACAAACCTTTAAAAACAGTTTTTGACTACTTTTAATGCGGCAGGGAGCGGCGAAATTGTGACAAAGGGGAATAGGAGATGTCCCCTAACGCACTGGTATGTTTACTTTTGTGCGATTTTAACAATACAGATTCTCTTTAAACGAGAATAAATAAATTGTTATGTTAGAGACTCAGATTTTTTATATATGTTTGCCATGAGGGTATGTTACAAAAAAAATTAATAAAATACAGCTTTATTTCCAAATAACATATTGTCGCCATACATTGTACTAGGGTGGGACAGAGGTATTCGGTTCCACAAGAGGAATTTTCCCTCAAAAAAGTGACACTTGGGGGATATGTGACATGTGGCATTGGCCCACCACTCAGTGAACCAATGAAAGTCCTCTCTGGTGCAAAGGAGGATTTTTTTTGGTCTTTAGCAATCCAATGGAAACCCTATGCTTCTGCCAGGACTCTGATAGATATATACAGGTCAGGTGCTTGTTCACCAAGCCCAGCGGTGGTACCAGCAGTGGCAGAAGACACAGAAGACAAGTGAGTAGAGCAGGAACAGCAGGGTAAAAGAGACACTGTCCATTCCCATAGGCTTGCACTTATTCCATGTGCACTTGCAGTGTTTGTGGTATCCGTAATAATCGTGCCTCTCTGAACATACACTCCACTCCCCCTCCTACTCCTGTTCTGCTGCATTTTAAGTAGCAAGTGTGAATGGATCCTATGCCTAACATAGGATCCATTTACAGATGTGCTTCCATCCTGCTGAATTGTAGTGTTTTTAGGTCTATTGTGAACCACCCCTCAAGCTACGCACATCTCTGTATTCTTGCAATGTTAGGGGGCTATTTACTGTGTAACATAAAACACATACACATTGCTAATGCTGCATTGCATCTTCTTGCGACAGCAGCGTTTGTCACCTTTTAGGTTCTGGTCTTGGTGTGGCAGAGGAGCTTGCCATTATTTGAGAATGCAAGCTCCAGGGGCCTGACTCTCTTCCAACCTTGTCGTCAACCACCAACCCTGGGCCATTACATTTACATGATCCAGAAAATGTTGGGAGGTTTAATACAAAAATACTTCCTTCAAGGTGTTCCACTACACCAATAACAACATCAAAATATTACAAGGATATGAAGTAGAGCAAGAAATTCAGAAAACCCAAATAAATTGAGTTTTTTTTTTAGCTTTAATAATCCGAAAGTGTAAAAGAGTTCACAAGAGTGATGCCAATTATTTCCATCCAATAATGGCGATTAGACAAACTAAGCCCTCCAATAGCTTACAGTAATACCTTTATATTTCTATTTTGTCTTTAGGTGACAGTGACAGCTTATTTCATGTACAACACTCTTCTTCAGGCCTTATAAATACAAGTGTATCTGATTCACAGTTAAAGTGGACACTGGACAAGCGAAATAAATACATCATAAAGCCAAGAACGACAACCACTATAGGGAACTGGCAATCCAATTAGCTGCAGTATAATCCAACATGACTAAAGGATGAAGTGGTCACCACTGTTTTAGGCTCTGGAAAAAGTCAGTGAACTATTATAAATCAAATCAATGTGAGATGAGTTAAACGTTGTTGATCAACCTTATAAGTAGACCCCTTACTACAAAGATCACTTTTTTAAATCATTTATAGATCAAAATAAAGCTATTGTCTTAAAAAAATGTGCAAAACTGCCGTATATGTTCTTAAATATGTACATAGTAATAGACAACATGGTTTTCCATATAATTGGGGGTAGTTGGTGGTGTACTGAATAGCACTCTTGCCTTCCAGAGCTGGGTCCCAGGTTCAAATTTTGACCAGGACAATATCTGCATAGACTTCATATGTTCTCCTTGTGCCAGTGTGGGTTTCCTCCAGGCATTTTGGTTTTTTTCTCTTTACATCCTCTTTTTCTTTTATATTAAATGAGACCTGCGATGGGGAGGTGAGTAAAATTTAGATACATACCTCAGTAGAGGGAAGCCTATGGATGGTTCCAAGGCTTTCCAGGTTCTCTTTGAGCCCACCACTCCTGCACAGAACCCTGTTCATCTTCTGGCCTTGTTCCCGGTGTGTATAAGTACATTTAGACTGTACATGTGTGAGTAAAGTCTGCACATGCCCAGCAGAACAAAGCACTCGTGCATAGCTTTTTTCCTCTATGTGCAAGCACTTTGTTCTTTTGGGCATGCATGAACCTCACTTGCACATGCTCAGTCTGGATACACTCCTACATGGTGGGAGTACAGCCTCAAGAATCCTATTCAACAAAATCTATTGGGTTTAGATGGACTCGGTACAGTAATTGTGGGCTGCAGGAGGATTCAGGAAGCCTCTGTACGATCCAGAGGCTTTCTACTACTGAGTTAAGTAGCCAATTTTGTCTTTTCATTTTCACTTTACGCTAGAGATGAGCAGGCAATGTTTAAAGTTCAATCTTGGACCATTTTCACTTACCTTTAGTAGACCTTGTTTGAAGTTTACCTCAGAGTTGCAAACTTGTGAGGTTTACTACAGCAAAACTGGAGTGCTTTACCTCAAAAGGGGGAAGCATCTGGATCCTACAGAGGCTTACCCATCCTCCTCAGCCAGGTCGATCCAGCGATGAGACCCTCGAAGCACAGCCCCTCTGCGCATTTGCAGTAGCATGGACCTACTTCGGCTCCCAGCTAGGTCTGTCCTACTGTGCAGGCGCAGACAGCTTGAACATCTGCAGTAACACCGAACTGATCGAGCTTGACTCTTTCCATTGGACCCCAAGTGGGCCCACGGTACTGCGCATGCTCCAGGGGGTCCCATCACTGGAACAGGCCCGGTGGAGTAGGATGAGATTGTTTGTTCTACTCATGTCTGCATGGGTTTCTTCCCATATGCCAAAAACCATACAGATAAGTTAATTAGCTGCCCTCCCCCCCTCCCCCCCCCCCCCCCCAAAAAAAAAAGTGGCGATCATAGACATAGGGCTATGGTAGGGATTTTATTGTGCTCCCCTCTGAGGGACAGTTAGTGACATGACTATAAATATTTTGTAAAGTGGTATGGAAGATATCAGGGATATAAAAATACCAAATAATATTAAATATAATAATAAAACTGCAGCAAAGTTAAGATACATGCCTCAAAGGACTTAAAGTGCACTTTTAATAACCAGAGTTAAGGATGTAAAAAAATAATCAGAGGCCAGATCAAGAGAAAACTGCAAGTCAACATGAACTTATTTTAGAAGGACCTTTTTAAAAAATAGGTATTAGCACATGTTGTAGCTAGTTTGCTATTGATATAAGCACAGAGGCCTGGAACCCACTAGCAGCACCTTCTAAGCACCTTCTAAGCTCTTGCTAATGCAATGCTATGGGGTATTTTTTATAAAATCACATCCCTCAAGTGGGATCACACACATAGCATTACATTAGCAAGAACTTTTCAAACCACAAGTGCTCAGAAAAGGCTTAGAAAAGTGCTGCTAGTGGGTTCCAGGCCTAGGAGTGTATATTATACATACTGAAGAATGATATGCCAATCTTATAAAATGGAGCTAAATTCAGTTATGTTGGTACTCTTGATCGTGTACCATTACAGACACTGTAAACATATTTACACAAATATTTGACATACATTATTCGTTACTTTGTTGTATAAACACGTATGCGGCTTTGCAAACTGAGTAACATGGCTGCAACCTGTCATAAAGATATTTTTGAACAAAGATTACTTATGTTTTTCCACACTTTTAATCAAAGGTTGAAGTGACAAAAAAATGAGTGAGTGTGTGTGTAAGACACATGAGGGTTAACATAGGAATACCTGCCCCTAATATTCCCTCCGCAGGTGGGTCTGACCCGCACAAAGGGGTTGTGGTTACGCGTGCTTCTGTAAAACAATCTCTTTCTGTTTCCCTCTCCTCTTTCCAACCCCGTCACACTGAGCAATTACACACGACGGTTTATCCAGACCTCGAGCAGCCGCTCCAGACTCTGATAACCAGTCAGACAACTTGCCTCTCAAAGGGTCCGCTGTCCCTAAACTAATCCCCTCTCACATGTGTCTTTGTCACACTGGCCGCTGCACATTAGCCAGAGAATTCCTTCCTTCTTAACCTCTAACCCACCCTCTACCCCCATCTGTGTGTCTATAATAATATAGGCTTGTGTGAGTATAAATATCATAAGCATGCACGTGCAAAACCATATATAAATATAGGATGACATACAGCCATCAGTATCAGTTCAACCAAAAGAGAGATATGTAAACACAGGCACTGAAAGGGTATTATTGTAAGGCCAGTGGCATACACCTGATAAAGGTGATCAGCAGAATAGGTACAAAATGAAATACACTATCAAAACCCCAAAGGGGTATAAAATTAGTTATCAAATTTATTTCACGTTATCAAACCCGTGGCTTGCGGGCAAGGGGTAGCCAGCTGTTTTACCACAAAGGAGACGTCCTCCTTTGATTTGCCTGTTTTTAAAAATCCATTTGTAAGTAGTACTACTTTTATTTTAGTAAATGCTGAAGATTTTACACTAGTAGGAGTGTTTTCAGCCTCTAGGTGATTAAAAACTGCCATAAGCTTTGGCTTAAAGGGGAACTTCAGCCTAAACAAACATACTGTCATTAAGTTACATTAGTTATATTAATTAGAATAGATAGGTAATATAATTTTTTACCCACCCTGTTTTAAAAGAACAGGCAAATGTTTGTGATTCATGGGGGCTGCCATCTTTGTCATGGGGGCAGCCATCGTTTTGGTTGAAAGGAGGTGACAAGGAGCAGGAGACACAGTTCCAACTGTCCTGACAAACCCTCCCAGCTGCACACGCTAGGCTTCAAATGTCAAATTCAAAATGTAAAAAAAAAATATTTGCACCAAAACAGCAGAACAAGAGCAACAACATCAGAAATCCCATCATGCTTTGCACAGCATCAGGGGAAAAAAGCCCGGGCAGTTTTCTTCTGTGCAGCTAAAAATGAGGCTTGGATAAGAGAAACAAAGTTCTGATGCTGTGAAACTGTTAAAGAAACACCAGGCCTTTTCAGTGCTGCTGAGTCGATTTTTAGTCCGGAGGTTCACTTTAAGGATTGTTTGAAACTGTGAAGTGTGGAGACAGAACTCATACCTCCCAAATTTTTGAGATAAGAAAGAGGGACACGTAAGCCACACCCCCTCTCATCTCTAACCACGCCCCTGGAACACCCCTAGTCACGCATACCATAAAGATTTCACAAGAACAATATGTTGTTATAATTCAAACCTTACTGGTCCACTCTTTCTTGGGTTATTGTCCTTCATATTGGCATTTAAAAATAAGAAACATAACAATTTAGCAAGTCAAGCAAACACATTTTTCAGTTGAAAAATACATAATTTACACAGATCTGTACATCAGTGCTGAAAGAGGGACACACGAGGAAGAAAGAGGGACAGAGGGATTTGGTTTCCAAAGAGGGACTGTCCCTCCAAAAGAGGGACAGTTGGGAGCTATGCAGAACTGCATGCAGAGAGGGGTAGAGCCAATGCTGTTATGCTGTCTGTGACTTCTGGGCAGCCATTGTGCTAGGTGAGTGCATTTCCTTCCAATGGTGGCTGCACAAGACGTTGGACGGTGACCCTGTATTGACACAGTTGCCTTATCTAATTATAAAATGGGGGCGGTGTTTCATCTTGTTATACCAGTCTGCACTAATATATTGTCTCTTTTTTTAGGACATTCTGGGGCAATCTGGAGTTAAATGTTTAATATAAGTCAAGAAGGCCCAGGCTTGGACTCAATAATGTTAGGGTGGGACAACCCTTTAGCTACTGTCCTATACCTTAAACGTTTAGACTGTAAGGCCTTTGGCCAGGGCTCTATTCCCCTTTTGTCTCACAAAGGGGCGTTCCTAGAGTCCTTGGAGACCGGGGGCACCTGTGGACACTAGATCGAGGGTCGTATCGGCCAACAAATGGGCGTGGTCATACAGTGAGTGGGAGTGGCCATGGGTGGGGTCAAATGTACATGAACTTAGCAGCGGTTTAAGCTACAGATAACGGGCCTGCCCATCAAAATATTGGATGGAGCCCCCGTCCTTTATTTAGATAATTTACAATCAGTATAGGCAAAGATCAAAGATGTATACGCACATACAATTTTGATTGGTCAATCACTGACCAATTTTACCACCCCCATGCAATAAATGGGTCAACAGACAATGCATTTGATGAACAGAGCTAAAATTGGCTAATCAAATTTGTATGTGTGTACCAGGCTTTACAGCTAATACAGTACACACTGAAAGTAGCAGGGATCAGCATACAATACAGCTGGTTTAAAATCAGTAAAGGCACAGAGCAACACCTTATACTGTACACACTTGAGGTAGATCAGCACACAGTGCAGGCACTAGAGAACAGCTTATACTGTACATACTGTAGGCAGCAGAGATCAGCACACTGCAGCTAGCGCTCCGAAAAACATGAGGGTTACATTGCCGAAAAATGAGTGTGGCCATGGACCAGAATGTGGGTGTGGTCACGGGTGGAGACAAATTTACATGAACTTAGCAATGGTGGGACTTTAGATTAGGACAGTGGTGGCGAACCTTTTGGAGGCCGAGTGCCCAAACTGCAACCCAAAAGTCACTTATCTATCGCAAAGTGGCAACAGCAATTTAAACTAAATACTGTACAAACGTTTTAACGCATACCTGAACATTATGGAAAATCCAAGTTGAAAATAAACTGTGAAGATAAACAATTTCATCCATCCTACTCCTGAAAAAATGTATTCATTTTTTTAGAACCTCCCAGTTTTATTTTCTGTTTTAAAAAGCTAAAAAAGTAGGTTTAATGCTATTGTCTCATATGATGATGATTCGGCTTTTCCCATAGTCTCGCAGTTAGCAATCATGTGACCCCCAAAAAGACAAATTCAGCAATCATGAGGCCCCCAACAAGACAAATTCAGCCATCATGAGGCCCCCAACAAGACAAATTCAGCCATCGTGAGGCCCCCAACAAGACAAATTCAGCAATCATGAGGCCCCCAACAAATCATGAGGCCCCCAACAAGACAAATTCAGCTATCTTGAGGCCTCCCAACAAATCATGAGGCCCCCAACAAGACAAATTCAGCAATCATGAGGCCCCCAACAAGACAAATTCAGCAGTCATGAGGCACACAAATAGACAGCATTTCACATAAATAGGCAGAATGCCCCCTTAATATGGTAGACAACTCTCACCTGGCTTCTGAATTCTCCTCTACTGGCTGCTCCTGGAAATACTGTTTTTGGCTGGATTGGGGATTATGTGTGGGCTGAAAGGCCTGGCAGTGATGTTGTGGCCTGGCTGGTGGTGATGCTGTGGCCGATGCTGTGGCTGGGTTGGCTGGTGGTGATGCTGTAACCTGGCTGGCGGTAATGCTGGGCTGTGCTTGGCTGGTTGAAGTAAATCCTGGCCTGACTGGTGGTGATGCTGTGGACTTTTTGACAGTGATTCTGGGCTGGTTGGCTGGTGGTGATGCTGGGCTGGCTGGCATGGATAGTTTAGGTAGTGACAGGTGCCCCCTAGTTAAGGTAGCGCCAGGAGTCCCCCAGTTTAGGTAGTGACAGGAGCCCTCCAGTTCAGGTAGTGACAGGAGCCCCCAGCTCATTTGGATACAGGAACCCCCAGTGTAAGTAGTGACAGGTGCCCCCCAGTTCAGGTAGTGACAGGTTCCCCCAGTGTATGTAGTGACACAGGAGCCCCCTGTTTAGGTAGAGACAGGAGCCCCCCAGTTTAGGTAGTGAGTGACAGGGACCCCCAGGTTAGGTAGTGAGTGACATGGACCCCCAGGTTAGGTAGTGAGTGACAGGGACCCCCAGGTTAGGTAGTGACAGGTGACCCCAGGTTAGGTAGTGAGTGACAGGCGCCCCCCAAGTTAGGTAGTGACAGGGACCCCCAGTTAGGTAGTGACAGGCGCCCCCTTACCTTGACATCCAGCATCCCTCCCCCTCCCTCTCCCCCCGGGCCCGCTTAGGGACATTTTTGGGGGCTGGAGGGGTCTCAGCATGAGGGGAGAGCTTGGTAGCACGTCGGCGGGGAGGGGGGACGGTCTCCCCCCTCCCTCACCTTGGGCTCTCCCCTCCAGCATTGAATAGTCCGTATGCAGGCGGCGACAGATACATACCTTCCTTGTGCTCCACGGATTTTCCTCTCTCTAGCTTCTGACGCGACTTCCTGTATAAACAGGAAGTAGCGTCAGACACTAGAGGGAGAAACGTCTGCGTTAGAACGCATGGAAGGTATGTATCTGCCGCTGCCCGATGCCTGCATATGGACTATTTAATGCCGGAGGGGAGCGCAGAGGGGAGAGCCCAAGCTGGGGGAGGGGGGACGGTGGAGCAGGGACCGTCCCCCCTCCCCGCCTCTGTGCCACCAAGCTCTCCTCTCATGCTGCGACCCCTCCAGGTCCTAGCGGGGCACCCCTGTAAATAGATTGGGGGCACCCTAGGACATGTTGGGGCACGGGCCCCCCTAAAATAGGGCTAGTGACGCCCATGCTCACAATGCTGTGTAATGTGTGTACATACCTCCCACCCCATGTAAAAATATGTAGTTAATTTCACTGCATTAGCTGTTATCCACTCTTCTCTTGTATTAATTGCTGTATTGTTTATTTTGTATTATTATGCCCTGTATGCTGTTGTACTGCGCCACGGAAGATGCTGGCACTAAATAAATCAATAACAACAACAACAACAATAATAATAATTGTTATTTGATTAGCAGATAAGAATTTTGTAAAACACCTTCATTAGTTCTACTGATTACTAAGGTGTAACTATAAATCATGGGTCTCCTTGGCAAAAGATAGGATGTGGCCATTTACATTCTGAAATTTACCACAGGTGGTGACATCCTGTCAGGTGCAACTCTGCAAACTCTGTTTTTTTCCTAAGCCAATGCAAAATAAACCTGGTCTCCCAGAATGCTCTGTGAGGGGAAATTCTGCATAGCTTAAAGAGAACCTGTAACAAAAAAAGTTCTCCAGGGGGGTACTCACCTCGGTAGGGGGAAGCCTCAGGGTCCCAATGAGCCTCCCCCCTCCGCTGTAGCTGTAGTCAATCCAGCGCTGGCTCCCCCGAAGTCTCCGGCAATCCAGGCTCGACAAGCCTGACAAGCAAAATTTATTTACCTTCCCTGGCTCCAACGGGTGGCGCTGTTGCTGCTCTCTGCACGGAGATAGGCGAAAATAGCCGATCTTCATCGGGTCCGCTCTACTACGCAGGTGTAGGAGACTTGTGCCTGCGCAGTAGAGTGGCCCGACAGCGATCGGCTATTTCTGCCTATCTCTGAGCGGAGAGCCAATCCTGCACCTGCACTGGAGCTGGGAAGGTAAATATTTACATCCCCGCCGTTTGGAGGGCCAGAGCGAGACCGCCATGGGACACAGGAGGACGGGCGAAGCCTGGATAGGAGCTGGAGGCTTCCCCCTACCGAGGTGAGTACCCCCTAGGGGAACTTTTTGTCATTACAGGTTTTCTTTAACAGCCTCAAGTAAATATCACTGGGAGGGCAGGGCTACATACAGTATACAGCAATACATAGATATAGGAGCTGTTTCTGAAATGTATGCTGAATCCCATTGATGCGCAAAAATGCCAATATTCTTTTCACATTAATTTTCGCAAAAATAATGTTAAATTCTACTTTGGAACAAAAATGCCATTGAAATCATTTTGTAATAAGTTTGTGATTTTTTTTTGAATTTTTTGAAAATCTTCAAGTCAAAATTAAATGATTTTACGCTTTTCATGAATTTTCTCAGTAAAATATCAATTTTTCCAGTTTTTCGAGAATTTTCACAAATTTGTTTCCTGTGACCATTTTGCAAAACTACAATGTATTTTCGCAAATATTTTCTCAAAATCAAAAATAGCATTTTTGATATGAAAAAAATTCACAGACAACACTGCTGATACCAGAAAAAAATACCGTAAAGTATTACGGTACCTCAATAACTTACAACATTCTACTGTATGGCAGTACAGTGCCTCTAACTTAGATTTAGTTGTTATGTATAATTTTATCATTGGATAAAGTGTTAGGTTCAGGCGATGGTTTAGGCATTACAACTACATACGGAATAAGTAAATTGCATATGTGTACAATTTTCCCATGCCAAAACCAATTGTGCTAGTTGTCAAAAGTCAAGACACAAGATTGTCATAAAAATGGTCATCAAATTGAATAAAGATTTATACATGATGAAGCCAGCGTTAAATACAGCATATACCCATGTATGTGAGCATGTACATATTCATATTACAAACAACCACGCAGAGATATGAAATAAGTCTGACCCATCACAGCATTCAAGAGATATTTTTCAATCGATTTCTCTCTGCACAATATCCATTATCACGAGACATCTCTCTCTCTCTCCTGGAAAGCAAGCCAGGAAAAAAAATGCAATAAGAGTTTTGCAGATTTCATCAGCTGGCAAATTCAATAAAAACAATGTTTATTTTATAAGTTCAATAAAGTCGAGAGGGGCAGCTCGGAGAGCATCGGTATGCCTTTCACCAGTCAATAGCTGCTCTTTAAACCTCAATATACGTGGATTGCTACTAACCATTAACTCTTGCAGAGACTTACAAAGAGATCTTTTACACCTAGGAATTTGCAGTTCGCTGACTTATCATCGGTTTTGTACAAAATGACTATTTAGATTTGTCTGTAGGTAATAGTGGAAGGAAAGGTTTATCTTCATCCCCTTGGGATCACTGTCACCATTGTCTTCTTTATTCCTGGCCTTCAAGAAGTGTAAACATTCGTGCTCTTGTGATGCAGGTCGCTGGTTTTGGGGTTGGGGGGACAAAACACAGGATAAACCTTATTTACAAGCGTATCTCTATTTTGTTTTTACACAGTTATGGACTGTAAATGGCACCCAAAATGGATATTATAGTTAAAAGCAAAAACCAAAGAATTTAGCTCCTTCTAGAAATACATAAAGTAAATAATCGTGTTAATTTAGGGCAATGGAAACAAATTGTAATGGTAACAATATTTGCTGTTAAGTTTGTCTTTTTTTAATAAAATTGTGACTAATGGTTCATATATAGCACAGCTTTAGGTAACATGGGGCACTGAGGGAAATGCAGTGCACCTTACATTCTAACATTGTACTGACAGTAAAGTCATATTATCCACTGACTTGGGAGCCCCTAAGAGGCTTTGGTGCCCCAGGCAGTTGTCTGGTTTGGCCCTGAGGCATTGCTGACCCTCATATACAGTTATGGTGTGTGTGGTGGGGGTGGGGGGGGGTCCCTTTGTGTAAAATGCATCTTGTGTTGTACCCAAAGCCAGATAGGGAGGCCTCTTGAATTCAAAATAAGATCTGAGTTTTTCAGAGGATATCACTGCCGTGGGAAAGACTTCATAGAGACGATCTGTTTGATCTATATAGTCTACAAAAATTCTCCTTGAGGAAAATCCACGGAGAAGCATGTGATTGATTAAATCAGTGTAATGATGTATAAGTCTCTGATTGGCTGCTCACAATCATCTGACTTTGTGGCACTTTTGATCCCTGTAGTATTAAAAATTTGCGGTTATTTTTCGTGCCAGACAACTAATGTTGTCTATCTGTTAAAGTGCCCTTGCGGGATGGGGTATGTCGGGCAGACCTCTCGAGACATCAGGACGAGGTTGAATGAACACAGAAGTAACATTAGAACGTATAAAGCTGACAAACCAAAGAAGTCTAATGATCAATTTGATTCTCCTGTAGGCAGACATTTCCATCAATGCAGGCATACTGTGGGAGATCTAAGATGGTGTGTATTGGAAAAGGTTCAGTATGTTGAAGGTGTTGATCCCCAAACCTCGCTGCTGCGCAGGGAAAGCAAATGGATAAGTGAATTGGGAACTTTAACCCCAAATGGAATGAACGAAGCTTTCCGTTTGAGATGTTTCTTATAAGCAAGTACTTGTTGTACATTGTGACCTGTCTCTTTAAGTATTGTGCTCGCCCACATTTGGGCGTGTTTTATGTAAATTGTATGTCCTTTTAAGAGGTTTCTGCACTTTGTTCTGTAAGCTCTTGAAAAAGACCTCATGGTCAAAACGTTGTGCTCTGCATTGTGGTATTGCAATAAACCGGCCAATTGACCTTTAAAATCCAGGTAGAGACCCAGTTTTGTCTTTTCACATGTCTAAATAACCTTGTGGTGGATGAGGGTTTTGACTGGTTGACTCCCTGGTGCTGAAAATATATAGGGTTGTAGTGCTGAGCTATCTGTATTCCCCGTAGTAGCCTACACAGGAAAGAGAAGTGAGACGTGTTTGTAACTAGCCAACTGGAGACTTACAGTACAAAGCAATCATTTGATCAAACTAGTCACATGCTTCTCCATAAATTCTTCTTCAGGAGAATTTCCATCGAATAAGTTGGACAGCTTTACTCACAAGAAAACATTCTTGCTTATTGCTAGCAGGGCTATAGATGCACATGGTGATGAGAAGTACCATGTTATCATTGTAGTTGTTAGTAGTACTTCCCATTTGCCTCACCAGCCAGAGATGGATTAAGGTGAAATGGGAGAGAGAAGTAAGTGAGTGGAATTGGACACCAGGGTAAATGCACTAGTTAGTCCTGGTTAGTGTGTGACAGCACATGTGCTCATCATATGCTGCAGACCACTCCTTTCTGCTACAACTGCTGGCAGAGAGGATGTGATTATACTGTAGCATGGGCACAGGTGGTTAAGCAATGCATTTGTAGTGCATAGGCATCTGTAGAGGAAGCATTAAAGACCAAGCCCAATATATTAGTTTTGGATAGTATGGAAAGTGGGATATGTCCCTTATTTCATGCCCTGACAGGAAGTGGAATAAAAATAGATGCTGGTAGTTTCTATTCCTCAGGTCCAATTATCACCAAGTCTCTGTGTAAATTCATTAATAAATTAATTATTTGTTAAAAAATGACTGTATTTAAAATAAATATATTTTTCAAATTTTGAAAATGTAAATGACTTCAAAACGGAATAATTGCCCTTTAGCTCTTCCTCAGCAATACAGCGCAGGCTGCTCACTTCCCCTCCCTGCAGACAGACAGACCCATGCCCTCTGGACATGTGGTGTCTGCAGTAAGGGAGAAAGGTACCACCTGTATACAATAGTCCACCAATACAATAATACAATACAATAACATTTGTAAAGCGCTTTTCTCCCATAGGACTCAAAGCGCATAACCAATGAGAGACAGGACCATAGTTGGTGTACTGTGGATATTGCCGCTTTGAACTTTGGTGGACAATGTTGCAGATAATGATAATATTGTCAGTATCTATATAAACTTTCCTCTCCTATACCTACATTAACTTCCCTCTCTATAGACATATGGCAATGGTAGGGATTAGATTGTGAGCTCCTTTGAGGGACAGTTAGTGACAAGATATATATATACTGTACAGCGTTGCGTAATATGTCGGCGCTATATAAATACTAAATAATAATAATAATAATAATAATACGTTACATTAGTTATGTTAATTAAAATAGATAGGTAATATAATCTCTTACCCACACTGTTTTAAAAGAACAGGCAAATGTTTGATTTGATGAGGGCAGCCATCTTTTTGGTTGAAAGGAGGCGACAAGGAGCATGAGACACAGTTCCAACTGTCCTGTGTCCTGAGCACCTCTCCCAGTTTCTAGGCAACGTGAATAACAACATAGGAAATCCCATCATGCTCTGCACAGCATCAGGGAAAAAAAGCCCAGGATTTTTTTCTTTGTTGGGTGGAGCTTAGCTATAAATGCAGCTAAAAATGATGCTTTGGTAAGAAAAACAAAGTTCTGATGCTGTAAAACTGTTAAAGTAACACCAAGCCTTTTCAGTTCTGCTGAGTAGATTTTTAGTCCGGAGGTTCACTTTAACTTCAAAACACTAACCCTCAGGGTTATATTGTAGCTGATCCCTGTTCCTCACACTAACTTGCAATCCAGCTGCTATGTAAATTTGGCTAGAGTGCAGCCAAACTCATTACTAACCTGTGCGCCCATCCCACCGCTATATGTGTTTGGCTACACTATAGCTATCTCATATATGCCATTGGCTAACTTACAGCTGAGCAACAGCTCCAGAATAAGGGCTCTCCTGAACCCCATAGCTGCAAATTTGCTTTGCTGTCCATGAGGGCATCATGAAACGACTGGTATTGGTGCACCAAAAACAATTGCTTTGCCAAAGTAGGTGTATAAAGAATGCCTTCTTGCTGTGTCAGCATTAAAGAGAATCTGAAGTCTTTAAAAAACAAAACAAAAAAACAGATACTTACATAACGAAAAGGAAGACTCTGGGTCCTAATAAGTCTTCCCATTCCTCTCATTCCTCTGCGTGTTCCCGAAGACGGGCAGCTCCGCACTGCGCAGGCGTGAGCCAGTGTGTTTGTGCATGCGCAGTATAGAGTGGCCCATCTTCAGGGAGCACTCAGGCTCACAAAGACTTTTGAAGCGTCCCGCAGCAGCAGAGAGAAGTCTCCAAACCATCGATCAGAGACTACCAATGGGGGATCCAGCGCTGAACGGGAAAACTCATTAGGACCCATAGCATTCCCTTTCCTTATGTATGTATCTGTTTTTTTTCGTGGGGGGGGGGGGGGTCTTGGTTAATGACTTCAGACACTTTTTAATCGCATCTGCAGGAGAATTTGGTAACTGGACTTCAACTTTAATTCCTAACCAATAACAGTTATGGGGATGAGGCTTATCCTCCAATTTTTTTTATACTGGTATGCAGTGATCTTGCTCCAGGAGAGGCATTCTCAGTACATTTTAAGTTTCCTAGGAGAGAGCAGATGATAAATAAAGGATTCTGCCTCGGAGGCTATGAAACCACTAGGTCTATGGAGAGCTGTGATATTAATATGTTAGAACAAAGGGGCATTGAGCAAGATCTGAGATCCCTATCACCCCTTACAGATAACACACTGTCTGCTGTCCCGCGCCTCCTCAAACCATGTTTAATTTAACAACAACAGGAGGAGAAAAAAAATCTAATTTACCTCTGCCAGAGAGAGAAAGAGGAATCCTTTCAGCTTTAACTCATTATCTTCTCATGGAAAGTGAACACACGTAAATGCTATAGAATTAATATTGCATGAAAACAGGACTTCTTTCAACACACTGCAAGGCAGAGCATTGATCTGAATGAGCATCATTCCAGATAACTGATGGTCCATTACTCCTGCGTCTCCGGACAGTGTAGATAAATACGGGACAATTCCTCTGATGGAATGGAGCACTGTGGGTCCTATAAATGAGGTTGAATACAGTTAATCTACACACAAGACAATATCAGAAATAGTGGGGATCAGGGCCTTTCTGAGGGTCCTTAAGTGGGGGGTGCTCAAATTTGAAAAAGGGGCCTCGCAACGCCCCCCCCCCCCCCCCAGTTTCTGGCTAGGGGGTATTGGTTGTCATGTGGGTGCTGAATGCAGATGCTGGGTACCATGTGGGATCTGGGTGTGAGTAGGTACAGAGTGTCATGTGGGTTCTGGCTATGGGTGGGTACCTAGATTTCACATGATACTTGCAATCAACACCCGCATGAGGGTGTTGATTGCAAGTATCATGTGAAATCTAGGTGCATGTACTGGATGTCATGTGGGTGCAGGTACTGGGTGTGACATGGGTGTGAATAGTTGGCACCATGTCTGTACTGGGTGCTGGCTTTGGGTGGGCTTTGGGTGTCACATGGGTTTTGAGTGCAGGTACTGGTTAAGTGGGTACTTGGTGCAGATAGTGGGAGCCATGTGGAGGCTGTGTGCAAGTGTGAGTACTGGGTGCAATGACAGGCATGGGTGCAGGTACTTGAGGTCATGTGAGCGTGAGTACTGGGTGCCAGCTTTGGGGGGGAGGGGTAGATGTTGGGAGAAGTAGAGCTCAGTGTGGGTACTGCAGGAAGGGGAAGTCATTGGGGGTGCTGGGAGAGGGAGAGGTCAGTTTAGGTGCAGGAGGAGGTCACTATGGGTGCTGCTGAGGACAAGAATGGTAGTGCTTGGGACAGGAAGGGTGCTGTTGGGGGAAGGAAAAGTCAATGTAGGTTCTGGGGGAGGGAGGGGTCAGTGTGGGTGCTGGGGGAGGCAGGATCACAGCAGTGCTAATGCTCGGGAGGGAGAAGTCAGTATGGGTCCTAGGTGGAGGGAGAGGTCTCTGTGGGTGCAAGGTTGAGGGAGAGGTCCCTGTGGATGCTGGGGGAGGGAGAGGTCACACTATCTTACCTGCTGCCATACAGCTGTGGGGATGGTTACACTAGGATTCCTTTATGGAACCTCTTTACTCCAAAGTGTCCCAGATGGCGAGGAGCTTCCTGCAGGTGTGGGGCTTAACGCTGAAAAGGGGTGGAGCGTATCGCAGCCGGGATGGAGCTTCATTTTTACAGCCAAAGGGGCCTTTTTATGGGAATTTAAAGAGGGGGGATGCTTGGGCACCCTCTGCACGTGCCTGGTGGGGATCAGCAAAGGGCATGGCTCAGTGCACAATTTGACAGAATGTTGTTCTTTGGAGCTTCATCAAATATTTTTCAGGATAGGCTTAACCAGAGCTGGCGCTGCTATATGGGAAACCTGGGCAATTGTGCCATGGTTCCGGCCGGCATGCTTATTTATTTGTCTGTGGCTCTGTGGGCTCCCATCTTCATCCGGTTATTCATGTGCCGGGTCAGGGAGTAGGGGGACCTTGTGAGACAGCAACACCCGGGCCAATGGAGGAGCATGCGGGCCAGGACAGGTGAGTCACTACTCTACCACCGAAGACTCTGCATAGGGGCATAACTACATGGATCCAGACAACCCCGCAGGGCTGGGGTGAGCTCCTGTGTAAATACAGAGTAGTAGCAGCAGAGCCATACATTACCGGTCTCTGTGTCTCCTCATGTATGCAAATCTCCCTTTCATGACACAAGACATACAGGGGCGGGAGCCACGTGGTGTTGTACTGCGTGGTGCTGTAAGAGGAGGGCGGAGGAGATGTACCGCCGCCAGAAGCCAGTGATGTATGGCTCTGCTGCCACTGCTGCTCTGCATTTTCATCGGCGCAGAGCCACCCCAGTCCTGGACCTGCCACCTGCTATGATGGGGGTCATGGTGAGAACATGGGGGCCATTGTTATACCCCTGGACTCTGGATCTACATTTTCACAGTAGAGGAAAGCATTGCCCAAAACGTTTTTTTTTTTTTTAAACAATCCTCAAATATCTGTCACACATCCATGTCAATGAGATTCCTTGTAAAAAAATCTCTGTAGTTAGTGTTGCCAATGCCAGAAGCCGAGCTTGGTCACGTGACTACCTATTCTTGTGTTGGAAATAAAATTATGCATTTCTCATTAACAATAGTAAAATAATCATGTGTGTATGGAGGGGACAGCACACTCTGTTTGTGCAGAAGCATGCTAAAGTGAGCCCAAGTTGAAAATAACTGATAAGATAAACAATTGTATTTATCCTCCTACTCCTAAAAATGACTTTTATTTAGATATCACATGGTTTTATTTTATATTTAAACATTTACAAAATACAGCACAGTCCCCAATATCTGGCACCGACAGGGATCGCCTGATTCCGGGTTCTTGTACTTGTTGGTTGCTTGAGCAACTGGCTAAAAAGCACAGGCCTTCCTCTACAAATACTCACAGAGCCTCCAGTGACATCTGGCAGCCTCCCTGTACCTTCTAGTGGGCTATTAATGGCTTTCCAACTTCCTACTTGCATGCAAGTCGGAGTGTCACCTGACCCGCATCGGGTCAGGTGACACACCAGCTTCCATGCACTGCACTGGAAAAAGCCCCTAGGAGCCTCCTACGAGGTACAGAGAGGCTGCCAGATGACACTGGAGGATCTGTAAGTATTTGAAATGCCTCCAAAACCCCCCCAACTATAGTCCCCGTTATCTATCATGCCGGTTAGATGAGACTTCCGGTTGCCTAAATTCCGAATAACGGACTCTGCTGTAGATTGAACGTTTTGTTGTCTCTGCTCAGTGGAAGCCTGTGAAAATGCGCTGAGTGAAAATGCATGAACTATTAACCCTTTTCTCCTCTGCGCTCAGAAATTGAATTCTGCCAGGAAAACGTTTATGGCTGTAATTTGCTTATCAGTGATGTTTACTATATTCCCGACAAGACAGAAGCTGTCACTTCCATGCCCAAAAATGAACTCTTTCAGACAGCAAAATAAAACAAGTAAAACAGCCTGGTTATGAATATGTTTTGCCCTCTACATACACCTGTTTATCTATCTTATTATGTCACATGTCGCCTCAGGTGCTGCTTAAGGTTAGTGTTACGATATATTGCGGTCACATATCAGTTAAGGGTGGGCTAGAATAAGATTAGTGTAAGGCTGGGTACACGCATAACATAACATGAAAGGCTGTGTTTTATGGCATGTTTTCATTTTATGCTGTGTGCGTTTTTGTGTGTTTTTACTGCGTTTTTGGTGCGTTTGAGTTTTTTTACCGCAGATGCGTTTTTCAAGCGTTTTGCGTGCATTTTAATGCGTTTGCGGTTCGCATATACAAAACGCATATGCATATGCGTTTTTCATGCGTTTTTATATTTCCATTTATGCAAATCACTAGGAAGACAGTAGGAAGCGGAAATACATCACAAAACTATTTTTTTGGAGGAAAAATGCATATAAAAACACATGTAAAATGCATGAAAACGCATACCATTGCGTTCCCATTGACTTTCATGTGCTGTTTTAATGTGTTTTTGCATATGACGCAGCAAAACCAGCGTTTTTGAAAGCGTATGCATATAAAATGCATATGCCTTTTTAATATGCATTTTTTCCTGCGGCCCATAGACTTCCGTTAGCGGCAAAAACGCAGTGTTTTCCGTAACGCTAGCGTTTCTGCTATGTGTGCACCTAGCCTGCTAACATGAGAGATGTTTAATTAAACCTAAAGTCAGATACTCTTCTCCATCTTCTGCTAGTGGATTTAAAGTGAACCTCCAGACTAAAAATCGACTCGGCAGCACTGAAAAGGCCTGGTGTTTCTTTAACAGTTTCACAGCATCAGAACTTTGTTTCTCTTATACAAGCCTCATTTTTAGCTGCACAGAAGAAAACTGCCCAGGCTTTTTTCCCCTGATGCTGTGCAAAGCGTGCTGGGATTTCTGATGATGTTGTTCTCGTTCTGCTGTTTTGGTGCAATTTTTTTTTTTTTTTTTTTACATTTTGAATTTGACATTTGAAGCCTAGCGAATGCAGCTGGGAGGGGTTATCAGGACAAAGGACAGTTGGAACTGTGTCTTATGCTCCTTGTCACCTCCTTTCAACCAAAAAGATGGCTGCCCCCATGACAAAGATGGCAGCCCCCATGAATTACAAACATTTGCCTGTTCTTTTAAAACCGGGTGGGTAAAAAATTATATTACCTATCTATTGTAATTAACATAACTAATGTAACTTAATGACAGTATGTTTGTTTAGGCTGAAGTTCCCCTTTAAGCAAAATCAGCCATGAAATACAGGGAGGGGAGACAGAAAAAAGGGATAGGACAGTAAACCTGACCCCTGTCTTCCTGATGAGCACTATAGCAGCTAATGACTATAGTTATGACTCTGAAAGTCAGAGTCAGACTGAGAGGTTTCTCGGTGTATCATGCTTTGATGTATTCTACAAAGCTGCCAGTATAAGAAGGTATGCACACAAACATATCTTGTTGCAGATTTGGGGCTTGATTCACAAAGCGGTGCTAATAGTTAGCACGCTGGTGAAAAGCCCTTTATCATGCCTAAACTCAGTTTAGGCGTGATACTTTTAGGCGTGATAAGTTTAGGCGTGATAACGATAGCACCAACTGGGTTAGCACCGCAGTGCACAGCTGATCAAAAGTTTTGCGCCAGCAAAGTCTGGTGCACTTCGCATAGAGTTTAATGCCGCTGCTTTGCATGCGGGACTTTGCGCGCGATCTAAACTTATCTAAACTTATCATGCCTAAACTTATCACGCCTAAACTTATCACACCTAAACGTATCACGTCTAAACTTATCACGCCTAAACTGGCTTTTCACCACCGTGGTGCAGGGCCGGTTCAAGTAACAATTGGGCCCTAGGGCAAGATTAGCCTGGGGGCCCCCCAACAGACAATCCCCGAACCAAAAAGCGTCATTAGAGGCCCTTTGTTGCAGCCAAATCTCCCTCCTGGGCCCCTGAGCTGGCTGCTGACCCTCCCCCAATCACCTCCCAACTTAACAGACTTTGCAGAGTCCCTGGGGAGCAACAGTTAAGATGGGGAGGGACACCTCGGGGGCCCCTACAGGCTCTGGGGCAACTGCCTATTTTTTCCTATGGTAGCTCCGGCCCTGCCGTGGTGCAATGGTTATCACGCCTAAAGTCTCTAACTTAGCACCGCTTTGTGAATAGAGCCCTTGGACTGTTATGGCCACATAATTTATTGTATTTAATATAAATAAATAAAGGAATGACATCTTCTGCAGCACCTCACACAGTATATAGTCATGTCACTAGATGTCCCTCTGAGTGGCTCACAATCTAGTCCTTAGACTCCCTACCATCGTTTCAGGCCAATTTAGGGGAAGCCAAATAACATATCTGAACTTTTTTGGTATGTGGGAGGAAACCAGAGTGCTCAAAAGAAACCCATGCAAAGAGAGGGGAGAACATGCAAAATCCATGCAGATAGCACCCTTGCCCAGATCTAAACCAAGGAACCAATGCTGCAAGGCTCCATTCATTTGTATCTTGGTACTGGAACAGCAGACATTGAGATTACACCACCTGTGTAGTTTTGGCCAAGATTCATTCAATGGTCTGCCAAAATGAGGTCATAAATAAGATTGATTATTTCAGGAGTTGACACTGTGGAAATCCTTCCAGGTGTTGCAGCATCTTTGGTGTCAGAAGGATTAAAAATGGTTTTCTAATTTCTCAGAGATATAAGTGTCTGTGGGCATAAATATGGGGATTCTCTAAACTGACCTAAAGTCCTATTGAACGCATCAAGAGCTGATGAATTCACAATTCCAATCCCACATATACAGATATCTAGGATTATTATATGCTGGATTTCTGTGCTAAATGCCCCAGCATGGGAATTACAAATTCAGCACCAAAGACAGCACCTACTGTTATTCCATTACTTTTATGTCACTATAATAAAGAAGAGAAAAGGGAATCCTGTAACACTGTTACTCCTTTTACTCATTCTTTCAGTCAGTGGTGTAGCAATAGGGAATGCAGAGTTTGCAACCGCACCAGGGCCCTTAAGCCAGAGGGGCCCCAAGGGGCCCTCCCTCCTGACAGTATTAGCTCTTTATTGGCCATGTGCTGGTAATGATCACTTCTATAGGTGATTTTAATGGTGATAATCATTAGCAAACTGTTCCCATCCACTGCTTGCATCTCTAATACTGTGGCTGACCTTGGCAGGATTTAAGAACCATATCAATTCTGCTTGGGGAGGGGTGATGCTCTTTATCTATGCCACTGCTTACAGTTTGATGTTCAGTTTTAGAAGAATTATGATGATGCAAATTTGTGCAAACCCATAATCTAGCATTTCTTGTCAACCTGCAAATCCCGACACAAAACACAAGTCCACCACTAAATTGAGCTGCATTGCAACTGTGCTGGCTGCCAGCCTCTGCCCTCCATCCCCTGGCTCACCATGCTGGAGCTGAGCTGACTTCACTAACTTCAGCTGGCCTAGCCATCATGTCTCCTACCCCTTTCCTTTCTCACGGTCCTGGAGCCGTGCTGATTTTACTACCGCAGAGTATAGGATGGGTGGCCTGTATAGTCAGTCCCATCCAGCCTGCCCGGCATCCAGCTCTCTGTTGTCTATCGGAGGTGACTTGAGCATGGAAAATTGGATAGGTGGGATGGATGGAACAGCCCATCCAGCCTGACAATCCAGCTTTGCAGTTCACGTCGTGCTTCACGTGACTCCAATGCTTCCTCCTTCCAAGCTGGGAGGAAGCCTTGGAGTCATGTGAAATGCGACGTGGACCACAGCACCGTGACTCTCTCCTCTAGCTTTGGTGCTAAACTACAGTGTACGCTATAAGCCGGGATTCTGAATGAAGAAACTCGGATTCCAACACCGGTAGTCTAATACTATTCGGCAAAAAAAAAATCAAGCAAACCATTAAGAAATTCAATGTCTGATTATGTCATGGAGCATTCCTATTGCTCCCTTCGGATATGAAGACCTAGCCTTATTGTCCCTCACACTAGTTTTCAATATTTACATATTTGTTTAATAAATGTGCAAACCTGTGATATATTGAGGAACGTGCATGTGTGTGCAATGCTTCCCTATTCACTCCAAAGGTGCGCTGGTGCACTCCCCTACTGCTTGATGGATTGAGGGAATAGGATGTGCAGTCCTTCTGCTTAGCAAATCAAAGGGTATGAATTTTTAATTCTTCCCAACTAATATCTCTGGACAGCTATTGATTGTAATGCACACTTCCCTACTTCTTTTGAATACAAATTGTGATTTCAGTGCACTGAGGATATGTACATTGTACATATCCCTGCTCCCCTTGTGTTGTCTTCTTGCCTATTCATCCTCATAATTTTAATAATCTCATGGACTGATTTGAATTACCAAGCGATTCAATCCCCTGACTGCTCAACCATCGCCCCGGACTTATGCTATTCTCCTGTACTGCGTGACCTTTTACTTAATAGTTTTTTGATCTCTGTTTATAGGGATGGTCGTAGTCAGCCAACTTCGCTACACTGGAACTACGCGTAGTTTTACGCAATTACGCTTCGCCAAACTACGGCTTCGAAATCAAATATTCGCTTTGTATGCATTTCGTAGACTACACATTAAAATACGCAATTACGCGTATTGCGAAGCGTAGTGTATGCGAATGCTTATGGCCGTATGCAGAAAATGTTACGCATTAATTCATACGTAAATGCTTATACCGGGAACTATTCTATGCGTACGTTCCCCTTTCCATTGCGTACATTTGTAAGCATACAATCGCACGCAGAAAAACAGATGCGAGTAACACATTCGTAGTTCACTACGCAATACACATGCTAACTACGCATAGTGGGCGTAAGCTACGAGTAAATTCGTAAGCGTAGTTTTCAAACTTCACCTATGAACTACGATATGTAGATGCGAACTACGATGCGTAAATTCGCACTGGCGTAGTTTCTGCTCATCCCTGATCTGTTATTCTATTTATTGTCCAGTGCTGCGTAATATGTTGGCGCTTTATAAATAAAGATAATAATAATGTTTTGGTGTTGGAATTTTCTGTTGTTATAGAACTGATTAAAGTACAGTACAGTACATGCGGCAAGAAAGACACACCTGAGCTCCGGGTGTTTCCCGCTGCTGGCTGTTATGCTGTATCCTTCATAGGCTCCCGATTTGTCACCTGACATGCATTGGGTCACGTGTCGCATCGGGAGCTGTATGGCGGATGCAGCAGATAACCTACATCTGAAGGAAGAGAAAAGGACGGCACCTGGAGCACTGGGGTGTCTTTTCTGCTGTATACTGCTCTGCATTAGTGAGACAGAGGGTTCCGGAGGGAAAAAAAAGTGTTAAGCTGGGACCCCAACTGTTTGAACTCAAAGCAACCGGAAATAATCACAGCCTGTGCCGGATAAGAGGGACTCAGCTATACTTAGTGAGAAATTTTGTTTGGAAGTTCAGCACCAATTTATACTGTACATCCTGTTTATGAAAGCTGACTTTTGATTGGTTGCTGTAGAAATACTAAACTTCTTGTATCCTTCACTTTTTGTTCATTTAGAACCATCATAACTTTTGTGCTCAAATGATAAATTCTTTTGTCCAATGCTATCATTTGTCATGCAAGCTTATATGCATGCACGCGCGCGCACACACACACACACACACACACACACACGCGCACACACACGCACACACACGCACACACACGCGCACACACACGCACACACACGCACACACACACACACACACACACACACACACACTTAAAATAAATGTTTTTATATACTTTTGTTCAATGTAGTACATGACAGACCAGTATTAACATTAAACTAACAACACTTGTTTGAGTACAATAAAAACAGTTTCCATGAACCTCCAGTACTTGTAGGGATGGAAAAATACGAGATGTTATCAGATTAAAAGTATCCAACAATAATCCTTGTATTAGACAGTAATGAAACCGCCTTTAACTTTGTGTTATTAAAAATGCCAAATATTTTCCATGGTCCTCTCTGTAACTTCAGCTCTCGGTGGCTGACCAGAAGATGGAGCTTTGTTTAGGAGAGAGATCAGATAAACTTGGAACTGAGCTATAAGTGTAATATTTATGGGAATATAACATCAAAGTGTTCCATAAGTTGGTTTAGAATTTCAACCCCCCTGCAAGGAAAAAAGGTAGCAGGAAAAAAGGGTCCCGGCGGCTAGTGTACGAAAAGGGCGCTGCCATAGACTCTAATGTATTTATCATTAATACGGCGCCCAAAGCAGATAAAAGGGCGCCCAATAAATAGCATTAACAACATTAAGAAACAGTGGCGTAGCTACAAACCTCTGGGCCCCGATGCGGAATCTGGATGTGGGCCCCCCCGGCAACAACAGCCCCCCCTCCCCCGGCAACACCCGACGGATGCACACACATATCAAAATCCCTATAGCCAGCTATAGGTACCCCCAGTATAGGTAGTCAGGCATAGGTAAGCCAGTATAGTTGCCCCCGGTATAGGTAGTCAGGCATAGGTAAGCCAGTATAGTTGCCCCCGGTATAGGTGAGATAGGCAGGCGCCGCCGGTATAAGTTAGATAGATAGGTGCCCCCAGTACAGGTTAGCTAGGTGGGTGCCTCTAATATAGGTAGCCAGAATAGTTGCCCCCAGCGTAGGTTAGATAGGTAGGTGCCCCCAGTATAGGTTAGTTAGGTAGGTGCCTCCAATATAGGTAGCCAGTTTAGTTGCCACCTGTATAGGCTAGCTAGGTGCCCCCAATACAGATTAGATAAGTAAGTGCCCCCAGTATAGGTTTGATAGGTAGGTGCCCCCAGTATAAATTAGATTAGGTCGGTGCCCCCTAGTATAGGTTAGATTAGATAGCTGCCCCCCAGTATAGGTTAGATTAGGTAGCTGCCCCCCAGGATAGATTAGGTAGCTGCCCCCAGGATAGATTAGGTAGGTGCCCCCCAGTATAGGTTAGATGAGGTAGCTGCCCCCCAGGATAGATTAGGTAGCTTCCCTCCAGGATAGATTAGGTAGCTGCCCCCCAGGATAGATTAGGTAGCTGCCCCCCAGGATAGATTAGGTAGCTGCCCCCAGGATAGATTAGGTAGCTGCCCCCCAGGCTAGATTAGGTAGCTGCCCCCCAGGATAGATTAGGTAGCTGCCCCCCAGGATAGATTAGGTAGGTGCCCCCCAGTATAGGTTAGATTAGGTAGCTGCCCCCCAGGATAGATTAGGTAGCTGCCCCCCAGGATAGATTAGGTAGCTGCCCCCCAGGATAGATTAGGTAGGTGCCCCCCAGTAGAGGTTAGATTAGGTAGGTGCCCCCCAGTATAGGTTAGATTAGGTAGCTGCCCCCCAGGATAGATTAGGTAGCTGCCCCCCAGGATAGATTAGATAGCTGCCCCCCAGGATTAGGTTAGAATAGGTAGGTGCCCCCCAGGATAGATTAGGTAGGTGCCCCCCAGGATAGATTAGGTAGCTGCCCCCCAGGATTAGGTTAGATTAGGTAGCTGCCCCCCAGGATAGATTAGGTAGCTGCCCCCAGGATAGATTAGGTAGGTGCCCCCCAGTATAGGTTAGATTAGGTAGCTGCCCCCCAGAATAGATTAGGTAGCTGCCCCCCAGGATAGATTAGGTAGGTGCCCCCCAGTATAGGTTAGATTAGGTAGGTGCCCCCCAGGATAGATTAGGTAGCTGCCCCCAGGATAGATTAGGTAGGTGCCCCCCAGTATAGGTTAGATTAGGTAGGTGCCCCCCAGGATAGATTAGGTAGCTGCCCCCCAGGATAGATTAGGTAGCTGCCCCCCAGGATTAGGTTAGATTAGGTAGCTGCCCCCCAGGATAGATTAGGTAGCTGCCCCCCAGGATAGATTAGGTAGGTGCCCCCCAGGATAGATTAGGTAGCTGCCCCCCAGGATAGATTAGGTAGCTGCCCCGTCCCCATAATGGAGGGGGGGGCCGCAGCCGCGGGGAGGGCAGCCCGACCTCTCCCTCCCTTCCCCTCCCCGGGGCCCCCCCCCCTCAGATGCAGAGTGAGCGGCTCATGGAAGCGCTGTAGGCAGAACTCACCTCCGTCCCTGGTTCCAATCGCCGCTGATCTCCTCTCTGGCTGGCTCTGCATAGATGCTGTTACACACGCAGCTTCCTGTTTAGCCGGAAGCTGCGTGTGTAACAACATCTATGCAGTGCCAGCCAGAGAGGAGATCAGCGGCGAGTGGAACGCAGGGAGGTGAGTTCTGCCTACAGCGCTTCCGTGAGCCGCTCACTCTGCATCTGAGGGGGGGCCCCGGGGAGAGGAAGGGAGGGAGAGGTCGGGCTGCCCTCTCTGCGGCTGTGGCTCCCTCCTACCAGCGCGCACGGGCGCATGGCCCTCCAAACGGAGATGGGCCCCCCGGGCCCCTCCCCCGCCTCCTCAGGAGCCGGGCCCGGTCGCCAAGGCGACCGCTGCGACCACAGGCCCTACGCCCTTGTTAAGAAATTAAAGTTTTAAAAATATGTTGTTGTTTTATAAAACTTGCAACGTTATAGTTTTTGACATATTATATTGTTTGTATGTACAGTTTTATGTTTTCAAAAATGTTATCGTTTATATGTGTGTAAAGGTGTTTGTGCAGGGAAGGTGGTTAGGGTTAGACACCACCAGGGGGGGTGGTTAAGGTTAGGCACCACCAGAGGATGCAGGGGCGTAACTAAGACCCACCGGGCCCCACTGCAGAAATTTTGAGCGGGCCCCCTAACCCCCCCCCCCAGACCCGGTCAGGGCCATTTTGGGGGGCTGGAGGGGTCGCAGCATGAGGGGAAAGCTATGGCCACACTCGGCGGGGAGGGGGGACGGTCCACCCCTCCCTCACCTCGGGCTCTCCCCTCTGCGCTCCCCTCCAGCTTCAATAACCATATGTGTGCAGCGGCGGGCAGCGGCAGCTACATACCTTCCGTGCGCTCCAGCATGGACGCTTCCCTCTCTAGTGTCTGAGGCGACTTCCTGTTTATACAGGAAGTCACGTCAGAGGCTAGAGAGAGAAGCGTCCACGATGGAGCGCACGGAAGGTATGTTTGTCTGCTGCTGCACACGTATGGTTATTGAAGCTGGAGGGGAGCGCAGAGGGGAGAGCCCGAGGTGAGGGAGGGACGTCCCTCCTCCCCGCCGAGTGTGGCTATAGCTTTCCTCTCATGCTGTGACGCCATCAGCCCCCCAAAACGGCCCTGGGCAGGGCCCCCCCGCGCGCATATGGGCTGCAGCCCCTATTGTTACGCCCATGAGAGGGTGGGTGGTTAATGTTCGGCACCACCGGGGGAAGTGGTTAGGGTTTGGCATCCCCGGTGGGGAGGTTGGGTTAGGCACCACCAAGGGAGGGTTCTGTGTGAGAGTAGGGTTAGGTTAAGCTGTATTGTTAAATTATGTAGCAATTTTGAAAGTTAATATCTTTTCATTTTCCTCTCCCGACTGTTCTAAAAAAGGTATTTATCGTTAACCAATTTTGTTAACAATGTTTTTCGTTATTGAGATTTTGATATCCACCGGCACCAGTTTGTTATCCAGCCAGGCCCTTTTTTTCCGGCGCCTTTTTTTTCAAGCACCGAGAAAAAAAGGCACAGGGTGAAGTCAAGATTAAAAAAAATTGTTTATATCAATTTTTTTTATTGATTTTTAGAATGGTAAAATAATAGTATTAAAGGTCTGGGGTGTAGCTAAAATAAGTGTGAATGATAAATACCATTGTATATTGGACGCCAAATGAAAACAAAAAAATATTTATGGGGATAATGATAATTATATGCAGTGTTTCCCTGCCTATGAGCTGGAAGGCGAAACAGTGCCTATTCAGACACCAGCATGCCATCCCAATCAATTGCCGGTGCAATTCTGGATGGCATGTTGCAGTTTTCTGTAGCACACATCCAAATCCCTAAAGCAATAGATGGTGGCATGGCTACAAGGATTCAGGTGCGTACTCACATCAGCACAAGATGCACGCTGGCGTAGTGGAAACTGGCCCTTTAATTACCACTATAGTAAAAAGAGTAAGCAGTTAAAATTTGACAGAGCCGACAGGTTTTGGATTAGTCTTCTACCTCATGGGGGATTCTTAGGGTTTTCTTTGTTTTCAAAAGCATTTTCTAAAAGGCAGTTGCTAAGTCTAACTGCCATAATAGTAAGATGCCAGCCAGCCTCCCTACTCACTTGCACATAATTTTGGCAGTTGGACTGAGCAAATGCTGATCAGCGAATGCTTTTGAAAACAAAGAAAACCCTGAGAATCACCCGTGAGCAGCTGGCCTAGTCCAAAACCTGTCAGTTCTGTCAGATTTTAACTGATTACTTTTTTTACTGTAGTGGTCCTTTAATGTTTGAAACAAAAACAAAACAAACACACACACACACAAAAAACTAACAGATAAAGTGCAGAGTCGCTTTAAAGAGGAACTCCAGTGAAAATAATGTAATAAAAAAGTGCTTCATTTTTACAATAATTATGTATAAATGATTTAGTCAGTGTTTGCCCATTGTAAAATCTTTTAAATCCCTGATTTACATTCTGACATTTTTTACATAGTGACATTTTTTTTACTGCTGGCAGGTGATGTAGATGCTGTATGCTTTTTTAGCAATTGGAAACAGCTGTAAACAGCTGTTTCCCACAATGCAACAAGGTTCACAGACAGGAAACTGCCAGGAGTACCACAGTCCTCAGAGTTTCTTGTGGGAGGGGTTTTACCACAATATCAGTCATACAGCGCCCCCTGATGGTCTGTTTGTGAAAAGGAATAGAGTTCTCATGTAAAAGGGGGTATCACTACTGATTGGGATATAGTTCAATTCTTGGTCGGAGTTTCACTTTAGCCGAAACAACAGCTTCACAGCACAACTGCCAGATCATCTCTGGTATATACTGAAAGAACCAAACATAGCTGTTTTCATGTTTTTTTCTTTTATACTCTCAATAAATTTATTTTCAAAAGCAAAGAAATCAATCATATCTTCCAAGAAATTATGTTACAGGTATTATCCATGTTATCAGTTTAAAACATTTTTGGATACATTTATAGAGGGTATGTCCTCCGAATGTTTTTTTCCCTTTCTTTTTTTTAATTTTATTTTAATATGGTGAAAATATCAGTGTGCTCCTAAAAATAAAGTATCAATACATTTTATGTGCTATTTTTACAATATCCCTTTGTAAGGTCTTCTTGGCCCTGCTACTTGTTCACTATGTCAATATAGATGGTTAGTGAGATGCAAATAATTCTGGCTGTAAGCAAAGTACAATGTCCAATCACATGCACTTCCTGTCAATTATAATTAGCCCAGTTCCAAGATGCATATAGGGTTGCCAGGTGTCCGGTTTTACACCGGACAGTCCGGTTTTTGTGCGCTGTGTCCAGTGTAAAAAAACATGCTAAACCGGACAATTAAGTTGTCCGGTTTTAGAGCCCCCCCGTAGCGCAGGAGAACAGCGCAGCAGAGAGAGAGCTGGGAGCAGCGGTGGAGAAGGGGGGCAATCTCCCTTAGGGTGCTCTCTCTCCCCCGCTGTCTCCTCCAATATGATGTGCAGGGCTGGCGAGTGGCTGCAGGCGGAACTTACCTCTGTGTCGCTCCAGCGCCGGAAGTTCGGGTCCCGCAGCCGCTGAGAATCTCATTCATGAGCCGGACAACACTATCAGTCTGAATAGTGTTGTCCGGCTCATGAATGATTCGGATCTTTGATCCGGATCTTTTTTGAGTCGAAACTCAGCGGCTGCGGGACCCGAACTTCCGGCGCCTGCGACACAGAGGTAAGTTCCGCCCGCAGCCACCCGCCAGCCTGCACATCAATATTGGAGGAGACAGCGGGGGAGAGAGACAGCACCCTAAGGTGAGGGAAGAAGGGGGGGGGGATTGCCCCCCTTCCCCCCGCCCCTGGCTACCTTTTCTGGGCACATATAGCCCCTGGCTACCTATTCCGGGCACATATACCCCCTGGCTACCTATTCTGGGCACATATAGCCCCTGGCTACCTATTCTGGGCACATATAGCCCCTGTCTACCTATTCTGGGCACATATAGCCCCTGGCTACCTATTCCGGGCACATATACCCCCTGGCTACCTATTCCGGGCACATATACCCCCTGGCTACCTATTCCGGGCACATATAGCCCCTGGCTACCTATTTTGGGCACATATAGCCCCTGGCTACCTATTCTGGGCACATATAGCCCCTGGCTACCTATTCTGGGCACATATACCCCCTGGCTACCTATTCTGGGCACATACACCCCCTGGCTACATATACTGGGACATATATACCCCTGCCTACGTATACTGGGACATTTACACCCCTGCCTACATATACTGGGACATATATACTCCCTGGCTACATATACTGGGCACATATATCCCTGGCTACATATACTGGGAACACTGGCTGTTTGTCATTATGTGCATTTAGTGGTGAAAAGCTGTCTCTTTTGTGCATTTACTGGTGAAAAGCTGTCTCTTATTATGTGCATTTACTGGTGAAAAGCTGTGTCTTATTATGTGCATTTACTGGTGAAAAGCTGTGTCTTATTATGTGCATTTACTGGTGAAAAGCTGTCTCTTGTGCATTTACTGGGGAAAAGCTGTCTCTTATTATGTGCATTTACTGGCGAAAAGGTGTCTCTTATAATGTGCATTTACTGGTGAAAAGCTGTCTCTTATGTGCAGTTACTGGTGAAAAACTGTCTCTTATGTGCACTGGACCAGTACTACTGGTGAGGACAGTTAGTGACATGGCTATGTACTCTGTAATGTGCTGCAGAAGATGTCAGTGCGATATAAATACTATAAATTTTTTTTTTAAAAAGCCCATTGCTTAGCCCCACTCTACATAAAAGTGCGCTTCTGACTCCGCCCCTAACTCCACCCCTAACTCCACCCCCGTCCGGTTTTCTCCATCAGCCGACCTGGCAACCCTAGATGCATATAGTTTGCACTACTGTAGTTTGGGGGGCAAGCTGAAAATTATTGGCTACTTATTCACTATCACTAGATGTAAATAAGACACTGCTGTATCGCGGATGTGGGAGCAGGTAGTGATCACTATGTCAGTGCTGTTGCAAGCTCCCCGCACCTCAAACGGCTTCACAGAAGAGAGCATGCAAATGATGGGAGGTGCCAGTGAAGTGGGCCCTTGCAGGGCACACAGCAGAGCTGAGGGGTAAAGGGACTCATCTCTACAAGATCCAGCACCGGGTGCTCGTGATCTACTTTCTGTCTAGTTGTCTCAGTTTCCCTGGCTACAGCGGCATCTGTTATCACATGACCCACCAACACCAGCAGATTAGGAGATGCTGCTGCTGCAGCCATGGATACAGGGATGTCTAGGTGTGCTGGATCCTAGAGAAGAGAATCGCTTTACACACAGCTCCGCTGTGCACTCTGCATGTTGGGTGTTCTGATTACCTAATACTGGGGCTCCTCTGGCTACCTATGATGGGGCTCCTCTGGCTACTTATACTGGGAGAGGGAAATGTGCATCCGCACAATGTTTGCTTCATGCAGCAAAAAGTCTGAAATTTGCCCTGGGAGTTTCTCTGATTTTTAGGGTTCTGCAGAGTAAACAAAAAGTATACTTTTCAGTATAATTGCTTTTTCATGTAGGTCACTTATTACTTCTTTTTTTGGGTCACTAGCATTAATATTAGTGATGGGCGAACAGTGTTCACCACTGTTCGGGTTCGCCCGGATTTTGGCCTGTTCGGGTTCGGTTCGGCACCCCCCGAACACCTCATGGTGTTCGGGAGGGTGTTCGGGCACGCTGCCCGAACCCGAACAGGCCTTCTTTGTTCGGCCGAACACAGCCGTGTCCGGCCGTACATAGCCCCCTATAGGGTCCCAGCATAAAGGGAGAGCATGCCCCGAGCGCGGGGGGGGGCATCATGTAGATGACGCGTACCCTCGTTCGCGTCATCGCGGTACTTCTGCGCTCTCTTGACGCGACTTCAAATGTAAACAGGAAGTGCGTCAAGAGAGGGCAGAAGTACCAGATAGTACTAGCGCCTAGCATCTCCGGCTGCCCGCTTCCTGCCCTCCTCCTCAGGTACTTTTGGGGGGCTTAAATTTAACATTATAGGGAACCGGCAAAAGGGAGAGCTTAGCGGGGAGGGGTGGGGGGCATTTCCGACCCCCCCCCCCCCGCACGCTCGGGGCATGCTCTCCCTTTATGCTGGGACCCTATAGGGGCCCCAAAGGGACATGTTCGTGTTGGGTTCGGGGTTCGGCTCGAACATGCCGAACATCAGGGGCATGTTCGGCCGAACCACACCGAACCCGAACATCCAGATGTTCGCCCAACACTAATTAATATCTCTTTATGACAAAGCCAATGCCTGCACACCTATCACGCCCAATACCATAGATATCCTCGCTCCCTTTATCATTTTTATTTTATCACATTAGTAGGAAAATGCAAAAGGAAGAGTGGAAATAATTAAAGGGAAACTGGAGAAAGAGGAATATGGAGGCTGACATATTTATTTAATTTTAAACAGTACAAATTGCCTGACTGTTCTGCTGATCCTCTACCTTGCTCTAATACAATTATCCATACACCCTGAACAAGTATGCAGATTGGATGTTTATGACAAAAATCTTACAAGATTAGCCACCTGCTTGTTTCAGGTGTATGATTCTGACACTACTGGTGACAGAATGATCAGCAGGACTGCCAGGCAGCTAGTATTGTTTAGAAGGAAATCAATATGGCAGCCTCCATATCCCTCTCACTGGATGGGACCTCAGAAACATGTGGGGGTATAATTAGATTTGGGTACTATGACAGAAACATTTGGCTGCCAAACATAACAAAAATCATTTAGCAAAAAGGGTGTGTGCATCAAACACCAAGTGAACCCTTATATACCTGGCCTTGCAGATAAGGTCCAATTAGCTTATTCATGAGACATGGCTCAAGCAAATCTGCATTCACTTTCGCATGCCAGGATATGCAGGGTTTTGCCAACTAACTCACCGCAAATTTTTTTTCCCTGAAACATAACAAAAATAAGAGCAATAACACACCTGCGTGCTGGTATCGTGTGATGTCAGCCCTCTGGTTCGCCTCCTCTTTCACCACAAAAATATATATATACACAAGAGGATGTGTAAAGGAGTTATCAGGCAATTTGAATCAAAACAAGTGCTACTTCCCCAGGGCTTCCTCCAGCCCCAAGCTTCCAGCATGTCCCACACCGCCGCTCCGCCGTCAGCCGTTCGCCGCCGCTGCCTCCCGGTCCCCGGCGATGACGTCAGGCCGACCTCCAGGTCGCCCTGTACTGCGCCTGCGCGAGCGGCACTGTCAATCACCGCCATGTGGACCAGAGCATACTCCGCAGGCACAGAACTACTGCGTAGTTTGCTCCATTCCACGTGGCGGTGATTGACAGCGCCGCTCGTGCAGGCGCAGAACAGGCCGACCTGGAGGTCGGCCTGACATCATCGCTTTAAAGGAAATCCAAGGTGAAAATAAACTGATGAGAAAAACAATTGTATCTATCCTCAGTCTCCTAAAAATGACTTTTTTAGATAGACCACAGTTTTATTTTATATCTAAATCTAGTTGTTAAGTTTTTACTGTTTCATTGTCTGTGCTCAATGACACCTTCATTGAATTATGTCAGAGCTTAAATCCATGAATTCTTGACCCTTTTTATCTCTTTCCTGTTCTCAGAAGCCATTACTGCTGGGAAAGTGTTTTATGGCTGTATTTACCTATCAGTGAGGGTTATGCTTTAGTGAGTCTAATCCAGTCTGACTCAGTCACGACCCGGGCACAAGCTGTCACTTGCATAACTGATGTTTCACTTTTTTAAGCAGAAAAAAGAAAAGGAACACAGCATAGTTATTTGTGTGCTTGGCACTATACATACACATGTCTATCTCATCATGTCACATATCAACTCCATTGTCCTTTAAGGTGAAATATTTGGGGCCTGTGAGCGCCTCTTGTGTATATATAACAAAAATAAGAATCCAGCGAGTAACTTGGGCCACCAGACCCCACCTTTGGCGTGAATATTGCTTTTAAGTAGGCTGACCTTTTAGCTGTTAAATTATTTGTTGGAAATGGCAACCTCTTTTGATAGCAATCCAAGGGATTCTTGGGCTTGCTTAGCTGTATGAAGAAAGACGCAGCACGCTGTCTGTAGCAGGGCACAGGTAAGGGTGAGACACCTGTCTGCGATTTTTCATCTGGCTGTGTAAGAAGCCGGCTATTCAGAGGCTGGTATTTTAGGGCAATGAAGGAATGTTAGGAAGGAATACGGTTTGATGGTTACATAAGCGCAGGTGCTTGCAGTGACTGTCAACACCTTGGATTTACAATTGTTAAAATGAAATCTAATCTTCCCTCCTCCCCTCACAGGTGTCTGCTACTTATCGGCCTATCTTGCTAGGAAATAATGTATGTAGTGTTTTGCAACATTCAATAACTTCAGAAGAGTCATTGTATCTCATAGGAGGAAAATAAGCTCTCTCTACATTCTTCCATACCCTCTCTTTATAAAATATTATTATAGAGGCAACAAAGGTGAACGTCGTTAGAAGTGGATTAGAACACAGCTTATTATGAGGTTTAATTGAATGTGTAATGTCTCTAAGTTTTATAAGCTAAGTTTATGTTTAGGACAGCAATGGCCAGTGACTAGAAACCGGGTACAACAATACTCCCCAAAATATAACTCAGCAAGCACTCTCATCTGAATATTATAGGCTGGTCCTGTGTGGAATACTTTTTCTGATCTGCACCAATCAGATGGTTACCTATCCACAACCCACTTCCTGCATTGCTGGTAAGTCCCATATTTAAACCAAGCCTTCCTTGCAGATAGTTGACTAGGTCTGTGCAATAGGTAGTAGTGAACTTGCTGTGTGAACACTAAAGGTGGCCACACACCATACAATTTTTTGAACATCTGTTTAATTCAAGAATTGCAATACATTTTTCTGACTGATTGCAGCATTTCAAAAATATGACCAAAGTACCACAGACATATGTTCAATTTTTCCCCAGTTATGATAAAAATGATTGGAAACTCTGAGAAAATTGCTAGGATGTGTATATCAATAAATGGACAATCTAACACACACCATACAGTCTTTCGAAAAATTGAAGAAAAATTTCCAGCATTCCGGATCGATAAAAGTAAAAAAAAAACGGGAAATCCGATTGGATATTTCAGTCTAATGAAAAAAAAAGCTTTCGATTTTTTCAGGAGATCCGATCATATTTATGGAATTGCCATAAAATTGTATCATTTTATTGTACCGCAGCCTTTTTGGACCCATCTAAATTCAACCCAAATCTGATGCCTCATGAAAATCCACATATACTGAACCTGACCTGGTTCAAATGTTTACCAAATTCCAACCATCCGCCTTATCCCATGTAGCGATGCCCACCAGCAAAAGGCCAAATATTGCATTAGACTTAATATGCATGTGCAAAACTTTTCGGGAAATCAGAATTTTGGCAAAGTCAGGGCAGGGACTGATAGGGCTATTAGATATGAGAACTCTTAGGCATCGGTGATTTGCCAGTAAAATGAATTTACTAAATGAAGAAGCATTCGTAAGTCAATAAGTCTGAAGATTTCAATCTGCAAAATTCTCAATATTGGCGCATTGCAACACTCCTGGTATAGATAATTGATCAAAGTCATTCTAATTGTGAACAGCATACAGCATAAATGTCCTAAGTGGAAATGTGACAGTGTTGTTGATTGTTGTTGTGGTGGGGGGGTAGTGTGTGTGTGTGTGTGTGTGTGTGTGTACATGTGTGTGTGTGTGTGTGTGTGTGTGTGTGTGTGTGTGTGTGTGTGTGTGTGTGTGTGTGTGTGTGTACGTGTGTGTGTGTACGTGTGTGTGTGTGTGTGTACGTGTGTGTGTGTGTGTGTGTGTACGTGTGTGTGTGTGTGTGTGTGTGTGTACGTGTGTGTACGTGTGTGTGTGTACGTGTACGTGTGTGTGTGTACGTGTGTGTGTGTACGTGTGTGTACGTGTGTGTACGTGTGTGTGTGTGTGTGTGTGTGTGTGTACGTGTGTGTGTGTACGTGTGTGTGTGTGTGTGTGTGTGTGTGTGTGTGTGTGTGTGTGTGTTGTCACTAGAGATGATCTAAGTTCTGGAAAATTCTGAATGACACGTTTCCACTTGAAATTTGGCATTTCCACATTGAAATATGAAAAATGTGAAGCATTGTGTCAACTTAGATTGCAATGCCCCCAAATATGCTATCTTTACCACATTTCTGCTGTATTACAAGGTCATTAGTAGGTACACATCACGAAAATAAATAAAAAAGATAGCAGTTTTTAAGGAAATTGAAGTTAACCACTTAAGCTTTCAGTGTTATTCACCTTATGCATCCGAGCAATTTTCACCTTCCATTCATTTGTCAATAACGTTTTCACTGCTTATCACAATGAAATGATCTATATCTTGTTTTTTCCACCACCAATTAGGTTTTCTTTGGGTGGTACATTTTGCTAAGAATTATTTTTTTTCTAAATGCATTTTAATAGAAATATTAAGAAAAAAATGCATTATTTCTCATTTGTTTGCCATTATAGCTTTAAAATAATACATGCTACCATAATTAAAACCCATGTATTTTATGTGCTCATTTGTCCTAGTTATTACACCATTTAAATTATGCCCCTATCACAATGTACAACTATTCATTGATCTCCAGGCTAACGGGTAGTGGCGGCACGGGAGCGTGCTCGATCGGCTCGTAGGAGCAGCAGCTTGGCAGCAGCCTTTTGGACATAGCAGTTACGTCCAAAAGGCTTAATTGGCAATTTTTTTTTTTCGGGCAAAATGTGTTTTTAAACTCAATATTGGTCGGATTGTGGCAATCATCAGACCATTAGCAGCAATATTCTTCATTCTACAATACTTGTAAAATTTTAAGTGACAGACTAGATTAAAAATACACCTAAAAACAGACAGTATGTGCTGCCCCCTGCCAAGGACTTTAACCTCTTGTCCTGATGCATACTGGTAATTCCCTGGGGATTTGGAGCCTGTGAGCATAAGGTTATGACCTCTGAGCTACACTCATCCACATGATAGATCAGACGGGGAGTACCCTGTAGGGGTGGGGGCAGTAAAGAAGGTTATGAAGAAGGGATGTTTATTGGCATATTATGGCTAAAATGTTTTGAGTGTGAACATTCATCGGGGGAGTCTCCAATTAAGATCACATCAGATGATGGCTTGGAAATATTTATTCAAGGTAAGTATTTATTATTAATTAAGAATACTAAAATATTTCTAAGATGTACCTTTGTGGTAATAGGTGACAGGTACTAATCTACCCCTATACTCATTTCATTGGTGGTGGTGGTGGTGGTGGTGGGGGATTTGGTCCTCTTTTCCATAACCTTGGATAACCTTGAAATAGGGATGTGTCACTGTCCCCCCCACAGAGAATCCCTTATCTTGATGTACCATTCCTGTCAGTATTGCTCGTAGGCTCAGAATTCCCTTATGAATACCAGCCTGCATGGGAAACAAGAAGGTAAAGATGCTTGGGAGGGCAACCTGTCTGTTTTTCATAAATCACTGGGAGGGAGAAGGCACCCCAAAAAATAACCATGGATGTAATAAATATAAAATGGCTTACCTCTAAGAAGAAGGGTCAATGCCAATTTAGGAAATATATTTTAATAACCAGACACAAAAACGATAATGTGTTTCTCGGAGCACAGTCTGTTTTCTCAAATCAAATAAAGTAGTGTCTGGGTGAGTACAAGAAATATCGGCGCCGGTAGACTTGGGAGCAGGATACAGCCGGTATATGGCTGATCCTGCTGCTGCACAAGTTCCCAGCCATGTTAAATACTATCCCCCCCCCAATTGTTGTCAATTGTTTGTTTTGTGTACCCAAACAATCGTTTTTTCTGGAGTGCGATCCACATATTTGAAGACAAAGCCTGAGTGGGGGCAGGATTTCATCACTTGTTTTTATGCTGTGGTTTCTGGTCTTCCAACCCACCTTTGTGAGTACCTCATCACTTTGTATTTATCCAGAACTTGACATTAATATATTTCACCATAAGGGGCTCCTGGTCTGTTTCTGTCACTGTGTTTTTCTGGTATCCGTAGGAAGTCTTGAGACTCCTCTGGACTACACACCTCCAAACGTTTTTCATAAATGTTCAAACAAGAGCAGTGCTAAATGTTGGAAAAAAGATAGACATAATGGGTACCCCTCTGAAACACTTTTAAACATTTGTTCCCCTTGTGGCTAAACAGTGTAGCACAGCCTTTGAGCCAATAGTGGGGGCTTCTGGAAGGATAGACAATCAGCAAGTGCATAAATAGCCTCAGGCAGAAACCAACAGTGAGAAAGATGTCCTGGATTTACCGTCTTTCCCTGAAAATAGTACCTACTCCAAAAATAAGACCTAGCTTATATTTCAAGCAAGCTTGAAATATAAGCCATCCCCGGAATATAAGGCCTAGTTGGCCACCCAAAGTGCCCCATTTGCTCCCGCCCTCCCTATGCAGAGTGGCGAGCGGAGTGCAACCTATAAGGCAAACAAGAAACTCACGGGGTTCCGAGGGGCCAGCGTTAACACCTCTCTTCAGCAGCGCGCGGCTTCCTCTCCTTGACAACGGCTCTTGTCATGTGATGCACGCACTTCCCGGCACGTTACATGATGCGCCTGGACGTGCGTGCATCACATGACAAGAGCCGTTGTCAAGGAGAGGAAGCTGCGCGTTGCTGAAGAGAGGTGTTAACACTGACCCCTCGGAACCCCGTGAGTTTCTTGTTTGCTTTATAGGTTGCGCTCCGCTCGCCACTCTGCATAGGGAGGACGGGAGCAAATGGGGGACTTTGGGCTCCACTCGCCACTCTGTAGAGGATGCTGGGGGCTGCCGCTGACTACACGGGGGACACATCTGACTACCGGGGGGGGGGGGGGGCCACATCTGACTACAAGGGGGGTGGCACATCTGACTACATGGGGGGCACATTTTACAAGAGGGAGCACATACAGTAGTGTCACCCCTCATAATTATAAGCCCTCACTGAAAATAAGCCCTAGCACATCTTTTAGGGGGAAAATTAATATAAGACAGTGTCTTATTTTCGGGGAAACACGGTATTAAAAAAAAAACACTTAAAAAAAACCCTTCTTGATGGTGATGTTGCGTGCAAGTGCAATCAAACCACCACTAATTGTTTTTCCCACTGCAAATCTCAAATGCATTGCGATGCTCACATTGCAGGAGAAAGAGCAAATGCTCTTAAAGAGACTCTGAAGCGAGAATAAATCTCGCTTCAGAGCTCATAATTAGCAGGGGCATGTGTGCCCCTGCTAAACCGCCGCTATCGCGCCGCTAAACGGGGGTCCCTTACCTCACAAATCCCCTCCGTTTAGCCGGGGATCTCTTCCGGATTGAGGCAGGGCTAACCGCCGCAGCCCTGCCCCATGCATGTCTGTCAGCGCGTATCTCCGCCTCTCCCCCACCCCTCTCAGTCTTCCTTCACTGAGAGGGGCGGGGGAGAGGCGGCGATGCGCCGCTGGTAAACGCGCTGTGAGGCAGGGCTGCAGCCGTTAACCCTGCCTCCAGCAGCAGCAAGATCTACGACCAATTTGGTCGTTGATTTTGCGGGGGGGGGGGGTTGGGGGTGAAGGGACCCCCGTTTACCCGCAGGATAGCGGCATTTTAGCAGGGGCACACGTGCCCCTGCTAACTATGAGCTCTGAAGCGAGAATTATTCTCGCTTCAGTGTCTCTTTAAATCGAGCAGCACCTGTCTTATATATGGCTGCACAAAAGGCCCACGACTCATTTAAATGCACAGACTAAGCTCACGCCGCCCCAGCACACAAACACAGAAGTCGAAAACTGAATGCAAAAGAGATGTCAGTTCTACATATTGCAATACATGTTAGCGGGGACGCTCACTCCCAATGGGAGCATTGCAATGCTAGTGCGATCTTTTCAAATTTTAACTAGTTTTCCCAGCAAAAATAAATACATTTAAACAAGGAAATTGCAATAAAATTGCATAGCAGCACTTTTGCTCCCTATGCTCCCTATAAATGGAATGGCATAGTGGAATGGTGAACGGTTTTCCGATGGAGGCGGTTCAATTGGTCAAACACGTGTTCTGACAATCAGATCCCAATGTAGTGTAAAAAGTTCCTAATTCATATGCTTCTCAGCAACCACAACTCAGCTATGACTGAGGGTGGAAAATACTAATCACTTAGTAGGAGAAGATTTTTAATTGATCGAATCTAGATGTGCTGGATCACTTATAATACCTTGAGGAAGTTGGCTGAGATAACTTAGGCATTTTTAGGATTCTGTATTTATTTGTTTATTTATAAAGGAGAAAAAACTAAAGAGAGTTGCAGAGAAACCTATTGGCCAAAGAGGGTTAGTTAAATTCAAAACCTTAGTAAAAGTAAACATTTTCCTTAAAGAGACTCCGTAACAAAAATTGCATCCTGTTTTTTATCATCCTACAAGTTCCAAAAGCTATTCTAATGTGTTCTGGCTTACTGCAGCACGTTCTACTATCACCATCTCTGTAATAAATCAACTTATCTCTCTCTTGTCAGACTTGTCAGGCCTGTGTCTGGAAGGCTGCCAAGTTCTTCAGTGTTGTGGTTCTGTGATGCATCTCCCCCCTCCAGGCCCCTCTCTGCACACTGCCTGTGTATTATTTAGATTAGGACAGCTTCTCTCTTCTCTCTTATCTTTTACAAGCTGGATAAATCCTCCTCTGAGCTGGCTGGGCTTTCACATACTGAGGAATTACATACAGGCAGAGCTGTCTGCACTCTGCAGGAAGAAACAGCCTGACACTTCAGTGGAAGATAGCTGCAGGGGGAAAGAAACACACAAATGATCTCTTGAGATTCAAAAGGAAGGGTGTATACAGCCTGCTTGTGTATGGATGTATTTTCTATGTGTGGACATACTGTACATCAACCTACTTCCTGTTTTGGTGGCCATTTTGTTTGTTTATAAACAAACTTTTAAAAACTGTTTTTAACCACTTTTAATGCGGCGAGGAGCGGCGAAATTGTGACAGAGGGTAATAGGAGATGTCCCCTAACGCACTGGTATGTTTACTTTTGTGCGATTTTAACAATACAGATTCTCTTTAAAGAGGAGCTGTTAGGTATAGGGTCTCCGAGAAAAAAAACACATATATCAGTAGCTAAATATTGGCTCTACTTACATTACATATGCATTTCACTGTCCACGTTTGGATTTCACTGAATTTTTATATAGTATTTGCAGAGAATGATGCTCCTGACAGCTCATGGCAGGTTCCATGTTTGTCTGTCTCCTATGAAGCCAATTGTGTCGTCATGTCCTCCCTGCTTCCTGATGAATCGACTCACAAAAAATGTCCTAATGGACAACACTACTGTACAGTGAATATTAATTAGCCATGTGGCTAGGAACAATAGCGGACTCATGCAGTATACTCTGCCCTGTGACTTTTCAGTGCTGTGAGCTGGACTGCATTACAAGCTGCTGTAACTTGAGCCTGTAACTTTTCACTAGCAGCCGAGGGGAGGGCCCCAAAATGCTTTGCAGTATGGTATGCGGCCTCTCCTCCTTTTTAAGGGCTTGGGGATAACAGCCTTGCTGTTCAGCACACATCAAATGTAAGAGAGATTTTTAACTTCATTATTTCTTTTTCGGCTTCCTTCTAAACTGTTTAACACAGGAGAATAGAGGTTTAAATTAGCTTTTGCAGCCTGACAGTTACTCTTTAAATGAAAACTAACTAAAAAACTATAACAAGTAATGTATCTATATATCTTATCTAAAGGTGAGATACTGTAGTTTACACAGCAAATCTAGCTGCAAATAGCTTCAACGGTACATGATTATTTCTTCCTGTGATACAATGGCCTCGATTCACAAAGCGGTGATAACCCAGTTATCACGCCTAAAAGACTTTAGGCGTGATGACCTTTTCACCACTGAGTTATCACCGCTTTTTCCTGCTCTTCGCGCGAAGTTACCGCGCGCAAAGTCCCATAGAGCTTAATGGGAGCTTCGCGCGAAGCGTCGGGTGTTGCGCGCGCACTTACGCGCGTACGCGCGTACGCGCGGCAACTTCGCGCGAGTTTCTTCTTATCATGCCTAAAGTGACTTTAGGCGTGATAAGGGCCTTTTCACCATGGTGCTAACACTTTGCACCGCTTTGTGAATCGAGCCCAATGAGAGCAGCCATATTCTGCTTGTCATCATTACACATAGGCAAGCTTCATTGCATCTCAACCCATCAGCCTGTGAAAACTTCACTCTCCTCCCCTCTCTGCCTCCTTGCCTCTGAAATCTCTGCCTGGTAACACCTACTCCTCCTTTGGGAAAAACCTCCTCCTCCCCAGACTGAGCTCCCATAAGCACTTGCTACATGGGACTCAGAATGCCTAGGCGCTGGAGGAGCTTTGGGCAAGGCTTGTTTAGATAATTAGGGTATTAAAACAAACAAAAAAGTATTTGGCTTGAGAAATCCCCTATAAACTATATGTAAGGGGAACAATCGTGCAATGAGTAAAAGTTTATCTCAAATCCACTTTAAGATATATGCACATTGGAACAAATAAAGTAAATATCAGTAGTTAAAGGGACCCTGAGCAGTGCCCCCCACAAAATAAATCTGGACTTGCCTGTGGCTTCCTTCAGCCCCCCCCCCATACCCCTTCATCCAATTGGTCCCTTCCATGGTCCCGCTGGTGGCTCCGGTAATCCGCCGACTTCGGATGAAGTCACGCATGGGTGAACCGCCGTATCATTATGCCAGTCACCGAAAGCGTCCTGAGCATGCACGGTTCTCTGAACTGTGCATGCGCAGGATGCTTACAGCGACCGGCGTGATGCGCCGGGTGCCCGTCTGTGCGACTTCAGCCAAAGTTGCCAGATTACCAGAGCCACCAGCGGGACCATGGAAGGGACCAACAGGATGCCTTGGGACCTCGTGGGCTACGGGGGACTGGAGGAAGCCCCAGGAAAGTCAAGATTTCTTTTTTTGGCACTGCTCAGGCCCCCTTTAAGCTCCATTTAAGCTACCAGAACTCATGGAGTACCCCTTGTTGTGATGTTGGAATCAGTCCTATTTCTGTTATCATAATTAAGAAGTGGTTAATGAGAGAGTTTAGGTTCTAAGCTCACTACCTCCTCATGATGAGATCTGGGCAACCTCAAGTAAGGGATTTCCCTTTAGGATGAAGTATGGGGGGGGGGGACTTTGTAGGCCTCGTGCCATTATGAAGGTCTGACAGGAACAGGGGTGTATCTGGGTAATATAGAGCCTACGGCAAACACTGAAATTGCGCCCCCCTTGACCCAGTCAGAGTACCATTACCCTCTAAAAACAGTGTCCTCTCGCTCATACATGTGTTATGGTTGCCTTTGTTTTTTGGATTGGGATATTGCTGAAGTCACTTTTTTGAAAATATCTCTTCTTATTTCCACTCTGTCCTGTTTTCTAACACTAAGCCAAGTGCGCCCTATATACATAAATTAAGTAGCCATGTTCCCCAAATAACAGACTATATCTGATTTGAGGTCTGAGTAACGGGGAGGCACGGGGCAGGCATGGTGCGCAGCACAGGACAGGCATGGTGGTGCAGAACAGGAACAGGCATGGCGCTCATGGTACTATGGTGCCCATGGCATGAGCCATTCCTGCACCCCTCTAGATACGCCTCTGGACAGCAACCTCAAAAAGGATTGGTAAAGCAAAGTGAAGACTGTGTGGAGTTGCTGGTCTCATATCAGTAGCTTCTTTGGGTGGCAGAACAAGGAACTCTGGCTTGATATAGCAAGTACTGGGGTAACCCACGGTCAACCAAAACTAGCACTGCTGCCTTACGGTGGAAGTTAAATCCGAAGGGGAAGGAAATCCAATGGAAAAAACAGTGTTCCTGGAAGCTTTAGGTGGCAGCCCCACCATCAGGATCGTGATCGATCGTGACATCGCTACATGCGGTGGTGTCATGCGGTGGCAATTCAGAATGATGCCAGACACAGAAGGCACAGCCGGGACACATACACTTGGGGGAGACTGGACCGGGGTCCATTGTGTCCGTGGTTCGAAATCAAACACTGTTACCACCGTTCACCCAATCAAGTCCTTTCCACCAATTTTTTTTTTTACCAGCATGCCAGATCAATCATTTCGATCAATTGGGCTGGAGATCGATTGAAATGATCAATCTGTGGTCAAGTTGCGGCACTAGTCTCTACCAGGTTTGGTCATTATGATCGAATCAGCTGGATATCAATGCTGAAAATCGAATTATGTATGGGCTCCCTCATTATTTAGTCTGTAAATAACTTACGACCTATCATCTACTATGAGACTGCCCTCCACCCCATGACCCTGATGTTTGTTATGCTTCTAGAATCAGACAGGCCTCTCATAACATCTTGTCCATTATTTGCATTCTCATCACTGAGCCATTCTCATCCACCCTTTAGAAATCCATTACATTCACAGAGAGAATGACATTTTCCAAGCGCCCGATAACAGTGTTCATTGACGCACATGGGTTAAAATCAGATTGTAGGATAGTAACAAGCAGTTGTAGCGAGCTGTGAAAATAAACTAATGCCAGATTCCTGGCTTGTGGTCTCCTTTATCTTTCATCAGATACAGCTTCTGCCAGGCACTTTCATCCAGCCACAGAAAAAAAATGCAATAATATTCTGCTGGTCGTGGACTGAATGTAATTTTCCTGGGGGATGTAAGCTTGAGATGTTAAGACGGTGTTTATCGGCAGACGTGATCATATCAGCATGTGGAGGAAAACACAGTACGTCTACAGAATGAGTGATGGACCAAACTATTGTGTTCACCAAAGCTCTGATACCGAGTCTGCTCTTCATTCATCACTGTCCAAGACTTCTCTATAGAACTTTTTTAATTTTAAATGGCAATATCTATAAACAGGCAGTCCCCCTACTTACAAACAACTCGAGTACAATTTTTTTTTTATAGATAATACAAAATTTTCTCCATGTACAAAATTTTCATTGCTATTTTTGTATTACTGATTTTTTTTTTATTTTGTAGTTGTTGCAAATGACAGAATTGTATAAACTATAGAGTAGATTAAAACAAATTAAAAGCACGTTGAAAACAACGGAAATATATAGTTTTTTCTACATGTCCAAATCCAGAGTTGTCTGAAAGTTAATCATGTATCCCCGTTTTCCTATGTATAACATCTGACTTGACTTACAAACAAATTTAGCGTACAGATACCGTTATACCACACACACACACACACACACATATATATATATATATATATATATATATATATATATATATATATATATATATATATACATATATATACATACACATTACATACCACGTTCCAAATTATGTCAATATTTTATATTTTTCTCTGATCTCCCTAAATAGTTAATTCAAGTGGAAGTGGCAGCCAGCATAAATTTGAGTCATAAACCATTAGAATATAGAATGTATATAGAGTATAGAATGTAATTAAACATACCTCCTAATAATAACTGAAAATGGTCATTTGTTGAATTTGCAGCTTTAGGAGGTTATAGTTACTGAAGTAGTTCTGCTCCTGCGCAGTACAGTCTGGAAGATGTCAGTGCGACTCAGTGAGCCGCATGGGGAAGCGCAAGCAGATGCCGACCTGGCGAGGTCGGCATCTGCACTGGAGGGGACCAGGAGCCACCAGAGCAGCAGCAAGGGCACAGGATGGCTGCCAAGGGCTGGAGGAAGCCCCAGGTAAGTAGATTTGTACTTTTTATTTATCCTGGACCTTCCTTTAAGAACACAATTTGCATAATAATGTGGAATTCACATTATTATGCAAATTGTGTTCTTAAAGGAAGGTCCAGGATAAATAAAAAGTACAGTGGAACACAGTTTGAAAAAAAGAAAATACACCGTCTTTCAGGTCTAAGGTTTTCTGTACATAAAAAAATCATCTTTTTTCTCACACCCTGCTGTTGCATTTTGACTTCATACCTGAGTACGGGCAGAACCAGATACCTACAGAAACCATTCCTCCCCCCCTCTCAATTCCCAGCAAAGTTGTGGATGGGCCACATTTCCCTCTTACCCAGACAGGCTCTAGTATTATGTTACCCTTGTGTTTCTATCCTCCTACTCCCAGCCCTGTCCCCCACCCAAATGAGGTAGCTTTTGAGCCCATCAGATAGCAGGTTAATGCAGGGAGGGGTATGGGTTACCTGCTTCTTCCAACACTGAGTTAAGGTGCGTACACACGCACTACGGCCGCCAACGACGGGTCCGTCAGACCCACAGGGCGGACTTTCAGGCGACAGTAGCGCATGTGCACGTGCTGTCGGCGGACTGATAAGGCTGTTTCTGAGCGATCCGCTCAGCGGATCGTTCAGTAACAGCCTTATCAGTCTGCCGACAGCGCGCACACACGCGCTACAGTCGCCTGAAAGTCCGCCCAGCGGGAGGGTCTGACGGACCTGTCGTTGGCGGCAGTAGTGTGTGTGTACGCACCTTTAGATCCACCCGTCTTTCTTCCCAGCATAGCTCAGTCAGAATGCAGCAGCATATCACAGTATGGCTTCTGTCCTGATTGGTCCTGCATGTCACATGACAGAACACCACAGGGAACTATACGCAGCTATGCAACTGCTCACCGGGCTTTGCTGAGAGGAGCAGATTTGACCCAGTGCAGGTAATGTATACTGCTTCCAACACTGTATTTTGGAAACTGGGACAAAAAAGCTGACCCTTCATGGCCCCTGGGTGCCCCCACAGGAGGGCTATTGTTTTGCCCATGCACCTGAGGCTTTATTTATCTAATTTTAAGACCTGCTAAGGATCAGATGACCTTTATTGTGTCCTGATATGCAAAATCTTAGAATTAAAAAAGTCTTTCTTTTCACAACCAGGATCCACCTCCACAAGTGTGTACAGCTACCTCCACCTTGCTTTCTTGAAAATGCTACTGCAGTTTAATTTTTAAACATTACCTGCCTTTCAGGGCCGGATTTTCCATAAGGCACTATAGGGGCGTGCCTACAGACGCCTGATGATGGAGAGGTGTCTCAATCCTGTCCCTGAGCGCCTCCCTCCCTCCTTCCATATGCAGAGTCCCAAGTGGAGTGTAAATGGTAGGTTACTATGGCTTCCAATACCACGGGACACCTGTGGCTACCTGTGGCAGGGGAAGTAGCAAAGAGGTGACAGCGGGGCCAGGCAGCACACTTGCAGTGCGGTTCGACAGGGGGTTTGTCTGTGCCTATAGGCTCCTGTGATGTAAATGTATGTGATAGTGTAATGGTTAAGGGCTCTGCCTCTGACACGGGAGACCAGGGTTCAAATCTTGGCTCTTCCTGTTCAGTAAGCCAGCACATATTCAGCAGGAGACCTTAGGCAAGTCTACCTAACACTCCTACTGCCTATAGAGCACGTCCTAGTGGCTGCAGCTCTGGCACTTTAAGTCCGCCAGGAGAAAAGCGCGATATAAGTGTTTGTCTTTGTCTTTTGTCTTTGATGTAGGCCTGCTGCCTTTACATAATGTTCCTATAAGTATTCCACACCTCCATAGAAAGGTTAGAGACAATAGAATATGTGAGGACTTTACAATTAACTCATAAAGATGACAAAGATGGTCACTTCTATACGTTAATTCAAAGGTAATTTTTTTACAAGTTTAATTTTTTGAAAGCAAAATCTAAGTTTGCTCAAAAGGCCAACATTTGCCTGTGATTTTGCAAAGTAGAATTTTGTAAAAGTTCAAAGCATTTTGCTAGCTACCTGTTTTTGGCTCCTTCGAAAACTACCAGATCTACCAGGTAGTTTCTACCTACAAATGCTAACCACAATTATAGGAAACCTGAAATATCAAATATTGCTGTATTTATACTTACCTGAGGCTTCCACCAGCACCATGGGAATTGTGGGCTCCCTCGCCATCCTCTCCGGCCGCTTCATTGTCCCAGGATTGCCTCCGGTATCACCTTCATTGTGGTGTTCTGTGCATGTACGGCCTGGCTGCGCACCCCCGTTGCACTCCCACGGCTGGTATCGTTCCCGGCTCTGGGAGCCTGACAGGGGCTTGAGCGTGGCAGGGCCCCACAGGCGCAAAACACCATGACTGGCCCGACTGTAGAAGATACCAGAAGCAATCCTGGGACAACACAGAGGCCAGAGAGGATGGCGAGGGAGCCCATGAACCTTGTGGGTCTGGAGGAAGCCCCATGTAAGTATAAATTAGGCACAGTGTACCATCTCAGGTACACTTTAAAGCACATGCACAGGGGTGGTCCAACAGAACATTGATTACCAGAAGCCAACAGTCAATTAGATACATTTAGCATTCCCTTAATCAAGCCAAATAGAATAATACTTCACCAAATATTATGCTGACAACATCATACTCAGTTTTCAGCAAAGTTATAATTAGCAGTAGCACATAATGCTTGTACATGTATGGCTCACCACCTTGCAACATCATAATCCTCTACACTGCTTCACCAGTATAACATACTGCACTAAGCTTGTCAGAGTCAGAAGAGATAACATGCAATGTATGTGAGACTCAGGCATGTGGCGTGTGTAATCTATGCAGAAGTCCTTTGCAGTTGACCAGTAGATCGCGATCTACACAATGGGCACTCTACTGGTCTATGGAGATAATGGAAAGACATAAGAGCAGGGGCGCCTCTAGCCATTTTGTCACTCCAGGCGAGAAAACCTGTGGCGCCTCCCTCCCCGGTGCCCCCCCCCCCACCTTCATCCCTGCCCCCCACCACATACACTCACACACAAGCACACACCACGGGCCACCGTCTGGAAGGGGAGCTGTGGCTAGGGCACAGGGAGGCTGCTGGGGGCTGGAGGAAGCCCCAGGCAAGTAGAATTTGTTTTTATTTCCCTGCTCTGACCTTCCCTTTGAAAGGAGTTATCAGGCTTCTAGATGTAAAATAAGTGCTACTTACCCGGGGCTTCGTCCAGCCTCGATCTCCCAGCATGTCCCTCGCCGCAGCTCGTGCAGCAGCCGTTCGCCTCCTCTGTTTCCCGGTCCATGGTGATGACGTCAGGCCGACCTGGAGGTCGGCCTGTACTGCGCATGCGTGAGTTGCGCTGTCAATCACCGCCACGTGGACCGAATCGTACTGCGCAGACGCAGAACTACTGCGTCTGTGCAGTACACTCCGGTCCACATGGCGGTGATTGACAGTGCCGCTCACACAGGCGCAGTACAGGCCGACCTCCAGGTCGGCCTGACTCACCGCGGATCAAGAGGGAGAGGCGGTAAACGGCTGCGTGCAGAGCAGCAGTGAGGAACATGCTGGGAGCTTGGGGCTGGACGAAGCCCCGGGTAAGTAGCACTTATTTTACATCTAGAAGCCTGATAACTCCTTAAGGGGGTTTTATAGCCAGTTGTCAAGAGGTTAAAGTGGACCTGAACGCACAGGACAGAAAGAAGACAAAACCGGAAAAGAAATCAATGCACCCTGTATGTATCTGAGTTTAGCAAGTTGCAATTTGGTCCCCTGGGACTGGGTCACCTGACATAGCAGATAAGCTCATTTGAAAAGCACACAGGCTGACTGTGTAACAGTATATGTTTGCAGTCTGCTTTCAGGGAGTAGAAACTGCATATTTAGGACTTTTATCAGCTGCTGCTGCTCTGGCTGCTGCCCTGCAACTAGACGTTTATGCTGTGAGCCTGTGATGATGATGCTTGTGTATTTTAGAGCAGAGCAGACAGCACAGTGAGTGACAGCAGACAGAGGATGATATATGAGCTGCAACTTCGTTGCAACTCGCAAGACAGCCATCAGTGAGTAGGCTTACCTCCTCTCACTAGAATCCAGGCTGCTTGCTTTCCTGACTGACTCCTGGCTGGGTCACAGCAGGTGTTCGAGGGGCCGGCCAGGGGGAACCAAGGACCATGCTGCGCAGATGAGCAGGGCAATAGTGTCCGGCGGCAAGTCACGTTGCGGGGGGCAGAGTTAGAGGCGGCGCCGCGCACAAGGGAGTCCAAGAACCCGTGCGGCTGCTGCTATGAGCAGGGGGCTGGCCACTAGAGGAGGAGGAAATAAAGGGTGGGACCAGAGCTGCCTAGCGTTATGCCCATTGGCTGCTGGGGCCTGGGGGAGTGCATAGAGGCGGCAGCAGCGGCGGAGCTCGTGGATGTAAACAAACCACGGGCTCCGTCCAAGTTCTCACAGACAGTACAGAGTGTGTAGCGGCGAATCTTCCCCTCCCCCCCCCCCCCCCCGCGGCGGTGCTTCCCCCCCATCTTGCCGCTCCAAGCCCCTGCCTGGTTTGCCTCATGGTAGGAGCGCCCCTGCATAAGAGGGAAAGGGGGTGAGCCCAATGTACAGTACAGTACTAGTGTACTCTGAGCCTGATTTACTGATAATCTTCAGGGCTGTAGCAAAGTAATTTAGCATTCCTGGCTTGGATTTATTAAAAGCTGTCTGACAACAGCAAAAGATTTCACCCCTTCCCTAGGTCATAGCAAACAATGATATTTGTAAAGCTTCTATTCCCATAGGACTTGTGGTGCTTAGCATGTGTCAGCTGAACCGGATGGATGGATTTCTTCAAAGAGAGTAGAGCTGCATGTCAGTAAATGCCAGAACGAACAGATAGGTTTTCAATCTGGATTGAAACATCTCCAGGGATGGAGCTGTTTGGATTGAATGTGGGAAGGAGTTCCATAGGGTAGGAGCTGCATGACTATGGTTCCAAAGATTCTGAGGCAGACTCTTGGGATATCTAGATTATTAGATCCTGATGATTTAAAGGTGTGGGTGGTGCAATAACGGCTGCAATTAGTCCTTCAAAAAAAACAGTGCCTAAATTTTGACAATCTTGAAAAAATTCTTGACCACATCCTCCCCAAGGGGTTTTTACCCTAAGGAACCAGAACAATTTTCACCTGTCAGCACTCCTCCCTTTTATTTGCCAATTACATTATCACTACTTGTCACAGCAAAATGATCTATACCTTGCTTTTTTTCTCTACCAATTAGGCTTTCTTTGGGTAGTATGTTCTGCTAAGAATTATTTTATTCTAAACACATTTTAATTGGAGTAATACCCCAAAATTGAAAAAAAATAATTCTTTCTCAGTTTTCGGCCAATGTAGTTTTCAAATAAAACATGCTACCATAGTTAAAACCCACATATTTTATTTGCCCATTCGTCCAGGGGATTACACTGTTTAAATTATGTTCCTATCACAATCTATGGCGACAATATTTTATTTGGAAATATAGGTGTAATTTTTCTGTTTTTTTTTTTGTCTGGTCCATAAGTACAAGTCCTTACAAAGATAACCGGTTCAGCACCGCAGTCCAAAAATATCATGCATCTGAGCAACGTTCACCTCCCATTCATTCGCCTATAACTTTATTGCTACTTATCACAATTAATTGATCTATATCTTGTTTTTTCCGCCACTAATTAGGCTTTCTTTGGGTAGTACATTTTGCTAAGAATTATTTTTTTCTAAATCTATTTTAACAGGAAGATTAAGAAAGAAATGAAAAAAAAATTCATTATTTCTCAGTTTTTGGCCATTATAGTTTGAAATTTATATATGCTACCTTAATTAAAACTCATGTATTTTATTTGCCCATCTGTCCCGGTTATTACACCGTTTAAACCATGTCCCTATCACAATTTATGGTGCCAATATTTCATTTAGAAATAAAGGTGCATTTTTTCAATTTGCATCCATCACTATTTATAAGCTTATAATTTTAAATAATATAATAACATATTCTCTTGACATGCATATTTAAAAAGTTCAGACCCTTGGGTAACTATTTATGTTGTATATGTGGGTAATTTTTGGTGTGGGAGGGAACTGCTAATTTTAAATGTAAAATAATATTTTTTTCTATTAAAAATGTATGTGGGTGCAGTTTACTATTTGACCACAAGATGGCCACAGTGAAAAAAGTCCTGGATGCGAACGATCTCGCATCCAGGAACTAAAATTTTGGTAGTGGAAGTGTTAAGCTTGGAGGTGTAATCTCCACAGTCAGCATACAACACATAAGCTGACGTGAAGGAGGTACACACACCAGCACAAGGGATCAGGATATCCCCAGTTTAGTGGAGGAGAGGACTGACTCCAATAGGAGATTGTGGTGCACAGAGCCGGTGCAGATCCGAACAGCCACAAACAACACTTTCGTAATAACGTCTCAGCGCAAAGTAGCGCTGAGCGCATAAACCAGGACTGAGGAGATCAGAACAAGTAGACAGAATGAACGCTTGCTAGCTAGCGGCTACTTAGCGACAGCAAGCGTCCAAAACCAGACAGACTGGAATGAGGCAGCCAATGCGTTGCGGCGATGGCGTGCCTCACAAAGACAGGACAGGATAGTCAGAAAATAGCAGGATCGAGATAGATGAACGTAACACAGATAAATATACAATAAGTATGTTTTCCTAGCGTATTACAATTACAGCTATCAATGAAACTCTTTGTAAGGTCTGACTAACATATGTATATATCGGCAATGAACCGATGTATGACATAAGCAGGAACGCTGACTAGGACTGGAGTAATACAGGGAACAGGACTCAGAAGGATTCGCTATCTCTTCGCAGAGATGAACGCAATCCACAAACAGTAACAGAACAGGATTCAGAAGGATTCGTTATCTCTTTGCAGAGATGAACGCAATCCACAAACAGGACCAGGAACAGGATAACTAGCTCAGCACGGGTGTTCACGGTACGCGCAAACTACCAAAACGTGCTGGAAAACTGACTAACTGAACACAGGAAATAAACAGTTCGTGTACGTATATATCAGCGACACTGATATATCAACGTAACACGAATACAAGGAAAATAACAAAATGCGCAAGTATGCGTATATATTGGCGATGAACCAATATATGACACAAGACAAGCAAGTAGCAACTTCTAGAACAAGAGCAGAACTAGGAGGACTCGCTGACCCCTTCGCAGGAGTCAGCGCAGTCCACACGGACCAGGAACGAGGTGGGGCACGAGCAGAGTAACAGATAGAATCTGAGACTATGGTAGCCCATGAGACATTGCAGGAAGCAGTTCTTTATACTGAGGTCATCCAATGGGAGCAGACCTGCAGATTCCCACACAAGTGAATGGTAATTAATCACAGGCTGATAGCAGGAAAAGGCAGACAATAATATGCAGCCTGCAGGAAAGGGACTGCCCCTCCACTGCAGCAGACAATGTTTGTTTACACAAGAGCATGTTAAACTGTCATTAATTTCAGAGTGACTGCAGATGGAATCAGCAACTAGTTTAAGTGCAAACCAAACTATGCAAGAAAATGCATGTAATGACATCAGAACTGCTTGGGTTACAATACCACTGCAGCCATCAGTAAACGCTGCAGACATGATCATAACAGGAAGGGATTAATTGTCACGGAAAAGCCGTGAGAAACGCGGGCGAATTGGTAGGACCCGCACAGTCCAATTTCTGATCGCTCTCTGGCTAAATTTGTGCAGCCATTGCAGTAATCAGAAACAGACATCCCTGGTTTTTCTTTTTTTTAATAAAGATAGTCCTTTCCCTCCTTCCCCCCACAAAGGCAGGAGCCTGCTGCAGCTGTCCCTGGCATCAAGCTGTGCTGATGGCCCATCCATCAGATGAAGCTGATAAGCAGGATGGCAGAACCAATCTAGTTGGAAAAAGTTAGACATTCTGGCTACAATCCCAGCAGGGGAGCTGACACGTAGCTTGCTGCCCCCAAACTTCAAAAGAGCCTTTGCCTGGGAATGACCTGCTGTAAATCCCAGATGTATATCATTTTCCATAAACTGCTATATGTGTCATATTTTCTGTGTTGCCAGGCTGGCAGACCCTCCAAACTAACAGAGCATGATGGGCCCTGTCTGGCGCTGGTTCTGAGGAAGTTTCAGAACATTCTGAGGTAAAGACTGCCAGTTAGGCCGTTCGAAAGTGCCCTGATGATACCACAGGGGTCCCACCCCTAATGTAAATCGAGACAGATCTGAAAATGTTAGTAAATCTGCCCTGACCTGTACGGTTCTGTGAGATAGAGCCCATATATGGTTAGATATGATTTCTGGTCCCCAGGACAAGGGGAGGACTCGTCTCTTATTCTAAGGGGGTGTGTGGCTCCCGCCCTCACTCCCTCCTACTGGATCAGGGGCATAAGAATGGCAGAGGAGCCAAACTCAGTGTCCTCCACTTTGAACGTCTTACTGAATTGCATCCTTGCCAGCCTGAGGACATGCTAGCATCCGGTTTATTTGGACTTTGCTACTGAACCAAGAACTTTCTGATTTTCCCAGAACGGACATATTTCCACAAACCCTAAGTATTTTCTCCCTTTTTTTTAATTTCATACTGGCTATTAGTGTTTCAGTAATTGTTGACTTTAATGATTGTCTGTATATATTAATTATTTATATTGCCCGTGAATAAAAGACTTTACCAAAGTCATTCACTGTTCCGCTACCCTGCTTCTCAGCCGCACAAACTGAACCAGACTTCTGAAGAGACGCTACTGTTGTTACTAGCCAGACAGAATAGAGTGTGTTTAACCGTTTTTATTTGCAGGTCGAGGAATAGCCAGTTAGTGAGTTCCTCTGTCTCAGGAAACAGAGGTGGTGGCAGTTATACCCTGAATTAGTGTGTATTTTGTAATTACCGTACCTCACAGGCTCCATTCTGGTCGGGCTGCTGCCCAAGTTCTGTCGATTTCTGTGCACCGAGTGCGACCACAGCTTGCATGATCCGTGTGATGAAACCGATTTGAAGGCAATTTGCGTTCCGACCACTAGGGCTCCTGTGACAGTTAATGATAGCATTTTTTTAATTATAATGTGTGGTGTGTGTGTGTGTGTGTGTGTGTGTGTGTGTAATTTTGCTTGTCGCCACTTGATGATGCTGCAAACACTTTCCTGATTTAACAGGAAGTGTTCCTTTTTTTGTACATGATTTTACTACTTCCTATTGCCATGAATGGACATGGCCACAGATTGGGGTCATGTCTATTAATTTTAGGCACTGCAATTGGTTAGGGGAATATTTGTTCCCCTTCCCTAATCACAGATCTCTGTGTCCTGACGGTATGAGCGGCGGGGGCAAGCTACACATTAAAACATCCTGGAGCCATTAAGAGGCTCCAACAGGACATTTTAATGTGGCGGCTCGTCAGTAAGTGGTTCATTTTATTCATGACCTGTGGAATTAGTGAAGAATAGGTGTTATGTGGTAATGGCAGATTTTAGCTTGCCTTGTATCTGTAGGTGATGCAGTTTTTTGTGGAATGATTGTGTAGAGGGCATTGAAATAGTCCAGGCATTATGTAATGAATATGTTTGATTTTTGCAATGTTCCTTAGGCAAAGGTAGGAGAGTGATTTCAAAATTGCTGAGATTTATGGTAATTTCTGGAGTCTAATTCCCCATCAGCTAATATACCTGAGCTGTGCCCGTTGCCTGAGCTTTGTAGATTTGTTTCACCCAAGTCCAGAGATGATGATTGTTTTGCTGCCTGGTGCTGACCTCCAATAATGAATTTGGTAGCAGGTAAACCTGGGTGCCATTAGTTTAGCAATGATGCATCTGAATGTGTTTTCAGATGTGTTTGCAAAGTAGTAGAACTTATATTTGTAATTAATGAAGAGGACTGAATTGAGCCCTGAGACATATCATACTTTAGTGGTGCAGGCATGAACAAGAAGGCTATATATGTGTCTTGTAGAATCATGATGGTGCTCTTACTAACAGCAGCTCAGTGCACACACGGTTAACTGCAGTTTCGGAGCTGTGATGTCATTTCCATTTAAATACCACTTTGGCTTCATTTAATTAGTCCATTTTTAAGCTACACACATTTGGATTCAAACATTTCCTTAATCCTTCTTCAACTCAGAATTATTTGCATCTCAATGACCATTCCTACCAATGATTAATTTCTATGGTAGGTGACCTCCATGGAAGATAACAGGGGTGTAACTTAAGTATGCTTGGCCCCCAGCAAGACCGTGCAGGTTGCCCCCTCGACAGAATTGATCAGGAAGCGTATATGCACTGCTGCCCCCCCCCCCCCCCACACACACACACAAAAGGTAGGCTATGTGCACTTCCACTAGTTATGAAAGAATAGAGTATTACCCCTTTAAAAATCCGTTAGGCTACAATTGTTTACCCATAGTGAGCGAATAGTATAATCGTCACACAAGGGATATCTTATAATATTGTAGCTGCATACACAACCAGTTTTTCAAACTGCTAGTACTAAATATAATTAAGTCGGTATGACGTGCATATCAATTTGTAAATGTAGTAAATTTTATTAGTTGCAGAAAATTGATAAAAGACAAACAAAGTTTAAAGCAAGGGCAAGTTGCGGGGCCCGAAATTTGCATACCTTTGCGAAATTAATATTCACATGCACACATCCCATTTGCTTCACACGCACTACATGCACTCACTGGGCAAATGAAATGGTGGTACCACCTCCTATGTTGCTACATGGAAATACATTCCTTTACTAGTGGATGGATGTTCTGTCCATTGCATACATTTCCGCAATAAATGTTCCGCTGTAGTAATATTGCACGATCAATTTCTTGCATATAGTTACATTGCACATCAAAGTTAGTAGTAAGCGGTTAAAGCCTTCATGCTGTTACTTCCAAAAGCAAGCAATTGCAAAAGCGAGAGCACGGAAAATAAGCAATTACAGGATTAGGTCTCACCACCATCTTCTATCGGTCTGTGCATGCCCTGCTCCGGATTGTCCAGTTTGCATAACTAGAGCCATAACTTGTTACTGCGCAGTTTGATGTCCTCGGGGATGCGGGGGGACTATGTGGACCTACTGCTGGCTGGCGTCCCAGCCTTCTTACGGTGAGGTCTCCACGTCTTAGCGTTCCCTTACGCACTCCAGCGTATGTGCACTTCCACCCCTGATATAGCAGAGCAGCGGGGTGTGATACGTTGCCTATTTCCAGGGGCGGGACAGGTTCTCTTTACTTCTTTCTTCAGTGCAGCCACACCGTGCTGCCTATCTTCTTGTGGCTCCCATCTCTGCATGTCATGTGACCTGCTGCTCCACGGCCACTGCTCTGCAACAAGTCAGCACAGAAGCAGGCCCCTTAGCCCCCTGGCCCATCATTATGGCCACTTTTGCCACCGGAAGCAAATAGTAAAGATGAATATGACTGCACTGCCACTGAGCCATCTTGGCATGTATGATAATGTGGGTTACATCAGTCAGGTGCACTGCAAAAGAACAATTAAAGAGGAATACAAAGGATGGTCTGATCACATTGAATGTGTCATGCTGAGGGAGCCTTATGCCTAATTAATGATAGCAAGCAGTTATAAAAATGCAACATATGATGCTAGGTATACACTATACAATTTTCTGTTAGATTTACCTGCCAGAGTGATCTTTTCCAACATGTCCGTTCTGAATTTTGATTGATTTTTTTTTTTATTTCAGACAGTTTTTTAATAGTTTTTTCGAACGACTTGGTCAGGAACACAGGAGAAGTAAAAACGTTTTATGAAACAGTTATCAGCAAAGGAAGAAAGCATCCCTGAATATGTCAGGCAGTAGAAGGAATATCTGCTGTGAGGGTCGTTCTACCATTACACAGGACTAACATGCTCAGTGTGGCAATTCAATGTAACGGAATGACAATACATACATACATACATGTTCCAGGGAGGTAAAACTTCTGATTGCGACAAATGCCTTTTTTTTTTAGTTATATAACTGCTAGCAGGGGGTGGGGGGGGGGGGGGGGGGGAAGATCAGTTATTTAAAATATCACTTTTAGATAACATTTAAAATAATACTGGAAAATGTGTATTTGCAGAACACTCTCTAACGTTCTTATAAAATTGAAAATATAGTTAAAACAGAAACCATAAAAGATTCCATAATGTTTTTGCCTAGACTGAGAGTTGTAAGTTTACTTACAGATACTATCTAGCTGTATCCTAACAGTGGCTGCTTCTGTCTAATATATGCCATTAATCTTAGCCTGTGTTGTGCCAGCAATCAATAGGATCTTAATATCCACCCGGTACAGATAAAGTAAAAGTACAGCAATAGGTCCAGAAATTTAGTGCGTAACTAACCTTCTGAAAGGTTACATCTAAGCACAGCCCGTGCCGTTCGATGACTTCAATACATCACTCCCAGCTGTCCTACATTCAATACAAGGTAGACAAAGGTCAGGCCATCTTGGTGGCCTCTTAATGAGGCAATAAGCAAGCTGCCAGTTTGTTTTTTAGTGTGTACAGACTCAGGATATTGATTGGAAAAAACAACTCTGGACCCTTGCTGTACATGTGCACTGCAAGCAAATGGGATCACAGTCAGTCCCTATTACCAAGCATGCAGGCAGACATATGGCTATGTGACAGTAGCCAGAGGGCGTTTAGCTTTCACCGCACAACCCATTGCAGGCGCTCTTTATGTGTACGGTGTGACATTATAGCAGGAAGGGAAAAATGTATAGATGCCAAATAACATATCATTTATAATGGCAACGTACAATGCACAGAAGACCTGTTATGGTGGCTACAGAGCAGCTTTTAAACATAGGCAAGACAGCAAAGCAGTTGCTTAGGGTGCCACCTGATGGAGTGGGTGCCAAAGAATCATACACCTTTTTTTATGGAATTATTACACAGATGTACAAATGATGGAATGTAAGAATGGATGGATCCATAGTGTAACCAGTGGGCAAAACTCCACAGAATATACTGTAGGGGAGATTTATCAACGCAATACCGACAGTTTTTTCTTCTTAATCTGTTCTAACCAGCAGGGAGCACAGTTCTGCATGATAATGAGAACCTTCTCAAATCCTAGGTAATAGTAACAGTTTAGCATGGATTTCCAGAGCTGCACTACAGTTAAGAGAAGTGCAAATCCATCCCTAAACTGACACAGATTAAGAAGTGCTTGATAGCAGTTCTACAGATGTAGAACTGCAGGCTAGACATGATTGCAGATTGCAGGCTAGACATGATTTGTGTGGTGCTCCTCCCCCTGCTGAATTCCTCCTCAGAACCTGCTGCTATCAATACAGCAGGCATGTTGGTTACCTCAGCAACAGAAATTCCCCTCACACACTGCACTGTCTGAAAGACCTTCCTAGCTCCTCCTATTTTACAACAGTTTTAGAAGGAATCTGCACTATCTAATGATTTCTTAAGATGCCTGAGACCGTTCTGCACGGATTTCTAAAAACCTACTAATATTTTGTCTCAGACACTCTTGATAAATCTGGCCCACATGTAATTCTAGCTAGTCTAGAAATTTAGCAAATTAAAGAGGAACTCCAGTGAAAATAACGTTATGAAAAAAAAGTGCTTAATTTTTACAATAATTATGTATAAATGATTTAGTCAATGTTTGCCCATTGTAAAAACGTTGCTCTCTCTGATTTACATTCTGAAATGTATCATATGGCAACATTTTTACTGCTGGCAGGTGATGTCAGTGGAAGGAGATGCTGCTTGCTTTTTTTGCAGTTGGAAACAGCTGTTATTTCCCACAATTCAACAAGGCTCCCTTGTGCACCAGCCTCAGAAGAAGCTAGGAATCCCTCTGGGAAATGGTGGTTAGGCCGTGCACCACAGGCGCCCACAGCACCCTCCACGATCCCAGCACAGCAGCATCTTGTACACACAGATAAGTGGCAATTCACACAGTGCACTTGTCTGATTTCATGCTGGATTTTGGCCTGAACGTTTGGTTGTATGCTGTATGAATACTGCTATTAAATTGCATAGTGCCGGATCTCTGTTTCTGTTTGTGCTTCAACAAGGCTCCCACAGTGTGATGTCAGGACCTCAGTGCTGTGAGGCGCTGACATCACACTGTGGGAGGGGTTTCACAACAATATCAGCCATACAGAGCCCCCTGATGATCGGTTTGAGAAAAGGTAAAGATTGCTCGTGGGAAAGGGGGTATCAGCTACTGATTAGGATGAAGTTCAATTCTTGGTTACGGTTTCTCTCTAAATGGGTACACTGCAGCGTTGTGCTGCTGAAACGCCGCTTGGAAGCTACTGGGGAGGAAAACCAGGAGGACAGCGGCCTGCACTGCATTCATAGCTCCCAGCTGTCCCTCTTTTGGAGGGACAGTCCCTCTTTGGGAACCAAATCCTTCTATCCCTTTCTTCCTCATTCGTCCCTCTCTCAGAACTGATGTACAGATCTATGTAAATATAGGTATTTTATACTAAAACTGTGCTTAATTGCCTCTAGACTTTATTTACATAATTTAAATTGATATTTTTTTCTATTTTCAAATGTTAAAATGGTGGAAAACTACTGATGATAGAGAGTGCCAGTGTGGTTTGAATGATAAAAATAAATCTATTGATCCTGAATTCTTTGTAATATACATGACGAGGGGTGTGCTTAAGGGTGTGGCAGGGGCGTGTCTTAAAGTATCCCTCTTTCTCATCTCAAAATCTTGGGAGGAATGCTGCATTGATGAGCCTTATATATACTGGGGAACATAAGTGCAATATAAACGCACAGGAATAATGTCGTTGTTCTTACGGTTGTTACGTTGTTACGGTATGAGGTTTTACAGAATACCCAAGCAGCTCGGGCTGACCCAAAGTGACTGGGAAAGTACAGGGAGCGAAAAGAGACCGAAAAATGCTCCTACTAAAAAACAATGCTATGGAGTTTTATTATTTTTGTTTTATGAAAGTTGGACATTTTATAGAGTTATAAGTCAGATGATCCTTTGTGATGATCCTTTTTTATTATAACATTGCATCATTCTCTAATAATTGCAGTTTCCACAATACACTCAGCATTTTAAATGATTTCACAGACTCTTTGACTACTGACTCTTTGAACTTTTCTCTGCAGAAAAACCATAAATAAAGAAGAAACAATGAGAGACAGTTGAGATAAGAGTTTCAAAAGACAGTGCTGTCCACAACTTTATAAAGTCGCAGAGCTCAAAGAAGCTCTTTTGCATTATCTATGCATAGAGCTCAAAGAAGCTCTTTTGCATTATCTATGCATAGAGCTCAAAGAAGCTCTTTTGTATAGATAACAACTGAAGTTTCTTAACTCTTCCTGTACTGGAAATAATATGAGACTCATATCTGTGCTAATAATGTTTTATTTCTTAGCAGTACTACACATACAAATCATTATATCATACGTTTATTTTCACTTCAGATTCCCTTTAACCATTTCTCAATCACAGGGTTTTTCAGCTAAAAACCACAGCAATTTTCACATTTAAGGGAGGCAAGGGTTAATGGGCTTAATGGGGGTATAATTTATTTAAAAAAAAAAACTCACTGATGCTGATCACTCACTAATGCTGTATTAGTTATCTGTGATCCTCTCACGAGTGATCTCAGTAACTGTAACAGCATAGTGACTGATTCAATGTTTACACACATTCTGAATGAATGAGCACTGACATTGGCTTTGGCAGTGCTCATTCAAACTTGCAAGCACTTTGACTGGCTTTGTAACACATGTTCACATCAGCCAATCACGGACCAGCGGGTGCCCGACGCGTACGTGCATCCGCGTGCACACGAACGCAGACGCGATCGCCCACAGCAGGAAAATAAACAGGAGTTGCTTATCTACGCCCCTGTGACTCAGGTGAATTTTAAAGGGGCGTAGATAAGCGTGGTAGAGGTTGCCAAGTGGTTAACTGTGTCCTTGTGGCACCTGCAATGTACACTCACCTAAAGGATTATTAGGAACACCTGTTCAATTTCTCATTAATGCAATTATCTAATCAACCCATCACATGACAGTTGCTTCAATGCATTTAGGGGTGTGGTCCTGGTCAAGACAATCTCCTGAACTCCAAACTGAATGTCAGAATGGGAAGTAAAGGTGATTTAAGCAATTTTAAGCGTGGCATGGTTGTTGGTGCCAGATGGGCCAGTGTGAGTATTTCACAATCTGTTCAGATACTGGGATTTTCACCCACAACCATTTCTAGGGTTTACAAAGAATGGTGTGAAAAACATCCAGTATGCGGCAGTCCTGTGGGCGAAAATGTCTTGTTGATGCTAGAGGTCAGAGGAGAATGGGCCGACTGATTCAAGCTGATAGAAGAGCAACGTTTACTGAAATAACCACTCGTTACAACCGAGGTATGTAGCAAAGCATTTGTGAAGCCACAACATGCACAACCTTGCGGATGGGCTACAACAGCAGAAGACCCCACCGGGTACCAATCATCTCCACTACAAATAGGAAAAAGGCTACAATTTGCATGAGCTCACCAAAATTGGACAGTTGAAGACTGGAAAAATGTTGCCTGGTCTGATGAGTCTTGATAGAGTCAGAATTTAATGAGAACATGGATCCATCATGCCTTGTTACCACTGTGCAGGCTGGTGGTAGTGGTGTAATGGGGATGTTTTCTTGGCACACTTTAGGCCACTTAGTGCTAATAGGCATCGTTTAAATGCCACAGGCTACCTGAGCATTGTTTATGACCAATGCCATGTCCATCCCTTCATGACCACCATGTACCCATCCTCTGATGGCTACTTCCAGCAGGATAATGCACCATGGCACAAAGCTTGAATCATTTCAAATTGGTTTCTTAAACATGACAATGAGTTCACTGTACAAAAATGGCTCCCACAGTCACCAGATCTCAACCCAATAGAGCATCTTTGGGATGTGATGGAACGGGAGCTTCATGCCCTGGATGTGCATCCCACAAATCTCCATCAACTGCAAGATGCTATCCTATCAATATGGGCCAACATTTCTAAAGAATGCTTTCAGCACCTTGTTGAATCAATGCCACGTAGAATTAAGGCAGTTCTGAAGGCGAAAGGGGTTCAAACACCGACAAATCCCTCGTCGCAGCTCTGCTCCCAGTACATACATACACACCCAGCCATATTATTTTACTACATGAGAGCACATGCTATATGGAGGAACAATAATGACATGCTGAACATAAGATATAGTATTCACTGTAACTTTGGCAAAACATTCAGAATGTCACTGATTGATACTGTTAGTACAGTATCTTGGACTCAGTATGAGACTACAAGCTCTCAATGAGGCAGTGAAGGCCAGACATCAATCTTACCCACTCCACTGTATCCGTAATCAGACACCATAAGGTCACTAGTCTGTGTGTGATAAGAATCTAGGAATCTCTTCTGAGGGATTGCTGAATAAGGGTCAGTCTACAACTTTTTTTCAACCTGTGACTCCTTTGTTTATAACATTGTACATGAAGTCATCAGAACTTTGCTGTAGTGTGAGGCAGACGTTTTTGTTTTTTTACGAACCCTAGGGAGCAGGGACAGTGTACAAATTCCAAAGTGTGTATAATTCCTTATCTGTGTGGTGGACACATGCAGTCAATATAACAATGGTACGAGAGCAGAATATATTTTCTCTCCATGCCCTTCATTGTCAGTCTCTCAAACTTTTCCCACACGGGGCCCCCTGTGGCTTCTAGGTCCCCCTGCAGAGGCATCCCTTGCAGGGTTTATTGTTATGCCCCTGAATAAGATACAAGGGTGGGCCAGAAGGGTGAAAGGGGCGTGTTTTATGGGCACAGTGCAATCTATTCTTCTATACTCCTCTGATAAACAGATAGACAATGAGAGCTGACCAATGCACTTAGGGAGAGGGTGAGTTGACCAATCCAACCAGTCAGTTGCCTATATACTGTTATATACTGGGTACCACATACAGTACAGCACCAGTATCTGGTCATGCATAGCACCAGTATATGATTTTTTTAAACTTTTATTTGGTGTGCATTGGAAGAGTGGTAGTCTTATATGGCGAGTATATCCCAAACTCTATAATTTGACTGGAAAGGTCGCGGGATGGATGGACAGGGTCATTTTATACACCCAGTCGTCTTATACGCCGGAATATACGGTACTGTATATAAATGTACTTTTCTTCCAGAGTAAAATGCACTACAAATTATTTTTCTCCTATGTTGCTGTCACAGTAAGTAGTGGTGTAGATAAGGAGCTGTGGGCCCCGATGCAAGTTTTACATTAATAGCCCCCCACGCACAACATAACATAACAATTGATACAATGCACCAAAACTTACAGTGTCAGAGGTGTAAGAAGGGGATGGGGAGCAGTTTGTTAATGATTACTATTATTCAAAGTATCTATAGAAGTGATTATTATGAGCACAGGACCAATAGAAACATAATACTGCAGTTGAGGGAGGGTGTCCCGAGGGGACCCTCTGGCCCAAGGGCCCTGATGCAGTCGAAACCTCTGCACCCCCTATTGCTACACTCCTGACAGTAGGTATTAAAAATCTGACAGATCCGACTGGTTTTGGAGTACTCCATGTCCTCATGAGTGATTCTCAGTTATTACTTTATTAAAGTGGAACTGACCTTAAAATTTGATACTATAAAATATATGATGTGTTGCTTAATACTGCTGTAATAAATAAAAATGTATGTTTGCTGTAATATACCTGTCAAATTGTCCTTATATCTGTTACTGCATTCACACTGCAGTGTGCAGCCATATGTTGGCTGGCAAGTTTACAGTGTCATCCAGCTGATTTCTACTTCCTCCACCCCTCCTTCCTCAAGCAGCTCCTTTCTCCAATCACTGTTGAGTATGCAAATTTGCCTGTAGTAGTGTACAGTTACAGTTACAGTGATGTCATCTGGCTGCACCTGTGTATGTAATGTCTGCCTGTGTTTTCCAGCCTGTCATTTTTCAGCTTTTGTGTATGCTCTGCTAATAAGAGAGAGATTTGTCTCTTGGTCAAATCTGCCCATACATCAATGAGCGGATCGTTCAGAAACAGCCTTATCAGTCCGCCGACAGCGCGTACAAACGCACTACTGTCGGCTGAACGTCCGCCCAGCGAGAGGATCCGGCGGATCCGTCGCTGCCGCCGGTAGGGCGTGAGTACGCACCTTTAGACACAAAACACAGACATAAACCAACTGCTAAGTAATGTACACACCACAAAGACAATTACTAATAGCTGAACAGCTGAAAGGTGGGGGACAAGTCTCTCTCCTAATTATCTTTCCTTATCAATAGCCATGCTGTTCGACAGAAAGCCCAAATTAGCAGGAGGCAGGAATCAGCTTCATGCTTACTTTTGATGATGTTTTCTGTGCTTACCCGCAATCCCATCTCACTTACTCCAGTACCATCATGGAATAATCGCCTCCCATGGCTTGTATCATCAGATAATAATGTGACAAAGCGCGCCAATCCTGTCTAATCTGGCACTGTTACCATCCGGGGAATAGTCGCATCTGATGGCTTGAAATACGGTGAGCAGACTGACATTAAAGATTGGTCGCACCGCTGCCGACAATTATGACGTATGCGCAGTCACCCTCCAATTCCTGTTCCCTTTGCCGCAGTTTACCATTCAGCCTCAGACCTTGAGGGAATCCTGAAGGCAGTCAGCACTGTAGGTAAAGTAACCTTTTGGATTGGTTGGTGAGTCCACACAATCTGTGATCTCATTTAGAGACCAGGTCGCTGCCACCAATCCTCAATTAAGTGTGCAAATATGCTAACTCTAGCTGGTTGTTTGAGATGCAGATGTGTGATCCAGACACTACTGCAGCTAGAGAGCTCAGCAGGATAGCCAGGCAACTGGTATTCTAATGCCCATCGACCCCCATGATAATTACCGCAATCGTTTAAAGTCATTTTTGCACCCGTCGTTTGTTCCCGCGGTTTCTGAATTGCAGAAGATGGATTGGGGGAACAATCATTTCTCAAATCTTTTGTCACTGCGTTTTCCCTGATTCATCTTCCCAAATCTTGTGGTGGGTATTCAGCTTTATAGCCCAGGGGCTGTAAGATTGTTCAACCTCTGCTGCAAATCTCTGTAGTGTAATCACTGAGCAGCCTGTGTTTCATGTGCCATTATAGAGAACGCTGCTGCCTGTGGATCTGACAGCCAGACAGAGATGGTACTCCCAGCACACAGGCAGACCGGACTCTGGAGTAGATGCACATGCAGCTCGCAGTCGCCACCTTGGAACAGTGATTTCTCTGGTCAGCATTCCCAGTAGGAGGGGGTAGTGAGTACATGGTGGTGTGATGAAAAATATTGCCACCAATAACATTTTGTAACTTACCGTACAGCACATGGGCGCTGAATAACTGCGCATGCGCACCTTCTTTCACTCATCCCGGGTGTAAGATTTGACAACTGCCTGTGCAGTCTCCTGTACATCCACTCCCAGGCTGCGGCAGGTAGAAAAGAGGTTAGAGACTCAGCCGCTGGGAAAAAAAGGGATAGGGAGCGGAAGGGAAAGCACTTACTGAACTGCAGTTGCTCAGTCCAACCGACATAATAGTGTGCAAATGAGTAAGGAAGCTGGCTGATATCTTTGTTTAGATCCTTTCCAGTGAATGCTTTTGTAAACAATAAAGGTAGTACTAATAATGTCCCATGAGGAGATGGACTTGCCCAAAATCCATCAGATCTGTCAACTTTTTATTACCTACTGTAATTGACCGCAACATCTGAAAAAATGACTTTATGAGATGCTAAAAAATTGAAATGTATGTATTTTAATTTTTTATTTTTTTTTACAATAGTGGTCCAATAATGTAGATTTACTGTATCATCACATGTGATAGTTAAAAAAATTGTGAGGCCAATCTCATGCATTAATGACTACGAGAAGAAGCGCTCAGTGATATTTGCACTTGATACATGGATTTTTTCGAAGCACAGATGGTTTAATGACTTTAGAAGACACCATCTTCCCAAATGACTATTCCCACTGACAACCCTGCTGGTTATATCTGAATTCAGCAACCTTTTGCCTGTGTGACCCTCAGCTTATCTGGTAATTAATAGACATTTCCTTGAGATTAATCTGTAAAGATTTATGCAATATGATTTTTTTTTTTTTAAGTCTTGTTACCTAAGGCATCGTAGGGTAATATTTCCAAATTCTTCCCCCAGTGGAACGCAACAGACTTGACACTGATACACAAGCTGTTTCTGGAAATGAAAGCCTCCAGTAATGGGACCAGTTCTAGGAAAACAGCTGCTGTAAACACGGCAGCCAAACAGATGAACACAATGAAAAGCAACATTCTTGTATGGCCTGATCAGTCATTGCTTCCAGCTATTGATCACCATTCCTTCTCCCTTATATACAATAATACCTTGTACCACTGTGGAATTAGTGCATACTCTTAATCAAGATATGCGTATTGCTGGATTTGAGGAGCACTTGAGATGGGACACTACACTACATTCTACACTGCAGCTTGGCAACCATTTTCTGATTTATACTTGGAGATTAAGTATAACAAAATAATCACCAGTAAACAATAGCAACAACATGCAGTGCTGCGACCAAGATCGTCAGAGAGCGACCAAGATTGCCTCCGACCCCTCTCACCCTGCTCACGCCATCTTCCAACTCCTGCCTTCAGGTGTGAGATACTGGTCAGTTGCAACAAAAACGTCCAGGCACAGGAACAGCTTCTTACCTGTCGAATGCAGAACCACACTGATTCAGCACAAACAGCAATACTGAAACTGTAAGGACTTGAAAGCTTTAGAGCTCAGAACTAAAAATAACGCTGCGTACCCTGTTTCCTACCATGTTAACTCTTATATTGTCCTTAATTTGTAATATCTATACTGTTTGTCCTTGTATCATATTGTCTGTGCCTGTTAAGTAATTGCCAAGTCCTTCAAACACTCTATATATAACAATTGATATGGCGCACCAAAACCTGCCAATGGCAACTACAGTGTCAGAGGTGCAAGAAGAAGATGGGGAACAGTTTGTTAATGATTACTACTGTTCAAAGTATCTATAGAACTCATTATTATTATTATTATTATTATTATTATGAGTACAGGACCAAAAGAGAGCTAATACTGCAGTTGAGGGAGGGCCCTTTGGGGCCACTCTGGCCTAAGGGCCCCGATGCGGTCACAACCTCTGCAACCCCTATTGCTACACCCCTGCCATTGTCTGTATTTAAAGCTGTAAGAATAAAAGTAAAGTTTTACCTGGACGTGCACTGCCGCGCTTTCTACTTGATTACGAATACTACTGATCCTTATTGGTGTGTTGCACACCGGTGAGTTTGGCCTGGTCCTGTGCATTGCTGTTCTCTCTATTTGCATATAGGAGGGTCACCAATGGTGGCTGTGGTCATTTAAGCCGTAGCCAAGTGATTTACACTCCTGCCTTGCTGAGTTTTTTTGTATTCAAACCCCTCCAAGGATTCTATTAACCAGAAGCCTGTATTCTCCATGTGTGTTCAGTAAAGCTGAATTTCACTGTGCCTAAATGAGCCATCATGCAACCTTTTATTGAACAGCTACTCTCACTGGCAACATTTTCAACAGGAAAAGATGAGAATATGATCACATGTGCTGCCTAGTGGCCTGTGCAACGATTACAGTCTAGCCAGTGTAATCTCAAATTCGTTTATCTGTCAACAGTTTTACTATGCATTTGTAGTATGGATGATAAATAAAACATATTTTTATTTTCAGCTTTATTTATAGCTTCATTTTTTAAGATTGCGTCAGACTGTCAGAGTTGCAATTTTGAATCCACACTCTGCCTTTTAAGCTGAAAAGGAAGCAGAAGCATTGACCCTTTGAACTTTTCTAAAACAAAACCTCACTATCTCCCCTCTCCCTGACAGATAAAAGGCTTTTAGCTTATATTTAAACTGGACTGAATTCAAGCACAGGGCAGTTCATTTGCATAGATAACAACAAGTTATTTTTTTAACTGTTTCTGTACTGGAAAACAGAAAGTAACTTCAGACAATTTCTCATTAGGGCTAGTACTATATGTGTCTATGTGCTCATCTTGTCACATACCATTTCAGGTATGCTTTAAGTAGGAATAACATTTAGCATCATGGCTAAGCTGAGGTTGGTGGGAGTGGGAAATAGTATTTTTAAACAGAGCAGTATTACTAGGTTTTGGGAGGAGGGTATAGTTTTTATCAGAGCAGTTGTACTAGGTTGTGTGAGGACAGTAGTGTTTTTATCAAATCAGTTGTACTCGGCTTTGGCAGGAGGATATAGTTTTTATCAGAGCAGTTGTACTACTAGGCTTTGGGAGGAGGTTATTGTTTTTTTTATCACAGCAGTTGTACTAGGTTTTGGGAGGAGGGTACAATTTTATCATAAGGGAAAATTAAGCTAGATTCAGCATAACAAATTTGCCAAAGTTAAACACACTGGTAGCAAATATGCATTGCACAGTTCTTTATTTCACATGGAAGCAGACTAATGGCGGTGTAATGACAGCTTGCTCTGCCTCGCACGTTGTGCTGCTCTGTAGTTACTACGCATGCGCCCTTACAGCATGCATGCTGTGTCATTCCCCATCTACTTATTGCAGCCAAATATCTTTGCTTCCACACCTCTTACACTCCCCAAATTTTCAGGGTAGGGAGGGGACACCGCCCCCCCTCCCCCCCCCCGAACTACCTCTGTGCCAGATTGGAGCCCCCCTGGTTCCCGAGATTGGCGAATCAAACACGCTAAATGTTCGATGTTCGCCGCAAATGCGAACAGCGAATGTTTTCTGAATACTGCTTGCTGGCGAACAGTTTGGGCCATCTCTAATGACCAACACCACGCCATGACCGGCACGATGACAAGCTGTGTACACAACTTGTATTTTCTGTGCATCAATCAACTAAACGACCAACTCATGTACATACTGCGCACACAAGTGCACACAAGTGAATCGATGGACTGCACGAAATGGCCATGTTCAAAACAAGTGCAACGTTCAAATGACTTTGTACACATTTGGCTAGCTGCATGATATCAGCCCAACAGTTGTGTGAGTTGATCCGCGGGATGGATCGGGCATACCGCCTGTTACCCGTCGCTTGTCTAGTCATTTGCCACGCGAACACATGCATGATTGTTGTCCAACAGACCAAAATCAGACAACAATCAGATGGTTTGAGCTTGTGCACGGGCCTTAACCACTTCAGGACTCAGCCTTTACCCCCCCCCCTTAAGGACCAGCGCTGATTTCTAAGATCTGTGCTGGGTGGGCTCTACAGCCCCCAGCACAGATCAAATAACAGGCAGAGCGACCAGATCGCGATCGGCAGCCCACAGGCTATTCACGGAGCCCCCCGCCGTAAATTGACAGGAAACAGCCGCTCGCGCGAGCGGCTGTTTCCTGATTAAGTAGCCTGCAGCCGGCGACGCAGATGTGCGTCGCTGGTCCTGCAGCTACCACTTTGCCGACGCACGTTATGAGTGGGCGGTCGGCAAGTGGTTAATAGTGGTAGGTTAATCAGCATCTGAACAAAGTTCTCTACTGAGTGTGTAAGGTACATGGAATTACGTCCTTTGGAATGGATGCCACTCACTTTATAGTTTTTCACTATATTAATGCAATAAATGTATTAGAAGATTGGGCTCTATAACAGAGGTGTAGCTAGGGTTTTCATCACTCAGGGACAAAGATAGTTTTTGCGCCCCCAGGCCCCCCCCACAACAAAATGGGCATGGCCATGCAGCAGAATGTGGTCGTGGTCCTGGGTGGAGTCAAATGTACAAATGCTGTTTAGGTAGCCAAATGTGCCCCCTTTTGAATAGCCAAATGTGCTCCCCTTCCTTCCATTTAGATAGCCAGGTGTGAAACCTTATAGATAGCCAGATGTGCACCCTTAGATAGCCAGATGTTCCCCCCTTTAGATAGCCGGATGTGCCCTGCTTTTTCTGCTGCTAATGCTTCTGCACTCCTCTGCAAAGGGAGGAAGAGAAGCAGGAGCACTTCAGGCAACCAGCAAGCCACCCCTCATGCACATGGGGTTGCAATGGCCATACTGCACGCCCTCACAGTGCTGCGCCCGGGGACAAATGTACTTCCTTGTCCACCCATAGCTACGCCTCTGCTCTATAAAAGATGTGCAATGTCCTGCAGGGATAGACTTGGCCCCTGGCAAGCTCAACATTAGGTTGCCTAAATTTCAATGGTTTTTTTTCTTATGCTGCTGTTGTTAAGCTTATTGAATTACGGATAATGCTACTGTACCTTCTTATCAGATCACGCACAAGGCAAACCTAGGCAGGTGCCTACTGCCTAGGGCCTTAAGAGAGAATTGGGGTCGGGTTGACACTAGCTCCCACCAAATCTTACAAAAAAAGCCAGGTGATGGCCATCAAGGGTGGGCCTCAAGTTGGTACTTGTCTAGGGCCCCATACAGCCACAAAGAACATCATACCATATGCTTTGGGTGGTTAAAGGGATGCTAAGCAGGTTTTAAAATCACCATTTGTACTTACATGGGTCTTCCTCCAGCCCACCGTAGGCCACGAGGTCGCCCGGCATCCTCCTGGCTCCTCTCCCGGTCCCGCTGGCAGCTCGGGTAATTGGCGACTTTCGTCTGAGGTTGCCAGTATGAATCCTGGCCATGCACGATACCCATCATCATGCTGGCTGCTACGCATCATCACGCCGGCCAGTGTGAGAGTCCTGCGTATGTGCGGTTCTCTAACTCTGAACCGCGCATGTGCAGGACTCTCACGCCGGCCGGTGCTATGACGCCTAACATGTGCAATGAGGACTCATACTGGCGACTTCAGGTGGAAGTCGCCAATTACCGGAGCCACCAGCGGGACTGGGAGAGGAGCCAGGAGGACATCGAAAGGACCTCGCGGCCTGGGTGGGCTGGAGGAAGCCCCAGGTAAGTAAAAATGGTCATTTTAAAACCCGTCAAAAAGGAAATTATTTCAGTTCTGAAAGCCATGACTCCAGAACCTTAGTAATATTATATGGCATTTTAGCACATGAGCTAAGGGGAAAAAAAACAAAACAACAACAACCCTTTTTTTTAACCTCCCTGGCGGTGCATTTCTGTCTGGAATTATGAGTCAAAAGCGGTACATTTATTTCAAGAATTTTAGGCCTTCAATTTTTCAGTCATAACTCACCAAAATATGTCTGATTAAAAGCCTGATAGACATTCTGCATATAAATAAAAGAATGGAACACAAATTTGTTGATTTTATTAAATTTATGAATAAACTTTAAACATGGTGAAACTGTACAAATAAGTCAGGCAGAGAGTAGTGAAAATCCAGACAAAAATCGGTAACTGTCAATTGGATTTTCTGTCATCTTGTGCTTTCAAATTAGCTTATCTGCCATATCTGTCTTCGCAGTCAGGTGACACGGGAGAGATCAAATTTTGTGATTATAGAGAAATGAGGAGAAGTTAGACATGCTAATATATATACACATGTGCGTATGTATATATATATATATATATATATATATATATATATATATATATATATATATATACAGTATACACACATATATACGGTATGCATATACTGTATATATATATATATATATATATATATATATATATACACACATATATACACACATATATACACATATATAGTGGGTTGCAAAAGTATTCGGCCCCCTCGAAGTTTTCCACATTTTGTCATATTACTGCCACAAACATGAATCAATTTTATTGGAATTCCACATGAAAGACCAACACAAAGTGGTGTACACATGAGAAGTGGAATGAAAATCATACATGATTCCAAACATTTTTTTTACAAATAAATAACTACAAAGTGGTGTGTGCATAATTATTCGGCCCCCTTTTATCTGAGTGCAGTCTGTTGCCTATAAACATTGCCTGACGAGTGCTAATGACTAAATAGAGTGCACCTGTGTGTAATCTAATGTCAGTACAAATACAGCTGCTCTGTGAGGGCCTCAGAGGTTGTCTAAGAGAATATTGGGAGCAACAACACCGTGAAGTCCAAAGAACACACAAGACAGGTCCAAGACAGGTCAGGGATCAAGTGTAATAGAACGCGGAAAAGCCGCCGCGTGTACTGGCAGCAAGGCGGCTAAATTCCGCGTCCAGCACGGCGGTTTGCATACAGCAGCGTGCATCTGGTGTGGCTGGGTCTGGTAGTTCACACAGGTTGAGGAATACGCACGCGGAGAGGCAGAACCTTTATGACAACCGAGGAGGGATCAGCTGACCAGGTTGGTCAGCTGACCTCAGAGCAAGTGACTATTGGTTGATCACTGATGGGTGGCGCCGGAGAGCGCCGCTCTATATATAGTTACTGCTGGTCAGTCTCAGGTTGTCTGCCGTTGCGAACACTTACGTGAAAGCACTCAGACCTCAGTCAGATCCTACAGTGTGTTAGAACCAGGAGGACCTGGGAATTCACACTGAGCCAGATTACTTCTGTGTTATCATTCTGTTATACTTCAGACTAGTTCCAGGGTGTCGAGACCACGGACCTCACACCCAAGATTAGGGACTCTGTGTATCATTGTGTTATACTTCAGACTAGTTCCAGGGTGTTGAGACCACGGACCTCACACCCAAGATTAGGGACTCTGTGTTATCATTGTGTTATACTTCAGACTAGTTCCAGGGTGTTGAGACCATGGACCTCAAACCCAAGATTAGGGACTCTGTATTATCTTTGTGTTATACTCCAGACTAGTTCCAGGGTGTCGAGACCACGGATATCACACACAAGACTAGGGATACTGTGTTCCATCATATTATACTCCAGACTAGTTCCAGGGTGTTGAGACCACGGACCTCACACCCAAGACTAGGCATTGTTTTGATATCTGTTATGACCTATTGCATTTCTGACTATCCCTCTGCTTCTGATTCGGTACCTACGCATATCTGATTATCTGTTGCCAACCCTGCCTGCCTTTGGATACCGAATCAGCCTTCTGTCTTTGTACCTTGTCTGTCTGTGTGTTGCCGACCTGGCTTGCCCGACCTTGAGAGCTATCTCTCTCCATTAAGAGATAGTCTCCAGACCTGCTAGTGACATCCACCTTTCAGGTGTCACTCACTCACAGGTCCTTCCTACTTTCAGCCTGGGGCTCCACCCCTATGGAGGTCTCAGGCTGCTTGAAGGTTTTTGCACTTCCCAGAGGGCGGTATCGCCCATACTGCCAAAGACCACCTGCTCCTCGGGTGGTCCAACTCAAAGTCATTACTGTTGCACCAAACACTCACACTATATAGGTGTCCAGAGGTTAGTTATACTTGGATTGTCTGTGATTCTGCAGATCATCAATAATCAGGTATTTATCTGTATTCTTGGTGATACTGCAGATCACCAATAATCAGATTCTCTCTGTGTGCTGACACCGATCGTTACAGAACGGCAGACCAAAACCAAATGGACGCACTACGTAGTCATGTTGAAGTCCTGACCACCGCGGTCAATGCTCTTTCCGGGGTGATTATTAACCAACAAAATAAGATTACACAACTGTCTGGGGCTATTCAGGCACTTCAATTGACTATAAATACAGTGCGATCCCCTCCAGTTACGGACCTTCGTATGTCCGTACCTGAAAAGTTTTCTGGCCATAGATCTGATTTTCAGAATTTCAGGAATCGTGTGTTGTCTTATTTTGAATTGAGGCCTACCTTGTCAGGAACTGAGTCTCAGAGGGTAACATTTATAAAGACCCTATTGTCAGGTGATTCCCAAACATGGGCATATAGCCTTCCTGCAGAACATGAGGCGTTGTCCTCAGTTCAGGAATTTTTTAGGGCCATGGCCATTATATACGATGACCCGGATATTTCGTCTACTGCTGAGAGGAAGCTCAAGATGCTCAGACAGGGTCGTAAATCTGTAGAGTTTTACGCCTCTGAGTTTAGGAAGTGGGCTGTCTCGGCTAGATGGGGAATATATGCTCTATTGGACTGTTTTTTGGCAGGATTGTCGGATGCAATCCATGACGTAATGATAGGACATCCTGAGCCCAAATCTATAGATGAGGCAATTTCTTTGGCCGTGCAGATAGATCGCCGTTTGCGCTACCAGAAACAGATTCGTGGTAGGAATGCTATAAGGTCTGTCTCAGACGACTCTTCTCGATCTTCGTCGCCCTCTGACGACCCGATGCAAATCGGATATTCAGGGCTGAGTCAGGTGAAGAAGAGTCACAGAAGGCCAAGAAAAGGCGATCTATATGGTGCTAAGGGGCCAGGAGAATGCTGCCGCCTGGGGTTGGTCAACACCATAGGCGAGCAGTCTTTACCTCTAGACAATGATCGTCTGCTCCTTCCCTGCTCTATTACATGGGAGGGTCAGACTACTTCCGCAGAAGCCGTTGTGCAGCGAACCTCATTGATTACGATTTCGTAAAAAAATTGGGGATACCCTTGTTCCCACTGGACCGGCAGATTCTAGTCACTGCAGTGGATGACTCTCCGTTGCAGAGTGGTCAATCTCTTTTCCAAACCCCCTTATTGTCATGTTGTTTAGGGGCATTGCATAAAGAGAAATTACAGTTCCTGGTCCTGCCAATGGTAAACTCTACCGTTGTTCTTGGTATGCCCTGGTTACAACTCTACTCTCCGCAGATTGACTGGGCTTCAGGACAGCTACTGAAATGGTCAGCTCATTGTCATCGGCATTGTTTGGGGAGAGTTGAGGTTGGTACTACCACAACACAGGTCGGGAGAGTGGCAGTGCAGTGTGCGGATTTTTCTGAGGGGTTCTGTCCCTCACGGTCACCTCTTACGCACATACTGTATATATATGTATATATATATATATATATATATATATATATATAGATATACATATATATATATATATATATATATATATATATATATATATACATACACATATACATATATATAAATATATTATATACACATATATATATACAGTATATATGTATATACACACAGTATATATATATATATATATATATATATATATATATATATATATATATATATATATATATATTATATTTGCATGTGCACACAATATATACATATATATATATACAGCGTATATATAAAACAAATGCAGATCGGGGTTTTTTTAATTTTATTTTCTTCTGCCCTGTGCGACTCTTCAGGGCCACTTTAATTTTTTGTCCCGCCTCCGGCCCCGTGACGTCGCGCTGCACTCTGATTGGCCGCCGGGTCCCCGGAACAAGAGCGGGGCTGTGGGGATCCCGGCGGCCAGCGATGTTGGGACAAAGGCCAGGGAGAGCCAGGGGGAGATGCTGGAGTCCTGCTGCGCAGCAGTGATCGCGCGGAACTCCTACGCAGTAAGGAATTCCCTAGCCCGACCTGAGCTTGGGCTTACCGCTCGCTAGTGGTGCTCAAATACCCCTTTTCAAAATTCGAGTTAGGTTGAATTCGAATAGTAAATTATTCGAGGTCAGTCGAATATTCGAGTCGAATAATTTTTACTATTCGATTCGACCTCGGAATTCGAGCTCACTATTCGAGTCGGTATTCGAGCTCATTATTCGAGCTGACTATTCGAAATGGCCTTAAATAGCTTCCAACACTTGTTTTGAGGGTGAATGATGCAAGAAACCTCTTTTTTTTCCAAGTAACAACAGCAAGTGATTATGTGGGGATGTTCCTTTAAAAAAAAAAAGTTGAAAAGAGAAGTTGTGTCCAGAAATTTGTTCAGTACTGTATATACTTCTTCTTCTTCTTCTTTATCTTCTATATCTTCTTCTTCTTCTTCTTCTATATCTTCTTCTTCTATATCTTCTTCTTCTATATCTTCTTCTATATCTTCTTCTTATTTTATATTGTCTTCTTCTTCTTCTTCATCTTCTTCATCTTCTTCATCTTCTTCATCTTCTTCTTCTTCATCTTCTTCATCTTCTTCTTCTTCTTCATCTTCTTCATCTTCATCTTCTTCATCTTCTTCTTCATCTTCTTCATCTTCTTCTTCTTCATCTTCTTCATCTTCTTCTTCATCTTCTTCATCTTCTTCTTCATCTTCTTTTTCATCTTCTTCTTCATCTTCTTCATCTTCTTCATCTTCTTCATCTTCTTCTTCTTCATCTTCTTCATCTTCTTCATCTTCATCTTCTTCATCTTCTTCATCTTCTTCATCTTCTTCTTCTTCATCTTCTTCATCTTCTTCTTCTTCTTCATCTTCATCTTCTTCTTCTTCATCTTCTTCTTCTTCATCTTCTTCATCTTCTTCTTCTTCATCTTCTTCTTCTTCATCTTCTTCATCTTCTTCATCTTCTTCTTCTTCATCTTCTTCTTCTTCTTCTTCTTCTTCTTCTTCTTCTTCTTCTTCTTCTTCTTCTTCTTCTTCTTCTTCTTCTTCTTCTTCTTCTTCTTCTTCTTCTTCTTCTTCTTCTTCTTCTTCTTCTTCTTCATCTTCTTCATCTTCTTCTATATCGTCTTCTTCTTCACTTATTTCTCTTTTCAAATTTTTTTTTTAAAGAAATGCAGCTATTTTTGAGCGTAACAAATAGCTGGTGGCACACGCATGTTGGAAGCGCCATTGTATGTGCTCCCTGGCAGTGGAAACACACAGACAGCAGGAGGTAAATTCAGCAGCAGGAGGAGGAGGATGAGTGTGTGGCAGCAGGCAGTCAATGAGGCAGGCAGCGTGACATAATAGCCCTGGTACCTAGCGGTGATACCAGGGCTGTAAATAAACACAGCAGGCAGGAGGTCCCAGACAGCGGTCGTGCAGCCCACATTGTGTCCAATACACAACTGGGACAACACAGTTTTCAACCCGGGCACCTCAGAAAAATTAAACCTTTTTTTGGGGGGGGGGGGGGGTTTGTTTTGTTTTTACAACAAATTACACAGATATAGCTATTTTTTGACGTAATAGCTGGTGGCAGAGTGGCAGCAGAAGGTAAATCTGTGTACCCTGGCAGTGGGAAACACAGACAGACAGCAGCAGCAGCAGGAGGAATGGAGGAGTAATTATGTGTGCAGCTATTGTTTGACGTAATAGCTGGTGGCAGAGTGGCAGCAGAAGGTAAATCTGTGTACCCTGGCAGTGGGAAACACAGACAGACAGCAGCAGCAGCAGGAGGAGGAATGGAGGAGTAATGTGAGCAGCTATTGTTTGACGTAATAGCTGGTGGCAGAGTGGCAGCAGAAGCTAATTCTGTGTACCCTGGCAGTGGGAAACACAGACAGACAGCAGCAGCAGCAGGAGGAATGGAGGAGTAGTGTGAGTGTGGCAGCAGGTAGGCAGCGTGACATAATAGCCCTGGTACCTAGCGGTGATAACAGGCCGTAAATGAACACAACAGGAGGTCCCAGACAGCGGTCGTGCAGCCCACATCGTGTCCAATACACAACTGGGACAACACAGTTTTCAACCCGGGCACCTCAGAAAAATTAAACCTTTTTTTTTTGTAATGGTTTTGTAGTTTTGGTTTTACAACCAATTACACAGATATAGCTATTTTTTGACGTAATAGCTGGTGGCAGAGTGGCAGCAGAAGGTAAATCTGTGTACCCTGGCAGTGGGAAACACAGACAGACAGCAGAAGGGCAGTACACAGCAGCCCACTGTAGGTGTAAAATGTGTGGCTGCAGGCGACGTAATAGTCAAAGTGAACCAGGCTGGCTTAGTGAGCAGGAGCCAGGAGGTGGTAAAGGGTGGTAAGGCACATTAACGATGGTTCTTAGCCAGTTCATGTCCCCCTCTCGCCGACAACAGGGGCCAGGAACTCGCCTTCCACCCACGCCTGGTTCATCTTGAGAAACGTCAGTCTGTCCACAGACTTGTGAGACAGACGTGAGCGTTTCTCGGTGACCACACCACCAGCTGCACTGAAGCAGCGCTCGGACAGCACGCTGGAAGGGGGGCAGGACAGCACTTCCAGGGCGTACTGCGCCAGCTCGCTCCAGATCTCCAGGCGCTTGACCCAATACTCCATGGGATCAACAGGGGCATCGCTGTCAAGCCCGCTGTAGGACCCCATGTAGTCAGCCACCATGCGGGTCAGGCGCTTGCTGTGACCGGTGGAGGATGCTGCTGCATGCACCTCCTCTCTAGTCACTGCTGCCGGAGCCTCTACAGTCCTGTAGAGCTCGTGGCTGAGAGACAGCAGGTCTGTGGGGCGCTTGCTGCTGGATGCAGGCACCTGCTGCTGCCTCTGTGCTGGCTGCTGGACAGTGGGGGTGGAAGGCTGGGGGAAGGCTTCCTCCAAGCGCTCAACAAGGGCCTGCTGCAAGCTCCTTATTTGTTGCGCTGGGTCTCCTCCTGCAGGCGGCAGGAACTGGCTCAACTTCCCCTTGAGGCGTGGGTCCAACATCATGCTGATCCAGATGTCCTCCCTCTGCTTCATCTGGATCACCCTGGGGTCTCTGCGCAGGCACGTCAGCATGTGCGCTGCCATTGGGAAGAGGCGGGCCACGTCTGCTGGCACATCGACGGCAGTGCTGCTGTCCTCATCCTCCTCCTCTGCCTCGTCAGCCTCATCCTCTCTCCACCCCCGCACCAACTCAGCTGCACTGTGCTGCTCCCCCTCATCAGCAGCAAGGTCAGGGACCTCCACCAAGTCCTCCACCTCCTCCCCCTCAGAGGTGGACTGTGCAGCTGCTTGCCGCTCCTGCTGGTCCAAGGCTGCCGGTCCCTGTTCCAGCAAAGCATCGAGGGCCCTGTTCAGCAGACAAACCAGGGGCACCCACTCGCAGACCATAGCATGGTCCCTGCTCACCATGTTAGTGGCCTGCAGAAAGGGAGCCAGCACTAAGCACACCTGCTGCATGTGCCTCCAGTCATCATCGGGGACGATGGACGGGATGTTGCTGGTCTTGTCCCTTCTCTGAGCGGCGGAAACAGTGGCCAGGGCAAGGTACTGTTTGACAGCGCGCTTCTGTTCAACCAGACGCTCCAACATGGTGACGTGGACCCTTTCACCAACCGCGTGCTCCAGCCCTCGCTCCACATTGGCCATCACAAAGCGGTGCAGTGCAGGAATGGCCTTGCGGGAGAAAAAGTGTCTGCTGGGGAGCTGCCAGTCTGGGGCTGCGCAAGCAAGCAGCGCACGAATGTCGCTCCCCTCCTGCACGAGCGTGTACGGCAGGAGTTGGGAGCACATGGCCCGTGCCAGCAAGCCGTTCAGCTGCCGCACGCGACGGCTGCTGGGAGGCAGAGCCCTAACCACCCCCTGGAAGGACTCGCTCAAAAGGCTCTGGCGTGGCCTTTTGCTGGCACGGGAATCAGCAGACACAGCGGAGGAGGCCACTGAGGACTGGCTGCCAGAACAGGCCTCAGTGTCGGCGGCAGGAGTTGCAGAGGGGGGAGGAGCAGTGCGTTTCCGCACTCCTGCTGGTGCTGCTGGAGGAGCAGGAGGGCGGGTGGCTGCTGTTGCTGCTGCTGCTGAAGGCTGTGCAGTGATGGGTGTGGTGCCACTGCCAGCACCAGATGCCTTCAGCCTCTGGAACTCCTGATGCTGGTGGAAATGTTTCGCAGCAAGGTGGTTGATGAGCGAGCTGGTGCAGAACTTTAAGGGGTCTGCACCTCTGCTCAACTTCCGCTGACAGTGGTTGCAAGTGGCGTACTTGCTGTACACTGTGGGCATGGTGAAAAAGCGCCATATTGGTGACAGAAACATCCCCCTACGGCATGGAAGCGCTGCTGCCTGTCTCCCTGTGGTGGTTGGGGGGGGGGCTTGGGGGGCTTGGGTGCGGCTGGTGGTGGTACTGGCAGATGCTGCTGCTGCTGCTGCTGAGCCTGAGACACCAGCAGGCTGTGGGACCTGCCTACTGCTGCTGCCAATGCTTGCAATGATGCGCCTCCTTGCAAGGCCCACAAGAGCATCCTCCTCCTCCTCAGAGCTGCTGAGGACGACATCCCCTGGAGGTGGTGGCACCCAGTCTCTGTCTGTCACCAGGTCATCATCATCCTCCCCCTCCTGAAACATGTCCTGCTGGGATGAGGACCCCCCAAACTCCTCTCCTGATGCATGGATGGGCTGCTTGACTGTAGCCACAGTCTTGCTGTCCAATCCCTCATCCCCCAAAGTGCCCATCAGCATCTCCTCCTCAAAATCGCCAACAACAGCAGACAATTGACTCATGATGCCTGGGGTCAAAAGACTGCTGAATGACAGGTCGCCAACTGACGGTGAACTGGCCTCCTCCCCAGGCCCTGCTGGGCGGCTGCTGCGAACAGGGGTGGTGGTGAGGGTGGAGGCCTCGGATGCAGAGCTGATGGCGGGCTGCTCATCCTCCGTCATCAGTTGCACCACAGTGTCTGCATGCTTTTCCTCAATGGGACGTTTCCGACCCGGCTGGAGGAAAATCGGAGCAGGTGCTACACGCTGCTGCTGCTGTGTCTCTGCAGCGTGAGTTGCAGATGCTCCTGCTGGGCGGCGCCCAAGGCGTCCACGGCCAGTGGCTATGGGAGGAATGTTAGCCACTGACGCTGCTGCTGCTGCTGCGGAACTGTGCATGGTGGCGCGCCCGCGCCCGCGGCTTGCCACAATGCTGCTCCCTCTCCTCCTGATTCCCTTGCTGCCCTTCCCCTTGCCCAAACCGCGCTGGCTGCCACTTCCAGACATCTTCGATGTTTTGGGCGTATAGACAAAAGTTTTTTAAAAGGGCGGGTGAAAAGTGGGGTACTTTAATGGAGTGGGTTGGTGGGTGAGGTGACTGAGTGAGTGTCTAGTACAGTAAGTAAGTAGTAACAGTCAGGAAGTACAACTAGCAGTTACAATAATCAGTAGTAATCACAAGTAAATTTAGTGTGTGTACACTACAGACAGTGAGTGCACGCCCGCGCAAACACGCGCAGGAGCTAGCCTATGAACAGTGACTGAGTGAGTGTCCCTAGTACAGTAAGTAAGTAAGTAGTAACAGTCAGTAAGTACAACTAACTAATTACAATAAGCAATCAGTTATCAGAAGGAAATAGAGTGTGTGTAGTGTGTGTACACAGACAGTGAGTGCACACACGCAGGAGCTAGTAGCCTATGAACAGTGACTGAGTGTCCTAGACTCCTAGTACAGTAAGAGTAAGTAGTAACAGTAAGTACAACTAACTAATTACAATAAGCAATCAGTTATCAGAAGGAAATAGAGTGTGTGTAGTGTGTGTACACAGACAGTGAGTGCACACACGCAGGAGCTAGTACCCTATGAACAGTGACTGAGTGTCCTAGACTCCTAGTACAGTAAGAGTAAGTAGTAACAGTAAGTACAACTAACTAATTACAATAAGCAATCAGTTATCAGAAGGAAATAGAGTGTGTGTAGTGTGTGTACACAGACAGTGAGTGCACACACGCAGGAGCTAGTAGCCTATGAACAGTGACTGAGTGTCCTAGACTCCTAGTACAGTAAGAGTAAGTAGTAACAGTAAGTACAAACAACTAACTAATTACAATAATCAATCAGTTATCAGAAGGAAATAGAGTGTGTGTAGTGTGTGTACACAGACAGTGAGTGCACACACGCAGGAGCTAGTAGCCTATGAACAGTGACTGAGTGTCCTAGACTCCTAGTACAGTAAGAGTAAGTAGTAACAGTAAGTACAAACAACTAACTAATTACAATAATCAATCAGTTATCAGAAGGAAATAGAGTGTGTGTAGTGTGTGTACACAGACAGTGAGTGCACACACGCAGGAGCTAGTAGCCTATGAACAGTGACTGAGTGTCCTAGACTCCTAGTACAGTAAGTAGTAACAGTAAGTACAACTAACTAATTACAATAATCAATCAGTTATCAGAAGGAAATAGAGTGTGTGTAGTGTGTGTACACAGACAGTGAGTGCACACACGCAGGAGCTAGTAGCCTATGAACAGTGACTGAGTGTCCTAGACTCCTAGTACAGTAAGTAGTAACAGTAAGTACAACTAACTAATTACAATAATCAATTACAATAATCAATCAGTTATCAGAAGGAAATAGAGTGTGTGTAGTGTGTACACAGAAAGTGAGTGCACACACGCAGGAGCAGCTAGTAGCCTATGAACAGTGACAGTGAGTGTCCTAGTACAGTTACAGTATATAACTACAATACTAATACAATCAGTAGTAAAGGACAGCAGAAATACTGGTATAGAATAGAGAGAAATAAACAGAGGACAGGAGGACAGCTGCCCACACAGGCAAGGCCCTGAGGCCTAAAGCTGTAAGCCTGCAGCAGCTGGCCTGTCTCTATGTAACACAAAAGCTACTAACTAAAATACAATGTCTAACTAACTAACAACAATATAGGTGTGTATAGGAGGTGTATGTGAGCAAAAACGCTAGGTAAATGACCACAATAGAGCTCTTGCTAAGCCAAAGCACAAAGGAGCAACTCTCTCTCTGTACAAGTCTCAGGCAAGCACGGAGAAACCTAACATGGCGGCCGCTATTTATAGGGTAGGGGCTGGCCAGGGTCCCCCTCTGTGATTGGCTGCCGTCAGAGGGCCTGGGAGCCCTCTGATTGGCTCTAAGGACATCAATCTGGGCTATGACGCTATTCGAGCTCGGTACCGAGCTCGAATAGCGCCGTTTTGCTCGAATAGCTCGAATAGTGAATGGGCTATTCGAGTGTACTCGAATAGCCCATTCAAATAGCTACAGCTATTCGGAGCTCGAATACCGAGCTCGAATAGCTGGAAAAGAGCTCGAATATTCGAGCTACTCGAATATTCGAGCTCTGCTGAGCACCACTGCCGCTCGCAGCTCATTTCTCCAAGCTCGAGCTCAGGTCGGGCTTACCACCAGGGAGGCTACAGAAATGAAGGCTGTCCTGAATTTAAATGTTAATTGTAAAATACTTCTTTTTCTTTTTTTTACCACACGGTATTGCAAGCAGATATGCATTTCTTCATCACTATTCCTTCATCTATCAGGAATCCTGGTGCCATGTGACCTAGGTGAGAGGTGTAAACTTTTGCCACATAAGGGCAGTCAGTTTTTGAAATATTCAGGCCAACTCTGCTGGATCACATCCAGAGAACCTTAGTAAATGAGGTGCTATGCCCCAGTTAACTAATAATAGGAATGTGGATGAAACTTGAACTTTTCACCTCTCTTTCCAATGTATGACTTATACCTTTGCACACTCAACACCTAAATAGCATTGCCTACAAATACATGAAACTGAGACTCTGTAAAGATATAAATACTGCTGGACGAGCAGGTTAAGGTGGAATTACAGTTATATTTTATTTTCTGCTCCAATATTTGCAACACCAGTATAACAAAGATACAGATCCCGTTCTTTAAAAGCACCTGAAATGATTATAATGCTTATTTTCACTTTCTCCTGAGGCCTTGAAGGGTTATTGTGCAGTAGTACACAGACCAATTCATGTCACTTATTGTCTCCCAGCAGGGCTTATACTTAAATGCCCAATAATATAAGAGACCTCTCTCTTTGTAGTGTAAATGGAGTGTGGCTAAGAAGTTGTATATATATGTATACATATATATGTATACATTATACATAATTTTTTAAAAAAAATTATTACAAAAAAAAATGGGAAGTGTGGGAGGTAATGAGTTAATTTTTTGTGTATAACTAATTCATTTGTATGTGAAAAATGTTTAGGGTGTAGTTTTACTATTTGGCCACAAGATGGCACCAGTAACTTTTCCTTCCGGACGCTTGGAGGAAGTAGTAGTAGGAGGCTGGGTAGGTTGTTTATTTTTTTCACAATGATCGCGCTGCTTAGCGGAAAAGCAGCGGATCATTGCGAGGCTTAGATCAACGAACGGGAATGGATTTTCCCGTTCATTGATCTCCGAGCGAGCGGCCGGCGGCGTGTTTACCTGCGGGAATGCACGCTAGAGCTAGCGGGAGCGCGGGCAGCGGCGGGAGCGCGGAAAGTACGGATTTCTCCGTCCCTGGGGGTTAAGGGATGGAAAAAGGGACGGAGAAATTCGTACGGGCGGGGGTAAAGTGGTTAAATGTTTTCATGTTTTCATTGAACAATACCATGTAAACATTCACAATGCAGGTGGATGCAGAAGTATGTGAACCCCTAGACTAATGACATCTCCAAGAGCTAATTGGAGTGATGTGTCAGCCTGCTGGAGTCCAATCAATAAGATGAGATTAGAGATGTTTGTTACACAGTTTTGGGTTTGCTTTTCCCAAAAAGCATTGCCTGATAAGAATGATGCCTCGCACAAAAGAGCTCTCAGAAGACCTACAATTAAGAATGTTTGACTTGCATAAAGCTGGAAAGGGTTATAAAGGTATCTCCAAAGGCCTTACAGTTCATCAGTTCACGGTAAGAAAAATTGTCTATAAATGGAGAAAGTTCAGCACTGCTGCTATTCTCCTTAGAGCACCTAAATGTTCCACAGCAGTACTGGCAAAATCTGTGGACAGAGCAAACCAAAGTTGAGTTGTTTGGAAGAAACACACAACACTAGGGCCTCGATTCACAAAAGAGTGCTAACTCAGTTAGCACGCCTAAAAGCTTTGGGCGTGCTAACTAGGGTGCTAAACAGTTAGCACGCTTAAAGCTTTTATTGATCACGCTGAGTGGCGCGCACAATATGTCGCAGCAGGTGTGCCTACAATGTTGCACCGGGTGCTCCCGAAACCACGTATGGCGATGTTTTGGGCGCACCCGGTGCGACATCTTAGGCGCACCTGGTGCGACGTACTGTGCGCACCGCTAAACTTTGTGCGTGATCATTTAGCGCGCGAAACTTTGAGCGTCCTAAAGGGCTTTAGGCGTGCTAAGGGGCTTTTGTGAATCAAGCCCTATATGTGGAGAAAAAGAACAGCACACCAACGTCAAAACCTCATGCCAGCTGTGAAGTATGGTGGTGGGAGCATCATGGTTTAGGGATGCTTTGCGGCATCAGGGCCTGGACAGATTGCTATCATCGACGGAAAAATGAATTCCAAACTTTATCAAGACATGTTGCAGGAGAACCTAAAGAGAACCTTAACTGAGAGGGATATTGATGTGTCCTTAAACAATACCAGTTGCTTGTCAGTCCTACTGATCTCTTTGGCTGCAGTAGTGGCTGAATCACACACCTGAAACATGCATGCAGCTAATTCATTCTGACTTCATTCAGTGCACCTGATCTGCATGCTTGTTGAAGGGCTGTGGCTAAAAGTATTAGAGACACAGAATCAGCAGGAGAGTCCGGCAACTGGTATTATTTTAAATGGAAAATCTATATCCTTCTCAGTTTAGGTTCCCTTTAAGGCCATCTGTCCACCAGCTGAAGCTCAACAGAAGATGGGTGTTGCAACAGGGCAACAACCCAAAGCATAGAATAAATCAACAACAGAATGGCTTAAAGCGGAATATAACCCTGCATTTCAACTTTGCTCTAAAACATTATTTACAGTATATTATATGCAACCAGCATTTTTTTTTTTAATAGACCAGCATTGGAAGGGTTACACAGGGCTTTAAAGTTCCTGGAGATTTCTGCAGACGCATCCGAAGCTCAGATAGTTAAATTTTGTTTACATAAATGTATCTAAGGGCCTGTACACACTGCTGCGCTTGCGTTGCGTTTTTAAAAACGCATGCGTTTTTAAAAATGCAAGGTCTTTTGAAAAAGAATGAAAATCGTGATGACTTGTACACACTGGTGCGATGCGTTTTTAGAAAAACGCAATCGCAGTGCCTGCAGCACTTTTTTAAGCGCAGCGCATGAAAAACGCATGAAAAACGCATGCGCTTGCGTTTTTGCCTGCGTTTTTCAGAAGTCAGTATCCCAGAAGACTCTGCAATCTCCTGATTCCTGTTGAAATGTAAACTAGAAAAAAAACAAAGGATTCTTTAGCCAATCAGCAATTACAAGAAAAACGCAAACGCACAAAAAACGCAGGCAAAAGCGTATGCGTTTTTAAAACTACAGGCACTTTAAAAACGCATGCGCTTGCGATTTTGCTTGCGTTTTTCAGTGTGTACAGGCCCTAAGTGTTGAATGTTACACACTTTGGCTGTCCTCCAGCTCAGTCAGAGAGAGTGAGTCACAACCACAGTTTGCATAGCGTTTGACCTGGTACCCACTAGTGTTAGGCATTGGCAGGGGTCGCTTTTAATGTTATGCGTTTGGTTGGGAGGATCATTAGTGTGAGGAGTGGGGAGGATCCTTGGTGTTAGGCACTAGGGAAGCTAGGTACAACCGGGGGGGTCTTAAGATTAGGCACCACTGGGAGGGGGGTGGTTAAAGCTAGGCCCTATTGGGGTGCGGGGGTCCCTTTGTGATGTGCACCACTGGGGGTGTTAAGGTTATATACATATATGTGCATGTGTGGGTGTATTTTCTTTTTCGGGAAGGTGGGGGATATCGGAGGAAACAAGTATGGTCAATGGGGAAAGGGAATACTAACTCTTTGCAGTGTCCTGGATGGAATAAAAACTGAAGGGTAACCATGCATCATGCACTCAAGACCAGGGCCGCCATTAGAATTTTCTGGGCCCCATACTTGGCAAACCTATAGGGCCCCCCTCATGCCAAATAACAATCTGATAGGTAGATTGTGTAGGGGCAGAGCCACTGTGTGTGGGGTAGAGTCAAAGCAAGGTGCCTGTCGCCCATATAACCCTCCCCCCTGCATTGATGCGTGTTCACCAATCACGCAGCAGGGAAGAGGGAGGTGACCACACAACTTCTGTTGTTATGCCACGGTAGAATAATTGCCAGCAGAGGCTCGAGTGGCACTGCCACAGTTTGGGCCCCAGACCTTTCCTGGGCCCCATACTACTGTCCCTCTTGTACCCCCCTGATGGCGGTCCTGCTCAAGACTGTTTGTTGCATGGCCACCAGCTGCACACTCCAGCACTGCAAGGCGAGAGCACTAGCCACATGGCCACCATGCTGTGAGGATAGAGGATAGCCACTGCCTACCAGCTCTGTTACTGCTGAATAGATTAACATTTATTAGTGCATGGTACACTCTTGCTTCTCTGCAGAACATAATCATGCCCATCTAACATAATTCAGCTGCATTTATCTGTGTATAATCACAACACTGGATCTGTGCCCACAGAGAGTACAGATCCTTAGCTGTGTATATTACAGTCACGCTCCTCTTTGTGCCACACAAACGGTGTTCCTGTGTGTTTTGATGTCATGCACCTATTCATTTCAGAGATTAGACTCGGTTATGTATCGAGCACATTTTTACCAGGTTTACTACTTCATCCAATAACAAAGCTTGCCTTGTCCTAGTCCAGATATCAAATACCATGTGCCAGATCCAAAAAATATGTAGCTTATCCCCTCTTGCCAGGAAGTATTTACAAGCTGAAACAAGGTGAATGTTACCATCGATAAGAATGTTGCAGAGGCCGATTATCATCCCTCTTCTAGGAACAGGTGATTTACAATACCTGGGATTAAACTCCAGGCACACAGTACAGTAAATAGAGAAATAAAATACAGAATATTTAAAATGCCTGAGTAAAATAGGGCTTCAGATCTTTCCCTGGCCTCCCTCCATCTCACTCTGTGGCATTGCTCCATCTGTAAATGAAACTGTTATTTAAAGGCAGAGCCGGATTTGTACTCTTTACCACCCAAGGTCACTGTCAGCAGTCGCCCCCCCCCCTTTCAGTATAGGTAGCCAGACGACCCTTCCCCCCCCCCCCCATCTTCATTTTAGGTAGCCAGGTAACCCTCCCCCCCTCCAGTTTAGATAGCCTGATGACCCCACTCCCTTCCCTTTAGTATAAGAAACCAGATGACTCTCCCCCCCAGTATAGTCTGCTGTCCACCCGCCCTTGATCCTGTGGTGCCCTAGGCCATGGCCTATGTGGCCTTGGCTTTAATCCGGCCCTGTTGAAAGGACAACTGAAGCGATGCTTCCATATTTATTTTCTTTCCAGTTGCATGGCTATCCTGCTGAACCTCCGCCTCAAATACCTTTAGCCATAGATCGTGAACAAGCATATGCAGATCAAATGTTTCTGACAAGATTAGCTGCATACTTGTTTCTGGTGTTATTCAGACATTACTGCAGCCAAATGGACCATCAGGGCTGCCAGGCAACTGGTATTGTATAAAAGGAAATCAATATGGCAGCCTTCATATTTTTCTCACTTCAGTTGTCCTTTAACGTGTAGTAGCTGATGAGTTTACCATCTTGGAGATGCTTGTGACTCTGACCCCACCTTTATTCCCTATGCAGGGGTGTAACTACAAAACATGCCCCCTCTCCCAAAATTCATTTTGAATGGTACAACCCTTAATTTACACAATCCTTGCCTTGCCTCTCCTTGGTGACTGTAGCAGTCTGGGGGCCCATCTTAAAAGGGTCAACAAGTGTGGCCTTCATGATCTTCACACCTATAACATATATAGACACTCCTGATTTAGAGCATCAAAAAAGAGGGAAGGTTAGTAGTTGGGCCATCCCCCACACAGTCACAGGGGCTGTAACTACGCCCCTGTCCTTATGGAAAGACTGCAAACCAACATAGGTTTATAGTACACATGAGAATACTGTAGGCAGTGGCGTAGCTACAAACCTCTGGGCCCCGATGCGGAATCTGGATGTGGGCCCCTAACCCCCCCCCCCCCCCCGACGCACACACATATGCGAATCCCTATAGCCAGCTATAGGTCCCCCCAGTATCTATAGCCAGCTATAGGTCCCCCCAGTATAGGTAGCCAGGCATAGGTAAGCCAGTATAGTTGCTCCCGGCATAGGTTAGATAGGCAGGCGCCCCCATTATAAGCTAGATAGGTAGGTGCCCCCAGTCAGGGGCGTAGCTACAACTCACTTGGCCCCATAGCAAATTTTATGGACAGCCCCCCCCCCCCCCCTTTCGGACAAACCCCGTCTTGCCAGTGGTCTCCCTTTGGTGGTGCTAACAGCCTACTAACTAATAATGTCTATAATGTTGTTTGTCTTTTTATTGCATAATGTGTGGGCAGCATGGTAGCATAGTGGATAACAGCCAAGACCCTATCTGCATGGAGTTTGTATGTTATCCCCATGTCTGCATGGTTTTCCGCCGGTCACTCCAGTTTCTCCCACATCCCAAAAACATACAGATAACTTAATTAGCTCTCCCCTAAAGACTATGATGGGCATATGACTATGGTAGGATTAGAGTGTGAGCTCCTCTGAGGACAGTCAGTGACATGACTATGTACTCTGTAATGTGCAGCAGGAGATGTCAGTGCTATATAAATACATAATAATAATATGGTAGGATTAGATTGTGAGCTCCTCTGAGGACAGTCAGTGACATGACTATGTACTATGTAATGTGCTGCAGAAGATGTCAGTGCTATATATATACAGAATAATAATAATAATATGGTAGGACATTAGACTATGACAGGATTAGAGTGTGAGCTCCTCTGAGGACAGTCAGTGACATGACTATGTACTCTGTAAAGTGCTGCAGAAGATGTCAGTGCTATATAAATACATAATAATAATATGGTAGGACATTAGACTATGACTATGGTAGGATTAGATTGTGAGCTGCTCTGAGGGCAGCCAGTGACATGACTATGTACTCTGTAAAGTGCTGCAGAAGACGTCAGTGCTATATAAATACATAATAATAATATGGTAGGACAGTACACTATTACTATGGACAGGATTAGATTGTGAGCTCTTCTGAGGATAGCCAGTAACATGACTCTGTAAAATGTTGCAGAAAATGTCAGTGCTGTCCTCTGAGGGCAGTTAGTACTGTATCTGGAACACAGGTAGTCATGTATTTTAATGTAACACATTGAGCCTCCAATGCTTTCTGTAGCAGTGGGATTCCAGTAGTCACTGACATTCTATGGGCCAGCGCTGCTTTGGAGAAAAAGGAAGCAGCTCTGCATTTTCACATTGCAGTGCTGCTCAGCACATAAAAGTATGAGCTATGTATGCATCATCTGCTCTATAGGGAGAGAGAGGCAGAATGATGGACAAGAGAGGAGGGAAGGATATACTGTACTGTATGTATATCTTCCTCACCAGGACTGCAGGCTTTTCTAGCTGTCCCCTTGCCAGGGGAGATCAGGATCACACATCCAGGTGTCAGGGAGGTAGAGAGATAAAGAGACTTAAAGTGGAGACATTAGGAAGCAGCCTGAGAGCTTTTAAGAGTGAAATTCAGCAAATGAACTTATTTAACGACTTCCATAAACATATCAAAGATCTGCTCCTGTCATTTTCCTCCATGTACACTCCCTATTGCAATACCTCTGCTCCCCCATTACATGCTGATCAGTGTGTGCTGGGCAGGGGGTTTGTGGCAACCAGTGTACAATAACATCAGGACCCCTATAGCTATACAAATAAACACTCCTCTTCCCTGTGCCACCCCTTCCCTGCAGCTGCTGCCTGTGTCCCACAACGTCCTCTCCACATACCTTAGTTACCAGTCCTCAGCACTCTACCACTTTCTCGAATCTCCCGGGCCTTTGCTCTGCTCAGCCCCGCCCCTCAGAGTCAGAGAGAGGGGAGGGGGAGGATAGCAGAGCGTGCAGGAGAGAATACAGTATGAGGAAGTGCAGAGTGCAGACATGTAAACCTCACATCTCCGGCTCTGATTACTGCCAGAGTGGCCTGTGTAGCGCTACGACTGACGGGGCCCCTGACTCTCTATGGGCCTGGCAAATGAGTACCTCCTGTACCCCTCTGAAGCCAGCACTGTGGGGCCCTCTAGTGGCCATGGGCCCCATAGCAAGGCTATGGCTGCTATCCTTATTTCTACGCCAGTGCCCCCAGTACAGGTTAGCTAGGTGGGTGCCTCTAATATAGGTAGCCAGAATAGTTGCCCCCAGCATAGGTTAGAAAGGTAGGTGCCCCCAGTGTAGGTTAGTTGGGTAGGTGCCTCCAATATAGGTAGCCAGTACAGTTGCCACCTGTATAGGCTAGCTAGGTAGGTAGGTGCCCCCAATACAGGTTAGATAAGTAAGTGCCCCCAGTGTAGGTTAGATAGGTAGCTTCCCCCCAGTATAGGTTAGATAGGTAGGTGCTACCCAGTGTAGGTTAGATTAGGTAGCTGCCCCCCAGTATAGGTTAGATTAGGTAGGTGCCCCCCAGTATAGTTTAGATTAGGTAGGTGCCCCCAGTATAGGTTAGATAGGTAGCTGCCCCCCAGTATAGGTTAGATTCAGGGGCGTAGCAATAGGGGTTGCAGAGGTTGCGACCGCATCGGGGCCCTTGGGTCAGAGGGGCCCCCAAGGGCCCTCCCTCAACTACAGTTTTAGCTCTCTATTTGTCCTGTGCTCATAATAATCACTTCTATAGATACTTTGAATAGTGGTAATCATTAACAAGCTGCTTCCCATTCCCTTCTTGCACCTCTGACACTGTATTTGCCATTGGCAGGTTTTGGTGCGCCGTATCAATTGTTATGTATGGAGTACTTGGGGGGCCCCATTGTAAAACTTGCATCAGGGCCCACAGCTCCTTAGCTACGCCACTGGTTAGATTAGGTAGGTCAGGTGCCCCCCAGTATAGGTTAAATTAGGTAGCGGCCCCCCAGGATAGGTTAGGTAGCTGCCCCCAGGATAGGTTAGGTAGCTGCCCCCCAGGATAGGTTAGGTAGCTGCCCCCCAGGATAGGTTAGATTAGGTAGCTGCCCCCCAGGATAGGTTAGGTAGCTTCCCCACCAGGATAGGTTAGGTAGCTGCCCCCCACCCCCATAATGGAGGGGGGAGCCGCAGAGAGGGCTGCCCGACCTCTCCCTCCCTTCCTCTCCCCGGGCTGCCCTCCATGCTCCCCTCTCGATGTGCAGTGAGCGCGCAGGGAAGCGCTGTACTAAACAACTTACCTCCCTGGTTCCAATCGCCGCACTCGCCGCTGATCTTCCCCTCTCTGCATAGCCGCTAATACACACACTGCTTCCGGCTAAACAGGAAGCAGTGTGTGTATCAGCGTGTATGCAGAGGAGGGAAGATCAGCGGCGAGTGCGGCGATTGGAACCAGGGAGGTGAGTAGTTTAGTACATGGAGCATGGAGGGCGGCCCGGGGAGAGGAAGGGAGGGAGAGGTCGGGCTGCCCTCCCCGCGGCTCCCCCCTATAGCGTTCAGGGCTGCGGCACGAGCCGCGGCCCTAGAAACAGGCATGGGCCCCCTGGGCCCCTCCTCCGCCTCTTCAGGAGCCGGGCCAGGTCGCGAAGGCGACCGCTGCGACCCCGGGCCCTACGCCTATGACTGTAGGCTTGAATAGTTTAGCTAATAGTTTTGTTGTTTCTCTTCTCTTTTCTTTTTCAGGTTTAAGTAAGATTGTGCTCATCTCGTAGAGGTTGTTGGAAGACACTGCAGGAAGTAGAGCTTATGTGGTAGCTGAGACGTTGCGTCTACCTGTGATTGGGTGATCTATTTTTTTCTCCAAGACTGCTCTTCCAATCAGGATTTAGAGCTAATTTATTGCACTCTTACATTCCAGTGGCACAGAGTTCTAAACTTTTTAATGGTTTTGTTTTGCAGGCTTGTACTCATTAGGAGACATGATCTCAAAGTTGAGTAATGTTTTCCACTGATGGGCGAGAACACTGATAATGGATTTTATGGGTGGTTGTTTGGGTCATCTGACCAACCATTGGGTATAAATTTTAGGGTTGGTTAATATTGGTCCTCATGAAAGGTTCGAGAAACACTGTGCTAGAGGATCAAATCCATGCATGGAAGCAGCCTCAGGCCAATGGGTGTGCTTTATTAGTCCGCACAAGTTTATATGGCTCCTCATCCCCGTACAGCATTATCCAGCGTCTGGTCTGAAAACCCCACCTTCTGATTATGACATCATTACGTCTTTCAGGGTTACCACCTTTTTTTTAGAATCTCCAGTTTCTCAGTCAGTTTTTGCAAGTAGTACCTTTGTAGCAGATAGTACATGGGCACCGAACACATAAGCACCAGTATTATGTATCAGATTTACTATACTAATCCAGAGAACACCGTATACAAGGAAGATGTTGGTCAACAATTGTTTCACACTTATGTGCTTTCTCAAAGACCATTGCAAAGCTCCATGGCAGGGAAAGACTCAACACCAAGGAGGGGTTAGTATTATTAGAAGCTTGTGGCCCTTATTCAATTCACTTTTTCACCTACGTTTTCTCCTAGGTGATATTTTCACACCTAATCAATAAAATGCCCTTTAAGCCACCAACAAGCAAGAAAATACTCACAATAATTATGACAGTACTGTACTTTTCACCTACTTTTTGGTACTTTTTCATTTGCAGAGTGCTGAAAAGTTATTTTAAGGCAACTAAACTGAGAGGAATATGGATGTTTCCTTTTAAACAATACCAATTGCTTGTCAGTCCTGCTGATCTCTTTAGATGCAGTAGTGGTTGAAACACACACCTGAAACAAGCATGCAGCTAATCCAGTCTGACTTCAGTCAGAGCACCTGATCTGCATGCTTGTTCAGGGCTGTGGCTGAAAGTATTAGAGACTCAGGATCAACAGAAGAGTCAGGCAACCGGTATTATTTTAAAAGGAAAAATCCATATCCTCGGTTTAGGTTCCCTTTAAAGGGACTTTTAGCACCTCTCATGGGCATGCCTTTAAGCCAGACGACTTTCAACAAAGTCATGCTATGACGCCTCTGGAGCAGCCTCTTGCAATGGTCATGCGTGTCACTTCCTCTTCCTGCTTCATTCAGTGAGGCACTTCTATAACAGAAAAGACAGGCGTGACCCAGAAGTTATAACATAGACAAGATGGCAGCAACGATTTTTAAATTGAAATCGAGCGCAAACTATTTGGTGTAGAATGGTTCAGGCATCAAATGAAAGAGGAGAGCACAAGCTACAGAAAGGTATTCATCTTTAAGTACTTTGCAGTACTGAGTGGTCGGAGTCTTAAAGGCATGCCAAAGAGAGGTGCTTGGAGTCCCTTTAAATAAAAGATGAAAAATGATCTTTTAGGAGAAAACTTAGCCGAAAAAGTGAATTGTTTATGGCCCTTTGTCACTCCTTTTCCACTTAACATAACCAATATTATACAATTCTAAAATGGTTACGACCTCTGTGATGGACTTTAACATCCTCCAATCCTGCCATTTTCTGACAGAAGGGGTTGTTTTGTACCTGTACATGTACCCCTTTACATTCCAGTTACACCACAGCCAGTGTGCAATGACCTCAGGTAGTCTTTCCCTCATAGGGCGCTTAGTTTTCCCTATATAGAAGAAAGAAGAGAGACAGAAAATCACATATACTATGAATTTGGTTCTGGAAGTTATGACATTTTTGAATTTTGAATCAACATGACCCATTTTTTATACCATTAGTTCTCAACAGAGATACAGGCTAAAGAAATGAGAAAGAGGTTTACTGATAGGGGGTACAATGCCAAAAATAGTCAACAGTCTTTTGGAGAGAGAGGTACAGGCTGATAGGTCATCAATATTAATATTAAAAGGTAAAGAAGACAAAGGTACAGTTACAGTCGACAACTGTGATTTTAATTTTTTTACCAAGGGAAAAACGTTTTGCATTTTGCAACCTTGTGCCTTCTTGTTTGTCGACAACTTTGTTTTTGTTTTTAAACTAAAACAGCAGGCGTCAGAGCCACCCGTTATACAAACAGTTGCCCAAAGGCGCTCTTGCATCAGCTTTTTGTAGGCAGAGTTTTCCGTTATAGCTGCTAATTGTGGCCATTAATATGGGCGCCTATGAGAGCTCAAACTTTCCCCGCTGCCTGCAGTGCTCAAATTTGCATTTTTTTTTGCAATGTTAGGCTGGAAGCTGGGGTAGCTTGCAGCCTGTAGTACTATTTGCAGTGCGTACCCCTATGGGGCGAAGCAGTTCACTTTGGCACTGGGACGGCCGCGTAGCACCTGATATTGGTACA